>NC_136063.1:898105940-899590055 GCF_964261635.1 Lissotriton helveticus | reverse complement strand
TGCCTAAAATGGACAACTCCGTGTTTTTTACTAGCCTGCATACATTACAGCATTGATACGAATACAACATAATTTCCTTGGAATTGACTTAAATATATGGTTAAACCCTGAGCAGGATTTTTTGAGTACTGCCCATGGCATCCAGCCACAGGCACACCGAGAGCTGATGGACCTCATCCAGTCCCGAAATCTATATGACCTTTGGCGCACACACCATCCAGCTACTTCTGGATATACCTTTCATTCGGCACCACATTCCACCCAGACACGCATAGATTATTGGCTCGCTGACGCATTGCGGTGCCAGTGGACAAAGGGCGTAGACCCGCTGCTGCGTACACTTTCAGATCATGCGCCTGTGCTCCTCCATTTAAGCATTCTATATGCTGTTGAGTGGGAACAGAGGTGGTCCTTCCAGCTTTTGCCCTGCTGGATGTTCTGTTCAAGATCGAGCTACAGGAAGCCTTCGAAGAATACTGTACTTTAAATACCTTGTCAGTAGCTAAATATGATACTTTATGGGATGCCTTTAAGGTTTAAATCCAAGGGATATGTATTACCAAACAGGCAGGTGTCCTGCCTTCCATACAGGAGCTGTCATTATTGGACATGTCCCTAAACACTCCTGGTGCCTTAAATAAATGTAACAAGCTTTTAATTGAATATAATGAACGTGCGGATAGGGAGGGTACCTTGTTAGGTAAACTTCACACAGTATGCTGATATGGCGAGGGAGAGCGCCCGAGTAAAACATTAGCAAGATTAGTGAGACCACCCTGGGGAGCAGGGCACTTAGTGGCAATAAAAAAACAGATGGCTCCATGGCTATTGAAGACGCAGACATTCTATCAGAAGTTGGCGCGTATTATCGGTCCCTATATGCTACTAAGCTCCCCAATGATTTTACACAACATTTGGCATACCTGCTAGAGATTGACATGGTGTGGCTCACCACTGGTCAAGCTGAGTTCCTCAGTGATCCTTTCACTGTGGATGAGATTTTCACAGCAATAGATGCTGTATGCGGTACGTAGGCACCTGGCCTAAATGGGTTGTCAGGAATATTCTACAAAACTTACAGTAACACCCTTGCGCCCCAGCTACTCGAGGTATATGCAGAATCCCTAAAAGACGGTGTCCTCCCACCCTCCATGAGAGAGCCAGGCATCTCTCTCTTGCTGAAACCAGATAAGGAGCCCTCTAGTTGTGTCTCCTACAGACCCATATCCTTGATAAATTTAGATAATAACATTTTGGCAAAAATACTATCTACCCGACTCTCCTTGCTTTTAGACTAGATACTGTCACCAGTCTGGTTTTGTTCCACATAGGTCAACCACCCTAAACATTCAAGTGTTCCCACAGCGATAGCTCTACTTGACGTGGAGAAGACTTTCGATTTCTTATAATGGCCGTTCCTTGTTGCCACGCTTCACAAGTTGGTCCTCACAGCCAACTTTATTGCGCTGATTGCGCTATTATATTGAGCCACCACGGCTCTAATTTGAGTGAATGGCACCCTACCACAGTCAATTCATATTTCATGAGGGACTCAGCAGTGCTGTCCGTTATCCCCCTTACTTTTTATAATCGCCATGGACCCCCTGGTTAGACATCTACAGGAAAAACACATGTTCTGTGGTCTCCAGTTTCAGTCGGGACCCCTACTAATGTATATGTATGCATACAACATATTACTTTTTGTTCAACACCCCAACACCATCTTGCAGCCTTTAATTGAAGAAGTAAATTAGTTTGGGGCCATGTCTTGGTTGTGTGTCTACTGGAATAAGCCGGAGTTGATTCCAATCACTGTTTCTGCTACCCGGGGGAGATGGAGGTGCCACTTTGATGGACAGGGGACACCACCAAACACCCTGGTATTACGCTGCACAAGAAACAAGTTATACACCTCAACTATGAGCCAATCATTACACAACTTAGCTCACAAATTGAGAGATGGATTCAGCTACCAATCTCTATGGCAGGGAGTATCACCCTCATTAAAATTAATGTTCTACCCTGATTCCTATATTTATTTGTTAGCATACCTATTGTACCTATTCCACTCACCAATGCTTTTTTCGCTCAACTGAGGGGTTTGCTGATACGATTGATCAGGGGGGCATGGACTGCAGATAGCATTGGACACTCTCATGCTCCCATATTATAGGGGTTGGCTTGTAGTCCTAGATTTTCGCCTTTACTACTTGGTTACACAGGTACAATTTGCCCATCATTGTTTCCACCCATATGCCCGCATACCCTACACCAAGCCTGAGTGGGATCTGGCCTCACCCACCCCCTAGGGGGCACTATGCACACTAGGTATTCCATTAGATCACATTGAGATACAGCCTCTCTCCACTACGTGTTGGGCTTGGCATAGACTGAGCTGAAAGCTCGGTGACAGCTCTCTTCTCTGCCCAGAGCTCCCACTGTCTCAGAAACCACCCCTACCACTCACATTCGAGGCGGTGATACAGCGTACACTTAACAAACTAAAACTGTACACCCTTGGCTCCCTCTTCCATAACAGACGGGTATCAATCATGATGGATCTATCTACACACACTGAGCTGACGTACAGGGACAAGTTTGTAGTAACAAAACTGCTTGGGGCACTCCGCTCATCCACTCCCACATTCCCTTCTCCACCTGCAGAATTACATTACTCATAACTGACAAAAAAGGGGATTACCTTGTCACCAAATTATACCGAGCATGTTGGTGCTAAAGAATAACCCTGGGTCGAGTACTCGGCTCCGCCAGCGGAGTTTGCAGAGTTTTACCAACTTTGTGCTTCGGTGGGAACACAAAGTTTGTTGTGCTTAGATATGCTTGTTTAAGGTTCAATATGGAAGCCCCATGTGTTGTCATGGTGCTGTGTGGTGCCAGTTCCAAGAACAGTCAGTTGGTACCTCTCTTCTGTGCTGAGAGGAGCGGTGGCTCGTTGTACCCACGAATAAATACTACAGACTAAGAAGCTGTCTCTTGTGGTATTATATTGTCCTGTAGGACACAACATAATTTTTAGAGACGACGGGGTGAGCCACTGCAGAATTTTGTAGCCTTAATCCTTCTGTCAGCTATAACATGAAGCAAGAAAATCATTTTAAAAGAGTAAAAGTTTGCTTTTGGTAGAGAAACTGAAGAAAAACGCCTGGCTAAGCTGAAACTATTGCCCTACTTTCTCCGGCGGCTGAGTATTCCTGAAGAGAAGGCTGTCCACTTCTCCAGCGACTGATCCTGAGTGAGGCTGTTTATGGTCGTGCTGGTGAGAAGGTCAGAGGGAGGGGCGTGTTGCTGTTTTGAACTCCGGCCACGTTGAAGTCTCTGTGTGCCTGGCATTGGATGTATGAGTTAAACGCTCCATGAAAGTTTGTTGGGACTGGAGATCTTCACTTGTCAGCAGCTTGATATGACTGATGACGCAGCAGAATCCTGCATGAGGATTCGGTGTTAAGTCTGCATCACCAGTCATTCTGGAATCCAATCGTCAGCACAGCCAGTGAGCTTGCCTGAAGGTTGTCTGCACGTCAGCATGGCTGGTGAACCTGCGTGAAGGTTGTCTGCACGTAAAAGTCATGTCAGTTTATCTTCACAACTGAGCACTGCCCGACCCTCCTCAAGACAGCGTGAGATAGTGTTTGTCTTTCCTTTGCTGGGAAAGCTGTGTCTGTTTCTTTCCACAGCTGAGTTAACACAGTGAAGTAATCAATCATCAATCATCCCTGTCAGCGAAACAACTTTCCAACGGACAGGTTTTGAATACAGAGTTTTGGCATTTCCAGTACGATCTACAGTTATTTTGATCCACAAGTTGATGTTCCTCGTTGGGAATGTCACTCGTTGTTTGATGTTTCTGTGTTGATAATTTATGTTTTTCTAATAAAGTACTGTTTTTCCACTACTGTTGACTACTAGAATTCATTACCTGGCGCACCCCCATTTCAGTGACTACAATCTTGTATCTAGAGCACAGAGGCGTCAAGCAACAGCTGGGGTTGGGGTTGGTTGTGCAGGAATACTACAAAATTGGACGAGCGGGTGGTGCGGATACAGGGGCCCTACGTTGCTTTTGTGGACATGCATCCAAGACGTTTGAGGAAGTTTATTAGGGCTGGCTGTGGGACTCCTCCGACTCTCGCAGTTGTTAGTTGGAAGGTACCAGAGGCCAACAGGTGCAGCACAGCCAGCAGCTTTGTCTGTGGTAGGATATTGATTGTCCGCTGTGTTGGTACCATCAGCCTGTAGGCAATATGGCAGTGTGCACCAACTTGAGAATCGGGCGAAAATTCATTTGCCACTTTTGCTGCGCTAAAGTGCAGATAACTTGGCGATAAGTCCCCACTGTTGTGTTATAGGGTGACTCTAAAATGAGCCCTTGTCTTTAATAGGACTTTCTTGTAGCTACATGCAAATCACAAGAAAAAAGATGAAAAAACAAGAAAAGTGGGCAGTGTACAAACACCCTGACCCCTAGGCCTGCTCAGGGGATCCCACAAAACCCCCCAGCGCCAAACAATTATGACTATTTTTTATTGCACGAATCCAGACGAAAACATAAAAAACAACATTGGGGCATATTCAAAAGGTCTTATTGCTGAGTTATTGGCACTTCAGTGAAGCAAAAGTGGCAAAAGAATTATCATCCCATTCTCAACCTGGTGAAAACTGCCGATATCGCCAGTTTTCCAGCAATAGCTTCTGCAAAAAACATTGCAACGAATAAGAGAGACAATTAATGCTAATGATATGCAGAGTGGGCATTCCCGTGCAAAAAAAACACGAAAACACCACTTCCCGATATTTCCAACTACCAGCCAAATCTGCGATGGGATCCAAAAACAGGTGATACGCCACGTTAGCAGTAAGAATTTAACATCTGCCTTTTCCTGGTGTAAAGCAGGACGACTACCTACAGTATAAAAGGCAGCCAAGCCCAGAGCCACATCTAAAGACCAACACATGTCATAGAGCTACTGATCATGCAGATCCGACACCCAAGAAGGCCACAGCACCCACCTCCACCACCCCCAGGAACCGAACCCTACTACCACAAGGCAGCGCAAAACAGGACAGCGACCCTTCCTAAAATGGCATGGCCCCTCAGCCACACAATAGCTAAATGTTGGGAGAGGTGGGAACCAAGTATGTGTGAAGGAGGCAAGTCACCCATTAATAACAATCCACATAATGCCAAGTATAGCGATGATGTGCTGGACAGACCTCACTATGCAGAGCACAGACCTCTCCATGTGTACATATACTGCTGGTGCTTGTAGTGTTATGGACAGTGGACGCAATCATGTTACCTCAGGCAGTGGGGAAGATCTCGGTCATGTAGCTGTGTCATCCCCTCCTGGAAGCGGAATGGGCTGGTCCAACGTACACCACCCCGTGTAGGAGTGTGTATAAATAGCCAGGGCTCTGGGCTTGGTTCACTTCTGAGAAGGCCAACGCGCATGCCAGAGCATCGGCCCTCACCCTGCCATGAGGCCACCGCCGTGACCGCCGGCCTCCTTGACACAGGCGCCCTGCGAACCCTGCAGCACAGCACCGCAGAGTTATGTCTGTACAGACTACTGCCTTCAATATACACTGTGGACAGCAGGGCTCACAATTCAGATCAAGTCACGATCGCAGATGATGCAGACCAGTAGTCTTCAGACATTGCTACCAGTGCGGCCCGCCCGGAGCACGCATCATTGCAGGCTGCGCACACGCTGAATGCTTCTAGTGCCACTAACTGTGCAGCTCAAATCTACGCCACATCGGTGTGGGCCCTTGCTGATCGCTGCCTCCAGCCTACACTGCAGACAGCAGGGATCACAATTCAGATTGAGTCACGATTACATATGACGCAGTCCAGTAGGCAACAGACATTGCTACCAGTGTGGCCCGCCTGGACCACACATCATCGCTGGCTGTGCACATGCTGAGTGCTTCAAGTGCCACTAACTCAGTGCACCACAAGTCACTGCCACGTAGCCATATTGAGGTACAAAAGGGGGTGGTGATGGATGGAGCATCCGAATCAATCAAACACTCACACCCAGTCAAAAGATCTGGGTTTAATCCATCACCGTTCTTTAGCCCACTCTGCCACCCCAGTTCAGACATGGCTATTTGCAAATCAGTCACGTGGTTGTGGGCCCTTGCTGACTGCCCCCTCCTGCCTACACTGCAGTCAACATGTCTCACACATAACCAATCCAAACCTGTCCTGCAAGGATATGCCATCATCGCTGGCTGCGCCCACGCTGAGCTCTTCAGGTGCAACTAACTCTGTGCATCACAACTTATGGACCCTTTATGATTGACTTTCGTGGTGTAGACACCGGACGCAACAATGTCAGCTCAGGCAGCAGGAATATCACGAAGGGACATTAACAATTTTTTCACATGAGCACGCTCATCTCTTGTGCCCCTACCTCA
The DNA here is from genome assembly GCF_964261635.1 of Lissotriton helveticus. NCBI lineage: Eukaryota > Metazoa > Chordata > Amphibia > Caudata > Salamandridae > Lissotriton > Lissotriton helveticus. The sequence goes on along the minus strand of NC_136063.1, from coordinate 899,583,614 downwards.
CTGCACCACAAGTCATTGACCCTTTACAATACAATCTTTTGTGTGTAATTTCGGATCTGGTGCCCCTAACTTAGTGCACCACAAGCCATGGACCCTTTATGATTGATCCGATGATCACTGTTGTAGTTGTTGCCAGCACCAACCATTCCCTGAGGGCTGGCTTACACTCACCCCACATGAATCCAGCACAGACATCACTGGACATGTGACCCTGGTAATTAAAAGGGGCCGAGCGCACATGCCCGTAACTAGTTGCCCTATCCATCTAACTGTGTCAGTGTGTTCATTATGTATACATGATGGCCCTGGGCCCTACCCCACTACATTGTGCTGTTGACTACGCACGCAACCATGTTACCTCTGGCAGTGGGGAAGACCTTGGTTATGTAACTTTGTCTGGGTCATTCATTGAGTACATGGGTAGAGACTGGATGATTAGAGTACTACAAGGAGAGTGTATGGTGAATTTATAAGAGCTTGGGGATTGGGGGAGTTATTGGAAAAGTACATATGTTGGCGGAGCCTATCCCCTGAGCACGAGCTTGGCTCTAATTGACTGGCAAGCAGTGGAAACCCCGGCGGAGCATCAGGATTGCAAACCAAGCCTCAGGAGAGCTGATGCTAAGCACAGAGCGTGAGTAGGCACTGTGCCGGTTCCTGAGGCACCCGCCTTCTTTGCTACGGGATCCCCACAGCCTTTGCTCTAGTACCCTGGGTTCCCACCTACTAAAATCTGGGCCACTGGCTAGCAGGAATACTGCACGGATGCCTGGAAAACCGAGTCCAAAAGCTTGGAATCTCATTGTGGTATACTGCATTCTCATTCAGTGGATACCCTCCCAGGTCATTAATCTCTGGATCAAGGAATTCTGACTGTTGGATCCACGGAGTACCTTCCACTGGATCCCCTAAAGTGACCTGCTGGGTCTGTGGAGCACTGGTAAAAAAAGGCCCAGAATCCTGTCTGCAAGATATTCCCAGCCCCACAGCAGGATCATAGACATACGGCGGGATAGAATCTACGGAATTCTGTAAGCGTAAGCAGAGTGGGCAGAGCCGGCGTATGCCAGTCAGGTGGGCAACTAGGGCCAAATTTCGGGGAAGGCTGAAAACATTTTTTGGGGCCCTAATTCTTCCAGTCATAGGCAGAGTGGAGATGCAGGGGATCTAAGAAGGGGTGAAAACACAACAAAGCCTAATTTACAGGCAAATGGTCATTTAAAGACCTGTGAAGTACTCGGGAGGCACGCTGAGAGCCACACACCCAGAGCGTACACACTAGGGGGCCACGTTGAGAGCCACGCACCCAGCGCGTTCACACTAAGGGGTGGGGCAGAGAGCCGCGCACCCAGCGCATTCACACTAACGGGCCGTGCTAAGCGCCACGTTAGGATCGCCCCTCCAAACTTTTCTAAGAAAAATGGTTCACTTCCATTAATTTATATTAGCCCCGTGGATCCCTTCCCCCGGGGCATGCCCAATTCTTGAATGCTTTTATTAATCATTAGGAAGGGGGGCCGCATGGTCCTCCTTCCCTTGTCTACTTCTGGCCCCCGAGACCCCATCCCCCGGGGTCTAGCCTCTTCGTTGAGGACCCCAATGCCCCATGGTCCCGCCGTCTCCCCACCTCCTGCGGGAACCGGCATTGCTTTTAGGAATGGGGAGCTGCAAGCATGCAGCTCCCCTTGCCCAAAAGCAATCCTGCTTTGCTTCATGGAAGCAAGAGCAGGTTTTCCTGTTCTGGCTTCAATGAAGCAAAGCAGGGTTAGCTATGACAGGGCGGGAGTCATGCTCCAGCGCTACCATAGCAAACAGCAATGTCCCGGGGGTGGGTACCCTGGGACATTGCCTGAGCCAGCCCTGGGGTGTGGCGGTCCCCAGGGCCCTGAAGGACTCCAGGAGAGGGGCCGCGTGGCCCCCCTCCCTCTATGTTCAAAGCCGCGGGGAGGTGGTAGTCCCCGGGGCTTCAGGGGGCCCATGGGGCCCCCTTCATATTTAATTAAAGCCCGGGGTGGTGGTCCCCGGGGCTTAGGAGGGCCTCAGAGGCCCCCACTAGTTACAAAACAGGCCCGGGGGAGGTGGCGGTCCCGGGGCAGTGGAAGAGCCGTGTGCCCTCCCGCACCTAATTTACATAGTCCCGGAGAGGTGGTGGTCCCCGGGGCAGTGGGGGCCCCACATGCCCACGCAATATAATTAGAGGATTGGCCCCAGGACCTGGCCCACGCGTTGGCTCATTTAAATGAAGTGGGGGAGCCCCCGCTTCATTTAAAAAAAAACAACAATTGTCCGGATTTGCCCACCTGGCGCTCATTCGGACGTTTAAAAAAATTATAATTTTGGGGGGGCCTGGGGGTCCTTGTGGGACCCCATGAGCAGGCCTAGGGGGTCCTAGATGGCTGCCAACACTTCCTGGTTTTGAGTGTTGGCAGCCAATCACAGTGAAGCTTGTGGTTGTGGCAGCCAATCACAGTGAAGCTCATGGTCCGGAGTGTGCGCAAACCCACTGCTGCCCCAGATATTGAATCTTTTATTTTTTGAATTTCTCAGAAAATAATGAACAGATTTAAACCATTTAACAAAAAGTCGTTTTCTGAATCAAGTACTAATTTTTGCCACATTTGGTGTAATTACGTTCAGCAGTTCAGGCTATAGCCTTGGCTAAAGTTTCCTATGGGAAATTGATTTTTAGAACTTTATTTTTTAAATTTCTCCTCAACTACTGAACGGATTTAAACCATTTAAAATAAAGTCGCTTTCTGATCCAAGCGCTACCTTTTTGCCAAGTTTGGTGTAATTCCGTTAAGTAGTTTGGGCTGTAGCCTGTAATAAAATTTTCTATGGAAATTAACATGGAGAAAACACTTTTTGGGCCCCCCCTTTTTTCTCAGCCCCCGCTTGACGAATCAGCTCCAATCTATCAGGATAGGAGCTGACCTGGATAGAACTTTTTTGGGAGAATTTCGTGAACATTTGTCTAACGACTCCAAAGTTTTTAGCAAATCAAAAAACACTCCTTTGGAAATTAGGTTCTAACTACAGCTACCTACTGGAGACAGTTCGCTGTCCCCATGATTATGGGGGGTGTCTGCATGGCCCCCAGCACTTATTTGTATAAAAGCCCCAGGGAGGTGGCAGCCCCTGGGTCTGTAGGCAGTCCACACGGCCTCCTGTACTTATTTGTATTAAAGCCCTAGGGAAAGGGTGGCCCCTGAGGCTGTAGGGGAGACTGCAAAGCCCCCATGCACTGCATTAAATTAATACTCCAGTGAGGTGATGTCCCTGGGGCTGCAGGAGGTCCACACGGCCACCCTGCATTCTTCAAACATTAAGCCCTGGGGAGGTGGCTGTTGCTGGGGCAACAAGGAGGCAATATGGGTCTCCTCCGCATTTTTTGTTTGTTCTGTATGCCCTGGGGAGGTGATAGTCCTCAGAGACATATGTGCGCCCCAGGAGGGGTGCTATTTACCCCTCTCTTTTACTACAATGCCTGTGGGACCTGGCCCACCTGGGGGCTATTAGAAAAGACGAGCAGGAGCCTGCTCTTCATTTTGTTTGCGGCAAAATAAAAACATGTAAGAAAATGTAAACAAAAGATTTTTTATCCCCCCCCCAAAGAGACCGAGAAGGACAGAGTATTTCTACACTGCCCCCTTTTCTATTTTTTTTCTACATTTTTTGTGGGACTTTACTTCAATCCAAGTCCCAAGTTGGCTGCTGACGCTTCCTGGTTGAAGTGTTGACAGCCAATACAATTTTAGTAGCATTTGGTAGGATTTTGCCCCCCCTGATATCTATTTTATTTAAACTTCAATATCTCAAAAACTACTGAACAGATTTACATCATGTCACAAAAAACACGCTTTCTGGAACAAATCTAGCTTTCTACCACATTTGGTGTAGTTCTGTTGAGCGGTACAGGCTGAAGTTGTGTTAAAAAAATGGAAAATCCGACATTATTTAAACACACGCCCTATTAGCTTCTATCAACACTCAGGGATGCTTATAGAAATGTGAAGGCTATGTCTAATGAACAACTACTTCATGTTTGGAGGTGAGACATATAAGCAGTTACAAGGCACGGCGATGGGCACCTGCTTTGTCCCCAGCTATGCTAATTTGCATATGGGCTGGTGGGAGGAGCAGGTGCTCAGGGTCAAACATGCTAGAGAGTGGGACACCAACATCATAACCTGGATCCGGTTCATAGATTACTTAATTTTTATCTTGGACAGGTCTTGGGAGTCAGCGAAGAGATCTACACAAGATATCAATGCCAACACTCTTAACCTGAAATTTACAGATAACATCAGTAAGACAACAGTGGCCTTTTTGGACCTGGAGGTATATGTTGAACAAGTAGTGATCCATACCAGAACATTTAGAAAGCCAACAGCAGGAAATACGATCCCCCATGCTGGGAGCTTTCATCCTCAGAAGCTCAAAATTAGTATTCCTTATGTTCAGCATCTGAGGATGAAACGTAATTGTAGTGAGACTCAGGCACTAACAGCAGCACAGAACTCTCTGAATGAGAGATTCATCGAGAGAGGTTACAACCCTGTCATCTTAGACCAAGCCAGGACGAAAGTTACCTCAATAGAGAGACACACGCTATTGAAACCTGGTTCTGGGAAGGTCAAGGTGAAGAATTTGAGCACAGGGAACCAGATAAGGATGATAACGTGTTACAGTGCCTACCAGTCGAGAGTCTGTGTAGGCATTGGCACTTAATTCAAAGAGACCCAGTTCTAAATGAAATGGTATCATGAAAACCTATGATCACCTTCAATAGAGTGAAATCGATGAGAGGTGATCTGGTAGTCAACAGCCCTGAAGTCTGCTAAACAGAAAGTTGGTTGAAAAGTGTCCCAGGATTCCATATGTGTTTTAGATGTAAGGCTTACAAAATCGGACTGAATGGAAAACAAGTTATGTCACCACTAATGCACAGCCCGTGGAAAATCAGATGCTTTCTGAATTGTAGAAGCATATATGTTGTTTACATCTTGCAGTATACATGCCACAAAATGTAAGTTGGCAGCACCATCCATATGGTTAATATTTGCATCCTACAACATTTACGGGCTGTCAAAAATAATGACAAAAACTGTGTGGTAGCCCGTCACCTTAATGAAGTACATAAAGGTAATTTAAATGACCTGTCCTATTGCAATTGATCAAGTCCCCAAACTGAAAAGAGGAGCTGACAGAGAGGGAAGACTTTGCCAACTGGAATCTAAGTACATTATGTTAATCAATACAAAGAACCAAACTGATTAAATGTTGAAGAAGACCTGTATGTCCATTTAAGTTAAATCAGTTATCTATTTTCAGATTTTAACCATTTTTAATGCAGAGTGACAAGAATGAGTTGGGTGAAGACAGACACGTAGTAGGGAAAGTGTTACAGACGGTAGGAACAATTAGAACATCGGTACTGTTCAAGTCTTACCATAACAAGCCACTAATTGTACCCCATGGAGCCTAAAGTGAGGATAGATGCTTTGTCATTACAAGATAAAGGTGCGGTCCAATTGGAGAGCAGAAAAAGCAATAAAGGTTCCTGAAGTTCTTAACTGTGGTGTGTAAAGAAGTGCAAGAAAGAAAAAAATGGGCCCGTGCAGCCCTTGCTCACTAGCACCCACCTGACTTTTGCCAAAAGTCCAGGGGACTGCAACGTCCGTCTGCATTTTTCCTACAGCTGCATCTCCATCGCGTCCTGCCCGCTACTGCCTCTTTCTGCACAAGGGGACTACAACTCCCATAGTCCCTTTTGCCACGCCCACCATCGCGTCAGCGAAAAAGCGCCAGGAGGTGCCATGAAATCACTCGTGGGCCGCCACGGCGCGGCACGCCCGTGAATCCCTTGCCCACTAGCACCTATCTGACTTTTGACAACAGTCCAGGGGAAACTCCAACGGCCGTCTGCATTTTTCCAACAGTCCCGGCGGTGCTGCATCTTCATCGCGTCCAGCCCGCTGCTGCTGCTTTCTGCACAAGGGGACTACAACTCCCATAGTCCCTCTTGCCACGCCCACCATTTCGTCAGCGAAACAGCACCAGGAGGTGCCATAAAATCACTCGTGGGCCCCGTGGCGCGGGACTTGCGCGGGCGCTGCCCGGGCAAAGCCCGGGCCAAGGGCGGGCCCGTCCTGCGCCCGTCCGTGACAGGAAGAGGCAGGGCAGGGCCACCCCCCTGGTCTTTTCATTATTAATTAACCACTTAAAGACTACTCCCTTGAAAGTTACTGTTGGACTGAAACTTTACTCCATCTAAACAGCAAGTAGTCTATTTTTTCTGGGGGACTTGGAATTATATTACCTTTTGCAATTGTCATCTTAGATTGTGCAGTTACCTCTCTGTTTAAATACTGATGGGATGTGAGTTAATTGTCACTGTTGATTTTTAGTTTGGAATTTTTAAATTGTTGTGAGGAGTGTCTGGGTCTATTGAAGTGTATTTCAATCTAGAACTGTGTTTGTTTAGTAATTAGGTAAAGGGGCGTTTTACATAAAGAAACGAAGCCTCAAAATGGGGACATCTACTTGTATCCCGAACAAAATAGCAATTCGGGTTCAACCCGTTACAGCCATACCACCACCAGTGACATCAATTGACAAAATGTTGCAAAGGGCTCTAGGTGTTGTCACTTCTGAAATCCAACAGACCAAAAGGCTGCTTTCAATCACCCCAGATCTTTGCTTGCCCACTCTAGATTCACCTATTGAAACCAACCTGTCTGGTACCCTGATATCTCCTGAAGATGAGATTATGTCACTTCCACTGCAAGTGGCCCCTGATTTGGATTTAATTTCATCACCAAATAAGGGTATGGATACCCGCAAAAACGGGAAACGTAAACAGCCAGTCGGGAGGGCAACCACTAACAAGAAGGCAAGAATAGGGTGTGACCCAGGAGTGGAAGTTCCTACTAATCGGGACCCAATAATAGAGCCTCCAACTGTCCCTAGTGCCGCAACAAAGTACTCAGCCTGTGCTCAGTCACTTATAGCCGAACTCTTGACCCAACTTGGCAACCTGATTAGGCAAGAGGTTGCTCCATTAGCTGAGCAACTAAAATCATTGACAACCATGGTAACAACGAGCCAAATGAAACCTACCATTATCAAAACATCTCATGGAGCAAAGGGCGGGATCAGCTGTCAACTTAAACTCGTGCCCTGGGATGTCCACAGACAAACATGTGACTAGTAGCAGCCAAAGTTCCATCACAAGACAGTCCACTAGCTAGGGCCCTAGTAGTATTCTACAGCCCTTGGTTGCACAGCGCGAGCATGACGGTGACGGTGTCTCTTCCTGCATGCACATAAACAATCCTGAGAGACATTTTCCTTTTTGTAAGTGTAGATTGCAGCACACACAAAAAGAGGAAAAAGCAAGAAGAAATTAAGATATTTTTTCTTGTTAGGTCGCATTGGCAAGACGTAGCATTTTGACACTTTCCCAGGACTACCTGGTAAGTCTGGGAATGCACCAAAATCCATGGATGGATGCGTGGGAACTCCCACATTTCACCCATGGAACACCTCCCTGCTGCAGAGTAACTCAAGGCAGCAATTTGCACTGGCTCGAGTTACTCTAGATTTATCAAGACATACAGGGCCACGCAGGGTGGCCTTGCATGGCTTGATAAATCTAACTTAGGTTTTGTGTCACCCTTCAGCCCCCTTGTGTGGCTCAAGGACGACACAAAACCTTGATAAATGTTCCCCTTTGTATTGGTTTAAGTCTCTTTAGTGACGCAAAAGTAGTGCAAAATGTTGGTAAATCTGCCCCTTTGCTTTACTCGGCATCGCTTTGTGCTGACGCAAAGCTTTAGTAAATCTGAGGCTTCTTGGGCCTCATTTATGAAAAGTGACGCATCGCTGCGTGAAAACAGCGATGCGTCACTTTTCATTGCACCCTCCTTGCGACACCAATGATGCGTCATATTTACAGTATGACGCATCATGGCGCAAGGAGTTAGAGATACGTCAGTATTTCTGACGTATCTGTATGGTGCAAAAGTGACGCATTGCTGGAGTGTGTCACATAAGTGACGCAACTCCAGCAATGTGTCCTTTCACATGGGGCCAAGACCCATGTGAAAGAGCCTGCGTTGTCTTACGCCTGCTGTAAGGCAGGCGTAAGAAATTGACGCATTTGTGTTCTAGTAGTGGCGCAGTGAAATCTTATAGATTTCACTGCGTCACCGGCGGCGCAAAAGTGACACACGGCCTCATAAATGAGGCCCCGAGTGTACAGGCTGTGAAAACCTTTATTAAATACACAGATCAAGCGCTGTTTACCAGCTTTAAGCCTGTGAGTGGTTAAGCATCCTACATGAGGCAAGAGCTGCCTTCTGTATTTCTGCCCTCACCGTGTGACCTCAAGATCAGCATTCAAGTGATACTTGGATTGCAATCGGCACGAAAAGCAATTGCATGTTTTTTACTAAGGGAATGAAAACTATTCCAGCTCCTGCGTATAAAACGCTGCCATGTGTTTCCTGCAGATTTCTCATAGAAGTCTACAAATATAATCTTCTGATTTACAGAATCTATCAGCGTACATCTAATGCATTGACAAATGTTTGTGATTGTTCGGTAATTTAAATTATGACATCGCTAACAATATATTTTTTGTACTTATTATACAATACTGCCATCGTGTGGGAGTTTACAGCTCTGCACAGGAATGTCCTAAGAATTCTTTCGAAATTGGTATTTAAAATTCATTCTTAGTTTCCTTCGTAGTTAGTTAGGGAACAATGTTGTACAGTACTTTAGGTCGCTTTATTCTCAGTAAAGAAATGAAAATCCAACGATCGATATAAAGGCAGACATACAGTATGATTTTTATTATAGGTCCTGAGCAGCTGACATAATTATTTAATAACATCCCTTCCTTTAATGTTATTCCTTTGATAATGCGCTAGAGACATAGGGGTATATTAGCAAGAACCTTGTTAAAATTATCGCTGTTTTAGCGGCAGGAAACGGCCGCTAAAACGGCGATAATGGGCTTGCTAATATGCGTTGTAGAATTCCAATAGAAGCCCAGGTTAGATGTCTTGCACATCTAACGTGAGCTTCTATTGGAATTCGATAACGCATATTAGCAAGCCCATTATCGCCGTTTTAGCGGCAGTTTCCTGCCGATAAAACAGCGATAATTTTAACGAGGTTCTTGCTAATATGCCCCATAGTTATTGAAAGAGTGCAAATCAATTTTCTGAAAAAGGCATACGGAGTGGAGACATAATATGTTTGTTCTTTTCTCCTGTCTTAAATGTGAAGTACTCGTGAATATTCAGGCCTGATTCACAACGCATTTAGGAAAAGCCCCAGGGGCTTATATATGAGAAGTGTTGCATCGCTGCTGCGACCAAGCAGCAGTGCAACACTTCTCATAAATAAGCCCTCTTTACGACACCATTGATGCGTCATATTTACTGTATGACGCATTATGTCGCAAGCAGTTACAGGTATCTGTATGTGCAAAAGTTGCACATTGCTGGAGTGTGTCTTAAAACAGACTCAACTCCAGCAATGTTTCCTTTCACATGGGGCTTGCCTATGTCACCCTTGCAGGCATAAGATTTTAATGCAATGGCATCCTAGAAGTGGTGCACTGAAATCTTATAGCTTTCAATGCGTCACTTCTTGAAGGCTTTGATGTGGGGGAACGTCCACGTTGTATACATTATACCTGACACAGGTATAATGTAGCGCAGGGGTTTCCAAAGTGATGCATCTACCTAGATGCGTCACTTCGTAAATATGGCGCAAAGTGGTCCCTTATTTACGCTACTGCAGCATCCCAAAAAGTGACCCTTCGGTGGCATAAATGTGACGCAAGGGCTCATAAATAAGCCCCCAATTCACAAACCAGAGCACAGATTTACAAATAGTTTGAGGCACATTTACTAAACTTTCACACAAAGCAGTTCCTGTGCTGTACTGTGTGAAAGGGAGAGAGCACAAATACTCCATATTATCAAACATATGGAGAACTTCAGCTCTGTCCTTGCTCTAGTGTACTGTGTGCAGGCTAGCGCCAACGCAGGCAGCCTTGCACCATAGTACAGGGGTGTATGTGCACAAAAACAACCCTTAGAGGCATTTCTCTTTCTACATGTGCTGAAGAATGGAAGAAAAAATAACAAAGAACTTTTTGGACATTTCTTAGGTGTTGGCAGAACTTTCTGAGTTTTCCTTCATGGAATTCTGCGGACTTACATATAAACCCTGCCAGATTTCTTGTGTTCCGTCCACCGGTAGTTTTCACTGAGAAAACATTTTAGGGGGTGAAAATCCATGGCACTGGAAGCAGTAAAGCATCACAATGTCTCAAACAAAGACGTGGAAAGGTTATACATTAGCTGACTTATATTGCAGACAGGTCACATACAGGTTAAGTGTGAGCTTGACAGTACTACCTTCTATGGAGCTGCATAGTGAGACTTAACAACAAGTGGACTTTACCTTACCCATAGTATCAGTATGTGTTTTATGCAACCTCCAGAAATGCTAACACTCCAGCCGCTCCTTGTTATATTCTTGCATTGTAAATACATACGTTCTGTTCTTTCTTAGTGTGTGTTGGAATGTTATTTTTGTATCCTGACAACGTGTACTTTGACTCTGGAGCCTGTTCTGGAATCTTGGAGGGTGATTGGAGAAAGTTGACAGAGAAGGATCAGGAGAAGACCAAGGGTTGTTTTATTTTTCTAAATAAACTTAAATTCATCATATCTTTCTGAGTCTCGTCTTCCAAAACTCCTCCTCCTGTGGGGCCTGCTGCAGCTGCCACTTAGTGGAGAAGAATATCACCACTTCCTCCTTTTGGCAACAGCCCCCATTGGGCCATGGGACAGGAAGGAAAGATGAAGTGACATCACAATTGCAGGAACACAACACAAAAGTGACACAACACACACTTTTTGCTCTGGCTGGCTCTAGATAGATAACTGAAACACCAGCAAAGAACACATCTATGACATGCCAATTCGCTCATTGCTTACTCTTGGACACCTGTAACTGCAGCTCCCACGCGTTTCCGCTGCGGCTGAAGCCTCCAAGTGCTTGAGGCATAAACCTTGAAATCGGACAGCAAGCCTGGCTCCAGCACACACATGTGCTCTGCGACACCGGCGCGGTCCCTATAGCACATTTCTCCTGCACTCCCCTCTGCACCCCTCAGAGCTGGTCTCCAGGGACTTGTTGCAGGGGAATTGGTGTCTCCTCCAACCACTGCCGCATATTTGCCTCTCTGGGCCAGTGGCAGACTCCTTTGTGCAGAGCAGGGGAGGTGATGTCGGGCCAGCGCAGGCTGCACCAGCTCTGGCTCTGTAAGGCTACCACCAACAGTGTATGTAAATAATAAACAGCTTCAGAGTCCTCCGGGGTCAGTGGTACACCTGGAGCACGTGCACCCCCTATGCCACCAGCAGCAGCGGTGATAAGAGAAGGGCTCATGCATCTACAAGTTTTAAACATCCGCAACTGCAGCGCACAATCAGATTTCACCATAGGAAATGAGTTAAGGTGGGGGAATGGCTTGGCTGTCACCTCCTTCATCTTGACTGGCATCACTGGTGCTGTGCGTCGAGGATCTCTGGTGCAGGTAAGAAGCCCTATCCTCCCCTATTTGCTAAAATTGACCCTACATGGCAGTTTGGTTAATTTTCATATCGAATTGACCATGGATTGGGAAGATGTTTCAGCTAAATGCGGCAAATGAGAACTTTGTTCATTTCCACCTGAGATAATCGCAGATCGTTTAAAAGCAGATGTGGCAGAAAGGCTGGCCTACATCAGGTCAATGAGCCAAACCGGACTGTTGAACAAACACATTTATAGGGGTTGGTGCCGGTAAACTCCGCCACACAGTTGTTGGCATAGTTTTGCCAATGGAGCGTTCAGTGGCAAAGCTTTGCAAACTCCACCGGTGGAGTGGAGTTTACCACCCATCCCTACATTTCTCCTTGTTCCGCCTTACTTTGAAAGGGGTTGCATTTTTATGTTTTTCCTGGTTTACATGTCTTTGCAAATCAAGGAATGGGCCAAAATCCATGGGTGGGTACCTCCTCCACCCACAGAATGTGTCCCAATTTGAAATGTAATGTAATGCAGTGCAAGCAGCTGTTTTGTTTTATATATATTTACAAAGCCACTCAAGGCCATGCAAATCAGCACTTACGCAACTTGGTAAATATCACTGAAGGGGTGTCTCTCAAACCTTGGGGGCAGCACTTACTTTTCACCGCCAGGATTCCTGTCACTACTGCCGGTCTCCCCCCGCCGCCGCAAGCCTCCTGACATCTTGGCGCGGCCGCTGTGAGGGGGGGACTACACGTCCCACGAGCCTTAGCGGCAGGAAGCCGCTCCCGCCCATTCCCACCCTGAGGCGCTTATGATCGGAGGAGAGCCCCGGTGGAGCGGGTGTCTCTCAAACCTTGGGGGCAACATTTACTTTTCACCGCCAGGATTCCTGTCACTACTGCCGGTCTCCCCCTGCTGCCGCAAGCCTCCTGACATCTTGGCGCGGCCGCTGTGAGGGGGAACTACACGTTCCATGAGCCTTAGCGGCAGGAAGCCGCTCCCGCCCATTCCGCGCCCGGAGGGGCTTAAAATCGGAGGAGAGCCCCGGTGGAGTGGGTTTCTCTCAAACCTTGAAGGCAGCACTTGCATTTCACCGCCAGGATTACTGTCACTACTGTCGGTCCCCCCCCCCGTGCCGCAAGCCTTCTGACATCTTGGCACGGCCGCTGTGAGGGGGGGACTACACGTCCCACGAGCCAGGACGCCGGTCCCGCCAATTCCGCGCCCGGAGGTGCTCAAGATCGGAGGAGAGCCCCGGTGGAGCGGGTGTCTCTCAAACCTTGGGGGCAGCACTTATTTTTCACTGCCAGGATTCCTGTCACTACTGCCGGTCTCCCCCCGCCGCCGTAAGCCTACTGACATCTTGGCGCTGCCGCTGTGAGGGGGGACTACACGTCCCACGAGCCTTAGCGGCAGGAAGCCGCTCCCACCCATTCCGCACCCGGAGGTGCTTAAGATCGGAGGAGAGCCCCCGCGTCGCAGGACGCGCACGGGCGTAGCCGGGCTAAGCCCGGGCAAAGGGCGGGCCGTCTGAGGCCATCCGAGATGGAAGAGACTGGGCTGGGCCAGTCCCCTTGGACTTTTGGGACATTATTACGCAGAGAAGTAAGACATTCATAAGACACATTTTGTCCATTGAGAAACTTTTCCGCTGCGGACTTGTATTTTTTAGATTATCAAGAGGCTCCTCTAGCCCCTTACTTTTAAATATTTTACCACCATATGCATATTAGCTGTGTGCATTTTTGCTAACTAATTTTGTTAACATGACAAAGCGGAAGGGAAATAAAACACCCTTGGAACATGCTTGTGCAACCCTTGATAACTACCTGGTGAGAGCAGTCAGTGTAATTAACGATGAAATAAGCCAAGCTGAAAAAAGACTCTCTGTAGATGTATGCAGTGTGCCAGTAGTCCCCCCTACATTTTCACCAGATTCTGTTATACTTAATTTGGCGACCAGTGGCCCATGCTCTGTATCACCGAAGGATGCTATACAAACTCCAATAACACCACCCATATTTGATGAGGCATCCAAAACCTCGACCCCCAAAGACACCGGTTCCCAAAACAAGGAGGGGCTGTAGAACAGCTCAAACTAAGAGGGGTGCTAACAATCAGAAAAAGAGAACAGAAAGTTTGTCCTCTAATGAACCCAGTAAAGAAGCGCAATTGGGTAAACAGAACACTGTGGTTATGAATGCGGAGCAACTCCAGCATATAACTAATCTCATTGCCGCTAAAGTGGAAAGTCTTATTAAGCCCCTATCCGACAAATTAGATGTCCTATCTAACGAGGTGACTAGGTTAGGCAGCCAACTATCTGCCCATAGAGAACAAGTCAAAAACGTGATAGCTACTACGGTAGAACGCAGGGAATGTATTGATGCCGCTAATAGATCTGACACTGTAGTTCGGCGTAGCGGGGAAACAGATAAGGTAGCTTCAAGCAAGAATAACTTCCAATCGTCTAATGGCAAGAAGAATAAGGTTGCACCTGATCCCAGGAGTGATAAGACTGCTGTTGAACCTAAGCGTTGCCATACTATTAATGTACCCCCCGATTGTGCCCCGTATGTGTTTGTTCTAACAAACGTGCCACCACTGGCACGTGGTTTACATCAGAATCAGACGGAATCCCATGACTCCCTTAAAAATAAAAAGATGTTTTGGTTGAATAGACAATGTGGGTTTCCTGTGAACCTTAATAACCAGATCCTTACCACCAGAAGGGTTAATTGGATCGGTAATTCTAACAAAAGCATTAAGGGCGACTGTATCATTATTAATTTTAAAAATCCTCACCATGCTGCAATTCCCTGATAAGAGCGTCTTCTCTACCAGATTCTGACCAGGCAATTACCCTGTGCCCCCTTGGCTTTTTCTATAGTCATGTAACCCATGTACCTAATGATAGAGCTATGAGAGGTCCCCCCTTGCTGGTAAGATGTAAAGATTTATTCTTAAGCCCAGAGGTCCCTGTGTCAAATCGGTATCAAGCATTAAGTACTTTAGATGTTAACGATTGACTCAACCGGGACTGTAATATTAATGTAGAGATGGTCCACCCAGGTTGCAATGAAACTGAAGGCGTTGCATCAGATGACCCAGTATTACTACCTAATGGCAACGTTGATAACGCTGTTGAAGCAAGTGGAGGAAAAGACAATGGTCAAAGGGTTGAGGGTATTTTGACGGGTGACCTCCCTCAAGCAAATGTGTGTACTAGGGATAATAGAGGGATATCCATTGTTAGCTGGAATGTTGCCAGGTTGGCATCTAAAGGGGATACACTGGGCTGGACGAATTTTATAAATTCTTATGATATAATCTGTTTCCAAGAAACATGGTGTACTGTCCCAGTTAGCTACGATGGTTTCGCCTCCTATAATTTACTAGCGCAAGGCTCCATATCTGGTAGAGCCAAAGGGGGACTTCTGGTACTGTTATCTATCAATCAACCTTTGACCGTGGTAAAGTATATACATGTTAGGGTGCAAGTCCAGATCCTATGGTTGCATGAGAAGCATGGCCGTAATGTCCTTTTATTTAATTTTTATAACAATATTTTCGAAAATACTCGCCATCAAGTTGTGACTGATCTAGTTGTTACTGTAGAGAAGTTGATAGCCGAGGTTAATGTTATTTTAGATTTTCTATGGGTGGGTGATTTTAATATACCAATTTGTGCATTGTCTACTCAGAAGGCTTGCGGGGTTAAAAACAATGCAGGGGTGGACGATTTGAATTTCCGCCATAATAAATATGGGGAGTCACTTAACAAATTTATGGCGGATCAAGACTTGGAAATTTTGCAATACTCAAATGACTCTAATGGTAACATTGTCCCCACAATCACGGGTAGAAGTACAAACACTATAATTGATCATGTTATTGTATCCTCCAACATTGTACCCTACTGTAAGGCCCCTAAGATTGAAGAGACCTCTCTGAGTGACCATATTTATATTATTTGAGAAATTGCTATCGGTACAAGAAGGACCGCCCATTGTGAGAGAACTGTGGGAAACTTTGAACCTCACAGGCCGAATGGTGTGAGGCTGCGATGGAAAGGTGAAAAATGTGCGGAATTGCTTAGTACCATTGTTAACAAGTGTTTAGGGGAAATTAACGATATCCTAAGTTTCGATTCTGAGTCAGAACGGGTTCTGAATAATTTTAATGGTATTAATAAATCTATAGACGCTATATTTACTAGGCCTGGCAAATCGAAACCCAATACCAGCCCGGGTTGGTTTGACCATACTTGTGCGTCACTTTTGACTGAGTTAAAACGGGCAATATCGACGAAGCCTAGAGACCAGAACTCGATTATTCAGCTGAGACTATATTATAAACTTGCTCTTAAACGTAGAAAGGGTGAGCTGCAACAGCAAGCTTGGGAAACTCTGACGCAGGCTGTGGAATTGTCTAATTGTGCCCTTTTTTGGGCTACGGTCAACTCCCTGTTTCTTAAAGATGACTCTATCCCTGTGCTTACATCAACTGTTACTAGTGAGTGCAAAGGTTTCCCATTTTTCGGAAATCTTTAAATCCAACCATTTACCCGGAACCAATCTTGGCCTATGGACGATTGTGCCTTTGGATATTAGTGTAGCGGAGGTGGAACTTGGAATTAGTAATAGTAAGGGGGGGAAGGCCCAGGGGCCGGATGGGGTCCCTATTGATGTCTATAAGGCCGCCCCGTCTTTGTGGAGCCCCATACTGGCAATCGTATTTAATGCTGCTGTGAGTAACGCGGCACCTTCCACAGGGGGAGAATCGATTATCATCCCAATCCATAAGAAGGGTGATAGGTTGGATGTTAAAAACTACCGGCCTATATCTCTGCTTGACTCCTCAATTAAAATCATGAGAAGAGTATTACTGGATAGAGTGGAAGAATGGGCAGAGACAAACGGAAATCTGACAAACACCTAGTATGGCTTTCGGAAAGGCCGTGGTGCTGTCGAACAATGTTTAAATCTAGATCTTTTGATTGGGAAATACACCCAGGCAAAACAGGGATCTCTCTATCTCTGGTTTGCAGACCTAAGCAGTGCGTTTGATCTGGTGGATCATGCCATTTTATGGAGGACCCTGCTAGAGCTCGTTGCCCCTGAGGGTATAATCTTTTTTTTAGCCCGGCTCTATGAAAAACTGCAATGTAGTGTGCGATTTGGTGTAAGTGGAGAGTGCACCCCTAGATTTAGTGTTAAGAGGGGTATTAGACAAGGTTGTGTCCTTGCCCCTCTTCTTTTTACTCTATTTATTAATGGAATAGACGAGGTTCTAAAAACTGTTAATTCTGATGCCCCCCAGGTTCATGGGACTGCAGTGCCGGTATTGCTGTATGCAGACGATGCCGTGCTACTGTCCAGGACCCCCATTGGTCTCCAACGATTGATGGATAGATTCTCTGTTTTTATCAAGGACAGGAAACTGCTCATCAATAAAAAGAAAACTCACACTATGACATGTGGGTTGTGCCGCAAGAAGTCTCACGCCTTCTTTTTAGATGGTCAGAAAATGCTACATGTAGACAAATTCTGCTATCTAGGAATTACCTTCGATAAAGATAGCTCATGGACCCATGAATTTACAAATGTCCGTGCCAAGATGGCTAAAAGCGCCCATGGGGTATTTGGATTTGCGGCCAAGGTTGGCGATAGACGAACCAGGGATATGATACAGATCTATAAAGCAAGATGTGTTTCAATTGCCACCCATGGGGCAGGGGTGTGGGGGCATTATCCTAATTGTCGTCTGCAAACTGAGGAAAACTGTTTTCTTAAAAAGCTATTATGTTTATGTTTATATACCTAGAAGCGAGCTGAAGTTAACATTTGTACTGTACAGAGCTAGGATGCGTGCGCTCAGTATGGGACTGTTGTCTTCGACCGTTCTTTACAATAAATATATTGTTTCCGAAGGTTTCCAACTATATCTAATCCAGGTGACCCGTCCCTCACATAGATTTTTATTTACCAGGCTCAGATTCGGGCTGGTACATCACCTGGTGGCTTTCCCCAGCCTTAAAAAACACCCGGTCGGACCTTGTCCGTGTGATGGTTCATCAAAGCAGAGCACAATGCACTTTCTTTTAACCTGCAATCTTTACATGAACTTACGCACTGTTTATTTAAAACCGATGTTTATTAAATATGGAGTTCGTTATGTAAATGATGCAATGAAAATGATTTTTAACATGCAGTATGCAGATGTCTGCTTTTTTACGGCCAGCTTTCTTTGTAAATCCGTTAATGTAAGGAAAAGTCTGTTTTTTAAATTGGTATGTTTACTTTGTATTTCTCTGCAATTGTGATTGTATGTGCTTTTATGGTCATTTTTTATGCACCGAATAAAGCTTTATGAATTGAATTGCATTGTCAAACTTACACCAAGTATATACCAAACTACAAAAAGTACTCTTTCTGGACCAAGATCTATATTTCTGCTGAATTTGTTGTAATTCTGATTAGCCGTTTGGGCTGTAGGTGTGTCTAAAATCCATATGGCAATTTGCCAGGGTTAAATGTGTATGGGACCCCCATTTATTCTCGGGCCTGCTTGAAAAATCACCTCAAAACTTTCTGTGCACGGCATTAAGTTGGTTGTGTGAGGGGGGTTGGTTCCAGCACCTGGCCAACTGTGCTCGGCTGATGTCCAAATGCGACATAAGGGTGGCTACAAGTGTAACTTGTGCTTTAAGGTAACTATAACTCACATCCTTGCCATCCACTGCTAATTACAATTACACCACATATTACAACACTCATAACATTTTCTATAACATCATTGACAATATTTCTGCAATATTTACGAGAAAACTGTGCATAGTGGAGGTGCAAGTTATAGTTACCTTAAGGCACGATTTATAGTTACTTAAGATAACTCTAACTATAATTGCTGAATTTCTATGATTTTGTGTATGTAAAATGTGTACCTAACTATAACGTCCATGCACCCTTTGTTGTTTAGTAAAAATATGTGTACATATTTTTTCGCAAAAAAAACAAAAGTTACAGGGATGTTATAGTTAGCAAATAGAATTTAAAAAACCATAAGAAATTCACTAAAAAAACAAAGGTACCAAGCATGTTATAGTTAGCAAATAACATTTAAAAAACCTTAGAAATTCAGCAAAAAAACAACAAAGGTTACATGGGCTTATAGTTAGGATCAGATTTTACTCATACGAAACCAGAGAAATTCAGCTGTTTTAGTTAGGTGAGTTAAACTAACTCACGCCCCAGCAATGCACTGACCTCACATATTACATCACTCATGACATGGGCAGTGACATCACTCACGACATCACAAATGACATCATTCAGTGACTGTGAGTGTTTTTAAAACGTTTATGAGTGTTAAAGATATATACCAAGGTGTTTTGGTGAATCAGTGGGTGCATGAGTGACTATATGGATGACTCAGTGGATGTGTGACTGACTGTTTAAGTGAGTGATTATGTGTCTCAGTGAATGTATGGATGTGTGACTGGTTGTGTGAATGTGTTATCTGTCTGTCTGTTGATGTCTAAGTGGGTGTATGAGTGTGTTAATGGTCATGTGAATGGCTATATGGGTGATTGGTTGTCTGACTACCTCTATGGTTGTCTGGGTGTCTGTGTTTGTGGGTGAGGAGGTGTGTGACTGCCTGTATAGATGAGTGGGTGGGTGAGTCAGTGGCGATATGAGGTAATGTTGCATGTGTGAGAGGTTGTATGGGTGACTGAGTGTCTGTATGTCTGTGTCGGTGATTGAGTACATGTGTCAGTATGGGTAAGTAACTGTGTAAGTGAATGGCTGTATAGGAGAGTGAAGGATATATGAGTGACTGTACATGTGAGTGAGTGAATGTGTGAGTGGCAATATGGATGAGCACATGCTTCTGTCAGTGAATGTATAGCTGAGTGAGTATGTGTTACTATTTGTATGCGTAATAATTGTGTGTGTGTGTGTGTGACTGTATTAAAAAGTGTCTGTGTGATTGACTGCATGGGTAAGTGTCCAGGTGTGTGAGAAGTTCTATGAGTGACTTGCTCAGTGTGTGAGTGCTTGTATGGGTGGATGTGTGGATATGTCAATGGCTGTATTAATGTGTGAGTGGGTCTATGAGTGGCAGTATGAGTGAGCAAGTGGATGTGTGTGTAGATAAATGAATCAGTGGTTGGGTGTGTAAGTAGTGCTATGGCTCTGTGAGTGGGTTTGTGAATGGTTGTATGGCAGTGGCAGTGGGTGTATAACATATTTTTTAGGAGTGTGAGTGGGTCCGTCATTTGAGATGTCATCAGTGATGTCATGAATGATGTCACTGACCATGTCATGAGTGATGTTAAATTTGGGGTTCTCTAGTTGGCATAGGAAGGTACCTGTGACAAATAGGGATCCTTGTGTCTAGTCAGGGTAAGGGGGTACACTCCTAAAATAACCCCTGCTCACCCCTTGGTAGCTAGGCACAAGCAGACAGGCTTATCTCAGAGGCTGTGTATAAAGCATTTGTGAACACATACAGTAACACTACAGATGGACACCGCACAGTTGTATATTAAAAATAAGTATTCTTTATATAGATTTAACACAAGACCATAAATGACAAAAATACACAATACTGTACTTAAAAATTGTAGAATTAGCTTAGTTCTCTTTAGATCTTATAATGCAACACTTTGAGTCAATGTACCTTAAAATGCAAAACGCAAGACAACGAAAGTGTTGCAAGGAAGGTGATGCGTCGGTTCCCTACTGCTGCGTAGGGGACGGTGATGCATCGGTTTCTTACTGTACTTCCTTGACGATGCAACTTGGAACACCATGATGCAATGAACATCCGATGCAAGGAAACAAAGATGGGGTCTTCCTTTTGATGCGACACGATGCGGACCACCACAGGCCCTGCGACACGCTTCTTGGTGATGCAGCGGTGTCTGCTGCGACGTCGGTCCTCTTCTCTGATAATGCAGGGTATGTTGACAATGATGCGAGCCGCAACAGGCCCTGCGACGCGCTTCCTGGTTGATGCGGTGGCGTCTGCTGCGACGTCGATCCTCTTCTCCGGCAATGCGCGGTGCTTCAACAACCATGCGAGCCACGAGAGGTCCTGCGACATGCTTCCCAGTGATGCAGAGGCATCTGCTGCGACGTCAATCCTCTTCTCTGAAATGCGAGGCGCTCTTGTATTGTGAAGCGGCAGTTCAGTGTCATGCTTCTTGCTCGTGAGTCGCACTTCCAGCTCCTTGCGACACACAGTTCATCAAAAATTCCAGCACCACTGCAGGCACTTCCAAAGAACTCTTGGGGAGCTGGTGGGTGAAGTCTGTTGTCCCTGAGACTTCAGCAGGAGGCAAGTTCTGTTCTCAAGCCCTTGGAGATCCTTACAAGTTGATGAAAGTACACAAAGTTCCTCTCTCCTTTCTTTGGCAGTCAGGCAACCACTGCAGGCCAATCCCCCAAGCAGCACTTCAGCTTAGGGATAGTCTCTCCTAAGTCTCTCTGAGACTCCTCAGCAAAGGTTTCTTCTTGTTTCCCAAAAGTGATCTAATTTTCTGGGGTCTGGGTCCCCTCCGATAAATGCTGTCAGAGCCATTATTATGCACACTGGAACTTGTGGTTTAACTCTGAATTATGTGTGTTTTTAAAATGCCTCTGATGAAAGAGCACGATGCTCTGAAATGCATAAAGCAGGAGGACAGCATTTATCGGAGTAACAGTTCTTGCTCTATTTGAAAATAAAAGTTTGAAAAAATTACTGGCTGGAGGAGTGCGTTCCTAAATGCAGAGGCATTTTTGAGTAAGATGTATGCATGGCAGGTCTAGCCGCGAGGAAGACGCACCACCCTTCTAAAATCAAATGCAATTTTTTTTCCTGAATTATTTGGGGATGCAATGATGGGGCAGCCAGCTCGTAATTTTGGAACAGGGAATGCCACTCTGAGGCCCACTGGAGGGCAGCTATCAGTCCTTGTTATGATTGAACTACACACAACTCACTGGAGGAAAGGAAATGGCGTGAGTTAAACCACAAGTTCCAGTGTGCATTATAATGAAATTCAATAAGGCACACCGGAGGCCTATAAAATGCAGAAACACACAGGGAACTGTGGGAGCCTGAAACGTGTTAGGCAGGAGGACAGCATTTATCGTAGTAGCAGTTCCTGCTCTTTTGGAAAATAAATGTTTGGAAAAATCACTGGCTGGAGGAGTGCGTTCCTAAAGGCAGGGGCATTTTTGTGGACGATTTATGCATGGCAGGTCCAGCCGTGAGGAAGACGCACAGCCCTTCTAAAATCAAATGGGATCGTTTTTCCGAAAATATTTGGGGACGCAATGACGGCGCAGCAGCTCATAATTTTGGAATAGGGAATGCCACTCTGAAGCCCACTGGAGGCCAGCTTTCAGTATTTGTTATTGATTGAAGTACACACAACCCACTGGAGGGAAGAAATGGCATGATTTAAACTTCAAGTTCCAGTGTGCATCATAATGACATTCAATAAGAAAGGCACACCGGGGGCCTGTAAAATGTACATACACGCAGGGGACTGTGGGAGCCTCAATTATGTGTGTTTTCAAAATGCCTCTGATGAAAGAGCACGATGCTCTGAAACGCGTCAGGCAGGAGGACAGCATTTATCGGAGTAGCAGTTCCTGCTTTTTTTGAAAATAAAGGTTTTGGAAAAATCACTGGCTGGCTGGAGGAGTGTGTTCCTAAATGCAGGGGCATTTTGGTGGAATATATATGTATATATATATATATATATATATAATTATTCGGCTCCAAGGATCCACCAGGATTCCACCTGTATAGATGCGCGGCACTCACGGGGATGGTTTTTCCAAAAGTTTTATTAAAAAAACCTCTAGCACATCAAATACGCGTTTCGGCGTTTAGCCTTTGTCAATTTTCTCAACAGTCGGCGCCATGTTAGTTCATTTTTAAATACACATCACATGATTTACCATCAAGAACATAGAAAGTGGACTAATAATCCTTTCACAACACAACTCCATCTTACTGTGTGCAAATATATTACCGAGATGCGTTGTTATACCCCAACACTTCAATTTTCAAGACTTGTCGCATGACAATTAACTGGGCTTAACCTTAACAATAACCCATTTCATAATCTCGCCCGTAGATGGGCTCAACACACACGGAGGCCCTAATCATGGGACCCCTAACAGTCCTGCCCTAGATGGGCTATAGTTCATACATGGTAAATATTACATTTGTTTGATGCTAGCTCAGGTCAACTACATATACTTCTTATAATACATCTCACTAATTCATTTATGTACACATACTGGAAGAAAATACCTGGCAATAAAATTCATCACAAGATCTTACATTTCATCTCTAACCCAAATGTACCGCCAATTCTTCATGGACATTTAGGCCCTTCGGAATCTTACTTTGTAAATCTATGATATAACGCGACTCTAGTCGTCTCAATTTCTGTAGCCGATCGCCCCCCCCTCAAACTCACTGGGACGCTATCTAGGCATATATATGACAACAGATCCCTGTTGCGTCCATGCATTTTATCGAAGTGTCTGACGACAGGGTAGGATGGGTCCGCATTATTGATCGCTTGCATATGTTCTAATATGCGGATCTTAACCTGATGGGTGGTGCTCCCTATGTACCTCATCCCACAGGGACATGTTAAGCAATATATGGCATAGGGTGTCGTACAAGTCAAGAATGTTTGTATTCTTTTCGGTGTTACTAGGCCAGGGATCTTATAGGATAAAGTGCGTTTACTATATTTACACGCTTTACAGCGGCCACACGGATAAAAGCCATTAAGTTGTTTCAACTGTGGTTGTGTGTTAAGGCTTTCATGGCGGCTATGTACCAATTGATCTTTCAGCACCCTCGCTTTCCAAAACGTGACCAGCGTATTGGGTGGCAGATCTTCTCTCAGGATGCTATCAGTCATCAAGATATTCCAATTTTTTCGCAGGATCCTTTTTAGGTCACCCGCGTTCTCTGAGAACGTAGTGATCAGTCTGAACGCGCCACTCTCTGGCTCCTTGTTTTTAGTTTTAAGTAGCTCGCTCCTCTGTAAACTGCTCACCTTTCTCAAGGCCTGTGATAACACTCCATTGTTATAACCTCTAGCTTTAAATCTGGTTATGCTTTCCTTTGCCGCTTTCTGAAATTCTTGGTCATATGAGTTGTTCCTCTTAATCCTCAGTAGCTTCCCATATGGGATACTGTTCACCAATTGTTTGGGGTGACTACTGGTGGCATAAAGTGTAGAGTTGCCTGCTGTCGATTTCCGAAAGAGTTTCGTCTGTAACTTGCCATTCTCTACAAATACAGTGAGATCTAAAAAACCAAAAACAAGGAGCCAGAGAGTCGCACGTTCAGACTGATCACTACGTTCTCAGAGAACGCGGGTGACCTGAAAAGGATTGGAATATCTTGATGACTGATAGCATCCTGAGAGAAGATCTGCCACCCAATCCGCTGGTCACGTTTAGGAAAGCGAGGGCGCTGAAAGATCAATTGGTACATAGCCACCATGAAAGCCTTAACACACAATCACAGATGAAACAACTTAATGGCTTTTATCCGTGTGGCCGCTGTAAAGCGTGTAAATATAGTAAACGCACTTTATCCTATAAGATCCCTGGCCTAGTAACACCGAAAAGAATACAAAAATTCTTGACTTGTACGACACCCTATGCCATATATTGCTTAACATGTCCCTGTGGGATGAGGTACATAGGGAGCACCACCCATCAGGTTAAGATCTGCATATTAGAACATATGCGAGCGATCAATAATGCGGACCCATCCTACCCTGTCGCCAGACACTTCGATAAAATGCATGGACGCAACAGGGATCTGTTGTCATATATATGCCTAGATAGCATCCCAGTGAGTGTGAGGGGGGGCGATCGGCTACAGAAATTGAGACGACTAGAGTCGCGTTATATCATAGATTTACAAAGTAAGATGCCGAAGGGCTTAAATGTCCATGAAGAATTGGCGGTACATTTGGGTTAGAGATGAAATGTAAGATCTTGTGATGAATTTTATTGCTAGTTATTTTCTTCCAGTATGTGTACATAAATGAATTATTGAGATGTATTATAAGAAGTATATGTAGTTGACCTGAACTAGCATCAAACAAATGTAATATTTACCATGTATGAACTATAGCCCATCTAGGGCAGGACTGTTAGGGGTCCCATAATTAGGGCCTCCGTGTGTGTTGAGCCCATTTACGGGCGAGATTATGAAATGGGTTATTGTTAAGGTGAAGCCCAGTTAATTGTCATACGACAAGTCTTGAAAATTGAAGTGTTGGAGTATAACAACGCATCTCGATAATATATTTGCACACAGTAAGATGGAGTTGTGTTGTGAAAGGACTATTAGTCTACTTTCTATGTTCTTGATGGTAAATCATTTGATGTGTATTTAAAAATGAACTAACATGGCGCCGACTGTTGAGCAAATTGACAAAGGCTAAACGCCGAAACGCGTCTTTGATGTGCTAGAGGTTTTTTGAATAAAACTTTTGGAAAAACAATCCCCGTGAGTGCCGCGCATCTATACAGGTGGAATCCTGGTGGATCCTTGGAGCCGAGTGTATGTGACGGGTACACCCCCGTCAAGCGGGCACCCGCTTCCGAGTGCGGCAGGCTGATGTTGTTGGAGCTGCAATATATATTACCTACTGGCGGTCGCCAGTAGGTATATATAGTTAGGATTTTTTCTCTATGGGATTTTTGAAAATTCTATGTCTAATAACTTTGGCGTTTGTGGACGGAATTGGCTGAAATTTTCAGGAAAATGGCACATTTTGCTTCTGAGCAGCCCTTGAAAATTTGGGGGGGGTTCGTCAAGGGGGGGCCGAGAAAAAAGGGGGGTCCCAAAACGTGTTTTTAACATTGAGTTTTCCATAGGGCGGTTGGCCTCACTTTTAGCCCGAACGGCTGAATGGATTTGCACGAAACTTGCCAAAATTGTAGGGACTGGTAGCCCGATGTGCCTTTGCTAGGTCTCAATATATGTGCTTCAGTGGATTTTGAGAAATTAACGTTCAAAAAAAGATATATATCTGTTACAGCGGACCGGGCAGCGCTCCGGTTCGCGGACTTTTCGCGGTACGGAGCTTTGTGAAGCGAAGCTGATTGGTTCTCCGGCGTCTGTGAACATTCCAAACAGTCCGTAGCGGCCGCCATCTTGTCTCTCGGTAGGATCGAGAGACAAGAGGAGGCCAAAGCGAAGGGGCAAATGACCATAAGGGGGCATAGTAGATCCTCGCTGACCCCCTAGGTTTGATGTCGAGGTTTTAAAAGGGCCCCGCGGGGCAAAAAAAAAAAATAATAATAATAATCGAACCGCTGAATGGATTTGCACGAAACTTGGTAAAATATTAGGGACTGGTAGCCCGATGTGCCTTTGCTAGGTCTCAATATATGTGCTCCAGTGGATTTTGAGAAATTAACGTTCAAAAAAATATATATATCTGTAACAGCGCTCCGCTTCGCGTAACGGAGGTTTGCGAAGCTGATTGGTTCTCCGGCGTCTGTAAACATTGCAAACAGTCCGTAGCGGCCGCCATCTTGTCTCTCGGTAGGATCGAGAGACAAGAGGAGGCCAAAGCGAAGGGGCAAATGACCATAAGGGGGCATAGTAGATCCTCCTTGACCTCTTAGGTTTGATGTGGAGGTTTTAAAAGGGCCCCGCGGGGCAAAAAAAAAAATAATAATAATAATCGAACGGCTGAATGGATTTGCACGAAACTTGGCAAAATTGTAGGGACTGGTAGCTCGATGTGCCTTTGCTAGGTCTCAATATATGTGCTTCAGTGGATTTTGAGAAATTAACGTTCAAAAAGAAGATATATATCTGTAACAGCGCTCCGCTTCGCGGAGATAAAATTATATCTGTATTACCTAGCTGTTGCTAACACCAGTTAGCGACGGCTAGTAGGAGATAGCGACCATCTTGGGCCCCACTTTGCATGTGAGTGATATTTATCACTAATGACATGCAAAGTGGGCATGCCAAGATGTTAGCGACTGGAAACAGTCGCTAACATCGCTATCTCCTATTATCAACTTTTGGAAATATTCGCGATAAGCGCGAATATCTCCAAAAGCTAGCACCTGCCCTGAGCAGTTCTTAGCCATGTTATCCAATGGGAGGTGGATAACATGGCTAAGAGCATTAGCTCGGTAATGCATGAATATCGCTGAGTTTTCAGAGATATTAATGCATTGCGGTCGTTTTTTATCGTATTTGCGATAAACCTTGATAATAGCAAGGTTTATCTGCGATAATTTCTGACGATGCTTAGCGGTAAAAAAATCGTTGCTAAGCATCGTTAGGGATAAATATCGCTTAACTTTGGTAATATGCCCCAACGTCTGTTAACGTTCGTTTCGAAGGAAATCAGGAAGTGTTGAAAAACATTGTCTGCGCCATCTTGCCTTTTTTCAAATGCCACACTTTTGTCGTGCACGGCAGTCATTTTAGATGCCTTGACCAGACCCACTCTGTGCACACTGTCGATCCTTAGCATGGCTCCCCACCCTCGCAAGCATCTCCCCCAGGCAGTGGTCACCCCCGCTCTCTGTCTTATGCATGGGTAATAAACCACCCCCCATCTGCGCTGCTCTTCCCTGAGAATCACGCCCTGTGCCCGCCCGACACCTCCCTTTCGCCCTATTCACTACCGCACCCTCTGACACTCCTTTTCCTCTGTGTCCGATTGTCCAGGCCGGTCCTAGGGTATCAGCTAGCCCTGCAGATGTAGTTTATGGCCCCAGCTGTAAAGAATCACCCCTCTTCAAAGGAGTTATAGTAGATCAAGGCCCACACTCGATGAGATCCTTCACAGCAGACGCGTTCCTATTATCTGAAAACCATCCTGTATTGTGATTGGGGATGGGACCGAGCCTGAAGCGGAAGATTCCAGGGATGACTCTTTGTACATCAAAGTTTTTACAATTATGTGTCACATTAAAAATATATAGCACTCCAACAAAGTAGTAAGATTATAAAACTTTAATAACTTATAAATATATACAAGAAAACAAAAACAGTAATAACATATAAACATTTTTAGGGAAAAACAACGAAGTAGCGGTCGGCTGTGCGAATAGTCCCAACGCAGCACAACGTCCAGATTTCTGGCGTGGGGCGTCGCGGGGGGTGGGTCATCAGTAGCAAACTGTTGTGCGAATAGTTCCAAGGCAGCAGAACGATGGCACCAAGGTGATGTCCAGTAAGTTGCCGCACTGGTTTTGGTATCCTACAAACTGCTCCGAATAACGGCGTGGGGCGCCCCGGGGGAGGCGGCGTGAACGGGCCTCTCCAGGTGGAGTCTCGTCTGTTGTAGTGTGGCGCCCCTTTACCGTTTCAGTTGCCATTCCGTCCGCTTTTGGTCCACTGTGTCAAAAGCCGCAATTCAGCTGAGTTGCGCCCACTCTTGCGGTGCAGCGATAGGCGGCTGTCACAGGACTCTCAAAATGGCGGCAGGCTGTTTCCTTTTTGGGCCTGGTCCACTGAAATGGCCCTGGGACACCTTGGAAATCGGACGCTTGTCTGCTAGGTCTTGGACCCCATTCTAGAAAGCGTCCCCTCCGCCTTGAGGATTCATCAAAAGTTTTGGGGGCCCCCGACTCCTGTAGGCTTCTAGTGGGGAGCGGCTGCCATGATTGCTCGCGGAATGACCACGACGGAGCTACGAGATGGTGGTGCTCTCATGCTGACGCCAGCTTCAGTCTGAAACATCCAGAAACAAGGTGGGGCTTTCATCGTTTGGGAAAAAAAAAAGTTTTCATCCAATGAAAAGTGTTGTTTTTAGGTCATATGATCAAGCCTTCCATCATTAGGAAACCAAAAGTAAAATGAACCAATGAAAAGTTTTATAAACAAGTCACATGACCTGTTATGCGGCATAGGGTATAAAATGCGGAGAAAATACGTTGGCACGTGAGGCGGCGTCAGTAGCAGACCGATGTGCGAATAGGCCGAAGGCAACACAACGCGCCAAGATCCGGATGGCACCGAGGTGGTGTCCAGCAAGTTGCAGCACTGGTGTGGCCATCCTACAATGCTGAAAGTCGGCGTGGGGCGCCCGGTTGGCCTGTGAGTTTGTGTCAGTAGCGGACCGATGTGCGAATAGGCCGAAGGCAGCACAACGCGCCAAGATCCGGATGGCACCGAGGTGGTGTCTAGTAAGTTGCCGCACTGGTGTGGCCATCCTTCAATGTTGAAAGTCGGCGTGGGGCGCCCCGTTGGCCTGTGAGATGGCGTCAGTAGCGGACCGATGTGCGAATGGGGCCAAAGGCAGCGCAACAATATTTTCTGACTAGAAGACACCACAAGGTGCTGAGATGCCAAGATTCGGATGGCACCGAGGTGGTGTCTAGCAAGTTGTGGCACTGGTGTGGCCATCCTACAATGGTAAAAGTCGGCGTGGGGCGCCCTGTTGGCCTGTGAGATGGTGTCAGTTGCGGACCGATGTGCAAATGGGGCCAAAGGCAGCGCAACAATATTTTCTGAATAGAAGACACCACAAGGCGCTGAGATGCCAAGATCCGGATGGCACCGAGGTGGTGTCTAGCAAGTTGTGGTACTGGTGTGGCCATCCTACAATGGTAAAAGTCGGCGTGGGGCGCCCTGTTGGCCTGTGAGATGGTGTCAGTAGCGGACCGATGTGCGAATGGGGCCAAAGGCAGCGCAACAATATTTTCTGTATGGAAGATACCACTAGGCGTTGAGACGCCAAGATCCAGATGGCACGGAGGTGATGTCTAGCAAGTTGCTGTACTGGTGTGGCCATCCTACAATGCTGAAACTCGGCGTGGGGCGCCCCGTTGGCCTGTGAGGTGGCGTCAGTAGCGGACCGATGTGTGAATAGGCCGGAACCAGCACAAGGCGCCAAGATCCGGATGTCACCGTGGTGGTTTCATAGTTGAGAGGCACTTCATCTGCAGTGGGGCGCCGAGATCCGGATGGCACCGAGGTGATGTCTAGCAAGTTGCTGTACTGGTGTGGTCATCCTACAATGCTGAAACTCGGCGTGGGGCGCCCCATTAGCCTGTGAGATGGCGTCAGTAGCGGACCGATGTGTGAATGGGGCAAAGGTAGCGCAAGAATATTTTCTGAAGAGGAGACACCACAAGGCGCTGAGATTCGGTTACCACCGAGGTGATGTCTAGCAAGTTGCTGCACTGGTGTGGCCATCCTACAATACTGCTCCGAATAACGGCGTGGGGTGCCCGAAGGGGGGGGGGGAGGCGGCGTGAACGGGCCTTCCTAGGTGGAGGTTCGTCTGCTGTAGTGGGGCGCCCCTTTACCGTTTCAGTTGCCATTCAGCTGAGTTTCGGCTGCTCTTGATGCTACAGCGACAGGCGGCTGCAACAGGACTCTCAAAATGGCGGCCTGTTCTTTGGATTTGGGCCTGGTCCACTAAAATGGCCCTGGGACACCTTAGAACTCGGACGCTCGATTTTTTTTTCCTTTCCTGTACATGCAAAAAAAGGTAAATGCCCGGTACGTTACACGCTTCATCTGCCACGATGAACTCTCCAGAGGAACCGAAAAAAAATATAGTTATGGTAACTATACCATGCATCGTCATATGGAGAGGTGGCACCAATTAATTATAGTGCTGCATAAAAGAGAGATTTGGAGGAGAACCCCTGACCTGCTAGTACATTCCTCAAAGAAGTGGCACTGACAGCATCAGAGGCAAGGGAAACGGTCCCAAATATTTAGAAGAACTTTGGAAAGATTAAAATGACATGTTTAGATTGTGGCAAATTAATTTCATGTGGACAGATGAGTGTTAGTCTAATAAATACAGCATATGAACATCATCATAGTCGATGGTTGGTAGAGACATTTTGACTATATCCTGGACCTGCCCGTCCTCGCCCAAAATGGCGCCGGAATAAATGGGACTCGTAACTCCTTGTTGTGTACTGGTTGCAGAACCTTGAAATCACGAGATACGTATGCAGTTTTGAAGCACATGGCGGGCGGGGACGAGAATTGATTGAATATTTCGACATCCCTATTGATATTAAGTTCTGATGTGTTATTGATTACTGTACTATTGAAAGTTCGAATTAACGTCACCCATGGTACTTGCCCGCAAATGTATATCTAGATAATTTTATTGTAACTGGCCCTGTCGTATTATAATTATAAAATGTACGTCCACCGATTCCGTAACTGTTAGACACCTTAGTTCTTGCAACCTAATGGCCCGCCTGTTACGTTCCTCTACAGTGTAAATGTCTACTCATCATATACGATTACAGTTTGCTCCGTGGCCGGCCCACGTGGTTATAGGCTCGTATTTGTATAATGAAATTTTCACAATAAAGGTTTTTAAAAGAAAACATGGTAGTAGTATATACATTGGTAAAGTTTTTAATAATAGTCACTGTTTTAGAATCATTAAAAGGCAAGTGAAATAAAGCCGACCAATTACATGAAGGGTAAAAGGTATAATACGAAGGAACGCAGTAAAGATAAATGGTCAAGGGCTGTTGTGTTTTCTACTCCTGCAACATAAAGTGATCGATAAGAATCTCATATTCAGGCGTATCGGCGACTAAGACAGCAGGTCGACCCTCTTTTGCTCAACGGCTCCGTCATGGGACGAAGAAACGCTCTTTTTCTCGAAAAAAGAATATATTTTACTTGCAGGACAGTTGTTTATTTTTCCGGGAAAGTACATTAGCCAGGAACATTATAACATATATTTAAGAAAAAATTATGTTCGGAAGTAATAAAAAGCGTAATTTTTAGGTCATATGACCAAGCCTTTCATCATTAGAATAAGAAAAGTAAAATGAACCAATGAAAAGTTTTATTAACAAGTCACATGACTTGTTATGCTTACGTTACGCGCTGCGCGCCCCGGATGACTTCCGGATGCGCTAACGCGGCGCGTCATATGACGCATTACGCGACAACGCAGGTCCAGAATATAGTCAAAATGTCTCCACCAACCAGCGGTCGGAACACAACCCCTTTCAGCAGGCTAAATAGTTCTGTTAAATGACAACAGAAGGGACAGGCAACAAGAACCATCAGTCAAAGAGGGGAGGGCTAGTTCTTCTCTACCGGGTTACATTGGGGCGCTACCGGAACTGATCGAATTGGTAGTCTACAGTGTTTCTGGATGTTTCAGACTGAAGCTGGGGTTAGCATGAGAGCAGCACCATTTCGTAGCTCCGTCGTGGCCATTCCGCAACCAATCATGGCAGCCGCTCTTTATCGTTATTTTGGGCGGGGTGGGTGGCGGAGCCGAGCTGTTTTGCAGCCATCATTGTGTGGAGTTCAGTTCATCTCACTAGTTTTGTATTTGTCATGAGGGATTGTTCCTAATGTTTCTATTTTAGCGAGGTCAAAAAGAGATCCCATTAGTGGCCTACTGATTTTGCTCGATTCCTTTTCTTTTTTTTTTTACACGATTTTTCGTTATCTGCAAAGACTAAACAGAGTATTGCGAGTCTGTGTTTGTTTGTAAATTGAGAATGAACCAAAGAGAACCAATTCTAAAACAGTAAATACTTGGATAAGAATCAATCAAATGGAGAGAGAAGCAGGCACGACGTATTACAACGGGGGTAAAGGCCTGCGTTAACTACCTTTCACTATCTGCAAAGAGAGAGTACTCCTAATAGAAATGAGGGGGGGGGGGCACCATTCAAAGCAGATCAGTGTGCATAAACACGAAAATGTTTTCACTTACCACGTACTTGACATTCGACAGCTTATGATATTTGCTATTAAAAAACCATTGAAATTCACTGAAAAAACCATAGGTTATAGACCATATATAGTTAGGAATTAGCATTTACAAAACCTTGAAAATTCACTGAAAAAAACATAGGTTATAGACCATATATAGTTAGGAATTAGCATTTAAAAAACCTTATTTTACTCACACAAAACCATTGAAATTCCATATATAGTTAGTTGCACTAACTATATATCGCGCACCCGCAATCCACTGCTGATGATGTCACATATTACATCATTCATGACATGGTCAGTGACATCACTGATGACATCACTGATGACATCTCAAATGACATCACTGATGACATCACTGATGACATCTCATTTGACGGTGCACAGACATAATATCGACTCCAAAATATCGACTGGAAAGAATATCGAGTTTTAAATATCGTTTGGAGAAAATATCGACTAGACAGAATATCGACAGTCAAAATATCGTTTTTAAGGTAAGTGAAGTAATATCGACTGTAAATAATATAGACAGTGAAAATATCGAAGTATATAATCTAGATAGTAAAAAATATAGTTTTTTAAATAATATTTAATTATTTATAGTGTTTTTATGTTATAATATATGTGAAAAGTGTAATTTTTTTTATAATTATTTTTAATTAATAATTTTTTTTAATTATTGTGTAATTTTATTCTGTAGCGGGTTGTGGGTTTATAGGGGAATAGGGTGGGAAGTAATTTAATTATAATAAATTAAATATGTAAATTTATTAATTGGTAGTAATACTTAATTAATTGGTAATTAAATAATATATGTTAATTATTTACAATTTAATTGGTAATTAATTTAATTTAATTGATTAATTGCTAATTATGTAAATTAAAATAATGTATTTTCTGTAGCGGGTTGTGGGTTTATAGGGGAATAGGGTGGGAAGTAATTTAATTATAATTAATTAAATATGTAAATTTAATAATTGGTAGTAATATTTAAATAATTGTTAATTAAAAAATATTTTTTAATTAATTAAAATGTAATTGGTAATTAGTTTAATTTAATTGATTAATTGCTAATTATGTTAAATTAAAGGGGTATTTTTAGGGTTCAGGGTCAGTTTTCAGTTTTTGGGCAAAGGGGTATTTTTAGGGTTCAGGGTCAGTTTTCAGTTTTTGGGTAAAGGGGTATTTTTAGGGTTCAGGGTCAGTTTTCAGTTTTTGGGTAAAGGGGTATTTTTAGGGTTCAGGGTCAGTTTTCAGTTTTTGGGCTAATGGGTATTTTTAGGGTTCAGGGTCAGTTTTCAGTTTTTGGGCAAAGGGGTATTTTTAGGGTTCAGGGTCAGTTTTCAGTTTTTGGGTAAAGGGGTATTTTTAGGGTTCAGGGTCAGTTTTCAGTTTTTGGGCAAAGGGGTATTTTTAGGGTTCAGGGTCAGTTTTCAGTTTTTGGGTAAAGGGGTATTTTTAGGGTTCAGGGTCAGTTTTCAGTTTTTGGGTAAAGGGGTATTTTTAGGGTTCAGGGCCAGTTTTCAGTTTTTGGGTAAAGGGGTATTTTTAGGGTTCAGGGTCAGTTTTCAGTTTTTGGGTAAAGGGGTATTTTTAGGGTTCAGGGTCAGTTTTCAGTTTATGGGTAAAGGGGTATTTTTAGGGTTCAGGGTCAGTTTTCAGTTTTTGGGTAAAGGGGTATTTTTAGGGTTCAGGGTCAGTTTTGGGTTTTTGGGGTACATATACAATATTGCCTATTATTTAATTACATTTTGTTACTATATATATATAAGTTTTAAGAAATATGATGAAAATTTTTTTATTTTTTTACTTTCATTATTTATTTAATTATTAAAAGTTATTTTAAGTATTGTTAATTATATTTTAGTAATTAATTTTTTATATTAATGTAATTAAACATTGTTTTTAGTAAAGTCGATATTTTTTACAACAATATTTTTGTAAACGATATTTTGTACTCGATATTTTTGTACTTACCTGTTTGTAGATAGAAACTCGATATTTTGACTGTCGATATTTTCTCAACGATATTTTGGGTAGTCGATATTCTTTCAGTCGATATTCTTTCAGTGATCCCTCATTTGACATCAATGACCACATCACTGATGATATCATTCATGTGACAATACAATGCATCTCCTCACATTTTAATATAACCTCTGTTTCACCCAGTGTTAAATACAGAGTATCATTTTTGAAACCATTGACACACCAATACTAGTTACTACATACGTACTCACTGATTCCTACGTCTACACACACATTCACTCATTCACCCATACAATCATTCATACATACAATCACTCATCTTTACAACACTATCATATGCACTCATACACCAATACAGACACTCACACTCTGCCACTCATCCATGGAGTTACTCACACACCTAGTCAGTCCTGTAAAGAATCAATCACACTTCCATTTTCTTGTCTATACAGTTAAACATAGAGCACCTTACATTTTCAAACATATACTAACACATACTTACTTTCTTATACAATCATTGATACAAGTACACATTGATCTGCACAGAGTCACACACCTCCCAGCCAGCCACACACACACTCAGTCTCCCATACAAATACTTGGACAATCAATCAATAACCCATATAGTTAATCATATAGCTACTGATCAACACATGCAGCAGTTTACAGAACAACAGACATAATGATGCACAAATTAAGACAGTTTAGTCACTAACCCATGCACTCAGTGAGACACATTTAATCACTCACTCATACATTCAGTCATGCACCTACTAAATCCTTCGTCCAGACACTTATACATCTACTCATTCTTCAATATGTAAAACATATTTAAACTTTACAGAAACACACAGTCACTGGATGATGTCATCAGTGATGTCATCAGTGATGTCATTTGAGATGTCATCAGTGATGTCATCAGTGATGTCACTGACCATGTCATGAATGATGTAATATGTGACATCATCAGCAGTGGATTGCGGGTGCGCGATATATAGTTAGTGCAACTAACTATATATGGAATTTCAATGGTTTTGTGTGAGTAAAATAAGGTTTTTTAAATGCTAATTCCTAACTATATATGGTCTATAACCTATGGTTTTTTCAGTGAATATATATATGTATATATATATATATATATATATATATATATATATATATATATATATATATATATATATATATATATATACGATCCACCATACCCGGCTGTTCCTGGTTTCAGTGCTGCGGCGAGCCTACGTGGGTGCCGGACACCCTTAAAAATTTTACTCCCAGTTTTCTCCCTCTTCGAAGAATACACGCAGGCTGCTTCTGGATGCTCAAGTGTTTTTATTTAAGGCACAGAATCTGGTGGCTGCCTACCGACGCGTTTCGCCACTAAGGCTTGGTCACGGTTTATAGATATATATATATAAATTCGCTAGCAGTATCCCCATGCATGCCTGCACAAACAGGGCCACGGACTCCGTAATTAGCTGTTGCCAATATTCGTGACTTATTTTGCAAAAAATGAAAGGGTGATGCCTCAGACGCGTTTTGGACACTGGTTTCGTAAATATAAGATTTAACATGATCTCTCAACATAACGTATAAGAAAGCTAGATCAATGAGCAACTGTCTGGTATCCAGTAGTCCCGAGATCAGGTCATCAAATTTATGGTTATCTAGCAGCAAAGGATTTTTAAGGTGTTCGGTATGCAAAGCATGTAAAAATGGAATTAGCAAAACGGAGGACCATTCTCCTTTTACTGACAGACCTGTCCGCATCTCCCAAAAACTAACCTGTAAGACTGTGTACGCGGTGTACGTGCTGGAGTGTCCATGTGAGCTGCGCTATGTTGGCAGCACGAAACTGCCGGCACACAAGAGGATACTCCAGCACCTGCGCGCCATTACCAACGGCAACACCATGTACCCAGTCGCGAGACATTTTGGTGAATGCCATAACAAGAATTCTTCTGACCTTAAATACTTTGTAATCTTTTGTGTTCCTCCACTTAGGAGAGGGGTGACCGTGAGGCACTCCTCCGTAAATTAGAAACTAGACACATTCTTCTACTCGATTGCAAAGCACCAAACGGTTTGAATGCCAGGGATGACTGTTTTACTTACCTTTAAATATTGTTAATGTATTAATATTGCTAGCTGCTTCTCTGACCCAAAGTGGTCTTTTAACTTTTCTAAAAATTGTCACTGCTACATCTTTATCTTTTTAAGACTTGGTTTGCACAGTATGCTATGAAACTATTAAATGTATTCGCGAAATTTTGCACATATTTATAAGATCAATGTATGTGGCTACCCAAAATTTGCCCACTTGGGCTGTATTATGGTTGTCTCCAATATGTTGCTTAGTTGATTGGGGGTTGTTAGGATATACAATCCCACAATCTAATGGCAATTAACAGAATACCAAAGAGCAATTGTATATATAATTTTTTAACAGCATTAAGGCAATTATTTATTGAATTTTAAAGTCTATATATTTATTAATGGTCTTTTTATTCTATATGCTGCTAATATGTAAATATCGTCATATATATACTTGATGCTCTGATTTTGTATTGTACAGTAATTTATTCTGTTTGTATTGGAATTTCCAAGTACTCGCGATTTAGAAAGACGACAATATGTCTTCTATGTTTACTATCAATTAGTGTTTTTTAAGCATACTTTTGCTTTAAATTTGCACTCCTTCTTCTCAGAAGTGTCATGTGTTCAAGGCCCTTCTCGGGCTGAAACGCGTCATGGCGGTTGTTGGTGTCGGGCATCAATAAAACTACAAAACTGCACCAAATGTGGGTTTGCATCGTCTTCTTTCAAGTGGCTAAGAAGACGTTTTGTACCTTATGATATTTTGGGATTGCTTCCCCGAATTGGCATAACCCCTCCACGTCCAGGGCCTGCGGCAGGAAGCTTCGATTTCGTTTTGCGGAATCTATTTGTTTCTCCTTGTGAGGAGTAGCTGCGGTTGCCCCGGGATAAGCGGAAGTACATCCTGTGATTGGGAAGAGTTAGGGAGCAGTTCCAGGTCAGAGGTCGGCTGACTGAGGACGGGGACGACACCGCAAACCACCCGTTGCTACAGGTGTCCCGCTGATTTTCCCGTGTGGAGTGTGCAAGATCGTAACGAAAATATTTATCATCAAACAAATCTGAATATGAGTACGACCAAGCCCATTTATTGACACCATGACCACTGACAAGCTGAGAACCAGAGAAGAAGCAGCTAGCGATATGTTTGCAGATTCCCCGGCTGGGGAAACTGCGTCAAGTTCTTTGACAGTCAGTCAGCAAGAACCTCAACCCAAGTTAAAAGAGTTGTTTAAAGCATTAGAAAAGGCCAGCAAGTCAGAACAGGCTAAATGGCGGGAACATCGTTCCCTTACACGATATTTAGAGGTGGGGAGAATTCCGCGGGGATTGAGGATAATGTTGGCACCGTCATATGAAAATCCGGACCCACGAATGTTGGCAGAGTGGGCAGAAAGAAACCTGCAGTCATCTCGGTATTTGGTTGAAATACTAGTTAAATATGCCGACAGTGACAGGGAAACTTTACAAAAAGAAATTGACACTCTCAACAGAGAAATCGACAAGCTCCCCCCTCCACGCTTATCACGAGATATCGGGAAGACATGGTGGCGCGGTTAAAATGGGAGGAAAAATAATAAAGAAACGCAAAACTTACAAATTTCAACGCGACCGCCTCGATTATGAGCACGGACAAATGTTTACTTTCGCTAAAAAGTACGAGGGAGGCCCCTGAAAAGTCCTCATTATCGGAAGCAAGTTCAAATGTTGATAGTAAGTCTGACAACGAACAAACCAGAGCACGCCGATTGGGGTTTCGCAAATTTACCTTGGCCCAAGAACTCGAAGTGGTGCGCCAAAATCGGAAACAAAGTCTGCGTTCGAGTGCACGAAATGCAAATACAAGCAGAATGCCAACAGGAAACGGAGCGCAAGGAGGCGATGCAACAGAAAGCGCAAACAACAAAACCAAGCCTCCCAACAAGAAGAAAAAACAATGGAAACGCAATTAAGTCCATTTGACAGTGATGCACAAACAGTAATTAATTTAACTGAGATGAAGCTCACCAGTAAGGAAACGAATATTTTGTCTTTGGGACTGTCATACAATGCGAATAGTGATTTTGACTATGCGAACACCCGAATTGATTTTTTTAAGTACATCCGGAAACTAAAACTGCGCAAATATCACGCAACACATAAACCCACCACTGTGCCGGTGTCTCTACCTCTGACTCAAAACTTGCCTCAATTAACAACGGGTAACTCGGTATTATCGCAAACAATTTTATTAATACAAAATGACAACACAGTACCTGCGGTGAATCTAGACACAGGACAAAAGGTAATTACAGCATTGACACCCTTTAAACCAAAATCCACGTTTTGCCCACTGATGCTGCGAGATAAAATCGACGGATTTCACGATAAAGTCTCTCTTGAGCTAAAAGAATTACATCGCAAGCAAACTAAAATCAATACAAGACACTACTATTGTGATAAAGCATACCATGATTTGGTCAAGAAAGTGCATAACAACACCAATATCATTGTTCGCCAGTCCAATAAGGGTGGGAATGTGGTACTTTGGCCAAAACAATTTTACATAGAAGAGGCTTTGGGACAGTGAAACGACAGAGAGTGTTACAAGAGAGTCTCCATGAACGAAGTGAAACAGGCTTGGAGTTACACATACACTAAACTCATTGCATGGAGGAGTTTGGGACTCATAACTATGGATGAATTCAAATTCCTTAGGAAGGAGAATCCAGTGATGCCCGTAGCTTATTTCATTCCCAAAATCCACAAAAATAACTGCAAACCCCCAGGCCGTCCAATAATCTCGGCCCGCAACAGCATCCGAGAGAACCTGAGTAAATACGTGGATTTCTTTCTCCAGGATTTTGTTAAAGAACTACCTTCATTTGTTCTCGATACAGGTGACCTGTTAAATAAACTGTCGGATATTGAATGGCGATCCGGTTACCTATTGATTTCCCTGGATGTATCGTCCCTCTACACTTCCATACATCATAGGGATGGACTACAAGCTGTACAACATTATTTGAGTTCTAGACCCACGTGTCTGCATGATCACAACATGATGCTATTGTCAATGATTGATCTTTGTTTGCATAACAACTTCTTTTTGTTTTTCAATCAAGTATTCCATCAGGTGCGAGGTGAGGCTATGGGGGCCTGTTTTTCTCCCAATTATGCCTGTCTCCATATGGGTTACTGGGAGGAACAGGTCATCTTGCCCCTCCATCTGGCCACAATGTCAACAAAGGTAGTCAGGTGGTTAAGGTATATTGACGACCTTCTAGTCATATGGAATGGTTCTGAAATTGAGGCTAACGAGTTCATTAGGACTCTTAATAACAATGACTTGAACTTTCACCAGCCAAATTAGTACAAATACAATCTGTTTTTTGGATGTAGAGATTGTTATAGCAAATGACAGACTGGAAACCAGACTTGTTAGGAAGCCCACAGTCGGCAATGCGGTGCTACATGCATCCAGCCACCATCCTGCTCATCTAATAAGGAGTATTCCTTATGGAGAAATGTTCCGTATTAGACGGATCTGCAGTACAGAAAAGGACTGCAGACTAGCACAGAACGAATGCGGGGCTAGATTTTTGAGAAGGGGCTACCAATCAAACATTCTCGACAAGGCCATGAGTAGAGCTACTGTGCTGAATAGAGCACAACTGTTGACAGGTAGCCAACGTCTTCCCAGCAATTCTGATGATGAAACAAGGCTGATCCTCACATATAGTAGCCAACATCTAGCTATTTGCAAAATTGTTAAAAAGAATTGGGCACTAATTGCCAGTGATCCAATATTGGGACAACATTTAACACGCTCTCCCAACATTACATATAAGAAAGCTAGATCAATGAGCAACTGTCTGGTATCCAGTAGTCCCGAGATCGGGTCATCAAATTTATGGTTAACTAGCAGCAAAGGATTTTTAAGGTGCTCGGTATGCAAAGCATGTAATGGAATTAGCAAAACCGAGTACGATTTTCCTTTTACTGACAGACCTGTCCGCATCTCCAAAAAACTAACCTGTAAGACTGAGTACGCGGTGTATGTACTGGAGTGTCCATGTGGGCTGCGCTATGT
Organism: Lissotriton helveticus; assembly: GCF_964261635.1. Taxonomy (NCBI): domain Eukaryota; kingdom Metazoa; phylum Chordata; class Amphibia; order Caudata; family Salamandridae; genus Lissotriton; species Lissotriton helveticus. The sequence goes on along the minus strand of NC_136063.1, from coordinate 899,543,098 downwards.
TGGCAGCACAAAACTGCCGGCACACAAAAGGATACTCCAGCACCTGCGGGCCATTACAAACGGCGACACCGCGTACCCAGTCGCAAGACATTTTGGTGAATGCCATAACCAGAATTCTGCTGACCTTAAATACTTTGTAATCGATTGTGTTCCTCCACTTAGGAGAGGGGGTGACCGCGAGGCACTCCTCCGTAAATTAGAAACTAGACACATTCTTCTACTCGATTGCAAAGCACCAAACGGTTTGAATGCCAGTGATGACTGTTTTACTTACCTTTAAATATTGTTAATGTATTAATATTGCTAGCTGCTTCTCTGACCCAAAGTGGTCTTTTAACTTTTCTAAAAATTGTCACTGCTACATCTTTATCTTTTTAACACTTGGTTTGCACAGTATGCTATGAAACTATTAAATTTATTCGCAACATTTTGCACATATTTATAAGATCAATGTATGTGGCTACCCAAAATTAGCCCACTTGGGCAGCATTATGGTTGACTCCAATATGTTGCTTAGTTGATTGGGGGTTGTTAGGATATACAATCCCACAATCTAATAGCAATTAACAGAATACCAAAGAGCAATTGTATATATAATTTTTTAACAGCATTAAGGCAATTATGTATTGAATTTTAAAGTCTATATATTTATTTACGGTCTTTTTATTCTATATGCTGCTAATATGTAAATATCGTTATATATATACTTGATGCTCTGATTTTGTATTGTACAGTAATTTATTCTGTTTGTATTGGAATTTCCAAGAACTCGCGATTTAGAAAGACGCCAATATGTCTTCTATGTTTACTATCAATTAGTGGGTTTTTTAAGCATATGTTTGCTTTAAATTTGCACTCCTTCTCAGAAGTGTCATGTGATCAAGGCCCTTCTCGGGGTGAAACGCGTCATGGCGGTTGTTGGTGTCGGGCATCAATAAAACTACAAAACTGCACCAAATTTGGGTTTGCCTCGTCTTGGTTCAAGTGGCTAAGAAGACGTTTTGTACCATATATATATATATATATCAGTAGAGTCAAACTCCCGCTACTCAGACCCCGCAGAACTTGAGGTAAGATATTTTATTCCTCAACAACCCACGCACGATGCGTTTTGGGCCACAGGAGCCCTTGTTTACATGCGGTTATCTACTTTGCCATTTTTTTATATATATGTTTGTGTTTGGTAACCACCCACCTTCACCTCTCCATGTCACATGACGATAATCATGGAAAACAGACTCACTGCATTGAAAAGCTTTATGAACAAGCCCATTACATCTGTACCTTGCTGGGAGTTTATACAGGTTTGCCAATAAAACCCCTCATATTGGTATATACATTTGTAAAATATATTCGCACTGGTACTTGTTAGAAATGTATAAATACATAAATAGCATATTTGAAAAAACTAATATTACAGGATAAATCCACATGTAATGACAATTTCATTATTAGCAAGTTTTTGCCATCTTTTAGAAAACTCGTCTCTGGATGAATCCAGTATGTAACCTCAGAGTAAAGTGCATAAGTGATAAGCAGCAACAAATTGAATAAATATTTAAATGTGCAACCTAATGCAAAAATGTGCAAAAAAAGCAAATATAAAGTGCAGTACAAGGTATATAAAAAGACCAGTTTTGGTATAATTCAAAATGCAAACGTGTATACATATTGTTAACAGTAAAATTCCACTCAAGGAAAATACTATTAAAAGCATATTATATATAAAAAATTGCTTGCTAATAACTTCATTATACATAAAAACAGGTCTAAGAATAGAAAAAATGTCATTCAAAATAGCGACAGATGTTCCAAAACCAAAGCACATATATAAAAGAGTTATTGATGAAATCATCCTTATTACAATTTTACTGTGCCATTTCTGGTATTGCCTATGTGAATCAATGGCAATGTAAAGACTTCATTTCCATTCAACGCAAGGTATGTACTGTGTATGAACTACAGATAAACAACAATATGCAATATTCTAAGATGTCATAAAAAATTATGCATGTCTTCCGTGTTGTTCAACCCCTGCGGCCACTTACTATTGAACTCAAGGATGAATATAGCTCCTAATTGTCTGAGTTGGCGTTCCCCTTTACCACCCCTCCGAGATTTCGGGATAGCATTGATCACATAACAGGTTAGACAATTAATTTCATTCGCATGAGAACGTTTAAAATGCTGTCCACTGGATAAGTGGGGTCACTGTGAAGAATGGCTCTGATATGCTGCAAAATTCTGACATGCACCTGCATCTTCATACTACCAATATAGTTAAGGCCGCAGCTGCACATCAGAACATATACAGCGTATCCTGTCTTACAATTGTAATTGCCATTGTTGGGAATTGGTGATTCACTAAATGGAGTGGAATAGTGTGTTCTATTGCAGCCAAATGTATATGCTCTGCATGTCACACATTTTCTAAACCCTTTAGCTTGTTGTAACCAGGTAGCTACTTTGCGGGTCTCTGGGGAATTTTTGTCAAGATCGATACCCATTGATTTCCCTTTTCTGAACGTGATTGTCAGGGTCTCTGCTAACCTGTTACGAAACACACTATCAGTTAGCACTATGGGGCAATGTTTTTTAATGATGGCTCTGATTTTGCGTTCCTCATTGCAATAGGTTGTAATTAATCTAGGGGTGTCGCTACTAGTGGACCCAGTGGTAAGTTCTTGTTCTCCCTCACTGTTGTCATTTTTAAAGAGACTGTGCCTGGCTCGTTTGATAGCTTTTTTGATAGCTTAATTCATTATTTTATCGCTATACCCTCTAGCTTTTAACCTTTCCAGCATCTCATTCTGGCACCAGATGAAATCGACCTCATTGCTGCAGATATGCTTGAGTCTAAAGATTTCTCCGTAAGGTATACTCGCAATTAAGTGTCTGGGATGTGAACTGTTGGCGTGCAACTTGATGTTACCAGGCGTGGGTTTTCTATAGAGAGTACTTTCGAGTCTACCGTCATTGATGTGAAGCCTCACATCAAGAAACTCAATCTGTGTCTTGTGGATGTGGGATGTGAATATCAAATTCATAGAATTTGTATTGATATCATCAACAAATTGTTGGGCTTCTATCTCGTTGCCTTTACACAACATAAAGACATCATCTATGTATCTTAAATATGTCACAACATGTGACTCAAATGGTGCTTGGTGTATCTTTCTGAGGACCTGTTCCTCCCACCAGCCAACTTGCAAGCAGGTATATCTGGGGAGAAAAAGGCCCCCATAGCAACCCCCCTCTGTTGTTTGAAGACATCATTGTTGAAGAGAAAAAAGTTACCGTTGAGACACCATGTTATGAGCTCTAAAATAACTTTATTATGTTCATAAAATTCGCTAGACCTGGTATCCAAGAAGTGTTTTATTGCTCTTAATCCTTGGATATGATCTATGCTGGTGTACAATGATTCTATATCAAGGGTAAATAAATATAGATCATCTGTCCAAGTTAAACCCTATATTTTCTTGAGGAAGTCACCGGTATCCCTTACATAATTAGCCAGGGCCTTAACTAAACTCTGTAAGAAGTAGTTAATGTATTGACCAACCTTTTCGCCTGCACTATTGATGGCCAAAATATTTGGCCTACCAGGGACGGGCATAACATTTTTGTGTATTTTTGGTATTAGGTATAGGACCGGGAAATCATTTTGCATGAACTTATACTCTTCAGTAGATATGAGGCCTTCCTTTCTCCATTGCACCAGCTGTTTTTGTAGTACTTCTTTGGTCTTATCATATTCTTTTGCGCTGGGTTTTTTATATCAGCTTTCAACATTTAGTTGCCTCTGAGCTTCTAAAATGTAATCTTTCTTGGGCCACAGTACTAGGTTTCCCCCCTTATCTGATTTCTTTACAACAATCTCATGGTTTTCACCTAATTTTTTCATAAATTTATAATCCTCTTGTTTTTAAAAAAACACATTTCTCTGTTTTCTATTTTTGTTTACAGTATGATTACATTTTTTCAAGTCATTGGCGACCATGTCATGGTATGTATCGATGGCGTCTTTTGGCATTAACGGTACAAAACAAGATTTAGGTTTAAAGGGACTTATCCCAGCCCCTTTCTGAACATGATCGATTTCTCGTAATCTTTCTTGTGTGGACAAATCTATGTCATCATAAGTCGTCTGCGAATCAATTTGCTCATTTAAATCATGCAATACAAACAAATTAGGAATGTCAGAGGCTGCCAGCATCGGGCCCAGTTCTTCTTCTTGCCCCGTAGTTTTCTCCAGTTGTTGTTTACAGGACTTCAACGCGAAAAATGTCTTAAGTTTAAGCTTTCTAATGAAGCAGTATACATCTATACGGGTACACGCTTAATTAAAACCATCTCCTGAGCAGAAATTTAATCGTAGAGCTAATAACGTTTTCTTTTTTTGTGTATTTTGTTTTCCACCTTTTGCGCATGTCTCGTCTTCTTTTGTTTCTGCTCTTTCTACTGGAGTCCCTTGCTGCCTCGGCCATAAGGTTTTCAGTCTTTTCCACTAAAAAATCCAACTCTTGACCCACACTTAGGGGTCCATTAGGATGTCGGGCCGTGGCACCACCGCGGTGTTGGTGGGGCGGAAAAACGCCTTTTTCCGCCCGCGAGCAGCGCTACTCACGTCCGCCATATTAGTATAGCTAAACATAGGTCATTTCCCGTCCGCCGCTGAGCGACGCGCATCGCCATGAAAGTGCATCCGCTACCGCGGCAGTGGTAGCCAATAGAGACTCACCGCCATGCGGAATGATGTCTGCCCCACTCCACAAATTAGGATGGCCCAAACAGGCAGACGCACCACAGCGGAGACACCATCCAACCAGACACGGCGGAAACTCAACAGCGGAGCGCCATAGCAGAGACCCGGTCCTCTCCGCCTGTTCATGAATGCCATGGACCCAGCTCTACATCTGCATCCGATGATGTACCTGCTACAGCACTACCATCAAATGGGCCGATGCGGACACGCCGCAGGTACGCAACTACACAAATACAACACACAACACACGGGCTGACACCGGGTCCAATTCCACCACAGACACCCTGCTGGGGGTCACAACACATCCACAAGGGCACCCACACATTACCCACCTGCACCAAGTCACCCTCTGTATCCGGGACACACATCGACCCCGAACTAGCAGCAACGTCCCGTTCCCGGTCATGTTACCGCCACGGTCAACACATGGGCACAATGCAGAAGGCGGGGCCACTCCAAGACTTGGGCATGGCACAGAGACCACAGGGACACACCACCCCCAACCACACATCGATACACCCCATCGAGTCACAGGCCAGGTGCCCATCCTGTGCACCCCCATGCACAGCCTGCACCACACAACAAATACCAGGGAGATAGCCACTACAGGAGTGGCTGACAAGGAACACACAACACCAGTGCCTCACACACTGAAGGCTGCCAATACTTCCTATCACATACACATACAAACAAACACACACCCTGGGTGTATCCACAAACAGAACACACACACAGGGAAGCCTGAACAGATGCCTGCCCAAAAACTACACACAAACACCACAGGAACACACACAAAACCCCAACAGAAACAGACAAAAGCTGACACATGCTTATGGGTGGTGTTGGGACAGGGCTCCATCTTGGTAGGCTGTGGGACAGGGGGCTTGGTGGGAGTGGTAGTGAAGGCCTCCCACCCCCAAACAAGCCTCCCAAGCAAGATGGCTACCTACCAGTTAGGTGAGGCTGAACAGTGCAATGGCTGACACATGCTCCTGCGTGGGGGAGGCCTCTATCCTGCTCAGGTGTGGGACAGGTGGCATGGTGGGAGTGGTAGTGCAGGTCTCCCACCCCAAACAAGCCTCCCAAGCAAGATGGCTACCTACCTGTAAGTTTGTTTGGTGAACAATGCAATGACTGACACATGCTCCTGGGTGGGGGAGGCCTCTATCCTGCTCAGGTGTGGGACAGGGGGAATGGTGGGAGACGTGGTACAGGCCTCCCACCCCCAAACAGGGCCTCCCAAGCAAGATGGCTAGCTATCTGCTAGTTGTCGGTGGAAAATACAATGGTGTTTGAGGTGTGCAAGGACGTACATATCAGTGTGTTGGTTAACATTTGTTTGTACTTACCAGCCTCCACTCCCCCGGATACTCCTATGAGACTCTCAGGATGCAGCATGGCAAGCACCTTCTTCTCCCATGGTGTGAATGGTTTTGGTGGAATGGGAGGGCCACTGCCAGTCTTGTCAGCCAGCTCCCGGTTCTTGCTTCTCCTCTCTTTGACAACACTCTTGAGATCATGCCACCGCTTCATGATCTCCTTCTTGGATCGCAGGGTGGTCCCTATGGCATTGACCCTTTGAACTATCCTTTTCCACATTTGTGTCCTTGTGGCTAATGGTGTCTGTTGGACCAGGCTACCAAACAGTTGTGGTTCCACTCTCACTATCTCATTGACCATGACTGTCAACTCACTCTCTGTGAATTTGGGCATTGTATGTGCTGCCATGGTGCGTGGTGTTTGAAGTGTTTGTGGGTGCAGGGGTGTGTGTGGTGTGTGTGGTGTTGATGTGTGAGGTGTGTTGTGTGCTGGGGGATTGTTGGTGCTGGTGTGATGGTGGTAGTGATGGTGGTAGTGGTGGTGGTGGTGGTGTCTGTGCTGTGTACTTTTGCCTCTCCTGTCAGATGTGGTGTATGCCCTTCTCTTCTGGAGTGTTGCAAACAATTGTGGTCAGTAAACGGGCTGGTTTTATACTCAGCTGTGTGGGTGTGTCCAAATGGGATTTTGCTGTCAGGAATGTTGTGGGTGTTGTCCTGGGAATTGTATGTTTTTTTTGGCATTTTTTTTTCATTGGAATGTGTTTTGTGTATTTGGAGGGCATGGCTACTTTGATTTGTGCTGAGTTTGGCATCGTTGCGGTGTTTTGGCATCGTCCGCCATGTTTTTCATGTTCCGTCCGCTGCGGGGGCTATGCTGCCGCTCTTCCGCTGTCTCCCCCATTCACTCCTGTGTGCGACCGCGGCGGTCGGAAACAGTGGATCATACCGCGGGACCATCAGGGATATCCTAATTTCCCATGCGGTGTCTCAGCGTTGCTTGCGGCGGGGTGTAGCTTTTCCGCTGCGTTTCTGACCGCTGGGGTCGTTTTTTGGACGTCACCGCCCACGTCTGGCAGTTTTTGTTAGCCTGCTACCGCCGCGGTCGGTCTTTTTTGGCGGTTGATCCTAATTTGACCGCCGTTTTATCCACGGTCCCGGCGGGCGGTTGTTTCCCGCCTCCATGGCGGTCGGGGTGGTTTTCCGCCCGCTATCTTAATGGGACCCTTAATTTGTGTTTCCGAACATTTGGTCGGTCCAATTCTGTGCTTGATTCACTTGTCAGTGATGCAGTCTCTACAATGGAGGAATCATTGTTAATATCTATGCAAGTGTGTACATTAATTGAGCTGCTCCTAGTGTTTTTCACTATACTGTTGCCTCCTTGCTGTGTCAAACTTACGGGCGAAAGTAAATATTTGTCCATTTTCATAGTCCGCCAAATCACGGGCGAACCTAGTGGCAGTGGCTCGTAGGTATTTATAGTTAGAACCTAGTTTCCACAGTAAGAGCGTTTTTCATTTGCCAATAACTGCCTTTGTTTGATTAATCCTCCCGAAATATTTAAAACTAATATAGTGCTTACTTCAGCTGCTGTCTTTAAAATGTCATGGTGCCCCATCAAGTGGGTGCCTAGAAAAGGGGGGGTACCAAAACATGTTTGTGGTGGTGGGGTCTCAGAGGGACGCCCGTCGCCACAGCATAAAGCATTTAGTAAATATTTTCGGCTGGAGCAGTGCTGGATCCGCAGATCCCCTTAAAAAAATAAAAGAAGCATAGACTCCTGCTCTTCACTAATGCTTAGCCACTAGCTGGGCAAGGTTCTGAGGGGCATCAGCAAATATATGCATGAGGGGGCGCACGGGGCCCACTCCTACAGCTTATGAAAGCCCCAACGACTACTACCTCCTTAGGGCACTGGTCTTAAAGGTAACTAGACATAATATTGAATTCAAAATATAGAATAGCCATAATATCGAAGTAAAAATATAGAATGGACAAAATATCAAACGTACACAATATAGTTGTGAAAAATATCGAATTGAAGGTAAGTAATATTTTATCGATTTTTAAAATATAGAAAGTCAAAATATCGAAGTATATAATATAGGTATTAAAATATATCGAATTTTTAATAATATCGAATTTCTTAAAGTGTTTTGTATGTTAGTATATGTGTGAAAAGTGTATATTATTTTAATTAATTTTAAGTAATGAATTTTATGTTATTTAATTATTCCGCAATTTAATTCTGTAGCGGGTTGTGGGTTTATAGGGAAATAGGGTGGGAAGTAATTTATTTATATTAAATTAAATATACATTTTTAGAAATTACTGATTATTTTTAATTTAATTTTGCGTTTTAGTTCTGTAGCGGGTTGTGGGTTTATAGGGGAATAGGGTGGGAAGTAATTTATTTGTAATTAATGAAATATTTGTTTTTATTTATTGGTATTCATTTTGAATTTATTCTTAATTCATTTTTAATTGGTGATTAATATTTAATAATTGATTAATTGATAATTATTCTAATTTTATTAAATTATTTTCTGTAGCAGGTTTTGGGTTTATAGGGGAATAGGGTGGGAAGTAATTTAATTGTAATTAATTACATATAAAAAATACATTTTGTGCATTGATAATTAATTTACTGTTAATTAATTATTATTTGGTATTGAATTTTTATTATTAATTAGTTTTTGTTATTGAAAATTAATTAGTTGTTAAATAATTATGAATACGTAAGTAATTTTAATAACTAATATTTCTTTGTGTGTTTATTAATTAATTATCACATAATATTAAACTGGTAATTACTTTTAATGAATATTTTATTGGTATTGATATTTAATTTATTTTGAACAATATATTGAATCATTACTTTCCCTACTGTTAAACTCACTGGAGTGGGAATATACATTTTTACCCCTACGCTATCCGACGCTTTCCCTACTGTTGCACTCTCTAGAGTGGGAATAGTAATTTTTACCCTCCCGCTATCAAACGCGTTCCCTACTGTTGCACTCTCTGGAGTGGGAATAGTAATTTTTACCCTCCCGCTATCCAACACTTACCCTACTGTTGCACTCTCTGGAGTGGGAATAGTAGTTTTTAACCCTACGCTATCCAACTCTTTCCCTACTGTTGCACTCTCTGGAGTGGGAATAGTAATTTTTACCCCTACCATATCCAACGCTTTCCCTACTGTTGCACTCTCTGGAGTGGGAATAGTAATTTTTACCCTCCCACTATCCAATGCTTTCCCTACTGTTGCACTCTCTGGAGTCGGAATAGTAATTTTTACCCTCCCGCTATCCAACACTTTCCCTACTGGTGCACTCTCTGGGCTGGGAATAGTAATTTTTACCCCTACGCTATCCAACGCTTTCCCTACTGTTGCACTCTCTGGTGTGGGAATAGTAATGTTTACCCCTACGCTATCCAACGCTTTCCCTACTGTTACATTCTCTGGAGTGGGAATAGTAATTTTTAACCCTACCGTAGCCAAAGCTTTCCCTACTATTGCACTCTCTGGAGTCGGAATAGTAAGTGTTACCCCTACCCTATCCAACACTTTCCCTACTGTTGCACTCTCTGGAGTGGGAATAGTAATTTCTACCCTCCCACTATCCAACGCTTTCCCTACTGTTGCACTCACTGGAGTGGGAATAGTAATTTTTACCCCTATGCTATCCAACGCTTTCCCTACTGTTGCACTCACTGGAGTGGTAATAGTAAATGTTACCCTCCCGCTATCCTACAGTAAAAATATTGTATATTTTTATTAATATTACGTTAATATATGTATGTGTATTAAAACAATTGTATGTTTATTTTTTAACTTAAATTAATTATTTACTCATTTTAAGGTTAAGTATTTTTAAGTATGTTTTAATTAATTATATTTATTATTTCATTCATTTCAAATTACTTTTAAGACATTTAAAAAAATCGATATTTTTTTTTTAACGATATTTTTGATTCAACATTTTTGCACTTACCTGTTTGTAGATAGGACTTTGATATTTTTGCATTCTATATTTTGTCATCAAAATTTTGGTAATTCTATATTTTTGCATTTGATATTATGTCAGTGATCTGTTTTAAAGTATGCGGCGGGCCCGGGCAGCACCCCCACTCCCTGGGGACTGCCACCTCCCCAGGGCAAATATTAAATAAATGCTGGGGTCCTGCGTGGTCCCCCCCCAGCCTCAGGGACTGCCTCATCCCCGGAGGTATAGATAAAATGAATGCAGGAGGGCCTGCATGGCCTCCCGCAGCCCTGGGACCACCACCTCCTGAAAGTTAAAATTAAGGTGGGGGGGCATACTGCTCCGTATAATGCCACTTGTCAGGGGCTAAAGATAAAATCATTGTAGGGGCCCGAATGCCCCCCTGCAGCCCCAGCGACTTCCTCCTACCCAGGGCTAAATTTACAAGTAATGCAGGGGACCATATACCCCCCATGCAGCCCCTGAGACCGCCACCTCCCCAGGGCTAAAGATAAAATGATAGCTGATGATAAAATTGATGGGGAATTTTCGTTTGCTTCCCTGCATTCAAATAGGCGTACAGGGAAACAGAGTAAAAAATGCGCTCCCAGACAGCCCCCTGTCTGTCAGAGCAAGCCAGCTCCCAGCTGGGAGCACGGGGGCCTTGAGGCTCTCCCTGCAGTTCCATTTCACACTGGGTGCCCTGGGTGTTGGCTCCCAGGTGACATTGCCTGGCCCCAGGATGAGATACCGGGGGCTGAAATTGGCTTGGGGAGGGTGCCCCATAGCCCCCTTCCCTATAGTAGAATGGATTGGCACAAGCGGATGGGGTCCCCAGGCCTGAAATTTGTCCAAGTGAAAATATCCGGGCCCCAGGAGATGGGATCCCTGGAGCCAACGTTTGCCTGGGGGGAGGGGGCCGCACAGCTCAGCTCCCCATAGTATAATGGCCAGGTCCTAAGGAATGGGGTCCCTGGGACCAAAAGTGTCTTGGGGAGAGAGGTTGCACAGCCCCCCTCCCCTCATAAAAATAGAAAGTAAAAAAGGCCAGGCCCTGGGAGATGGGGGTTTATGGAATTGAAACTAGCTTAAGGAAGGGGCCTTGCAGACCCCCTCCCCATAATATAGTGGCCAATCCCTGGGGCGATAAGAGCGCCATGATTGCAACAGCATTGGGTCAGCCAAAAACATAGGTCCAGTTTGTAGAATGTTTAGCTATGGAGTCTACTGCTGGCAAACAGTACCAGTAAACTTTTTTTACACGGTTGACTTGACATGCGGGAGGCCGGAATTTAATGTTTTGCTTTGGAATTAAGTCAGACTGTTTATAGGCAGATTTGACATTTTTGAATATTTGACTTTGACACTGGAAATTTGTACTGAATAAAAGACTTCCTTGAGATATGAGCAGGCACTCCAAAATAACACCTGTAATTGTAGTCTAGTGTGCTGGTTTGCCATTAAGTCAGGCGCTGCTCGAGTGCGACATTTACGTATATGATACTAGTCCACATTTGAGCTCTAATATGGCCAATACATAAGGACGTTCAAAGATAGCGCTTACACAAGATGCCAGTGTGCCAAGATGAGCACACAATACTGGAAACATTTGCATTAAGAGTGGTGAATATTCGGGAATGGGTGATCCGTTTGCATTGTAAAAGCCCGTGTGTATTTAACCCTGATGTGGGGCTTAGCCTGTCTGTTTGGTTTCAGATACGGGACACAGACTCTAACATAAGTGGTCGAGCGATAACGTTTACCCTAATGGGACTGTGTGGGATCATTTTGGTAAATTAAAGAGATATTTGGTGTGGCATGGGCTCAGGGATTAGGAGATTATTGGATAGTTTGGCTGATACGTTATTGTTTTTGCAAGACCACTTACAATTTTGATTGAACTGACTGGAGAATGAACTAATATCCGGAAGACTGGTATGGCAATTGGTGAAAAATTATATCGATTTTATGCAATGACCTGGTCCTTTGACTGAGTTGGTTTATTGTAAGTTTGCAGAACTTTGAATGTTTTTCAAAGATACAGCAGGTATTTAGTTTTGGCATGTAATTGCACATATGAAACATGCTCCTCTGTTGTGGTTTTTAAATTCACAAGATATGGGATGTGATAAATATTAATGCAGTTGACCTTGTGATGATGGGGCAGTTTGGCAGGTATTCATCAACCACTGGGTAGCACTTTGAATGGGCTGTATGGGCATTTACCATGCACTCGCAGCTATCACTTGTTTCTTGCAAATATAATTGAAGTTCCTGTACATTGTCCTTTTTTACATGTAATATTGATAAATGAATTTTGTGGTACGATCTTGAACTTTTCCCCTTTAGAGGGAGTTTTGAGATAAGGATTATGGTATTGCTCTTCCACAAAATGGGCTTCCACATAACGTTCACTGCTTCTGTATGTAACATGAAAGTCATGTTTGAAGTCAGGTTAATCTTTTCTGTGTACAGAATATATTATTGAGAGAAAAACAGTGAGGCTATTTTGTTATTTTTTTTGTTTGAAATTTTATCCCTGATGAAGTTGTGAATATGACAAAATACATGTTGGCTAAACTGAAAATATTGAAGACAATAACGTATTTATAAATATCAAGATTGAAAAGGACAATTGAAGATTGATTACATCACTTTTGTTTGCACTCTTGCATGTGCTGAAGGTTTTGTAAAATATAAAGAGGCCAAAGGATCCCCTTTCCCAATGGTCAAGGCAAACAATAAGGGAGAGGGGCACATGGCCCCTCAACTCCATTGCAGCATAATTATATGAAGAGATGGGGTGTGTGGTCCCCTACCCCAGTTGGTTCCCAAACTTTTTTAACCCGTGGCTCCCCTGACCTAATAGGCAGTTGGCCGTGGCTCCCAACCATTTTTTTACCGGTGGGCGGGATGTAAGCAAGACCGGCCTCTAATCTTTCTTGCACTTTGTCTGACGTTTCCCAATCATTTCAAGCTCCCCCTTTAATTTTCTTGTGTCCTCTGTGTCTTTCCTCCGCTCTTTCTTGCACTTCTTCTATCGTTTCTCCCTCATTTCAAGCTCCCCCTTCACTCTCCTATTGTGTCTATCCTCCATTTTTTACCCTCATCTCAATCTCCCCCTTTCACTCTCCTGTGTCCTCTGTGTCTTTCCTCCACTCTTTCTTGCACTTTTTTTTGTTGTTTCCCCCTAATTTCAAGCTCCCCCTTCACTCTCCTTCTGTGTCTTTCCTCCCTTTTCGACCCTCATCTCAATCTCCCCCTTTCACTCTCCTGTGTCCTCTCTGTCATTCCTCCACTCTTTCTTACACTTTTTCTGTCGTTTCCCCTCATTTCAACCTCCCCCTTCACTCTCATTCTGTCTTTACTCCGTTTTTTTACCTTCATCTCTACTATATATCGTTTTGTCTAGTCTAGAATCTTTCTTGCATATATCTCTTTATTTTGTGACGTATCCCAAAAACAAGCAGTTCAATTTTTTCATTCGCACACCTGACAATATGACTTTTACTGGTCTACATTCAACATTGAAGGCGCTTCGAATAAAACGGAATTATATCATCTTTCTTCTGCTCAGATGAGGAGATGTGTCGACTTAAATAATAGCAGCGAGGCGATTCATAATGTTTCTGACACCTGATTGATTCCGGTCTCCCCATATAGGAAAAGAAAGAAAATGGGGCTTGGCTTGTTAGAAATGAAACCTGTGCGCAGTGTTTGTGTGTTTATTCATGCACGAGTGTGCATGTGATCATGTGTTTGTTTGTTTTTATAGCGCACTATTACTCTGGTGTTCTCGTGCTCTGCACTTAGGGCCTAAAGTCTAAAAGTCAAAAGCACTTGGCAGGGGCTCTCAGAAAAGAGACACGTAGGTAGGAGGTCGTGAAGGGGGGAGGCTGCACGTGATGCTTGTTAGCAGTGTATGATGACGGAGGTGCCCGGACGTTAAAACATGGTCTCTTTGGTCAGACAGAGGAAGGCTAGAGTAGAATAGGAATTAACTGTATAAACGCACATATTATGACCACACATACCTATTTGTAACTTCTGAAGAGACTGCCACGAGGCACGGCTGACCAGGGCGGGCGAGATACGTATTTCAGTTATGGCGCGGAGGCTACATCTGTGAAAACACGTACATATGCACGTACGTACGCTCTTGGGCCAAACCATTGTACCCGCATTAAGCAGTTGGCATTTGTAACTCTCCTGTACTTTGCATAAGTTGCAATATGTTCATCCTGCATTCAGGCCCTGTTAGGGCCTCAAAAATACACATAATGTTTTCTGACTATACACGGCTAGACGCTATTTTTCCCACATCATGTGTGGCGCCCCTGGCTACTGATAACGGTGCACCAGGGCGCCGCAGCGCAGAATTTCGGAACCACTGCCCTATCCTGACCCTTTAAAGGCCCTCGGGATACCTTCTTATATGCTTTGGACCTGAAGGGTAGGTCCCTGTGTAGTGTAGTTCCTATATTCCCAATAGGTTCTGCACATTGGAATAATATATCCTATAGATTTGACGTAGGACTTAGGTAGAATATGTTAGACTTAATTGTGAGTGCCAGCCAGCTCAGAGGTCACTAGAAACTTTCTCGAATAAACAAGAAGGGATTAATTAATGACAACTGCATAAACATGCATAAACATGACAACTTTGTTTCCCCAAGAATAAAACTGATCTTCAGAGTCGTGGAAACAATAGATAGATATTTTACTCAGTCAATCGTGCATTCTTCGTTTCATCAGAGGTGCAGAGAAATAGAGAGACGGGCGTTTTCATTCAAAGGGTTTATTGAACAGTCTTCTTTCTCATGCAAGTAAAGTGAACTGCTATGAACTGCTACAATTGTAATACTGGTTGCAAAGTATAATGCGTACAGTAAGAAGAGTAGTATAAAATAATACTGTAAAAGCATTGTATGGTTTCTAAACCATAGATAAATACATACATAAATACCAAAGCTAAAAAGTACTCAACTGGTGCTTCTAAAATACGCCTACCCCAATGTACCTACCCTAAGTCTAGTACGAGGGAAGAAGTAAGGGAGGTGTAGCATAGGTTTAGTTTTTCTTTGCCAAGAATCTAACCAAGATTTCCCTTAGGGTCTTATCAGCTCCATACCGTTGTTTTAGAATGAAGGAGGTCTGGTATCTCTGGCTCGGGACACGATTTCCCAACACCCTGGAGCTGGATTCTCAGCGAGAGAAAGGACAGCTTCTCGATCAGTGCGTCAGCTGGAGGGTCGGCTTCCTTCAGCACTTGCTGTAGCGAGCTGCGTCAGGCAAGTAGATAGTCGAGCTGCTCTGAACCACTGTGTGTTTGCTAGGGCAAGTGTAGGCATATTTATACCTTGAAGGTGCCTAGTTTGACGTAATGTCGGACATATTAATGTCATCAAAGAACCCCAAGGGAATGGTAGTTCTTTGAAAACTCCATGATTTCTAGGACAAATCAATATTCAAGCAAGGGGATGTCCCTGACTGCTGAAGCCGAGTTTTTTTTCAAGAAATCGTTGTGGCTTTTAGGAACTAGTGGAAGTAGCCATGCCTGTATTTGGACTGGATGGGTTATGTCTAAATATGGGTATGATTTCTATGTCTATATAAGGACAATGTGAATTATACCTGTATAAGGGAATGAATCTGTAAATTACGCTTGGATCCTAAAATGCTACACAACACCCACTCCACTTTATTATGTTCAATATTACTAAATTTTAAGCATTTTTCAACATATCTAAAGCATGATGTGTAAAAATCCCTCCCACAATACATAAAATGCATTTGAAATGATCGTAAATGAAGATGAGCATTTGTGCTGTACGCATTTAAAAAGCAATATTTTCATTCAAAGCATGTAGTGTGACATTGGAAAATGCTTATCAGAATGAGTCATGAAATAATATTTATGAAATGGCTCCTAAATACAGAAGAAAGGTCAAGACCATTCCATGACAGAGAATAATTTTTCAACTGTTTTGGTTGTGGACAAGGTCAAATATTGTCATGTGGAAGTTTTTCAAAGAATTCTTGTTCTCTCAGAATAATTCTACTTTAAGCAAATTACTTTGTGGAAGCTGGAAGTTTTGTTTTGAAAAGTGAAGGTCGAATACAGAGTCCCATAGAACGCTGTGTGCTAACTTCAAAAGTAATTCTCGTTGTTTGGAGAAAACATTAAATCTTCTAAGCTGGCAAAGAAATCGTCTACCATAGTAGGTGAAAGTTGGACCACATTGTTAAGTAGACCGATTGCACAAAAATGTGAAGCATCGCCGACAGTGTTAGCCGCATTAGCAATGTTCGAAGGAGATGGAGATGGTACCTGTGAGCCTGTCGATCCACGCATCTCACCGTCAGCAGATTGCATCTGTGAAATCTCAATGAATGCTGTCATCAGGATTGGTAGCCGCTGGGGGCAACACGATGCATTGGCCATTACTGAACCAAGCAAAGCACCATAATCCGTTGGCAGTGCTGATGGAAGCGTTCTACAGATGTCCAAGACGCATTCTTCTCCACATAGCAGGCATCGTAGAACAGGTAATATGCAATCTTGCCAGATTGGTCGGAATAATAGAAACCACGTGGTATTCAGGTCTCTTAGACGAGCCAGGCCCAGAATCTGTATCATGCGCTCACAACACTTCATTGCCAGGAGATTGTTCTCTATAGTAATCTGGGTGTCGCTCCTGACCGGACTTGCCACATCGGAGCAGAATAGTAATCCTGCTACGAGTCCCAAAATGAGAGGCAGGCCGCCGAACACAGAGCGCACAAAGTTTAGAAAAATGCCAATGACTGCTTCAAAAGGTGCTAACAGTCCCGAAGAAACTGTCTTAAATACATGTACAATACCACTGGTATCAGACATGTTTAAGAAACGACCTAACATTTCTACGAAATGTACGGCGCAGTTTGTGGATAAAAGGGCATGTATCTCTGCAGAGGACCTTGCAACTTGTAGTTCATACATCTCTTTAGACGAGGTCAGTGGCACAGTTTTTTGTAAAAGGATGGCTTTCATTCTGCTTAAAGTATCAATTCGAATAGAAGAGATGTTCAGTGAAGGCCATAACGGTGACTCCCCGTCTGTCTTAGCTTTAGGAAACAATACTTGCATACAACAAGTGACCCTGGCTGACAGTTACGAGATAGCCTATTCCTGGCAACATGCCACAACAGCTGTGATCATTCAACATTATATAGCTCCTGTTAGAAAGCTACCTAAAAATTGGATCAATCACTGCTGCTGGAGAACCTTGCAGGTGGCAGGATAAGTTGGTCGAAGAACCATCACAGGCTCCATGTAAATTAATACCCTGACATAAAAGTGTACCCCTTAGTGTGCTTTTACATTGTGTACCACTAAGAAATGCTTCTTTTCCCCCACTCCAACATCTGTGTGTGTATGGTAATTCCCAGGTTGACTTTATGTATTCCTTACCCAACCTTTCATATACGGCAACTGGGATATGTTTTAAACAGTATCGAAAATTGAAAATTGTGACTGGCAGAGTGATTATCCCATGTTAAGCCATTCTGTTGCTGGTTTTTCTGAAACAGTTAATGGTAATCTTTCCAGTTTCTCAATGCTCAGCACCGTATAGTCTGCTCCTCTTTGTGCCAAAGTGATTTGTTTATCCGTAAGGTTAAATTCAGAAAACAATGACGTGGTGTTGATTAGACGTCATGGCACATATCCAGAACAAAGATTTTGTAACGTCAAGCCTAAAAGCATTGTAGAACGAAATTGTGACTGTCCATGCTGTAGCATGAGCATGTCCTGTTCCATTATGTCTATGGCAGAGGATACTATGTTGTCCAAAGTATATATCCTGGATGACAGAGTCGTTAACCCATTGATAACTACAGAGAGTGCTTCTCTAAATTAGTATGATCAATTTATCGTATTCTTTCTGAAGTCTCTGCCTGTGTCACTTTCCAAGCTTCATTATAAATGGCATATACACCTGCGTATATGAAACGTTTATGACGTCGTTTTGCTGGACCTGATAAGAAGTCCTTTAAATCAACGCCATCTTTAAGTAAAGATAAGTGTTGTTTAACCTCTGTAAGTGTAGATTTTTGTAGCCACTCAAGGCACAGTTTTCCTACACTGTATGTTGTTAATAGCCCTGGATGTTGTCTCTGGACATATCTTGGATCTGGCCTAGTTACTGTAAACCCTTGTGTTTTGTTCAGGAATCTATCTTGACAGTTATTCGTGTCTGTGGGCCATATTAACCATTTCTTCCAATCAGGATCAGTTTTTTTTTAGAAAACAATTGTTTATGTCGGCCCCTCCCTCGGAAGTGTTTTTACTATCAGGTGTAGGTGTAGGTATAGACGGTTTGTTTAAATTGTTTATCTTGGCCAGGCTAAGGCAGGATGTCTGTTGCACAGTGTAGCTTAAAACATTATTTGTTTAGGGATAAGTCAGGCTCTAAATATAGCTTATATTCCCTGCACCTGCCAGTCTTTTGAACCCCAGACAGTTTTTGTTTCTATGTTGTCACTCCAAAAGTGGAAACCTAATGTGGACAGCTGGGCATAAAAGGCTGCAGAATAAATTTGCTTTGAATTGGTTAACATACTTTTCATTCCTGTCTTAATAACATTTTTAAAGTAAAATGTTTCCGGATTCAAGACATTAAAACCTAAGAAGTATGGAAACTTTTCATAGAATGTTTTTGAGCTACCCTTTGGTGGCGTTGGACAATGTTCCCTTTGATTGAGAGTATAAACATTTCTAGGGTTTGCAGATTTGTGCAAATAATGATGACCATAATGATTATAACAATACATTTGTGCATAATCTGATGAACCTTCTAAGTATTCATGTTTTGTAAATTTTGCAGACATCTCTAAGTCTGACATCATATTATTAATAGTCTCAAAGTCTCAATCATCAGTTAATGTGCTGGGTGAAACAATGTCACTCAAGGAAACCTTAAATTGATGTGGAATCTTTAACAGCTTTGAAGGTCCGAAGATGTCATAATCAGTTCTGTCCCATGCTATACCACCAGGTATAGGAACCGCTGTGATGATCACTGATGTAAAGTCTCTCTGTTCTCGATGAGATGATTTGTGTGACTTCAGGAGCAAGTTGATGTTCTTACTTGCAGTGTCCATTTGACTATATTTTCCATTTATCAGCATGCCCAAAGTTAATGCCAGGATTAGCCAAAGTAGGAGAAAAGGTACGCCTAGCACAATCCAAAATTCAACCCATGGTGAAACCAGATATGTGTTTTCAAGTTGTCGATAAAGTTCTGTTACTTGTTCTTTAAATGTTTTATTCACTGGCGTTGTTTCAGGCTCACTGGGATCCTCAGAAAACGTATCAAAGTTGATGAAATAGCCAGAGGCAGTTCTGTCAATTCTAGGTTTTGCATCAGGATTTTTTGAAATCACTGGAGCTACCGGATCCCTTGTCATATTAGTATAGTCAGATGCGACATCATTATAGGCAGGTGTTTCTTGACAAACAGTTATTTGGGTCTCAAGAGGCACAAGTTGCATAGCTTTATTGCTTAGTCCTTCTTTTCTCACTGCAGATTCTTCAAAGGTGATGAGTCTCTCAGTTTGAACCTCTTGGATTGTAGCAAGATTTGGTCTTCTGCTACATCTTTGGAGTCCACTGGGCCTACTACTTTTTATTGGCCACATGGTGTGGTTTTACCAGGTCGATGGGTACAAACCTGTTCTTCTTTCTTCCAGCAAGGGACGGCAGTAACACTGTTCTTAATCTGTGGATTCCTAGCACAGGTACTGGTTTTGTGTAAGAAGGCCCGAATTCCTTCTTGTCCGCGATCTTTTCTCTGACTAGATCCCCAATCTTTGGAATCCAGACAGGCCTTGCTGGGACGGGTGGTTCTCCTTAAGTGGTCGTTGGCTTCCGTAATGTGTTGCTTTGACTTCTCCTTATTTCATTTAAGTCCTGCAAAACAGCCACACGGTCTTTGATATCAAAGGGTTTTTGTTCTACCACTGAAGTGTGACGATCAAGGTCCTGGACAAGCATTCTAGTACCAAAAAGGATTTAATATGGAGTGATTCCACCCAGAGAATTTCTTGGCAGAATATTTAGACTACATTGAACAATTATTAGATGTTTGACCCACCGGTCACCCGAGCCTAATGCCCTAGCTGTTATAGATTGCTTTATGTCCCGGTTTTTTGTCTCCACTACAGAATTTCCCTCAGGATGGAATGGACTTGAATACCGCAATGCAACACCCAGATTGACCATGGCCTCCTTGTAAGCTTTGGAGCTAAACGCAGGACCCTGGTCAGAATGTAGCGTGCCTACTGCGTATGTGCCGATAAAGAATCGCAAATCTTTTATAACAGTTCGGGCGTCAGCCGAGCGCTGAGGCCACATCCAAATGAATATGTCCTAATAGTTGTGGGACCGCATTCGTCCATATTGACGTCTGCGTGTAGAAAGCCTAATGCTGTCTAGCAATGGTGTCTGTACTGGGCTAGCTACACTGTAGTCAGGTATCTGGCCGCGTTCTCTGCTGCGATCTCTGTTGCAGTCATGGCAATTAATCGCAAACTCGTGAATGTGGGCATTCATCCCTGGCCACCAGTACGTCTCTTTTAAATCCAGAATGGATTTAGAGATCCCTTGATGTATCAGACCCTCTCCCATATGTGCTTCTTGTATCAAAGCTCCTCTACGTCTCCTGTTTGGGATTACTCTTCCCCCACTCCAGGGATTTGAGCAAAGGGGACGGAGTTGGCATCAATTATGTATGAATATTCAAGTGGATAGTTTAGAGGTAACACCGCACCACTGCCTTTACTTGTGGCATTCACAGCTACCATTGTTTTGCCGTCTAATTCTGTTTTAGAATGAGTGATTGCAGCTACGGAAGCCGTTTGTACAGCTGCCTTCGCGGCTTCCTCAGCCAATGAATTACCTTCAACGTGAACGCCATCACGCTGATGATTCAGTGGATGAATCACGTGAGTCTTTTGTAGTTCTTTCTGTAATTGAACTACTTGTTCCCAAAGCAACTTACGCTTGATTGTGCCACCTTTTGCATCTTTTAAACCGTTTTGAACCCAGTTCTGCATGTATTCATTGTAAGATTGAACGCAGTAATACGAATCGCACACTATGAGTGTGGGGAATTCGCAATTGGTATTTTCAAGCACCATCTTGAAAGCCTGTAGTTCAGCTCGCTGAGCTGTACAGTCTCCGATGGATTGTGTTTATGTGACCATAGGTCGGAATTTACCATCGCGCCAGCGACCATTAACAATTGCGCACGCAGCACTATAAGCTTGTTTGATCCCAATTGCAGGTTGTGCTGATCTGTCGATATAAATTATACATTCGTACTGTTCTAGAGGCAGAATCCCAGTAGGCAGAGGACATTCTTGTTCGTTTTGACCTGTTTTTTAGCTTCTTGCTTAACTGGATACTGCCTCTGCGCAATTGGTTGTGATTTTAACTGGATTTTGTGGTGAGGGGAATCCTCATCCCATTCCACATGATTTGTATATAATGCTGGAGCCTGGGCTACAGCCCAGTTTCTGGCATAGGTGTATTTCAAGTGAATTGGAATATGGTTTGAGAAGGCTGGCATACTGATGTCTTCACTGTGTGGGCACTCCCTGACAAATTTTGGTGGCTAGTCTTTTTCAGATAGAAGAATGTCATAACCCTTAGAGAGCTTCTCCCAAAGGAGTGCTCTTATTTTCCTAGTTATGTCCCCCTCCATCCGGAGTGTTACTTCATGTAACTTATGGGGTACACTAACCCTGGTATCAGCTGTTTCAACTTGAATGTACTCATTCAAGTCCACTTTCTCCAGATGATCCTTCAAGATCTTACGAGCTATGGTGACTTCTGCTGCGCTGTCCAGCATTGTCTGGGCCCAGTATCCGTTCTTGAGTTGTGTCCTCAAGATCCTCGGCATGTCTTATTTTTACACCTGCTACCTTCTTTTTGGTGAATTGGGTTTTCTTATTTTTTGGAATGTGTTGATCGTCTTTGGACTTCACGCGTTCTTCCTTGTGTTCTGACCATCCTCTTCTTTCCGATTTCTGTGAGGAAGTCTGAAAGGTACGAAAGGAACGTGTATCAGTATCTTGATATCTATCAGGTTTTCTCAAATTATCCTGGTTCCTGAGGTTATACCTCTTTTCAGAGGGCTCCTTTTGAGGAGACCTTCCTCGGGACTGAGAACGCTTCTCATTAGAAGTTTGTTTAGTATTTTCCCACTTCTTTTTAGGAGTAGTGAGAGTGTTTTTAATAAAGACCTTTTCAGGACTTTCTGTTAGTTGGGGCTTTACTGGTTTCCCACCCAAACTATCTCTACCTAGTTCTTCGTAGGATTTTTCAATTATTCTGGCCAGTTCATATGGTTGCTCAGTTATATCAAATTCCCTTATTTTTTGGCGGATCGCCACGGATGCTACTTCACCTTTAATATTAGCTAATATTATAGCTGAGACATGTTTGACATCTTTCAGTAATTTAATACCCAGATTTAAAGCAGGCTCTGCCCCGCATTCATTTTAAATCTGTTTCAGGACATGTGGTATAACCGCCATAGATAAAACACCATGTGTTTTTGTGTAGATTTCAGCAAAGACTGTACCCCAAGTGTTGCAGTCCTCCAGGTGTGCTGTGATCCCCATCGGTACATAGATTGTTAGAATTCTGTGTTTCTCATGAGGTGTACTGTCGGGAAATTCTGCCTCGATTTGAGTGATCTTTTGAGCTATCCAGAATGGAATTTGTTCAGTTTTTGCAGGCAATTTACCAATGACTGATTGTATAGTCTGTGGTGTAATTTTATTTGTGTTCCCCTGGTGGGGGGTTTGTTGTGGAATCCTTATAGGAGGTTGGACTGTTAGAGTCCGCATGACATATTGGACCAATTGTCTATGTATTTTTATTAGTTGTTGTAGTTGAACTAATAGTTCTTCATTTGACATTTCTTCAATGTCAGGATGTGGTGTATAGCTGGCTAGTACCGGCCATGTTGCTCCTGGTCTACCTAGTGGACCGAGCCTGGTAATGTGATTTTCATGTTGTAGGGCGCCTTGTAACCAGAGCTGGTGCTCTTGGTAAGTTAGTGGAATTTCAATGCCCTCGAAAGGGGCGTATTCCGTTGGATTATCCTCTACTTTGTAGAAGTGAAACACATGCGATACTGGCGTGGAATGCGCAGGCTCCCGCGCATGCGCAGTTTCAAGAAGAAGGCGCGATAGACCAGGAAGATGGCCCCGCGATAAGGTAAGTGGTTTTAAATCTTATTTTAGGCATTAATCAATGTTTAATATTGCGGGCGGGAGGCAGGCGGCGGGTGGGTGTCACGTAACGGAAATTTGCGGAGAGGCGCGCAGATTTGTTCAATCTCCGCGCCTCTCCATGAAAGTCCCTTACGCGACTTCCGCCCACCCCTGAAAACGACCCACCTTCCCCTGAGCCCAAAAATTACCCTGATCTCCTCCTGAGTCCTAAGAACTACCCCAAATCCACAAGCCCTAAGAACTACCCCAACCCCGAAGCCCTAAAACTTCCCTGACCTCCCCTGAGCCCCAAAAACACCCCTGACCCCCCAGAGCCCTAAAAACCACTCTGACCCCTCAGCCCTGAAAACCACCCCCAGCCCCAGCCCCACTTACCTCACTGCCTCCTCTCTCGATCCTTCCTCTTCCTGAGCCTGGCCTTCCAGCACCTAGACTGTGCACTGCCTCAACCACTCATATGCAAGATTAAGGTATATGCATGGAAAAGGCAAGCGTGGTCACACTTGCACTGTTTGGACATCCATGACAGGGCCAGCATTGTTCCAACTGTTTCCACATACCAAATTAGACAGCCACTCACACAACTTTAAAACCATTCACACACCAACTCACACCCACACAGTCACTCACCCACAGTTACCGACACTCACACTCTGTACCAAAGGTTACAGGTTACAGTTAGGAAATACAATTTAACAAAAAACAAATTCACTAAAAAAATCAAAGGTTATGGAAATGTAGTAGTAGTAGTAATTTTTTCGGTTTCCATGCACCATCAAAGTATACGTACACAGTAGGGTAGCAATGTGATGAATTTTTTAAAATACATGTTAAAAACAGTAAATATCCAAATGAATTTTACTACATCAACAAGCCCATTAAATACAAGTATTACTAATACAAATCCCTTCCTACATACAATCAGTGCAAAAATGGCCGTAGGCTATGTGCAAAGAAGCAGAAAAAATAAAATAATTCTTCGCAAATGTCATAAAAGTTTTAAAAGATTCAAAATTGTGTATTAATTTAAATTAGATAGTGATCAGAATATATCTTGTTTGCTAAACTGCTGCTACTTTAATTTTACTTCGCTTATACCAGACCGCCTGTAGAAATTTACTAATAACAAACACAATTATGGCAGAGGTATCACTTTTTAAAATTCTGGGTGCCACAAGGTATCTGGTTAACCCCAGTTCCTGACATATTGGGCGGGTCCATAATACTATGGGCAGAATAACATTATGTATGTCTCATTTTTAATATCCAAGCCACAGGCCGGGCAAGAATTAGAAACTGGGGGGCATATTATCAAGGCGGGTGATATGAGATTATCACCACATTTGCAGCCGTTTTCGGCCGCAATGTGGCGATCATTTTATCACCCTATTAGCAAGTTGTCGCTAACAGCAGTTAGCAAAGCTTGTAGGCGATAGTGAGCGGTTTGGGGCCCGCTTTGCATGTCAGCGATATTTATCGCTAATGACATGCAAAGTGGGCGTACCCAACCTGTTAGCGACTGAAACCAGTCGTTAACATCGCTATCGCCTATTATCAACGCTGGCGTAGTGACAAGAAAATTTGCGCTAAGCTTAAATATTGCTGAAAACTAAGCCTGCTCAGACCAGTTCTTAGCCTGTATATCCAATGGGAGGTGGATATTCGGCTAAGTCCCTATTAACAATAATGCCTGAATATTGCGGGATTTCCAGCGATATTCACGCATTTCGCCGCTACCGCCGGATATTTTATCGATTTGGTGATAAACATTGCTAATAGCACGTTATCCCTGCGATGTGCAGCGATAAAAAAAATGTCGCTAAGCCTATTTAGCAATAAATATCGCTAGTTGTTGATATTATGCCCCTGGATCCTTATTCCATTTATTAGTAAATGATCCTAATAGAAGGATACCAAGTCGAACGCTGATATACAAACATTTGGCTCCGGGTGGATAAACCGGGTCTAACATTTGCTCAAAGACAAGAAATAATTTAAAGGCTAAAAACCTGTTGGTCAGGGATTCATTTAACTTATTTTTCACATAGCCATCGTGAATATATTCTGAATAACATGTTCTCAGGACTTTCAGATCAGCTTTATAAATAGTATTCGGGTCAACCAATAGCCTTTGCAATCCCAGCCTTCTCATCCAGTTAGAAACAAATCTAACCAAGGGTTCTGTCTTGGCACCCGCAACATTTAATAGATCTGCGAAAAAATCTCTATAGTCTCTTATCTCCGGTGTAAGCCATAGGCAGACCAAATTATACAAGAGATCTACGTGCAGCCAAATCTGCAATTCTTCCAAGTCCTAGGTTTAAATAAAGTGGAGTAAGAGGGGAACTAATTGGATCAAAGATTAGCTGCCCTGCACATTTATTTTCAGCAATTTATAGTAAAGGAACATCGGTGCAGCCCCAGATCTCAGCACCATACAGTGTAGCACCTTGTGCCTTAGCACGGTATACCTTGGGGGGCCGGTGAGACCAAACGCGAGCTTGAATGCTTATGCAATCTAATAATAGCGTTCTATCTGTGTTCAATTAGCAGCGTGCTTTTACTAAGTTGTCCTGACCATTTAAAGTTCTCTAATAGGTAAACAAAACTCTGCACCCTCTCTAGGTCTTCACCACCAACACGCATAACATAACTTTTGACCACTCCCTTTCCAGAAGAAACAAAATTAAAATATTGTTTTAAATGCACCTGTTAAATTAATTACTAACAATCCTTTGCATGTTGAACATATTTAATCATCTTGAACACATGTTAGCATGTTCAAAACACAGCATATGTTTCAGTAAAATTGAACAACGGTGCCCCAGTAGAAGGGAAGGGTGGGATTGGTGCTGCAATGTGCAAAAGTGAGGGTAAGTGAGAAAGGGGGGCAGTGAAAATATATACATACAAAACCTAGCCTTAACCAAGGCTACAAAACTATTTATAAAACCATAATGTTAAGTTTGGCTCAGTGACGCTATCACTGTTGTCCACATTTGGCTCACAGAGTGGAGCTGTTAACGTTTCGACCCACTGGTAGTGTAGGGATACTTAAATCCTTACAGAATGGTCTTCATCAGGACTCTGTGGGGCACCTAAGAGTAATTAAAATGACCTTTAGAGTATTCAGGCGACAGAAAAAACAATTGCAACATTAATTGCTACAAGTTATTGGGTATATGAAATTACCCTGTGTCCCCCAGTGTCTGCGGTGGAAAAATGGTCACTCAGGGCCCGTGGGCTGCAAGGACAGAGAAGGATTCCTAATGGGAGTCTGAAAGAAGAATTATCAAGCCATCAGTGATTTGTGAAAGAGCGGGCGTGTAATTTATTTAACCTGCACATCATTACTAGCATTCCCATTTAAAGAGAAAAAAATGCACTAACTCAGCTTGTAGGCTTAATTCTATTTCTTTTGTAGTTAGGGCAAAGTTAATTCAAGATGCCCCTTTTATCTATAGAAAAAGTAAAAAAGGGAGTAACTAGCCTCTCTACCAAAATAAAAATAGACTAAAGTCTAAAGTTCCATGGTGCGTTCAAAAGCAGGGGGAGAGCAAACCTACATCCACGTAGAAAAATATGTCTGTTCGCTGACTTGCAAACAGGGCACGTTCTGTGTAAGTACCAGCTTTCCAATGCTGAAACGTGCACGCACTACATTACGCAGACAGCCGCTAAGTGCTTTCTCGACTGGTGGAGAAACCGAGTGCTCCCCAGGTGAAAAGTTGCCTGCTCGTGGATTGCGGTTCGGCCAAGAAGGTTTTGGTACATAAATAATTCTCTTAGGAAGATACTTTGATGGAAAGTATAACTGGAATACAAAACCTCACATGTGCAGAGGTGTGACTCCCTTTGAAAAAATACTTAGTAATGATGAGGCATCAGGTGTCATTTACATATCGTGCAAAAATTAATAAATGAAAGAAGTCTCATTCCAATGATTAAAAACAAAGTATGTCATGACATAGTAGTGAATTGAATCACATATTGTACATATTCCAGGTGACATTTACATAACCTCACAGATTACATCACCCATGACATAGTCAGAGACATCACTGAAGACATCACTGATGACATCTAAAATGACATCATTGATGACATCATCAAGTGAGTGTAAGTGTTTTGAAGAGTCTATGGGTGTTAAACATATATACAAACCAACTGCAAAAGTTAAATTAGTATTCTAATTGCACTACTACTGAGTGATACTACTTCTAACATATACTTTGTGAGTTGCTGTGTGACTGAATGTATCTTTGTGTATATGGATGTGAAAGTGGCTACATGGATGTATAAGTGTATGTGTGAGTAGCTGTGTGGGTAAGTGAGATGCTGTGTGAGTGACTGATTGATGAGTGAGTTGGTGTGTCAGTGGTTGTATGGGTGAATACATGGGTGTCTGAATGGCTCTATGAGTAAGTGACTGGGTGTTTTAATTGGCTGTAAGGGTAAGTGAGTGACTGAGTGGGTGTTTGGTTAAGTAAGTTAGTCTGTAAGTGGCTGTATTGGAGAGTAAGTGTCTATGTGAATGGCTGTATGGGTTAGTGAGTGGATGTGTGAGTTGTTAAATAGATGTATACATGGGTGCCTAAGTGGTAGTGTGGGTTTGTGATTGAGTGTATGAGTACTTGTATGGGTGAGTGAGTGGCTGTATTGGGAGGCTGAATGGGTGAGTGAGTGGGTGTGTGAGTGACTGTGTAGATAAATAAGTGGGTGTGTGAGTAGCTGAATGGTTGAGTGTGTGGCTGACTGACTGGCTGTATGGGTGAGCGACTGGTTTTATAAGTGGATGTGTGGATGAGTGAATGGTTGTGTGACTGGCTGTACAAGGATGTGAGTGTGTGTGTGTGACTGCCTCTGTAGAGTCATGAGTGGGTATGTGAGTACTGGAATGGGTCTGTGAATGGATATGTGAGTGGTTGTAGGGGTGTGTGAGTGGGCATAGAAGAGGATGTATGGGGTATAAATAGGTGTGTGAGTGGTTCTATGGATGATGTTATCAATGATGTCATTTGAGATGCCATCAGCTATGTCACTGACCATGTCATGAGTGATATAATATGTGAGGTCATAAGCAGTGAATTGCAGGGGAGTAAGTTATAGTTAGCTCAGGTAACTATAACTGCTGAATTTCACTGGTTTTGTATGAGTGAATCTGAGCCTAACTATACCTTCCCCATATCCTTTGTTTTTTAAATTGAATTTCTAAGGTCTTTTGTAATATCCTGTTGTTGTGTTTATACACTTGCCATATATCCGGTTCCTAGCTGCTCAGCCAGTGTGAGTGTTCTGTATGGAGTGCTGGTGTGATGGACATCAGTGGAATGCTGGGTTGCCTGGTGTGTGTGTGTTGACAGTTGAAGATGGGCTGAGCAGCAGGGAGGCTGCTCCTTGTGGTGCTGCTACCACTCAGGTTATGGACATAATAAATAACTTACAAAGACACTACTCGGCTACATTTGCTTCATCACCTCTACGCATGGAACCTCATCACTCCATTTTGGCAACGAGGATGGGATTCAAACCCACGTGTACAAGTGATTTATGAAAGTTATAAGTGACATGTCAAAGAAGGCTTCATGGTGGAAAGAACCTATAAAAGTGACAGTCGGAGACAGCCCTGTAACAAGATTCTTGGCTTGCGCACATTAGGATTCTTGGCTTGCGCATAATACTACAGGTTGATGTGTCAATATCATTTTGTACTGGTGTATCGTTCTTACATGCGGGATCCACATTAATCATGTGCTTACGGCCCACGATGCCTGGGGCTCACAGCATTTACAGACATTATGAATGCAGTTGATTGTTCAACAGAGACTACTTTTTAATCATTCTACGATAAGCCTATTGTTGATGTGGCATCTGTGATGGTAGCTAAGCTTTGAACAATCATAATCGGAGCCTCCGGTCCTGACATAGAATTAAAAATTCGCAAACATTTGTGAAAAGAATTTTCAATTCTATTAAGGACACAGAGGTGAGGATTATCCCACCTAAGCTATATGTATTTGCATGGTACTATTTGCATTGAATTTTATACAGCATACATTGTTCCTATGTTCCCTTCCCTTGCTGATTGTTATGATTACGGCTCAGATATGGAGACCGGAGTTACTGTTTATCCTTTACAATTTCAGGCGCTGATAGCAAGAAGAGCGTGATGGAGTTCAACGATGTAATGTCTTCGTTCTGCAGTCGGTGGCGAGAATATGTCTCTTTGCTCAAAGTGGCTACTGCACTTCGTGGGTTCAGGAACTAGGTCCAGAAGTTGAGCCCCATTGGGCTACAAGTTGTCTCTTCACATGGAGGTTCTTCTATCGCAAAGGCTGGATCTACGGGATCAAGTTCTTTTTTTTTTTGTGACTTGGATGTTCATTCAAAGAAAGAGGACACTGTTACCTGAGTCGGAGTTTATATAGGGTTATACTTTATGGTTAGTCATGTGACATTAAGGTGTTCATGGGTAATGTAGTGTTTATAACTTTTCTTTTTATTGGCTGCTGTGAATAAACAGTAAAGAAATGAGAAGTATAATCGGAGCCTCCATGTCCCTAATAGAATTGAAAATTCTTGTCACAAATGTTTGCACATTTTTAATTGATTCCTGTATGGAAGCACACCTGGAAACTCCTGGAAATTTGGATGCAGTCGGGCAGAGATACCCATATCATAACAATTTGTGATGAGAAAGAAAAAACTAAATAGGTGTGATTTTTTAAAACAAGAGATCTCCGTTTTTCTCTAAGACTCATAACGATGGCTCCTTTTAGACCAGATGTAACTTTGCTTTCAGTGCACGAATCATGAAAACATGACCATATTCCATGGATACCATAATGTACCATGCCTGAGATTCACAGAGCGTAGTCGGAGAGACTTTTGCTCAAGGCTCTGAACCTTTACAGCCTTGAATAAATAGTTGAGGGAAGGGTTGTGAGCAGGTGTTCCCCCTTTCCAAAGAAATATTATGGTCAATGGGTAATTCCTTGT
The DNA here is from genome assembly GCF_964261635.1 of Lissotriton helveticus. Lineage (NCBI taxonomy): Eukaryota > Metazoa > Chordata > Amphibia > Caudata > Salamandridae > Lissotriton > Lissotriton helveticus. The sequence goes on along the minus strand of NC_136063.1, from coordinate 899,512,736 downwards.
TCAAGTAACACACATTAATCCAGGTTGGTTTGAGTGAAAATACTTCTTCGAGGAATTATCCAAGTACCCGAAGAGAGACTACTATTCTTATGATCACCAAAATTTGGATTTTAGTTATAATGTCCAGACTCATAGCTATTACCACGATGTTAGAATGTAAAGACTAGCTTTGAGAAAGCCCTGGCTCTATCAGCCACATAGGGTGATACACATGCTGTGAATAAAAATAACTTTTTTCACTCAAACCAACCTGGATTAATGTGTGTTACTTGAACAAGGAATTACCCTTTGACCATAAAATTTCTTTGGAAAGGACGAACACCTGCTCACAACGCTTCCCACATCTGAAAACAATTGTAGTACTGTCTATTGCAAATCCTAGGATAAAAAAAAACACAATCATAAGTTCCATGTACCTGAAATAACAACTATTGATTGGCCATTGCTTCATTTTACTTTAGATTGCAAGGAATGTGATTGAACTACTATGTCATTTATATTTTCATGCACTCAGACATACTTCTAAATGAAATTTTGAACTGCAAATCAAATTCACATTTTTATTCCACAGTTATTCCGCAACCCGAGGACACTACATGAGGTCACTAATGTACAAATTGAAACTTGTACAAAATATTAACAGCTTATTTTCAGCCCAAGGGGGTACCTATGGTACCCCCCTGCATTGCCATGAACAAAGTGGCAGGCACCGCGCGGTGCCTGTCACCTTGTGCATGCCAATGCACAACGTGCCTTTCCAGCATTGTGGCGGGTGGTGCTGTGAGCACCAACAACATCCCTGATCCTCCCGAGCCCTAAAAACTACTCTGAACCCTCAGCCCTGAAAACTAACCCCACCCCTCCAAAACCCAGCCCCACTTACCTCACTACCTTCTCTCCAAATCCTTCCTCTTCCTGGGCCTGGCCTTCCAGCACCTAGACTGTGCACTGCCTCCACCACACATATGCAAGATTAAGGCATATGCATGGAAAAGGCAAGCATGGTCACACTTGCAATGTTTGGACATCAATGACAGGGCTAGCATTGTTCCAACCGTTTCCCCCTACCAACTCATACAGCCACTCACACAACTGTAAAACCATTCATACACCCACTCACAAACCCACACAGTCACTCACCCACACAGTCATCGACCTATACAGTCACTCACACTCACTACCAAAGGTTACAGGCTATAGTTAGGAAATACAATTTAACAAAAGTAGAAATTCACAAAAAAAATCAAAGGATATGGAAATATAGTAGTAGTAGTACTTTTTCGATTTCCATGCACCATCAAAGTATACATACACAGTAGGATAGTAATGTGATACATTTTTTAAATACAAGTTAAAAACAGCAAATATCCAAATGAATTTTACTACATCAACTAACCCATGAAATAAAATAATTACCAGTACAAATCCATTCCTACATACAATCAGTGCAAAAATGGCTGTAGGCTATGTGCAAAGAAGCAGAATTTTTTTTTAAAAATTCGCAAATCTCATAAAAGTGTAAAAAGATTAAAAATTGTGTATTAATTTAAGTTAGATGGTGATCAGAATATATAGTGTGTGCTAAACTACTGCTACTATAATTTTGCTTTGCTTATACAAGACCTCCTGTAGAAATGTACTAATACCAAACACAATTATGGGAGAGGTATCACTTTTTAAAATTGTGGGTGCCACAAGATATCTGGTTAAACCCAGTTCCTGACATATTGGGCGGGTCCATAATACTATGGGCAGAAGATTATTAGGTATGTCTCATTTTCACTATCTAAGCCACAGGCGAGGCAAATATCAGAAACTGGATCCTTATTCCATTTATTAGTAAATGATCCTAATAGAAGGATACCAAGTCGAAAGCGGATATACAAACTTTTGGCTAAGGGTGGATAAACCGGGTCTAAAACTCGCTCAAAGACTGCAAAGAATTTAAAGTCTAAAAACCTTTTGGTCAGGGATTCATTTAACTTATTGTTTACATAGTCGTCGTAAATATATTCTGAATAACATGTTTTCAGGACTTTGAGATCAGCTTTACAAATAGTATTCGGGTCAACCAATAGCCTTTGCAATCCCAGCTTTCTCACATAGTTAGAAACAAATGTAACCCAGGGTTCTGTCTTGGCACCCGCAACATTTAATAGATCTGCAAGATAATATCCATAGTCTCTTATTTCCGGTGTAAGCCATAGGTGGACTAAAATATAAAAGAGATCTACGTGCAGCCAAATCTGCAATCCCTTTAAGTCCTAGATTGAAATAAAGTGGAGTAAGAGGGGAACTAATTGGAACAGACACTAGCTGCCTTGCAAATTTATTTTCAGCCGTTTATAGTAAAGGAACATGGGTGCAGCCCTGGGTCTCAGCACCATAAAGTGCAGCACCTTGTGACTTAGCAAGGTATACTTTGGGGACCGGTGAGATCGAACGCAAGCTTGTGTACTTATGCAAGCCAATAATAGCGTTCTGTCTGTGTTCAATTAGCAGCGTTCTTTTACTAAGTTGTCCTGACCATTTAAAGTTCTCTATTAATTCTACCCTTAGGTAATCAAAACTCTGCACCCTCTCTAGGGCTTCACCACCAACACGAATAATAGAATTTTTGACCACTCTCATTCCAGAAGAAACAAAATTAAAACATTGAATTAAATGCACCTGTTAAATTAATTACTAACAATCCTTTGCATGTTGAACATATGTAATCATCTTGAACACATGTTATCATGTTCAAAACACTGCACATGTCTCAGTAAAATTGTGCAACGGTGCCCCAAAAAAAGGGAAGGGCGGGATTGGTGCTGCAATGTGCAAAAGTGAGGGTAAGTGAGAAAGGGGGCAGTGACAATATATACATAAAAAACATGAATAGCCTCTCTAGCCTTAACCAAGTCTACAAAACTATTTACAAAACCATAATGTTACGTTTGGCTCAGTGAAGCTATCACTGTTGTTCACATTTGGCTCACAGAGTGGAGCTGTCGACGTGTAGACCCAATGGTAGTGTACAGAAACTTAAATCCTTACAGGATGGTCTTCATCAGGACTGTGTGAGGCACCTAAGAGTAATTTAAATGACCTTTAGTGAATTAGGCGACAGAAAAAAGAAATTGCAACATTAATTGCCACAAATCATTGGGTATAAGAAATTACCCTGTGTCCCCCAGTGTCTGCGGTGGAAAAATTGTCACTCAGGGTCCGTGGCCTCCTAATGGGAGTCTGAAAGAAGATTTATCAAGCCATCAGTAATGCGTGAAAGAGTGGGCGTGTAATTCAATTAAACAGCTCATCATTACTAGCGTTACCATTTAAAGAGAAAGAAATGCACATACTCCGCTTGTAGGCTTAATTCTATTTCTTTTGTAGTTAGGGCAAAGTTAATTTAAGATGCTCCTTTTATCTATGGAAAAAGTAAAATAGAGAGTAATTAGCCTCTCTACCAACATAAAAATAGACTTAAGTCAAAAGTTCCATGGTGCATTCAAAAGAGGAGGGAGAGCAAACCTACCTCCACATAGAAAAAACGTCTGTTTGCTGACTTGGAAGCAGGGCACTGGGCACGTTCTGTCTAAATACCAGCTTTCCAAGCCTGGAACGTGCATGTGCTACGTTACACAGACAGCCGCTAAGTGCTGTCTAGAATGGTGGAGAAACCGAGTGCTCCCTGGGTGAAAAGTGTACTGCTCGTGGATTGCGGTTCACCAAAAAGCTATTGGTACGGAAATACTTCTGTCAGGGGAGACGCTGCGTGGAAAGACCGGCGGTGTCTTTGGTCGGCACTGGGGACAGGAAGAGACTCCAAGGCCCAGGAGACAGTGGGGCCACGGAGCAGACCGGCAGCTATTCCCCCTCACCTGCGGGGGCTTCATCAACTCCTTGAGCCTCCCGCTTCGTGGGAGACGCTGCATGGAAAGACCGGCGGTGTCTTTGGTCGGCAGTGGGGGCAGGAAGAGACTCCAAGGCCCAGGAGACAGCAGGGCCGCGGAGCAGACTGGCAGCCACTCCCCCTCACCTGCGGGGGTATTAAACCACCTCTAGATACGCGGGACGCGCGCCGGTGGATGTCGGGCTAAGCCTGGGCAAAGGGCGGGCCGTCTGTGGCCATCAGGGGATGGAAAAGGCCAGGCTGGGCCCCTCTCTTTGGCGTTATGTACAAGGACTAGCGACCACTGAAATAAGGTACTGTGCTAACTATATACAGCCACGGCGTTATTCTGATCTCTTCCCAAGACTTTGAACGTACCAACTGTAGTTTTCACAGCTAAAATGACCAAACAGAAGGGGGTAGTTGGCACACTTGACGATTTTATTATAAGGGCGGAGTCAGTGCTAATTCACGAGATACAGGCAATAGAGAGACGTCTATCGTTAGATCTTGCACCGCCACAATCACGTCTGTCCACCGGGGGAACTCAGGACCTACCTTTCGTAGACAATCAGAGACCTTCCCCTGTGCCCTTGAGCCCGGATATAGAAATCATAAACATTTTACCTACATCCTCTCTGGCTATCGAGGACTTAAATGCCAGCAATACACGCTGCAAGGTAACCAGAGGGCAGACACCGACCGATTTAGTGCATGGAGGAAATAAAAATCCACCTAAATCAAACCAGGCAAAACCCAGGCGAAATATAACAGATCCCAATACAGATGTCCCGAGTAGTAATGATGGTGGCAACGGAATAACGGAGGCAAGGTTGACTAACTCCATTTCCACTCAGACTGAAGGCTTCCCGGTAAATGGACCGAACCCAACTGATATGGGCATTGAAATTTTAGACACTTTAATTGAAGGTTTTGAATCGAGATTAGATGACCTAAAGGGGATCTTTGTAAAGAAACTTGACGTCCTTTGGAAGGAAATGTCTAAGAGAATCGATGTGGCAGTAGATACAAATAGGGACGGGGTGGTATAAATGCTTTGCAATCCATGTCGGTAGGCCGAATAAGCGGCAAATTAACCTGTGTCAAGGACCTGCACTCCCGAAGTGCAGTGGATCCCATGGCGCCACTCCAAGTTGCCCCCGACGATCCATGCAGGGAAAAGGGGGCCTCACCATCGCCAAAAAGTAACACCAATACTAATAATAGCGGTAGGCTGTCAACAGGAAATGTTGGTAAAAGTACTCACAAGGGAGGCACAAACCAAAGCAGGCCATCCAAGTAGGGCACAAGGCCAACCCACGGTAGCAAAGATGTTAATAGAGTGCCCCGCAAGTCTAGCCCCACCAATAACTCAGATGTTTTACACCTTCCACCGGCCTCTGCCCCATATGTAATTGTTCTAAGTGGTGTTCCAGCGCTTAGAGAGGGTCAGAGGGAGTCCTGGTCTGATTTGCAAAATAAGTCGGTAGACTGGCTCCATAAACATCAAAATTTTGATCCATACAGAAGGGAGGATATAATCATGGCCAAGAGAGTAGGGTGGGTTGGACCCTCAAACAAATGTAAAGAGGAGGACTGTATCGTTCTAAATTTTAGAAGGTCCCAGATGGTCCATCCACTTTTATTTGTTACTGACGCGACATTTAACCCCCGACTAACATTAGTACACTCCCTCTGGGTTACTTTTACAAGCCACCGTTAACCCAACACAGAGGCGATAGAACAGCCATCCCCCTATCAAATAATTACCAGGCCTTTTCTAGTCTGGATCTGCAAGATTGACCATCAAACATGCTATCTGTCGTAGATGCTAGTGATACGCCAACAAACATGATGCCTGTCGTAGATGCTAGTGACACGCCAACCCTAAATACACCAGTCAGACCTAACTGTGCCCAAGGGAGGACAGATTTAGCAAAAAGTAGCAACGCAGCTAGTCTGAGTCTATTGAGCTGGAACGTGGCAGGTCTCCGAACTAAACTTGACAACACAGAATGGGTAAATTGGATAAGGGAATATGATATTCTCATGTTCTAGGCTTTCATTGTTTTAGTGTGTCATCCCAAACCATCGGGAGGATTGTTTTTGGTGATTAACGTGGCAGCCGGGGGAAGTATCAAGGTAATCGCATCTTATAGTTTGGATTATCAGGCTGTATTGTTTAAAAGAGGGATCCACTTTTATTTGATAAACTTTTATAATAACGATTTTCAGTCAGTTCCAAACAAGAGTTTTATCAAACTTTTTGATTTTATCCCAGATTTGGATAACCAATCTAATAACGGCGTACACTTGGGTTTTGTAGTGAGGGGTGATTTTAACGCTAAAATCCATGATATGGGATCCAATAAGGGAACAGCATATTTTGCCCAATCTATAAGTAGAGGTAAAGAACTTGAACGGTTGAATAATTCGCATAATTTATCCAACGTAATGGATTTGGTTGCAGGGTCATCCACGAGCATTCACCCAACTTATAGGGGAAGGGGGTGCAGATCCATAATTGATTATATTTTTGTATGCCCCCTGATCAAAAAACAGTTGGTCTCTGCCGAAGTCGTACCTTCTGACTTCGGGGACCATAACCCCATTACGGTAAAGATATACACAGCCGAACGGCCGATCTTTCAGACCGAATGTGGGGCTGCAAATTTAGTTGCATCAACCGATAACCTAAGATTGTGCTGGAAGGGGGCCGACAATTCGGCAATTTTCAGAAAATTGGCTAAGGAGGACATACCTCTCATTGATTCCTGCCTCTCATTAGAATCCCCATCAGCGCAGATAATTGAGGACTTTGGGAAGATCTGTCAGACAGTTAAATCCATCCTCTCTAAACCCCCCCTAAGGTATCCATTCCCAGATGGTTTAACCATGATTGTTCCCAAGCGAATAGGAACCTACATAGGGCTTTAACCACTACCCTGAGGTGCGCAATTGGAGTCAAACAGGCTAGAGAGGAATACAAGCAGGCTATTAGATCCAGGAACAATGAACTACTGAGGGAACGATGGGACAAATTGTCTGAGGCCGCTAGTCTAAAAAATGGTAACATCTTCTGGGCGGCAGTCAGGGAAGTCCGTTCTATTAGCCAGTCTCTGACGCCGATCAGTTGTAACATCGCTAGCGACGTATGGGTTGAACATTTCTCAGCTCTTTATTCCACCCCTTCCACATGCGAATCAATCTTTAACACTGGTAACCCAACACCTATAGATATAAGTATCTCAGAAGTAGTGGAAGCGATTAATCAGAGTTTAGGCAACAAAGCGCAAGGCCCAGACGGGCTCCCTATCGACCTAATTAAGTGGAACCCAGTTTTCTGAGCCCCGCTGCTTCTGAATATTTTTAATAACTTGACTCTGGTAAAGATACCTGTGAATTGGGCTAAAAATATAATAGTCCCGGTCTTTAAGAAGGGAGATAGATCTCTTCCGTGCAATTACTGACCTATCTCCCTAATAGACAATACCCTCAAAATCCTAGGAAGAATCTTGTATAATAAAATTGTGGATTGGACAGAAGCAAACAACATCCTAAATCCATGCCAACTGGGTTTCAGGGGCAAGGTAGGAACTAAGAAACAATGCCTCAACCAAATTATTGGCAAATACGCTATCGCAAAGAGGTCCCCTGTCTACATGGCTTCTATGGATTTGTCCACAGCCTTTGACCTAGTGAATAGGTCAAGGCTGTGGGCAATCCTTTTGGCCGGTGGATTGGATGAAACCCTGGTAAGGTAAATTTTCTAGCATATTTGCACAGAGACCTCAAGGCCCAAGTAAGAATTGGGGCGGGTGGAGAGGTTTCGGGATCCTTTGATATTGGCAGGGGGGTCACACAAGGATGCGTGTTGGCCCCTTTGCTCTTTATCATATATATCAACGGCCTCAATGCCTCTCTGAAATTGGCTACTCAAGACGTCCCATATATTAACAAAGAGCCCATCCCAGTGCTGCTTTACGCAGACGATGCGGTTCTCATAGGCCGTACGCTAAATTCACTGCGTCTTCTTGTTCAAAATTTTAATAACTATATAAAAGGTTTAGACCTGCGGGTAAATTTTAAGAAATCCTTTTTAATGAGTAGTGGCCCGGGGAAGCGAGATATAGGCCTGATTATAATAGATGGCCAAAAACTGACATCGGTTCAATCGTTTGTATATCTAGGGTTGGCCTTTGCTGCGAACGGCTCCTGGAGTGAGCATCTAGCTCACGCCAGTAGCAAGTTCTCAAAGGCCACCAATTCGATTTTAAGCTTACCCCGTCCCAAAAACAAGGGTGCGATTTTAGCTGTACAGAAAATCTATAAACTTCAGTGCACCCTGGTGGCCACCTATGGCGCCGAGATCTGGAGAACGGTCAACTGCTCAGTAATCCAGCAGGAAGAAAATAGGTTCTGCAGGAAATTATTGAATATCCCAATCTCTACCCCCCAATATATATGTCACAAAGAGCTCAACATTAATTTTATAACTGATTTTATTCGGGCACGCCCGGCACTTATGTGGGTTGCAGTGTGAAAGAATGAAGCAGCATCCTTGACACAGCTAATTATTAAGGATTGTTTACGCTGTGACACGGGCTTAGAAATCCCCTGGCTAAGCGGTGTGCTGAGTAGTTTGTGCAGTATAAATAGAGAAAGTGTTTTCTGGGATCCCATACTAGCAGCTTCAGTCGTAAAACAGGAACTACAGAACACTTTGTACTCCCTATGTAATAATGAGCGGGAGGCGGTAGAGACCAGGAAACCAACTGTGCGTAACTACATGGCTATTGAATAGTATTGCTATCCGCTTCACATGTATTTGACTTTACCAATGAGCCGTTGGGAAATTAGCCTATTGTTTCGCCTAAGAGCTGGCACAAATCGATTTGCACTTTGCTTCCCACTTGGTTACAGACTACATTTGAATTTTAACTTGTGTTCTTGTGACGGGAGGAGTGATCAAACTATTATGCATTTTATATTTTTCTGCAAACATTACATCAAATATTCTAAGCAGTTTTTATATGCCTTTTTTAATAAAAGAAGACCAATCTCCCTGGAGGCAGCGTATCGATTAATGTTAGATTTAGATGACGTTGAACTTATTTTTCGCACTGGCACTTTCTTAAAAACCGCAACAAGGGCGCAGAGATCTATGATGGATCCCTGATATGCATGATATAATCTGTGAATTGTTTTTAATACTTATACATATTGATATGATGGACAGTTTTGCATAAGGCACTTTGGAAATTTATTTACTGAATTTTAATCCTTTTTATTAACTATTGTGACGTATTTGAGATGTATTTGTGTTGTGCGTTTTTATGGGTTTAATGAATTTAAGTCCTTTGTATTAACCATTGTGATGTATTTGTATTGGGTGTGCTTTTATGGGTACTACGTATCCGAATAAAGTTGAACTGAACTGAACTAAACTGAAGTTCTGTCAGGAAGATACTTTGATGGAAAGTATAATTGGAATACAAAACCTCACATGTGCAGAGGCATTGCTCCCTTCAAAACAATACTTAGGGGCCCATTAGGATGTCGGGCGGACTGCCCCCGCCATGCTGGCGGTAGCCACTGCCGGCCTGGAGGGGGCAATCCGCCCGACATCCTCTCCTGAATGCCCCCCACCATGTTAGTATGGCGGGGGGACCGCGGCGGATGGAAAGATCGCCCGCCGCTTTTCCGGGGTGGAAAAGGTTTAATATGGTGGCGATGTCTATTAGACACCGCCAGCCATATTAAGATGGGCCATCAAGGCATGCGGTCTTCACTTTGTGGGCCCCCTGAGGGCCCCCAAAGTGAAGGAGGGGTTGGGGGTGCACAAGGGGGGTAACTGTGGTACCCCCCTGCATTTGCATAAACAAAGCAGCAGGCAACGTGCGGTGCCTGCCGCTTTGTTCATGCAAATGGGTCACAAGCATGTTTAGCATTGTGGCGGGCGAGGCTGAGTGCACCGCCCGCCACAATGCTAAACATGCAGGATGCGCCCGCCACAGTGGCGGGCACATCCTAATGCCCCCATGGGACGGCGGGCTGTCCCATTCACCGATGGGATGGCGGGCGGACTAAGTCCGCCCGCCATCCTAATGACCCCCTTAGTATTGATGAGGTATCAGGGAGCTGCTCCTTGTGGTGCTCCTACCACTGATGTTATGGATATAATAAATAACCTACAAAGACACTACTCGGCTACGTTTGCTTCATCACCTCTACGCATGGAACTTCATCACTCCATTTTGGAGACGAGAATGGGATTCGAACCCACGTGTGCAAGTGATTTATGAAAGTTAAAGGTGACATGTCAAAGAAGTCTTCATGGTAGAAAGAACTTATGGAACTGACTGTCGAAAACAGCACTGTAATAGGATTCTTGGCTTGTGCACATTGGGATTCTTGGCTTGCGCACATTACTACAGGTTGGTGTGTCAATCTCATTTTGTACTGCTGTATCGTTCTTACATGCCGGATCCACATTAATCATGTGATTACAGAGCACGATGCCTGGGGCTTACAGCATTTAAAGACATTAAAGACATTTTGGATGCAGCTGATTGTTCAACAGAGACTACTTTTAAATCATTCTACCATAAGCCTATTGTTGATGTGGCATCTGTGGCGGTGGCTAAGCTTTGAACAATCATAATCGGAGCCTCCGGTCCTGACATAGAATTAAAAATGTGCAAAGATTTGTGACAAGAATTTTCAATTCTATTAAGGACATGGAGGTGAGGATTATCCCACCCAAGCTATTTGTATTTGCATTTGTATAAGTTGTGCCTATGTTCCATTCCCTTGCTGAGTGTTATGATTATGGCTCAGATATGGAGACAAAGAGTTACTGTTTATCCTTTACAATTTCAGGCGCTGATAGCAAATAGAGCGTGATGGAGTTCAACGTTGTAATGTCTTCATTCTGCAGTCAGTGGTGAGAATATGTCGCTTTGCTCAAAGAGGCTACCGCACATCGTTGGTTCAGGAACTAGGTTCAGAAGTTGAGTCCCATTGGGCTACAAGTTGTCTCTTCACGGGGAGGTTCTTCTATCGTAAAGGCTAGATCTACGGGATCAAGTTATTTTATTTTACTGATTTAACGGTTGGATGATCATTCAAAGAAAGAGGACACTGTTACCTGAGTCGAAGTTTATATAGGGTTATACTCTACGGTTAGTCATGCGACTTTGAGGTGTTCATGGGTAATGTAGTGTTTATAACTTTTCTTTTTATTGGCTGTTGTGAATAAACAGTAAAGAAATTAGAAGTATAATCGGAGCCTCCATGTCCTTAATTGAATTGATAATTCTTGCCACTAATGTTTGATTCCTGTATAGAAGGCACACCTAGAAAGTCCTGGAAATTTGGATGCAGTCAGGCAGAGATACCTATATCTAGGCTGTGGGGTTTTAGGTTTAAACCTATAATAACTGATAAAACCCCACTGAAAGAAAAATAGCCCTCACCGGTGAAAACATATAAACACTGAAAAAACACCTGCACAACCACAAACTAAATGCCAATCAAAGAAAGGAAAAAGAGAGTGAAAGAGTCATTTTTTTCTTCCTGAAGTGGTCAATATAATTTAACAAGCTAGCAGTAAGAAAGACTGGCCAACATTATTCTGCTTGCGTTTTGTTCTTTAGGGATGCCACTAAAATATTGTTTCTTCTTCCTTTTACTTTTTCCAGTTTTGTGGCCTTTGGTCTAAAGATGCAGGGTTTAGTTTCATATTTTAGGTGTAGTTTAATTATTTTATAAACTGAAGAGAATCAGGAAATATCAAACTCATATTTGATATTTTGGCTGCATCTGATTCTTTCACTGATAGGTAAAATGGCTGGTTTCATAAAAATCTTTCCTAATATGTGTCATCACATTTACCCAGAGAGAATGGGTAAAACCCCTTAATACATCACACCATAGTTTCTAGTGGGTCAGTATTGATAGTAGGTGAATTACCAACACCTCAGGCTTTAAACATTCAATGCAAGGTTTAGTGACAAGTTATATATATCACTAAGCATCTGGGATAGTGGTGAAAACATGACACCAGACATTTGGAAAACATGGAACGCAGTGTCACTTGTAATGCTCTGCAAAAAAGGTTCTTTCCAAGTTCAACAAAGATTGGAGTGATATTGTTTGTATTTGCAGTGATTCAGCTATGTATATAAAAAAGTTGTGTGATGACCTGTCAAATTGATACCCGAGCTGAAGTGAGTCCCTGCAGGAGATCCTTGCCACTTGTTAGATGGTATGCTGAAAGCATCTTCACAGTCTTCAGAGTTAATTAGAGATGCTATTGACTTTTTAGTCCATTTTGGTGCACTGTTTTCTTATGCACAGGAACTAAAACGCAAATATTTATCATTTTGTGCTTTATGTGGCATCAAAGACAGAGTCATCCCAACTGTGTCCCTTAGCTGATGGTTCTCATCCCAAGGGGCTATGAATGCTGAGAGGGCCTTTTCACAGAAGTTTACGTGGGAAGGAAAGAGCGAGCGCACATGACCCAAAGATTCACTGAAGAAGTATTGTATGGTGTACTACAATAAGATTAATTTGCAAAAATCTATTTTTACCTCATATACATTATATGTACACTGTTTATATACCATGTTCTTTCAGTGCAGAAAGCAAGCAATAATACAAACAAAACGTTCCATAAACACCGGAAAAACACTTTTTCTGTTGTTTTTAGTGGCGCGAAAATGTGTAACCACTGAAAACAACAGTTTTTTAAGATATTGAAAACACTGAAAAAACCCCACCAGAATTTACCAAAAATAGAAACTGAAAACAGGAAAGCCTACCTATATCATAACCTTTTGTGCTGAGGAAAAAAAACGAAATAGGTGTGATTTGTTAAAACAAGGGATTTTCATTTTTATCTGAGTCTCATAACGATGGCTCCCTTTAGACCAGATGTAGCGCTGCTTTCATTGCACGAATCATGAAAACATGACCATATTCCATGGATACCATAATGTACCATGCAGAAGATTTACAGAGCATCACAGGTGCCTTAAAGTCAAGCAAAATGTGATCCCATGAAAAAGGTGTGCAGTCCAAGTTTAAAATCTGAATTCCATTATGAAAGTGCTGTACAATTTAAACAGTTTCGCAGGAATACTAAAGTAACATCTGAAAACAAGTTGAGAGAAAAGTGAACAGCCCAGAGATCCTGGTACTGGTATGAATCCTAGCGTTGTCGGAGGAACTTTTGCTCAAGGCTCTGGACCTTTACCGCCTTGAATAAACAGTTGAGGGAAGGGTTGTGAGCAGGTGTCATAAATTGTGACATAGAGCGCCAAACAGTGAACACAGTGCATCCATGGTGTCACTTTTCATTAATGAGGCCCAGGAATGCACCCTATTGTATTGATGGTGTGCATTCTTATCCTGATGTTTTGTCGAAGGGCAGCGCAGCAACATTCCTTGCAACGCTGTCCAGCACCAAAACCTTCTAGAAATGAGGCCCCAAGCGTTTGCACAATTTGTAAGACCAGCTATTTTCTGGTCTTAAAAAACTGCCTCTACTGGAGTTAGAGGCTGTTTTTTGGGTTTTCCTCCATACAAAGCATTCCTTGCAAATATTGCAAAGTGGGGTTAGCGGCAGTTTTTGCACTGGAATGCCTTCCATGTATCTCATTTTCGTTAAATCCCGCTAACAGAAGTGGTGATCTTGAAAATTCACGTTTTCTCCAGAAAAGTTGTAAATACTGCGATAAAAAAGCACCCGTAACGTCAAAAAAATGAATCTACAGAGGCGTTAAGTCCTTGTACATATGCCCCAAAGGCACACAATTTGAGCAATCCTTTTTACAACTCACTTATCTACCCTCCATCCTAACCATCCTCACCAACCCACCTCCCTCCATGGTAGCTCCACCTCCAGAACTTATCAATGACCAAATGGCACCAAAAGGAACTTACAGCAACTATAATCACACCCAACTGAAAAACAATGCCAACTGGTCTGACCTCAAACCGATGACAGAAATTTACGTCTTCAATATAATCACAAAAATTAAAGCCCACTTCAAATGTGAAGGGTTCTCTCCCATCCACGATTGTACAAAATCTCAACCACATCATTGCCCTGTACTGGACAAAAATCATCAATCTATCTCTCGCCTCGGGGTTTGTCCCTGACTCCCTCCAACTAGGACAAATCACACCCATTTTCAAAAACCCCAAGGCTGACCCAAATGATCTCAACAACCTCAGACCTATCTCCAACCTCCCTTTCCTAGCCAAAGCTCTAGAAAAATGTTTCTTACAACAACTTAACCATCATATTATGGAATTCAACCTCCATGACGCCTTTCAATCAGGGGTCAGGAAAGGCTGCAGCACTGAAACTGCCATGCTCAATATCTCAGATGACATCCACAGATCCATTGACAACGGTGATTCATGTCTACTTATCCTACTTGACTTAATGGATTTTGATACCGTAAATCACCCAGCCTTACTTGAATTGCTGAAGGTCGGCTCTGGTATCAATGGTACAGTCTTAAAATGGTTCACATCATTCCTACAACCATGATCACAACAAATTAAAATCAATTCCTGCGTATCTAATCCCGCACATGTCAAACTTGGCGTGCCTCAGGGCTCAATTCTCTACCCTTCCCTTGTCAACCTCTTCATGGAACCCCTTACAACCACCCTGAAGCAAGCTGGGATCAAATATCACGTATATGCTGATGACCCAGCTCTATCACAAAATCAAATCAACTAGTAACACCCTACATCTCGACGCCACTTTGAGCAAGATTCAAGCTAGGTTCAACTCTAACCACTTAATGCTAAACCCCAACAAAACAAAAATCATTCTGTTTTCCCCTAAAAGCAACCACCTACCAATCCACGAATATCTCAGCGACCTGAATGCATTAAATTAATTCTGTCCAACTCCGCTAAGTCCCTAGGCTTCATCCTGGACAATAACAGGTCAATGAAGGATCACTTCAAAAAATCAGCCAAAGCAGCACTTTACACACTAAAACACCTCAAGAAAATTAAACCATTCGTTCCTGATGATCTCAAGATGGTTTTCCAATCTCTCGTCCTCTCCAAACTGGACTATGGAAATGCCATCCTCACAGGGACGCTTAAAACTCAACTCGCCTCCCTTAGATCAGTTCTAAACATGTCGGCTCAGCTCATAACACGTGTTAAATGGTTTGAACACATCACACCAACCCTCTAGATTCTCAATTGTTTTCCCATTGAATAAAGATGCACTTTCAAGACTGCCTGCATCACCCACAAAGCTCTTAACTCGCATACCATCAACTATTTAAACAAAAAGCTCACCAAATCTGGAAGAACCAGAAACTTGAGAGACTCCAACTCACTTCTTCTCGTGCCTCCCAAATTAAAAAGGAAATCAACCCAGACTCGCTCTTTTTCTGGAAATGCACCCAGCAAATGGAACTCTTTACCTAGAGGACTACAATGCAACCACTTCTTCTCTTGCTTCAAAAGAGACCTGAAATTCCCCCTCCTCAACAAATACTTTAACACTTAAGCATACTGAACTTTTATTATCTCTCTTTACAGATCTAGACCCTCTGTTAAAGTCGGTTGTTTGTTTGGTTCTGCTGTCTATTAGGTTATTCTCTCCCTTAACTTTTCTCATTGCCTCATATGGTAATCCACGCTCATTGCCTAACGATGTTCTTTGTATATTTTTATGTGTGTTTCTAAAATCTAATATGTCTCACATCATTAATTATACTGTGTTCTTTTCGATCATGTAAAGTGATTTGATGCCCTTGGGTCTAGCTAGCGCTATATAAAACCTATTAAATACAATAAATAAAAAATGGGTAAGAGGGCAGTGTCAAAATATGTGCACCATGTCACATTGTCATGCACTACACCTCTAGAATACATTGCTGACAAATAAGTTTGTCCTGTGCAGACTTGCAGGTGACCAATACCCTTTATGGAGAATATAATCTTAAATCGAGAAATTAAATTTTAGCCCAGCTGAAAACTCTGTCATGGGATTATAGAAATCTGCCCAGTCTAACTCAGTGTATTCTCTATGAGGTATTTGTAATAAAGATAGTCCAGTAGCAGAGAAGTATTTTAAGAGGTTTCTTTAGTCTTATTTGCAGGTTAACTTTATGTAGAAAAGCCTCAATAGGAGCAGCCTGCCTGCTGCTCAGCCCCTACTACAACTGTCACACTTCACCTCACAGGCACCCGAACATTCCAGTCAGCATCACCACACCAACATTCATTGCAGCACATTCACACTGGCTGATTAGCTAGAGAGAAAGGAACAGTATTAACACATATACAGGATTCTACACATCCTCCACCTTTATATATCACAAAAATGAAACTGCAAACCTGAATAAGGTTTTAACAAGAAGAATCACAAACAGGGAAATTACAAAAATGCAAGAAGGAATAAAGCATAAACCTGAAAGAGCCATAATACATATACAATGAAAAAAAACACCGTAAGCACTGGAGAAAAATATAAAGAAGACAGATAGGAAGAAAGAACACGAATATAGCATTGAAGACATTTCAAGCAGATGCATAGGAAAATATATGAGAGAAAGTGAAGTAGATGCAAAAGATAAAAGTACCTGATAAGATGAAGAAGATGCACAGATATAGATACAGGAAAAATTAAGAAAATTGAGAAGAGGCTGTGATGTATTCCTATAGGTTCTGAATCGATCCCCCTATTCCTGACCCTATTCTGGTTAACAAACTAACAAGTTAACTAGCAGTCACCCCATGAGGCAGAAAACCCCCATGATGCAGATACCGTTATCTGACGAAGCCACACTACGGCACAGGAACGTGTTATCTGATTAGGTCATAACGCTTGCGATCTAATTAGACAAGCGATATTCCTCCAGCCCCTGATAAGGCATACGGAGTTCTCATAACAAATCAAACCTATGACAACCTGGGAAAAACCCTGCGGCCATTGTTTTGATTTCACCGAGAACTTCAGCAAAAGAATGTGCTAACGACCTGGTCGTATGACATCTTTATTGACGTATCTATGTCCATCCTTACGTCAATCTCGGCACCTTAAAGGTATAAATATTACCGATATTGCCCTATGCAAACACATGCGGTGGTGACGAGACGGAGCAGCCATACTTGCCGAAGCCCAGAGCAGAGCAGACCCCGCTGGCGCAGCCCCGCCTTCCTGACGCGCTGAGAGAAGCTGCTTTCTCCTGCCGAGAAAATCCAGCACCGGCGTTTCCGGGCAGCCCTCGCAGGCAGCCTGGAATATCGAGACCAGAGACGAGAGATACCATCACTCATTCATCCTAACTTCCAGGTACAGAACTGAATAACCCCTCACAGAGAATTCTTTAGTCAGTCACTTGGCAAAAACAAACTTAACTTAAACTGTAACTTTCTATTCCCGCCCACGTATTAGGCTTAGGTCAGGTACACGGGGTAGGCGTATCTAGAAACACCAGTTGAGTACGTTTAGTCAAATGTATATGTGTATGTAATATATTTTATTCATTTTAAACCTTCATATGGCTTAGAAACCATATCAATGTTTTTACAGTATTATTTTATACTTCTGCTTCTAATGTATGCACTTTACTTAACTATAAGTATTGCAATAATATCGATCCATTTCTCTTGTATGAGAAAAGAGACTGATCAATAAATAACATCTTTTATTGAACACGCCCGTCTCTTCCTTTTCTCTACAATCTGATGAGACTAAGAATGCACGTACTGACTGAGTAAAATAAATTGCCTTTTGTTCACACGACTTTCGAGATACACTCTTGATTAGGGGAGAGCAAAGTTGTCATGTTCTATGGTTGTCAGAAACTAAATCCCTTCTTGTCTAATCAGGGAAGTTAATTCCTCCTTGAACATTCGAGAAAGTTTCTAGTGAACTCTGAGCTAGCTGGCAAACCCAAAACTTTAAGTCTAATATCGACAGTAGTAGACCTAGTTAACGTCTGGTCTAGGCCTATACTATTGAAGGTATTATTCCAATGCGCAGAGCCTATTGGGATAATAGGAACTACACTACAAGGCATTGATAAATATACAGAATAATATATCACACATTCTCCTGCTTTATGAAGTTAATAAAATATGGCACGGAAATATGTCAGAGAAACAAAATGTTAGATAAACAACACATTTGCACCTATGACTGCCACCAACCACACCCACTGGTCAGACAGGCATGAGAGGAGGCACGACACAGCACGACGTGAACTACCTTTATGAAACGCTAGGTAGACACATGTATTACATAAAAGTAATGGATGTCTAAAAGCCATACAGCTGCTTCTCAGCAAAGGGCAACAAACCCAACGTGTAGGGCAAGGTGACTTACACACCAGCAAAAAAAACGTGTAGCACACAGTGATTTACATACCGTTAAACAAAACGTGCAGCACAGGGTGACTTACACACCGTCCAATCATCCCTCATGTAAGGGTATGTCAGAACTGAGGGTCTCTAGTTGGCAATGGTATACACCTTTGACCAAATAGGGAGCCTTGCTTCTAAGTCAGGGAAAGGGGATTGCACTACTGGATAACCCCTGCTCACCTCCTTGGTAGCTTGGAACGAGCAGACAGGCTTATCTCAGAGGCAGTGTGTTAAGCATTTGTGAATATACACAGTAATACAGTGCAAACACTACAGATGGACACCACACAGGTTTTATAAAAATAAGTATTCTTTTATAAAGACTTATCACAAGACCATCAACGACAAAAATCCACAATACTGTACTCAATAAGAATTCTTCAAGATGGTAGAAATAGTTCCAAAAATACGTTATTTACTTAAAAACTGTTTTTAGCAACAGATAACCCGAACTGGAGTTATCATGACGTCAAGGTCAAAGAAATCCCAAAGTACGGTGCCGAACGCTTGGTGCACGGCGTCGGGCCCGGAGTCATATCAGACCCACAAAGAACAGTACCTTGGAAAAGAAAAAACAAAGACAGCTCACAGCATCGGGGAGGTGCGGCGTCGTTGGCACATTGCGGCGTTGGTTCCTTACTTCGAGGAGATGACGCGGAGAGGAGGTGACGTCACGATGGCGCCAAAACCATGGTTCCGTACAATGTCACGATGTTGATGGATTCTTGACCACCCACGTTGACGATCGGCTCCCCGATGATGTTGGCTACGGAGTCGATGTGGCACAGCAGCAGGCGTTGGGCCAGCGTCGCAAGGCGGAGCAGCGCTCACTGCTATGGCAGGCTTACGATGTCATGCACTGGCGTCGATGTGGCACGGTGGCCGGTGTTGGGTCTACGTTGCAAGTCGGAGCAGCGCTCACAACTTCGTTGCAGATTACGGTGTCGCTCGCCAGCGTCTGTAATGCAAAATTCTTCCGTAGCACTAGAACAGTAAGTTCCAGATACAGGCACACAGAAGGGGTGAAGTCTGGTATCCCTGAGACTTCAGTCAGGAGGCAAGCTCAAATCAATCCCTTGGAGTAATATTTTGCAAGATGATGAAAGTTCTTTAAAAGTTCCTTCTCCTTCCCTTGGCAATGAAGAGACCACTGCAGGACAACCCAGCAAATAGCACACTGGTAGAGAAGCAGACAAAATGCCTGCAGCTTCCTTGGTTCTTCTCCTTGGCAACAGGTTTGTCTTGTTCTCAGAAGTGATCTAAAGTCTTGGGCCCAATATTTATATTAGCAAATCCTTTGTCCTATGATGGCAGAGGGTCCTGTGCCCAGTTCAAACCAGTTCTGTGCAGTCCTGGAGCACTTTGTTGGCAAGACTCCTTCTTTCCTTTGACAGTGTGGGCCAGGGACATCAGCTGCACCACAGGAGGTGGAGCCAGCATTGTGGATGTCAGGCACAGCCCTATTGAGGGGGCAGGTGTAACTCCTCTCACCCATCTACATACAGATAGCGCTATTCAGCCCTATGCAGACTCACCCTGTCTCCTGGAATCCCCCAGCCCCTGTCACTCAAACTCCAGACAAGGAATATACAACCTAGCAGAGGCAGGTTTGGATAGTTAGGCAAGAAAAGTGGTATTTTCAAACACAGAATGCTAAAACCAACTTTACTAAAATGTGTATTTTATCATTCTAAGTTCAGGCATACTAAATTTGATTTTCTACCATGTTCCCTGGGTCAGTTAGGATTCTAAGATGTTATAATCAAACTGCCCATTCTGTCCTAAGGGGAGCAATAGTGAAAAACGAAAATGACTGTAATTCACTATTGGGACATGCCACACACATCAGGGCATGTCCTACCTTATACTTACAATGCACTCTTCCCTTGGACTTACCTTAGGGGTGTCTGATATGAAGAAAATGGAAGGTTTAGGGACTGGCAAGTGGGTGCACTTACCAGGTTGACATGACAGTACTAGACTGCCCATAGGCTCTGCAATGGCAGACCTGCAACACAATTTACAAGCTGCTTCTGTGGGTGGCACAACCAGTGCTGCAAGCCCACCAGCAGCATTTGATGTACAAGCCCTGGACACATATGGTGCACTGTACCACGGACTGACAAGTAAATCAAGTAACCCAATCACTGAGTCACTAATCAATACACCAATTTACAATAGAGAGCATATGCAATTTAACACTGATCAGCAGTGGTAAAGTGGCCAGAGTCATAAAAAAGCCAACAACAGGGCAGCAAAAAAGTACCAGAGGAAGGCAAAAGTTCAGGGATGACCCTGCAAAAAGGGTCAAGTCCAACAGGGTATGAAACCTGATCTGCATATATAGGACTAGAACATATTGGGTCTAAAGTGTAAACTGTAGAAAAAGGACTACACCCATTTCCATGCCTCATGTAAGGGTAAACAAACAGACTTTGAAAATGGGCAAAACCCACCCATAACTCAATCCGAAATGTAAGGGTAAGCATCTTCAATTTAACAATGTAGAGATGTTGTAGCTTAAATTGTCAGCAGAACTCAATAGCGTAAACTGTGAAAATCGCCACAGCACCTCAGTAGCTAAACTAATGCAAACGTGTGCACAGAATCAGAACCAAAACACTGTGAGATGAAAAAAACTGTTTGAATGTGAGTAGTACAGCAAGACCAGTAATGTATGATATTGGAAGGCAGTAAAGTATGACATTGGAAGGCATTTAAGACAGTGACAAAACCAGGCACATAAAAACTATGATTGTACAACAGCAGAACACTATGCCGGTGAGCGTCCCCTCACCCGTGTGCTACACACTGTCCAAAACAATGTATTGTGTGCACCTCTGAACTGAAAAAAAAGTCCAGGGAAAGACATCACCTCTCCAATCCAAAAAGTCTGGTGGAACTCCAAAGAAATGTACGAAGATAATTCTCCATCCTTACAACCTTCAAATTACTGAAAGATGTCAGCATTGCCAAATGATCCAAAGCTGCAGGAAATTTCTGCTCGAACATGACGCCGGTTTGACCTCCTGATTGCTTAGTATCATAGCAGCTGGCCAAATCGAAAACCACCTGTTAGAAATTGAATCTCTGCTTGGCTGAGGCTTGCGCAAAAGCCAGGCAGAGGCAACCACTCTAGTTAGGGCAAGGGAGTTACACTCCAAAGATAACCCCTGCTCACCCCTTGGTAGCATGGCACGAGCAGTAAGGCTTATCCCGGAGGCAATGTGTAAAGCTTTTGCGCACGCACCCACCAGCACAACATCCCAGGCCTCCTACAAAAGGAACTCTTCACAAGGTTATATCAAAAATAGCCTTTGTATTCTCAAAACACATCAGATAGTAATCACACATATACATTGTGCCAACTGGCACGGGCAATATTTACAAGGGATTATTTACACATGACAGGGCCACGTGGGCCGCTGTCAGAATTATCACAGCGTGAACTTGGTAAAGAAATAGTAAAAGAATATATGTGAACTTAGAACATAGCCAGTAATCACTGGCAGACACTATACTCAGCGGCAACCTGTAATATAAATCATAACAGGCACAGTAGCCCACAAGTCTAAATACAGTAGACCCTAACCACCTAAGTAAATATTACACTAGGGGCTTACATCACACAGGGAAGTATAATAACCCTAACACAAACCAAGATAGGTAAAACAACCTCATAGTCATAAACCATATTTTAGAGGTATCAAAACAGGGTGCGCAAAACATACTATACACAATACATTTCATAGCACCCAAAAGCATTAGCACACAAATCACATTAGGGCCTGGTGCCCTGTAAATGTTGTAATCCCCCTGGCCAACTGGCCATCTAAAAAGGGGGCTCAAATGCCCTATGTCCCAAAGTCAGGGCTGCTGCCTAAGCAGCAAAGTTCCAGGGTGCACAACTGCGTAAGACCTAAACGTTGCAGCTGCCCACTACTTTCTGGGCAGCTGAGAACAATAACTTGAGGCCTAAACGCTGCAGCTGGCACTAAGTGCTGCGCAGCTGTGGAAGGCCTGGCACCTCTGTGCCACTTCTTTCCATCTCAGGGACTCTCTTAAAGAATTGTGCCTAAACTGTGCAGCTGCCCACTCCGTTGGCGAAATGAGCAACGACTGGATCCTGCACTTTCAGGCTCCTTTGGCATACGGTCGCACCCGCCCGTATTGGTCCACCATCCCCGACTGCCACATCCACGGCTTTCTCTACACCCGTACACTGGGTTGGAAGTATCAACGGTCTGTCGATCCTGTTCCTACGCGCTTTAAGCCCTGAAGAGTCACAGGTGGCTACCTGTTGACGAAACACGTGACTTCAGAATTAATACTGCTTTGTATCAACTGTTATTTATATACACGTGTGCCCAGGATCTATGCGTGTTTGTCTGATCATGAGCTTTTAGCTCATTCCATATTTAGAGGTTTTGGGTTTCCCTCTAACCTGGCTGCACCATAAGCTTTTGTTCTTCTCTTGTTTAGAACCCCAAACTGTTACCTGCTAGAGCGCCATTCACCTGTTACTCCAAAACCCTTGGCAGAAACTACTACTAGCTGCCCACTACTTGCTGTGCAGCTGTACGAGTTACAAATGCAGCATGGGCTCTCAGTAGCCTGGACAACAAACTGCACCAAATGTTGGAGCCCTTTCGGCTTTAAAGATACACATGTCCCCTGGAGCACTCTGGCTCCTTGACTCCTTTTGCACCAACTTGGGTAGCTCCGACCCCTGAGGGCCCCCCTGGGCCTTTTAAACAAATATGGCTGGGTTAGAGCCACAGAGGCTCTTTAACCAAACCATGCCCCCTGTAGTTGGGGCCGCCCTCTCGCTAGCGGGGCTGCCCAGGTGCCGACAATGCGCCTCAATGTGGCCCCAGACATGGGGACCTCGGGACCCCCACGGGGGGCCTCTAAACAACTATTTCCACATTAGAGCGGCCCGCTGCACATACGGGGCAGCTCTGACCGGGGGCCTCTGCCAGGCACCCTCGAACACGAGCCCTGCTCAACTGGCTTCTGTGGCAGGACTGATCTCCTCCTCCACCGTGGGCTCCTCTCACAATGCGGCAGGGGGGCAGGCACCGGCAATGTGCCTCGCGCCCCCCCTCCGCAGGACACAGGCAGCGGCGTTTGCGGGGCTCTCTCTCCTCATGAGAGCCCCACCTTCACAAGGTGCCAGGTTTCACCCGGTCCCCCATCTCGGGACCGGGGCTTCAGCACAGACTCAGGGGCCAGCGAGGCTCCAGGCTGCCTCCTTCCTTTTCCGGTCCTGCCGCGGCCCGCCCCGTCACAGGCAGACTGGCCTGACTTCCAGTGCAAATTTCAGCAACATTAAAGAGGGGTAGGCTCCCTCGGAACTAAGAACATAAAGCAGGGTGGGCTCCTGCTGAATCACTGGCATGCAAACGGGGTGGTCACCCGTGCCTAAATAATTAAATAAGTGGGGTGGCACCCGGATCGAAAATAAGCGGAAACAAAGATGCAGGGTGTGCACCTGCTGAAGCCCACAAGGAGAGGGAATCCCTATGAGGGGGATTCCCTCTGCAAGGGCCGCAGTGCCGCGCTGCACAGTCCCCAGGCTCTCCCTTGCTGGGGGAAGCTTCAAGAGCAGAATAAAGCGCTCCTCAGGCGCTGG
Organism: Lissotriton helveticus; assembly: GCF_964261635.1. Lineage (NCBI taxonomy): Eukaryota > Metazoa > Chordata > Amphibia > Caudata > Salamandridae > Lissotriton > Lissotriton helveticus. Next base: position 899,488,806 of record NC_136063.1, on the reverse strand, counting down.
AAGGCTGTAGCAAGTCTTGGTTAAAGCAACAATAAAGGGGCAACAGGTCCACAGAGTCCATCAGGCATCCAGGGGCAGGGCAGGGCCCAGGGAGGCAAGCGTTCCCCTGGGCCTCAGCAGCAGCACACCCCTGGTAGATTTGAGTACAGAGCAAGAACATTTTACATGGGGTCACATCCCCTTTTTATACACACATTTCCTTTGTCTCCAAAGGTGCAGGCAAGGGGAGAAACAGATGCAGCTGGTTCTGGAGCACTTTGTTTTGCTCAGCTCCCCTCTCTATTCACAGGACTGGCCAGAGACATCAGACACACCACAGGGGGTGGAGCCAGCATTGTGGAGGGAAGGTGTGGTAAATAAAATATTACCCTGTCATAATTTCTATAAATAAACAAAGTGACATGCATTAAATGAGAGGCAGAGTCCGTGGTGTCCGATTCAAAAGGGCTTTATTCCAATAACTTGAGTTAAGGGAGAATCTGTTCCATCACCACTAAGGTTCAGGAAGGATTTTCTAAACCTTATTTACAGAGTACAATATTTATACTTTCAATCTTGTACATAGGGAGGAGCGCTCCAGGCATAGCAAGAGAAAGAGAGATAAGAGCATGTGGGCGTGCATTTGAGGAGTCATAGGTGAGTCATAGGTGGGTGGATACATGGAGGGGGTTGCATGGCCAGCTGGAACTTTGCCCTACTTGTATGCGCAACTTGATCATGACGTGCAACTGACGTGTAACTGGGGGGAGCTGACATTCAGTCTAGTAGGGAGGCCTTCAGTGTCAGGGCGATCAGCACGTCTGGTATTATCTGATATCTTGAGTCCGGGGATGTATTATCTGAAGCAAAGGTCGCTCATCGCTAAGAGCCAGAGAGGGCATATATTTCTTCGTTCATTGCGTGGGGGCCGTGGGCTTTCTACGGATGCAAGCTCTGTAATTCACTTAAACGGAGACAGAAAGGCTAGGCCCTATCTCTGCAGACGGGTTCTGTTTACCTTCTTCACCAGGCAGGAATGTGATTCTGTAGAGCAAGCAGATAACTGTTGTGCAAAATACTGTCTTGGCACCCCTTGCTGGGCTTCTCTCGGCTGAGCCAGAAGTATGCGAGGTCAGGGATACGTAACTGTAGCTCTCAGAGTGTCTGAGCCATGAAAACCCTAATTCAAAGACTGGTTCAGACTGAGCCACAAAATGGGTTCATCTCGATATTAAAAGTGCACAATGCAAACACATGGGCCTTAATGCTAACTTTAACGTTTCTTACATGGGGGACTTGATGACTGGCATCCTAATGCAGGACGTAATTGCAGAGGCCTTGTTATTCAGGCCACTCCGGGAAAATGCATGGGTGACATGCATATACACTAAACGCAGGGTACACGCAGGGGACATATTGGTCATGCAAAATTTCATTTTCCTCATTCCCTCCTTGTCCCCTACTTTACCCTTCAGGACACATCTATATTCATGAGACCGTATATTTGATCATACAGCATCATTTGTTCATCTTTGATCCTTTGTATACGTGGATGTGGAACACAGGCAGTCGCACACAGGCCGCAAATGGCCGGGCCACACTGCAGACAGAGACAGCAGCCGAATATCATAAGCAGTATCATTCCTAGGCACGACAACACTTTCCATCCCCAAGCCGATATTACACCCCAGAGCCAACTGGACCAAGTCCATGTGCCTGGGTCTTGATGTATATCATGAGCAATCTTGTGGAGCCTTGTTATTGCTGCGTACACAGATGGCGCGTTATTAGGAATGAAAACGCAGCAACTGGAGCCGATCACTCTACAGGCCACGCCCCTATCCGCCAGGATGACATCAAGAACAAGGCGGTTCTGAAGAACAACAAGTCTCATGGCAGATTGCTCCTGGGTCAAGTTCGCCAGAGCAGAAGCAGTTACATTCACAACTGCCTCCAGAGTTCTTGTTAACTTGCGTATCAGTTTACTGTTTTGGACGGGACCTATGAAGAAAAAGAATTCTTTGTTGAAATCTGTATATTGCTCCCAAGCTGTTTCAGTCTGATCGATCTCTGAGACATCGGTCTCTCTCCTTTGTCTAACATGCTCTAGTCGTGAATCTCGATGATAATGGGATGGGGCCAGAAAGACGGGTGGAAGCAGGAACGCTATATAACATGTCCCACCCCAGTCTGAGGGCAGATGTACATAGGCTGTCTGACCGCAAATGAAATAGGTATGGCGTGATGCTTTGAAAGAAGACTGTCCTTTATCGTTAAACTCTACTACAGCTTTACACTCGCTGTGTCCCATATGTACTGAGCCTTTCTTTCTAACACACAAATCACCTTTTACTGGTAGGACTGAAATAAACGGTGGACCTATATTTTGCATGGGCTGAACATTCAGCATTATAAAACTAACAGATGCATTTCCTTGCTCGTACTCTTCATTTTCTAGATCTGTTCCCTTCCTTTGGGGAAGTCCGTCTTCGTCTGGAAAACATGCCTCATTCATTACTTTATTCAAGTTTCCATATATCCAGTCACCCTGGTAAACTATGGACTTTCTGTCTAGTGAGGTCATTAAGGCAAACCATGCTCCGCACGAACCATTGTGGGAGAACGGTAAAGGGAAGAAGGGCAGAACTCCCTTCGTCTTTTGATAAGGTGGGAGTTGGCCACATACCCAGCAATCAGTCGCATTGCTGGTCTGATGAGAACGGTGTAACATTCGAATGAAAGTATTGTTACGCAGGGCAAGTCGATATGACAGTTCATGGGGTGGCAGTTCACTAAATGTATGCTCTACGGTATTGTTAATGGAAGAGTGCATATGTGAGGCAATAGGAGGAAAGAAAGCATGTAGTATTAAACTAACACAGATTATAACGATGCTCAGAAGAAAAAGAATAATCAAAGAAACTATACATCTACTACGTAATATCTTGCAGTATTTCTCTTTCATTTTGCTCTTCTTACTATTCTCGTATGCGATCTTATACATGTCAGAAATCTAGTCTAACCGATTCACCACCTAGTGGACTTAGACAATTAAACCTCGTCTGACTTACTAGATCGTAACTTAGACCTATACTCTTGCTGTGGAGTCTTTTCTAGCAAAGGCGGCGCAAAGTCTGTAATGTCTTTAATGTCTTTATTCTTTACCAAAGTTCCAGATTGTCCAAAGTACCGTTTGCAATGATGGGCATGAAGCCATCCTTTTCTTCCTTCGACCTTGATGGCTGTCCTCGTGGTCAGTAACACTAACTTCGGCGCCTTCCAACGCGGCTCAAGGGGGCTTGATCGATCAAAGTTCCGCACGAAGACGAAATCACCAGGGACTATGGCGTGCTCCTAGACCTGGGTGTTGTCAGGGAAGGCGGCAGCAACCTGTGAACGACAAGAGAGTAGTGCAGACATCAAGGAAGCCAGGTAATCTGTCAGCATGTTACTGTCAACATCAGTTATTTTCTTAGGCATAGGCGTACCCCACATATTTGGCGGTCTACCGAAAACTACTTCATACGGAGATAGGCCTGTTCTGGAATGAGCTACCATACGCATGTAAAAGAGGGCAACCGGCAAGGCTACCATCCAATCCATGCCTTTTTCTGCACAGATCTTTGCTGGTTTCATCTTGATTGTCTGATTATGTCTTTCTACAAGGCCTGCTGCTTCAGGGTGTCGTACACAATGGAACTTCCAATTATATCCTAACAGAAGAGACACTTGTTTCATTAATTCAGAGGAAAATGGCTGACCATTGTCTGAGTAGACGACACGGGGCAATCCGTATCTGGGAAAGAATTTGCGCACCAATTGCCTGGCGGTTGTCACAGCAGTATAATCTGGGACTGGATACGCTTCTGTCCATCTAGTTAGTGCACACACAACTACCAAGACATACTTGTAACCTCTACATCTGTCCATTTGGATATAATCCATCTGGAGGACCTCAAAAGGGTTGTCAGGAGGATGAAATCCGCCTTGTTCCACCGGGATGCCTTTACCTGGATTGAACTGGCAACAGATCATACATGTTCGTACTTTCTGTTTCGCTGCTGCACGCAGATGCTTGTTAAACCAGATATTCTGTAAGCTGTCTATCATTGCCTTCTCTCCCAAGTGTGCTGGACTATGTGTTGTGTTTATGATTACTTGTACCATGGAATCTGGAAGAAACCATGTGCCTTTTCCCTTAGTCATCCAACCTTGGTCAGTCTGGACCCCTCCTTGTTCAGGCCATTTCTTTATTTCATCTGAAGTGGCATGTGTCTGTATGTCGAGTACATCTTGAGAAGGATCCCTGACTGTCATACTTTTTGTCAGTAATGGTACCTCTGTCCTTGTCGTGTCTGTTGGTGTCTGGGCCGTAAGTTTAGCAGTTCGGTCTGCCAGGTCATTACCCTGGGAAATGATGTCTGTAACTTTGGTGTGTGCTTTGCATTTCAGGATAGCTATGGCTGTAGGTAAATGTATTGCTTCCAACAGGGCTTGAATAAGCGGACCATGCTGAATCTTGGCACCATGAGAGGTCAAGAAACCTCTCTCTCTCCATAGTACCCCGAAATCATGAACTACGCCAAAAGCATATTGTGAATCTGTATAAATGTTCACTTTCAAGTACTTAGCTCTTATGCAGGCTTGTGTCAGAGCGATGAGCTCTGCTGCTTGTGCTGACAGTGTGTCTATTCTTTGTGTCTCTATGACTTCAGTAGCAGTGGTCACGGCATATGCTGCTACTAACTCTCCTGCACTCGTTCTCATGCATGATCCATCTACATAGAGTGTTAGGTCAGGGTCTGGAAGTGCAATATCTGTCAGGTCTTGTCTTGGTTTCGTCACTATATTCATTACTTCCACACAGTCATGTGGTGGTGCGTTTACTGTACTTGAGGGCAAAAGTGTAGCAGGGTTCAGAATGTTACATCGTCTGATCTCTATGTGTGGTTGAAATAATGTCAGTTCATATCCTGTCAGTCTCGCTACAGTCAAATGTTGTGTCTGTGTCCTGTTTAAGAGAACTTCTACTGCATGCGGGACCTGTACTGTCAGGGGGTGTCCCAGCACTATCGAGTCACTTTGTCGTATGGCTAGGGCTGTTGCTGCAACCGATTTCAGGCACGCAGGCAGAGCCTGGGCCACTGGGTCTAGTGTACTAGAAAAATAAGTGCAAGGCTTGTGTTTTCCTGCTTGATCTTGTGTGAGGACAGATAATGCTGTTCCATCCCGTTCAGTTACGAAAAGCATAAAAGGTTTGCTGTAACATGGAGTTGCTAAAACTGGCGCCTGACATAATGCTCTTTTTAATTCCTCAAATGCCAAGGTATGTTCTTGTGTCCAAGGGAGGACAGTCGAAGACGCTGCCTCCTGTGTTGTCAATTGTATGAGTGGTTTGGCTAGATAGGCATACTGGGGAATCCATTGCCTACAGTATGAAGTGAGGCCAATGAAGGCCCGTACTTCCTTTTGTGTCTTGGGCTGTGAAAGGTTAACAATTAACTGAATATGTTCTTGTGTCAGCTGTCTACCCCTCTTGGACAGCAAGTGTCCAAGGTACACCACTTGCTATGCACAGAATTGTAACTTCGAAGGGGACACTTTGTGCCCCTTGTCTGCCAGAAAGTGTAAAACTGTCAGTGATGCATTTTCGCAGTCTGGTTCTGATCGTGCTGTAATTAGGATGTCGTCTACGTACTGGAGTAGTGCAGTGTTGGTAGGCATGCTAATACTGTCCAGCTGTCTTTTTAATGCCTGACTGTAAATGCTAGGACTCATTGCAAGAGCGAAACTCCTGCCAATTATTCTGTTTACACTACGAGGGAAAAACTATTCATTTGCAAGCATGCCTTATCTGAAGTCAATGAAGCTTTCAGTGCTGACTGTAAGGAAGAGCAACTTGACCCCCTCCTTATATAAACATTTCTCCGCGGCTCATCAAGTTTTTTCCTCTACACTGCCTTCCCCTTCATCGTGATGTCACCCACAGGGCGGTTCCTCCACCCTTTCAAAACTCTGAGAGCTAAGAACAGCTGCCAAGTTACTGAAGAGAGAGCTTGGTCAAATTGCAAGCATTCTTTATCTGCATGCGAAGGAAGCCTGAGTCAGTTGGAGGACTGTAGCCCTCCCTTCACAAAATATCTTTCCCCGGGAGCCAGGCCACCTCAAGGTCGAAAAACACATTCTTTGTAATTCAAAACATATCTGTACCCAGGCCAGAGAGCTAACCAACATTCTCTAACTTAACTGAAGCAAATTTAAAACGTGATAAAAGCATCCTAAAATCAGTAATTAATAAGGACATATTTTTTTATTTCGTAACTTAGACACATGCTAGCATTTTAAAATAATTATATCATAAAATATTGTTACTAGCCGCAAAGGAAAAAAAAGAAACAGAACAACATGGCATGGAAACACATCACATTTTACTTTTTGAAAATAACACGTGAAACACCATAATTTTGCATTGCATAACCAAGATTTTCATAATTAAGGGGCCGATTATGATAGAGGATTTTCCGCCTCCTCCGGGGCGGCGGAAGCCACCTCCGGCCCGGAGGAGGCGGAAAATCCTCTGCGGAGTAACCAAAGACCCACCGCCGCATTACGATGGCTGGTGGGTCTTGGATTCTGTCCGCTGCTTTTCCGCCGCGGTCGGATTACAACCGCGGCGGAAAAGCTCTCCTTTGGCTGGCAGTGTCTATCAGACACCGTCAGCCAAATTAGGAAGCATTAGTAAACATGCTTTTCCGCGGCGGTTTTTCCGCCGTGGAAAAGCATGTGTACTTTTGCTTTTGGGGGCCCGTTGCGGGCCCCCAGGGCGTAGGCGGGTGGGGGGTGCACATGGGGGGTACCTATGGTACCCCCCAGCATTTACATGCACAAAGCGGCAGGCACCGCACGGTGCCTGCCACTTTGTGCATGTAAATGTTACACATGCACTTTTAACATTGCGGCGGGTGCTGCTTGAAGCAGCAACCGCCGCAATGTTAAATATCCAGGATGTGACCGCCAGGGTGGCGGTCACATCCTGATTTGCATGGAGGGACCTCCGCTGTCCATGCGGACGGTCCCTCCACCTCTGGGATGGCGGACGGACACAAGTCCGTCCGCCATCCTAATCGGCCCCTAAGTGTGCAAGCTCTTCTATTCTACCTATTAAAAGGGCCAGATTCATCATTTTTCAAAAAGCCATGTTTTCTAATTGAGTGGATTAACTGTCACACGCTATTCTAAAGGGCAGCTTGCATTGGGAAAAATAATAATGTATATTTTGTAGAACACATTTTTTTTTTTTTTAAAAAGCACACTGTTGCATTACACTAATTAAAAGCACATTCTATGATGGGTCTGTTTTATATTTTCTTCTCAACCGTGAAAACATTAAAGCACCCTCCGTGCAAACCCTTATCTCAATCCGACTGGTTTATTTACAACTTACCGACCTCTGAGTCAAACACATTAAATCAAGTGTTCCAAGGCAAACCCACACACATACGCGGACGCATTTGAAATAGAATGTTAAATGAACACTTCTTTACTCTCCATGCAAGATGTTACCATTCAGTCAGCAAGCTGACAAAGCACATAGGCAGACCCAGCAACCAATGAAAAAGTTAAATCAAACCATCATTCATCTAAACACTCACTGACTTTTAGTGTCAGCTCACATAACCATGCATGTTAAACAGCATGTTAAAACAAATACTGCCTTCTCAATACAAGATATTAACCCTTTGGCAGCTGAAGCACAATCATTCCCCAATGACTGCAGTACATGGGAAAGTCATGAACTCATCTCTCCACGTTATCACATAACACGTACGCACATCTTCAAAACGTTTTCTCCAAGCACTTGAAAGAGATCCAGCTCTCTCCTGCCTAACGTAATGATAACATGCTCTGCACAAACCATAACCACATGGCGCTATTCACAAGCCATATTCACAAGAAACTCAACAAGTTATAATAATGACATGCTCTTCATAAACCATATTTACAAGGAGCTATTTACAAGGAACTCCACAGTAAACATATATGGCCGATGGGGGCGGAGGGAAATCTGCGTTTACGTAGTCCGGTGCGGGCTCTTCTAGATAGGAGGAAATAAAAGCCTCTGATGCTGTCGGCTTCTTTCTACATACTCTAAAGGGTACAGGTGGTGGCGTTCGCGACCTACGGGGTGTTTCTGAGGGGGTCACTCTAGCTAGTTCTTCTGAGAGGACGGGATAAATACCAGTAACAACGGCATTTCTTTCTCTATCAGCCTGTTCTGCCTTGACCCGTTCCCCCTCCTCCCGCAGTTCTTTTTCTTTGGCTTTTTCCGCTGCTTGTTTACTTCTCTCTGCTTGGTGGAATTCTTTCTCTGCTCTCCTATGTGACTCTTTGCGCCATAACTCAATAGCATCTTTCTGTGAGGGTCTTGATTTCCTTTTCCATAGCGCTTCCTCTACTCTCATAATGCATTCAGAATCCCATGTTCCCGAGACAGGCCATCTGTACTTCTCCTCTAAATCCTTTGTGTAATCTACCCATAAGTCTAAAAACAAAATGGCATCTAGCCCGTGCTTATTATACATATAATGACCAGGTGTGTCTCTAGGCGGGATGTTAACTGACTCTTCTAGTATACCTTTCCTGGTCCCTATCTGACGTAATTTCGAAAACAGTGGCATGTTGAAACCAACACAATGAAAACACAATACACACAGAATAGACTGACTGAAACAATCATTCACACTACAACACTAAAACACTAAAACAGATACAGTCTAACCTGATACATGGAATAAAATATGTACTTGAAAACAGTTAACTTTATGCACTGGAATACAGTACAACCATACCGGTCTCAGAAATGAGACACGTCTTTACCGTGCCCACGTTTACCGTGGACCCGTCTTTACCGTGTTCGTGTGAACGGACACGTCTTTACCGTGTTCAAATAAATGAACCCGTCTTGAACTTTTATGCGTTCCCCATAGTGTTACTCACCGGGAAGCAGAACTTGAAGGCCTCGGAAACTTGATACTGCGCATGCGCCGCAGAACAGGTGGACCTCTGGAGACCTCGGACCTTGCTCTCTCACAGGCTAGGCTCTGGATGGGTTGATCCGCGATCCTCACCGCCTCGTATGGATGCCTGGTCGCAGTCCGTCCTCCTCCGTGGGCCTGAGGGAGTAAGCGGGAAATCCTGATGGCGTGTACTCTTTGGAGTCCGTCACGGCTGTAGCAGGGGGCAAGGGCTGGACCTACATCTCCGGCGCGTGGGGAAGGGGATTGGTCCCTATTCGGGCGCCAGATTTATTTGGTAAATAAAATATTACCTTGTCATAATTTCTATAAATAAACAAAGTGACATGCATTAAATGAGAGGCAGAGTCCGTGGTGTCCGATTCAAAAGGGCTTTATTCCAATAACTCGAGTTAAGGGAGAATCTGTTCCATCACCACTAAGGTTCAGGAAGGGTCTTCTAAACCTTATTTACAGAGTACAATATTTATACTTTCAATCTTGTACATAGGGAGGAGCGCTCCAGGCAGAGCAAAAGAAAGAGAGATAAAAGCATGTGGGCGTGCATTTGAGGAGTCATAGGTGAGTCATAGGTGGGTGGATACATGGAGGGGGTTGCATGGCCAGCTGGAACTTTGCCCTACTTGTATGCGCAACTTGATCATGACGTGCAACTGACGTGTAACTGGGGGGAGCTGACATTCAGTCTAGTAGGGAGGCCTTCAGTGTCAGGGCGATCAGCACGTCTGGTATTATCTGATATCTTGAGTCCGGGGATGTATTATCTGAAGCAAAGGTCGCTCATCGCTAAGAGCCAGAGAGGGCATATATTTCTTCGTTCATTGCGTGGGGGCCGCGGGCTTTCTACGGATGCAAGCTCTGTAATTCACTTAAACGGAGACAGAAAGGCTAGGCCCTATCTCTGCAGACGGGTTCTGTTTACCTTCTTCACCAGGCAGGAATGTGATTCTGTAGAGCAAGCAGATAACTGTTGTGCAAAATACTGTCTTGGCACCCCTTGCTGGGCTTCTCTCGGCTGAGCCAGAAGTATGCGAGGTCAGGGATACATAACTGTAGCTCTCAGAGTGTCTGAGCCATAAAAACCCTAATTCAAAGACTGGTTCAGACTGAGCCACAAAATGGGTTCATCTCGATATTAAAAGTGCACAATGCAAACACATGGGCCTTAATGCTAACTTTAACGTTTCTTACATGGGGGACTTGATGACTGGCATCCTAATGCAGGACGTAATTGCAGAGGCCTTGTTATTCAGGCCACTACGGGAAAATGCATGGGTGACATGCATATACACTAAACGCAGGGTACACGCAGGGGACATATTGGTCATGCACAATTTCATTTTCCTCAAAGGCCCAGCCCTATTCAGGTCCCAGGTGCAACTCCTCCCTCCCATCAACATGCAGATCTCCCTATTCACCACTGGGCAGACCCATCCTGACTCCTGGAGCCAAGCACACCAGCCAGCTCCTGTCACTTACAAGCCAGACAGTCAATTCACATTCACTGCATACAGAAATGCCAACTTCTTAAAGTGGCACTTCTACACTAGTCACATTAAATCTGCGCACACCGTCGTGCAGCATTTAATATCACGAGTTTGCACATACCAAACTCGCCCCTGCCCTCCTCTCACATCAGGAACTACCATGGACACACATATCCCAAATGCATTCCTATGGGAGGGCAGGCCAATCTCACCACACACACACTCAGGGAGCACACGCACTTTACACTGGGCGACAGTGCTAAAGTGCGCAGAGACCAGAAATCACTACCACTATGTTATATTAACAGGCATAAAGTTCAGGGGTGAACCTGCCAAAACGGCCAAGCCCAACACAACCCCGTTCCAACCAAAACGCAGGGCAGACCAATCACCACTGTGATGGGCTTCTCTGATTGGGGCGATAGAACACGGACGCGGGCCCTCACTGCAGGGACACCCTCCGGCTCTACGCCATGAGGATCCACAAAACAAACACACACAAAAAAACTTGGGCCCAACTAGGCTACCCCACCGGTGCTCTCTAGACGTCCACGGCTAGGACCAGGCCCTGGACCACCCAGATACCACTGGTCCTTGCCAATCCACAGAGTGGGGGTAGTAACCCCTGGCATACAATAGCCATTCTCCACTCCCCTTCTCAGTGTAGTTCCAAACTACCACTGATCCTTTAGTCTAGGGTCCACACGCTCAGGCTGACCAGAGGTCACGGGCAAGAGTGCCCCACCCTACCTCTACTTCTGGGGTTGCGCACTCTTCCTGGAGAAGCACCCTCCAGAACACAACTCTCCCACCAGTTCAGGACCACTCTCCATCACTGGCCTTCCACCTGGGATCCACATTCACTGGATACACAGGGGTCAGAGGCGAGGTACTCCCTCCCTCTGAACCCCCTTCTAGAGTTCTGCACCCTCCCACTGTAGAACAGGGTCCCTCCACTTAATGTAGGCCCCACCTGCTCTCAGGGTAGTACTACAACACTCAGCCAAGGACCCTAAAGATCCCCACTAGGCATGTACCACCCCTTCTGGGAAACACAGGGTCTCTTCACTTAAGATGAGCCCCACCTGTGTTCACATGGTTACCCCTAGAAGGCAAAACCGGCCAGGACACTGATTACAGTCACCCTGCTGTCCTGGACAGGCAAACACCCGAACCTGGCTCCCCAACCTAGGGACGCTACCCTTTGGTTAGATGCCTGGCACAACAGGACTTCACAAGTGTGACATAAAACTAATGTCAAGGACACTGCTTACAGTTGCCCTTACGTCCAGATCCGGAACCACCGGCTACTGGTTCCCCAACCGAGGGACGTACCCTTTGGTCAGATGCCCAGCGAACCAGGACTTCACGAGGGTGACACATAACTAATGTGTCGTGTGACAGTCTGCCTGGCGCAGATCTCACATCCTCCTGTCCAACTGACAGTGTGTGCAGATCCCACAGGACAGAAGTGGCGCCACCATGGCCAATCATTGGCGACACAGCCCTTCCGGCTGGACCCTGACCCACTGGTCCCCACTGGGGACTCTTTCCCCCTCTCACTCCTCCATCTGAACTTCTGCACCCTCCCAACTGGAGCGGTACCGACAGACACCAGAACTACTGGAGCTCTGCTTACAGAAGCTCCACGTTCTCTAGACACTGGGAGATCCTCCTCAAATGGTCTACAAGTACAGCCTAGGCTCCCCACCTGGTGTTCCCTAAAGAAACCATCCAGGTCCTGAGACAGAGTTTCAGGCACAGGGAGACACGCAGTCCCACCCACTCCTTCTCCTCAGAGACAGGACGTGGGCCCCTACACCGGGACGTAGCTGGTCTACTCTGAACCTCGTCCACCACTCTGGGCTGGAAGACACCTCAGCCACTCCTTTTGGAATCACTCCTTCATGCAAGCTTCTTATTGTAGAGAACTCACACCCAATCAACCAGCAAGCTCCTTATTTCAGAGAACTCACACCAAAGTATTCAGCAAGCTCCTTATTTCAGAGAACTCACACCAAAGTATTCAGCAAACTCCTTTTTTCAGAAAACTCACACTCACCAGTCCAGTGCAACACACCATTCATCCACACCCCCCCTCAGACCGGTGAGACAGAATCTACTGTCCCTGAATCTCAACCTGCACCCCTCTTACTGAGCACCAGGTACCCCACTCTGGGAACGGAACATGGAACACATGCACTGGACACAATTTAGCTGCCTCCACTGGATCCCACCCTTACTGGTGAATCCAGAAAACTTACACTGCACTTGGGGGATAATCTACCCTCCTGAGCTAGTGACACCATACCAATTAAGTCCCTACTGTAGGCCAACCCAAGAACCAGGACAGTGGCTCAAGGGCAGTCTCTCCTCCAGATTCTCTGATTTCCTTGGCAGGACACCCAACTCACAGTGCACAAGAAACACATTTCTAGAGAAATGACATTTAGAACCAACTTAGAAACAATAATCCCTTTTCATGTGACTAACCAAAATGCAAAGTTTTGTAGTGAAGCCAGCTGTCGCTGTGGTACTGCACAAACACAAGTCCTAATCCTCACCGTTGCCTTCCAGTTAAAGAAATGGGATCTCTGGTTGGCTGAGGCTTGCAACAAAGCCAGGCAGAGACCACACTCTAGTTAGGGCAAGGGGGTTACACTCCAAAGATAACCCCTGCTCACCCCCTTGGTAGCATGGCACAAGCAGTAAGGCTTATCCCGGAGGCAATGTGTAAACCCACCAGCAACAACATCCCAGGCAACACACAAAAGGAACTCCACACAAGGTTATATCAAAAATAGCCTTTGTATTCTCAAAACACATCAGATAGTAATCACACATATAAATTGTGCCAACTGGCACGGGCAATATTTACAAGGGATTATTTACACATGACAGGGCCACGTGGGCCGCTGTCAGAATTAACACGGAGTGAACTTGGTAAAGAAATAGTAAAAGAATATATATGAACTTAGAACACAGCCAGTAATCACTCGCAGACACTATACTCAGCGTCAACCTGTAATATAAATCATAACAGGCACAGTATCCCACAAGTCTAAATACAGTAGACCCTACCCACCTAAGTTAAAGATTACACTAGGGGCGTAAATCACACAGGGAAGTATAATCTCCCTAAAACAAACCAAGATAGGTGAAACAACCTGATAGTCATAAACCATATTTTAGAGGTATCAAAACAGGGTGCGCAAAATATACTATACACAATACATTTCCTAGCACCCAAAAACAGTGGCACACAAATCACAATAGGGCCTGGCGCCCAATAAATGTAGTAATCCCCCTGGCCAACTGGCCATCTAAAAAGGGGGCTCAAATGTCCTATGTTCCAAAGTCAGGGCTGCTGCCTAAGCAGCAAAGGTTCAGGGTGCGCCCCTGCGCAAAACCTAATCATTGTAGCTGCCCACTACTTGCTGGGTAGCTAAGAACAATAACATGGGGCCTAAACGCTGCAGCTGGCACTAAGTGCTGCACAGCTGTGGAAGGCCTGGCACCTCTGTACCATCTCTGTCCTTCTCAGGAACTCTCTTAAAGAATTGCGCCTAAGCGGTGCAGCTGCCCAATACTTGCTGGGCAGCTGTAAGAGTTACAAATGCAGCATGGGCTCTCAGTAGCCTGGACAATAAACTGCACCAAATGTTGGAACCCTTTAGGCTCTAAAGATTCACATGTCCCCTGGAGCACTCTGGCTCCTTGGCTCCTTTTGTGCCGACTGGAGTAGCACGGACCCCTGAGGACCCCCTGGGCCCTTCAAACAAATATGGCCGGGTTAGAGCCACACAGGCTCTTTAAACAAACCACGCCCCCTGTTGTTGGGGCGGCCCTCTCGCCAGCGGGGACGGCCAGGTGACGACAATGCACCTCAATGTGGCCCCAGACACGGGGACGTCGGGACCTCCACAGGGGGGGCCTCTAAACAACTATTTTCACGTTGGAGTGGCCCGCTGCACAAACGGCTGTGACCAGGGGCCTCTGCAGGGCACCCTCGAACACGAGCCCTGCTCACCTGGCTTTTGCAGCAGGACTGGGCTCCTCCTCCACCTTGGGCTCCTCTCACAATGAGGCAGGGGGGCAGGCACCGGCAATGGGCCTCACCCCCCACCCCCCCGCAGTACATCAGGCAGCAGGGCTTGCTGGGCTCTCTCCTCACAAGAGCCCCGCCTTCACAAGGTGCCAGGTTTCACCCGGTCCCACATCCCGGGACCGGGGCTTCAGCACGGATTCCGGAGCCAGCGAGGCTCCAGGCTGCCTCCTTCCTTTTCCGGTCCTACCGTGGCCCGCCCCGTCACAAGCAGACTTGCCTGACTTCCGGGGCGGCCGTGGCGCGACTATAGTGCAAATTTCGGCAACATTAAAGGAGGGGTAGGCTCCCTTGGAACTAAGATCATAAAGCAGGGTGGGCTCCTGCTGAACCACTGACACGCAAACGGGGTGGGCGTCCGTGCCTAAATAATTAAATAGAGTTACAAAAAAGGGTTAACCCGGAATCACTGGGACCTGGGTACAAGACGATGTGTATAATAGTGGTCCCAATGTGTTAATTACTTGGGTGTGGGGAGATAAACATTTTTGGTAAAGACATATAGTATAAAACCACATCAAAGAAGGAAAAAGGGAAAAATCAGTCACCAATGTTGGCTAATCACACTGGGACAACACATTTTATTAACAGATTTGCAAAACAACTTTAGTCAATGGCATGCGGTAAGAGACTCCAACCATTCTCTATGGCAATTATATCGAGTACTGGTGCGGTTTGAATGTTTTGTTTTCTCAAACGCCTAATTTATTTAGCGTGATTCCATTTTCGGGCACCCACGAGGTTTTCCAAGCCGGTAGACTCGACTGTTAGTCGCTGCATCAGATTATTACAGGCCCTTGCAGTTACCATCAATGTTTAATATTGTGATTTTCCTGTTTTTGCCCCCCGCACCCCTGAGGCATTTTTGACACAGAATTTCAGTCCATACTGTCTTTGTCATACATTATTACCGCACAAACAAGGACACTGCCCACTGAAGGTCTGTTGCCATATAATAATTCTCGCAGAGCACCGACCTGTTTTTCGACACATTTCCGTTTCATGCACCTATTTGTTAATTTACGTTATGCCTCTCATTTTATGCTTTTTGGTCATGCAGAGTGGTTTCAACTAACATCTACGGTCTTAACTTTCACTTATTTCGTACGAATTTAGACAATGTTTAGCGTTAATAACACACATACACAGATTTTTCTTTCTCCCAATACAACGTATATACACGGTGGCCTTATCAACCCAATAGGCCATCTGCTGTTTTTACTCAAATTTATTCTAATTGGGTGTGTCTCGGTATTTGCGAGCGTCTGGCAACGTTGGTTCACACCAGGGTTTTAGCTGTGTTTTACTATTTCCTTGTTTTAGAGTCATCCTTCCGTCCTGACCCTTGACTTAGACGGGTGGACGAGCCTTCGAACTTTAATGATTCAATCCAAAAGCGAAGGCTTCATTGAATTTCGAATTCCTGCGTAACAAGTAATCTTTTGAAGTAAGTTCACTGGCCATTCACCCATTATTATTGAGGTTCAGATTTGTTTCATTGACGGTAATGGACACCTTTATTATATAGGTGTCACCTCACTCCTACCCGGCCCAGATGAGTTTGGCGATTTTGGGAGCTTTCTCTCTACACAACTGATCTGTGAGAGTCCCTTTCTTCCCATATTGGTAATTTCTCTTTTAATTAATCAAGATCCCACTTTACCTACTGCACCGTAACACAGGTTAGGTTTTTAATTCTCCCCCCCTTCTCTCTTAGGTGTCAAACCCCCCCCTTCCACACCAAACCCTACACTTGTCCTGAAGAAGACACCAGCAGTAAGAATCAAGATATCTACAGTCCCAGGGGTCGAAACGTCGACTTCACCACTTCTTGCCAATACTGGATAGACAGTGATTGACTAACTGTGTCCTAAAATTCTATATGGCAAACATGTACCGTAACTGTTGATTCTGACTTTCTTGTATATGATGTATCTATACCAAATCTGTTTGTGATTCCATGTCACTCTTACTTAACCCTTCCCTCTATCCAACACTTAACATTTCCTTCCCCTCCCTCCCCTGACACCGCACAATTTAATGTGATACTTGACTAAAGTTGTTTTGCAAATCTGTTCATAAAATGTGTTGTCCCAGTGTGATTAAACAACATTGGTGACTGATTTTCCCTCTTTTTCCTTCTTTGATGTGGTTTTATACTATATGTCTTTACCATAATTTTGTATCTCCCCACACCCAAGTAATTAACGCATTGGGACCACTATTATACACATCGTCTTGTACCCAGGTCCCAGTGATTCCGGTTTTACCCTTTTTTTGTAACTCTATTCAGAGCGGGTGCACACCCACGAGGTATCGTTTTTTAGATACAACATATCTCTACTCAGGATGATAGAGAGTGAGACCCTCTCATACACTGAGGAGTACATTAACCAGCTATTACTCGACCCACTGAATCAATATCTCTCGTCAGACACCCCAAACATTGATTTCACTCTGAACGATAAAATAAGTGAACTAGAGCGGTTGGAGAAGAAACTTATCTGGACCAAGTAACACAGCCATCTTCGCACCAAATACTTGCAGGCCAACATCATCCCAGTGGGCCTACAAATCAAAAATGAGCCGGGCATCTTTGTAGACATCCCTAAATTTAGGGAAGGGCTCAGCTTTATGGCTAACAACGCGTCAAGACATTGGATGGTCCTAGGAGTAGAGACGGCAGCTGAACAAGTCCAATCCCTAACATGCAAAATAGCTGCATTGAGGCAAGAAATTGCAGGAGACACTGCACTATCCAATGCGAAGGAGCGCTTGATAACCTAGGCAAGAGCCTGAAAGATTTTGAGATCACAAATCAGAACAAAGAATTGGTTAAACTATCAAAGGATATACGTTTCTATGACAAAAAGATCACTTATCCATATATGAACGAGGACTATTACAAGCAAGACCAGCGGGGAAGATTTACTGGAAGAGGCAGAGGAGGATACAGAGGTAGAAGAAACTATACAACCTTTTCCGACTCACCTGTGAGCTCCGACAGCGATCCGGATCAACAAAACTACGGCTACCGTGACAATTGATATCCACCCCGGAATTACCAGCCTTTTTTCGGCGAAGGACAATGGAGACCACCCAGAGGACGTGGCATGGCCTGGCAAAGGAGACCACTGAGAGGTCAAAAATCCAATTACCCACGGGGGCGTGCAACAGGCCCAAAAGGGGTCCATTTCCAACCAGAGAGCCATGGCGAAATCTCCACCCGCAGGAAGGTCTACAGATGGTAACCATCGCAGACAACCCTTCAGAGACTGATAGCAACCACCCTGTGGTCAATATCTCCTCATATCAACTAAAGAATGATGAAAAAAGAGTATTATCCAAAGGATTAGGTTTTGTGCCCACCAATCAACCTAACAATGTTACCACTAAAATTGAGCTCTATGCCTTCTTCCGCAAGATCCGCTTGAGATATTTCTTTAGGAACTCGGATACCAACACAAAGAAGTCCATCACTGGACTAAGAACTCCTTCCACTTTCTTCCCACCAACATATGCAATGTCGAATAACATACTAGCGTATGAGAACATGGTAGCCAAGGAGGTTTTCAAAATACTAGATATCTATAAACATAGTATCCAGAACATCAGCAAACCAGAAAGGGCAGCACTTACGCAACTCAGGAATAATACTCAGATTGTGATAAAAGCGGACAAGGGTGGTGCTATAGTCATCCAAGATACTACTGCCTACAAGATGGAAATCCAGAGACAACTTCAAGATGGCATTAGCTACACGCGACTATGAGCTGACCCCTCAAAAGACCTGGCCTCTGAAATTTTAACACTCACCTTTGAGGCTCTGGACTTAGGTTTCTTATCAAAACTAGAGTTTGAATCGTTGAACAAATTACATCCACGCCTACCCACGATCTACACACTGCCTAAAATCCACAAGGATATGTCCAACCCACCTGGCAGACCCATCGTATCAGGATGTGGCTCCCTACTAGAACCTCTCTGCCGTTACATTGAGTTATTTTTTAAAGCTATAGCAGAAAACACAACCGCTTATCTCAGGGATACAATGCAGACCATTACATTGATTGACGAACGTCCGTACAACCCAATTCAACAATTACTAGTGACTTGTGATGTTGTTTCAATGTACACCAGTATTCCGCAAGATGCAGCACTCGAAGTCATAACACAATACCTTGAAGGACGACTGGCGCCAATGGAAGTACCAACCAAATTCATTATAGATCTGCTCACTATAGCAATGAAAAAATATTGCTGCGTTTTTCAGGGTTAATACTATGTCTAGACGAAAGGAGTGGCGATGGGGGCAGCCTTCGCCCCAGATCTAGCCATTATTTATATGGACCATTTCGAGCAAGCATTTATCTTCTCCAACAACCCATACCAACCGAGGATAAACCTTTTTAGAAGATATATGGACGACATCTTGATGATATGGACAGGCACGGATACAGATCTCTCAAGCTTCTGTGATTGGTTGAACATTCAGGACCCTGACATTAAATTCACGATACAATCCAATCACACTGAAATCGCTTTCCTTGACATTAAAATCAGTCATGACAATGAGGAGTTATATACTTCTCTCTACCGAAAACCCACCGAAAGGAATTCATTGCTCAGATATGAGAGTCACCATCCAAGAGCTGTAAGAGATAATATACCGGTTGGCCAGTTCCTGAGGATCAAAAGGAATTGTTACAAAAAATCCGACTACATGGAAGAATCCGACATCCTAGGCACGGGACCCCTAGCCAGGGGGTACCCTAGGAGAATGATCAAGAGAGCCCAGAAGAGGGGTTGGTACAGCCCGCGAGATTACCTCCTAACACTACGAGAAAGGGATGATTCTTCGCTCAAAAGACTAATTTGTGTGACTACTTTCTCAACAAGGAGCAAGGCAATAAAAAAAGTCATCAACAGACATTGGGTTTGGTTGCAGAGGATATCCAGCAACATGAACCACCGATGCATGCCTTTAGAAAAGCGAAAAGTATAAAGGATCATGTGGTAAACTCTTTTCTGCCCAGCGAGGCTAATCCCACGATTCAATCAATGTGGCGTCTGCCACAAATAAAGGGTCACCACAAGTGCAGCAAGTGTAAAGCTTGCGCAACTACCGTACTAAACTAAGACTTTCACATACAAACAGCAAACAATTGACCTACATGATTTTACGAATCGCAATTCATCAGATGTGATCTATATCATCCTCTGTCCATGTGGCTTACCATATGTAGGCCAGACGCAGAAAAAGATCGAGTAGGATCCTCCAGCACCAAAGTAGGATAAGATGTCAGGTGCAGGGAGCCCCACTAGTCGAACATTTCGTAGAGAAAAACCACACACCTGATCAAATGGAATGGCTTGTCCTGGAAAAGGCACACATGGGCCCAAGAGGTGGTAACCTTAGTGGGGTACTCAGTCTAAGAGAATCGAAGTGGATGCAGAAATTGGATTCAATCACAAACGGATTGAATTAACTTGACACTAGCAATGCACAACTGGCTTGCCTCAGCATAAGATGAGTACTATTTCTCGTCACACTAGTGGATAATGGTCTCCCAACATAGCACACTCTGACCTTTATAACCATCTGTCTTAAATATCCTTCATGAGAGTTAGTCATGACCAGAATTTTTTCTTACACTCTAATTCAATGTCTTTTCGACACAGCTGAATTGTGCCAGGAATAAGATATTCTTTTATTAACAAATGTTGAATGTGTTCCTTGCAAATATCTAACTATGTCACCAAGTTGCTATTCTCATGTGCACTCGTTGGCAAATATCCAACGATGTCACCAATTTGCTACTCCCATGTCACTCGTGCCATTTGCAATTATATAGAACATCACTGTATGCAACAAGCTAACTGTATTACTTGTACTTGAGAATACTCTTGCAAAGCTATTTTTTGTGATTAAGGATGTATACAGAAATGTTGAGTATATATTTTTGGGCTTTCTGGACTGCGTCATGTCGATATCAATAGCGGGGTGGATGACTTTGCCCATCATGGTATAATTGACTATTTGTTCTGTTGCTGGTTTATGATCAGGAACAATCAGGTTCACTTGATGTAATTTTTCTAATTAATGGACAAGCAAGATACTGTTTCAACATACACAACCAATGGCCAATCACAATTAAGTCCCCTAACTATTTACAATTAATTTTTTTCTAAACTCAGTGGTTTGTAGACACGTCCTTGGTTCCAAATTCGGTCCCCCACAGTAATTTCTCCCACCTCCCTACCCTCCCGGCACATCACGCAGACAAACCAGCGTGCACGCTTCCGGCGTAGGAATTCCCTTGAAGTAACAAACAGCTCGCCATCTGACGGCTGTCCTCCTTTGTCTCAACACTGGCGAGGCATGCGGTAAGAGACTCCGACCATTCTCTATGGCAATTATATTGAGTACTGGTGCGGTTTGAATGTTTTGTTTTCTCAAACGCCTAAACCATTTAGCGTGATTCCATTTTCGGGCACCCACGAGATTTTCCAAGCCGGTAGACTCGGCTGTTAGTCGCTGCATCAGATTAATACAGGACCTGGCAGTTACCATCAATGTTTAATATTGTGATTTTCCTGTTTTTGCCCCCGCACCCCTGAGGCATTTTTGACACAGAATTTCAGTCCATACTGTCTTTGTCATACATTATTACCGCACAAACAAGGACACTGCCCACTGAAGGTCTGTTGCCATATAATAATTCTCGCAGTTCACAGACCTGTTTTTAGACACATTTCCGTTTCATGCACCTATTTGTTAATTTACGCTATGCCTCTCATTTGATGGTTTTTGGTCATGCAGAGTGGTTTCAACTAACATCTACGGTCTTAACTTTCACTTATTTCATACAAATTTTGACAATGTTTAGCGTTAACAACACACATACACAGTTTTTTCTTTCTTCCAATACAACGTATATAAACGGTGGCCTTATCAACCCAATAGGCCATCCGCTGTTTTTACTCAAATTTATTCTAATTGGGTGTGTCTCGGTATTTGCGAGCGTCTGGCAATGTTGGTTCACACCAGGGTTTTAGCTGTGTTTTACTATTTCCTTGTTTTAGAATCATCCTTCTGTCCTGACCCTTGACTTAGACGGGTGGACGAGCCTTCGAACTTTATTGATTCAATCCAAAAGCGAAGGCTTCATTGAATTTCGAATTCCTGCGTAACAAGTAATCTTTTGAAGTAAGTTCACTGGCTATTGACCCAATATTATTGAGGTTCAGATTTGTTTCATTGACAGTAATGGACACCTTTATTATATAGGTGTCACCTCACTCCTACCCAGCCCAGATTAGTTTGGCGATTTTCGGAGCTTTCTTTCTACACAACTGATCTGTGAGAGTCCCCTTCTTCCCATATTGGTAATTTCCCTTTTAATTAATCGAGATCCCACTTTACCTACTGCACCGTAACACAGGTTAGGTTTTTAATTCTCCACCCTTCTCTCTTAGGTGTCAAACCCCCCCCCCCACCTCCACACCAAACCCTACACTTGTCCTGAAGAAGATCCCAGCAGTAAGAATCAAGATATCTACAGTCCCAGGGGTCGAAACGTCGACTTCACCACTTCTTGCCAATACTGGATAGACAGTGATTGACTAACTGTGTCCTAAAATTCTATATGGCAAACATGTACAGTAACTGTTCATTCTGACTTTCTTGTATATGATGTATATATACCAAATTTGTTTGTGATTCCATGTCACTCTCACTTAACCCTTCCCTCTATCCAACACTTAACATTTCCTTTCCCCCCTCCCCCGGCACCGCACAATTTAATGTGATACTTGACTAAAGTTGTTTTCCAAATCTGTTCATAAATTGTGTTGTCCCAGTGTGATTAAATAACATTTGTGACTGATTTTTCCCTCTTTTTCCTTCTTTGATGTGGTGTTATACTATATGTCTTTACCAAAAAATGTTATCTTCCCACACCCAAGTAATTAACACATTGGGACCACTAATAAATAATTAAATAAGCGGGGTGGCACCCGGATCAAAAATAAGCGGAAATGAAGATACAGGGTGGGCACCTGCTTAAGCCCACAAGGATAGGAAATCCATACGAGGGGGATTCCCTCGGCAAGGGCCGCAGCGCCGCGCTGCTCCGCCTACAGGCTCTCCCACGCTGGGGGAAGCTTCAAGAGCAGAATAAAGCGCTCCTCAGGCACTGGAAAGCTGTAGTAAGCCTTGGTTAAAGCAACAATAAAGGGGCAACAGGTCCACAGAGTCCATCAGGCATGCAAGGGCAGGGCAGGGCCCAGGAAGGCAAGCCTTCCCCTAGGACCCCTGCAGCAACACGCCCTTGGTAGATTCGAGTACAGAGCAAAAGCATTTTACATGGCTTCACAGCACTTTTTTATACACACATTTCCTTTGTCTCCAAAGGTGCAGGCAAGGGGAGAACCAGATGCAACTGGTTATGGAGCAATTTGTTTTGCTCAGCTGCTCTCTCTATTCACAGGACAGGACAGGGCTATCAGACGCACCGCAGGGGGTGGAGCCAGCATTGTGGAGGAAAGGCCCAGCCCTATTCAGGTCCCAGGTGCAACTCCTCCCTCCCATCAACATGCAGATCTCCCCATTCACCACCGGGCAGACCCATCCTGACTCCTGGAGCCAAGCACACCAGCCAGCTCCTGTCAATCACAAGCCAGACAGTCAATTCACATTCACTGCACACAGAAATGCCAACTACTAAAAGTGGCACTTCTAAACTAGACACATTAAATCTGCACACACCGTCGTGCAGCATTTAATCTCACGAGTTTGCACATACCAAACTCGCCCACGCACTCCTCTCACATTAGGAACTACCATGGCCACACATATCCCCCATGCATTCCTATGGGAGGGCAGGCCAATCTCACCACACACACTCAGAGAGTGCACACACTTTACACTGGGCCACAGTGCTAAAGTGCCCAGAGACCAGAAATCCCTACCACTATGTCATATTAACAGGCAAAAAGTTCAGGGGTGAACCTGCCAAAAGGGCCAAGTCCAAAACCACCCGATTGACAGAGACCATCTTTTTAACTTTTAACTTTTGAACCTATACTTTTGGATCTTTCCGCTGCCTTTGACACGGTCGATCATGTCACCTTGATCGACCGTGTCTCGGCTTTAGGAATAAGAGGCAAAGCCAAAGATCTTCTTGCCTCATTTCTGGCCAACCACCCCCAGACAGTTAAGATGGGCAACTACACTTCCCAGACCTTTTCTCTCCCTTGCGGAGTACCACAGGGCTCCTCGCTAAGTCCGATGCTTTTTAACATCTATGTATCGGACTTAGCGAGGGTAATAAAATCTTATGGAATTGCCCTTACAACCTATGCAGATGACACCCAACTAGTGTTATCAGTACATAATGATGGTACTCTAGTCGCAGCCAACTTCCAGGAGGGAATGAAGGCAATAAGTTCCTGCATGTCATCAAATTGTCTTAAACTAAACTCCGACAAGACGGAGGTGATGACATTCGGGAACTTGCAGCCCATCTGGTCCCCTCAGTGGTGGCCATCCCAGCTGGGGAACCCCCCCCAACCAGTAGCCAAGGTACGCAATCTGGGAGTAATTTTTGACACCAAGATGACTTTTTCTCACCACGCCAATGATGTGGTATCCTCTTCCTTCTATATACTAAAAAGGATAAAAAAATTACTGCCATACTTACCGCCGTCTGCGGGCAAAACCCTAATCAGCTCATTGGTGTTCTCAAGAACAGATTATTGTAACGCCCTTTTTCTGAATGCCCAAGAAAAGGTCCTCAGCAATCTACAGACGGTACAAAATGCCGCAGCCAGAATCCTTCTGGCCATCCCCAAATTCACTCCCACTTCCTCCTACATCAGAGAGCTACACTGGCTTCCCATACGGAGTCGGATCAAGTTCAAGGCTCTATGCATAGCCTATAAAGCTATCAATAGTCCTGGCCCACAGTTCTTAAAAACATCTCTCCGTCCCCTGGCACATGCCAGAACCTTACGATCATCTTCAGCCCACTTACTGATGGTTCCACGGACAAGAAGGACCAACTGGGGAGACAGATGTTGTACCACAGGAACTGCTAAACTGTGGAACACACTACCACTCCACATTAAAACTGCCCCCTCGTTACTTTATTTCAGAAAGAATCTTAAAACCTGGCTGTTTTCATCTTAAACCCGTCCATAGCTCAAGAGTGAGTTCAGTAGCACTAGCGCCGAGACACCCTCACTGCCATAGTCCAGTAACAGCGATGTATTTTATGAGGTTTATTTAGTCTTAGTTGCAGGTTGTTGAGTTCATGTACAAGAGCCCCAGCAGGAGCAGCCTGCCTGCTGCTCAGCCCATACTCAAACTGTCACACTTCACCTCACAGGCACCTAAACATTCCATTCAACATCACCACACCAGCATTCTATGCAGCACATTCACACTGGAGATGATGCAGGTGAAACTCTTTCAGCATGTTCCTATGAGGGAGCCCACCCATTCACTTTTCAAAGCAAAGCAAAGTCCTTAGGGCTAAAGTTCCCAAAGTGCATAGAAGGTGCAGTCATTCAGAATTCAAACTTCTTGGTGCAGACCAGGGTTTAAGCAGGGCAGTCCTTCATCTTCATGCAGTTTTAGTCAGAGATCTGAGTTGCTGGGCATCTCTCACATATTTGTCCAATTTTCTTGGCTGAAAATCAGAGGGGCATTCCTGACCGTTGGGGTGCAGGGTGCCACTCTCAGTTATGAAAAACGTCTCCAAAGTGTGGCATATTCTTTTCCCAGAAAACACTAGTGGAGAATGGAGAAACTTTCTCTTGGAGTTTAAGATCTGGCAGGCTAACCAACTGGTGTGGCTATGTTTCCCTAAAACTCCACTTCCAGTCCCTCTGCTAATTCAATTACTGGTGCTCCTGTCTGGCTGGGGGTGCAGGATGTGAGGGTGAGCCTGTGTCCTGTCCTAACTGGCATTCCCTCTTTAAAGACCAGTTTGGCGACTCCACCCTCATCCTGCCTTTTGCTCTGCAGCTGCAGATCTCCTCCCACCAGGTGTCCTGTGTCTCTATGCAGGTCACTTCACACCTCATCCAAACATTTTGACTCACCCTGTCAAAGGCTGGTCAATCAGGAGATGCTGCTGTAAGGCTGGATTTTGGCTCACCAAAAAAGCAAGTTCTATAACTTCTTGTCTGTGATAGTCATAGTATATCTAACCTTGGCAAGTTGTTGCATTTATTCTAGACATCATTTTAATACTTTGAAGTATATTCTCAGCTCACTCCTTTCAATAGTTATACTTTGTTAAAGTTTTCTTATGTTAGCTAATGGAGCCAATAAGTACTTTGTAATATATATTTATCACTACATAACAAGGATTCCTAGCCTGTTAGGTTGTACCAGCCTTTGTTTGGCCAAGCTGATAGTAAATACACTCTGTACCTATCAGTGCTTATAACTGTATTTCCACACCCACATCAGTTGTGACAATATAATTCTGTACACCAGCACTGATGCTTTTAATTAGAAGCACATATGGAATATGGAATGCTGGCAGGGGGTATTTTTGTTTCTTTCTTTCATTTTTCCTTACCCCTTGTCTGCCCTGCTGTGGGTCTGGACTGAACTAGTTCAGGACTATCTTAGTGAAATGGGAGGTGTCCTAGACGCAGATTCTAGTTCGTCACTGTAAATTAGGGATGTTGATTTATCTTCCAGCATGCCAAGGTTGTTTTCAGTGAAATTTGTTTGCGCAAAGCAGTGCACTGATACACATTCCAAATCTGTGCACATGCAAATTCTCTTTTACAGTTAGTGAATGCACAAGATATGTTTTTGTTCCAATTTAAACCCAGGGAGATCAGGAAAAAGTTTGTGAATCTGGCTCATTGATTGCAAGCCACACATATTTACTCTTGAAATTGGGAAGCTGGTTAAGCCATCAAACCACTAGATGTTTAGCAGAACTGCTGTCCGTGGTGCAGTGGTTGTCAAATTCATCATTGCCAAAGATTGAATAACATATTCATAAATAATACCCATCATAGTTATCCACTAAATACAAAACTAATAAAAACTACCAAGACAGCATACTGCTCTCCTGATTAAAACAGATTTTATTGCTAACCAAGTTACAAACTCTTTGAGGCAAAGCCCTTTATCTGGAATAAACAGAAAACTTAATTACCAAATGTTTAAAGCTGCAACCGGATGATAACTCCACAGCATGCTTCCCTGCAGCAACTCTAAGTCTTGTAAACAGTTTAGCGACACAAGTGAAAATTATACAGTCACACTGTTGCTCTCTCTACAATCATAGCTTTGTTTGAAACATACTGTATAGCACTATAATATTGTTCCCCACGCTTTGCTGTCTCTCACTAATATAATTTGTTATTTTTGTCTTAAAAGAGAAACAACCTGATTTAAAGGACTTTAGTTGCTTTACTGGTAACTACAGCCATGGTAGGAATCATAGCAGGAGCAGTCCTAGCACTCGTAGATGTGTTGTTAGTAGTAGTTGCTGCAGTATGAGCAATGAAGGAACTGTATAACACAGACCATGATCAACCAGGCAAGGAGACATCCCAAATGAGTTCATTTACCTTTAATGGCCCCACTTCTAGGTCTGAGCTCTCCTTTGAAGAAAGCACCAATGCCTGTGTCAGTGATTTTGAGACTTCAGAGCTCTTCATGGACTCTAACACTTTGAGGGTCTCCAGGTGCTAAGATATCTCTGTGCTCAGTCAAAAAGCCAGGTCTTGAGTCCCTTTCTGAATTCAGTATAAGAGAGTGAGGTTCGGAGGTGGAGGGTTAGGTCATTCCAGGACTTTGACACAATATTTTGTCCACACGATAAATTGAACTCAACATTTTGTCCAAATACTGGGTTGTCTGACTACTGCAATGTAACGTGCATTTGGACCTGTCAAAATAATCATTTTTAACAGTAACAAGCTTTGTATTAAATATTAACAGATCACCCCAGATCATCCATATGTTGCACTTGCAGACCACAGGGCAGGGTGTATGGTATTTAAAAGTAAGACATGTAGATTTTTAAAGTTTGCATGTCCTGATAGTGACTATCAATCAAAAACTATTTTCACAGCAGGAAGGCTGGCTGGGCCCTCGAGAAACACTTGGAAATTATGTTAAATACCAATTCTGTATCTTTGCAATGGGGCCAGGTAGAAAAATAATGAACCAACTTTTTTTAATAGGTATTAAAATATCATATTCAAATGTGAGTTCATATTTTTTTTTAATATTAAGCAAAAGTGGCTTTTAGAAAATGATCCTTTACCTGCCTGAATTGTCAGAAGACTAAATAGCATGAACCTTTGCCAGCACTCAGCCAGTGATTAGCGTGGAATAGGTATGAGAAAGGTGTGAAATGTTTCTCTGGAGCCTTCTTTAGGCTTACTTGAATGGGCAGAGATGACTCCTCTGAGTTCAGTAGAATATACAGGGTGGGGGCTGTGGGACTCCTTTTGGCAGTGCAGTATCCACTCCTGTTTGACAGGTCTGTTGAGTGACATGTAAAAGATGGGGGCATACTTAAAAGGGAGAGAAAAGGATGTCAAGACACTTCTTCTGGATCCCCTTTCTGATTGCTGTAGGACACTGATTTTGCCCTACCAGACTTCTGCTTCTGAGTTTGTTGTGGGCACAGTGCCTGGCTCAAACTGGATTTTAGCATTATACCTGGGAAGGAACTCCCATTCTCATAATATACTTCCTGTGAGAAGTTGCCCTGGTATATGCTGTCCACTAGGCACCTTGCACCAGTCCAAACAACCCTTATTGATGATAGGTTTAAGGCAATCTTTATCGAAAGCTATCATTGTGGTAGCTATGGAGAGCTGCCTTCAGGCTAAATCTTGAGTGTAAAGCAGCTTGGTTTACCAAATTATAACCTCTTGAATGTATAAATGAAAGAAGAACCACACACGGTATATATTTAAAATATAGGTACTTATTTCTAAACACTCTCTAGTAATCCCTTTATGAGATTACAAAGCAAAGTACACAATTTAAATGCAATAGAACTTTGTAAATAGCCCAATATACACTGGGCCCCAGGGGGGGATCAAACCCTATATTAAGTAAGTGGCATAAGAACCACGACATGACTAGACACAAGGCCTAGAGCCTGTAGAATTGCTGGGACCACAAGGAACCACCCGAGGTAGTGAAACAGTGGATCCATGGGGGACGTGTGCAGTGTGAGAACACAGCCGCGAGACGCAGTTAGCTTCTATGGGGAAAGCCGCGGTTGGAAATTTAAAGATGAAGGACATTTAGGAGAGGTCTATGAGCAAACCCCTTTAGACTCAATGGGTTCTAGGGCCAACACCCACGGGAGGACTTTAGTACTTGTCTTACCTCACCCAGGGAAGCCGGGTGCATAGGTGTATTTTGGTCTCGGGAATCGTCGTTGATTTCAATGGCGATCTGCTGCAAAGTGCCACTGCCGTTGGGAAGAAAAGTGTCCGGTGTGATCCAAGCCTGGATCGAAGATGTGAGGAACTTAAAAGCTGAGGGGACAGAGTCTGGTATCCTTGCCATTGACCAAGGGCACGATAGACACCGATGTCGGGTGATTCAGGTGGGAAGAGGTGAAGCTTGACTCTGCATCCACAAAGACCAGGAGGCGTCAACAACAACCAGGAGCTGGATCTGAACTGTCCCACAAAGGATGTCAAGTGCTGCGGTGTCGGTATCCGGATTGGACCCAACAAGCCTTGGCAACAGCAACCCACGCAGAAAGAGAAAAGATGCTTCAGTGTGAACCAGCAAGGTCCAGGAGACTCCCCAAGTGGTGGAGAGTCAGGACACGTCTGGAGCAACTAGGGAAGCCCAAGGAAAGTCAAAGTTTCCTTTTCAGGGACCCACCAGTCGACGGACCAGGAATCGCAAAGGTACCTCGAACGAAAACACAAAGGGCCGGCTCTCTGAACACTCGTGGAGTGTAAGCCAGCAGTTTTCCGTGGAAAAGGTGCTGGGGTTTGGGCTAATAGTAATCCAATGCACAGCCTCAAGGGACGTCGAAAAGCGAATGCACTTGCAAATGTGCACGGTGTCCAGGGGTTCTGGTTCCATAGTACCCACGTGGGCTATGGGTCTCAGCTTTGCTGGGGACTCGGGTCAGCCTCTCGGAAGTCTGGAAACCCACCTCCTGTGTTGTAAATACTTTGGAGTCTGGCGGGAGCTTCGGAGATGCAAACCGGTTAGATGCGTCTTTGGTGTCTGCCACGCAGGGAAGTAACTCCTTTACTCCAAGGGAGATTCTTCAGTCATCCAGCATTGTGCAGATCATCGAAGTTCCAGGATTCAGTATCAGAGTTTCATCCAGGTGTAATCTAAAGTCCTGTTGCCAGGGTTTCCTATCTTATACCAAAGGAAGGGGTGGGACAAACTCTGGGGACCCACCTATGGGAAGGTTTGGAAAAAGGGGTGGTGACACCTCCTTATGACAGGAAACCTATTGTTCAGGCCTCCCCTGCTGGAGTTTCATTCCGCAGCAGGAGGCCAGGCCCGTGTCTGTTGCTGTGGCATCCATTTCGTGATGCCAGGGTTCTTTTAAACGGGTACCGGGTAAACCATTGTATACATGTCTCTCCCTCTAGAAGGTTGGAATCATACCCCCGCCACCAGGACTGGTGGGGAGTTATGATTAGAAAGTGTTTGACACCAAACACGACATGTTTCCTTGCAGCCACTCCAAAGTTAGCATTTACCGCGCGGTTATAATGTACTTAAGAGTATATGGTCTGGCTGCATGACAGAGTAACCCCGGAGAATAGATTCCGAAGGCTGCAGAGGGGCCCTGCTCATGCATGGGCACCCTCTCACACAAAACCCAGCACCCTGCCTTCAGGATTGATAAGGCCTGCCATAGGTGTGACTGATTTATATGTTTAGTGATATAAGGTAGATATAGGGAACCTATATCTAAGTATGGGGTGCATACACCACCTTACACAGGCAGCTGTAGCAGACCTGTGGTGTCATTTTGGAAGGCTGCCCATGGCTGTCACAATACATGCTGCATCCCCTGGTAGGCCTCTGGGGTACCTATGCCCTAAGTAAATGGTGTACCATTTATTAGGGACTTATAAGGGTACCACAGTAATCAAACTGGAGTGTACCTAAAGTACATGGAATCATTTTAGAGAGGAAAGCAGATACTGGGGCCCTGATTAGCAGGATCTCAGCCAAACTAAGTCAAAAACTGTCAAAACACCAGGAAAAAAAAGTGGGGGCAACCATGTAGTCAAATTCCACCTTCTTACACTTCCCATTCACACCTTCAGGTATCAGAGTTCAGAGCTCCAGCTTAGAATGGCAGAAGAATTTTGCCATTTTGAAAAGGGGATACATTTGACACTGGGAACTTTTGCCCCTTTGGTTAGGAAGGGCCAGGAGTTACCCCAACCACTAACTAAATCCAGACATAAATGTGGCATTCCCAGGCAAACACTTCAGACCACTTTGTGGATCTGTGGAAGAACAGAAGAGGACTGGACCTGCTGCCTGTGACATGAGAGGACTCCAGAAGCATTGGACCAGCTCCTTCTTGCTCCCAGGACAAAGAGGTGGACTCCAACTGTCAGTTAAACGACCTCCTGGGTGGCTATAGGGAGACAACTAGCTCCTGAGGTCCTTTACTATAAGTACCAAGACCAAGCTGATCAATGACAACTGGACCTGCACTGGGCCCTGCAGTTGGCCTCTGACTGAAACCCTATAAGTCTCTAAATGCCACTACAGAGATCCTGGGGGACTTTAGAAGAGTACCACAGTGGTGGATTGGGGCTTAAAACACTATTTAAGAAGGTAAAATATTTGCCCAGTATGAACCTGGTTGGTGTACCCGACCCACACTCCATCATGGTCAGCCTCAAACTGTGCCCAGGTCCTAGTCCACTTCGACATTGACTATCATTGATGCTTTGTGCTTTGTTGCACTATTTCTACTTACATTTTTAAAATTCATATCTCTGCTTCCCCTTATTGGATTGTTGCCATTTTGGCTTAATTTTTTTTCTTAAATATTTTGCTTTTTTTCTAATTTAGTTTGAGACTTTTATTGTTTTGCATTTTGACCATATTACTGTTTTGGTACAGCATAAATACTTTACACATTGTCCTGTCTGGTCTGTGACTTAGCTCCTGAGAGGAACGGTTAGTATCATTTAGTGCCTTTAGGGGTTTACCCTGACAAGAGTTATAATTATTTCTTGAAGCAGGCTGTCACACCCCCCGAATAATAATCTAATTTCCTACAGCCCTTACACTACTTAGGGCTCTGCCATGCATTATGTCTGCATAGTGTCGTCTATAAATTTCCTTTAGCCTTTCCATGCCCCTTTTTCTGCTAATTCAGGTTTATCCTACATTGGACTACATTCCAAAACCATTAGATCGTCTGTATTGTATCTCAGCCAAGGTGCATAACACAGCATGTCTATCCCACTTACGTCACTTACAGCAGACTAATGAAAAATAAGAAGTAAGTCCTTGATGTGGCATGGGCTTGCTTGATCCCACCAAATCTTCTCTCATTGTTGCAAAACACCATCATGGAAAGGACTCCTGACAGACTCTTGAAGAACCCCATTCTATTGCTGGCCTGGGTTTTTTGTAACCCCACAGTCTTCCTACTAGAGATAGGCGGCCACTGCCCTGGACTGTCAAATTTCAATGGCCTCATAACAAAAGAATATGCCAATACTGATAATTATTCACAATTGACTTATCTCAAAAATGTATACCTCATACACATTTGAAATCTCATTAATAGCTTTTATTCAGCACAATTTTTTAGTTTATCTTGTCAACACAAGTTTTTACAGTTATATTTCTAAACAAAAACCATACCACAAGTGACATAAAAAATGATTTGGGGACAAGGGGCTTAATAAATAATCATACATTTGCTCTCACAATCAATCGTCATTTCACACACTTCAATTTCAATGGCGGCATTGATCGCCTTAGTTCAGTACTTGGTGCTAAAGGGCAAATGCCTATCCCTCCTACTTTACGTTTTTCCTGAGCTGGACCAATAATCCTGATTCAATTTACGTGACCCCTAAATGTTTTTTGTCAATAATTTAATTATATGTTAAAATCACTGCTTATATGCAGTTTTTGCACTCTAATTCTTATGTGTTCCAATTATGTCTGCATAGAAGATTCCAAATAATTTAACTTGTAAACAAGAATAGTTGAAGTGCTCAATTTGGAACTTGGGAAACTATCCGAATACGACTGTTAAGTTTTATGCTGCATGGCTAAGTTAATATGGAGTGAAAAATTAGCCGTAGAAAACTAGATGGCGCTTCTAAATGGGCGATGTTATGAACTTTCTTCTAAAAACGACAAAGAACTTTTTTTATCACTGCATACCATTGCGAGAATTGAAGCTCTCCAGGCAGTTACGTACACAATCTTGCTTTTTAATTGCTCATAACGGGGGTCCAATACTTTTTTTGCATATTTTAACCGATCATTGCCTCTCTTTGTCAAGCGACGCAGAGACACGGCACGGTCATTTACCCAACCGTTTGGCGCAGATCCCAGTTCCCAGAGTTTGAGTAAGGGGCACATTAAATTCCAGGGCGAAACAGATTTGCAGTTTATTATGCCTGGGGAATCTTTGGCCGTCTGCACCGCTAGGATAGGAAACTTCAAATGCACACTAAACCGTGAGCGCCTTCAAACACGAATAGAGGATTCTACTGATTCAGCCCTTGCTCTCCTCCCTAGACATTCATGTCCGAACTTGAAACGTAAATGAAATGTATTCTTAATTGGCAAGGAATAGGGTACCGCTTGTCCGTCTGTCTTTTTATGGCACGAGCAGATTAACTCAACCGACAATGTGCGCAGGTGTGAGAGCAGGGCCAGAAGGCGGTCCCGCCCT
Source organism: Lissotriton helveticus (assembly GCF_964261635.1). Taxonomy (NCBI): domain Eukaryota; kingdom Metazoa; phylum Chordata; class Amphibia; order Caudata; family Salamandridae; genus Lissotriton; species Lissotriton helveticus. The sequence goes on along the minus strand of NC_136063.1, from coordinate 899,455,265 downwards.
CCACGGCCATTAGCTGCAATGACTTCCTGGCTGGACAATACTCGAAAGGCTGGAACGCCTCTGTCAATCAAGGAGACAAAAAGCCTCAATGAAGACGTGAGTATTTGTTGAAAGTCTGAGAATGAGAGAGCGTCTAGCAGAGCAGACAGAGGAGCTGTGAAGTATTGCTTGCATTAAGTATGCGCTAGCAAACACGATTTTACAGTTGTGTCAAAGATGAAAACAAGCAATGCTTTGGTAAAGTGAATAGGGATTTTTCTAGGTGAATGGGCTCTATTTGGAAATTGCTGTATGATGTCATGCGTTTAGATGCACAAACATAACAACACAGACACTGTCAAAACCTCGTCAGGGAAGTAAGTGCTATATAAACACAGGCCCAATATGCACACATGTAACACACATAAACAAAAAGACATAGCCGTATACAGTCATAAGCAGACATATTTATTTTTATTTTTTATTTATAAAGTTTTGTTTAGCGCAAAAGTGACCCTAATGGGTATCAGAGTGCTTCACAATTTTGGGTAAGAGGGATACAGTATTGGGAAGCAAAACATGTGTTGCATAGTTATGCAAGGCGTGAGCAAGACTCCTGTGGGTGTCAGAACGCTCCACCTAAGGGTAGGGCGGATACTATAATGGGTGGGGAACATTCAAACACATGAATGTACAACGCATGCTTTTAAAGTTATTCCCAGGTATATAACCATGTAAAAGTCAATCAAGACATTCGAACACATGAATGTACAACACATGCTACCAATGTTATTCAGTCAATCAAGACAACCAAATAGAGAGCAGTAATGAAGTCTAGAAGCCAAAGCCTATTAGGGCAGGAACTTGAGCATTGGGATTCTTTTCACTTACTTTTTGAAGGAAGCGGGGGAGAAGATTGTACAGACTTCTGGAGGAATAGAGTTCCAAATCTTCGTGTCAATGCCTGAGAAGGCTCTGTTACTTGACCTCTCTTTGTGGAAAATCTGTGGTTTCAGGAGCATTTAACTTGCACTTCGTGACTCTCTGCACCCCCCTGATAATTCTAGTTTTTTGAGCCAGAAAGATGGGGGTCTTGAAATTAAGTGCTTTGTGCATCATGCAGGCACATTTTAACTGTATTCTTGCCTTGTATGGTAACCAATTTAGGTATTTTAGGGCTGGGGATATGTGATCTTTTCTTTTTGTCCTAGTAATCAATCTAGCTGCAGTATTAATGGAAGCCCTTAGTGGGGCCAGGCTCTTTTTGGGGAGGCCACAGAGTTTGGAACTACCATAGTCTAGTGTTGGCAAAACCAGAGTCTGTACCTCAAGTTTGAAGTATTTCTGTGGAAGGAATTGTTTTAGATTCCCTAGCATGCTCAACTGATGTTTAGCTCCCTTAGGTGCATTGCTGTTATGGTTCTTCATATTTAAGTGCATGTCTGGTGTGATTCTGAGGGATTTAGCTGACTCAATAATATGGGGGGAGCAGCTTCGGTAGATTGAAATTGCTCTTCTCTCTGCGTCCGTATTGAAACCTATGTTTACAGTTAAACAAGCCAAAGGGTCATGCAGCCGTTGTTTAACATAGATGAAGTAATGGCCCAATCCTGTATGTGGAGCATAGTAGTGCACCACTTACATTAAAAACTGTGCTCATATGATCAATATGATGGTAAATATGACCATCTCTGCCGTTAGCCTGATAAGCAATTTATATGGAAGTAAAGATTGAATAGTACGCCGCTAGAAATAAAAAATATTTATTTGAGCACATGAGTTCAATGTAATGGTGTGGTAGACCATCAATATTGCAAGCATGATTTGTCAAGATAGAAGTGAAACGATGTGTGTAAGACAATACTAGAGGAAAAGTAAAATGTAAAACTACGGTCATGATGATGCCTAATTTGTAATGCGCGATGATGAAGGGAAACCCAGGGTAATAAAAACTGAACCCCGTGAGTAATCACTACCAGTCATACACAGAAAAAATATCAAAAATACACAAGCCCAAAACAAAACAGGGGATACAAATGGCAAGGTGCGCCACTAGGAATAAGAAATTGAGCACATGAGCTCAATGTGATGGTGTGAGTGTTTTGTAAGTAAGTCGTGGCTGTCTCGGCAGGGGGGTTACTAGCGCTGCCTCAGCTATACCTTTTTAAATAACTGTAGTGTCATGAGAGGACACTTTTAATCCGTGCATTATTTTTAACTATTGGGATTGCCGAGGGACTGAGCTTTGACACGGGAGGGGATTCTGTTTACTCACCTCTTCCTGGTGCTATTCCTGCCGCTATTCCGATTGGCGGGGACCGTCCGTGCGAGCGGTCCCGCCCTTCCGGCAGTTAGCGGTTTAGTTGGAGGGGGCATAAGGATAAAACAGGATGCAAACGCGAGCACGCAGCGGACGCACGCAGCGGGTGCGCCAAAGGCAAGCCCGTCTGTGCCCGTCCGCGCAAAGGACGCGCTCAGCGCCGGCCATGCTGCCTCTCCCTTGGTTTTTAGGAACCAAGCCCAAGTAAGTTGCATGATCCGGTACTCGGGGGCTGAACTTCACAGCATAAATAGAAGGGCTAGCTGTAAGGAAGGTCTCGGTTTTGTGGAAGCCGCCCCTCCTTTGTCTGATTTTTTAGTTAAAGACCTTCTCTCATGCGGGCTGCTGAATGTTCGATCTCTACCAAAACCCAGGACCGAAATTCAGCTACTGTTGGAAGTTCATGAATTGGAAGTACTGTGCATGACAGAAACCTGGACTCGTCAAGACTGCAAGGTCGACCTTGGTCTGGCCTGCCCCCCTGGCAATAAAATTCTACATAAGCCAAGACTGGGGGGGAGAGGGGGAGGGGTTGGGTTGGGTTGATTTTCAGAGAGTCCCTGAACCTGACTACCATCGATATTGACACAGTTGCAGGGGTTGAACTCCTTGGGTTTACAATTAAGAGTGCTTTAGGCCAGTCCTTGACAGGGATAATTTGTTATCGTCCTCCAGGTTCTTTTTGTGCACCAAATCAGCAACTCCTTTTGGAAATTTTTACCAATATGGCTGCCACACATCGGAGACGGCTGATTTTGGGTGACTTTAATCTTTGGCTGAATGGGCCCCTTGACATAGACCTGGCCAACTTCACACAATCTTGTGAGGGGCTGGGACTTTGTCAACAAGTATCCAAAGCTACTCGTTTGGGGGGACATATGCTGGATATTATTTTTGCAGAAGATGATCAGGTGTATATTGGGGAAGTTCTTCCCATGAACTGGACTGACCATTTTTTGGTCAAATTCTATCTGAACATGGCCAATTTGGACAAACGGGAAGGCAATCGGATGAGCAAATTTGTAGGCAGGGATTGGAGGGCTCTGATGCGGAAGAGAGGTCCTGATGGGGTGTTCTCATCGGAAGACTGTTTTTCCCCGGAGGCCCAAGTAGAGGAGAACTACGCCGCCCTTTGCAGGAAAATCACATTGACTCTTGACTCTCTTGCGCCTCTTAAGCACCTTCGGAGCAGGGGGAGACCCTCTGCCCTTTGGTTTAGTGAGGAACTAACAAACTTGGAACTCGAGTGTAAACGGGCTGAGAGGAGTTGGAGGCGTGGCTATCTAGATGAGGACAAAAGGTTATGGAGTACAAAAATTATAGAATATAGGAAGGTCATTAATAGGTTGAAAGCCGACTATTTTGCCTCCCTGATACTCAAGGCTCCAAATAGCTCTCGCAGTATTTTTAACACCCTTAACAGCCTGACAAACACAGACTGCTGTAAAAATGAGTTTCTTCCATCTCTGGTGCTCTGTGACAACCTTGCCGGCTTTTTTCATGACAAAGTTGACAACATTGTTTAGGAGCTGAGGAGGGTATCTTACCCCTCTGAGGGGGCGAACGCTCTGTCATCTGCCATTGAGGACACTGGTGCGATGGTAGCTAGCGTTAGCACGGAGGGGGCTGTTTCTGGCTCTCTCTCTGAATTCCCTCCCTTGCAGCTGGAAGACTTCTGTAAGGCAGTGGACAGTATTGCATCAGGTTCTCCCTTGGACCCGTTGCCATGTAAGATCTGGAAGGAGTTTTGGGGCAGAGTTGTTTCCCTCGCTCCGCCTGATTTGCAATCAGTCTCTCACTGGTGGGGTGGTGCCGTTTCAATGGAAGCAGGCACTGGTGACACCACTGCTTAAGAAACCTTCCCTTGATCCGGTGTGTCTCAAAAATTTCAGACCTATATCCCTTCTCCCTTTTCCTGCTAAAATAGTAGAACGGGTGGTGAGTGGCACGCTGTCCGCATACTTAGAAGAAGCTAAGCTTCTGGAGGAGGAGCAGTTTTGGTTTCGGCCGGCTTACGGCACCGAGACGGCCTTGGTGACCGTGATGGATGAGCTTCGGGGGCGGGCAGACAGGGGTCAGGCAGCAGTTCTTATTCTGCTCGACCTGTCTGCCGCCTTCGATACGGTCAACCACAAAATCCTTCGGCTGAGAGAGGAGGGAGTGACTGGTGTTGCCCTTAGGTGGTTTCATTCCTTCTTATCAGGGAGGCAGCAGGCAGTGTCCCTCTCCCCCTACCAATCTGCCTATACATATGTTTCACATGGCGTGCCACAGGGCTCGGCCATTAGCCCTATTCTTTTTAATGTTTATTTGAGACCCCTCATGGCGGTCATCAAGCGTTATAACATCAAGATCGTTAATTACGCAGATTACACGCAATTAATTCTCTCCCTCGAGGGAGAGCAGTCAACTTCTTTGGAGGGGTTTCACAGCTGCCAGCGAGACATGTCACAGTGGTTGAGGGAAAATTCACTACAAGTTATTGTAGCTAAAACAGAGGTGCTTTATTATGCTATGGGCAGGACTTCCTCTGTGCTGCCCATCAATTTTTTGCCCCCAGAATCTCCCAACCTTGGCCAGCCTGTTAAGACAGTTCGCAACCTGGGTGTGACATTTGATTGTAACCTTACCCTAGAGGCGCATGTCACGAAAGTGGTGGGCTGCTGCTTGGCCATTATTCATTCTCTTAGGAAGATCTTCCCTCTACTACCCCATCAGGCGCGCTCCTTGATAACACGGAGCACAATACTCAGTCGAGTTGATTACTGCAATGCTCTGCTCCTTGAGTCTCCAAAACTTTTATTTTATCAACTGCAGCTAAGTTGGTATTAGGCTGGTCGAGACGGTCCTCCACCTCTGGGGCCCTGGCGGAGTTGCACTGGCTCCCTGTGATACAAAGAATTAAGTTCAAATCACTTTGCCTAGTCTTTAAAGCTTTGCACGGAAGGGGTCCTATTTCTCTCCAACGCAAATTTGAATGGTATGTCCCTGGCCGATCTTTGCGTTCATCCAGGGCAAAACTAATAAAAGTCCCCCGCTTTAAAAAAGTCAGAGCGGGGGGTAGATCATTTGGGATTGCTGCTGCAAAGCTCTGGAACACCTTACCTCTTGAGCTGAGACAAGTCAGTGAACTCCTGCCGTTCAGAAGGAACCTAAAAACATGGCTATTTCCTAAGAATTGGAGCCTAGTTATAGTAAGTTCCTATGGAGGTGGTCAGACTGAGTTACGAGCGCCAAGATGCCTGTTAGGTGATAGTGCGCTAGAAATGCAATAAATAAAATAATAAAGAACCATCAATACTGCAAGCATGAATGGCTGAATTGGAAGTGAAACGATGTGTGTAAAATAATACTTGTATATAAGTAAGGTAAGACACACTGGTCACAAAGAGGATAATATTATAATGCTCAAGGACGCAGTGATGCCCAGGGTAATAACACTGAACCCCGTAAGTACTCAAGGCCAGTCATACCCAGAAGGAAATCAAAATACACAAACCTAAAATGAAGAAGTGAGATATGCAGACTGCAAGGTTATATTGATACCCTTAGGCAGAGCCTGATAAAAATGTGGCCGTGAGATAGCAGAGGCAAGTGGAACTTATATAGGTGTCAACATGCAATATGAGACTGGCCATCTGTCCAGGAGCAAACATGGTTGATCCATGTTGGATCTTGGTGCTATGAGAAGTAAGAAACCCTCTCTCGGCCCACAATCATCCAAAATTATGTGCGACCCCAAATGCGTATTAGCTGTCTGTGTTGATATTGACAATCAAACCCTTGATCAGTTCACAAGCTCGTATAATAGCCACAAGTTCTGATGCCTGGGTGGACTAATAAGGGACTTTTGATATTTCCACCACCGTGCGCAAAATAGTAATAGCATAAGCTGCAGTAGTTATGCCATCTTGAAATTTGAAACAAGAGCCATCTACATATAGTTCTCCATCGCTTTCAGAAGGGAGGGAAATTGCATGTGGCTGGATTCAGAGTGGCACATTATTTACTCGTAATATGCTTAGCAAACAATGTTAGTTGTTCATAACCAGTAAGACGTGCACTGGTGAGGTGCTGTGGCCTTGTTTTGTTCAAAAGAGTATCCACAGCATGCAGTACCATAACTGTGAGATTAGTATCAAGTATGAGTCCAACCGACTGTCTGATCGAATTGGCTTGTTCTCCTGCCTGAGGTATTTTAATCTGGGGAATGCGGGACAATACGGCATTGTCCTTAATCTGTATGGAAACTGGGGGATGTATGACGTTACAACGCATGCTATTAAAACGCATGCCTTTACGAAGCAAGTTTTACAACGCAAGTCGTTACAACGACATGCATTGGGGGGCGCTGGATAGTGAATAGTTTAATTTACTATTCCAACTCCAGTCCCCGTGGATAGTAGGGAAGGTGTTGGAAACTATTCCCTATCCTAGAGCGCCCCCCCCAGCGCAAGACGTTGTAAAAGTTGCGTTGTAATGGTTGCGTCGTAAAGGTACTTTGTTGTAAAAGTTGCGTTGTAAACGATGTTCCCCAAACTGGGGGTATATACAATAGAACTACATCAGTATCATAAATGGCCAACAACGTAGGGGGTACTTGAGCAAATTCAGGTGGAAGTGGGTCATCTTTAGATAAACACTGTTTAGTATCTACGTCTGGGCCCAGTGTAATATAGACTCCGTCTAGGGAACAGTAAATAGTAGCATGCAATCTCTTTGTAAATCCAAACCCATTAAATTATCAACCACAATTGGATGTTAAAAGAAATGAAGAATCCATAGTACAAGGAATAATAGTAAGAGCAAGGGGGCGTGAGATGGGGCTTACAATCAGTACTACTGAAAAACACTCCCAAATATTATTCTGGCCAGGCAGGGGTTCCCCAGGGACCAGGTATGGGGCAATAGAGCTTATAGTGGCACCCAATTCAACCAGGAACTCCTTGTGAGATCCTTGCTGATCTACCTTGACATAAGGGCCACATTGATCTACAGGTATCTGAACTGGTCCTGTACCCTGTCCCTGGCTGTCCTAGGACATCCCCATGACATCATCAATATCATAATCATCATTGTAGTACTGCCTGTCTCTAGGGTCATCATAATAATTGTCAGAATGATGTACAGCGGCAGAAGTACATTGCCGCCTATTGGTCCCACGCCCCCTGTTTCTGGAATCTCTCCCAGGATTGGACCAGACGTTTGGAAAAAGTACGGGGCACTGGCTGTGCCAGTGACCTTCCTCGTTACAATACAAAAACATTTATTTTGCCCCAAAGGTGCAACTGGAGGATGTCTAGTACGAGGAAGCTGTTGTTGGGGTCCCCATCCCCTGATATTACCTTGATTTGCCTGTGTAACGGGGATGGCTGGAAGGACTACGAACATTGTGCTTGGTGGGAGCCTGCTCCCATGTTACCTGCTACGTTTCCCTCTCCACAGCGACCGGATCCCAGATGGAACAACGAGCCATTATACCAATGGCCGCCTACGGACGAGGACAGCGATACCTTTAAGACTCCACAGTGGGTGGACGTGGCCCCGCCCCTCGACGACCCGGAAGGAAGGTCAAAAGAGAGCCTAGCGAAAGAGGAGATGGACAACTACCCGGAAGAGGAGGAAGCCGGAGAACTGAAGGAGCTGCAAGTGAGCCGAAAGCGAGAGGGAGAAGATCGACGGAGCGAGAAGTCCGGACCAGAGACGCAGCCAGGAGGCCACCGGTACCACGATTCGCCCTGCCACGCACCCACAGGAGGGGCGTGGCTCCAACAGGTATGGGGGCGTGTAGCGGGTTGGGTGTCTCAAAGGGTCCAACCTACGGACCAAGAGTGAGCGCGAGTAACAGTGGCTGTATGCTTCCCTGCACACCTACCCTCCCACACGAGCACCGTCTGCCCGGAGTGTACTTAGTTCTCCCTCACTGGTGTCCCTCACCCCCGGCCCCTATCACGAGTGTACAACCGACGGCCTGACTAGTTCTCTCTTTTCCCTTGTTTTCATGTCCCGAGAGGAGAGAAGACGAGACGAAGACCGTTCTAGCTGTACTGAAAGGCATCCTGGATATCCCGAAGAAGCCCCCATTTGACTCTGCCGCATTTGCTCGTGAAAGACTAACGAGCCGCCAGAGACGTTCCTACATAAAAATAAAGCCTTCGTTACGTTCCCTCATCAAGGACTCAGTATCTTCTTTGTCCGCCTCCCCCTGGGAACTAGTAGAAGCCCCCGAGCCAAGCATAGCCGACGCCCCCCTGGGACAGCCTGTTGCACTTGGTCTTCACATCCTTATGCTTTTTATCACTTCTATCTTTCTCTGCATTATCCCTATGCTCATAATATTGGGCCATATTTAAGATCACAGAGGGTAAGATGTAAACCAAGTGCTCTCAGACGCCTGAAGCCTGGACATTATTTCAGGGAGGAGATAATGATAAACCTATCAACAAATAAATGAACTCCTCCTGTAGTCATATCCTGCCCACTGTAATCCAAAAAACATTTCCTCAAACCTAGTGAAGATATCAGACACACTCTCGTCTTTCTTCTGCCGACAAACAGTCAGTCTATCCCAACTAAATTTCTTTGTCGGAATAAGAGTATGCATGTATTGCATTATACGGCTGGGCAAAGCAAGTAACTCAGCGCATGGTTTATCTCCTGGCTTCCTATCTCTGTCCCAACCTTTAATCGCGTCCCACGTACCACCTAATGCGTCAACGTGATCTTGGGAATGCACTTGCTGCCAAAAATTGACAGGGACTAGTAAACCAAAAAATATCTCAATGTCAGCAAGGGTCATTTCAGTGGAGGAAGCTGCCTCCGTCGATTCTTTATAGTAAGCAGTAGGATTTTTCCTAGAGTCGGGTATTATAGCCTTGAGGGGCAGAACCTCACTTCTTTTTCATGGACTATACACCCATTGTTCCTGGAAACGAGCAGGCACAGCCCATGTAGTACACATCCCATGCTGATCTGTTATTGCGGAAATTTCTGAATGGTAAAATTCTTGCATTGGGAATTGAGTTATTTTGGTTTCAGCTCCTATCATGTAATCTATCTCTAGAGGTCAACAGTATGGAAATGTTTGTATACAAGAGGATCAGCTCCAAACTATATACATAAGCACCTTCATTATTATCAAATAATATTCTGGGTGCATCCATTTCAATGTGTAGTCGTCAAAGGTCTATTAAGTAGGAGGACAAATGTTTGAGAGCATGTTGTTGCAGAAAGTGAATAGTCTCGCATTAACTGCCAAACATCTGTAAGACTCTAAATTGGGTTACGAGCACATCTTATCGCCTGATTCACTACTTCATTTTTCTCTCTATCTCCCACCAGGATCGTTTTAGCGGACCTAACCGTTCTCTAAGTCCAGTGAGATCTCTTTCTCCCGAGTCACGCACTGGTGTGTCAGTAATTAAGGCAGACGGTGGGTAAATTACTGGGGCATGAGTAGTAGGTATTGCAACAGTTAAAGAAGGTAGCAGAAGAGGAGCAGCAGGGTGCACACTAACTGGAGCAGTAGGTGTAACAGCTGCAGGGGGAGATGTGCCCAGTGCCTGTTGTTGCTGATGGGGAATAACGGGATAAACCCTATCCAGGACATATGCAGTCGGGGTCGAGCATCTAACAAAGCATCCAAGAAAGTATCCTCATCCTCCTTAGCCACATAGGATTTATCAATGTGCAACCAAAACCTCCTATCTTCAAGTTCTATCCCTGTCTCTTGCTTTTCTTTATCATAAGCTACGACCTTTTGTGTAAGTGTTTGTATCTTTCCTTTTCTAGCATCTCTCTCGGTTTTCAATCGCCTCTGTCTGGCCTCTTTTTGCCAGGTACAAAAGGAATCAAACATAGAATATTACATATTTTAAACAACTGTTCCTGTAGAAATCCTATCTTTTGTTTATCAAAAGAGCTGGTCAAAAGGCCACTGTAACTCAACATTGTCCCTCGTATATTCGTGACACAATGTACTAAACATATTAGGGCAAGGCCATGTTTCACGTAATATCATAATTAGGACTGCCCTCAGGAACCAAATCACATGGGTACCACAGCCACATAGAACCAAAACGGGCTCACCTCATATCGGAAGTACAAAGAAACCAGTTCTGCATTGCCAACTCTTCAGACCAAAGAGTAAGATCAGGATTCGCCTTTTAGGACCCCAGTCGGGATGACCACTGGGCGAGGCACCCTCCGGTGGGACAGAGGTAGCCGCTGCAAGTAACAGAAACTTTTTGTGCAGGGATCCCTGAGCCGTCAGTCCGACCTGATGATGTCCACATCCTCCTGTCCGTCCACGGAAATTATTGGGTCATTAGCCCAAAGGGAGTCCCTGTTCGGTTGCCAGCTGAAGGAAATGACCCACTTGGGGTCATCCGGGTCACTAGTAGAACACCTCTCAGCCTTCCATACCCAATGAAGAGTCGGAGGAACCGTGGAGAATTTACACTCTCAACTGTTTATTCGAATACACTCAGAGTAGAGCCCTGTCTGCACAGTCTCTAGTAGTGGTACAGAGGGATCTGAAGATCAGCAAGCATGGAGATACATTATGTACATTTCATGAGTAGATGAGAAAACACCCATATTGGAATTTTCTAGGGAGATGCAACTGGACAGTAAAATACTAAAAAGAAAGGTTTTTTGCTCTCAAAACCCAGCAGAGTCCAAGGCCATTGCACCCGGTACTGCGATAAGGCTACCAGACAAGTGGGAGAGGGCCTCTATCCAATGGGAAAGCTATGCGCTGGCAATAACAATTCTTCTTTGCAGAAACGAAACTCAGCAGAGGGCATTTCTCAGAAATAGCAAGGATTAGTTTTGATTGCCTTTAAAATAGCGCATGAAAATAAAATGGTGCAGCGAATGCTAACTTTTACAAGGAACTGCGTAAGCATTAACAGGCCTAGTCTAACAGACTATGATTATTGGAAAGATAGTATTGACTTGAAATCAATTTGGGGCACTAAGTACTGGCAGGTCCAAGGTACAGAATTCTTATTTTGTGCATGTGTCATACCTTCACAAATAATCTTTCTAAATGATACGGTCCAACAACTACTTTTATGGAACTGGCTAAAACTAAAGAGTTGAATACTCTAACTATTCCATCCCTTGCCCTTTTCGATGATTGGCAATCTTATACAAATTATAGTGAAGCTTAATTAAAAGGCATTATACAAAATGGTACATTTAATTCTGGACTTATGGCTCCAGGAGGTTGGTTGATATGGCCAGTGGACACTAATGTTTGTCATGCTCGTTTTTAACCCCTTCGATGCTGATGACGGCCCCCAGCCGTCATGCATCACGGTGCTCGTGTGCTGATGACGGCTGGGGGCCGTCATGAACCCGCCCACTTCGAAAAACGCCGCACAGGCGCAGAATCGAGCCCGCGCCCAAGGGATTAAATTCCACATCTGGTTTTAAATCAAATAGACTTGATCCCCGATATTCACAATCCATGCAACATAACACTGTGAATACTTATTTTATGGCTACATTATCCCAACAATGGTTAGAACATTCCACTTTGTCTGCAGTGAAGTTATTGCATTGTTTCAAAGTGAACTTGCGCATTTTAGCGCGTGGCAGTGTTGACGCAGCAGCGTTTTTTAACTTGACCCCGCTTTTCTATTTTATTTATATTTGGATTGCATTCTACCCTGTTTTTATATTCTAGCCTCTCCCTCACTTGCACGGTAATAGTTTACTCACCGCTCTTTGGCGGGTCCCTATATTTCCCGGCTCCTTCTGATTGAGGCCGCCATCTTGGGGGTAGTTTTCCTGCTCGCCGGGCGGTGCCAGTTGTGCGAGCAGACCAGCTGTCACAAGGACACGCTGGCCTGCATATAAAGCGACCATTCTACGCGCAGCGTTTCGCCGTAGTGACGCCGGAGTCACGCCAGAGTCCAGCCCGTCTGCGCCCGTCAGCGTCCCGGAGGCGAGCGGAGCGGCGGGCGGGGCTGGCTCTGCGGGAATATTAATACCTGCTGCCATTATGGTATGCTATACGTCGTTGGAGCTTCGGTCTTTGCAAAAGGTATCCTGTGTCTGTCACAAAGTATTTCCTGGTCGATATAGGGGTAAGAGGCGATGTCCTGGTTGTGGTTGGTTACCAGGCAATGCCCCGGCCACTATATCGAATAGGGAGGTGGACAGTGTGAAGCATCTCTGCCTGCTCTTAAACACCAGGTCAGTGCGCAGACATGCCCAGGATATCTACGATCTCCTGGCCACTGAAAAGCCGTTATGCCTGATGTTGACATGGTTAGGAGAATCGTCTAATCCCGACATTGCTATAGCAATTCCCCCAGAATATAACATCTTTAGGCAAGATAGATCGGAGGGAAGGGGCGGGGGTGTGGCACTTGTGGTTAATAAATCCGCCGCATGCTCCATTATTCCCATGGAAGCCATTACAGGATCTGAATCCCTTGCTTTTACTATAGCATTGGCGCCTCATCATTCTCTTAAAGGGCTTTTAGTTTATAGACCCCCTGGACCGGCCGGATCCTTCTTTGATGAGCTCCAGTCGGCTATTTTGGCGCTGGTTCTGAGAGCCGAGCACTCTGTATTGGCCGGGGATTTTAATTTCCATATGGATGAGGGATCGGACCCTGACACGATCAAATTGATTGATATCACGGCCCCCCTAGGCCTTGCCCCTACCTCTCGGGACCAACGCATGAAAAAGGTCATACCTTGGATCAGGTCTTTTCTACATCCCCCATAGAGGTGACGTCACTTTTGCCGGTGCTCTGGTCAGATCATAGGCTGGCCAAATTTTATGTGCCGGGCATAAAGAAACTATCAAGTTCTGCCCTTAGGCAGCAGGGACTAGCACCCAGGGCGTATCACCGGGTGACCCCAGAAATGCTGGCACAGGCATCTCTCGACCATCCGTGCCCTCTTACGGGAGATCTGGATAGGGATTTGGAGTCTCTGCAAGCGTGGCTGACGGACAGGCTGAATGATTTAGCCCCTGTGATGGCCCCCCGATCAATATCTAAATGGGTCTCTGCCCCCTGGTTTACCGAAGCACTGTCGGCCTCTCGACGGCAGTGCAAGGTGGCGGAAAGGGCGTGGCGGTCACAGTATGATTCCGCTGCCAGGCTTGTCTACAGGACAGCGGTTAAAGCCTACTATCGGGATATCCTCCTTGAAAAAAAAGGCTACTTCGCTAGGAGGATAGAGGCTGCCTCTAACTCATGTAAGGAGATTTTTACGATTGTGAGGGAATTTACGGCCCCACGATCTAACTCGACCCTGGCCGTTCCTTCTGAGCCGTGGGTTTCTGCTCTTGCCAACTTCTTCACCACCAAGATAAGAATGATCCACGACTCTTTTCCCTTGAAGGTGTTGAAGTTCCTCCCAGCCTCGAGGACGGGTCAGTTCCACCGGCCCCTCCTGGTTCAGCGCTGGCAGTCTTTCCGCCAATTTCAGTTTCTTCGTCATTGGTATTTATGGCCAACCTTAAATCTGGGTCGCCTCTTGACCCTTGTCCGGCCAAATTTTGGGCGAAAATGGCGGAAGTTGTAAATCCGTTGGCAAATCCACTTCTGAATCTCTCCTTGAGTCGGGGAGTGGTCCCGCAGGCTTGGAAGCAGGCGATGGTTATCCCCCTTCTCAAGAAGCCGGGCCTAGACCCTGAGGCTTTGGCCAATTATAGGCCCATCTCTCTCCTCCCTGCGTTGGTTAAGATCTTGGAGAAGCATGTGCATATGGTGCTTTCCAATTTTTTGGAATCCCATAATTTGCTGCACCCCACTCAATCTGGCTTCCACCCCAACCTCAGCACCGAGACGGCGCTTTTGGAGGTGTCTGAAGCCATTAAAGAGGCACTGGATTCGGGAGGCAAAGCTATGCTTGTAATGCTTGATCTGTCGGCGGCCTTTGACACCGACCCCCATAAGGGTCTCCTCGCCAGACTTCATGAGATCGGTCTGAGGGGGACGGTGCTTAGCTGGTTTAGATCATTTTTGGCTGGCCGCCGACAAACGGTCTGGGTCTCGCCTAGCTCTGCCGTGATGCCGCCTTTGGGAGTCGGTGTCCCGCAAGGCTCTGTGCTGAGCCCGACTCTTTTTAACATCGTTATGACCCCTTTGGCGGCACTGGCGGAGTCGTTTGGGGCCCAGATCGTATCCTACGCCGACGATACCCAGCTCCTCTTTACGTGTGGGAAAGGAGAAGAGTTTGATGGAGAGAGTATCCGTGAGTGCCTTGGGGCTGTTTTTAAATGGTTCCAGCTTAACAGCCTCAAGTGTAACTCAGATAAATCTGAAGTACTCTTCTTCGGCTGCCCATCTGATCCAGACTGGCAGGAATGGTGGCCTGTTAATATGTTCCCTCCAGCGTGCTCATCCCAGCTAGCAAAGAATCTGGGGATCAAGATTGATAATGGTCTGACGCTAAGATCTCAGATCCTTGGTCTAACGGGAACATGATTTGGCCTGCTCCGGATGCTCCGCAAGTTTCTTCCCTTGCTCTCAGAAGATCATAGGAAAACTACGGTGCAGGCCTTAATCGGCTCAAGATTGGACTATTCCAACGTCCTATATCTGGGCCTGCCAGAGTATCTCCTGCAACGGCTGCAGGTGGTCCAGAACTCGGCCGCGCGGGCCATTTTTGGCCTACAGACGTGCCAGAGTCTCCGGCCTTTTGCAGTCGCTTCACTGGCTGCCTATCCGGAAGCGGATAGTTTTTAAGGCCTTGACCTTGGCCCATAAGGCCCTCCATGCCTCGGGAGCAAAGTATCTCCAAAGGAGACTTGCCTTTTACCATCCGGCCCGATCTCTGAGATCTGAATCAATGTTTCTTGCAGTGGTCCCTCGAGTAAAAAGGGCCCGCATCGGAGGTCGTTCTATTAGGCTACTGGCGCCACAGCTATGGAACACTCTGCCTTTGGCATTACGCAGCACCCCCAATTTGTTGTCTTTTAGGAAGGGCCTTAAGACTTGGCTTTTTGCCCTTTAGTACGCTTGTATTCCTTTTGCTGGGTCTGTTTTATTTTACTGTGTTGTGTGTTTCTGCTACAGGTTTTTTTCCCCAATAAAAGCGCCGGGACACTCTATGGAGTAGCCGCGCGCTATAAAAGACCAAATTAACATAACATAACATAACATAACTAAAAGACGTATGAGAACAAAATTTATGAATACAAATTAACATGATGGGTTTACGAACAATAGGTGAACTGATTTAAATGACATGTAAGCATGGTGTGTTGGCGCTTCCCCCTTGCCTGACCAATCATATTTCATATTTTTATGATATTGAAACTTAAGTGGGTGGAACATTCAGAACGAAAGATATAACTAAGATAGCTTTAGTTAGTCAGATGAAGAATTGCTGGATGAAGAATTGTTGGATGAAGAATTGCTGAACGGAGAACAGAGAATGCTGAGATCGGAGGGTGCTGAATGATGGGAGAGATGCTGCTGCTGTGAGATGCTGATGAAGATTGATCGCAGAACCTGAAGCAGAAATTTCTATCATAATTTAATTGGGTTAGATTTGAAGATAGCGGTAGAATCTCAGGGAGGAAGAGGGTGTCAGAGAGGGGTGTGGCGCAAATGTTGGTATTCAAGAAAGGTCATCTATCCGGTCCTGATTCCTGTCCAGGAGCCTTTGTCTCCTGACCTCTCCCAGGGGACCCTTACCAGCCCTTTGGCCAGGAGGTTGGTCTTTGACACCATCCTTGGTAAATAATATTTTCGGTTATTTGTAAATGTTCTGATTTTTTCTCTCTGTCCTCTCCCTTTCCGACATCAGTTGATTGCACGAGTCAGAGATAAATATATTGGAGCCTATTTATGAGGCCATGCATCACTTTTACGCTGCTGGTGCGTCACTTTTTGTGACGCACCAGCGGTGTAAAAAATGTGCCTTGGTGCACCATATTTACAAAGTGATGCATCTAGGAAGCTGCGTCACTTTGTAAACCCCTGCGCCACATTATACTTGCGCCAGGTATAATGTATGCAAGGGGGGCGTTTTGACGCAAGAAAGAGTTATAGAAGTGACGCAGTGAAATCTATAAGATTTCACTGCGCCATTTCTTGGACGCTAATGCGTCAAAATCCTATGCCTGCCTCATGGCAGGTGTAAGAATGGCGCAGGCACTAACAACATGGGACTTGCCCATGTGGAAGTACACATTGCTGGAGTTGCGTCACTTTTGTGACACACTCCAGCAATGCATCACTTTTGCGCCTACAGATACCGTCAGAAATACTGACGTATCTGTAACTCCTTGCAACATGATGCGTCATACTGTAAATATGACGCATCATTAGTGTCGCAGGGAGAGCGCGGTGAAAAGTGATGCATCACTGTTTTCACGCAGCGATGCGTCCCTTTTCATAAATTAAACCTATTGTGTTTATTAATTGAATTTTTCTCTCCTATGAATGATGGTGACTGCACTGTATTTAGACTGTTCACATGCATCAATATTTTAGATAAAGATTCGAACACTTCTTCAGTTTGTGGTGATTTTAATTAAAGTATAGAAAAGTTAGTTTATATTAATTATCACCATCAACAAGTTCAACTAATGGTCCATTGACCAGAGTAAAGAACTTGTCGATCTGTGAAGCGTTAGTTAAATATATGAGCAGAGGTACTAGATAAACTAATCCTGAACAGTTTTGTGAAGGTTTGACAAAACTTAAACCCACACCAGCAGTTTTAACCACTTGTGAGTTTATGGGCCCAGGTGAGTATATGCTAGTGGAGTATCTGTTGTTGGTGGACCTCTGGATCACACTGAAGAACAGGCGCATTCCATGGCATTAGCTTAATTCTACCACTTTGTTCTTACCATTTAATTTGACAGGTAGACAGCAATCAATGGCTATGAAACTCTAGGTATACTATGGTACACATTGAGAAACTTGAACAGCTTCCCCTTACAATTGCAGAAACACCATCTGCAGTCTTTTTAATACACAGATTTATCGCATTACCTATCTCTACTTTTCAGTTCACTGCTTGCATGAAACACTTCATGGTGGGTAGATACTAACCTCTGGGGGCAGTTATATACATGATTTGTGGCCTGACATTTACATATCATTGTCAACGGGCTGAGAGAGAAGGTTTTTTTACAGGGGAGGAATGTGACTCCACTACCGGTCATTCTCTACTTTGTCAACATGTAAAAATCTGTGGTGCCTGTAATGTATCTGTCCTTAATTCAGCATGTTATTTAAAAGGAACTCCTGTTTACTCTGTTATTCCCACTCTCACATTGCATTCAAATGGAAGCTATTGTGTCCTTAATAATCAGGATTGTCGCGGTGTGCGGGCAGGAATCCGGTTTGTGGTATCTGTTTCCTAGTTAAGTCACTTGCTGGAACAACGTCCTGATTTAATTACACATGGGAGTGTTGATAGTTTAATAGGGCCTTCCATTTAAATTTGAATACAGATTTCAATAAGCTAAGCAGACTTACATCTTTATTGTTTCATCTAGAAGTGGCTCTTATTTCAGCTTGTCAAACCTTCGAATTGCAGGTGGAGAGAACATCCAATGAAATACAGTCATTGTTAAACACATATCTCCCCTTACATTTCAGTGAACTCATTCATTAAATATTTAATTCATCTGATACCACTGGCCTGGCCCTCTTTTTTACACTTGTGGGTCCGGCCTCGTAACCTCATTTCAAACTAAGTTTGGAGTCGTACTAGCTTTTATACATTGTATTTTTTTCCAGCATGAAAGATGGGTTCCTGCTGCTGCTCGTCTCAATTTTGGGTGTTGTAGTGCTGTTCCCGCTATTTTGCAATGGATGCTCCATTGGTGGTCCTTCCAGGGCAGACATTGCTGCAGCTATACCGTGAGCGCATGCTATGTCTCTTTGGAGTAGTGGCTCAAGACGCTCTATTCTGTTTAACCTTCCGCTATGCCTACTTTAACGACGTGCAGCCTATGTTTCATTGCAACCGGTGCTCCTTTCATCTGCCTGGCTACGCCATCACAAGCTGCCCTCGATTTCAAACTGCCGATGAGTCCCTTAGTGGCCCATTACCAGGACTGTTCCTTGGGCATGTGACTGCTTCATAACCGAGCGTTATGGCCAATGGGCAGAAATGGTTCCTGTGCATCAGCACAGCACCTTCTGGAACTTAGTTTCATTGATATCAACACAGGTTGCCCCATGATGGTCTTATCGACAAATAGCTCCCAGGAGCACAGTTTTTCCTCTGCTCTTCTCAATAGAATTGTTGATATTCATCTCTCTGAAGGAGCAGATTTAATAATGGAATTTTTGACCTCTCAGTTGGCATCTCATGTTTTGGGGCCTGGCAGGACTGTTTGAAATTTACATTGATACAAAAAAAATGGGGGGGTGGTGATTTTGCAGTCTTTCATCAATTATCAATGAACCATTGACTGCACTGCCATTCTAATGCTTTGGGATTGCTTATCACCTGAATTCTGTCATCAATATTGGTGCTGGCATCCCGACCATTGCCTTTTTCCCTATGTGAGCATGAGCGTGCTGCAGTTCTTACTTTGCTTTGCACAAGTTACTACACACACGGTTTTTTGCTTTGTGCCACTCTGTACTTTTACACAGACCTCACTGTTATTTTTTGTTCTTTATTTTCCTGGGATTTAGTCTGAACATCATAGACAAGATCAAACACCAATGCCCCTTGTTATTATGTTTTGGTCAGGCTCTTGACAAAACACACATATGCAGCTGTTGTTTGGGAACATGCACTACTCGTCATATAGGTATGCTCAGATAGGCAAATACACAGATGAGATCGCAACTACACCTGAGATGTAGAACCTTCATCTGTGCATGCTAAGGTATAAGGTCAGGTGCAAACACCCAGAGATCATTTGATATACAATCAACTCTGTAGAAGGGGAGGAGGGTTAGTTTAACCTGTCTTACATAATGACAGCTCCTTTAATAATTTATGGATTACTAACTATGCTGACCATATTTGTGTTAGACATCATCCTACTTATTGTGGCCTGTATAACGCATACGAGAGCACCATAGTTAAAATAAATATTTAAACTTTTCTTGTGTCTCTGTCAGATCTTATTATGGACAAGTACGAGTGTGAGAGCAACAGGGTGTGTCTTGTCACCGCAAATCCTGGGAGGGTTAAGGAGTGTTGTATTCTGGGTTGTCTTATCACTTGTTCTTCTGTGAGTGAGTAGGAGGGCATGTGAGACACTATAGCTAGTCAGTCCTGGGCTCATGGGTACTAAGGTGGTAGGATAACTCAGTCCCTGGCTACTAAGGTTCTATGGTACGAAGCATAATTATATGATTTCGTAGAATCACTGAAATGGCCGTACTACTGTGGCCATAACATTTTGGAAACACATCTAGCATTCTATGGTCATGTACTAACACAAACTTCCTGGTTGGGGGATTGTAATAAAATTATGGATCCCTTTACTGATAGGAAATTACTTGCTAGGTATGTTCCCAACAAAATGCAAAAACACATTTAAAAAACACTATTCACTCATGGAGTACATTTTTTACTCTCCTCTACAGCAATCCAAATCTCGAGTAGATTACATTTTCCTTACATCACACTTAATCTCCTCAAGAGCACACGCTGAAATTGGTCCTATACTAATATCTGTCCATGCACCAGTACTTGTTGATATGTAAATTTTGACTATAACTTATAGATCAAGCAATTGGTGCTTCATTAACTGCCTCTTGAAGGGCAAAACGTTTGTGGAAAAGTTTGAGTTTATTTTGCAGGACTATTTTGACTCACACACTACCTCTGATTATAATTTTATATTATATGGGATGCCTTCAAGCCAACGGGTAGAGTTTATATAATTGATTATAATGAGGTCAAAAAGAAGAAAACTATCATGGAGTCCTCACTTTTACTTACATCTATCAAACAACTTGAGCATAAATATTATGCATCCAATAAGGATAACACCCTAAAGCACCTTATCCAAGCTAAGCTGTCTCTCAACAAACAATCAATTATAGAGGTTTCTGGTGTGTTAATATAAATCAAACCTAATTTTTATGGAAGGCGCAACAGAGCATAAAAGATGCTGGTGAATTATCTCATTTTCAAATCTCATAAGTTCACAATAGTTAGCATTATAGATGACAGCGGTGTTAAACATTTCAGGGTTGTTGAAATCCTAAAATGTTTTACAGATTCTTATCAAACCTTATACACAACAGAACACTCTCCTTCAGACCAAGCTCTAGACTCCATTCTACCACTGTCTCACCACTCGCAGGACTTTTCTTTTTTCAATAAAGACTTACCCATCTTGGAATTGAAGATAGCATTTACAAAATTACCTAAAGATAAAGCCCCTGAACCATATGGTTTGACAGTCGAATTCTATTTACGTTCCTCATGCATCTTACTTCTACGTTTGCTTTTTCTGTATCAATACTTTCTCTCCAACAGTGAAAATACTAGCCCTTTGACTCAATCAGTTTATCCCAGACTTGATGAGCCTTGAGCAAACTGTGTTCATAAGAGGTAGAAATTTGGCAGACAATTCTAAATCTTTCCTGGATATTCTACACCTTTCATCGTAAGCATCTACCATCATGGCTGCTATTACACTAGATGCAGAAAAGGCATTTGACCAAGTACACTGGCAGTTTATAATGCATACACTCAAATGGTGGTATATTAGTATGCTCTACACCTCCCCTTCAAACTCACTATTTGTAAATGGCATTCAATCCTCTTGCTTTCCTTTTGATTGGGTACCCAAAATGGATCCTAAAATTTAATAAATCTAAGGTCCTTCTATAAAATAAGTCCTGTTTAAAGGAAATGTTTCAAACAATGGTTTTAAATGGAATTCTAACTATATTACATGTTAAGGGATCAAATATTCCTCATCAATTACAAAAACCATCCAGTTGAATTTGGATGACACTCATCAAAAAAAGATTCAAATGTCAGAGAAGCAGCCCACCTTGCAATTATCTTGGTGGGATAGATTGGAAATGATCAAAATCATAATGCTGCCTGCTATCAATTTTTATCTATCTATGTTTCCATTGAAATTCTTCTAACCCCTTAATCATTTGCTGGGAATGTTTTTATGGAATGATCGGGAGGCTTGTATATAATTGGTCTCTTATGAAAGCCTAAAGAATTTGGTGGGATAAACTTCACTAACTTTTGACAATATCATTAACTATTTATACAAAAACGAGTTTTACCCTATATGCACAACTCCATGGACACACCTTTAACTGTCTGGCACAAATTAGAAGACGCTTTGATCTAACCCTTCCTTTTTCACTCTCTGGATACTTTTTCTATCCCTCCAAGATCTTTTGCATATCCCACCATAAAGCACTTGATATCAATACTAATACAATGTCCGATCCTTAATCGTCCTCTGTCACCATTGCAGATGTTCCTCGACTCTTCAATTTTGCACCACAACATATTAAACTATTCAATCGTACATTTCTTCAGAGAGACTGGGTAGCTTAAAGAGTAATTCAGGGTAAACACTGTTTGCAGGGTGTGCATCTCCTCTCCTCATCTAAAGGTAAAAGCATATTCAGCCTTTCATCTGGTACCACTGTCAAATATGACTCACTTACAAAGGTTCTCACACAATCTATATCGACACTTTCACAGGAATCTCCCCAATCACATTTTGCTTCTATAACATTTAAACTTTTTCACCCCTAATAATGCTTCCGATATATACAAAGATCTCCATTTTATACTTCCAAACTGTCCCAAATATAAAATAGAATTAGTATGGGAATCAGAACTACAACAATAATTTTCCTCGAAAACCTGGAACTCCATTTGGTCACAAATTCATCACATTTCTAACATAAGTTGTTTGTAACCCCAAACTCTCTCTGTTAATGCAACTCAAACATACAGAATAAATGTTGGACCTGTACAAATACTAGGCCTAGGCTTAGTTTATGGAAACGCCCTACACTGAACTCAGCCAAGTGGCTAAAGAAACTTTGCTTCGCTACGTTGAGTTCCGCAGATGTGCAGAGTCTGCTGGCAAGCCTATTCGTGTTTTCCTGGCATACGCAATGCCAAGTACATCCGAGCATGCCGAATTGCGAGAGAATGGTAACATGCGGTTCGCTCACCAGGTGCCATGACAGATAAGGCTCGCCTACCTTGTGGGCAGTGCTGCCGCCCAGGTACGCAGCCCTGGGCGATCTTCAGCGAGGAGGAGATGGTAGAAGGCGGCAGGCCTGGCAGTGGATACCCCCTGAGGGAACATCAGCTGTGCTGAGGGAGGGTGCACAGTTGCGTGCGGCTCACCTGTCAGGTTTGGTTCGATATCCAGCAGCTGACACACCGCTTGGTAGCTATACTTGACCGGCAGCAGCAGGCCCTGCTTGATCTGCTCGGTGTCTAGATTCTGGGGCTCAGTGAGTATTCATTATTTGTTGTGTTTGTGTTGTGCAATGCAAAATAAATTTACGTTAAGCAGCTCACACTTAGAGGTAAGTTACGTTTAGTTTCCGTTAAGAATATTAATATTGTGGTCCAGTTTTTGCTATGCAGGTGCTCAGCGCTACCTAATTGTACACATCATTAGGGCTTTCTTTGGTTGATTATTTAAGATGCCATCGCAGACACTTCTGTTCTCCTTTCACCATAGTCAATGAGTGATATCAGTGAGTAAGCATTCTCTGTGACTTGTACAGTTTCAAGCTATTTCACAGAGGTGTGTAGTATGCATCTATGCATTTCAAAAATGGAGACTGAATTGGTCCATCAAAGGGGTTGAGAAATGAGAATAGAATCAAAGATCATTCACTGCAATCAGGACCGGACTGGGAACCCAAAGCAGGTCTGGCAATTTTGAATGACTAGCCCCCAAGAGGAGGGAAGGGGTGAGCCGGTTAGGGAGGTACAACCGTGAAGTACGACTGCTTTTGTTACAGGAAGCAGATGCAGCACCGCTGCAAAACCGGCCCCCAATAACAAAAATAATAGGACTAAAATGGGCAATACAACGATAGTCGATAGACTCCAAACTAGTACTATATTTGATCTGTAGAAGTGCAATGTGACTGCATTTGCCTGTCTTAATAATTTTGTGGAGATTTAATTGAATCAGTAATGTATTTTCTTTTATCTTTTTAATTCCTTACATCAGCACCCGAGGGCAAGAAGAGGGACGTTGAGAAGACCGGTCCAGGAGTAGCTGGTCAGCAGGAAGCACCGACCACCAGAGCCGCTGCCAAGGGCTCTGCTAACCCCAGTAAGTCCCAATATTTATTATTATCATTTCCCTAATGTTGGCTTCTATGATTGTTGTGGGTTTAGGGTAGAATCTTGGTTTACTGGAGTGTTAATTCTGGGTTCCAGGACAGGAGTTGCTGCTTGGATGCTGGTGTTGCTGGCTAGAAATAAATTTGTTCTGACACTCTCACGTGCTGTCTTCCTTTCACGTGGAAACGAGGACAGGATACATGAATCCACTCATACAAAACACAATGGATTAGCTACTTTTCCAGTGCCCACTGTACTACTTTCATAGCATTTTTATTTCCCTTTGATTATTTTTTGTTATACTGTCTCTTTTCTAATGCCTCTTCAATTTTTGTTTAATTCCTGTTATCCCTACTTTATCTTTTTTCCTTAGTACATTGGTTTTTTTTTGGTAGCTGACATTTTCCGGTCTGTACTCGTCTTTAGTTCACTTATCTTCTGCTTTGTTGGTAATAATCTTTCCCTCTATCCTATATATGCTGTGGTACTGAAAGACTTGGAACACATTTTGGTACTCTATTCTCTACCATGAAGATTGCAGACCCAAATAAGCTAATATTATAAATATTATTCACCAGGTATGTTTGTTGAGCAGGCTTTCTTTTTCCTGCTTCTGCTCTAACAATTGAGTTATAAGAAAGTGTCCATGGTCATGGACCACCCCCATTGTTGTGAGCTCTGTAATTCATTTATTCAGCATACCAGCTGTTTTCATGACAGTGCAGCATGGCTGGAAAGTATGAGGTCCTATTGTATTTGCCAACCAACACCATATGTATTTCCTTAATCATTATTCCACCCTTTATTGTGCTTCAATGACGGAGTCATCTTGATTATCATAGGCTATAGCTCTGCCCCTCTATTATGAAACGTTTTAAGTTGGCTTCACTACCTGATTTGTCAAATATTATTAACCAACTAAATCGCAAGAGTTATATTTTTGTTAGAAGATACTGTAGTGCTTACCAAACTGTATCAATGTATTGCGATTGTATTTCTTTGATTGAAAAAATGTATGGGAGACGTCTCTGGCATCTAAAATATGTATAATGTTTTATTCTAGCCACACACCAGTGATGCCAGCTCAAGAGCTGCTGCAGGAGGAAAGTCAGTTGAAGGGGGAAAAGCAGAGGCTGGCACTTGTAAGTCACATATTTGGTTGCTTATTGACAATTACTTTTATACTCACTAGCTAGTACCAAGGGTTATCAGCTCATGACCGTGTGCCACCCAGCTTTACCAGCTGCAGCAGTGGTTGAGCTATTATGGCCTCTTCTGTCTGCAACTCAGCAAAAGCCCCCCTAATGAGAGTAGATGGCTTGTGGAATCTGAGAAAGAATGGAAGGTTAAAATAAAGAATGGCTGAACATGGTGTATAAAGTGAGTGAAAGGATAGGTGGGTGAAAGTTTGCGTGGTTGGGTAAAGGGATGGACGGGCGAAAGGATGATTGAGAAAGGGTCGATATTGATATTGAATGGATGGATAATGGATTGGAATTTTGGTGAAAGACTGGATGAGAGAAAGTACAGTTTAAATCATGGTAGCTGTAAGTGAATTAGAATGACAGGATGAATGACTATTTGGATTGCTTTGATGAATAAGCAAGGCAGCTCTTCTCATTGAGAGGGTCATGCTGCTCACCTCCTTTGCTTACTTTGTTTATGTAGGGTTATCAACACGATGGTGTAAAGTGAGGGATATTTTTTAAAAATCTACTCCCTTGACTCACTGTATTTGTTAAGCGAGGCATATGTATCCCATCAATAATCATTCATCACCCCCCTCCGCTAATTGCATTTTGCCAACCATGACGAAATGCAGTTTGGTTCATTTTTGTGACTGCAGTGTTGGCTCTGCAATGTGCGTCTGCAACAGCTAATGCAGTATTTACAAAGTTTTCAATGTATTGCAAACCGAATAAACAAGGCGTGTTTCCTTTCACCTACTCAGTCACCTCTTAGTGCTTCACTTCTTTATGTTTTCCTAAGTTCTTCTGTCCCAGCCTACCCAAAAATTAAAAAGTACATTTTTGGCATGAGACACATTTTGTTTTATAGCCACGTGAATGATTCCAAAATATATTTCATGGTTTCCCATAACAGATTTATTTTACGCCTGTTTAGATTTTTCCCTTTCGAATTCCGTCGACTAGTACAGTGACTAAATAAGCCAAAGATAATAGGCTCTACCCTACATGCCTAATCCTTCTACCCTATCGTGCAATAGAGTAAGTCAAGTTTCCTTTCCTTACTGCCCAGCAAATTAATTTGTTGAAAATAATATGCGGTGGTGTGTGAGGCCAGTGAGTAAAGAGGGACAAGTGCATAATTTGATGTCAAATTTTGCGTATGGGATATGCTGTGACGAACATGTCAAATACAATCTATATAGCCCGTTTGTTTACCTGTAGTGCTTTGCAACATTTTCCCCAACGTCTACTCATGGCTGACAAGATAATATCTGCATTTTATACATGAGATGTGCGACGTAGTTTCTCATTTATTATTCATCTGCCTCTTTGGACTAAGGGTAGAAAGAGAAAGGCATTTAGAGAAGAGCCGGGCCATTGAAATAACAAACAAATATTAGTGAACTACAGCTGCCCCCACTGCAGACAGTGGCAAAATACCCAACGTGCTGGGGTAGCAATGAGCATGGCTCCATTAATTTAGCACAATACACAATTCCATAGTGCATGATGCCTCACTCATTAAGGAGAGATCATTTACTTTCCCAATCATAGTGTCTGTTTAGTTACTTCAAAAACCTTTAGAATTTTTAATCCAGTGTTCTTATTCTGCCTTAATACTTTTCTGCCACACAGTCAGTGCTTTATATGTGAAGCATGTGTTTATAAACTTAAAACTGGCCTTGTGACTCTCCTAATCATACTCACATCAAATTCCAGTGGCCCTAGGGGATCAGTAATGTACTGCTACCATGCCACCCCCTAATTTGAAACACATTTTGCACAGAGCATTATTTACAAATTGACTTTTTTCTTTTTGTTTTCATAAAGATAGCTACTCCTGCTGTTCTACCCCTAGCACCCAACAGGCAGAAGATAGTGGCCCTTATGCAGCGGCAAAGATTGGACCATATCCAGCAGGAATACAGATGGCTTGTGGTCCTGGACGAATAGGTGAAAATACATCCCTCTCAGCCGGGCTACAATGCAGCCAGTCCCCCTCAGCCTCCAGGATCCAGGCCATCACATCCCTGGCACCACCGCCAGATGACAGCAACTGCTGCTGCCCCCTCCTGCTCTGACAGCAGGCCATTGCTGTGTCACATCCTGCAGCAGCTGGACACTATAGAGAGCCAGCTTGTCAGGATGGAGCAGAGCCTGGATAATCTGTGGACCCAAATGGACAATGCCCTCTTATAGTGCTTTTTTTAAATTATTTTGTTTTGGTGGGAGGGACATGTGAGTGGAGAGGGTGGGAAGGGAGTTGGGACAGTTTTTTTTATTCACTGTACACTTTTGGACATTGGTGGTTGGGTCAATATGTTTTGGGAGAGGGGCGGGCCTGTTGTGCGTGGAGAGGGTGAGTTGGTTTGCAAAAAAATAAAGAGGAAACATATTATATTTCAATGAAATGTATGACTGAAGTCGTTTTTTGTGTTTTACTTTTACTTTTCACTGCTGTCTTTAGTTTTTACTCAGCCTGTTTATCTGCTTGTAGGATTGCATGATACTACTTAGTTATAGGTAGTTGATACCCCTCTAACCGTCTTAACAATTGGGGGATGCTGCCATGACCTATATTGTCTGTAACAGCCTAGATAAATGATTACTTCCAGTAGCAGTTTGTTACTTACTTAATAACTTAACTAGCTCAATTCACTCCATAGTTGTCTCACCTAAATATAGATGAAGTGTTAGAAATGGGATCTCCGGTTGGCTAAGGCTTGCGCCAAAGCCAGGCAGAGACCACCACTCTAGTCAGGGCAAGGGAGTTATACGGCAAGATAACCCCTGCTCACCCCCTTGGTAGCTTGGCACAAAAAGTAAGGCTTATCCCGGAGGCAATGTGCAAAGCGTTTGCGCAACACACACACACAGCAGCAACACACTAGGCACACCACAACAAGGAACTCTGCACAAGGTATATATCAAAATAGCCATTGTATTACCATCAAACACATTAGATCATAATCACACATATACACTGTGCCAACTGGCACTGGGCAGTATTTACAGGGGATTATTTACACATGACAGGGCCACGTGTGCCACTGTCAGAATCAGCACTTAGTAGAAATAGATTTGAACATAGGATAACTGTAGCACAAAATAACAACTGTAGAACACAACTAGTAACCACAGGTAAAAGGTAGGAACACACTTCGCAATACTAATCACCTAGGCATGGATCATGCAGTGAAACATAAACTGACTAGCATAAACCATACTAGGCAGGCAGTGCAGGGTGGGCACCCACGCCGCAAACAAGCACAATTGCGGGAGAAACTCCACGCCAGGGGTCCCCCCACCAAAGATGATCGCAGCCTCATGCTGTTGCGTAAATAGAAGCGCTGCTCCTCTCAGGCACAAGAAATAAAGGTAGAGCGCTCCTTTAGGAAAGTGAAGGCCCAGAGCTTCCCAGGCACTGTAGCAAAATCCAAAGTAAGTCTTTCAGAGAAAGGGGGGCAAAGGCTGGGCCTAGGGCCCTCCAGCAGGGAGGCAGTCCCCAGTGGTGGTTCCTCCTGGCGCCCAGCAGCAGCAGGCTCCCCTCAAGTCAGGAACAAGAGTCAACATTTTACATGGGGTCACAGCCCCTTTTTATACACACATTTCCTTTGTTACTAACTGTAGGGCAAGGGGAGAACCAGTTACAACTGATTCTGGAGCGCTTTGTTTTGCTCAGCCCCTCTCCCTATTCACAGGATAGGCCAGGGACATCAGATGCACCACAGGGGGTGGAGCCAGCATTGTGAAGGGAGGCCCAGCCCTATTATTGTCCCAGGTGCAACTCCTCCCTCCCATCTACATGCAGATCTCCTCATTCACCACCGGTGAGACCCATCATGAATCCTGGAGCCAGGCACACAAGCCATCTCCTGTCAATCACAAGCCAGACAGTCAATTCACATTCACTGCACACAGACATGCCAACTTCTAGAAGTGGCACTTCTCCACTAGACACAATAAATCTGCGCACACCATTGCGCAGCATTTACTCTTACAAGTTTGCACATACCAAACTCGCCCCTGCACTCCTCTCACACCAGGAATTACCATGGAAAAATATATCCCCCATGCATTCCTATGGGAGGGCTGGCCAATCTCACCATACGCACTCAGATTGCACACGCACTTTACTCTGGGACACAGTGTTAAAGTGCGCAGAAGGCAAAAACAACTAACACCGGGTCATATTTCAAAGTAAAAAGTTTAGGGGTGAACCTGCCAAAAGGGCCACGTCCAACACAACCCCCTTCCAGCCAAAACGCAGGGCAGACCAATCAGGGCAGAACTGTGATGGGCTTCCCTGCTTTGGGCGATAGAACACGGACGCGGGCCCGCAACTGCAGGGACACCCTCCTGTTCTATGCCGCGGTAAACTCATGTGGTTTCTTTAGAAAAAGCTGTTTAGAGCAACTGGGATACCCCACTGGTATTCCCAAGCTGTCCGTGGCCCGGACCAGGCCCTAGGCCACCCAGATGCCACTGGTCCTTGCCCATTCACAGAGTGGGGGGTGGTAACCCCTGGCACATAGTAGCCATTCTCCACTCTTCCTCTCCTCAGGACAATTCTAGACTGCCACTGAACCTCCAGCCTAGGGTCTGCACCCTCAGGCTGTCAGAAGACAAAGGTGAAGTTCTCCTCCCCCTACCTCTCCTTCTAGGGTTCCGCCCTCTCCTCCTCGGAGAGGTACCCATAGAACACCACTCTCCCACCAGTTCAGGACCTCTCTCCCATAACTGGTCTCCCAACCTAGGGTTTAACCCCTCAGGTTGCGCTGAGGTCAGAGGTGAGGACTCCCTCCCTCTGCACCCCTTTCCAGAGTTCTGCACCCTCCCAACTGGATTGGTACCCCTGTAAGATGAACCGGTCAGGACACTGGTTACAGACGTCCTTCCCTCCAGGTCAGGCAGACCCTGAACCTGGCTTCCCACCCTGAGGTCTAAACCCTTAGGCGGAATACTTGCCTGGCACTCCAGGACTTCTGGGGATTCACACACTATCCCCCAAGGGTAACACATGACTCATATGTTGTGTGACCATCTGTCCGGCACAGATCTCCCGTCCCCTGTCCACCTGACAGTGCGCGAAGATCCCCCAGAACAGAAGTGGTATCACCATGGTCACTCCAAGGGGGCTCAGCCCAGCTGGCTAGTCCCTGACCCACTGGTTCTTCCACTGGGGAACACATCCCCCATTCACTCCTCACTTCCGACTTCTGTGCCCTCTCAACTGGAGTGTCACTGCCAGATACTAGAACCACTAGAGCACTATTTACAGACGCTCCATGTCATCTAGACACTAGGTGATCCTTCTCAAATGGACTAACAGGACAGCCTAGGTCCCCAACCTGGTGTTCCCTAAAGAAACCATCCAGTTTCTGAGACTGGGTTTTGGGCACCTGGGAACACTCAGTCCCACACTCACTCCTACTCCACTGAGACAAGACGTGAGCCCCTACACCCCTCTTGCTACACTGGGACCTAGCTAGGCTACTCTGAACCTCTTCCACCACTCTGGGCTGGAAGATACCTGATCCACTACTTTTGGGATCACTCACCAATGCCTCTTCAGAACCTCTGGCACTTTCTCAGCGGTCTGCTTCCTGGGCAAGCTCCCAAGGACAAAAGGAGTCACACCTCAACAGGTGCTGGCGCAACCCCGGCCAACAAAGACTGGGTAACTGCTCTTTGAGAAACATATTCACTATTCCCTCCATCTCCTGGTTAGGGTTAACTGACAGCCAATCAACCAGTGCATCCGAACAGTCATCCACAAAATGCCCCCAAGACTGGTGTGACAGTTTCCTTCGGTCACTGAACTTCAACCTGTACTCCTCCTCTTGGGAACATGGTACCATACATGGGGAACTGGGAATGGGACTTTCTGCACTGGACTCTAAATTGCTGCCTCCAATGGACTCCACCCTCCCTGGGGAATCCAGAAAACTACAACTGCACTCAGGGGGTAATCTACCCTCCCGAGCTAATTTCTCTCAGCCTCCGCTATCCTCTCCTGCGGTAAGACCCTCTCAGTCTCTAGCTTTTTCTTCTCCACACCCAGCTGCACTATCCTCTTGGCATGCTCTAACCTGAGCTTTTCCAAAGCCAGCTGGTGCTCCCTTTCTTCCTTCCTATCTGCCCACTCCTCTGGGGACAGGGAAAGGGATGGGGCGCTGCCCCCGACACTGGACCCAGCAAGGGACTCCTTATCTATGGGGTCCTCACTATCTAATTGCGTCCATTTCCTGTCATTTTCTTCCTCTTCTTCAGACTCTTCAGGGCTCAGACCCAACCCCCTCATGGCGTGCGGCCCGGGCCCTATCCTCCTCACTGCGCTCACGTTCCCAGCCATCCTACTGCCATTGGATTAGTTTGTCCCTAAGTTTGGACTGGGAGTCTGACACACTCACTGCTATGTCTCTCTCTTCACAGAACTCTACCAACTCATCCATACTGTATCTAAACAGACCACAGAAATTAAAAGCAAACTCCATTTTGGCAGGACTCTCAGAGACATGTACAACACAGGGGACCTAACTCTCTGAGATGAAGCAAGAGTACACAATCCAAAAATGACACTCTTAGGAGAAACAAAAAAAGAAAACTCAAAAACAATAATCCCCAAATATGTGATTATCTAAATGCAGAGTTTGTAGTGCAACCAGTTGTCGCTGTGGTATTAAGCAAACACAAGTCCTAATCCTTACCGCTGACTTCCAGTGTTAGAAATGGGATCTCTGGTTGGCTAAGGCTTGCGCCAAAGCCAGGCAGAGACCACCACTCTAGTCAGGGCAAGGGAGTTACACGCCAAGATAACCCCTGCTCACCCCCTTGGTAGCTTGGCATGAGCAGTAAGGCTTATCCCGGAGGCAATGTGTGAAGCGTTTGCACAACACACATACACATAGCAGCAACACACTAGGCACACCACAAAAAGGAACTCCACACAAGGTTTTATATCAAAATAGCCTTTGTATTACCATAAAACACATTAGATCATAATCACACATATAAACTGTGCCAACTGGCACTGGGCAGCATTTACAGGGGATTATTTACACATGACAGGGCCACGTGGGCCACTGGTAGAATCCGCATTTATTAGAAATAGATGTAGAACCTAGGATAACTGTAGCACAAAATAAAAATGATCATCAGAAACACAATAGGTAAGCACCTTGCGCAAGAATCACAGAAGTTACATATCACAGGCCAACTGGCCTTCCATGGGGCCCAAATGCCCTCTGTCCAAATAGTCAGGGCATGCTGCGCAGGCAGCAAAAGCAAAGGTGTGCAAGAGTTCGGCCTAAACGTGGCAGCTGCCCACTACTTGCTGGGTAGCTGGGTAATCACAAAAGAGGGACACTGGCACTCCGTGGGCCCCATTTAGAAGAACTGTGTAACGTTGCAGCTGCCCTCTGCGCGTGCGGCAGCTGTGATAAATGGTTGCATGGACACATCGATGCCCTCACGGTGAAGCCCACAGGCTCTAAAGCAAATATGCCCCCCTAGAACAGGAAGAATGGGCACAGGTAGGCAGGGGCCCCACTGTGGGACTAAAACTCGCTATGCCCAAAAAGAAGTTAATACTGGCAGGAGGGGGGGGGCGGGCAGTGGCAATGTGCCCTGACGCCCCCTCTAAGAACTGTGCCAATGTGCAGCTGCCTGCATTCAGGGTGGTGCAGCTGTAATAAGCAAAATAAGCCCCAAAGTGTCTCGGTACTGGCGCTCTCCGTACCGCCTCAGTCCAACCCTTGGACTTCAATATGCCGGGCCCCAACAATGCAAGTATGGAGCCCAACTCACCAGGACTCCTGGGTTTGCTCCTGTCTCTTCTTAGGGGAGACTCCTTTGGACTGTAGGCTCTATTTCCTCCCGCTTCGGGGCAGTCCGGGGGGTTCCCATGTCACCAGGGAGCCCTGCCAAGGCCAGCAGCACCTCTCTGCTCCGGCTGGCGGCATACACGGGAGCGCAGGGTTGGCTTTCGTCTGCTCCCAGCCTCCGCTTCTCGGTACTTAAGCGCGGGTAGGCTCCCGTCCGCTTCCTGCTTTTCAAGGTCAGGCCCCGCTCATGTCACGGCGAGGGCTGCCTGACTTCCGGGTTTTCCTGGGTTGCAGTGGCATTTCTCTTCTATCCCGGGCCGCGGCTCTGATACAGGGCAGATGAGGGGCAGGCTCCCTCTTGAATTGTAATATAAAGTGGGATGGGCACCCGCTAGGAGTTAATAAAATCAGCACAAAGTCCCTGGTGGGGTGGGCACCCACTAGGGATATCCAAAATCGGCAATTTATGCGGCAGGCAGTGCGGGTTGGGCACCCGCGCCGCAAACAAGCAAAATTGCGGGAGAAACTCCACACCAGGGGTCCCCCCACCAAAGATGATTGCAACCTCGTGCTGCTGCGCAAATAGAAGCGCTGCTCCTCTCAGGCACAAGAAATAAAGGTAGAGTGCTCCTTTAGGGAAGTGAAGGCCCAGCGCTTCCCAGGCGCTGTAGCAAAATCCAAAGAAAGTGTTTCAGAGTAAGGGGGGGCAAAGGCTGGGCTGGGCCCAGGGGCCAGCTCACAGGGCCCTCCATCAGGGAGGCAGTCCCAGTGGTGGCTCCTCCTGGTGCCCAGCAGCAGCAGGCCCCTCTCAAGTCAGGAACAAGAGTGAACATTTAACATAGGGTCACAGCCACTTTTTATACACACATTTCCTTTGTTACTAACTGTAGGGGAAGGGGAGAACCAGTTACAACTGGTTCTGGAGCACTTTGTTTTGCTCAGCCCCTCTCCTTATTCACAGGATGGGCCAGGGACATCAGACGCACCAGTGGGGGTGGAGACAGTATTGTGGAGAGAAGGCCCAGCCCTATTCAGGTCCCAGGTGCAACTCCTCTGTAGGAAGGGGGAGTCTCTGGTTGGCGCAGTGCAGCACTGGCGACAAGCAGGGCCTCTCTCTTCCTCGTCAGGGCTGAGGGTTACCTTCAAGACAACCTCTGCTTACCCTCTAGGTAGTGTGGTTTAAGCAGTCTTAGGCTAATCTCTGGGGCATGTAGGGTTAAACATTTGCAACATTACACCATCACCACCAACCCACCACACAATGACACCAAACTGTATTTGTAAAAATATATCTTCTTTATATAAATTTCAAGCAGGCTTGTAAATACAGTCTTGGTTCACTTAAAACGGTTCCAGTGTACTTTAGGTTAAGTTGCCACAGTTCTTTCTTAGCAATCAGCAATCTTTGTTTAGTGTTATTCCCAAACAGTTCTTTAAGTTCCTTTTCACACAAAAAGGGGGGTCAGGCTCTTCAATGTATCGTTATGCACTCTGTAGGCGCTGTTCCTTATCAGCCAGGGTCACCCCGGGCTGTCCGTGGACCTCTCTGCGCCCCTCGGCACCTCCGCGCTGGAAAAGCGGGCCCGGTCTACCCACCCTCACGCTTTTGGCGGGAGCGGCGGCCGGGGAGTCAAAGTCCGCCTCTCTCTGTGCGCTACACGGCTGTGCGCGGCTGGCGGGGGAGAGAGCGGGGGCCCTGGGAGCGCTCAGCACGCGGCTCCTGGGGCGAGGCGAGGCAGAGGGCGGTGCGAGCGAAGCAAGGCAGATGCTCGCACCGCGGGGCAGGACACAGTACCTTTTCTTGTTGAAGCAGCCTGGGCACAGTTCAGCGCGGTGATCCGCGTCGCGGTGTCTTCCTTCCGACGTTGGAGCGAGCGGCGGCTCGGCTCTGGCTCGGGGGTTGGCGTTGCGGCGCGGGCCGGGCTGATGAAGCGCCTTGAGATTTCCTGACACAGGGGGCACACGCAAACGGGGTAGCGATCCGCGGCACGGGCCTCTTTCTATCCAGGCGACGATCAGGCGCCCCACGCAACAGCTGTTTCAGCGGCGGCGCGTTCAGGGGCACAAGACTCGAAGGGGTGCAAGCAGGCACCGGGCGCCACCTTCTCTTCACGATGCGAGCTGCAGCTCGGGGCCAGTCACGGTGTTTGGATCAGCTGGGCTGGTCTTCACGATGCTCGGGGCCAGGCAGGCGGCAGTCACTTTGTTTAGAGCGAGGGCAGCTCCCAGAGTGGTGCTAGAAAGCGCGATTGTCAGAGCGCGCTCTGCTTTTCCTGGAGAGGCTCGCAAAAGGAAAACAGCGTCTTGCAGTGGTTCCTCTGTCAGGGGATAGCGCTCACTGTTCCTGGAGCGCTGGTCAGGGGGCAAGTTCACAGGCAAGCCCTTGGAGATCTCTCAGCAGAGTTTGGCACAAAGTTCAAAATAAAAGCAAAAGTCTCTTGTTGTCTTTTCTCTTCCTCTCCTTTGGCAGCAAGGCACCAGACACAGGCCAGAGTCAGCACTCCTCCTTGTAGTCCTTCCAGGTCCTTCTCTTCGGGCAGAGTTTCTCTTGTAGCACAAACAGGATCTAATTTACAAGGAGCAGGGCTCCTTCTTTTATACCCAGTTTCTTTTGTTCTAGCAAGCCAGGGGGGCCTCTGCATAACTGCTCCAGTCTCTGAGCACTTGTTGTGGGTACTTCTGACTTCTGCATTCAGTGTGAGGGCAGGCACATCAGCCGCTCCCCAGGGGGGCGGAGCCGGCATTGTGAGGACAGGAGTGGCCTGAGCACTTTGTTGACAAGCTTCGGTCCCTCCTGGGCCAGGTGCAGGCTGAGTCATCAGTCGCTCCCCAGGAGGGCGGAGCCAGCATTGTGGAGGCAGGGGCACAGCCTGATGCATCATTCAGGGGAAACTCCCACCACCCACTAAGGGGTCCTCCTGCTAATCACTACCTGTCAACTCCCAGCCCTGTCACTCACACACACCAGACAGTCAGATCCACATCCAAGCAGAGGCGGGCTGAAATGGTTAGGCAAGCAAATGCTAACTTTCTAAAAGTAGCATTTGCAAACACAGGATATTAAAATAAACTTTACTAAAAGAAGTATTTTATTATTCTGAGTTCAGGCATACTAAACATTAATTTCTACCAGGTTCCCTGAGCCCGCTGGGATTATAGAGTGTAATAATTCCAGCAGCCCATCTGGCCTAGAAGGGAACTGGTAGCCTTACAATAGTGAAAAACGAATTTGGCAGTAATTCACTATTAGAACATGCCACACACATCAGAGCATGTTCTACCTTACACTTACAATGCACCCTGCCCTCAGGCCTACCATAGGGGTGACTAATATGAAGTTAAGGGAAGGTTTAGGGGCTGGCAAGTGGGTGCACTTGCCCAGCCAGCATGACAGTACCAGACTGCACGCAGGTTCTGCAATGGCAGACCCTAGACACATTTTAAGGCTGCTTCTGTGGGTGGCGCAACCAGCGCTGCAGGCCCACTAGCAGTATTGGCATTCACAAGCCCTGGCACTCCTGGTGCACTTTACTAGGGAATAACAGTAAATCCAATGAACCAATCATGGACATCAATCACATGTACACTTTACAGTAGGGAGCACTTGCACTGCGGCACGGGTTGGCCGTGGCGCAGTGCCCTGAGTAGCAGACACCAGCAAAACATTTGAGGCACAACAGCAAAAAGTGGAAGGGAAACTCACGCCAAGGTGCCAGGTCTAACACATGTCCCCTCCAGCTGAAATGTGGGGAGAACTACCCTTCCCCAGGGAGTTCCTCATCACTAAGGCGGAAAAATCTGGACAGACCATCAGCATTGGCGTGATCTGTGCCAGGGCGGTGTTCCACCGTGAAGTCCATACCCTGTAGGGAGATGGACCACCTCAACAGTTTTGGGTTCTCACCCCTCATTTGCATCAACCATCTGAGGGGCCTGTGGTCTGTCTGAACCCGGAAGTGAGACCCAAACAAGTAGGGTCTTAGCTTCTTCAGCGCCCAGACCACAGCAAATGCTTCTCGCTCTATTGCACTCCACCTACTTTCCCGTGGAAGTAACCTCCTACTGATGAAGGCTACGGGTTGGTC
Source organism: Lissotriton helveticus (assembly GCF_964261635.1). Taxonomy (NCBI): domain Eukaryota; kingdom Metazoa; phylum Chordata; class Amphibia; order Caudata; family Salamandridae; genus Lissotriton; species Lissotriton helveticus. The sequence goes on along the minus strand of NC_136063.1, from coordinate 899,418,592 downwards.
CCAGCCCTCCTCAGTCATTTGTGAGAGAACAGCCCCTACACCATGCTCTGAAGCGTCTGTTTGCACTATGAATTCCTTGGAGAAATCAGGAGCCAGGAGCACGGGCGCCGTGCACATGGCAGTCTTCAGGGTGTCAAAAGCCTTCTGACAGGTGTCAGTCCAAATCACATTCCTGGGCTGCTTCTTAGAAGTCAGCTCTGTCAAGGGGGTCACAATAGTGCCATAGCCCTTGACAAACCTCCTGTAATACCCAGTGAGCCCCAGGAAGGCTCTCACTGCAGTCTGGGTCTTGGGGGGTTCCCAAGCCAGGATGGTTGCAATTTTGGGTTGCAAGGGTGCCACCTTGCCACTCCCCACTTGGTGTCCCAAGTACACCACTGAGCCCTGCCCAATCTGGCACTTGCTTGCCTTGATTGTGAGGCCTGCCTTGCGCAGCGCCATCAACACTTCCCAGAGGTGCCGCAGGTGTTCTGGCCAGGTGCCACTGAACACTGCGATGTCATCCAGGTAGGCGGCACTGAACTCATCCAGCCCAACCAACACCTGGTTGACCAACCTCTGAAAGGTGGCAGGGGCATTCTTCATCCCAAATGGCATAACCCGGAACTGGAAATGCCCATCTGGTGTGGAGAATGCCGACCTCTCCTTTGCCCCATCGGTCAAGGCGATCTGCCAGTACCCAGACGTTAAATCAAACGTGCTGAGGAACCGGGCAGCCCCTAGCCGATCAATGAGCTCATCAGCTCTGGGGATAGGGTGCGCGTCAGTCTTGGTGACTGAATTGAGTCCTCTGTAGTCCACACAGAACCGGAGTTCAGGTGTGGCTCCCGGCGCAGCAGCCTTTGGGACCAAGACCACGGGGCTGGACCAAGGACTGCTGGAAGACTCAACCACCCTAAGAGCAAGCATCTTGGAGACCTCCTCCTTGATGCAGGCCCTGACCCTGTCAGTCACTCTGTAAGCCTTATGCTTCACAGGTAAGCTGTCTCCTGTGTCCACATCATGGACGCACCAATCTGTGACACTAGGAACCAGGGAGAACAGATCTGGAAACTGCCCCAGCAATTGGCGGCAGTCTTCCTGTTGCTCAGGGGTCAGTGTGGGTGAGAGGTTAACTCCATCCACTGACCCATCTTTCTCACAGGCCACTAAGAGGTCAGGAAGAGGCTCAGACTCCTCTTCCATTCCATCATCAGTGGCCAACAGCATGCCCACTTCGGACCGTTTCAAGTGGGGCTTGAGGCGGTTGACATGTAGGACCCGTAAAGGATTCCTGGGCGTCTTCATGTCCACCAAGTATGTCACTGAGCTCTTGCGCTCCACAACCTCAAATGGGCCTGTCCACTTATCCTGAAGTGCACAGGGTTCCACTGGGGCCAAGACATACACCTCTTGTCCAGGCTGAAGCTCTACCAGAGTGGCATTCTGGTCGTACCACCGCTTCATCTCCTCCTGGCTAGCTTCCAGATTTGCCTCAGCAAGTTGTCTGAAGCGCCTGGTTTGGTTTCTGAAGGCCAGCATGTAGCTATATACATTCTGGGGAGGTTTCCTGGGAGATTGCTCCCAGCCTTCCTTTACCAAACTCAGTGGTCCTCTCACGGGGTGACCATACAGCAGCTCAAAGGGGCTGAACCCTAGAGACTTCTGTGGCACCTCGCGGTATGCAAAGAGCAGGCATGGTAAGAGGACGTCCCACTTACGCCTCATTGGACCTTCCAGGCCCATGATCATGCCCTTCAGGGTTCGGTTGAACCTTTCAACCAACCCATTTCCTTGGGGATGGTAAGGTGTGGTGAACTTGTAGGTTACACCACACTCTTGCCAAAGGGACTTCATATACTTGGATATAAAGTTGGTCCCCCTGTCGCTCACCACCTCTAGAGGGAATCCCACTCTGGAGAAAATTCCCATCAGTGCACGCTCCACCACGGGGGCCGTCACTGTCCTCAGAGGGATGGCTTCAGGGTACCGGGTGGCATGATCCACCAAGACCAGGATAAACCTGTTGCCCATGGCTGTCTTGGGGTCCAGAGGCCCAACAATGTCAATACCCACTCGTTGGAATGGAGTACTGACCACAGGGAAGGGTTGGAGGGGAGCCTTGATCTTCCCTCCGCTCTTCCCACTTGCCTGGCAAGTTGGACAGGTCCTACAATGAGCATCTGAGCTCTTGTGCATTTGGGGCCAGTAGAAGTGGGTGACAAGCCTGTCATAGGTCTTGTCCATCCCCAAATGTCCTGCTAAAGGCACATCATGAGCCAGTCCCAGTAGGAAGGCTCTGAACTTCTGGGGTACCACCAGCACACGGGCTGACCCAGGTTCAGCAGCCTTAGGCTCTGAATACAGGAGGTCATTCTCCCAGTACACATAATGTGTTTTGGCCTGAACACCATTGGCCTGGTCTGCAGCCTGCTGCCGCATACCCACGAGAGAAGGGCATTCTTTCTGCTCCCTGCAGAATTCCTCCCTGGAGGGGCCTCCTTCTTGCTGCCAATGGGTCAGCTCAGGCAGGTCCCCCAGTTCGGCAATCTGTTCCCCAGTAGGCTCCAGGGCATCCCCCTCAAGGTCTGCTTCCTCCTGGACCGTGGGAACTTCAGGGGCCGGTTTCCCGCGCACCCTGCGCCTTCTCCCTAAGGCCGGTTCCTGGGCCTCTCCTTCAGGCCCCAGGACCTCTTGATCACCCCTACTGGCTGCCATTGACCGGGTGGTCACGCACGCCCAGTCAGGTAGACCCACCATCTTCAGGTGAGTCGTCTTCTCCACCTTTTCCCAAGGGGAGTCCTCCAAGTCGTTCCCTAGCAAACAGTCAACAGGCATGGCTTTCCTCACACAGACCTGCAGAGTACCAGAGACCCCCCCAACTCGAAAGGAACTTGAGCCATTGGACATTGGCTCTCAGAGTTGTCAGCATTGACAACCCTACAATAGGCATGGGGTACAACCTGCTCTTGAGACACCAGGGGATGCCTCACTGCAGTCACACTGGCTCCTGTGTCTCTAAGAGCCTCAGCTTTCCTACCATTGATGGTAACCACCTGCCCATATTTTTTAGTGTTAGAGGGCAGGTAGTTTGTAGGGACCATCTCACTGTCTCCTAGTGAGACTAGGGTCATCTGAACAGGATCTCCACCCCCCGGGACCATCACTTCTTCTCCTAAGTGAACACTGGTCACTTGTCGGGGCGTAGCACCAGTGGGTGCTGGTTTTCCAAACAGGCGACACTTGGGGTCACTGGCTATGTGCCCCGGGTCACCACATTTGTAACAATTGAAGGGCCCCTTTGGAACAGGTCTACCTGTCGGGACCCCATTCTGCTTTGGGGGTGGGGGAGGCTGAGAACCTTTCTGCTGGTCCCCTTGGGGATTACTTTGGGGGCCTTTTTGGAACCCTTTCTGTTTTCCCTTGTCCCCCCCACTCTTCTGCTGGGGACCCTGCCCACCCTTGGCGGAGTCTCCCACTGGACCCTTGTGGACCCTGGTGCTGAGCCAGCGGTCCGCCTCCTCAGCAAGCTTCCTTGGGTTGGACAGCTTGCTATCAATCAGGTACTGGCGTAACTCAGGAAAACATTGTTCAGACAAGTGCTCCCATGCAATTAAATCAAAGAGACCCTGAAAATCATTCACTTTGTTACCCTTCACCCAACCATCCAGTGCTCTGCAAAAAAAAGTCACAAACTCCACATATGTATTCCCAGGCCGCTTATTACACCCCCTAAACTTCTGCCTATACATTTCAGGGGTAAGCCCATACCTGGTCATTAAAGCTTCTTTCATATGGGGATAGGATCTCTGGTCTTCAGTGGGCAAATCTAGCAGGGTGTCCCGCCCTTCGCTAAGGAACCTTCCCCATAACCCCGCTCCCCAATCCTTCTCAGGGACCCGGTGGGAAAACATGGCTACCTCATATGCCCTAAACCACTGTCCTATGTCATCCCCCTTAAAGAACTCCTTAACTACATCTTTGGGGATGTGCACTCTTGACTCTACCTGCACCGGCGTTGCGCTGCCACCAGAGGGAGGATGATCCAAGGTTTTCTCTTTTAGACTCATCTCCCTCATTTTCACATCATACTCCAATTGGAGTTTTCGCTCTTCCAGAGCCATTCTTTTGCTTTCAAGCTCCATTTGGCCCTTTAAATTCAATTCTGCCAGCTTTATCTCATGATCCCTGGTTGCCTGTCTGTCTGCCAGCTCCTCTGGCGACAGGCCTCTACCAAAGCTAATGACGCTGTCTGGTTTTTCCAGACTCACAGGATCCACAGGTGCACCCTGATCCTCAGGTGCCTTCCAAGATTCCATCCAGGCCTTCAGGGCTTTGTAGAACTCGGGTTTGTTCTTACACCCTGCGTGTGGAACCTTGAGTTTCCTGCAAAAAAAACTCAGTTGCTTCTTTGTGTAGTCATCCAGCTTTGATGCATCCCATTCTAGCTCCTGCGCACCAGAGGCTATGGATTCTCCTCCATCAATGCTGTTTGTGCCAGGCATGCTTGCAATACTAGGGATCTTCTTCTTTAGCAAAATTAAAAATCAAAAAGTCTGTGGCTAAGTTACTGGACTGTAATCACTATGCAATGGTCAGTAGCTAAGGTAAAACACTGCAAATGTAAATTCGCGAATCCTCACCGCTGCGTCCAATGTAGGAAGGGGGAGTCTCTGGTTGGCGCAGTGCAGCACTGGCGACAAGCAGGGCCTCTCTCTTCCTCGTCAGGGCTGAGGGTTACCTTCAAGACAACCTCTGCTTACCCTCTAGGTAGTGTGGCTTAAGCAGTCTTAGGCTAATCTCTGGGGCATGTAGGGTTAAACATTTGCAACATTACACCATGACCACCAACCCACCACACAATGACACCAAACTGTATTTGTAAAAATATATCTTCTTTATATAAATTTCAAGCAGGCTTGTAAATACAGTCTTGGTTCACTTAAAACGGTTCCAGTGTACTTTAGGTTAAGTTGCCACAGTTCTTTCTTAGCAATCAGCAATCTTTGTTTAGTGTTATTCCCAAACAGTTCTTTAAGTTCCTTTTCACACAAAAAGGGGGGGTCAGGCTCTTCAATGTATCGTTATGCACTCTGTAGGCGCTGTTCCTTATCAGCCAGGGTCATCCCGGGCTGTCCGTGGACCTCTCTGCGCCCCTCGGCTCCTCCGCGCTGGAAAAGCGGGCCCGGTCTACCCACCCTCACGCTTTTGGCGGGAGCGGCAGCCGGGGAGTCAAAGTCCACCTCTCTCTGTGCGCTACACGGCTGTGCGCGGCTGGCGGGGGAGAGAGCGGGGGCCCTGGGAGCGCTCAGCACGCGGCTCCTGGGGCGAGGCGAGGCAGAGGGCGGTGCGAGCGAAGCAAGGCAGATGCTCGCACCGCGGGGCAGGACACAGTACCTTTTCTTGTTGAAGCAGCCTGGGCACAGTTCAGCGCGGTGATCCGCGTCGCGGTGTCTTCCTTCCGACGTTGGAGCGAGCGGCGGCTCGGCTCTGGCTCGGGGGTTGGCGTTGCGGCGCGGGCCGGGCTGATGAAGCGCCTTGAGATTTCCTGACACAGGGGGCACACGCAAACGGGGTAGCGATCCTCGGCGCGGGCCTCTTTCTATCCAGGCGACGATCAGGGGCCCCACGCAACAGCTGTTTCAGCGGCGGCGCGTTCAGGGGCACAAGACTCGAAGGGGTGCAAGCAGGCACCGGGCGCCACCTTCTCTTCACGATGCGAGCTGCAGCTCGGGGCCAGTCACGGTGTTTGGATCAGCTGGGCTGGTCTTCACGATGCTCGGGGCCAGGCAGGCAGCAGTCACTTTGTTTAGAGCGAGGGCAGCTCCCAGAGTGGTGCTAGAAAGCGCGATTGTCAGAGCGCGCTCTGCTTTTCCTGGAGAGGCTCGCAAAAGGAAAACAGCGTCTTGCAGTGGTTCCTCTGTCAGGGGATAGCGCTCACTGTTCCTGGAGCGCTGGTCAGGGGGCAAGTTTACAGGCAAGCCCTTGGAGATCTCTCAGCAGAGTTTGGCACAAAGTTCAAAATAAAAGCAAAAGTCTCTTGTAGTCTTTTCTCTTCCTCTCCTTTGGCAGCAAGGCACCAGACACAGGCCAGAGTCAGCACTCCTCCTTGTAGTCCTTCCAGGTCCTTCTCTTCGGGCAGAGTTTCTCTTGTAGCACAAACAGGATCTAATTTACAAGGAGCAGGGCTCCTTCTTTTATACCCAGTTTCTTTTGTTCTAGCAAGCCAGGGGGGCCTCTGCATAACTGCTCCAGTCTCTGAGCACTTGTTGTGGGTACTTCTGACTTCTGCATTCAGTGTGAGGGCAGGCACATCAGCCGCTCCCCAGGGGGGCGGAGCCGGCATTGTGAGGACAGGAGTGGCCTGAGCACTTTGTTGACAAGCTTCGGTCCCTCCTGGGCCAGGTGCAGGCTGAGTCATCAGTCGCTCCCCAGGAGGGCGGAGCCAGCATTGTGGAGGCAGGGGCACAGCCTGATGCATCATTCAGGGGAAACTCCCACCACACACTAAGGGGTCCTCCTGCTAATCACTACCTGTCAACTCCCAGCCCGGTCACTCACACACACCAGACAGTCAGATCCACATCCAAGCAGAGGCGGCTGAAATGGTTAGGCAAGCAAATGCTAACTTTCTAAAAGTAGCATTTGCAAACACAGGATATTAAAATAAACTTTACTAAAAGAAGTATTTTATTATTCTGAGTTCAGGCATACTAAACATTAATTTCTACCAGGTTCCCTGAGCCCGCTGGGATTATAGAGTGTAATAATTCCAGCAGCCCATCTGGCCTAGAAGGGAACTGGTAGCCTTACAATAGTGAAAAACGAATTTGGCAGTAATTCACTATTAGAACATGCCACACACATCAGAGCATGTTCTACCTTACACTTACAATGCACCCTGCCCTCAGGCCTACCATAGGGGTGACTAATATGAAGTTAAGGGAAGGTTTAGGGGCTGGCAAGTGGGTGCACTTGCCCAGCCAGCATGACAGTACCAGACTGCACGCAGGTTCTGCAATGGCAGACCCTAGACACATTTTAAGGCTGCTTCTGTGGGTGGCGCAACCAGCGCTGCAGGCCCACTAGCAGTATTGGCATTCACAAGCCCTGGCACTCCTGGTGCACTTTACTACGGACTAACAGTAAATCCAATGAACCAATCATGGACATCAATCACATGTACACTTTACAGTAGGGAGCACTTGCACTGCGACACGGGTTGGCCGTGGCGCAGTGCCCTGAGTAGCAGACACCAGCAAAACATTTGAGGCACAACAGCAAAAAGTGGAAGGGAAACTCACGCCAAGGTGCCAGGTCTAACATCCTCCCTCCCATCCACATGCAGATCTCCCCATTCATCACCAGGCAGACCCATCCTGACTCCTGGAGCCAGGCACACCAGCCAGCTCCTGTCAATCACAAGCCAGACGGTCAATTCACATTCACTGCACACAGACACAGACATGCTAACTTCGAGAAGTGGCACTTCTCCACTAGACACAATAAATCTGCGCACACCATTACGCAGCATTTACTCTCACAAGTTCGCACATACAAAACTTGCCCCTGCACTCCCGCTCACACCAAGAATTACCATGGACACATACATCCCCCATGCATTCCTATGGGAGGGCAGGCCAATCTCGGCACATGCACTCAGATTGCGCGCACACTTTACACTGGGACACAGTGTTAAAGTGCGCAGAAGGCAAAAACAATTAACACCAGGTCACATTTAAAAGCAAAAAGTTTAGGGGTGAACCTGCCAAAAGGGCCAAGTCCAACATGAAGCAATAACAGGAAAGGCATCACAACTTCACAAGCAAGGTCCCACACCAAGCCAGGTGATCTACAGCTATAGGATTAAAAGGAAGGATTATCCTTTGCAGGCAACTAAATGGAAATAGAAACACTGAATAAGCGGGTTATATCAAATGTTTTACAAAGAATTGAAACCAGACAACTAAATGATGACACAACAAAGAATTCCTGATTATGATAAAATAACGAAAAATAGCAATAGTTGTAACATGAGCAATTGGATGTACTATTTAATTGAAACTAAAAATACAAAATCACTTAGTCATGAAAACTGAGTGGACAAGCGTAGGTTAGGTGTTTATGGTTATGCTAAACATTGCCTGAATGATGATGCTGACGACTGATGTTCTTCATTTTATAACTAAAGTATAGACCGTTTTAATGCCGGTGTGGGTACATGGGGCCATTGTGGGCTACAGCTTAGGTAATAGAAGATCCTGCAGTGAGTTGGTGTTGCTTTCACCACATCCGCCCCACCAAGTTAGTGATCCACTGATGGTGTAAATTAAGCCACACCTCAATAAATCACACATCCCATTGGAAGAGGGTTAGGGGTTTGATGAATGGATAAGAAAGAGGATTTGGGGAAAGATATGACAAAGACAAACGCTACACAGGGACAACATTCATCTGGGCAAAGAGCAGCACATCATCGGATTTGTCATCAATCTGTTGTAGAAAGAAACAGAGGAATGAGCATGCCATAGTACAGTTAATTGCATTGCAAGCAGTTCTTCTTCCCCAAGATCCAAGGTATAAGATCTCAAAGAGACCGATTACGAGTCTGGTGGTTCATGGATCGCCAAACTCATATGGGTGGGCAGCAATGGTCTCCCCACCGCCCTATAATGATTAGGGGGGGTCACACCACCATTTCTCCACTGTTACCGCTTGAAAAACCACTGTTCTCTGGCAGTGTTGCAGTGGTCAGGAGGCATGAATGCTTGGCGGGGCTGTAGTGGTCCTGCTAAGCATATTAGGAGCTTCCTCACCACCTGCGGTGTCATGGAGGTTCCTACTCCATGAACACCATAGCGGAGAGGAAACAAAGCAAGCTCTGCAGGGCCCCCGGTGCCTCCTCTACATGGGAATGCATACAGGGACGTCCAACATGTTCCCCCCTGTATGCATGCACCCCAGTTCCTGCATGGTATGGACTTAGCAGTCCATGCCTTGCAGGAACTGCAGTTGACTTTCCAATTGTGGCGGCCATTTTTAGAGGCATCACTGTGAGAATGACAAAAAAAATCCTGCTGGACAGAAGGGAAATCCTCAGTTGGTGGGCAGCCTGACCACGGCTTTTGCGGTGCGGCGGCAAGGCAGACCCAGCACTGCACTGACAAAGCTTACATTTTCTGTCTGTTAGGTTGGAAAAAATAAAATTATGGAGGAGTGAACCCACCCATCTAGTTCTCCAAATATGATTGTTAAAAGAAAAATGATACTGTATTGCAAAATTAGGTGGTGCATCTGCATTTTCCTCAGGAATGTCCATCACTCTTGGATGCCTATCGTGACTGGTCTTGTAGGTATTAAAGTAAACAAATGATGGACGAAATGCTGACAATGCAAACATTCTCCCCCAGTGAAAAGATCTGGGTTAAATCCATCGTTCTTTTGCCCACTACGCCACCCCTGCTTGGACCCAGCCATATGCAAATCAGTCTTGACCCTGTGCCCATAGGAACAGTCCAGACCGAACTACCAGGCCTGGTCCGCCATGTACCGGAAAAAAGCATCCTGGGACCAGTTTAAGGGAATGTCACCCTTCTTCAGACAGGCTACCTTGAATCCAGTGGCACAGTGATCAAGGGACCCACGCCTGGGCATACCCATCACACTTAGGGCGAAAAGCGTTACAGCAAACAAATGATGGACGGAATGCTGACAATGCAAACATTCTCTCCCAGTCAAAAGATCTGGGTTAAATCCATAATAATTTTGCTCACTATGCCACCCCAGTTTGGACCCAGCCATATGAAAATCAGTCTTGACTCTGTGCCCCCAGATCTCTTGACTGAGGGTGAATGTTTAGATTTGTTCTGCATTCTGTCTATCAATTGTTTGTCTTTTGCTGGTTTTTCAAATCATCTCAACCAGGTTCCCAAATTACAGTTCAAAACCCTACCCCACTGTCTGCCACCACATGAATCATCAATCATCACTCACAATCACTCAAAAATCACTTGCTGTTGCAATGGTTACCTGTTTCAGTCCAAGCATTGTGGTAGGTAGACTATCTCCCCTTTGATGCAAGCAAAAGATTGGAATTTGTCAGTCTTGTGAATCAGATAATCATCTGGGGAAGCCCTCCCAAGTGATGAAAAAACAGAAGGATCACAGGAGTGGACTGTACAGGTTAATATTCGCTAAGTAAGTTTGCAAAAGCCAAAAACATTGAGGATAAAATGTTCATCCATCATTCAGGCCCCAAACATTGAAAATCATCTCAAGTAAGTTTCCAAATTGAAGTTTGACACCCTCCTTTATTGTCTGCCACCGCATGAATCATCATCAATCATCACTCACAATCTCTTACTCACTGTTGCAATAGTTGTAGTTACCTCTTGCAAGCCAAGCATGGGCAGGTTAGGTAGTAGGTACATAATTCATCTTTGATGCAGGCAACACATTGGAATTTAGTATTAGCACTCTTATATATCAACAATCTTCTGGGGTTGCCCTGCTAAGTGATGACAAAAAGGATAGGCATGCAAGAAAGGCAAGCATTGGTTGTAATATCATGGAGGAATTGTGGAGGCTTTTTCAATGCACACTGCAATCCGGCAATATATATGTGGTCAAAAATGGGGAGGGCAGCATAATTCTGACAAAAAAATAATAATGTTCCACTAGCTACCTTTTTTAGGGGCAAAGATATAGGTTCAGCGAGAAATAATTAAAAAGTTCAATGAGGGCACTGACATACTCAGTCTGGGAAGTAGAATTTGTCAAACTCAGGTGGTTCACTCAGCAGTTGGTCTGCTTACATACTTGAATCTGACCAATCCTCCTCCTCCTCTGCTGCTTCAGGAATCCTGTAATTTTGAGTATGAAATGGTCATTTTGGTCATAGACAATCGCTCCACATTTAGAGGCGAGAGACTGGTCCTTCTCACTGTAACAGCTGCACAAGTTGCACTGAATACATGCTCAGTAGACACACGGGCTACAGGAGAAGTCAGATATCTTGTTGCCAGCCTGATGAGCTCTGGCCATTGGCACATCTTCCCATACCAATTCATCAATGTGTTTTGATTCACATAGACCTCTTTTGGATTAGCCAAATACTCCTGGAACATCCTGTGGATGGTCATTGGTGCTGCCACTTGCTCAACCTCTTTTGCCATTGCCTCTGCACAGGAGTTAAGCCTAAACCCGGGCGGTGAACCCCACTCAGTTCGTGGAGGTTTCAACACTCTGTGCTCCGGGGAGCATGCAAAGTAATGAAAAACATAGGGGCTCATTAGGGTGGCGGAAATACTGGAGCCCGTCCGCCACCCTGTTGTAAACAGGGACTTTCCGCCATACCTGCAGCGTGGTCCCGCACACCGTATTAGGATGCGACCACCACAGTGGCGGTCGAATCCTGCATCTTAACATTGCGGCGGTTGCTGTTGACAGCAGCACCCACCGCGATGCGAAAATGCCATGCTGTGCATTTCACAGCACTACGTGGCAGGTACCACACGGTGCCTGCCATGTAGTCCTGTGAAATATAGGAGGATGGTACCCCCCAAGTGTACCCTGGCCTCTGCCAACACAAGGGGGTCCGCCATGGAATCTCAAACTCAATCCCCGCCAGCCTTTCCATGGCGGTTCCACCTCCAGCCTTCATCGTAATTTGGCGGACGGAGCCTGCTAGTTACCGCCACCATTTTACTGGTGAAGACTGCTCCGCCAGGCAATCCAGAGGATTGCCTGTGGCTGTTGTGTGGCGGACGGTCTTTGCGACCACTGCGGTCACGGTGAGATTCCCCCGCCATCCTAATTTGGCGGGGGAAACTCACCGTTGGCATAAGTAAAGACCACCACTGCATGGCTGGCGGTGGCGGCCATTCTGCCATCGTACTCGACTCCATAGTGTGTTTCCTCGCTCGCGCTCCCCAACATAAAGTTGGCGAGCAAGGAAAATCAACCTCCCGTGAGATTTTTTCTTACTCACTCTCCCCAAAGTCAAGTTGGCGATCAGGAAAAATTCACCTCCCTGCTAGATTTCTCAATGCAGGCAGTCAGATTTTTCAATGCAGGCGGTCTTGGGTGGTTGTGGGTGGTCGCTACCGCTTACATTGAGAAACCAGTTCACGTTGAAAAAGTTGGCGCTCAAGTAGAAAATCTACTCGAGTGGCATAAAAGAAGCAGTACCCTCTTGTGCTGCACATGTGGCACTTTGCGTTGATTTTCAAGAGCAGGACAAACACCCAGTGCAGAAAATCAACGTGAACAGGCATGACCAAAAACACTCCACCGCTTGCAGAACTACACATAGCGCAGCAAAGGTTTTAGGTCAACTATGCCCAGGCTTACTTAAGCCCTGCAGATTGAAACCAATACAATTTAAAGGTTGGGTTTGGTCCTTCTGTTGTTGTTGGTGTTGTGGTTGAGGGTGTTGTTGGTTGCTGTTTAATTGCCCTCTCTGGAATTTGAAGGTGGCTCCCCAGAACTGCGGAGTGAGACTCTAAGCTTCAGCCCTTCTTCGTCTAAGTCTCCATCTTGCTCAACAATCCACCTTTGAAACATCCCCTTCAGAAAAAAAAATGAAAGTGTGCAGAATTATTTATACAGTGGATCAAGTAGTGTGGCACAGATGTACTGTTCGGACAAGATTATGTCATGTTCCAGCCTTGATTACAAGCCAAGAGAAGGATTAAGCTCTCAACAAAGGCATGAGCTTCTGTGTTTTTGTTTCACACCTGGGAGGACAAACAATTCTGACACCTTCTTTACCTGGTCCTAAAGCAGATGCAACAACAGGATAGCTTGGCCCATTGTACGGTCCTCCTTTCTAACTTCCCATATGAAAACGTCAAAAGGGAGCAGTACCAGTGCCAGGCATTTTACTAGGCCCCATTTGTCCTTATCCAACGTCATAGCTTTCCAAACTGCATCTCCTCCTCTTTGAATGACTATCAGCCTGATTCATCAAGCTAAATTGCACTTGCAAAGGGCAAGATTCTCAGAATATTGCCTTTTGCGAGTGCAATTTTTGCATTTGGGATTCATCATCCCAAATGCAAAATTCGCTATTAAAGAATTCGCACATTTGCTAAGAATTGCATTTAAGGAATCTCTATTTGAGATTCCTTAAATGCAATTCATGATTCATTTTAAAATTGCGAAATTGCAATTTTGGGCCGCTATTTACCGAGAGGTCAGACCTCGTGGTAAATAGCAAAAACTTAGAAAAATGCATTTAAATGCATTTTTCTAAGTTGCATGTTACACACACACATGTCCTTTGGACATGTGTTTGCGCGACACCAATGTAGATTACATTTCAGGGGTGCTACAGGGTGTCCTTCGGACACCCCTGCACCCTTGAAATCGCATCCTTATTTGCGATTAGCTAATTGCTAATCGCAAATAAGGAACATGTAGGAATCGCAATATTTTTTGCAATTCCTACATGAATCCCGTTTTGCAAGTCCTTAATAGCAATTCCTTATGAATCGCTATTAGGGGCTCGGAAAACGGGAGATTGATGAATCAGGCTGTATGTCATTGATCTGTTTGCACTGCCCAAACAGACATTGCAACAAGTATTAGGTCGTGTTCCAAAGTGTTGGCACCTCCTGTATCAGGACTTTAACTGGTGCCCTATTAGCATGCTGAATAATCCACAACTGCTTCCAGGCTTTAAAAGAATGGCTGAAATGAGTGCACATTCTTGTGCAGGCGGTCAGTATGTTGCTGCTGATGTTTTTTTTTGTTAGCAAGTCTTGCACTACAAGGTTGATGAAATGGGCCAAACACAGGACCCTGAAATCGCGACCGTCTGACATGGCCTTTACTAGGTTACTGTCATTGTCCATGGCAACAAATTCACTTCTGAGACCTCTTGGTCACAGCCATTCATGCATCTGGCTATTAAATGTATCCAAGATGTTTACAGATGCAAGTGATTTGTCTATGGGGATTAAAGTCACTTTTGCATACGGCTGAATGTTCTTAGAACTTTCTTCAGGGCCAAGACCTGAAGAAATCTTTTGCTTTACTGCAGCAAAAAAGCACCAGAGTGCAGTGATTCACATGTAATTAGTCGCATGACAACTGTTCCATATGTCTGTCATCATGTGGATAGTGTCAACAACACGTTGCTGCAAAGCTACTCAAACCAATCGCAACACATCGTGATGCAGTGCTGGAACAACAACTCTGGCAAAGTAGGTCCAACTTGGAACCTTCCATTTTGGGCTGATGGCGATCACAAATTGTAAGAATCCCACTTCTTACACACAAGAATATAGGAGCAGGTCTATTGCTAACATATTTGTCAGCTTTCTATTGCACAAATGTTTCATTGGGTGGTTGCGATCATAGGGCCCCTTCTGCCTGAACATTCCCTTTAAAGCCTGTATTGTTTTCTTCTTTTCTGGGGCCACTGACGCAAACAACTTTTGAGAAGTAGGTGTTGGTGGTAGACTCAGTGTATGTCGTAATGGGGCAGTCTCTGTATACCATTGTGTCTCCAGCTGCCTTTGAGTCTTGTGCCATTGTGAAGTAGCTGAGGTGGGTAATTCTGCTCATGCACTGCTGGAGACAGGGCTGCTTTGCATGAGGATGTCTCCCTCTTCTTCTTCAACATCATCACCTCCCACCATGATTGCACTTGTAGCTGATATTCCCCAGCTCTCCACCTCACCTTCACCACCACAACCATGTTCAGTAACTTTTTAAAGTACTACTCTCACTAGATTGTGTGGTTTTATTTCATATGGGTCGTTTGGCCTCCGGTACAATATTGTGTACCAGGCTTACCTTGACAAACATTTGTGCAGCAAATGGTGCATACTGCAATGTGCTTCCCCTCATTGCTAACTGTAAAAAAGTCCCAAACTGTGGAGGAGTAATGTTTTACTGTGCCACTGCCAAAGCCTGAAGAAGAACTTGAGGTAGGTGGGAGTTTCGTCAATTTCCTCTCTGCAGTGCATACTTGTACTGAGGTGGTGATTACTAGTGCAGGCCTCTTCTAAGCAACATCCCTTGGAGCAGGTTAAATAACATTGGACTCCTGTGTGTTACCTTCCACAAGGACTGCCCTGTCATCATCCTCCTCATCATTCCCTTCGATAAGTCTCAGGATTTCAGGAGCTTTCCTTTTTCTTTGACTCTCCTGGCATCTCCTGGGCTCTGCCAAGGTCCACTCCATGCCCCTATAAACATTTAAGTGGTGCTTGGAGAAGATGGAGTAGTATCCTTCCTTTTCCTTGATGGAGATCTTGTATCCAATGATTCTAAAAGAGGAGGTTCTTGCTCGGAAGGAAGTTCATCCTCTTCTGCTCCAAGGAACATGTATTGTTGCTGACTGTGGTTGCGGTCCACTTTGCTCTGTTTCTTGAAACAATTGGGTACTACTTTGCAAAAGGGGCACATCATATTCGATGTCACTGTTTGTCGGCATCAACATGATTGCCGTGGCCACCTCACTGACAGCTATGGTCTTCTTGGCCTAGTTTAGAGTGTTGCTGTTAATGCCGGGGTGCTAATCTCATCTTGCTCCCTGGATGCCGTAGGGCAGGCACATGACGTGGTGGTCCAAAAAAGGTTTTGGCTGACATGTGACTAGTGGAAAACTACTTCTTCTCACTGACTACTTTCTTAGAAGCATCTTTTTTTGGGGTCATCTTAACGCTCTCAGATGGCAGTAAGCTGCACAAGTGGAAGAATTTGGAGGACTGACATGTGACTGCACAAGCCTTCTGTTTGGCAGTACTGCGGTGATGTCTCTTCTCTTGTGTCCCTTAAAGCAAACAAGCGAGAAAAACATTCAGGGTGAAATGTGTCATTATTTGCAGTTTGAGTTTGTACAGACAAAGGCAATAATAGTGTGGTTGTTTACTTAGGTAGCATAATACCCACTTTAAAGCGAAACCACACTACTATAAAATTGAAATGTAATTCTTCATCAGAATAACACAGAATATACAGAATGATGGAGCTCTTTCCTTTATGTCCATACATTCTAAAGGAGACCCCCGTGGCACTCAGGGAACTGCATGGGTAAATGGAATGGTAATCGTTTAAAAAATGAAGGTTAGTGTGCGCCTATGGCAGGCAATGTGGTTCAGGGGATAATGGAATAATCATTACACAAAAGAATGATGCCGATGTGTTTCACTGCACCACATGTTCAGGAGGGGAAATGGAATCATATAACTAAAAAAACGAATGCTCGTCTATGGTGGATGAATGGATAGATGATGGATCGCCCAAGGCAAATTGGGAGAAAAAAATTAAAAAAAATATTTCAATAAAAAAAGAACCATGTAAAAAAGGGAAAACATTAAAATCAAAATCGTAAAAAAATTAAAAAAAATATTAGCAAGCAAAATAAAAATACTTGAAATTAAATAAAGAATAACAAAATGAAAAAGATAAAATATAAAAATTAGAATAAAAATATCAATATTTGCCAATGTTTATATGGGAGGATGAGAAGAAACGTATTGAAGGAGTAAAATAAAAAATATGCAAAAAATGCATGTAATATTATATAAGCACTGTTCTTCAAAATCATATTCTTAGTATACATACTACAATGATCCACGAACATATTATTAAACTGATATCTCATCTATCTATTCAAGCCTATGACAAATTCACCCTGGCTGGACACACTAAATGGCTGCCAGCCAATTCGACACGGTCAAACAACAACAAGAGCAAAGAGGCATAGGGAACAAAGAAGACTTGCAGGCCTATGGCAAAAGCATGTTGGCTGGCTACATAAAATGGGTGCCAGACCACATAGTCAAACAACAAGCAGGAGGCATGGAAAAAAAGTGCACATGCAAGCTTATGGCAAAAGCACACTGGGTTACCACACAAAATGGTCACCAGCCACGTGGTCAAACATCAAGCAGGAGGCATGGAAAATAAAGAACACATAGAGGCCTATGGACACTGACTATACAAAAAAATAGCCTCTAGCCACATGGCATGGAGAACAAAGACACATGGTTTCCTATGACAAACACACTCACACACTGGCCATACAAAGGAGACATGGTAACACAGGAGAAAATAGCATTCATTCAGCAATGCCAAAAACAAAAATTAACTGGGCTCAAACATTTTACAAAACACTTCCTCCAAAGGCATCAAATATATTACCCCCATACACTGTTTGTAGAAAAAAAGTGAAATCCCCCCAACAACTCATTTTGTAATGTAATCCAGTGCCATCCATGGCCTAAAAGATGGTTCAATTCAACAGACACCACAGAAATAGTTGTTTCTTGCACCCATGACTAGTACTGGGTGTACCGACTGGAATGCCCATTGCAGACTAGGCCACATAGTGAATTAAATTAATATAGCACATTCATTGAAAATCATAGAGAAAATGTACTAAACTGTGCAACACTTTTCCTTTACAAAAGAAGAAAAATTACATGCAAAAAAATAACTAGGCCCCTACTGAAACAGCAGGCCACCCACCACAATGAATTTAAAAAAAATCATAAAAGTACAAACAAACTCTGGTGCATGCCACAATCAAACAAACAACACACTTACAACAGTTTTTGAACTTACTTGTGAAATCTCAAATACAAAGTCCCTGAATTCAATGGTATATATGCAGCAGACAAAGAAAGTGATTCTTCCAGCTCCAAATCCAAATGAAAAGTGACCAGGTGATGAACAAAGCACTTGGAGGAGCCTGCTGGACAGGAACCGGAAGTTGGAGTCTCTAGGGCACTTCCTTCCAGTTGGAAAAAAAGGGTTCTTGCACACAAAAAACAAATCCAACAACCTGTTGGCGAAGAAAACCCAATGTAAAAGCCTCTCAGCCGCTTCTCAAGCACAGAAGCTGCTCAAGCATTGCCTTCATGATCAGCACTACATTGGCACCGTCGTGGCCAAAAGCTGTGCAAGCAAGCATGAAGTATTGCGCGAGCTCTCTAGTGGCCAAAGATTACATGTGGCGCTCGCGAGTGAAACCAAAACAAATCTAGAATGCTCAAATGGAAAAAAACTGCTTTATGCTCAGGAAGGCAAAATTCAGGAACTCCACGGTCCTCTGCAGGATTCACAGTGCCCGAATTTCACAAAATCTGCTAGCAGAGCAGAGTTTACTGTCCAGGCCTAAAAAATACACTGGGCACATGTATGCATATGTTTTTTTACTGCCCAACCATTAACTATTTCTGGTTAAGATTTGTAAATTAAGTTCAGCAATATGTTCCATATCTTTTCCTTCTAAGATCAGGTTTATTTTTTTGGGAAGCTCTTCTCGTGTATGGATTGGTACATGTAAACTGGGCAAATGTGTGGATCTACTAAGTGCCATTACTTTTCAAATAATTACAACCAATTGGAAAGATGCTAGGAAGGTCACCTTTAATGGATGGTAGAATTTACTGCATCTGCCATTTCCACACAGCAGCTTCTATAGAATCCAGGACAGTAATAAAATATTTCAGCCTCCAGGAACCAAGACAGTAATACAATAGTTCAGCTTACAGGAACTCTTCTTTTGATGTTTACAGCACTATACTTCAATATCCTGTTATTAACTATTTCGACAACCACAATCATAATAGATAGCTACATGGGTATATAATTAGATTTTTCCTTTTTTCGTCTATTTCTCCCTTTTCCTTTTTTCTCTCCTCTTTTTCCTTTCCCTCTCCCCTCTTCCCACAAACACAAAATGCACATATCGTTAAGAGTATTCTTTTTTTCACAAAGTTGTTTATTGGTTTAATAGTTAGATAGTGCATTGCTTCTATGTTTATTAATTGTTAGGTCTGCCAAAATGTTCATCTTTTCAATTTAAATACTAGACATGTTTATTATAATGTCCTTCTTGATGAGAACATGTAAATAATGCTCCTTTAAACCAACAAAAAACATGATTCATCCCAAGGTATTCCTAATTAGTACTCACTTCACCGATTGTGATATGTTTTATCATTGATTTTCATCCTTAGTCGTAACAGGTGTGTTTGTCCAAGTGGGCCTCAAACAGTTAGAGCTCTGATTGAGATTTCTTTCCAAAACACTTATAGGAGATTTCATCGACTATGTGAGTGGAATCCAATCATAAAATGTTACATAAAATGACCTTTGGGCAACCAAATTTTAATTTTAATAAAGTTTCCCACGTAATATTAGTAGAGAAAGGAAACATGAAGGTATTGAAAAATTATCAATCCCTACATCCACTAGTCAACATATTTCAGTCACAGTAATGAGCCCTGACTGGGTCTGTGACATTCTCCAGGTCCTTGAGATCCATAATATCTATGCCTACACAAAAGCCAGTATATATGTATTGTAGGGTATAATCAGGTTTCACCAGGTTACCATCGTGATAAGAGGCTAGTACCTCAAACTGTAAAGAGTTTAGACCTAATGAGGGAGAGGTGGTTCTGCACCCCTTTGATTGAAACAATATTTAAGGTCATATGCCTGCCTCAGCACCTAAGTCTACCCTCTCCCTCTGTCCTTTTGTCTCAGAAATAATGTGGCCCCTCAGTTCTGCTTAAGCGTGCCCCATGATGTTGCTTTTGAGACATTACAATTGCCATTTGTAGCAAAGTACTCCACAGTAGGGTCTTTGATTAGTACTTTGTTAAGGTGCCAAGTATCATGTATTTCCTTGTGTACTAACAATGCCCTCCAGTGCATGTTCAGATGGTGTTAATTTGCAATCTCCTTTATTTCTGCCAGTAGTCTTTTATTAAGGAGAGAATACTCTTGTCTTGCCTGCCTCATGTGTCTTGCAGAATAGTGTAAAAAGTCTACTTTCAGTGGATGTCAAACTGTCCATCTATTGGTCAACCCTAATTCTTCTAACAACCTCTTTCCCTTGAGGAAGATCACCACTGTGCCTCCATGGCTATTCTTGTCCCCTATCCAAGTTGATGTATCCACCAATTATCAAGGTTCATACAGCCCACACCACTATTTCCTGTGGGGTTTCCTATTAAAGTTGTTCTTGGCCTTGTTTGAGGCCATAGATCAATGCAATTGTGAGGGGGGAGTCACATGTGAGTACAGTATTCCCACCTGTCTACTCCCTTTTTCACTCTTCCGGTCTTCCACTTTAAAGTTAAATAGTTGGTATATGACTACATCTGCGTCTCATGTTTTCAATATTGCCGACAAGAAGAATTGGAGGGGATATTTCTAAGACTTACATTTTGGTAGGGCTCCCTTGGAGCAATTCTTTTTCTACTTCCATCTGGGCTGGTTCATACTGTATCCCTAATCTCTTGGTTAGTCTTCATTTTCCTTCCTGATTTGTTGTGATAGTTCTATCTTTGTTCTTTTATCACTGTTGTTTATGGTAATGTATCTCATCTCTGTTTGTTGACTCTTAACTCCCCTAACGTGCCTATTCTTTAACCCCTACTCATATTTTTTTGCTAAACTTGTTTCACCAATTATTTCTTTCAAATGTCTTCTAGGGTGACGCCCACTTGCCACGAGAATTGTGTATATGTTGCAGAGAAGGAAGAGGGGAAGATACCCCTGTTCAGACATTCATCCCACCAGGCCCCAGCCATGCGGTTTCTGCTTTGGGTCTAAACCAGGTATTTGACCACCCTACCAGATTCCCCAGGCCACCCCTCAATGCGAAATTCCATGAGTCAACCTACCTTTCCAAAGGGAGCATTCAATTAGTCGGTGTAGCTTGTGTCATTCTCTGGCTTCAGAAAAAATAATGTAAATTGCCAAATGGACGTGACTCCGCTCTCAATGTGTCTCTTAGTTGTAGTCTCTTTGTATGCTTTTTCACTGGTGTAGCTGGTGCTGTATGTGGATCCCCTACTGAGCCCCAGAGGTAACTTGAACTGATACTGATGCGTGTTTCTTGACCTCAAGATTCACAACCACATTCGCACTCTTATTCCTGTACTAGGTTGATGCTGGTTTTCCGTATAATTTTGAATGAGGGTTTTATACACGTTTTTAATTAGTAACTTCTTTAATTTTCCATGAAATTTTCTATCATTTCAATTTCATTCTCCAACATTTCATCGTTATTTGAATCATCATGCTTTTCCTGAATACGTCAGGTTTTCATCATACCCGATCCATTTCGAGCATATAGCTCTTCCTCAGGGGACTGTTAGTCTGAAAAAATATGTCACATTGTTTTTCAAGTAGAATCAAACTCAAACATTAAACATCCGTATTTCCGATTTTTTACGTTTTTTTACGTTTTACCCAGTCACGTTCCCCGTGTGCTATGTAAATACTGTGTGACCTTATAGCCCTGCATTGATTATCCACGTGTATGTGCCTGTTACTCGGGAGGGTTAAATAATCAATCGGTAAACGGACCTGAATGCCTTCGTGTTTTTTTTCGTGTTTTTTATCAAATGACTGTAAAAACAAGCAACAAGTGCCTATAAGTAATGACGCCCAATTGTAGTGGGGTACAAAAACGTGAGCGTAGCGTTATTCCCAGTATTTCCCTTACCGATTCGGCGTTTATTCATCTCATTCCTGTGTCCAGGAGTCAGAGACCCTTGTGATTAATATATCAAAATACAAAATGTCTAACAATGAAATAGAAACACTCCAAAAGGGTTCATCTTACGTTCCAACATACCACTCCAACTTATTTGAAACTAAAGTATGTCTGTACAAATTCCTTAGATCTCTCAGACTGCGTCACTGAGTCACTTTTTTTCCAACGTTATAGAGACACCAATTCCTATGCAACAAAAGGAAGACGTACTAATGGGCTTAAGATCAAAGAGCAAATGTATCCCTCCAGTGAGCCACAAAGTGTTAGACGCTTTTGAGAAAGTTGTAACAAAGGAAATTGAAGATATATTCAAAAAACCAAGACCAAAACAGACCAATCTTACTCAAAAAAATAGACAAACTCTTCAAAAATTTGCAAATAACCCAAAAATAACAATCCGTCAAGCCGACAATGGTGGAGCACTCATCATTATGGATACTGAATATTACGAACAGCAAGTAGACCTGCATGTACAAGACAAAGAAACATACATGCACATGGAAATGGATCCTACTCAAGAATTCATAAAAATCCTTACCAACATCATTGGAAACGCAGTTGAAAAAGGAGTAATTGGTCAAAAAGAGAAAGAATACCTTCTCAAAACAAACCCTTCAACACCATATATCTATATGACACCAAAAATCCACAAACACGCCACAAAGCCACCTTTACATCCAATTGTATCTACTGTGGGATCTATACATGAACCAATTGGTAAATTCATTGATAAACATTTACAGAATATTGTACAGAAATCATCCACATACATAAAAGATACCACCCACTTCTTGAATATCCTGGAGGAACACAAAACCAATTTCACCACAGATATGATCATGGCAACAGTAGACGTAAAGTCCTTATACACTTCCATACCGCACAATTTGGGCATGACTGCAGTAGAAAGTTTTTTGGTAAATGAGGACAAAAGTGAAGATCTAAAAATATTCATCATGGAGCTCATTCACTTCACTTTATTTCACAGTTATTTTGTATGGAAAGACACCTTTTTTGTTCAATCGTCAGGAACGTCAATGGGCAATTGTGCGGCGCCTACGTACGCCAACACATTCATGTATAAATTTGAGCTGGACCACATTTTGAATCAACAGATATGGCAAGATAATTTGATCCTCTATAAATGTTATATAGATGACATATTTGTGTTGTGGAAAGGAACAACAGATTCATTAGAAAATGCGTTGCAACAACTCAATGAGATCAATGAAAGAATCTAATTCACATACACCATAAGTACAAACAAGATATCGTTTTTGGATGTTGCAATATCCAATCAGGAAGGAGAACTATCTACCAGCGTTTTCACCAAGTCTACAGACAGGAACAACCTGTTACACTACAAAAGTTTTCACCAACCTTCACTCAAAAAACATTTACCGTTCTCACAATTGGTCAGGATTAAAAGAATAGCATCAACAGAAGATCTGTACAGCAAACACAAAAAAGAAACACTTCTCAAATTTAGAACCAGAGGATATCCAGAATCCATATTGGAAGCTGCTGCGGAGAGAGCAGATAAACTACAGAGACATCACCTACTATCCACCAACACAAAAGCAGAGGAACAAAGAACTGTATTTGTGTCAAAATTTTCAACAAGAAGTTTCTCTATCAAAAAAGTGATAACCAAACATTGGCCATTATTGGCACTGGAAGAAGATTTTAAAGGGTCATTCACAAAGATACAAATTTTTGTATATGAGAGGACAAAGAACCTTAAAGAACTGATTAAAAAACCAGAAAACAAGGAGTCTGCGACATACAAAGGAACTATACCTTGCCATAATTGTGGAAACTGTTCGGCAATCATAAAAGGAAACGTCATCAATCACCCGACCAAAGGAACACCAGTGAAACTCAAAGTATCTGGAACATGTGACAGTAGCAACGTCATATACATGTTAAGATGTCCTTGTGGATTGTCATATGTGGGTAAAACCCAGAGGAAAATCAAGACAAGATTGGTCGAACACAAAAGTAATATCAGGTTAAAAAACACAAAATCCACGGTGGCAACCCATTTCAATGAAGCAAAACACAATCAATCTCAATTGAAATTTTGCATACTTGAAATAGTCGCAATTTTGCCTGGAAGAGACAATCACAATCACTTATTGAGGAGAGAGACATTTTGGATGAACTTTTTGTGTACACTTAACCCGAAAGGGTTAAATGAACGTATGGAATTAGTTGCTTTCTGTGATTAATATTTTGATTTGAGGACCGAGTATGGTTACAATTGTTTATAATTGCATAAGATGATTTTCATTTTTCATTCATTTTTATGTTTGTGGTATGATCTAATTTGATGTGTACATAGGCAGAATACCGTTTTTATCACTCGGTGACCATTTGACAAAATACCATGGTCAGGTTATCGTCACGTTCCCCATTTAACGTAGACATGTCACTCTATAAGCCCACGCTAACGCCCACACTACACTGTACACAGTGGAGTTCACTAATTGGCAGGACATACACCACGTGATGTAAACTCACAGCCATAGCCAGAACGTGCTATGACGTAGCGAGCACACCACGTGACCGGCACACCAGCGGGTCACAGAGACGCGGACGGATAGAGCGCCGCACGCCCTAGCGAGGACACAGGAATGAGATGAATAAACGCCGAATCGGTAAGGGAAATACTGGGAATAACGCTACGCTCACGTTTTTGTACCCCACTACAATTGGGCGTCATTACTTATAGGCACTTGTTGCTTGTTTTTACAGTCATTTGAAAAAAACACGAAAAAAAAACACGAAGGCATTCAGGTCAGTTTACCGATTGATTATTTAACCCTCCCGAGTAACAGGCACATACACGTGGATAATCAATGCAGGGCTATAAGGTCACACAGTATTTACATAGCACACGGGGAACGTGACAGGGTAAAACGTAAAAAACGTAAAATATCGGAAATACGGATGTTTAATGTTTGAGTTTGATTCTACTTGA
Organism: Lissotriton helveticus; assembly: GCF_964261635.1. Classification (NCBI taxonomy): domain Eukaryota; kingdom Metazoa; phylum Chordata; class Amphibia; order Caudata; family Salamandridae; genus Lissotriton; species Lissotriton helveticus. The sequence continues at coordinate 899,394,098 of NC_136063.1, read as the reverse complement.
AAAACAATGTGACATATTTTTTCAGACTAACAGTCCCCTGAGGAAGAGCTATATGCTCGAAATGCATCGGGTATGATGAAAACCTGACGTATTCAGGAAAAGCATGATGATTCAAATAACGATGAAATGTTGGAGAATTAAATTGAAATGATAGAAAATTTCATGAAAAATTAAAGAAGTTACTAATTAAAAACGTGTATAAAACCCTCATTCAAAATTATACGGAAAACCAACATCAACCTAGTACAGGAATAAGAGTGCGTATGTAGTTGTGAATCTTGAGGTCAAGAAACACGCATCAGTATCAATTCTCTGGCTTCAGACACATTGACCTTCTGCACATATCATATGGCTGCCCTCTAAACCACAATTTTTGTGCTTTTTTTCTTTTCTTTTTTTTTTCTTTGCTTCAATGACGTCTTCCCACTTTTTGTTACTCTGGCCTCTTACTGGTGGTATTCCTACATATGGGGTATCTCTCATAGAAACAGATTATGTGGAAATGTCTGGATAGTGCAGGCCTCTGAATGATTTTCTTTATCCACAGACTATACTTCCAGTTAACTGTGATTCAAAATAGATAGCCCCAGTAGTACCAAATTCCCTTGCCCTTCAGAAAAGCAATGAATGGTCTAAATGCCAATTTTTTTGTAATGTGATCAGCGCAAGGTCCTGGAACAGCTGCAATTCCTCCTCAATATATGAGATACCACTGCCTTTTCTCATCCTGTCCTTTAGCTTCTTCTTGTCCTCATAGATATGTAATCATGGCAGGACATCTGGTGTTCCCACAACCTCATATGTCCTGTAGCTATTCTGAAAGCTCTGTCTAGACAGATAGGTGGATCCTTCAACCTATCGAGGAGTGTGTCAAAAATGACTTGTAAATTTTTGTAATGTTGTTCCCCTGTCCCCCTACCAACACTGCTCTTATCCTAACATTGTCCCTCATAAAGCTGTTTTACAAGATCTTCTGGTTTTTTTTTAAAGAAGAATAACTTGTTTGTCCAGTGTCGGAATGTATACCCTATATTCTTCTAGTTTCATTGTCCTTTTTTACTCCTGGGCTTAGAGCCTTTTTTCCCATCTCTGCCACATCTTTTCGCCTATCTTTTAGGCCTAGTTGCAGGTCCTTCCTAATGAAGCTCAATCTGCCTTGAGGACTTTAAAGAATTGCTTCATTAAGCTCTTGGATGTGGTGGGCTGGTCTTTTGGGCAGTCTGGTAATGGAATAGGGGCCAGTTTGAAAAGACAAGTGTGTGTGCTTTTTTCCGGTCCCAACACAGCTCACAGGACAAAAAGAATCAGCCCACACACACTTGCTCTTTCAAGCCAGTCCATCTGGCAGTCCAAGACTGACTAAAAACCCAGTGCAACAAATGGTGATTAGTCCTTGTTGATCTACAAGTGATTCCTTCTGACGCAAAAACACTAAGTCTGAGAGCTTCACTTGGTGGGTTAGATTCTCTATTTTCTTGCCGGCCCCACTGTAACATGTCTCTTATTCGTATATTGTGTTTCTCTGTTGGTTCCCATGCTTGCAGGGTTATTACCTCCTTTCCAACCTGATATGTCTCCATGGGGTTTCACTACATGGCTCTCTCCCAACAGGCTGCATATTGCACACCCATTCTTGCACTGGGGTGACAGCTTCCGTGCCATCTTATGCAATGGGGACTATTCACTTAGCTCCCCAGATGCCCTCCTGGTCCCACTGTGGTTGATCTCTTGTAGTCCTATAGTGGTAAAAAAGTCTGTCCTTCACTATGCTGAGACCCCAGTGGTGCATGGGATTGACACCACTTTCCTGTCTAGTAAACTTGTTTGCATGGTGGTTACCAAGGGGTTCCCATGAGGACCTTGCACTCCTGCAAATATTTTCCACTCCAGGTTCCTCGGTCTCTGCTTGGTCAAGTCTATGGCTACCTGCTGCACACATGGAGTCACTCCCACAACCAGGGAGCATGTGATGTCTACTGTTCTGCCATGAGTGATCTCTTGCTCAATCGCAGTCCTTTACTGTCCAGGTGTCACTTCTCACTTCTTTTCCTTGCCATGACATCTTTGGAGAGATGGGAGAGCAGGTCTACACAAATCTATGCCTCCTGAGCTGTGGTGGAGTCTAGACCCTACCCAATATATTTATTGTTGTTACCCCAGAGGTCTTAGCATTAGCCTCCACCTCCTTGGAGCTTTACAAAGTGGTCTCCTCTCACCCCACAACCAGGGTGTATCAGGGCCCAGTGGGGACCCTTCCCATTCCTGAACTTACCCATCCCATAAATGTCCATCACTAGTGTGGGGTATCTTCCTGTTTCTGGGTTTGTCCTTGCCACCATCACTGATCACTGGGCCTTGCCACATTCTTTTCACTGGATGCCACATGGCATCTCCTTCCAGCTTATTTGGTGTTGGTGTTCTCTTTAGCAGTTCTGCCAGGAGCCCTGTCCTCTTTTCTGCCTCAGGGAGTGTGATTTATCCAGGCAGTGCTCCCTCTTTTCTTCTGTGCCCTTGTTCTGCCATGCCTACCATCTTGCAAGGGTACAGGTCCAGACGGCCACAATTCAAACTCTTTCTCCACAGTGCATGGACTCATTGGCAGCTGCTGTTTTCTCAGTCACCAGCATATGGTGTTGGCAGAGGGAGCAGCTGATGCCTAGCCAGTGATTGCTTTTTCTCCCTGTGGATGTGGAGCTCCAGGCATAAGAATATGCTGTCAGACCAAGCCGCATACCTTACCTTGATACTTCAAATTCAATGCCCATTGCCCCTACATCGTTAAATGTTAGAAACTGTGATAAACTGACGTTGCATTCTTTGAAAAAGTGCTTATCTTATTTGAAAAATAGTGTCATTGCTGGGTGGTTTCTTTATATATCATTCTAGCCTCTACAAGGAGACTGGTTTGTACTCTGACAAGTATTTGCAGTCTACACATATGCACTAAAAGTAAATTACCAACTTTCATGGGAGAAATAATGGTTATGGGAAGAAAACATTTAGTCATTTCCAAATACGTTTTTGTTTAAAAAACTCCTTTGTACACTACTGCAAACAATCCTACAGAGTCCATCTCTCCCTGAATTCAAGGTGGAAAAACTATTATCTCATTGTGCAGAGCCTTTGTGCCCACTCCAGAGACGTTGATACGGAAATGGGCAGCCACTACTCTATAGTTACTTTAAACCAGTTCTGGGGGCAGGGTCCTTCCCAGTAGGGTGTGAGCCTGCCTGACTAAGAGAACAAAGAAGGGGGTTGTCCAGGTGTCTTCTGACATCTGCCTGTGATATGGGAGCCCCCTTTGAAGTTAATCAAGCTCCTTAGCACTGCCCAAATGGTCATCCTGCCAGAGGAACAGAAACACATCCCTACACTCAGGCCTTTGTCTCCGCTCTGAGAGCAGTTTTCACACCTCATTAAGGGGTGAGACCACTCAGGGCTGCAGCTAGAGGCTGATGCAAATTAGCTTCAAGGGGGTTTAGGCATAGAAATGGTAACAACATACTTTGGTTCTGCAAGTAACTTTTCCTTCATATTTATTACCAATCAGGCTTAACCAGTGAATTGGGCCTTTAATAAATATTATGAAGATCCCAAGAATGACATTTCTAGTGGTTTCCAAGTAGAAGATAGCATTGTTACATTTAAATGTGCATCCCAGTGTTTCCCTACATATCAGCCAGACTTGCTAAAGTGAAAACTGTTTTTGGGTGCTAGTCACTGTAAGTGCATATTTAGTATTACATTTCTACATGTCCTCAATTGAAGTACTATGAACCCTGCCTTATGGTCTATATGACCTACTACATAGGGGTGATATTATTATTGAAAAGGAAAGTTTAGACCTGTCAAAGGTGTTTATTCTGACAGGTCAAACTGCTGTTTTAAAACTGCCAAAGTCAGGCTATAATGGTAGGTTGGGGGAAATGTTTACTGTCACTGTAGTGGAAGGCACAACTTGTGCCGCATTCTACTAGGGGCATTAAACTTACAGGCCTTGGGCACGCTTTGTACCATATACTAGGGACTTATAGAACAGCTGAATATGCTAATTAAGAATATAACCAATTTCAACCTGTTTTATGGGTCAGAGCATGTGTATGGGGCTTTGTCAGCAGAGTCTCAGTGCACAGTGTCAAAAAACAGTAGCTCCAGTCCACAAAAAATGAGGTGACCAGGCAAACGGGCCGCTTTCCCACAATGATCTTCGCTGGTATGATAGTTGATCAACCACTCTTAAGATGACATATGCCAGGTTGTCTATTCATTTTTATGTAAAAATTCGTTCAGTATCACCTAAACTGTCCCCCCTATATTTTTTAAGCTTCAAGCAATGCCAAAACGGATGAAGAAGTGGCCTGGTCTCCACAATTCCTTCAACTGGTCTCACTCTTGCATCTGTCCCAGACATGCAATGTAACAATAGATGGCAATTTTGATTAGCAGTTCTTTCACACTTGGATAGATGCATTCGTTTTTGATCTGGATTAGACCTCCCCATTCCTTGTCTGACAGCAATCTCCCCATCTCCTTTGGCCTTTTGTTTTGTGATGGTGCTCTTTCCGCATGAGTAATCTATACATCCCTGTCATTAAGTGTTTCTCATAAATTTTTCGGGTAGGAGCAATCTCTCCTAAGGCATCCACGTTCTATTTGACATGATTTTTCGCCTCTGAATGAGAGACCCAGTGACTTATGTGCAGGTAGCACAGACATTCAGTTTCTATCGTTCCGAAATCCATCTTAACCTGTACAAATGATTTCAGGGCATCAGTGTCGTAAAAGTCACCCATTATTTTTTACAACCTTGTGACATGAATACACATTCTGTATTGATTCCTTTGTGATGTTCTGCTGCTAATGGTGCCTGGAGACAGTTGGTGGAGAACTTCTTTTGAAGGATCAGCAAGGGACATGGTTTCCCACTTTCTGAAATAAAGCTTTGTTTGCATTTACCTTTAAGTGGCAATTCTATTACTACAATTGGTAACCAACTTTGTGTCTATTGTGGGAACTCACTAATTGATTTAAAGAAGAAGGTCTGTTTAGCCAATGATTCCCAGCTGTTGGTGTGCAGCTTAAAGGCTTAGTCAGCTGAATGAAGGGGTAGATTTACAAACATTTTTCACTGGGTTAGCATTACAAACGTGCTGCTAACCAGCACCATTATATTTTCTAAATTACTTTCCAGCGCAAAACTGTTTTTGCACTGGAAAGTACCCTAATAGTAACACAGAACACCATGAAGCACTGCTTAGTGTTACTTAGTGCCAAGGGTCGTTACATGGGTTGTACATGGGCGTTCCATGCAATCGCCCATGCCTTTTGATGCAAAGCCCTATCTACAAACAATTATAGACAGGGTTAACTGCAAACATTAATGTTACTTCAGAGGGGGCGTTAACAGAAGAAATGTTTTTATTTCTCTTTACTTTTCTGACTTTGCATGTGTGTTGCACTGGGCAGCACACATTCAAAGTGAGAACCATTTTTAAACGTGTCTAAGCATAGTATTTTGTACAGGAAGGGCACCCTTCTTGTATTAAACCTATGCTAGACTCAGGCACTCACACTAGTGTCACAAGGCTAAGGGGGTCATTATGATGGCGGATTTTCCGCATACTCCGGGCCGGCGGAAGCCACCGCCGGTCCGGAGTATGCGGGAAATCCGCCGAGGAGGCCTGAAAGACCCACCACCAAATCAGGATGGCTGGTGGGTCTCACAATGTGTCCGCCGCTTTTCCGCCGCGGTCGGAAGGCGACCACGGCGGAAAAGCACTAACATGGCTGGCGATGTCTATCAGACACCGCCAGCCATATTAGGATGTAGGGAAAGTAATGCTTTTCCGCGGCAGCTTTTCCGCCGTGGAAAAGCATACGGACAATCACTTTGGGGGCCCGTTGCAGGCCCCCTGGGTGAAGGTTGCGTGGGGAGTGCACATGGGGGGTACCTATGGTACCCCCCTGCCTTTGCGTGCACGAAGCGGCAGGCACCGCGCGGTGCCTGCCGCTTTGTGCATGCAAATGCACAGCTTTCGTTTTTTACATTGCGGCAGGTGCTGCTTCAAGCAGCACCCGCCGCAATGTAAAACATACAGGATGTGACCGCCAGGGTGGCGGTCACATCCTAATTGCCATGGAGGGACCGCCGCTGCCCATGCGGACGGTCCCTCCTACTCAGGGGTGGCGGACGGACGCAAGTCCGTCCGCCATCCTAATCGGCCCCTAAGTGTGTTCTTGGAGCACGACAGCTGAAATCAGCACCGATGCTAGGGAGATGGGAGGATAGAGCCATATCTCTGTAGAGATGGTGCTCTCCCGCACCCTCCCTGTCATGCAACGCAGCACAGCCTCTATGAGTACTGTGCCGCGATGCGTGTCTTTTTGAAAATCTGGCCTAAAATATTTTATAGTATCTTCACTGGTAGAGTTTGTGCCCAGCAGATAATTACTATGTAAGTGAATCATTTTCTATTGGAACACCTTGATGTAGGAGAGTGTGATGTGCTGTGTGTTCAGCGATGAATCACTGACAAAATATCGAAGGTCAAAAAATCGACCTACAAAAATATTGGAGCAACAATATCGATGTCAAAAATATCAACATCCTATCTACAACATGGTAAGTACAAAAATATCGAAAATAAAATATCAATGTTAAAAATATAGTTATTAAAATTATCGTTTTTTTGTTAAAAAAATATTTTAAATAAACTAAATAAGACATAAATAAAATAAACATAGTTAAAAATATTTAATAATGTTTAAAAATTAATAAGTAATACACATATAATAAAATATTAATTAAACATATACATATAATATATACTTACTTAATAATCAGTTTTAATAAATATTTTAATAACTTTTAGATTATTAAAAAATATTATAAATTACAAATACATCTATACACATAAAAAAATAACATAAATAAAAATTAAATAATCATCGGGCCGATTCCGATTCGGTAAAATCCCTTTACAAATAGCTGTACGGAGCATATTTCCTGTACGAATCGTACCCGTAAACGCCCCCGTACGTACGATGAAGTATGATTCAGATCCAAAGCAGATCTCTGTGGTGATGGGCGGAGCATCTGAATCAATCAAACACTCACACCCAGTCAAAAGATCTGAGTTTAATCCATCACTGTTCGTTAGCCCACTCTGCCACCCCAGTTCAGACATGGCTATATGCAAATCAGTCTGACCCTGTGCCTCATGGGAACAGTCCAGCCTGAACTGCCAAGCCATGTCTTCCGTCCGTCCATCACCACCCCCTTTTGTACCACTTTTGGCCACCATAAGTGTGGCAGGGTATGCTCAGACGTGAGTCCCTTGCTCACTTTACCACTGGATTCAAGCAAGCCGGGCTGAAGACGGCTGGAATCCCAGAAACCGGTCCTTGGAAGCTTGTTTCCGGTCCAGGGAAGACATAGCTTGGCAGTTCGGGCTGGACTGTTCCCATGAGGCACAGGGTCAGACTGATTTGCATATAGCCATGTCTGAACTGGGGTGGCAGAGTGGGCTAAAGAACGGTGATGGATTAAACCCAGATCTTTTGACTGGGTGTGAGTGTTTGATTGATTCAGATGCTCCGTCCATCACCACCCCCTTTCATTATCTCTTTGTGGCAATTTGGTTCTTGAAGTTAAGGAGTGGATACACCCCTCTGCCCCAGCGCTTTGCGCACTTTGCTTCGCTGCATTTGCAGCTACGCCCTGACATTTTGGACATAGGGCAATTGAGTCCCAGTAAAAGGCTAGTTGGCCTGGGGGTCATTCCAGTGTGTTATGCACCATGCTTATTGCAGAATGTGTTTATGCTTTTGATGCCTATTGCATACGTGATTTATTGCCTACTGTGTTTGTACTTCTAAGGTGATCTAATGCTGCGCACAGTATTTTTCCAGTAGTAACTGGTTGCGTTTTCTGAGGTCATTGTTATACCAGTAGTGACTGGTTGCGTTATTTACTACATGTATTATTAGTACTTGCTAAAGGTTCTGTCAGTGGCCCGGTTGGCCCTGCCATGTGTTTATAATCCCCTGTAAATATTGCCTAGGCCCTGTTGGCACAGTGTATATTGTGTGATTAGTATTCTAATGTGTTATGGATAATACAAAGGCAATTTTTATATAACCAGGTGTGGAGTTTCTTTTGTAGTGTGTCTAGTGTGTTGCTCCTGTGTGTGTGTGTGTGTTGCGCAAATGGTTTATACATTGCCTCTGGGATAAGCCTGACTGTTCTTGTCAAGCTACCAAGGGGGTGGCCAGGGGTTATCTTCAGCGTGCAACTCCCTTGCTCTGACTAGAGTGATGGTTTCTTCCTGGCTTAGGCGCAAGCCCTAGCCAACCAGAAATCCCATTTCTAACATTGGTTGTCAGTGGTGAGGATAGGACTTGCGTTTGCGCAGTACCACAGTGACAACTGTTTGTACTACAAACTCTGCATTTGGATAATCACGTGTTTGGGAATAATTTTTCCTGAGTTTATTTTTCTCCTAAAAGTGTTATTTATAAATTGTGTACTCTTGCTTCAGATCTTACACCTGGTAGTCTTTCATTGTACCTGTGTGGGATCAAGGGGCACATGCATCATTGAACATTGCATTCGCAAAAGGTGTGAATTGCAGAAATCAGCCGTTTGCGAATGCAATTTGAACTTTTGGGATGCATCATCATTTTTGTACTTTTCGCAATTTAAGAAATCGCAAAATTGCGAATATTTAAATTGCGATTGCCTTTAAAGAATCTCAAATTGAGATTCCTTAAATGCAATGCATCAAACTAAAAAAAATAGCGATTTCGCTAATAGGGGGAGCAAATTACCATGAAGTTCCATTTTACACACACACATGCCCTTGGGGCATGTGCGTGTGCAAGATGTACTTATAAGCAGATTTCAGGGGTGCAACAGGGTGTCTGTTTGACACCCTGGCACCCTTGAAATTGCATTCTCAATTTGCAATTCTCTAATTGAGAATCGCAAATTGAGAATGTCTTCCCATTCATTCCTATGGGCCTCTAGGCCCATAGGAATGAATGGGGAGGTATTCCTTAATTGCGATTTGCAATTTGCGAGTTGCAATAAGGAATTTTAAGAAGTCGCTATTTTTTTTTCCGATTTCTTCATGCATAGCCATTTGCGATTCCTTATTAGCGAATCCTTATTTTTCGCTAATAAGGATCTCAAATGGCAATGTTGATGCATGTGTGCCTAACTACCTTGCCAAAAATGAAATCCACCTTTGACATAAGTGACACACTGTTTTACAGTGTGTTAGAATTGAGGGGGTTCTGTGAGGAGAGAGACTTAGCAGTGAGTGGGAAAGACACTCAGATATACCTTAGGACAGCCCTGCTAGAATGGCAAAAAGATATATGGAGGCGTAAACAGGAGAATTCCCGACCACACATCAAGAGTGTAGGCCCTGAAGAGTCTGAAGAGGAGGAAGAGAGTGACAGGGCAGGGGCACCAGTAGAGAGTGAAGACCCCATAGAAAAGGAGTCCTTTGCTGGGTCCAGTGCCGGGACAGTGCCCCATCCCTTTCCTGTCCTCAGAGGAGTGGGTGGATGGGAGGGAAGAAAGGGAGCATCAGCTGGCTTTGGACATGCTCCAGTCAGAGTGTGCCCAGGAGATAGCGCAGCTGGGTTTGAAGGAGAAAAAGGCTTTGTGAGCCCATGAGTTAAGTCATTGGGCCTTGAGGAGCAAAAGCTAGAGACTGAAAGGGTCCTAGCACAAGAGAGGATGGCGGAGGTTGAGAGGGCCTTTGCCAGAGAGAAACTAGCTCTGGAGGGTAGGTTATCCCCTGAGTACAGTTTTAGTTGTCTGGATTCACCAGTGAGGGTGGGGTCCAGTGGTGGCAGCAATATGGGGCCCGATCCACACAACTAACTTAAGACAAAATCCTAAATTTACTACCATTTTGGTCTTCACCGAAGGTACTTACTCATTTTGGTATTCACAGAAGGCACTTACTCATTTCGATATTCACAGAAGTTAGGAGTCCTAACTTTAGGTCTTCTAAATGCCTTTTATGAATACCGAAAGTCTTAAAGTTAGGGATTTTCTCAGTTTAGGAGTAGTAAAGTTAGCTTTACTACTCCTAACTTGAGAAAAATCTTACCTTTAAGACTTTCAGTATTCACAGAAGGCATTTAGGAGTCCTAACTTCTGTGAATACCGAAATGAGTAAGTGCCTTCTATGAATACCAAAATGAGTAAATGCCTTCTGTGAATACCAAAATGGTATTACGTTTAGGATTTTGTCTTAAGTTAGTTCTGTGAATCGGACCCATTGAGTCCAGTGCAGGAAGTCCCAATCCCAGTCCCCAGAATATGGTACCTGGTTCCCAGGAAGAGTGGTACAGGTTGAGATTCAGGGGCAGTCAGCAACTGTTTCACCTGTCTTGGGGGGAGTTTGTGGATGAATGTTGTAATGAACTGGAGGATTGGGTGATGGTTAGCACGGCAAATGATTTTGAAGGGTTGTTCAATCTGGTCGTCAGACAGCACATGTTCAGAAATTGTTTCCCGGGGTTGCGCCAACACCTGTTGGAGTGTGAGTTCTCTGATCCCAGGGAAATGCACAGGAAGAAGACCTCTGGGTAGTTGCCAGAGGTTCTGAAGAGGTATTGGGGAGTGACCCTAAGAGGAGTGGTTCAGGTATCTTCCAACCCAGAGTGGTGGGAAAGGTGCAGAGTAGCCCAGCTGGTCCCCTTGTAGTGGGGCGGTTGTAGGGCCTCACATCCCATCTCATAGGAGAAGGAGTAAGACTGGGATGTGTCCCGAAAGTAACCAACCTCATTCTCCAGGACTGGATGGTTCCTTAACGGAACACCAGGTAGGGAGCCTAGTCTGTCCTGATGGACCGCCCATTGAGGGGGATCTCCCAATGTCAGGTGAACTGGAAGTGTATGTAAGCAGGCCTCCATCAGTTCTGGTGTCTGGTAGTGCCACTCCTAAGTGGAGGGTGCAGAAGTCCAGATTGAGGGGTGAGAGGGGGAAATAGTCCCCAGTGGAAGAACCAGTGGGTCAGGGGTCCGCCAGAAAGGCTGAGTCACCAAGGATTGACCATGGTGACACCACTTCTGTCCTGGGGGATCTACACGCACTGTCAGATGGACAGGGGCCGGGAGATCTGCACCAGGCAGCCTGTCACAGGACACATGAGTTATGTGTCACTCCCAGATCAGTTGACTTGGGGTGAGTGTTTGATTTGCTCAAGCGCTCAGTCCATCATCCCCTTTTGTATCGCTTTGTTCGCCCTAAGTGTGGCAGGGTATGCTCAGACGTGAGTCCCTTGCTCACTTGGCCACTGGATTCAAGATAGCCTGGCTGATGAGGATTATGAATCCGAAACCGGTCCCAGGAGACGTGTTTCCGGTCCAGGGAAGACATGGCTTGGCAGTTCGGGCTGGACTGTTCCCATGAGGCACAGGGTCAGACTGATTTGCATATGGCCATGTCTGAACTGGGGTGGCTGAGTGAGCTAAAGAATGGTGATGGATTAAACCCTGATCAGTTGACTGGGGGTGAGTGTTTGATTTGCTCAAGCGCTCCGTCCATCATCCCCTTTTGTATCGCTTTGTTCGCCCTAAGTGTGGCAGGGTATGCTCAGACGTGAGTCCCTTGCTCACTTGGCCACTGGATTCAAGATAGCCTGGCTGATGAGGATTATGAATCCGAAACCGGTCCCAGGATGCTTGTTTCCGGTCCAGGGAAGACATGGCTTGGCAGTTCGGGCTGGACTGTTCCCATGAGGCTCAGGGTCAGACTGATTTGCATATGGCCATGTCTGAACTGGGGTGGCTGAGTGAGCTAATGAATGGTGATGGATTAAACCCAGATCAGTTGACTGGTGGTGAGTGTTTGATTTGCTCAAGCGCTCCGTCCATCATCCCCTTTGTATCGCTTCACTCTCAGGAGGGCATATGTGCTCCCAAGGAAGTTCTGGTTCCCCAGGCAATTGTTCAACCACAGGTTTCCCGTCCCTGGGTTGGGAAGCTAAGGTTCAGGGTATGCCTGACCTGGAGGGAAGAACAACTGTAAGCAGTGTCCTGGCCGATGCGGCTTCTAAGGTACAACTCCAGTTGGGAGGGTGCAGGACTCTGGAAGGGGGTGCAGAAGGAGGGAGTCCTCACCTCTGACCCTCAGTGCAACATGAGGGTTTAGATCCCAGGTTGATAGATCAGTTGTAGGGTTAAGGCCCTGTACTGGTGGGTGAGTTGTGTTCTGAGGTTGCTTGTCATAGGAGGAGAGTGCGGAATGCCAGAAGAAGAGGTAGTGGGAGGAGAGCCTCGCTCATGGCTTCTGGTCAGCCTGAGGGTATGGACCCTAGATCGGAGGATCAGTGGCAGTTTGAAACTGCACTGAGAGGAAGAGTGGAGAATGGTTACTATGTGCCAGGGGTTCCTGCCCCCCACTCTGTTGATTGGCGAGGACCAGAGACATCTGGGTAGCCTAGGGCCTGGCCATGGCCGCGTACAGCAGGGAGTACGAGTGGGGTAGCCTAATTGGTCCTGAGAGCTTTGACAAAGGGAACCACATGGGTTCAGAGTGGTGTTGAACTGGAACGTGTCCCTGCAGTTGCGGGCCTGCGTCCGTGTTCTATTGCCCAAAGCAGGGAAGCCCATCAAGGTGGTGATTGGTCAACCCTGCGTTTTGGATGGAAGGGGGTTGTGTTGGATGTGGCCCTTTTTAGCCAGGTGATCCCAAAACATTTTGCCTTCCTCCTAGCCTTTTTTCTGACATGGTGTTGGTGGTTTTAGGACTCTGGGCACTTTAGCACTACTGTTCAGTGTAAAGTGCATGTGCTCTCTGTGATAAACATGGGAAGATTGGTCTACACCTGGTTGGCCTATTTAATTTACATGTCAGTCCCTTGTAAAGTGGTATCTCATATACCCGGGGCTGGTGAACTAAATGCTACTGGTGGGCTTGCAGTGCTGATTGCTCCACCCACCAAAGTAGCCTTTTAAACCAATACCCGGCCTCTGACATTGCAGGGCCTGAGCGCTCAGTGTTACTGCCGCTGCAATGTGGCACTTACGTGTGTGCCATGTCTGCGACCCCCCTTTTTCTGCATTTCAATCACCCCTAAGGTAAGCCCTAGCTAGCCCTATGGGCAGGGTGCATTGTAGGTAAAAGGTAGGACATGTACCTTAAGTGTGTGACATGTCCTGATAGTGACAAACAGCCATTTTGGTTTCTCAATACTATGAGGCTGCCCTCCAATAGGAATGCATCGGGGATTCCCTGATAAGTGTTTCCGTGGTAATTCCTGATATGAGAGGAGCAGCGTGGTCAAGTTTGGTATATTTGGAATAGTGATAATAAATGCTACGCAAAGGTGTGCACAGATTTATTGTACCTATTTTAGAAATGCCACTTTTAGAAGTTGGCATTTCTGTGTGCTATTTGTCTGCCTGCCTGATGTGAATTGCATGTCTGGCTTTTGAGTGACAGGGGCTGGTGAGGTATGTGTGGCTCCAGGAGGGGCAGGGTGAGTCAGTGCTAGGCTGAATGGGACATCTGCATTTGGAGGAGTGGGAGGAGAAGTTCCTGGTCCCTGAATAGGTCTGTGCCTAGCCTGTACAATGATGGCTCCGCCCCGTGGTGTGTCTGATCACCGAGCCCCCACCTGACAAAGGGAAAGAGGAGCCCCCAAACAGAGTGCTCCAAAACCTCCCAGAACCAGTTGGGACTGGTTTCCTCAAGTCCTGTACCAGGGCAGACACAGCAAATATGTGGTATAAATATAGGGGCTGTGACCCCATGAAATGTGTGTGCTTTTGTGCTTCTAGGTGAGCTGCTGCTGCTCGGCCCCAGGAGGAACCGACACAACGGACTGCCTCCCTTCTGGAGGGCCCAGTGTGCTGGCCTGCCTGGGCCCAGCATTTGCCCTGGATGTTTTTTTGGGCATAGTACCTCGTGAGCTCTATATCTTTAATTCAAGGAGGGAATACTCGTGCTTTGCAGCGCTGAGATGCATCATCTACAGAGAGAATCCTGATGTGGGGATTACCCTGCATCGCATAAGGGGAGTGGGAGCCTATCCCACGTTTATGCTGCTTTAGAAGAGGGCGCCCACCCCGCTTATATGCCTATTTGGAGAGGCAGGACCCCACGTCACAGTGAAGTATATTCTTTTCTTCAGCGGGAGCCCAACCCATGTTTTGCTGATCAGAGCGGGAGCCCACCCCGCTCTAATGCATTTTTAAAAGAGTGGGTTCCCACTCCACGTTGGTGCTTTTAGCGGGAGCCCACCCCGCAATTGCCTTTATCTTAAACAGGAGCCTACCCCGCATTGCCCCGAGATAAAAGGAGATCACCGCAGCGGCCCCACCCAGAAGAGTGTGCCATGTCTGCGACCCCCCTTTTACAGCATTTCAATCACCCCTAAGGTAAGCCATAGATAGCCCTATGGGCAGGGTGCATTGTAGGTAAAAGGTAGGACATGTACCTTAAGTGTGTGTCATGTCCTGATAGTGACAAACAGCCATTTTGGTTTCTCACTACTATGAGGCTGCCCTCCTATAGGAATGCATTGGGGATTCCCTGATAAGTGTTTCCGTGGTAATTCCTGATATGAGAGGAGCAGCGTGGTCAAGTTTGGTATATTTGGGATAGTGATAATAAATGCTACGCAATGGTGTGCACATATTTATTGTACCTATTTTAGAAATGCCACTTTTAGAAGTTGGCATTTCTGTGTGCTATGTGTCTGCCTGCCTGATGTGAATTGCATGTCTGGCTTTTGAGTGACAGGAGCTGGTGAGCTACGTGTGGCTCCAGGAGGGGCAGGGTGAGTCAGTGCTAGGCTGAATGGGACATATGCATTTGGAGAGGTGGGAGGAGAAGTTCCTGGTCCCTGAATAGGTCTGTGCCTAGCCGGTACAATTATGGCTCCACCCCCTGTGGTGTGTCTGATCACCGAGCCCCCACCTGACAAAGGGAAGGAGGAGCCCACAAACAGAGTGCTCCTAAACCTCCCAGAACTAGTTGGGACTGATTTCCTCAAGCCCTGTACTAGGGCAGACACAGCAAATATGTAGTATAAATATAGGGGCTGTGACCCCATGAAATGTGTGTGCTTTTGTGCTTCTAGGTGAGCTGCTGCTGCTCGGCCCCAGGAGGAACCGACACAACGGACTTCCTCCCTTCTGGAGGGCCCAGTGTGCTGGTCTGCCTAGGCCCAGCATTTGCCCTGGATGTTTTTTTGGGCATAGTGCCTCGTGAGCACTATATTTTTAATTCAAGGAGGGAATACTCGTGCTATGCAGCGCTGAGATGCTTCATCTACAGAGGGAATCCTGATGTGGGGATTCCCCTGCATCGCTTAAGGGGAGTGAGAGCCTATCCCACATTTATGCTGCTTTAGAAGAGGGTGCCCACCCCGCTTATATGCCTATTTGGAGAGGCAGGACCCCACCTCACATTGAAGTCTATTCTTTTCTTCAGCGGGAGCCCAACCCATGTTTTGCTGATCAGAGCGGGAGCCCACGCCGCTCTAATGCATTTTTAAAAGAGCGGGTTCCCACTCCACGTTGGTGCTTTTAGCGGGAGCCCACCCCGCAATTGCCTTTATCTTAAACAGGAGCCTACCCTGCATTGCCCCGCGATTGAAGGAGATCACCGCAGCGGCCCGACCCAGAAGCCAGGTGGCCATGCCTGGTTGGGGGTGTGGCCGACCTGGAAAAAAGAAGTCCCGCCCACCACAGAGGGCCGTCCGGAGCCTTGCGGGCTCCACTCTGAAGTCCTGTGTCCCAGGAGAGTGACCAGGTGAAGGAAAGAGACCGGAGAAGGCCTGGTGCAGTAAGGTGAGTGGGGCTCCCATTGGGCAACGTCTGCCACCTGCGAAGAGTGGAGGATGGAGAGGCCAGAACCAGGACCAACAGAGGCACATCGCCGTTGCCTGTCTCAGGTGAGAAGCTGTTGGAGAGGGGGGGGGAGGAGTGGCTTCGTTCCCCCACAGTAGCAGCTGCCCCGGATGGTAGTGGGCAGCTGCCTTGAGTCTCTCCCTGCACCTGAGCCCCTTTCGAGGCACATTGTCGGTGCCAGGTTTCCCTGAGCGGTCCTGCTGGAGAGCCGGCCGCTCCAACGTTAGGGGCATTATTGTAAAAGTCCAGAGTGGGATTGAGAGGCCGTTGTGGCCAGTGCCTTCATTTATTTTACACAGCTGCACCACACCAGCGCGGGCAGCTGCAATGTTAGAAAGTCCCAGTGGGGACCGAGGCGGCACAGTAGTGCCAGCGCATTATCTCTTTGGGGCATTTTGATTCTTGAAGTAAAGGAGTGGATACACTCCTCTGCCCCAGTGCTTTGCGCAGTTTGCTTCGCTGCGTTTGGAGCTACACCCTGGCATTTTGGACATAGGGCATTTGAGCCCCAGTGAAATGCCAGTTGTCCTGGGGGTCATTTCAGTGTGTTATGCACCATGATTATTGCAGAATGTCATTATGCTTGTGATGCCTATTGCATAATGTGATTTATTGCATACTGTGTGTGTACTGCTAAGGTGATATAATGCTGGGCACAGTATTTTTCCAGTAGTAATTGGTTGTGTTTACTGAGTTCATTATTATACCAGTAGTGACTGGTTGCGTTATTTACTACATGTGTTATTATACTTCCTAAAGGTTATGACAGTGGCCGGGTTGGCCCTGTCATGTGTATATAATCCCCTGTAAATATTGCCTAGTGCCAGTTGGCACAGTGTATATTGTGTGATTAGTATTCTAATGTGTTTTGGATAATACAAATGCTATTTTTATATAACCTTGTGTGGAGTTTCTTTTGTAGTGTGCCTAGTGTGTTGCTGCTGTGTGTGTGTGTTGCACAAACGTTTTACACATTGCTTCTGGGATAAGCCTGACTGCTCGGGCCAAGTTACCAAGGGGCTGAGAAGGGGTAATCTTCTGCGTGAAACTCCCTTGCCCTGACTAGAGTTGTTGTTTCTGTCTGGCTTAGGCGCAAGCCCTAGCTAACCAGAAATCCCATTTCTAACATCCAGGATAGATGCAATGCATCTTACTTTATACACATTGCCACCCAGTGTTAAGATGCAGCGCTTTTGGACATCTGAGCCAAATGATGCATTCATATGAATTTGACTGTGTTAAGTATGGATAGCATCATTCACTTACTCTGCACAGATTTCTGATATTCTACAATTCTTTTACTACTACCGGTCTGTTGGTGCCCGGAGCAATCAGGCTAACAACAGGTAATACTTTTATTCAGCATAAGAGCACGATTGAGTATTCGCAAATGAGTCATCCTGTTTTAGCTATATAATGATTTCCTGCAAATCTGATTTTGTCTGTCCTCTTGAATTGCATGACTCAACGCTCACTTGTGTTTGCTCCAAGCTTAAGTGGATGTTTGTTACCAAACTTTAGCGGTTAAGCTAAGCTTGGTAGCCTCTTTGGTTAACACACAAAGTGCATTATGATGCGATTAGTTAAATATTCTTCACAGGAATGAGTGCTTTGAACTGCTGTATTAAGCATGTAGTATGTCCCTTTTTAAAAATATTACTTCTTTCAGGTAAACCCCAGTAGCATCCTGACTGAGTGCCTGTCCTCCACTCCAACCACTGGTTCTGTATATCACTACAATTATGTGTTGTTTACTATACATTGCATTTGGTTATAAACATTTCATTATACACAAAAGGTCCTGATGAATGTCGCCTCACCTCTGCTGAGAGTATGAAGCTGAAACTTGTAGACCAGTTTAACCACTCTATTATAGATTGAATATCCTCCTGTTTTATTCCTGGCCCAGCGGCGTACCAATAAAATATTTCATGCACCTTGGAGTTATGTTTTTCCTCACATTTCACACTTTCCCTTTGGACTCCTTACCACGACCCGATCACACAAGGTTTAGTATACTTATGATGAAGCATGCCACCTTTGGATGGATGAAGGAAACCTCCTTTAAAAGGGACAATCCTTTAGCACCAATCCATTCTCTCTAGACCCTAGGGTCCCTAATGTGTTTTTGGCCATTAACATAGTCATCCCTATGGTAGGCGATAGACAGCCCTAAGGGCAGGAAGCAGTGTATTTAAAAAGTAGGACATGTACTTTTAAGTTTTACGTGCCCTGGTAGTGAAATATCCTTAAACTAGTTTTTCATAACTTCAAGTCCTATCTCTCCCATAGGTTAACATTTGCATTACCTTGTTACATTGAATAAGTGTCATTTCTAAATGGGAAAAGATAGAGATTTGAAGCTTGGTATCTCTGGACTCACAATTTAAAATCTTAACTTATCAAAAAGTTGGATTTTATGTTACAAGTCTGAAAATTCCACTTTTAGAAAGTGGGCATTTTCTTACTTAAACCATTCTGTGCGTCTGCCTGTCTCTGGATACACATCTGAGGTGGATGACAGCTAGGCTTGTGAATTCCCTCGAGACAGTCACACATAAAGGAGGCTCAGGTGTGCCTGATGGGACATTCACATCCTGATGGGCCATTAACATTCTGATGGGTCATCCTGGGCAGGATGAAAGGGAGGAGCTTAATGTGCACTTGAATAGGGCTGTGCATGTTCTCACACAAAGAGCTGCATACCCCCTGTAGTTAGTCTGAAGCCAGGCAAGCAAGGTACCTTTTGCACTTCATAGGCCTCTTTTTCAAGTCTCCACCACTTAAAAGTCTTTCTTTCTTGTTCCTATTGAGCTTAGCTGACATAGAAATTAGGTGCCCTTGAATAAAGGCCTTTAGGCTGTCCCATTCTGAATGAATCTTAGTTCCCTCCATATTGTTCTCTTTGAGGATCAGATTTAATCTATGTTATAATATTCTTATTAAGGAATACATTTTCGCACAATCTCTATTACCCCTTCCGCTAGACCCAGAGACCAAAAGAACTACATGCATTGGAGCATGGTCAGGCAGTGTTCTCACCCCTCTCTAATCTTTGCTTATCTTTTCCACTATTTGAGGGGAAGCCACAAAACTATCCAGTGTAGCATAGGTCTGGTGTGCCAAGGAGAAAAATGAAAAATCTCTCCCTGATGGATGCATGTTCCCCCCAATGTCTGTTGGTCCAATGTTATGGAGCCAAGTTTTACACCCCTGCAAGAACTAGGCTGTGTGTCCTGTTCTCAGAACAGACCTGGCCACCATGTTTTCCATAACAACATTGGTGACCCCTCCTATTATTAGATCCTTGCCAGTGAGTGCACAGTCACAGGCAGAGTCAATTTCAAGAATCTATCCTAGTGTTCACTGGGCGCATATATAGATGTTATTGTAAATGCATATCCCCCTATCGCAAATCTAAGAGCTGGGGCCCTTCCATTGAGATAAGCAACCCTTTCTGTAACATCCCATTGTTAAGGCACTTAACAGTAATATAAACTTTCCTCCTTTTGTTTTTGCTGTTGGAGGAAAGATAGTGGCATGGGACCCATCTGGATCGGAAATGACGGCAGTCAATTATGAGAGGGGCCTTTTTGTCTAATAAGCAAAATTTACTAGTACCGGAGGTGTGACAGCATTGCAAGTCTCCAGGCTGGTGTGTTGAAACTTGGGGTGGGTGTTAAGCGCAAAGTTTTGTGTAGCATAATTGAGCACCATTTCCACAAAATTAAACACAATTACACATCATGCGTTTCACACTCCAAAATGTTTAATTCAACTTTAATAGTAATTTTGAGTTGATTTCCAAATGTTTGCATTCTAAAGACTGCTGCTTGTGTTCATATTTGCAGAAATTACCTGAATGGTCTGCTCAGGTAAAAAATCTCCCTGAATTGTTTGTTGACCACCTATGTTGTTAAAAGAACTGCTGCTCACATGTAAAATATTGCTGTTAATGTTCGTATTTGTCGTTTCCCACTCAGAAAGTACCCAAACTGTCTGAGTGAGTGAAATCCACCTGAAAAACCACTTGCTTTGAAAAAATTACCTGAACGTTACATTTCACATTAAAATGTCTGCTTTAAATTATGCAATGTAGCATATTAACATAATCTTGATAATTTAGTGTAAATTTCATTATGTGAAATTACCAAAATTAAAATGTCACCCAGGGCTAGTTGAAACATCTTACATTTAGGTTTACATTATATATTACATTCCATATTGTATTATTCATGGAGTTATGTAGGATACCTGAGTAGATCATATGGCACTGCTGGTAGATATGAAAGATCATTGTGTCAGAAAAGGATATCATAGCTGCAATCAAAACGTAGTAATAAGCGGTCCTCTTCTACATAATCAACACAATACTAAACCCCCTCCCCATAACAATAACTAACACACAACTAAAATTGCAATACTCAACCTGTCCCTTCTCTCCTAGTGGGAGCAAAAAATTAGTTGAGTCAAATATTTCCCCATTCCAGTAGAATAGGTCATCATCAATCATCAACTTCATGGTTGTTTGTGTAGTCCTTTCCCTCACCTGGACCAACTAAGCATAACAGGAAGAAAAACAATCCTGCCATTGCAGTCCCCACCCAGATCCAGCCTAGTTACCTTCAACACAATCTGTGAAGACCTTCATGTCTCTTGCAAGGATGGTGAGGAACTCGCTTCCTGGAGTTGTGAAATCACTGTTCTCCTATCTGATTCAATTATGTCCGCAGTGGGTATGACCCTATTTCTCTTGTGTTGGAAAATCTCACAGCTAAAGGTCCAAATCCCCTATGATTAGATAGCTGATTCACTGGCCGTGATGATCCCAACTCCATCTCTTAGTTCTCCAAGACCAGGATTTGTTGACCCTTCAAGAGGGAGCACACGAGTGAGGGGATCATCCTTGTTTAAACACATTTCTAAAGGGATAACTGCCCCACAGTATATAATTCATTTGCTTCTCAAAAATGTGGACACCAGCTTAAATTATCTTCTCTTTTAAAGAATAATCCTTCTAACAAAAGTAGAGCAAACAATTTAAGATATCAAGTTGCTGTCTCTGAGCATCAGGGTCTTGATTCTGTGTGTTCAGTCAGGGATGATATCACTCTCAGCTAGGTCAGGAGGCATATGTTTGAGGAGTGTTTTTACATATGCCTTAACATCCTCACCCTCTGCTTTGAGTCGGGCAACTTTAATTCTTAAATTGTGGTATCTTGATTGGTTCTCAAAATCTTCTGGATGTGCTTGTAGGTCCAAACTCAGATTCCTTAAGGTAGTGAGTTCTTGGCCCAAGGGTTTCAACTCATCTTCTTTTTCATCTCTTGTCTCTTCTAAAGATTCCACCCTATGGCCCAATTCAGGCATACCTTGTTTAATTTTGTGCAGGACTTTGGAGATGTCATCTCTATGGAGTGTAGTATGTTCTTGAATACTACTGCATAGCTCCTCTATAGAGAAACACAATACAGGGGGGTCAGAATCCAAGCTTATGCTATTGCTCTCTTCAACTTAAATTTCCTATATTGCACTTCCAGTTAAGACAAAACCTAAATCTGCCATAAAAGGATCATCAATAATGTCAGAAGTGGAGAAAGGAAGCACAACTCTTGAAAGAGGAGATGAAGTGATTTAGAGGCAAAGTTCTAAACTCGAAAATTGGAGAGTAGTTTATTAATCCGACTGTGGCACTTGAAGAGATTCCTTATTCTTCCTGTGCCTAAAATTTTACATATGTGAATTATAATTGTCTGATTCTACCATGTAAATTGACACTTGATTTACTGACCTGATACATGACTATACTAGGTCCGTAGAAATTACCAATATATATTGACCTCCAATCTACCCAACAAAGTAGACTTATAGGACAGTTATATCAAGAGGGACTGGTGGGCATGGGTGAATACAAGCAAGGTCCTTCCTCCAGGTTGCTTTGTGGCAATGATCTGTGAGTTATTCAATTGCTGCCTTAGCTCCAGTGGTGAAATACCCAAAAGGTGCTACAGTAAAATCTGGTATAGCAGCCCTCTAGAGGTTGTCACGTCCTTCCCTTCACCTACCTACTCAAACTGTTAAGAATGACATGCATCTTTAGTGAGTCAACTGTTTTTCATTCTTTTGGCAATACAAATCAAGGGTTATCACATGCCTAACAACAGTGCTTCTTTTCATCCATCCATGACCATTTCTTCTTTTCATATGCAAGTTCTATGTATTCAGCAATTAAAAGCAGTTTTACTCTACAACTGTAATAAGGAACTCACTGCCTGATTTAGATTTTGGCAGAGGTAATATATATCTTCACAAAGGCGGATTACTTTACTCCCACAATGGTGAGTGTTAGACCTGGCATTTTCAGTGGGTTCCCCACCAGACTTTTTGCTTTTTGGCCTCCTGTTTTTGACCCTATTTTTGTTGGTTTTAGGACTCTGGATTTTAGGACTCTGGTCACTTCACCACTGCTATTTAGTGCTATTCAGAGCTCAAATGCATATGCTCTTCATGTAAATTGAGTTTATGGATTGGTGTTTCCATGATTGGCTTATTTGATTTACTAATAAGTCCCTAGTAGAGTGCACTGTGTGTGCCTGTCAATCAAATGCTGCTAGTGGGCATGCAGCACTGATTGTGCCAACCACACAAGCATCCTTTCAAAAGGTTCTCAGACCTGCCACTGCTGTGTCTGCATGCAGATTTTACTGCCATGTTGACCTGGCAAGTGCACCTACTTGCCAGGCCCTAACTTTCCCTTTAATTACATGTGAGTCACCCCTAAGGTAGGCCCAAGGTACCCCTATGGGGCAGGTACTGTATATGTGAAATATAGGACATGCACTGGTGTGTGACATGTCCTGATGGTGAAATACAGTCTATTTAGTTTTTCACTATCAAAAGGGTATCTGTCACATAGGATAGAATGGGAGCTACTGTATAACATCTTACAAGTATAACGTCCTACTGGGACACGATAGGGAAGCAGAGTTTAGTATGCCTGAACTCAGGATTTAAAAATGCATCTTTTAGTAA
This sequence comes from Lissotriton helveticus, assembly GCF_964261635.1. Lineage (NCBI taxonomy): Eukaryota > Metazoa > Chordata > Amphibia > Caudata > Salamandridae > Lissotriton > Lissotriton helveticus. The sequence goes on along the minus strand of NC_136063.1, from coordinate 899,371,184 downwards.
AGATGATTTTTATATTGTGTGTTTGAAAATACAATTTTTTGAAAGTTGGTATTTTCTTGCTTAGCCATCCTATGTGCCTCTGCTGGTTTGTGTATTGACTGTCTGGTTTTGGAGTGACTGGGGTTGGGGATGCGTATTCAGTGCAGACAGCCACTTGGGGGGTTGAGGTGTGTCTTGGCATTCCTGGAGACTCTTACCTGGACTGCATTTAGAGAAGTGGTAAGAGATTTCCCTTGTGCCTGAATAGGCTCTGTCTCCCTTGCACAATGCTTTTCTCCACCTACTGCCAGGAAGCTGAGCCAGAGATGACAGATCTGGATTAAAATGAGCTGAAAGACTTTTGCCACAAGAGACAAAGGAAGATGGTGGTATAAAAATTGGGATCAGGACCCCAGAACTTTAGATTACTGCTGGACCATGGAACCTGCCAAGAAGAAGAGCTGGAAGAGTTGCCAAGAGGAGTACTGCCCCTTTGGTGTCTGCTTTGCTAGGTTGGCCTGCAGTTGCTGCTTCTGACTTGGGCAGGGAAAGGACTGGACAGTTCTTTCTGTATTCATAGTATCTCCGAGGGCTTGATGTAGAGCTTGCCTCCTGCTGGAATTCTCAGGGATATCAAAGATTTCAACATCTTCTGGGCACCGGCTTCTGGAACTGGACGTTTCAGCTGCTACAGAGCAAAAAGGTAACACAACACCGTCAACTATGCAGCTGCTATCTCAGTGATCTGAAGGCACTGCAAATGGCACAGCCACACTTCCCACTGCAACCCTGGTCTCACCGGTGCTGCCTCGAGCAGCTGCTTGCACCGTGATCTGTGGGCACCGCACTTGACACCGCCTCTCTTCACACCGCCACCTTGGTATTACCAACAACGATGCAACGCCTTTACTGACACCACAATGCCGTCAATGGCGCTGCTGCCTGCACGTGTCCTGTGGACACCACTCGTCGAGAAAACAGAGCATCGTCCCACTTAGCACTGCAGCCTTGCTCTCACTGACAAGGACGCTCCAAATTGACATGACGCCACTGCTTGCACCGTCCTGTGCCGCACTGCAGCGTTGGCCCACAGACACCATCACCATTGACTCCAGATGATTAACCAACACCACTGTCTGCACCACGACACGTGGACCCTGCACAACGCATTGCCCCATCTCTCACTGCAGCCTTTGGTCTACTGACGACAGCGCTTCAACAACGACAATGCCGCGGCTTGCACTGTGACCTGCCAGCACCGCGACAAGCACCTCATCAGTTCACACCGCTTCCCTGGTCTCACTGATGCAGCTGGACGACCGTCACTGAGCCGTTGCTTGCACCGTGACCTGATGGCACCTCACACCACACCACTGCACTTCACACTGCAGTCCCAATGACTGTTGATGCCGGCACTCCTGAAGTCAAACTCACTGAGTTCGACCTGCTACGCGTGTGATTTCAAGAGCTCGACAACTCCTTCACTGACCTCTGAAACCGGCTCTTCAACGTTTAACGAGAGTGTCGCCAATGCCATGTAATTCTCAAGCTACTGTCCTGCAGGTCTACCCGACCCCGTAGCTGGCCTGCGAGAGTGTGGTCAGTCAGAACTGTTTGGATTTGTTTGTTCATGATGCCGTGGTATCTCTGGGCGGAGATATCAACTTGAAGAAACTGTAGATAAAGTCTATTTCTGCTTTATTGGAATTGTGGATTACTGTATGTTGGATTGTTATCGTTTTGGTCTTGTTTTACCCAGATAAATATTGGATATGGTTCTCAAACTTATGTGGTGTCCTTTTGTAGTGTTCTTACTGTATCACTGTGTGTTATGTGCAAATGCTTTACACGTTGCCTCTGCGATAAGCCTGACTGCTCATGCCAAGCTACCAAAGGGATGAGCAGGGGTTATTTTAGAAGTGTAATCACCTTATCCCGGCTAGAGTGGTGGATTCTGCCTGGTTTATGACCAAACCCTAGCTAACCAGAAAACACATTTCTAACAGCGAGGGTACCGTGCCTGCCAAATTTAGAGTTGTCGGCTGGTCCAGCTGAAATTTCTTGCATTTCCAGGAACGGCCTTCATGACTGTTCCTGTAAATACATTGAAACATTGACGGATGGCTTCATCAATATAATAGAGCCATATGTCAAACTTTCATTTTTTTTCCCTATTTTTAAAACAAAATCCAAAAATTGAATTTAATTAAAAAAACATTAACCCCCTTGCTTTGGGGCCATTTTACAGTTAACCAGGTTTCACCTGGCAGTGACGGACTGCGAACAATGGTGATGTGTTTGTCCATTCTAAATAGGACAGGTGAACACAAGGCCAAAACTTCTGACTACCCTTACTCCGTCAGACCATCAAAGGTTTATGTAGGAGGTGGAGACAGAGTAGTCTTTGCTCTACCAAACTCAAGGTTCCTATGCCCCATTTAGAGGCATGAGAACTGTAGGATTTGTATTGGCAGAGCATCAGCTAGCTACACTAGTGGAGATACTTGACCTGAAGGCTAACCAAACAATAGTGACAGAAGCACGCGCTGGTAGACCATCACCTAATTTCTCTGAGAAAACGTCCTGCACATCAGGGTATTATTTTCCATTGGGAGTTTGGTTTTCAAACACAAAGAAAGTTTGCCAGGCAGGGCCAAAACAGCATGGCACCCTCTTCTTCATGGCAACTGCTGCAAAATAACTACACTGTCCTGGAAGAAATGCTTGAACTAACCTCAGCCACTGGCATTAGCTTGGGCCATGTTCCAATCCATAGTTTTTGTATCCACTATGACATTCTCGACAGGAGCCTGGTATATCTAAATCAGTCTTGGGCCTGCTCCCATGGAGAAATTCCAGCCCAAACTTCAGGAGCAGGCCCCCTCTGAATGAGAACACAAACAGACCTAGAGCAGTTATGACTATCTTAGGTCTATCTCATCAGTGAGGTTTAGCCTGGGTCATATTGCCCAATGAGCAAGGGAACATTGTCTGGGCATACTCGTTGCACTTAGACCTTCTAGAGTAAGAAACAATAAAGTGACTAAAAGAATGCTTGAATTAGTCCTAGCCAATGGCAACTGCTTGGGCCCCATTCCAGTTCCAGTTTTCACCTACTATGGTACTCTAGAGAGTACCCTGCATACGCAAATCAGCCTTGGCTCTTCTCCAGTAGCAGCATTCCAGGGACTAGGCAGTATGCATTCAATTCAAATAGACCACTCCCAATCATGTGGGAGTAAGTGGCTATGACTTGCCTTTCCATGTGTGCAATTGTTAAGTTTTGTCAGCCCAGACTTTCCTCCACAATTTTTATATTATTCTGTACAAATGGGAGAAAGTTACTAGCAATACTACAATAGTCTTTCACAGTATGCAATCACCTTGCATTTGTGCATACATACCATAGACCATAGAAAGAGATACCACATCTGTAACACTTTAGTCATACAACATGCTAACAGATCTGATATAATGCACCAATTTAAAAAAAAGAAGTCTAGTATTTAGCCTCTTATACCATTTTCAGCTGAACAACAAGTGCCAGTCATATTTTGCCAGTAGTATGGGAATAACAGCCATTTGTGTTGAAAGGAGATACATTTATTACTTTGCAAGGTAGCAAAATACAAGATCACTGTGAAGTACTTCAAAAGGGACAGATGATACAAATCTGCTGATCAGGAAGGCATAAGTTAACTCTAATACGTGATGAAAGTATGCCAGCATCAGGTTACTATGCTATAGACTTTGGGCCTGATTTTGCCTTCAGTTGACAGTCTTTGCTCCAACGGAATCCCCACCATACAAAATTTTTTCTTGTCCACTGGCCCAGGAGATAATTCTAGTCACTGACAGAAACTGCTGACAGAACAGCTCATGCCAATGATTTAAACATTTGGCAGATGGCTCAGTCCAACATGATGGTTGCCCATCAAACTTTCAACATGTTGTGGGGTCATTTAAACATTTTTACTGTCCCTTGTGGCCACATTTTTCATGGCAGTAAGTGAGTGTAATTGCTGTCCGTTCAACCGCCCACTCTAAATCATGCAGTCATTTGAATGGGAAAATGTCAGATGGTCCATACTCTTTCGGGTTGTAAGAGGAGTATGTTAGTGATGGAGATGGAGAAGTATACATCACTAAACATACTTAAGGTCCACCTGACTGCAAATAGGGTGGGTGGACCTTCAGTTTGACAGAAAGCGTACTCTGTCCCCATTGCGATGGCATACACTCTCCCCCAAACTTAACGTGTGCCCCTTTCATTTAATAGATAAGGTTAAACACACAGAGACTGACTTCAGAATGGTGCTAAAGCACAAACCCTTTCAAAGCAGTGCTAGAATAGGTCAAAACTGGGATTTTCTTTTAAAGAATTAATTTTGCCAACCTAATACCTATGGAGAACATTTTATTAACCTCTGATTTGTGATGTGGACCCCACTACATTAACCATTTTCATATATCAAGAATATATTCAGAAGTCTCCACTTTTGCAGTTGGTCACAAAGTTGTGGGGTGTGGTCCAAGTTGCTGTTCAGCACATGTAAGTCAATGAAATACCTCTGCATTTAGACTTGGAGACAGAAATTTTCAACTGCATCTGCCTTGAACCAGCAAAAAAGATTCAGTTGGAGGGTGGACAATTGTGATTTCTTTTTTACAAAATACATACAATTAGTTACCTTCTGCATTAGGGCTATCAAACTTGCTTCAAGTGCTTCCCTTCATTGCCTCTCCCAATCTGATATTTCCACTTCTGATCTAGCTTCAGTATTCCTCTTTCCTTGATCCGCTAGGTTAAGGAGCTTCTTCTTGAGAACAGTGACTCTGTTTGATGTACAGAAGTCAACCAGAAGTAAGTCTTCCACCTGGGACGGGCCAGTTACTCTGACACCCCCTTCTTCGCTATTCCTGACTTGAACCTTAGCTCAGATACTTGCACAGTGGACTTGTGATTTATATCAAGATGGTTGGACAGGAACCCCTAGCCATTCCCTTTTTCAACCTCTTGTCCAATATCTTGATCTTCCCTCAAATCCAGGTTACACCTTTGAGCCCGAGCAGGGACTGCATCAATGAATTCTTAGATTTCTTAAACTCCTCTGACATAATTTAAAAGTATGAATGCAAATAAGGGGTTGGTTTTGGTATGGAAGCTCTATAATTTTCCAGTCACTTCTCCCTATCTTCAACGCCAAGCCCCCTCTCCCACTCAGAAGCTTAATCTCTCTTTGAAGCTCGGATGGTTTGGTTTTGAGGGCTAAGACAAATGATCTGCCATCAGTTAAGCCTATACCGAGCCCTGGAAGTCTCCTGGACTGCACTAACAAGGGAGCTTTCAAGGATTTCAGATTGTAACAATTATTTTATTTCTGTGTGGTACCCGTCTTCCTCCACGTGTAATGCTTTCTTCAAAGGCCCCACCCTTAACTAATCCACTCACTTGTATTGAAACAGTAAGTGGTGACAACTTCTGCCCAATACTAGGAGGAACTGGATCTCCACAATCCCTGAGGAAAAGCATAGTGATGTGATGCAAGCTCCTCCTGCCTGCTCACCTCCTCACTGCTATCCTCCTACACCATGGTTGGGCACTTTGTGCTGGCTGCACCAACTGTAGCTGCATCTGTTCTCTCTCTGACCAAGTAGCCTGAAGCACCCAAAGCATCAAAACTGTCCTAATCCCCCAGCCCCCCCTCAGAAGCGAGTTCCTTCTTGCAGCAGCCCTTTGAGGCAGGAAATTCAGAACAGCACTTCACTAACACACTGCCCCCTCCACGACCGCCGATGCCCCACAATAGAGTTACAACAGAGGGCAGAGCCTACCCACACCACCAGCATCATCTCGTGCTCCACATGCTTGAGATAAGTACTCGTGATCAGTATTTCCGCTGCCTCCCAACAGGAGATCCGGGATAGAGAATAATCAAACAGAAATTCAGGAGGCTTGTAGAACTTTGGGGAAAGGCTAGAGGACTTGACGTTGGTGATGGAGCAGGGGTTAGAGAAGGTTTCCCTATAAGTAGAGAAATCTGAACAAGATATAGTGTTGTTGAAACCCCAGGATAAGAAGTTCAACAAGATTCCAGAGAGGCTTTAAAACCATTTCAGGAGGAATAATCAGAAAATATTAGGTGTACCTGAAGCTAGCGAAGTGGGGGAGCTGAAAGCATTTGTGATCTCTCTGATCAAAGATGGGTTGTTCAAGGGTGCATGTGAAATAGACTTTGAACGGGCGATACAAAGAGTTCACATGGATACTTTTAAGAGAAGCCTGGCTAAGCAAAAGCCAAGGAGGATACTAATAAACTTCCAGACCTATCTAGTGAAGGACAAGATCTTGACTAAAGTGTTATTGACCAAACAGATTGTGTATAACAGGTAACAGTTCATGTTGGAAGTGGAGGTCCCTGTCGCTTACCGCCGCCACCAAATGCTGGAGGCGTGCGTCCCCAACCCCTAGCTTCAACTTTAGGCTAAGTAAGGACACCGTCTGAGATAGCCCTGCTCACCCCCTTAGTAGCTTGGCACGAGCAACCAGGCTTATCTCCAAGGCACGAGTGTTCAGTATGTGCAACCATGCGTACAGTAACCCCATGATGTCATCACAAATAGACTCCACATGACTATTGATAAAATGAGTATAATCCTTATATAAGCAATTATATGATAAAACCACATGATACAAAATCAACATATAAGAATGGGTTGTATTCTTTCCGGTGGGTTGGTAGGTTCTAATCCCAACCACCGCATCTAACCAACAGTTAAGCTCACTTCTAACCATTTCCCAATAAGGTTAGGCAAGTCGTATTGCTAAAATCACACTTGTTGCAAAACAAAGCAATACTGCAATGCGTATACTGTGCAACAGAGAAACAATGCCATACGTAGGGCCACAGTCATGTACTTAGCAATTGAAGGAATAATGCAATTCGTATCACAACCAGCATGCAATGTACCAGTAAGAAACAAAGCAATGTGTCACCCTTCAAACCTGTACGGTGCAATGAAGAAATAATACACTGTCCCACGTTATACTCAGATTCTGGGAACTGAAGAAATAATGCAATGCGCCACGTTACAATCAGGTTATATGCAAGGGAGAAATAATGCAGTGCGTAACACACTATGCATAAAGTCTGTCAGGCACCTATGAGGTCAGGCGTCATTCGGCAGTTCGAAAGTTGGTTCGCAGCAATAATGCAAAGTGTGATACGACAGTTTTACGCTCTCCGTGAACAGTGCCCCCGCTATGGATCAAATGATGACACAAAAAGTACTGCTTCCCACTCTGGCCCCAGTACTGCCCCGTCTTGGGTCAGCATGTGCCGGGATCCGAGCCGAAGCAATGGATCCCACAGCTGACTGAAGCGGGAGGCCGAGAGAGTGTCCCTCTAGGTCTGCACCCCACCCCAGGAGTTGATAAACTTTACCTGGGGGGCACGATCCCACTCTCCTCCCCGACGTCAGCGACTTCGGCCTTGATCCAGAACTCCTTCACGGGCTGCGGCAGACTTGGTCGGCAGCTTAGCTCTTCAGTGGCTGCTGGTCCGGGCCGCTGCTGATTGACTTCGACGGCCTGAATGACTTGGCCCTCACTCCGGCAGTCTCATTCCACATCAAGACCCGCCCTCAGCACTGTGGAGACTTTACTCAATTTGGTGCACACCCGAACCAGGCACTCGTCCCCATCACCCCAGGTTGCACTTCGACACGCACATCGTGCATCCAAGACTCGCCTCTTCCCTGGGGCTCACGACGATCTGGTGCTCTTCACCAACGCTCCGCTTGCACCTCAACACGCACCCTGCGCCTCCGAGCCTCTCCTCTTCTCCTGGTGCACACAATGTCGGGGCACTCTTCACCAAAGCCCTGGCTTCACCAGGTCACACACTCTTGTACGTACGAGACTCACTTCTTCTTTTGGTGCCTACGAGGTCCCGGCGCTCCTCACTAACACCCGGGATGCACCACGACACGCACCCAGTGCGTCGTGACTCACTTCTTCTGTTGGTGCACATGAAGTCCAGGCGCTCCTCACCAACTCCCTGGCTGCACCACGACATGCACACTGCACATCCGAGTATTGCTTCTTCCTTTGGTGCACACGAGGCGCAGGCGCTATTCACCAACACCCGGGCTGCATTACAACACACACCCTTGTGCCTCCGAGCCGCGCCTCGTCTCCCTGTGCACATCACAACCAGATGCTCCTCACCAACGCCTTTGCCTGCACCACGACACACACTCTGCGTGTCAGAGACTTAGCTTAATCCTGCATGCACACGATCACAAGGCACAACTTCTAAGTGTCTCAAGCAGCAAGAAGCATGCACACAACGCTTTGATTGGGACTTCTCCAGAAACTTTTATGATCCTGTATTTCCAAACAGGGAGCCAGTCCACCTCAGGCCCTTGGGGTTACAAGACACAGCACAAAGCAGTCTTCTTCAAGCATGGGGACCCAGCGCCTCCAAGCACAGTCCCAACAGCCTCTTCCTTAGTTAGAACAGCAAACTGCAGACTAACCCCAGATCACAAAGCAAGGATTGGTCTATGCACAACAGTCTCTTCAGTTGTTTCTTCTTTAGCAGAGGTTCCTCTTGACCACAGAATGGGTCCAAGCCTTTTCAGTCTCAATCCATATCTGTTTCATTCCAACGTTCAGGGGATTCAGCTCTCATAGTTATACCCCTTAATGTCTTTGAAGTTTGTATGTGCTCAGGGGTCCCTGACCCCTCCCTTAATCAGTTCTGGGTGTCTCCCACCCAGTTCACCTCTCTCCCTTTCATACTGGGGGTCTGGATCCTTAATAACTCAGCAGGAGGTGGGTCAATTGATTTATAGCATCAGCCGGGAGGCTTTTCACCTCCCGGGCTTCTCCTCCCCCTACTCCCCAGATGCAGGACAGCCTGGTGCCAACTCAACCCCTCCCTGGGTCAAGACCTCTCCCAGCTCCTCTCAACTTTCAGTTCCAGACGGACAATCCACCTTTCAGAGACACACATAAATGCTCTGAGCACAGAACTCAGCCACTTTCTAAAAGAGTGGTTTATAAACACACAGTGACAAACCCACCTTCACAGAAAGATGCATTATGACACTCTGAGTCCAAAAATACCAAACTTCACCTTTCCATTATAAACTGACAGGAAACTAGGCTAACAAACACAACACCCAGCCTCCCCATTCTGTCCTTTGGGAAGAATGGCCTTTCACCAGTGAAAAACGAAATGGAGAGTTTTTCACTGTCAGAACATAACACACACCTCAGTTTATGTTCTGACTTTTACCTACACTGCACCCTGCCCAGGAGTGCCCCATGTGTATGTAAAAGGGAAAGTCAGGCCTGACAAGTGGTTACCCTTGTCGGGACTACATGTCAACTTAGCATTCTGTGCGCAGGCCCTACACTGAAGGACTGAGTTCCCTTCTCTGCGCGCTCCTGCATTACTAGCCCCTGCACACACAGTGCACATCACTAGGGACTTTTACTAGTAAGGCAAACATACCAATCGTGTCCAACCATTCACCATTACATTTTGCATAGGGAACTCCTGAACTTTGACACTGATCAGCAGTGGCAAAGTACCCAAAGCATCTAAATTGGCATCTCTAGGTCAGGAAGACGGTCAAGGGGGAAAGCAAAACGTTTAGGGAACTTTATACAAAAAGGTCAAGTCCTACACTTCACAATTAAGTCAGATATATGCCGTGCAACCAAGCAAGGGCAGTCAGTCCTTGGACAGAAGATGAAAGAATTTGAGGTTTGGGTGTGAGAGTATAAATACAATTCCTGGCTACTCTGAGAATAATGAATGACAACAAGATGCATAATTTTGATATATGGAGGAGGCATAGGAACTATGGAAGAAGAAGTAGTATATATTGTTTCTAACTCAAATATTTTGCTATTACTTTTTTTCTACTAGACAGTTCAGTATGTCCCGACTCCCTGAAATGCTACGGGGAAAAAAAGGGAGAACATAAGGTTATAAAAAATATTAGAAAATAAGAAATATAAGAAAAATAAAGGAAGATATCACACGGGGTGTGTTGTGGAGTTGGTGGTGGGGGTCTGGAGTGGGCATCAAGAGATGCCAACCTCAAAGAATGGGGTGTTCCTCACAGGTGGGCGAGGGGTGTAGGAGGGGCACAGAGTGGGGATCATTAGGAGAAACCAAATAAATTGTCCTAATTTACTTTCCTTTTAGTTTTTGAGATTCAGCAGGTACAGATTGCTAAGATAGAGTAAATCAGGATGGGCATGACCCTAAGGAACTCCAAAATATGTTTCACAACACAGGATGTTAATGGGCTATGAGAGCCAAGCAAGCAAAGGTGAATTATGAAATATCTTAGGGAATATGTAGCACATATAATAATCAAACAAAAAACAAACCTCACAAAATCTGACTGCATAGCTGAAAAATCTGCAATAAGCAGCGCCAAGCCGGCAATTCACACACGTCAGGCCGGAAAAATCACCATAAAAGCAGAAAAAAACCACAAACCAAAACATAACAACTGCAAAGCATAATGGAGGTAGCCGGGGGCAAGAAAAGAGGAAGACTAGAAACCCATTAGCCTCCTGGTGGCCCAAGCCGGGACCTCAGGGTCATGGAAGGGCAAGGACAAGAAGAAGAGGAAGACACGATTCAGTCCACAGGAAAACAGGATCCTGATAACGGAGGTGATAAAATAACATCAACAACTGTTTGTCACCTCCAATGTGTCATTGGCGACAAAAAATGGAATGTGACAGTCCATCGTGGACAAGGTGAATGCAATCGGAGTGCTCAGGAGGACAATGGAAGAGGTCAAGGGGCTTTGGAATGAAATGAAGTGCAAAACCAAGCAGGATCTCGGCAACAACCAGAAGGCAGCGATGCAGACTGGAGGTGGGAGTCCAGCACCACTTGGCACACTACAGCACACCTAGAAACTGCAAGTAGTTCCCATCGACTATGTGCCCAGAGGGGTCCCTCCCCGCACATCACTAATCTCACAACAAACCCATGCACATGTGCTTAACCCTGCAAAGTTGCGGGTCCGTGTCCCCCAATAACAATTCAAGTGACACTGCATGACGATTAGCATGGTTGCAGTCACATTATCATGACATGGTGCACGCCACAACGCTGAGGTGGCTGAGTGTGGACCACATCCGTAAAGGAGCAGATCGCACTATGACACTTCCACGTGAACAAACAACCCCCAACGTCACCAAGACATCTGCAGACAAACCATGCCCAAGAGTCCCAACTACCACCAAGAGGCCAATTTACCCAAGTATGCAACATCTCAGCATTGTTTAAGCACAGAATTGAAAGACACATCTCCTGAAAGGGATAAGGGCCAGCAAAATCAGAGCTGCAGGGGCGACTCTCCCAGAATGCAGCTCACACACATAAGAAGCAGAGCACATCAACAAGGACAACATTGTTGTACAAACTGCAACACGTTCACAACAGAACAGAGGACACAACTGCTGCCGCTTGTGTGTAGAAACTGGTCAATCACATCTGGCATAGCAGGAAAATGTGAGATGATGATGTACAAGTACAAACACACATCCGGGATGTTGCCGAAATGTCCACTGTCCCGCATCAAATAGGCAGCCCCTCCCAAACAGTCTGTACATTGTCATGCAGTCTGAAGGTAAACTTGTACAATGCGTCCACATACATGTAAACACAATGCTAAACTGTATCTCGCCTTCACATTGCAGAGAGAGAATCAACACCTACTGCAGAGCAAACCCAACAACTCTTCACTGATGACAAAGAGGACCTCCTCACCTTCGACACCGACACCCTCCAACAGCTCATGGGCAGCCTCGGCACCCCACCTCTAGGAGCAGGGCAGCACACCTGCATCGAGGAGACCCCACCCCCTGCACAGACTACACAGCAGGAAGCACCAACCACCACGGCTGTCTCCCAGGACCCCCACTAACAACACAAGGCCTTCCATCGGCGTGTGTTAGGGTGCCAGGAGAAAATTGCTGATTAAGTGCGGGTGGGGTTCAACCGCATGGCAGCCAAACTAGATGCCATACGTGGATGTCTAAGTCCCATCAGGGACCACTTACAGCCCCTTACTGGGGACTGAACTCTTCCTTTTCTGATGTACTTGTCATTCCCTGAAGGACTCTGGCTGGTCCTCCACAGGCCAACAATGTAAAGTGGGGTTTGCATCGCCCTGTACTGCTCCAGGTATAACACTCCACTGACTGTGCATTAAACATTCACATTTACGCAGATGTGTTATGTCGATGATCATTCTAGTGTGAATTTATGGATTAATGTAGGGTCAGTGATTCCCCCTTACGTCCATGTTGCCCAGGTTGTGGGACTTGAGTCACAGGGTGCAACATTACAGATTGGGGTCCAGGTGGCACCGACACTACAACAGGGAAACACGCATTAGTTACTTCCTTGTCCAGGTCAGAACGGAACCACGCCCAGAGCCCCGGGGCCACTGTTCACACCCCTATGCTGGACTGGCATACCCCAGGCCAGCCCACTCCGCTTACGCTTACAGGGGGGACGACAACGCTACATGTCCCAGGTCTTCCCTGTAGTGATCTGCTGATCACAGGTCTAGGTGTCAGCATGCCACAGCCACTCCTTGAGGGCTGTTTACACCCACACCACACCCAGCCAGCACATGAATCACAGGGCATGTGACCTTGCCAATAAAACGGGCGGGGCGCATGTGCTCAAGGCCATTTCCACTGTCTATCGGAGAGTGTCAGTTGCACCAGAACTGAGCGGGTGTGCAGCCTGCTATGATGCGTAGGCCTCGATATACTGTCCTGCCAATCAAGGTTCGATTTGAATTGTGAGCTCAGCTGGACCACGTGTACGCCGAAGGCAACAGGCTGCACAGACATGTCTCCGCATTGATGCCTGGTGCGCAGGGTCGGGCAGTCATTGCTGGGAGGCGGACCAGTGTTGCGGAAGACATCGGAATCATGCACACTGCCTGTGAAGTTTGCTACAACATTGGTAACCAGACCCCGGTGGTCCACTTTTTCCTGCACCTTGATGGAATGCGTGTGATTTCGGTTGCAGTGATTGTGTGCAGTGTCGGCAGGGGGCACAAGTAGTACATGTGTGCAGTCAGTTGCCCCAACACGTGCGGTAAGCCTGCTATGGCATAGTTCCCTTGCTTGGTCTCCAGATGTTCCTGCGCAGTGTAGGGGAAGTGAAGGTGCAGGGGTATCAAGCTGATACAAACCATTATGCTTACAGGTATGATAAATTCTGCATAATGAAACTGTAACAGAAGTTCATGTGGTCGTAACCTTCCTTTTCTTTCCTACAAAGGTTATGACCACACAAACTTCTGTTACTTTTTGTGCAGGATTGATCATACCTGTAAACATTCCTGTTTGTCCAAGTGCAATACACTGTACCAGATCAGGTTTGTGACTATACGGACGCTTGACCATTGTCACCATTTATCCAACAGGTTTCCAAATACGGACTTTCAGAATATGGAATTGTATTGGGGAGTTCCCGGACCATATGCAGTTATTTGGATCCACAAGTTGCCCTGATGAAGTTCCCCGTTGCGAATGGAATGCGTTGGCTGATGTTTTTGTGTTGTTAATTTATGTTTTTGTAATAAATAACTGTTTTACACTACTGTTGACTACTGGACTACATGACCTGGCGCACACCCATTTCAGAAACTGCAATCTCAGATCTGGATAACAGAGGGGTCAGGCAATCGCTGGGGTTGGGGTTGGTTGCGCAAGAACACTACAAATTGGGACTAGCGTGTGGTGCGGATACAGGGGTCCACCGTTGCTTTTGAGGACATGCATCCAAGACATGTGTGAGGAAGTTTGATAGGGCTGGCTGTGAGACTCCTCCGACTCTGACAGTTGTTGGTTGGAAGGTAACAGAGGCCAACAATTGCAGTTTTGTCTGCGGAGGGATGTCGGTTGTCCACTGTGTTGGTACCGTCAGCCTGTGGGCAATGTGGGTCAGGCTGCGGAGGATGGTAGTCCTTTTGAGCCTGTAGTGGTCAATGATATCCTCTGGCATTAAGTCTCCAAGGCTGGTGCGTTTTTGGAAGGTCCACTGACTTGTTCTGCGCTGCGTCGGTGGTAGTCCGGGGGGAGTCCTGGGGGTGGGGGTGGTCCTGGGAGTGGTGGCGGTGGGTGTTGTGGCCCTCTTGGGTCTCCGAGCTCCATGATCAGTGACTCCATGACATATGTTGGTCTTCAGATGTGGCTCTCGGCTGGGCTCCCTTTCATACTCTAGGTTGTTGTCCTGCTTTACACCAGTAAAAGGCAGGTGTTCAATCCCTGCTGCTAACACGCCTTATCGCCTGTTTTTGGATCGCAATGCCAATCTGGTGATCGTTGAGAATATCGTGAAGTGGTGTTTTTGTGTGTTTTTGCACAGGAACGCCTACTCTGCATATCATTAGCGTTAGTTGTCGCTCTCATCCAAGGCAATGTTTTTTGCTGAAGCTATCGCTGGAAAACTGGAAATATAGGCAGTTGGCACCAGCTTGAGAATGGGCCAATAACTATTTCGCCACTTTTGCTGCACTAAAGTGCCGATAACGCATCGATAAGTCCTTGAGAATATGCCCCAGAGTTGTTTCGAAAGACGAGATGTGTCTAGGGTGTGGTGGTAACTGAACAAGCTGGTATAATCAGGGGGTGGCAATTATCATTAGAAAATGATGCAATATCAAGTTAGAGGTTTCAGTGTAGGACTGACAGGGAAGATGGGCTATTGACAAGATTAAAACTGGAAAGTTACGCATGGGTTTTGTGGAGAATTATGGCCAACTCTTAATCACCCATGTCCTAAAGAAGCTTACTAATGGAACTGAAGGCATGTAATTCTCCATTTGTAATGGGTGGTGATTGTAATACATTACTTAGTAAAGAGTTAGATAGATCATCACTAAGATCTAAAATTAATTCTCTAAATGTTGTAAGAGCTTTGAAACACATAATGCTAGATTTAAGTCTGTATGATGTATGGTTAGGGCAGGGATGCAAAAAGTTACACTTTTCATAGACACAAATATATCATTTTTCACAGATTTTGAGGTAATAGACCTCACTATAAGAGATACATTGATTGATGTGAAACATATCCCTAGTCTAGTTGGAAATAAAAATTCAAAAAGAACAGATCTTCAGGAGGAGGAGGACAATTGATCACAGCCTTTTGTAGGACCAGGATTTGTTAGGCTGGATTAAGCAAGAAACAGATTTTTTCCTTGAGCTAATATGCCGAGCTGCAAGAGAGATATAATATAGGACAAATATATAACCTGTCTTAAGACAGCTAAAAACTGAATGGTCCAGAGAAGCAGCATAGGCAAACGTCCTAGAAGTTAATACACTGCTAAATTAGATAAGGAAAATGGAAAATGAGGTGATAAACATGTTAGAGAAATTTCAAAGAAAAGAGGAAAGACAGGAACAAGCCAAGATAGTTTTTAAGATAAGACAAGAGGCGAAAGAAAGAGCTAGATGAGAATAAAGCAATCTTAAGCATTTTGAGTATGGTGAGAAATGAGGGAAACTGCTTGCTTAGAAATAAAGATCTGATCATCAAACACATTCTTAAAAAGCTGTACAGTATACTGAACGAGGGGGTAAACTTCTGAGAGTGGGGAAATCCTGAAGTGTTCCATAACTATTTTCAAAATGTGTATAAGGTGATGGTGAGGATTACTAGAAAAGTGGTTAAGGAATGATTGGTAGCCAGAACCTTGCCTGTCATGCACAGAACCCAACAGAAAAAGTTTGAAGAGGAAAGTAGCAAAATGGAGATAATAAAGGTTATAGGGAATCTCAAGAAAGGAAAACCGTAGAATGTATGGTCCCAGTGCTAAATAAGCGATTTAACTCCATTTAGGGCCCGATTCCGATGCGGGTTGGAAAGCATTCCCACCCAGGGTCTGAATCTGATGCAGTTAGGAAGGCCTCCTAATGGCATTTGCTCCTTCCAAATACGATCAGGAGCGACCCAGTGCCCAATTATGATGCGGTTAGGAACATGTGCTCCTATTGAAGTCAATGGGAGTCCAAATCGTATCTGGAAGCATCCGGATGCATCGTACTTGGTCGGTCGGACTCTCCCGATCCGAGTGGGTCGGAAACCATTTCCAACCCGATTCGGTCGGGAAGCATTTCCAACCCGCATTAGAATCAGCCCCTTTGTGGTGATGATAGGTTTCCCATTCCCTGGTTTGAGGCAGTCATCTCAGAAATGCTTAAGCTGATGAAAACCCCAAAGGCTTATGGTTCGTACAGTCCAATATCATTGTTCAACGGGGATTACAAAATGTTGACCTTAATTACAGCAATCAGATTAGCTGCAGCAATCGAGGGGTTAATACAGAAGGACAAAAGGAGTTTTGCATGAGGCAGACAGCTGAACAATCTGACACACACACTGATAGGTTCAGTTGTCTTGGCAGAGCTGTTTGAGACACCATTGGCAGTTATAACAGCTGCAGCAAGGGCTTTTGACTAGGTCAACTGGTAATTTCTATGGGAGTGCCTGTGTAGGTAAGGCTGATTCACTCCTGTTATGGGGCACCAAAGAGAAGAACCTTAGTTAATGAATACTTGTCTGAATTTTTTTTGGTTCAGAGAGGCATGCAGCAGGGTTGTTCACTCTCTCCCCTGTTATTGTACTTACATATTGAACCGTTTGTGCAAATCATCTGGGAAAATACTGGCATCTCACTGTTCAAATTTAAAAACTATTAACCGAAAATAGTCTCTCTATGCTGACGACATGTCCATATATGTGTCTGACCCGCAGAGAGCTAAACAGTGGATAGGGAAATGAGCAAGGGTTCCGCTCACTTGGTCCTGATGAAAACCTGGTAGATTCCATCACAGGTTGAAACATGTAGACCTCTATTTTACATTCACAAACGGCCACATGCATCATTGCACCCGTTTGCGATTCCTAAATTGCGAAAATTAAGGAATCGCAATTTAGAAATCGTAAACTGCAATGCATGAAAAATGTGCATTTATTTTTGCGATTCTGTATTTTTCCTTAATTGCGATTCACAATTTACGAATCGCAATTAAGGAAAACCCTTCCCATTGATTCCTATGGGCCAAAAGGCCCATAGGAATGAATAGGAAGGCATTCACATTTTGCGAATTTCAAATTGCGATTCGCAAAATGTGAATGCAATTTCAAGGGTGCAGGGGGGGTCCAAAGAACCCCTCCCTGCACCCCTGAAATGTAACTTCAAATGCAATTTACACACACACATGCCCCAAGGGCATGTGTGTGTGTGTAAATCAATACTTTCAAAAATGCAATTTGTGCATATTTGAACGTTTTCGGTAAATTAGCATGGAGGTCAACTTCATGCTATTTTGCCACTTCCAAAATGCGAATTCGCAATTAAAAAATGATCATGCATTGCATTTAAGCAATCTGAAATTGCGATTTCTTAAATGCAATCGCAATTTTAGAAATCGCAACATGGTTGCGATTCCTAAAATTGCGAAATGCATGATGCATTCAAAATTAGTCAATTGCATTCGCAAACGGCCGAAAATTGCGATTCGCACCACTTGCGAATGCAATTGGGTTTGATGCATGTGGGTGATAGATACTGTTGGTCAATTTAGCCAACAGAAGTATCCTACACCTGATTTTAACATTGTCCAGTAGCTTCAGAATACATTTTTTTTCAAGAAGTTACACTCGGTCAATTTTTAACCTCACCTTTTTTTGCACCACATTCACAAAAAACAACCCTCTCCACTGTAGTCAGGTGTTGCAGCACTCGGCTGTCCGGGTGGAACCCCGATGATGAAGCATGTCACCAACCAGGTTGGTGAGTGTGGGGTCTTCTAACAAAATAATGTTTTTCTTCTGTTACTTCTCCATCTCCCTACATCCCATTTAGGACCATTGACTTGGTCCAATGGTGATACTCCTTCAATTGTTTATATAGATTAGGGTCCAGGGGACCAGGAGTACCTCCCTCCATTTTCGTGGAAAATCCCTTACTCTCTCTTTTTGTTATTACGTATGACATAGAACTCCCATATAAACATTCTCTTGCAAAAAAAAGGAGGATTATGTACCTGGGCGGTACAGATAATGCAGGACTTTAAAGATATTCCATGAAAGATTCTGACCAAGATTACCAAGGAAATTGATACCATATTGAGGCGATGTAGCAATCTTCCACTTAATATCTAAGGTAGGATAAACTTGGTCATGATGACAATCCTCCCTACGATCACATTCCAATTTTACACCATTCCCTTGAAGTTTGACAAGAAGCGTAGGAGGCATAGGAGAAACATTCAAGTATTATCTGCATAACGTTGTCTTTGAAAAAAATGACAAGGTTGGGAAAGGGGGATTCCAGTTAACAGATCAATTAACATACAGCTGGGAATTTCGGTTTCAGAAGTGCTGGATGTTAGTAGATTATTGGGAGGGAACAACTAGAGGGCAGTTATGTAGGTATATTCTAAGGGCGGAATATCAGGACAAAGCTTTTAATTTGGCCCCCCCAAGTACTTTAAGATGCTTTGGCTTAGGAGTTTGAGATCCAGTGCAAAGTTCTGGCATGGGCTATCCAGTATTATAGTGAGAGATCACCAGAGTGGGAGTCCCTTGCCACCGAATTCATGTGTGGGCAGCTAGGCAGGGTATTAAGACAAACTGGTGTTCAGAACTAGGAATATCTTATAGAAGGGGAAAGACTGCTTTCTTTGAAAAATCTTAGCAGGCTGAATGACAGGAAGGTCGAGAAATTCAGTTATTTGCAACTTTCATGGTTTAAAACATAAAAATGGACACAGAAAGATCTCTTAGAACTGACTGAGGATACACATAAGGAGGAAGCCTTAGGAAAGAGGTGGAAAGATGGTATAAGGTGATATGTGATGCAGAAGAAATAACAATAAATGCTCCATTCTCAATCTAGGGAATGTGCTTGCCAGATCAAGATCTTGGAAAATGATGGCAAGCATCTATGAGCATCTAGTACTCTTCAGTAAAACATGCTTCCCTCCTCAAATAAAAAAAAATCTTCACACTAAACAGGTTGTATTGGATGCCCAGGAAGTTGAGAAAAATTACAGGAGTGCAAGAAGACTGTAGCAAGAAATGCAGGGGTGCTTTGCAAGACAGCATGCACATGTTTGCAACATGTTCCAATATACAGTCATACTGGAAGAAAGTAGGTATAATATTAACATGTATATTTCAACAAGATATTAAGGTAAGCCCATCATTAATACCTTTTGGTGTTAATCCAGCAGATGATGGGGAAATTGTCCTGGCAGAAGATACTTAAAATTGCTATTTATCTTGATTCTACTAGTTAGATACATGGTCTGTAGATACTGGATTAAGGAAGCCAAGCCTTTCGTGTCATAAAGGCAGAAGAAAATAGCAGTAATGTATAAATGAGATGTGCAGTGCAGTACTTTGAAGATTTTGAGGGTTTGGAAATTATATAAGACCTGGCTTATGAGAACTAGGTATTAAATATGAGAGGACATTTGGAAAGTTAGAGCCTATTATTTAAACCTCAAGTAACAAGCTGGTGGAGCCGTGTGCATAATTTTTTTTTTTTTTAGCACAGTTGCTCTTTGACAGTATGCTTTCAAGGCCAGATAGGGAGAGAAAAGCATGCTACCGCGGTATATGAGAACTGGAAGAAAAAATACATACAAGTATATGCAAACAGTCATATAAAAGTATGTTTTCAGCAAGAAATATGGTTTGTTGGTATCTCATATAACATTTTGACAAAATGGACTACCTCACTTAAAAAAGAAAGTCACGTGAGATACTAGCCAGAGGCTGGTTTAACCATAAAACTTCTCTTGGAATGACATGTTCTGTTTGGTGCAGAGATAGCATATTGAATCAAAAATATCGATTTACACAAATATTGAGTTAAAAAATATTGTGGGTCAGAAATATCGACCAGACAAATTCTCGTGGTCTAGATTATCGTATTTAGGTAAGTAATATTGATGTTAAAAATATTGAAGAGTAAAATATAATTTGCAAAAATTATAGTTGTTACAAATATCGTTTTATTTTGTATTTTAGTATATATTGTATATATATGTGATGTATGTTTTTTGTAAAAGATTTGTTTATATTTATAATTCACTGAAAAAACCATAGGTTATAGACCATATATAGTTAGGAATTAGCATTTAAAAAACCTTATTTTACTCACACAAAACCATTGAAATTCCATATATAGTTAGTTGCACTAACTATATATCGCGCACCCGCAATCCACTGCTGATCATGTCACATATTACATCATTCATGACATGGTCAGTGACATCACTGATGACATCACTGATGACATCTCAAATGACATCACTGATGACATCACTGATGACATCTCAAATGACATCACTGATGACATCACTGATGACATCTCAAATGACATCACTGATGACTACATCCAGTGACTGTATAATTCTGTAAAGTTAAAATATGTCTTACATATTGAAGAATGAGTGGATGTATAAGTGTCTTGATGAAGGATTTAGTAGGGGCATGGCTGACTGTATGAGTGACTGATTAAATGTGTCTCACTGAGTGCATGGGTTAGTGACTAAACTGTCTTAATTTGTGCATCATTATGTCTGTTGTTCTGTAAACTGCTGAATGTGTTGATCATTAGCTATATGATTAACTGTATGGGTTATTGATTGGTTGCCCAAGCATTTGTATGGGAGACTGAGTGTGTGTGTGGGTGGCTGGGAGGTGTATGACTCTCTGCATAGATGTGTGAGCAGTTGATTGACTAGATGTATGGGTTCAAAAGTGCATGTGGAAACAGCTGTATGGGCGGTTGACTGTGTGCATGAGTGTATTGGTGAGTGAATGGATATCTCAGTGCTACATGTCAAAGTAAGTACATATGTAAAACACAGTACATGTGAGAGTTGACATATATAAATAACTGTGCATAAGAGCCAGTGAATGTGTGAGTGGCTGTATGGATCATTGTGAACTTGTATCCAGGAATGTATAAGTGAGTAAATATGTTTTAGTATATGTTTGAATAAGTAAGGTGTGTATAACTGTATAGTTGAGGAAATGGAGGTGTGATTGATTCTTTGCATGACTGACTAAGTGTCTGAGTAACTCCATGGATGAGTGACAGAGTGTCTGTTTACACTGAGTGTATCTAAGGTTATATTAGAGTCTGAAGAGGTTCATCGTATTATCACATGAATGATGTCATCAGTGATGTGATCAGTAATGTCAAATGAGATGTCATCAGTGATGTCATCAGTGATGTCATTTGAGATGTCATCAGTGATGTCATCAGTGATGTCATTTGAGATGTCATCAGTGATGTCATCAGTGATGTCATTTGAGATGTCATCAGTGATGTCATCAGTGATGTCACTGACCATGTCATGAATGATGTAATATGTGACATGATCAGCAGTGGATTGCGGGTGCGCGATATATAGTTAGTGCAACTAACTATATATGGAATTTCAATGGTTTTGTGTGAGTAAAATAAGGTTTTTTAAATGCTAATTCCTAACTATATATGGTCTATAATCTATGGTTTTTTCAGTGAATTTTCAAGGTTTTGTAAATGCTAATTCCTAACTATATATGGTCTATAACCTATGGTTTTTTCAGTGAATTTCAATGGTTTTTTAATAGCAAATATCATAAGCTGTCGAATGTCAAGTACGTGGTAAGTAAAAACATTTTCGTGTTTATGCACACTGATCTGCTTTGAATGGTGCCCCCCCCCCTCATTTCTATTAGGAGTACTCTCTCTTTGCAGATAGTGAAGGGTAGTTAACGCAGGCCTTTGCCCCCGTTGTAATCCGTCGTGCCTGCTTCTCTCTCCATTTGATTGATTGTTATCCAAGTATTTACTGTTTTAGAATTGGTTCTCTTTGGTTCATTCTTTATTTACAAACAAACACAGAGTCGCAATACTCTGTTTAGTCTTTGCAGATAACGAAAAATCGTGTAAAAAAAAAAAGAAAAGGAATCGAGCAAAATCAGTAGGCCACTAATGGGATCTCTTTTTGACCTCGCTAAAATAGAAACATTAGGAACAACCCCTCATGACAAATACAAAACTAGTGAGATGAACTGAACTCCACACAATGATGGCTGCAAAACAGCTCGGCTCCGCCACCCACCCCGCCCAAAATAACGATAAAGAGCGGCTGCCATGATTGGTTGCGGAATGGCCACGACGGAGCTACGAAATGGTGCTGCTCTCATGCTAACCCCAGCTTCAGTCTGAAACATCCAGAAACACTGTAGACTACCAATTCGATCAGTTCCGGTAGCGCCCCAATGTAACCCGGTAGAGAAGAACTAGCCCTCCCCTCTTTGACTGATGGTTCTTGTTGCCTGTCCCTTCTGTTGTCATTTAACAGAACTATTTAGCCTGCTGAAAGGGGTTGTGTTCCGACCGCTGGTTGGTGGAGACATTTTGACAATATTCTGGACCTGCGTTGTCGCGTAATGCGTCATATGACGAGCCGCGTTAGCGCATCCGGAAGTCATCCGGGGCGCGCAGCGCGTAACGTAAGCATAACAAGTCATGTGACTTGTTAATAAAACTTTTCATTGGTTCATTTTACTTTTCTTATTCTAATGATGAAAGGCTTGGTCATATGACCTAAAAAGTACGCTTTTTATTACTTCCGAACATTATTTTTTCTTAAATATATGTTATAATGTTCCAGGCTAATGTACTTTCCCGGAAAATTTACAACTGTCCTGCAAGTAAAATATATTCTTTTTTCGAGAAAAAGAGCGTTTCTTCGTCCCATGACGGAGCCGTTGAGCAAAAGAGGGTCGACCTGCTGTCTTAGTCGCCGATACGCCTGAATATGAGATTCTTATCGATCACTTTATGTTGCAGGAGTAGAAAACACAACAGCCCTTGACCATTTATCTTTACTGCGTTCCTTCGTATTATACCTTTTACCCTTCATGTAATTGGTCTGCTTTATTTCACTTGCCTTTTAATGATTCTAAAACAGTGACTATTATTAAAAACTTTACCAATGTATTTACTACTACCATGTTTTCTTTTAAAAACCTTTATTGTGAAAATTTCATTATACAAATACGAGCCTATAACCACGTGGGCCGGCCACGGAGCAAACTGTAATCGTATATGATGAGTAGACATTTACACTGTAGAGGAACGTAACGGGCGGGCCATTAGGTTGCAAGAACTAAGGTGTCTAACAGTTACGGAATCGGTGGACTTACATTTTATAATTAAAATACGACAGGGCCAGTTACAATAAAATTATCTACATATACATTTGCGGGCAAGTACCATGGGTGACGTTAATTCGAACTTTCAATAGTACAGTAATCAATAACACATCAGAACTTAATATCAATAGGGATGTCGAAATATTCAATCAATTCTCGTCCCCGCCCGCCATGTGCTTCAAAACTGCATACGTATCTCGTGATTTCAAGGTTCTGCAACCACTACACAACAAGGAGTTACGAGTCCCATTTATTCCGGCGCCATTTTGGGCGAGGACGGGCAGGTCCAGGATATAGTCAAAATGTCTCTACCAACCATCGACTATGATGATATTCATATGCTGTATTTATTAGAGTAACACTCATCTGTCCACATGAAATTAATTTGCCACAATCTAAACATGTCATTTTAATCTTTCCAAAGTTCTTCTAAATATTTGGGACCGTTTCCCTTGCCTCTGATGCTGTCAGTGCCACTTCTTTGATGAATGTACTAGCAGGTCAGGGGTTCTCCTCCAAATCTCTCTTTTATGCAGCACTATAATTAATTGGTGCCACCTCTCCATATGACGATGCATGGTATAGTTACCATAACTATATTTTTTTTCGGTTCCTCTGGAGAGTTCATCGTGGCAGATGAAGCGTGTAACGTACCGGACATTTGCCTTTTTTTGCATGTACAGGAAAGGAAAAAAAAATCGAGCGTCCGAGTTCTAAGGTGTCCCAGGGCCATTTTAGTGGACCAGGCCCAAATCCAAAGAACAGGCCGCCATTTTGAGAGTCCTGTTGCAGCCGCCTGTCGCTGTAGCATCAAGAGCAGCTGAAACTCAGCTGAATGGCAACTGAAACGGTAAAGGGGCGCCCCACTACAGCAGACGAGCCTCCACCTGGGAAGGCCCGTTCACGCCGCCTCCCCCCCCCTTCGGGCACCCCACGCCGTTATTCGGAGCAGTATTGTAGGATGGCCACACCAGTGCGGCAACTTGCTAGACATCACCTCGGTGGTAACCGAATCTCAGCCCCTTGTAGTGTCTCCTCTTCAGAAAATATTCTTGCGCTACCTTTGCCCCATTCACACATCGGTCCGCTACTGACGCCATCTCACAGGCTAATAGGGCGCCCCACGCCGAGTTTCAGCATTGTAGGATGACCACACCAGTACAGCAACTTGCTAGACATCACCTCGGTGCCATCCGGATCTTGGCATCTCAACGCCTAGTGGTATCTTCCATACAGAAAATATTGTTGCGCTGCCTTTGGCCCCATTCGCACATCGGTCCGCAACTGACACCATCTCACAGGCCAACAGGGCGCCCCACGCCGACTTTTACCATTGTAGGATGGCCACACCAGTACAGCAACTTGCTAGACATCACCTCGGTGCCATCCGGATCTTGGCATCTCAGCGCTTTGTGGTGTCTTCTATTCCGAAAATATTGTAGAAAATATTGTTGCGCTGCCTTTGGCCCCATTCGCACATCGGTCTGCAACTGACACCATCTCACAGGCCAACAGGGCGCCCCACGCCGACTTTTACCATTGTAGGATGGCCACACCAGTACAGCAACTTGCTAGACATCACCTCGGTGCCATCCGGATCTTGGCATCTCAGCGCCTTGTGGTGTCAGTCAGAAAATATTGTTGCGCTGCCTTTGTCCCCATTCGCACATCGGTCCACTACTGACACCATCTCACAGGCCAACAGGGCGCCCCACGCCGACTTTTACCATTGTAGGATGGCCACACCAGTGCCACAACTTGCTAGACACCACCTCAGTGCCATCTGGAACTTGGCATCTCAGCGCCTTGTGGTGTCTTCAATTCAGAATATATTGTTGCGCTGCCTTTGGCCCCATTCGCACATCGGTCCACTACTGACGCCATCTCACAGGCCAACGGGGCGCCCCACGCCGACTATCAGCATTGTAGGATGGCCACACCAGTACAGCAACTTGCTAGACATCACCTCGGTGCCATCCGGATCTCGGCGCCCCACTGCAGATGAAGTGCCTCTCAACTATGAAACCACCACGGTGACATCCGGATCTTGGCGCGTTGTGCTGCCTTCGGCCTATTCGCACATCGGTCCGCTACTGACGCCATCTCACAGACTAATCGGGCGCCCCACGCCGAGTTTCAGCATTGTAGGATGACCACACCAGTGAACCTTACTAGACACCACCTCGGTGCCATCCGGATCTTGGCATCTCAGCGCCTTGTGGTGTCTTCTATTCAGAAAATATTCTTGCGCTACCTTTGCCCCATTCACACATCGGTCCGCTACTGACGCCATCTCACAGGCTAATAGGGCGCCCCACGCCGAGTTTCAGCATTGTAGGATGACCACACCAGTACAGCAACTTGCTAGACATCACCTCGGTACCATCCGGATCTTGGCATCTCAACGCCTAGTGGTATCTTCCATACAGAAAATATTGTTGCGCTGCCTTTGACCCCATTCGCACATCGGTCCGCAACTTAGACATCACCTCGGTGCCATCCGGATCTTGGCATCTCAGCGCCTTGTTGTGTCAGTCAGAAAATATTGTTGCGCTGCCTTTGGCCCCATTCGCACATCAGTCCGCTACTGACACCATCTCACAGGCCAACAGGGCGCCCCACGCCGACTTTTACCATTGTAGGATGGCCACACCAGTGCCACAACTTGCTAGACACCACCTCGGTGCCATCCGGATCTTGGCATCTCAGCGCCTTGTGGTGTCTTCTATTCCGAAAATATTGTTGCGCTGCCTTTGGCCCCATTCGCACATCGGTCCGCTACTGCCGCCATCTCACAGGCCAACGGGGCGCCCCACGCCGACTTTCAACATTGTAGGATGGCCACACCAGTGCGGCAACTTACTAGACACCACCTCGGTGCCATCCGGATCTTGGCGCGTTGTGCTGCCTTCGGCCTATTCGCACATCGGTCCGCTACTGACGCAAACTCACAGGCCAACGGGGCGCCCCACGCCGACTTTCAGCATTATAGGATGGCCACACCAGTGCTGCAACTTGCTGGACACCACCTCGGTGCCATCCGGATCTTGGCGCGTTGTGTTGCCTTCGGCCTATTCGCACATCGGTCCGCTACTGACGCCGCCTCACGTGCCAACGTATTTTCTCCGCATTTTATACCCTATGCCGCATAACAGGTCATGTGACTTGTTTATAAAACTTTTCATTGGTTCATTTTACTTTTGGTTTCCTAATGATGGAAGGCTTGATCATATGACCTAAAAACAACACTTTTCATTGGATGAAAACTTTTTTTTTTTCCCAAACGATGAAAGCCCCACCTTGTTTCTGGATGTTTCAGACTGAAGCTGGCGTCAGCATGAGAGCACCACCATCTCGTAGCTCCGTCGTGGTCATTCCGCGAGCAATCATGGCAACCGCTCCCCACCAGAAGCCTACAGGAGTCGGGGGCCCCCAAAACTTTTGATAAATCCTCAAGGCGGAGGGGACGCTTTCGAGAATGGGGTCCAAGACCTAGCAGACAAGCGTCCGATTTCCAAGGTGTCCCAGGGCCATTTCAGTGGACCAGGCCCAAAAAGGAAAGAGCCTGCCGCCATTTTGAGAGTCCTGTGACAGCCGCCTATCGCTGCACCGCAAGAGTGGGCGCAACTCAGCTGAATTGCGGCTTTTGACACAGTGGACCAAAAACGGACGGAATGGCAACTGAAACGGTAAAGGGGCGCCCCACTACAACAGATGACACTCCACCTGGAGAGGCCCGTTCACGCCGCCTCCCCCGGGGCGCCCCACGCCGTTATTCAGAGCAGCATTGTAGGATACCAAAACCAGTGCGGCAACTTACTGGACATCACCTTGGTGCCATCGTTCTGCTGCCTTGGAACTATTCGCACAACAGTTTGCTACTGATGACCCACCCCACGCGACGCCCCACGCCGGAAATCTGGACGTTGTGCTGCGTTGGGACTATTCGCACAGCCGACCGCTACTTCGTTGTTTTTCCCTAAAAATGTTTATATGTTATTACTATTTTTGTTTTCTTGTATATATTTATAAATTATTAAAGTTTTATAATCTTACTACTTTGTCGGAGTGCTATATATTTTTAATGTGACACATAATTGTAAAAACTTTGATGTACAAAGAGTCATCCCTGGAATCTTCCGCTTCAGGCTCGGTCCCCTCCCCAATCACAATACAGGATGGTTTTCAGATAATAGGAACGCTTCTGCTGTGACGAATCTCATCGAGTGTGGGCCTTGATCTACTATAACTCCTTTGAAGAGGGGTGATTCTTTACAGCTGGGGCCATAAACTACATCTGCAGGGCTAACTGATAGCCTAGGACCGGCCTGGACAATCGGACACAGAGGAAGAGGAGTGTCAGAGGGTGCGGTAGTGAATAGGGCGAAAGGGAGGTGTCGGGCGGGCACAGGGTGTGATTCTCAGGGAAGAGCAGCGCAGATGGAGGGAGGTTTATTACCCATGCATAAGACAGAAAGCGGGGGTGACCACTGCCTGGGGGAGATGCTTGCGAGGGTGGGGAGCCATGCTAAGGATCGACAGCGTGCAGAGAGTGGGTCTGGTCAAGGCATCTAAAATGGCTGCCGTGCACGACAAAAGTGTGGCATTTGAAAAAAGACAAGATGGCCAGACAATGTTTTTCAACACTTCCTGATTTCCTTCGAATCGAACGTTAACAGACGTTGGGGCATATTACCAAAGTTAAGCGATATTTATCCCTAACGATGCTTAGCAACGATTTTTTTACCGCTAAGCATCGTCAGAAATTATCGCAGATAAACCTTGCTATTATCAAGGTTTATCGCAAATACGATAATAAACGACCGCAATGCATTAATAACGCTGAAAACTCAGCGATATTCATGCATTACCGAGCTAATGCTCTTAGCCATGTTATCCACCTCCCATTGGATAACATGGCTAAGAACTGCTCAGGGCAGGTGCTACTTTTTGGAGATATTCGCGCTTATCTCGAATATTTCCAAAAGTTGATAATAGGAGATAGCGATGTTAGCGACTGTTTCCAGTCGCTAACATCTTGGCACACCCACTTTGCATGTCATTAGTGATAGATATCACTCACATGCAAAGTGGGGCCCAAGATGGTCGCTATCTCCTACTAGCCGTCGCTAACTGGTGTTAGCAACAGCTAGGTAATACAGATATAATTTTATCTCCGCGAAGCGGAGCGCTGTTACAGATATATATCTTGTTTTTGAACGTTAATTTCTCAAAATCCACTGAAGCACATATATTGAGACCTAGCAAAGGCACATCGAGCTACCAGTCCCTACAATTTTGCCAAGTTTCGTGCAAATCCATTCAGCCGTTCGATTATTATTATTATTTTTTTTTTTGCCCCGCGGGGCCCTTTTAAAACCTCCACATCAAACCTAAGAGGTCAAGGAGGATCTACTATGCCCCCTTATGGTCATTTGCCCCTTCGCTTTGGCCTCCTCTTGTCTCTCGATCCTACCGAGAGACAAGATGGCGGCCGCTACGGACTGTTTGCAATGTTTACAGACGCCGGAGAACCAATCGGCTTCGCAAACCTCCGTTACGCGAAGCGGAGCGCTGTTACAGATATATATCTTTTTTTGAACGTTAATTTCTCAAAATCCACTGGAGCACATATATTGAGACCTAACAAAGGCACATCGGGCTACCAGTCCCTAATATTTTACCAAGTTTCGTGCAAATCCATTCAGCCGTTCGATTATTATTATTATTATTTTTTTTTGCACCGCGGGACCCTTTTAAAACCTCCACATCAAACCTAGAGGGTCAGCGAGGATCTACTATGCCCCCTTATGGTCATTTGCCCCTTCGCTTTGGCCTCCTCTTGCCTCTCGATCCTACCGAGAGACAAGATGGCGGCCGCTACGGACTGTTTGGAATGTTGACAGACGCCGGAGAACCAATCAGCTTCGCTTCACAAAGCTCCGTTGCGCGAAAAGTACGCGTAGCGGAGCGCTGCCCGGTCCGCTGTTACAGATATATATCTTTTTTTGAACGTTAATTTCTCAAA
The DNA here is from genome assembly GCF_964261635.1 of Lissotriton helveticus. Taxonomy (NCBI): domain Eukaryota; kingdom Metazoa; phylum Chordata; class Amphibia; order Caudata; family Salamandridae; genus Lissotriton; species Lissotriton helveticus. The sequence goes on along the minus strand of NC_136063.1, from coordinate 899,341,871 downwards.
ATCCACTGAAGCACATATATTGAGACCTACAAAAGGCACATCGGGCTACCAGTCCCTACAATTTTGCCAAGTTTCGTGCAAATCCATTCAGCAGTTCGAGCTAAAAGTGAGGCCAACCGCCCTATGGAAAACTCAATGTTAAAAACACGTTTTGGGACCCCCCTTTTTTCTCGCCTCCCCCCTTGACGAACCCCCCCCCAAATTTTCAGGGGCTGCTCAGAAACAAAATGTTCCATTTTCCTGAAAATTTCAGCCAATTCCGTCCACAAACGCCAAAGTTATTAGACATAGAATTTTCAAAAATCCCATAGAGAAAAAATCCTAACTATATATACCTACTGGCGACCGCCAGTAGGTAATATATGTGTTACATTTTTAGTAGTTATTAATTTTTTCATTTTGATTGTTGCATTTTTAGTTCCATAGCGGGACACTTGTTGTTTTTACTTACCGCCGCTGCTGCTATTCACAAGGACTCAAGACCCACGCCTCGCGGTACCCACTTCGCGGGTCCCGCATCGCCTTGCCACTTTGACTCTCTGGCTCCAGTGGTTCCTGTGGGGTGTGTGTTTGGCTGCAGGGCTGCGAGCGTGGAACCAGGACTCGCTTTCCCAGGAGTCCCGGAGTTCCAGTGGCCGAGTCACCTGGCCCGCTCTCCCTGACCGCCCCGCCCCACCTCCTTCCATTCAAAAAGGCCAGGACTTTGTTGCTCCGTGGGACACTTGTTGTTTTTACTTACCGCCGCTGCTGCTATTCACAAGGACTCTAGACCCACGCCTCGCGGTACCCGCTTCGCGGGTCCCGCATCGCCTTGCCACTTTGACTCTCTGGCTTCAGTGGTTCCTGTGGGGTGTGTGTTTGGCTGCAGGGCTGCGAGCTTGGAACCAGGACTCGCTTTCCCAGGAGTCCCGGAGTTCCAGTGGCCGAGTCACCTGGCCCGCTCTCCCTGACCGCCCCGCCCCACCTCCTTCCATTCAAAAAGGCCAGGACTTTGTTGCTCCGTGGGACACTTGTTGTTTTTACTTACCGCCGCTGCTGCTATTCACAAGGACTCAAGACCCACGCCTCGCGGTACCCGCTTCGCGGGTCCTGCATCGCCTTGCCACTTTGACTCTCTGGCTCCAGTGGTTCCTGTGGGGTGTGTGTCTGGCTGCAGGGCTGCGAGCGTGGAACCAGGACTCGCTTTCCCAGGAGTCCCGGAGTTCCAGTGGCCGAGTCACCTGGCCCGCTCTCCCTGACCGCCCCGCCCCACCTCCTTCCATTCAAAAAGGCCAGGACTTTGTTGCTCCGTGGGACACTTGTTGTTTTTACTTACCGCCGCTGCTGCTATTCACAAGGACTCAAGACCCACGCCTCGCGGTACCCGCTTCGCGGGTCCCGCATCGCCTTGCCACTTTGACTCTCTGGCTCCAGTGGTTCCTGTGGGGTGTGTGTTTGGCTGCAGGGCTGCGAGCGTGGAACCAGGACTCGCTTTCCCAGGAGTCCCGGAGTTCCAGTGGCCGAGTCACCTGGCCCGCTCTCCCTGACCGCCCCGCCCCACCTCCTTCCATTCAAAAAGGCCAGGACTTTGTTTCTCCGTGGGACACTTGTTGTTTTTACTTACCGCCGCTGCTGCTATTCACAAGGACTCAAGACCCACGCTTCGCGGGTCCCGCATCGCCTTGCCACTTTGACTCTCTGGCTCCAGTGGTTCCTGTGGGGTGTGTGTTTGGCTGCAGGGCTGCGAGCGTGGAACCAGGACTCGCTTTCCCAGGAGTCCCGGAGTTCCAGTGGCCGAGTCACCTGGCCCACTCTCCCTGACCGCCCCGCCCCACCTCCTTTCATTCAAAAAGGCCAGGACTTTGTTGCTCCGTGGGACACTTGTTGTTTTTACTTACCGCCGCTGCTGCTATTCACAAGGACTCAAGACCCACGCCTCGCGGTACCCGCTTCGCGGGTCCCGCATCGCCTTGCCACTTTGACTCTCTGGCTCCAGTGGTTCCTGTGGGGTGTGTGTTTGGCTGCAGGGCTGCGAGCGTGGAACCAGGACTCGCTTTCCCAGGAGTCCCGGAGTTCCAGTGGCCGAGTCACCTGGCCCGCTCTCCCTGACCACCCCGCCCCACCTCCTTTCATTCAAAAAGGCCAGGACTTTGTTGCTCCGTGGGACACTTGTTGTTTTTACATACCGCTGCTGCTGCTATTCACAAGGACTCAAGACCCACGCCTCGCGGTACCCGCTTCGCGGGTCCCGCATCGCCTTGCCACTTTGACACTCTGGCTCCAGTGGTTCCTGTGGGGTGTGTGTTTGGCTGCAGGGCTGCGAGCGTGGAACCAGGACTCGCTTTCCCAGGAGTCCCGGAGTTCCAGTGGCCGAGTAACCTGGCCCGCTCTCCCTGACCGCCCCGCCCCACCTTTACCCTTACGTCCTTACGGCCCTTATCCTATAAGCACTAAAGAGCTACGCTGCGCGGGAGCGCGCGGGAGCGCCCGGGGCTAAGCCCGGGCAAAGCGCGGGCCCTCTGTGGCCCTCCGAGGCCTGGAGAGTCTGGTCTGGGCTAGACCCCTTGACAGTAATATTGTGTTCTGCTGGTGTTATCATTGGGGCAATTATTATTGTAAGTTCCTTTTTCCACCTGGTGTATTTATTTAGCACACGGTTATATTTGTTTTGAGGATTTGTTAGCCAGTTAGGCTTAATTCATTATCAGGAATGTGTACCCGGGAAACACGCAGTAAGTCAAAATTGACTGGTATTTTTAGATAATTTTATTGTGCGTACCAATCAATTAATTGACGAAGGCATTGTTCTCATGGAAAGGAGGGTTTCCCAGGACCTCGCTAACGCGGGAAGGTCTTCTTTAGGTATTATTGCATCTGCACGCACGCCCACAAACTTTCCTTCCAACCCTGACTCTAATTTAACTGTTCCACCACATATCTGTCCCCCTATAAACGATAACCAGGCTGCCTTACCTGATTCCCATATTCCGAACCCTTCGCCTGTAGCTCTCCCCACACCCTCTAACTCCCCTCAGGTAGTCATTGCTCGCCAGGATGAGTCAACTTACCTGAGGGGTGTAAGGGAGGGTGCTGTCCCGAAAAACTCTAAACCATCTAGCATGAGCACCGGTGATATCACACTAGGTGTTGACGGTGTGGGAGGCCCTATAGAGATTGCCAGTAACATCAGTGACAATCAGGAAGGAAGGGATAGTATGGCCATTCTAGTCCAAAGTTCTGACAGAGTAGAGGTTTCCCACGGGTCTCACCCCCTTCCATTGGGTATTCCCGATAATTCAGACTCTAACATCAGTCTTGCGAGCCTCTTAGAGTCAAGCAGCTTGGATGAGACAACAGAGGGCTTAGAAGACAGAAAAGGTATATTCATGAGCTCCCTAGCAATTCTTATCAAATCCCTACTTGCACACCTGGAAACCAGACTACAAGGGATTGAACTACAGTTACAGGCTATATCCCAAGAGGGGAAAAACAAGTCCAACAACTCAGTCAATATAGCGTCGAAAACTCCGGCACTACCTAGTATTAAACCGTTAGTACCCCCTAAGCAGACAACAGGGGGATCTGTAACCTCTAAACCACTACCATCTAAAACACCTACCCCCAAGAGCATCAACAGTAAAACATCTAATTTAACATCTAATGCTCCCAATAAAACCCAAACCTCTGATTTACCCCAAATCCCAGAATCCAAACCACCGATCCTTAAACCAGTAAAATCCAAGGTTCGCCGCAATATTGATTTACCACCTGACGCCTGCCCTTACGTTATAGTGCTAACAGGCGTCCCTGAGCTCGCCCCTTCAACATCTGAATCTTTTTGGGCCCTCAAGAATAAAGTCTGCCATTGGTTAGACCAAAATCATCCTCTACCCTCAAATACTAACAGTAAAATACTTATGGTAGAGAGAGCCCCTTGGGTAGGCGAGAATAAAAAAAACATTCAGGGGGACTGTGTGGTTGTGTCCTTTGAGGATTCGGGTCCGGTGCAACACATAACTGCAGGGCCCCCATGTATTACTAACTCTTCAATTTCAGCCAAACCCCTATTCTATTTCTACATGGTCTCAGACTATCGTGGTAATAGGTGGAGCTGGCTGAGAGGCCCAAACCTCACAGGAAAAGGAACAAGAGGGGATTCTTGGCAGGATCACAATTCAAACCGGTGGACTGGGAGGAATTCATCATATCCAATAAGGGGTAGTCGTTGCCATGATGCTAATTTACAAAATAGGACATGGTCTGGAAATCATAAACATAATACCATGAGCCAGTGGGATGGTGGCGCTGATGAAGGGTGGAGTGTAGTTCCGAGGAGATCGGGTAGGCCATTGTACGGCCCAGACCTCCCTAATGGAGTATGGCCAGGACCCCAATTCCACCCTCCGTCCATACCTTGTTTCAATCGTTACAGCGGGTTGGAAAACGTAGATTGACTTCCAGTTATATCACCGGGGGAAACAACACTAAGGGATATGATAGAACCGCTAGGTTTAGGAGTATCTATGCCAGGAGAGACCCAAGCTCACCTAAAAACTTATAATTTTGGGTTTCAAAATAAGCCAACCGATCCTTTTTATTTAAAGGAAACAGTAAAAGCAGTAGTAGGGGAAAAGACAGAACGGCCTGTAGCCGAAGTAGGTAGTGACAAGCCGAATGAGCTATTCCTGGAACCTGGTAATCTTAGCTGTACTGAAATGGAAACTGCCCCTATCCATTTATTGACTGCACCGATTGTAGACGGCACCCCTATTAATATCTTTTCCTGGAATATAGCGGGGCTCAAAAAAACCCTTGAAATTCCAGAATGGAATGATTTTATCGAACCATTCGATATATGCATGTTTCAGGAAACATGGTGTCTTTCTCCACAGTATAAAAATGGGTATTCTACTTATTATGTTCCGGCTGTTTCCTCAGGGAAAGGCCGCCCATCTGGTGGCCTACATATATGGGTGAATGTAAACCTTAATTATGTTGTCAACGTGTTTAATGTTCCCTCAGACGACATATTGTACATCTCTATGAAAAGCCCTAAAGGGAGCAAAATACATATTTTCTGCATTTATGCAAGAGGATCGCAGGGCTGTCAAATCTCACAAACAATAGAGCTATTGGATTCCAAGTTATTAGAACTGGCTCCGGGATCAAAAATTTTGGTGGGCGGCGATTTTAATTGTACTTTCGAACCTCTGGACGATGAGGACATTCTGGGCTGGACTGCGGAGGATTGGAAGTATTCCATACCCACCCTAGATCTGCCACCTATCAAGAGATGGTATCCCAGAGCAATACAGCTGAATGTCCTAGCTTTGGCCCACAAATTACGAGCTTTGAATGGGCGGACCATCTCTGACCGCAATGGGGCGATGACATATAATAAGCTAGTCTCCCCATCGCGAATTGATTATATTTTTTTAGACATTTACTCTTGGTCCAACCTTATAGACATGGAGATTAGGCAGTCTACAGACAGTGACCACAATCCTCTATGTATGGCAATTAACTGGCCAAACGGGCAAAGCGAGTCCAGAGGACCGAAATGGATCACCAAGGAGGCTATCCCATCCAACTGTAATAGGAAACTGAGATGGGAGGCGATCAAGTTTGAGGAGGAGATTCTTCTTTATATCAGGGAGCTAGTTACTGTGGAATCCTCTATTTTGTCAGCAATAAAGATGGATTTGACTAATTTTAATATTTATGGGCCACAATTACTAACCCACTATCAGGATCTTGTAGATAAAATAGGCAAGGTTTTTCAAAAAACTATTAAGGGGAATCAATCTGCTGAGAAGCAAATTTTAAAATCGAATCTTTGGTATACTGCTGATTGCAGGGAAAAGAGAAAGGCAATTGCATTGGCAATAAAGCTAAAAGACCCCAGAGCAGTAAGATTGGCCAGAGGGAACTATCGCAAAATTTTAGCATTATCAAAAAAGAATTGGGAGGAAGATCATTGGCAGAAACTTAAAACTGCAGCATGGGATAAGAATTCTGTGTCCTTTTGGAAACTAACATTTTAGATCGAAGAGGAGTTGATCCTATTTTAAATCATATAAATGATCAGCAATGGCACGCTCATTTTTTAAAGTTATATTGCGAAGATGAGACTCAAGCCCATCCATCTCCAGCACTATTGTCCTTTTTAAGAACAGATTTATCAATAGAGGTAGTCCCTTTCGAAGCAAGAGAGGTTAAAGACGCTATCTCCAAAATTCGTCCTGGCAAAGCAGCTGGTCCAGATGGCCTGCCTGGAGACTTGTTAGCTTATGACCCTTTGATATGGGCAGACTTTATAGCTAGTCTAATGAATTTAATCCAACAGGGTCTTCCCGTTCCAGATTCTTGGAAAGGGGCGGAGGTAATCACGATATACAAAAAAGGAGATAGAGAGGGCCCCGCAAACTATAGGCCAATCAGTTTAATTGACACCATACAAAAGGTAGTTGGCAGGGTCATTGTAAATAGAATTGAGACATGGCTCATGGAAGAAGAGGTATTAACACACTTTCAGGCAGGGTTTAGACAGAATGTTGGTGCAATAGACCAGGTGTTCCGGTTTTGTGCGGTCTATTGGAAGTCAGTATCTATTAATAAAGGCAGTTTGTATCTGGCTTTCATAGACCTCAAAACCGCATTTGATGTCATCCCTCGCTCAAAACTGTGGGAAGTTCTATTGACAATGGGGTTTCCTAACTACCTCCTGCAATTTATTATTAAGCTCCATGAGGACAACTTTGCGAGGATACGGTGGGGGAGCCAAGGGCAATTGACAGGGAGGGTCCCAGTCAACAGAGGCGTGCGGCAAGGTTGTGTGATGGCACCAACGCTGTTCTCCCTCTTTATAAATGGGGTGGTGGACCATTTGAGGGAGGACCCTGCGGATGCGCCCGTCCTTGCCGGCGAGAAGACCCCTACACTCCTCTTCGCAGACGATACCCTCCTGATGTCCAAGACCCCGCAGGGTCTGCAGAAATTACTTGACCGTTTCTCGCTCTTCTGCAAGGGGCGGGGCTTAACAATAAACACAACAAAAACAAAGTTAATGGTTTTTTCGTCAAAAAGGAAGTCTAGGAAGGTACACATCTCACTTTCCGGGTCTCCCCTTGAGGTTGTAAACGAATTTGACTATTTGGGGGTTAGATTATCTAACAACTTGTCCTGGAGGCCGCATATATCTAAAATGATACTCAATCTTAAAAGGGTTTCTGAAGCCATATTAAAAAATCAGCTCCAGTCCACTAGTAGACCTGTTGCTCCAGCCCTTTCAGTCTATGAGGGGAAGGCGGTAGCCTCGGCTGTCTACGGTTCTGAAATTTGGGGCGCTGAAAATACTAGAGCCCTGACAGTCTCAGAGAATACGTTTATCCGAGATTTGGTATCACTTCCTATGTCAACACCCCTGTTACCGTTATTTTTTGACATGGGTAAGAAATGTATTGCTGACAAAGTCCATCTTAGGCCACTATTATTCTGGGTGCGACTTAGAAGGACTGAAGAACTAAAAGAGTATGCTCGAGTCCTGGACGAGTTAATCACCCTTAATGTGAATAACAAGATAAAGTGGCTTAACAACCTCAAGCTCCTGGTAACTCGATAGGTCTGGGGGTGTCTTGGACCTCACAATGCCCACCCACTAAACAACAAGTGAAAAAGTTATATTGGGAATGGGTTGACTCCAAGGTGCATGTTAATCCGAATTTAGGCTCCCTGACGATTAACTTTCTAGAAGACAAAGTATTGTGTAAGATTGAGCCCTTTCTGGATTTTATCCAACTGCCCAGAGATAGGACTTTGTTTTTTAAATTTAGATATGGAACCTTGCCTGTTAGAGAAAATACGGCAGGATGGAAAAGCATGGAGGGGAAAGCCCTAAACTGCCCAGGTTGTAGTTGCCCGAAGGAATCTTTGGGCCACTTCATATTTGCATGTTCAGCCTACAAACATGTTAGGAATAAATGGCTGAAACCAGTGTGTAAGTCTTTGGGCGTGAAAGACTATAGATCAGCCCTGCGTATTATGTCAACTAATACTGCCTCATTGTATATTGTTTGTGGGGTGTCCAAATATCTCGCGGGTGCTTGGATTATTCGATCCAGATTGCTAGGTAACGCAGTAAACCCATCTGAACTGATCACTTAGCTATATTATTTTACCTTTTTAATGGTTAATATTATTTCTTTGGGTTGTAGTACTTCAGGACGGACTGCTTTTTATGTATTTTTGTATGTATGTCTGTACTTTTATGATGAATTTTTTGTCGAATAAAAGTATTACAACAGTTCCATAGCGGGCTGTGGGGTTATAGGGGAATAGGGTGGGAAGTAATTTAATTATATAAAATGAATTGATTATTTTTGCAAAATAGTTCCTATATCAACTAATAGAATGCAGAACAGGATAACCTCAGGAAACACCATGAGAACTGATGGGGTCAGAGGAAAAGAGAAACATATTCTCGTATGATGTCCATTGCTTTTGTTATTATGCTTACCCTTGTAGCCCCTTTACCTTCTCTTACTGCCATTGAAAGAGAAAGCTGAATCTTTGAAGGACATATTTCCGGACATCACAGCATGTTTGCACACCTCCAATACTCATAGTTTCCTAGCAACACTGTGCCAAGGATTTATTCTTGGCAGTGTTGCATTGCAGAGATACAGCAAATCCCAATGGGTGGAATGATTACTACTTAGCTACTCTTACTACTTGTACCTCTTTACATAGACAGAAAAGGTGAATGTACACACCTGTGATATCCTCCACACCAGGTCATCGTTATACCAAAGTGTAATATGTCATTCAGGTCACATGATGGCCAACATTGATGAACATAAAGTGACTTGTATGTTTTTTTAAAACTGGCCATGTGGCATTCGGCACTGCCTTCCTATTCTGCCACTGAGCTCTGCTGCAAACCCTGATGAAGTCAAAGAGCCTCCTTGGTCACAGTGTAATATTGATGTGGGTAGAAGGAAGTGGGAAATTGAAGGTGGCACCTATTTGTATAATGCCTTAGTCTAAGTGGTATAGAAAAATGCAATCTGAAACTCATATCTCACACATCAACAGAAGTTTCTTGAATTAAAAAAACGTTAGGTTGGAAATGCATACCTTTTTCTGTGTTGTCAAGATATCACAAAAAAACTGTGAAGGCCAATATATAGACTACCTCGGTGGAACCTAGAAAAGCAGGAAGATCCCATTTGTGCAATTCCTCGATGAATGAGGGAAAATGTACCTTCTGGGAAATATCTATAAAATGCAATGCAATTGCTATTTTCCTTAATAATGTGCTTGTCCAATGATTGTTTCCAGAAAGAGGAAAAAAGTATACATATTATATAATCTCTCCCTCCTCAGCTGCCTTTCCTACTTGTTCTAAACCGCAAAAGAAAAGCAGTGAACGTGTTTCAAAATGCCAATGCCACATTGAATAATCCACCTCTTTGTCAAACTGGAAAATATGGAACTAAAGTTTAAATTAATCTGTTTATAATGTCTAAGGTAACTGTGGTTTCATCCTTTTCAGTTAGGCAACATAGTAAAGTCTAAATCCTTTGGAAAAGGAAACAAGTGAAACTATATTTAAAACAGCTTTGATTTAATTCAAATTTTATGTAAAAATGGTCAACAGACTAATGGAAAACTTCATCCCAGGTGATCTTTAAAAATGCAGACATAACATACCCCTAACTTTACTATATATTACAATTATGGATATACTTGAGGGTGTCTATAATGTTTTTTTCTGATTTTAGTTCCTCTTTTATAAGCAACATTTTTACCCCAAGCATTTTAATGTCCAATCTTTGTTCTAAAAATAACTTTTTGATGTTATGACACTGATTGTTTGATATGTAAAAGATTTTAAATTGAAAAAGGTAATTTTCTACTAAGAGAATTGTGACAGGTAGCTTGTGATTCTAAAACATCTTTCCAAATTATTTATTAGGAGGGGTTTCTTTGATTTGAAAAAAAAAACGGAATATATTCAAACTGAAAAAAAACTCAGATTAATAAATCAATGTGGAAACAAGCCTATCATAGCCCATGCGGAATACAAAATGCTGTTTAAGTCTTAGGGTGTCTAAAAATGTAATGGCACTCTTTTTCATTGGAACCCGTTAGTGTTATACATATGCGATTCAGTGCACAATTGTTATCACAACTCAAAAACATATCATAACAAATATTAAAATATGTCTATTATGCAAGCATGCAAATCAATTTGGATGAATTTCTTGAGAACTAGAATTGATTTTCCTTAATTCATATCAGTACGGAAATATTTTTTTTAAATCATATAAGCAAATCGAGTAGCACAAGTAGCAGATATTTGAACTACAAACAGCAAGATTTTAGAATGAAATCATTTGTTTGAAATGTCACATTTTGATTGGTTGTTCCGATAGTCACAAGTTTACCAGAAATCACTTATACTGTCAATCAATCACCCAACACAGAACAAACAAACTCCAAACTCAAGGTGTTGTGCCATAAACTGGAAGTAGCCAAAAATTACAACAGGGAAAGATTGTAGAATATTGGATTTTTGTTTAGTTTAACTCACACATTTTATGGAAACTATGATACCTTCTATTTCTTTGAGCGGATTAGAGAGTTGCATTAGTGACACTTCATCACATAATTTTCTGTCACTAGCTTTTTAAGATGGCCCTCAAGCAGTTGTCAACATTGATTCAATTTTCACCAACTTAAATTCTGATGAATACACTAGAAAAAAAAATGTAGAGATAGCTACTCAAGGCGGATGCATATTAGATAAAATAATTGGAAAACATATTTTGACAAATTCATATCTGGTGAATGAGGATTAATGCCATTGCTCCTCTGATCAATTTTCTTCTTGCTTTATTGTCATGTTGTTTTGGTAAGGCATATCCCAAATGAGTTTGGAGAGACTCTGGGGAACTTACACCTCCTTATCGCCATTTAGAACTTTCATTCATTGCACTGTGATGCAGTTCATCGTGATTTCAGAACGCTGATCGGTCAGTCCACAAAGCCTCTGGCTGGAGAGTATATATATATATATAAAGGTATCTTATATTTCCTTATTACTGGTTTTCTTTGTTTCGTTTTTTCAAATCTTCAGGTCCTTGTTTGGAATCATCAAGAGTGTACCACTTTCAAGAAGACTGTTTAATGAGGTCAATGCACACATAACATAGATCTTAAAGTAAAGCATTGGCGTTCACCTAACCCACGGTCTATAGAAATCCAAAACAGAGACATGAAACGACAAAAATACTGAGTTAACCAAAGACAATCGAGCTATGTTGGGAAATTTGCAATCAAGAATACGTTTATTCTTCAAGTTTCCTGTAAGTCTCAAAATGTATTTAAAAACTAAGGAGCACTTGGTGGCCAGCAACCAAATTACAAAGAAAAGGTCATTGTGGTAAAGGGAAATCTTGTACAGCAGGGAAATGTCTGTAATCCTAATGTTTTTGACCAAGATTGTGTGGAATTACTATAGAAAAACATCCACTCTGTGTCCTTCGGCTTGTTTTTGCAGGTAAAGTAGATTCATTTGTAATGTACAGAATCTTTCTTTCACAGTCATTAAACTTGTACAAACGGTTCTTCTCTGCAAGTAGAAAGAAACGGTTACATGACTTCCTCCTAAGGGAAAGATATACACAGTTTATTAATTACGAAGAAGTGGATGGTACGACAAAATTTGCAATAAACATAAATGACAAATCTATCTCCAAGGCTACCACTTTTAAAATAAAGACATACACTGAAAAGTTGAAAAATAATCAGAAGGTGTGTAAAAAATGAAAATTCAAAACTGCATGTTTATTTTAGCATGCTACATTTTTAGGCGGTATATTAATTTGATAAACACATGGCATACCACATGCTGCTCTTTCTTTTATCAATAAAAAACCCTTTCGTATTTCTGCATAAAAGGAGTCTGCAATCCATATTGGAGGAAGGCAATGCATGTGAACTAATTTCAGACAGCTCTGCAACGTTGGTTGCACAGATATTAATGATATGGCCACAGTAGAATTATCTGCCTTATTTTGCCCCAAGTATAAACTGGGCATTTTTATCAGGTAGAAAAGGGGAGTCAGTAATTGTAGTGCTGAAATTCCCTGAAGTATTCACTTTTTGGTCTGTCTATTCATAAAATATTCACTGGAGACATTGGGTGTCATTTTGAACTTGCAGAGCAATTGAACCACTATCAACTGGCAGTTTCGGTGTCCCACCAAACCTATGGTCCTTTGCCACAATTTGAAGTGGGTGGGCCACAGGGTTATCCCTATTGGAGCCTTAGCCGGCTTCCCAAGCACAAGGAAAGCTAAACAAGGTCAACACAACATGGCACAAACTGTGATTTCCCAAGTGTAGAGTGGAGCCGCCATAGGATGGCTCCAATGTACTCTCCCTCAGGGAGGCATGGACCTCTAAACAGGGCGGGCAGTTCTAAAAAAAATGGTAGTCGGGTCCATAGCCTCTGGTGCACTAGGGGGCAGGAGGGCTACCCACCAAGGGCTCTATGAGGCCCATTGTCTCTGAGGTTAATTTCTGATTTCTTCTCCAGCAGTAAATGAAGGCAAAAACTACTGCACGATGCACTCTATTACTGGATATTACCTGATATTACAGCTGCATCGTTTGGTAATTAATGGACATATTTGTATTAGTGCTGAGAAAAAGAAATATCTAAAAAAAAAATTACAACCCATTTTGTACTCTTTCTACATTACCAGTCAGTTTATTCTCAGACAGAAGCCATACTTGTATAATTACTTGATATCAATGTAATACTACGCCAGTGCTTCAAAGTTATGAGATTCAATATTTAGACATGTACATGTACATTGATATTCCAAAATGCATGCTGGCTTACCTTGTTTTCTGCCATTAGACCCTAGTTGTGTTGTATTCAGACTCGTGTTTGCTTAACGATCCAATGAGGCAGAACCTGGAATGTTATGGCTATTTCATTCAATATAATATTTTTTCATTGCATACAATAAATATACACACATCCACAAAATTTAAAATGCACCTTGATAAATCAATCAATCTGCTTATGTACATTCACAGTTGCATGCAAAATCACATATAAGAGTGATGCTTCATAAAAGATGTGGATGGCATGAACATGCTTGGAAAGTAAGAAGCGCATGAAGACAAACACATAAGCACACACACTGTGCATAGAGTAAAAAAACACAGATACACACACAAAGTCTGAGTTCTGCGTGTTTCCAGATGATTGGTTCATACCGTTTTACTTATAAATTCTTCATCATTGGTATTTACAGGCAATTAGATTGAATACAGATAAAAATTGATTTATTTAAAAAATCATGCCAGTATTTGCTGTTTCTCTGGAGCAAAACACGAAAACCTAACTACAGGATGGTTACTGTGATATTTATATATGCCCAACTTATTTTGAATTTATAAATCATTTGCTCCTCGCAACTGGTGGTAATAGGAACATAATGAAAAGTGGCAACCGTAAAATAAATGTATACAAATATTGTGTTGTTTTTCGGTTGGCTAATGCTGTATGACAATACCATGCGCTGAATTAAAAAGAAAGATGCATTGTTAATTTCAAGGCACCATCTCAGGTTTTATAAAGCTGCATGCATGTAAAAGTGGATCTTCAAACGTCTTTGGTTTCCTAAAAGTATTTGTACATTTTACTTTTGCCATATATTTTACTCATGTCTGTGTGTCTGTGTGTCTGACAAGGACAACAAGAAAGAGAGCAAGCGAGATAGAAAGATAATGGTCTACCCAACAATGAAAAGAGAAACTTAAACGATTGAAGACGAAAGATAAAATGGAGGAAGAAAACATTTTTCGGCCATTCGGTCCTTATGGAAATGTCTTCATCAAAAATCTATTGATACTGACCGCTGGACAGACTTGTCATGTCTGGTGAGCCTGTGACTTGTTGTGGGCACCTCTTCGATTTCGTCGATATCACACGCGTCTGCAGCATCTTGGGAGTAGCTATGCTTCATGACAAGGATATTCCTTCTGTTCATGGGCTGGAGGATGGGTTTAATAGGCTGTGGCTGGATATCGGTCAAGATAGACGCCTCTCTTGTGCTGAGGTTACTCCGGCTGCCCTTGATGCTAGACAGTTGTGATCCACAGTGATGGTCATGAATGCATTTCGAGGACGACCTCCGCAGTTTATGGTAGTTCTCAAAGTCATCTGCAACATCCGCAAGGTCAGCTGCAGCCCCTGTCCCTCTAAGAGTGCATAACTCGTAATGAGGAGGCTCAAAGACCTCCTGGAACACTGTTTGATCAAAGTCTGATTTCCTTTGGATGAACTTTTTTCGAGGTTGCTTGATCTGGACCACAACCGAGATTATGATGAGGATAATCACAATGCCGCAGGTGACCCCAATGACAGTTCCACTGGTATTGGTGAGCTGGTCCAAAAGGCTGGCCTTCCTTTTTTCTGAATGACAGAGGAAACATAAAAGATCAAATCAATTTTGCTTATGTTTAAGTGACATTTTAATTGTGACTAGCTTCTTTGTGGACATGATGCAATAAAGTGCTGTCAAACCAGAACGTCTTGCAAAGATATAAAACATTGGTGGATTTGTTATAAATCCCAAGGCAACACTAGGGCAGGGAGGTATTCTGTAAAAGGCTATTTCCCCTTTCCCGTGTAAAGGCTGTTATCACTTTACACAACTATATTCATCCAGAGCCAGAAGGAAACTAGTGGTCATGGGGTTACTTGCTTGTGAGCAGGCGAGTAGGTACTCTGGACCCCTTCCAAAGTGCTAATACAGTCACTGGGAACTTCAGCCATGTCGGTGTAATTTGATAGGAGCCACTGGTGCTGTCCGCATACTATGCACATGATATGCTCAGCAAAAGGTTGATCTGATCTTGTACAATGCATTCCCTGTCACCATCATCAGTGTAATGTTCAATCGGCATTTAACCAGAGTGCCTGCTCACTCTTGTGCCAGACTCTTTACCTAACTTTTGGTGTATATATTGAACACTCGGGACACTGGAGCAGGACGATAGGTCGCAGGAGCACGCTGATCGGAAATACCGGTCTTCTTTCCCTCCCTGCCAAGTGACCCATGAGGCTTTAACAGCAAGTAGCAAGTTAAAGTAGAGGGAATCCCCCTCTTACACGTACAGCACCTTAGCGAGTGCGACACTTTTTACCACACATTGTCACTTAATATAGTTTATTATCACTCACACATACTCATTGGTCCTGAGGAAAGCCAGTTTTAATCAAAAGGCCTGGCTGAAACATGTAGACCACAAGGACGTAGGAGCTCTTAATACACTCCACATCGTCCACAGCCTTTTTATCTTGCTAACAGGGGCCCAGGTATTAAATTTACCTTTTACCCTCGGGAACTGGGACCACCTGTATAGCTTTTAACTTTTCACGTTCTTTCTCACCATCACTGCACACTCAGCAAGCATACCAGCTCCTCAGTAATCTGGAGTCGCAGCACACCCGGGACACATTCGGTGTCACTGTGGTGGGCCCGATGATGAAGCATGACACCAACTAGGTTGGTGTGTGAGGGCTTCATGACCAAACCTAAGGGTTTGCCCGCAGATATACCCCCTGAGTCTCACTAACACAACCTAGCTAGTCCTATATTGATATTTCTACATATAAACAGGGGACCCGGACTGGCTTACCTAGTCCTCTCTCTCCCTTTTGATTTGCTTGTATATATTGAACAAACATTGGAAGGGTGCTTGTATTGACATTTGTGTTTCATGCTTATGCTCTTGATGTTTATATGCACATGTTTTTAAGATATCACTAAGACGGTCATGTAGTTAATGCCAAGGCGGCATGAAGCGGCACGTGATATTCATGTGCGAGCCTCTTTAGAAATGGAGCCCAACATCAGGGTCAGCGAGAGGGAGAAGCTTCCATCTGGCACAGAAAGAGTTGCTTCTAATCCCCATGGCCTTTAAATATTAGCGGAGTAGCTCCTAACTAGCGGTAGCTCCACCCATTTATGATTGCACAAATGTATTTGTAAAGATCAGAACAGAGTTTACAAAGAACAATTTAATTACTGATGGCTGAAGCATCTAATGTGTGAGGGGTTGAACAAGGAACTTTATGGTAGTGCATTCATTCGGACTAGGTCACAGGAAACAGAAAATGATAAAATGACATTTCATTTGGATAGAGCTAGATATCATGGTGCGTTATGTAGTTTTTCAATAATTGTATTTTTCCTAACTTTGCTGACAGGAGTGTTTCATTGATTACAGCATCCTTGTTGCTACAGCCTCCAGGAGTGCTAGATTGAGCACCAACAGTTTGGGGTTGATCTTTCGAGGGAGGAATCAAAGAAAGGACTGCAGGGATAATATGCTGCAATATATGTATTTATGATATTGCTGTGGTTTCACATTAACAGTAAAAAAAAATCAGGTTACTTAATTACTTTAAAGCCCTTCAAAAAAATATTCATTCTGCACAGAATAAAGCAAACTGATCATATGTTTCTTTACACATATCTGGTCAGACATGCTTAAGGGAAGTTGAACACTACTTAACCCTCAGGCCTATATGGCCATCATCTCTCAGATTAAGACACAAGGGCATGATTGAAGAGAAACCTTCATTTCCAATAACATTAATACTATTAAAATGATGTTGTATTTCTTATATAATTTGTAAACAAAAATATATAAAACAAATTCATTTGTGTACTCATCTTTAATTCATTCAAATTTTAATTTGTCTCTTTCAAATACGTTCTACTAGCATCTAAATGCTGGAAAAATAATATTCGCACTCCAAACACTAACATCTATGCACATGCTTTCAAATCATGACTAAAACATGCTCAGAGAAGAACACGTAATTCACATAAATTAACTCCAAGTCAATAAAACATTGTTAACCATTCTAATACATTGAGACTTGTTCTTTTTTTTTATTATTTTTTATTGACAACACAAGCAATCATTCATTACAGAAGTAAAGCATCTTCAGAAAAATTATAGTACACATAATTCCTTAAAAGCTTAGTCAAGTAGCAGTAAACAAGGAATATACCATATTACATCATTTTCATTTTTAAAGAATTATCGAGTATGCTAATAGCTAGCTTCAAAACCAAAAAAGTCAACCAACTGAGTAGGGGTTCCCCGAAATTTGTAGCCAAGTTCGTTATTTTCCTAGCTGAGAGAAGACCTTGGTCGCCCATTATCACCCATCAGATTTACTAAGCAGCATAATCAGTTTATTACCGAACAACTGAAATCTTGCAAGAAAAGAATGTAAATCAGATCACTAAATTATAAAACGGAGAAATAGGAACTTTTCCGAAATCTTATGGAGGGGAAAAAAAAAACAAAAAAAAACGTTCATTCGTTAAAAGGAAACAAAATATCCCATGTTTTGTTCACTTTCTTCAGTGATCGTTTCCCACAAAATTTTGCAGAGGAAAATTCCATATCGTGTATCTCATTTATCAAAAGCCACCATTCACTTACCAATGGTGGTTTATCTGAGATCCAAGCCCTAGCAATTATCAATCTAGCACAGGAAATTAAAATAAACATTAAATCTTTGTGGGCGGTGATATTTGGTTGTATTCCCAAAAAAATCATCTCAGTAGTTAGTTTAGCGAAGATCAATTTTTTCAGTTTCAGCACATTTTCAACTTCATCCCAAAATTTCTGAAACACCGGGCATGAAAAAATTATATGTACTAAATCAGCAGCTAGTATTCACATTTTGGGCATTTTGTGCGTTCAGAAAATGCATTATTCCCAGACCATTTGTAAAAATGGAGTGGCGTATAGTATAGCCGACATACTGTTTTATACGATTGAAGTTTTAAGCTAGAAGAGTGGGTTAGAGAGTTACTATTATGAAAAAAGTAGATATGTTATGCGGGGAGATTAGCGTACCCAAATTAGTAGTCTATTTTTGTGCAAGTTTAATACAGTCATCAGGTTTGTGTTGACATAAACATTTATACCCCAAGCTAATTATATCTTTAGTTGTTTCTCCATAAATGCAAGTCCATAATTTTGAATCGAAAATTTCCTTTAATTTCATTTTGTTCACGAAATAATCACGTATCTGTATATACTTAAATAAAGCATTTTCGGGAAGTTTATAGAGTATTCTTAGGGTATCAAATGTTAGAAAACCTGATGCGCCGTATAAGTCACGGAGGTGATTTATACCGTGATTAGCCCATATTCTAACTGTTGGGTCGCTAAAAATCTCAGGTAAGCCCGGGTTGTTCCATATGCTTAGCTTAGGGTGGAAAAACGTAGTTTTATTGATTGCCAGGATGATATTCCATATATGAACCGCGTCTTTAGCGGTCTTGAACTTGACTCGTTTGAAATAATTCGGGTTGTTGCTTCTAGCTAGAAATTGTACAGAGTTTGCCCCAAGCATAAATTGGTGAAAAAATAAGGATAGTTCGAAGAAAAAAGGCTGCGTATCCGACCCAAAAAAGAAGCATAAAAGTAAAGTTTGAAATCAGGGAATTCAAGGCCACCCTTGCTAGCTGCTAATTTAAGAAAAGAAAGAGCTCTTCGGTTTTTCCTGTAGCCCCAAATATAACTGCCTAGAATACCATCCAGTTTTTTAAAGAATAAGTTGTTAATAAAAAGAGGGATGGACCTAAATAAATACAAACATTTAGGCAGGATATTCATTTTTATAAGGTTGATTCGGCCTAGGAGATTTAAAGGAACCTTATGCCATTTTTTAAGAAGCCTAGTTGTATCTTTCAATAATGTATCATAGTTTAGAGTCATTATTTCTTTTAAATTAGATGTTATTTTAATACCTAAGTAGTTTGCTGTATGACATTCCCCCGAGACTGGCGCTGGCAATTTGTAGTTAACAATGATTTGCGTTTTATTCAAATTTAGTTTGTATCCTGAAACCAAACCAAACTCGTCAGCTTCCTTAACGATACCAGCCATAGCTTCCGCTACGTCAGTTGAATAAATTGCCAGATCATCTGCGTATGCAGTAATCTTAAGAGAGTTATTGCCATAAATAAATGGTTCAATACAATCTTGAGTTAGTATCGCATTAATGAAAGGCTCCATTGAAAGAGCAAACAAAAGGGGTGATAAGGGACACCCTTGGCGTGTACCTCTTAAAACCGGAAAAGTGTTAGAAATTAAATTGGCATATCCTATTTTTGCATTGGGGGAATCGTAAAGTGCTTGAATCCTGGTTAAAAACTGTTTCCCAAAGCCCATCCTCCTTAGTATAGCCCATAGGTAATCCCACCCCACTCGGTCGAATGCTTTTTCTGCATCTAATAACACCATACCGAGTGGAGAGGAATTAATGGTGGCAACGTCAAATGCAGTAATAGCAGTGTTACATGTGCTGTTGTATCTCTGCCGGTTACAAAACCATGTTGGTGTTGACTTACTAATTTAGGCATTAGCGGGGCCAATCTCATGGCTAGTAACTTGGAATAAGCCTTGGCATCGGCGTTTATCAAGGAGATTGGCCTGTAAGACCCACACTCTGTAGGTAGCTTATCTTTTTAAAAAAAAAAGATAATTTTGGCAGTTTTCCAGGAGTTGGGGGCTTTGCCTGTATCTCCAATTTGATTAATCACTGAGCAAAGTGTAGGTAACAATTCCTCACTACAACATTTATAAATTTAAATTGGAAGTGTATCGTCACCGGCGGATTTCCCCAATGGAAGAGAAGAGTTATCCAATTGTAGTTCGGAAAGTGAAAAATGTCTTTCAAGTGGTTCCATTAAATCTAGTTCCCTTTCTAATGTCCAATTCTTGATTAAATAATTTTGTATGTTTTCTTCGGTAGGGGTAGATTCGGGTGTATAAAGGTTGCCATAGTATTTTACAATTTGATGTAGTATCTGTTCCGGTTGGTAATAGCTAACCCCATCTGCCCCTTTAATGTTTTTAATCAAAGAATTGGCCTTATCTTCAGCGACTTTATAAGTGAGAATCTTACCAACTCTGTCGCCGCTTTCATATTGCGACTGTTTATATTTATGTAATTTCAAACTAACTTTCTCTCTTAAAAATGTTTTAGTTTTGGATCGAAGGGTGTTCAATTTAAGTTCCAGTAAAGATTTGTTTTTTGAAATACGTCCCCCTAGGTTTTCTTGTCTCATAGCCTCGGCCAAATATTCTTCTAGTGACCATATTCTAGAAGTCATTTCCAAAATTTCATTTTTTCGTTCTTTATTTAGTCTTATAATGTACTCTAATGCTAGCTTTGCATGCATCCCATACATAAATGGGGTGAGCTGATTCTAAATTAAATTCTAAAAAGTCTTTGATATGTTTCTTCAATTGAGAAACAAATAATGTGTCTGTTAGCAAATATCTTGGGAAAGAAAATAACCTAGTAGCCAGATTAGTAGGTAGAATATGAAACCGTAGTATAATGTGATTGTGGTCCGAGGTTATTTTTGGACAAATCTCCATTTTATAACCATCCAAGACACGATCTGTCGTCCATGCCATGTCAATGCGGGAGTACATTTTGTGGGGAACAGAGTAATATGTATATCCTGCAAGTTTCGGGTATAGATTCCTCCAAGCATCTTTTAAGTTATGAATGCGCGATAGCTCTAAAATAGCTGCCCTAGTTTTACGCATACGTTGTGAAGGATTCATCTTTGTCGTATCCTTGGCATAGTTCATAACACAATTGAAGTCACCCATCATTATTATGTCGCCTTCCCAATCCAAAAGTTCAATGTTAAGACAGTCAAAAACACACGCATCATCGATGTTTGATCCGTACAAGGCACATAATACGTATTTTGAATTCATTAAATTAATTTGTGCTAATGCCCATCTACCGGCTTTGTCTACAGCAGTTCTAAGTACCTCAACCTTAAAAGTTTTCCTCTTAAGAATAGCGACCCCTCTAATTGGTACATTCAAGGCAGTACAAGTGATTAGTTCGAATCCTCCTTGTTCCATCATTTTATGGTCCTGAAAACGAATATGGGTCTCATTTAAAAATACAAAATGAGGGTTATAAATTGTCAGCTCTTCGAAAACTAGTTGTCTTTTAATTCTATTATTAAGCCCGGAAACGTTCCATGCTAGGCAGTTTATTTGATACATTTAATCAATTTTAAACTCTGTAAACAGTTCTCATTACGTTTATTCTTTAAATCATTATATAAGTCTGTACATATGCTTGTGCTGTCAGTTTCTCCCTCATTTCCCCTTACCCTTCCCGCCCCATCCTTTCCCCCTTGAGCTACTCCCCCTGCTCTAAAGGTCCCACCCCAAGTACCTACCCAGAAGCCTCCCTCTATCTTCTACTGCCGCTGTGAGGGCAGTTAGCCAGAGAGGTCTCCCCGAGATCTCCCCCTCTGTATTAAACTCATATATAAGATCCCGAACCCACCCAACGCAAATAATAAGCTTTTATAATTAACCTAGAAGAAAAAAAAAAGGGAGCTATTCATAAGATACAGATTCTAAATTTCTGTAGGGTTAACTACCTAAGTTTTAAAGTCCATTTTTGCCAAAAGTTGCTCTGCTTCGGTCACATTATTAAGAATATAGGTATGCCCTGCATTTATAACTTTGAGGCGGGCAGGTTCTTGAAGATATACTGTGGCCCCCCTGGAATTGAAAGAGTCTATTAGTTTCCACAGTCCCCATCTTTTGTCCATGGTAGCCTTACTGAGATCTGATTTGGCAAAAAAAGTTACATTATCACAGGTCACTGGTGTATTCGGTCTAGCTTTAATAGAGATTGCCTGCCTTAGCAGGTAGTTGCCAAAATAAGCGAGAATAGGTCGAGGGTATTTACTTTCTCTATTTTTAGAAATGATCGGTAGTCTATGTACCCGTTGGAGCTGGCAGTCCCAGTCCCAATCCCCAAGGTCTGGAAAAGCCTTTTGAAATAGTCGGACCAAATAGGTCCTTGCGTCAGAGCCTTCAGACCCTTCGGGGATTCCGAAAATTCTCAAATTCTGGCATCGCTGTCGGTTCTCAAGATCCTCGACTTTATTCTTCAAGATCTCTATATCTTCTTTATGTTCTTCTGTTGAGGCCGTAGTAGTGGCCAATGTTTCTTCAACATCAACTACCCTTTTCCGTAACTCTTCAATATCTTTAGTGACTCCGCTTAACTTACTGGTGACCTCCTGTAAACAGTTATGTATCTTGCAGTTGTCTTCCTTTAATTGGCGAAAGTGCTGCTGAGACTCTTCGTGATGTACCATTAGTGTTTTCATGATTAGGTCCAGAGAGGAAGAAGAAGTTTCAGTTGGGGTAGGAGAGAAAATGAGAGATGTAGCGGGTGTAGCCAATGTCGGTGATATATCCGGTAGTGCCATTGCCTCTTTACAAGGGGTAGTAGATGTGGGTATAAAGAAAATGTCTCTCTGGTTAGGTGTGGCACACCTGTCTAATCCAACGTGGAGCCTAACAGGAGTACGATCCGGTGAGCCCACAATAACAGAAGCAGAGTTGGATATTCGGCCAAGAGTTAGATCTGAACTTGGTACACCCCCTTTACTAGGAGAGGTCTTAGAGGTATAGTCTTGTAGTTTATCAGCCTCTAGGGAGTGGTTTCTTGGTAAAGCGATAGATAGCTTTTTTGAGCCCCCCTTAACCTGCATCGACTTAAGTAAGGGACTTTGATCTCTTATTATATTCCCTCCTGTAGCTCCTGTAGCTGTTGATATTAGAGTTGTAAGCAGTGTTACTGTGTCTTTGCCCTTCCCCTTCTTAGCTCTAACTTTTCCTTTCCCCCTTCTCTTGACAGCAGAGGATTTCTCCCTTCTTGTTTGAACTCGGGCAATCTCAGAATCTTCCCCTTCCTATACTCCTTCCACATATTCCTCATACTCCTCATTAGAGTTATTTTCCTGTAATAAATTAGCCTCAAAGTTAGTCTCAGTATTCATTGTATCAATATCGGAGCATATCTCTGCCAGAGTTGTATTTGATGGCAGCATCAGAGCCTGGACGTGGGCTTGAGCTTGTGTTTGTACCTCTGACTCAACCCCTCTGTTCGGAGCTGCCTGCTCAGTTATAGTATTCGGTATGGGTCGCACCTCTGCTTCCACATCCACCCCCTTATTTAGATTGTTCTCCGCGGGTAAGGTAAGATCTATCTCCCCACTCGTTGTCTCGTCATTATTTAGTCCCCCTGGCAGAGTAGTGTTATTAGTAGAATTAGTGTTCTTCTTGCTTTTCTGAACAACCTTATCAACAAAAGGTCATCTTCTTTGATTTTAACTTTTAATTTCGACAAAGTTACTTTCTCCTTTGCATATTGATTATTAGAGGGGAGATTAGGGGGGGATTAAGCTGTGGCTTACCGGCTTGATCCTCAGGTTGACTGGAGCGAGGTGTTCGGGCAACCACTGCAGGTGAGATAGGTCTGAGAGGCTGTATTTTCCCATCGTCCGCCCCTCTTCTCTGCTCTTCTGACCCTTTCTTCAAGGGGGTACCTTTCAGCAAAGCCTTATTATGCCTCGTATTTTTGGGAGCCATAAGAGCCATAAGAATAGTCTTTCACGCTTGTTTTAAACCTGTGCGTTGGCAGTAGATCAGCACAAGCCTATACTGCTAAATTCGTCGCAGAATGCAAGTGCAAATGAAGCAAGACGAAGCTCCTTGTATTAGGTAGTCCTAATATAGTTACTGCATTTCTCCTAGCCAAGTAGTAAAAATAACTTTTCACTGCAGGAGCAACACTGTGTAAAAAGCCCCAAAAAACTTTGTTGAACAGTAATGCCCAAGCCTGCACAGGGACCACACGGGAACCCGAGCCGTGCTATTCTCCGCTGTTCTCAGCTGTTCTCAGCCGCTCCGCTCCTCGCTCACGCCTCAACTCGCCTGGGAGCCGCCTGGGAACCGCCCTCGCTGCAGTCCGTCCAGCCGAGCACAGCAAAGCCGAGCCGAGCCAAGCCACGTGGTGATGAACACCAAACAAGCACGTAAGCGGTCCGGAT
The DNA here is from genome assembly GCF_964261635.1 of Lissotriton helveticus. Classification (NCBI taxonomy): domain Eukaryota; kingdom Metazoa; phylum Chordata; class Amphibia; order Caudata; family Salamandridae; genus Lissotriton; species Lissotriton helveticus. Next base: position 899,317,878 of record NC_136063.1, on the reverse strand, counting down.
AAGTAAAAGCGGAGGGTCTCCGTCTCCGTCTGCGTCAGCCGCCAGCCGAAAACCGTGAGCCACAAAAACATCAGTAGGTAACCGCAGTCTTTCTCCCGTTCTGTATTAGTTTGCAATCGAGTTTAACAGGGTCGAGTTAACGGGTCATTCCTCACATCTCCTGGAAGATCTCGGAGGAGCCGCCTCACTGCTGTGGCTTCAGTCCGCCATCTTGATAGGCTAGCCGAGATTCCACGGTTATCGTTGGATCAGGGAGACTTGTTCTATGGATGATGTTTTCATAACCATAGAAAGACAATGATGCCAATTGTTAGATATTTAGGCCGTGTAACCACACATTTTTGGTCATCATTCTTCTTCAGGGTAAACTAGATGAAAAAGAACTCTGTGCAATAGCAAACATTTGGAATCTGTCACCCACCAACTCTGGTTCGTAGTAATTATTTAAAAGAATAATCCATGATTGAAATGTCATGTCTTAAATTATTGATTAAATGCTCAATCACAACCTTGTTAGCTAATCAACAAGATTGAACCAAACAACCACCCTCAATAGTTTTATGCAGACCTTAAACATCAGTAGTTTTTTAAAGATAATCGTGAGCCACTGGCTATGTATTCCATATTTAATGACAGAGTTGCTTAGAAGCAAGATTCATTACATTATGTCTCCTCTCATGGTTGATACTGGTCTAAAATGCTGTAACTCGCAAAATCAGATATATTTCATAAGGAAAGTCAGAGGGCATTTTTCTTTTTTATTTGAAACAACCTTTTCCACTTCCCCTTTCTGACCACTGTGTTGGCATTCTCAGAAACATATGAAAACAGAGCGACTTGACAATAGGTTGTATGTCGGAACGAGTTCCTATACAACGACTTCCTTAACAACGCGGTCTGTACAATGACCGCGTCTTAACCACAAATTGCTTTCTCACGCATTCCTTTACCACAAATATTTCTGGTAAAGGCATGCATGGTAAACAGCTATCCATTGCTATGTTTACCACCCCCTTCTCTTGTGCCCTATGCCCTAAATACACCCCTATGCTCCTAAAACGACCCCAACTCCCCCACACTCCCTAAAAACTACTCCTAAGCCCCCTCTTCAAACTACCCCAAACCCCCACCCCCTGAAGACTACCCCAAACTTCCTACCCCCTTAAAACTATTCTGAACCCCCGCCCCCTAAAAACTACCCCAAACCCCCTAAAAACCCTCCCAAACCCCCACCCCTAAAAACCCTCTCAAACCCCCACCCCCTAAAAACTACCAGGATCCCTTTGCTATCCCCTAAAAACTACCCAGAGCCCCCAACTCCCCATAAAAACGAATTGTACCCTCCACCAACCAAAAACTACTCCGAACCCTCACCCCTAAAACAATCCCGAACCCCCCACTCCCTAACAAATAACCTGAACCCCTCCCACCCCCTAGAAACTACCACAAACCCCCACCTCTTAAAATCTACCCTGAACACCCACCCCCTAAAAACTAGCCTAATCCCTCACCCCCTAAAAAATAGCCTGATCCCCCACCCCCTAAAAACTACCCTGAACTCCCTTCCACCCCCTAAAAATTACCACAAACGCCCATCCCCTAAAAACTAGCCTGATCCCCCCAACCCCTAAATACTACCCTGAACCCCCCGAACCCCTTAAAACTACCCCAAACCCCTTCTTCCTGTCCTGTTCTTTCCGATGCTCCTCTCTCCTCACCCATTCTGAACACAAGACCGACTTTGCCTTAACCATGCACATGAGTGGTTAAGGCAGTCGTTTCTCATGCAAGTCGGCGTTAGACTTACGGGGTCCCGGAACTCGTGGCTTTGGCCTCATTGTTCCAGATGTTCCCCATGACAATTGCCTATTCACCCAGTCCCCACCTGATTATTTGTTCTAAATGTGTTAGCTCAAGCTCAACAAAGGCTTTCTCATTTATATCTTATAAATATAGGCCCATAGAGTACACATTCATTTAAAAGTGATATCTCATCTTTGATGTGTTAGTGATCATAGTTTGTGGATAGGTTAGTGAGTTTGGCTAGTCACTCTGTCATTCTCTGATATGTTGTAGAATAAAAATATTTTTTTGATTCTTGAAGCATGCGTTCAGTCTAACAATTTCTACAAATACCACTAAGACTGATGTTTTTGGTAAACATCTACTTTGCGAACCAATACTGGACGATAATGATGCATACTTTATGCATCTTGTCTGATTTCAAGATATACTAGATTATTTTTCTGGATCATTCTGAATCAGTATGAAAAGGGGGATATCTGAGTAAGAAACAGAAAGGGGAGCATCTTATTCTGTTGTATCTTAATGTTTATTGTATAAAACATCCTCATTGCCAATAGTGTTGGTTTCTCGTGATGCTATAGCTCTTTACCCCTGAATTTCCCACCTAAACCACTCCACTCCACTCCACAGTATTTGAGTCAGGATGGTTTTGGAAATTGTGTTAGTGTACATGTAAGGGGGACAAATGTATTGGGCCCAATTCACAAAAGTCAAATGAGAAGAAAGTCTAAGATTACGACTTTTGATATTCACGAAGAGCATTTACTACTGGTAAATATCCTTTGTGAATACCCAAAGTTGTAAAGTTCAATTTTTGGTATTCACCAAGGGCATTTGTGAGTAGTAAACGCCCTTTGTGAATACCAAAAGTCATAAAGTTAGACTTTCATCTCAGTTTTCCTTTGTGGATCGGGCCCATGGTTGGCACTGTTGCAGTGTAGCACTGTGTTTAGGCAGGATCTACACTGGTAATGGGCCAGTTCTCTGTGAATACACCTTACCAATAGTCATGAGTCATATTTCTTTCTTTGAATTCTTCCAGCCATCTGTAAATGAAGGATTGGGATCATAGATAGGATAGCGGGATAGTAGATCTGCAGTTCAGCATTCATAAAAGCAAAATTCTGCTATTGCAGCCGATTTCCCATCAATCTAACAGGGTGTCAATGTCCCTGTATGAATGGGATGTGAGTGGAAGCATCCAGCAGTCAATTTACTCCAATACCCCCACGCCTCTGGCCCAGTGGACAGTGTCCATCTCCAACAGTGACTGTGTCAAAGGATGTCAAGAACCTTTGAGTACTTTACAGAGCCACAGAAGTTATAGACCATTGAAAAATGGCCTTGTGAACCACAAGATAAAGGGGACATCAATACGCCAAGCCTGTTTTCCTTGCAGTTCACAAGTAATTCCTATAACAATATAGTGAGTTGTTAGAACAACTGCAACTTTCAATGAGTTGTTTTACCCACTTGCAGAACTCTTACATGTGCTATAGTTTTTTTTAGAAAGACTAGATAAATGCCCTTGCACTTTGGGCTCATCATGTGGAAAAATTCCACCAGGAATAGGAATAGGGGATTGCTGTGAAATTTAGTTCTGAAAATGCCCCAATGAGGTCTTAGCCTATCACCTTAAGAAGGGCACTGTGCAAAAGAGGAGATGATGGAACTTCCATGGAGAATTCATCTTGTCTTCTCCCAGGTGAAGTAGTCTGTTTCACCTGAAATTATTAATTTAGGCGAATGGACGAGATATGCATCTTTTAAGTTCAAAATCTAGCGGGTGCTCAGGCAAACTTAACGTCTCTGAGCTGCCCACAGAAGCTCAGCTCTAGTGAAAGAGTAAAAATAAAGCAGACGAGATGGATGGTATTTTGTGGCTTTGACTGCTTTCTTAAATGCACATACACACAAACTGTCGCTCAGCTGTAGTGGCTAGTATCCTAAAAATGGAAAGGACAGGGAGAATATAAATTCATACCGACCGATAAGTCTACTAAACACAGACTATAAAATGTTTACAAAGCTTTTAGCAAACCGACTGAATAAAATAGTGCGAGGTCTGGTAGTTAATGATAAGTGCGGTTTTATTGCAGGCAGGCACCTCCATACAAATACAAAGTTCGTATTGGAGGCACTAGATTTTTTAAAAACCAATAAAGTGAAGGCCCAAATCTGGTTTTGAGATGCGGAGAAAGCCTTCGATCTAGTGTCCTGGGACTGCCTGTTTGCTATTTTACACAGTTTTAGTTTTCCGAATATTTTTATCTCTCTTTTAAAACAACTATATATGAATTCTAGGGCACAGATTATCATCAACAATTCTAATGTTGGGACATGCCAGGTTACTAGAGGTACCCGACAAGGCTGCCCCCTGTCGCCAATATTATTTGCATTGTTTATCGAATCTTTGGTGGTTGCGATTAGGAATATACGAACCAATACAGCCCCGGTGGCTGGCATGACTAACATAAAATTGTACGCTGATGATATTGCCCTTTTTCTAGATTCTAACCCCTTAAGTCAAGCGAAAATTTTAAAAATATTCTCAGATTTTCAAAAATTAGGGGGTTATAAAATTAATGTCAACAAGACGGAAATCATTCTAATAAACTGCACTGTAGATACTTTAATACCAGAATTTAGGCAAACTTACAACCCAATGCCAAAGAGATACCTGGGAATATTTTTATCGGACAATTTAGACAATCTGTTTTCACTTAATTATTCACCGCTGCTAAAAAAGGTTGAATCCCTTTTAGAACAATGGAATTTATTACCCCTGTCTTTAATAGGTCGAGCAGCACTGATACGAATGTCGATTTTACCTCTTTTCAATTTTTTATTTAATGCAGCACACTGTGTTATCCAGGTCTCCTTCTTTAAAAAAGTGGATACCCTGATTTCCTCATTTCTCTGGGCCAGAAAGACTCCTAGGCTCGCACTCAGCACTTTATATCTTTCATCAACACAAGGAGGGCTGTCCCTCCCAAATATTAGAGAATACTATTTTGCGTCCTTTGCTCACCACAGTTTTAGGTTTTTCTTTCTAGACACTAATGAGACAGACAATTTTTTTATGAAGAAGATGCTGCCTGAGATTCAAATAACTGATCCGATTAGAGTCACTAAAGATCCAAAGAAAATTCGTTATAAGTCTCTTCAGTGGATTTTCAGACAGAAAATCCAGTTTTTGAAATTCCACTCTATTCCTAGAATATCTAATACAACGGATTTGAACAATTTTAATATAGGGCAAGAGGGATGTATGGATAGTAAAATAATAAATCTCTGGAAAGACAACAGCTTTGAGAAAATTGAAGACTTCCTGGTTGGCAACCGATGGAAGTCATGGGACCAAATAGCCAGACAGGTGCACCATTCTCATTCCATCCTGAATTGGTCTTTTCTTATGTTTAATCCAATACTCAGGGAGCTAGATATAGGACATCTTTATTTTAATGAAACTACCTCTACAACGCTGAATAATAAAACTCAAAAAAAGATGAGTATTTGGATTAAAATACTAAAAGAGGACAATGAGCAGGAATTTCCTAGTAAGGGTATTGAGAGGTGGAAAAAGAGGGAGGATATTGAAATCAATCAACAAGTATGGAATAAAATAAATAAATTCTACAAAACAATCTTCAGCGGTGTGACAAATGATTTCAGTGTGAGGAAAAAGGGAATTGGAAGCACATTGTCTGGGAATGTCCCAAAATTCAGCCACTCTGAAAGGAAATCAAAAAATACCTCTCCCTTGAGCTTAAAGCTTCTATAATATTTGATGATTTAGTCCCTGTTCTAGGCTGCTCAGCGACCAACACCCAATATGACGAATTTCTGTTTATAGCCTCTCTAATAGCTAAATCGCTTGTCCTGCAGTCCTGGAAAACCAACCAAGTACCGACCTTCCAGGCTTGGAAGGCTAAACTATTACAAATCCAGGGCAGGGAAAGAAAATACGCGCTTAGATCAGGGGCGCTTAAGAAATATGAAAAGTTTTGGAGTGTGTTTGATTTGAAAAGTATATCTTCAAAATCACCAGTCTACTTATATGCACTTTGTAAGCACTTTTGCACTTTATAATTCTATGTTGCACTTTATAACCATGTAGTGGATACTTGAATGTCGATTACTTATTTAAATTCATATGTCATGTTCTTTACTAAATCTTTTACAAATGTATTCTGCAATGTTGATCTTGTTTTTATGAACTCTCAATAAAAATATAATTTATTAAAAAAAAGAACCTTTGAGTACTTTACAGAGCCACAGAAGTTATAGACCAACGAAAAATGGCCTTGTGAACCACAACATAAAGGGGACATCAATACGCCAAGCCTGTTTTCCTTGCAGTTCACAAGTGATTCATATAACAATATAGTGAGTTGTCAGAACAACTGCAACTTTCAATGAGTTGTTTTACCCACTTGCAGAACTCTTACATGTGCTATAGTTTTTTTTAGAAAGACTAGATAAATGCTCTTGCACTTTGGGCTCATCATGTGGAAAAATTCCACCAGGAATAGGAATAGGGGATTGCTGTGAAATTTAGTTCTAAAAATGCGCCAATGAGGTCTTAGCCTATCACCTTAAGGAGGGCACTGTGCAAAAGAGGAGATGATGGAAATTCCATGGGGAATTCATTTTGGCTTCTCCCAGGTGAAATAGTCTGTTTCACCTGAAATTATTAATTTAGGCGAATGGACGAGATATGCATCTTTTAAGTTCAAAATCTAGCGGGTGCTCAGGCAAACTTAACGTCTCTGAGTTGCCCACAGAAGCTCAGCTCTAGTGAAAGAGTAAAAATAAAGAAGACGAGATGGATGGTATTTTGTGGCTTTGACTGCTTTCTTAAATGCACATACACACAAACTGACACACAGATACACCCACATACACACAAATATGCAGACAAACCACCATAGCAATACAGACACACGCATGCACACCCACACACACACATATCTGTAATTCATTAAGAATACAATATCATTTGTTGATAGGTAGCCACACAGTAGTTCAGTTGCATACCCTGTCACAGAATGCCTGATTATCTCCAGGGAAAGAAACACAAGTTATGGAGAGGTATGGAAGAGTATGGGAATACTGCATCCCTCACCATAGATCTGAACAGGTGGGGAAAGGAACACAGCCTGTTGTCCCACAGTAGCCAACATGACAGGGGCATCAAAATCACTGTGCTTCGGTTGTGCACTAGATACTGAGAGGAGAGGGTCCCAGCGTGTTGAGGAAATGATTACATATAATTTTCAATGGAATTACTCAACAACAAATGTTTTTATCCACACAGTTTAATTCACAGTGGGATAAAGTATATCTGATATACATCATGTAAAAAACAATCAACTGTATTAAACGTCATACAGTGCCCCAAGGAGGGAGAAGGAACGTGATAGTGAGGAGATCGTGGAGTGGTGGGATTAAGTGACAGTAAAATCAATCTTTAAAGCACTTATTCATGCTATCAACAAAGTAGCAACAACTTGCATGCCGCATAGTATTATTATTCAAAGAAAGGCATACGACACGGAGTACCGTGTATATACAAATTGTTGGCGTGAAGTTGCCACAGTAAAAACAAACAGTCGACGTTTCGACCCTCTAGTAGTTGCAGGATCGATTAACCTTGCTGTGGGGTCTTCATCAGGACCATAGGGGGAGGGTTGGGGCAAAGGACCTAATGAGGGTATAATAAATTGCGGATTTAGAGGGTACTGAATAAGCCTCAGAATTATCACATGGGTAGAGACAGACTTAATTAATATGAGTCATTTCACTAAGTAAATATTCTTAATTAAGCGTTATTACATGGTGCGAGTCATATGTGTAACAAATACAATTAATGCCCGGTGATTGGAAAGGGGGGCTTGAGCGAGCGCCTTAGAGGACAGGGACTAGTACGCGCGACCGGCCGTACGCCTGCTGACGGCGGTACCCAAAAGAGCTGATTGAAATGGTATGCTTAAGAAAGCTATGACTTGGTACGCGGCCATAAGTAATCTGGAGGAGATCCCAAATGGGAACTCGGGATGGCCGCTATTTGCGATGGCGTGTACCGGTGGGTACATCATCCACCCTTTAACGAAATAGGTGCTGATACGCTGGGGATGTTAGACAAATAAAATGATAATGATAGAGGGTAAACCGGCAATGCGGGCACATGGTATGCTTAAGAAAGCTATGACTTGGTGCGCGGCCATACGTATTCAGGAGGAGATCCCAATATTGGAACTCGGGATAGTCGCTATTTGCGCTGGCGTGTACCAGTGGGTACATCATCCACCCTTTAACGAAATGGGTGCTGATACGCTGGGGATGTTAGAAAGATGATAATGATAATAATGGAGGGTAAACCGGCAATGCGAGCACATTGGAAACTCTTACCAATAGTCCGCGTGCAGTGGGTCTCAGGTCTGACAGGTTAATTGGGTAGGATCTGGTAGCGTGGCGCTGCATCTGCGGGAATGAGCAGGCCACGTTGTAAACTCAGTTATACAGAATTACAGAATTACATATTGCCAAACATGGGGCGGGGGCCGCGTGGCTTACCGACTACTAGCGTCATGATGAAGGATCGGTAATTTCAAAGATCAGTGATTTCAGACGTCTTCAGGAGTCGAGATGAGTCTGACGGGACACAGAAAAATCGGGGGTATTAAGTTAAAGGATCAGTGTGAAAAAATACAGGGCAGAATGGACAACGAGCCTAGAATTACTTACTCGATCCGAGTGACTTGCAAAGCTCCGTGTGCGGGTTGCGGTGCAAAAGCCGCGCTTCCTAGTTTGAGCAGGGAGTCATGGTGATGGGTCACGTGATGGCCCAGAATGGTAATGAAGCTAGCAGAAAGACTAAACAGTCAGGCAGCCTCAATGGGACATGAGAGACTAGAAGAAAATTCTGAAACCCGAAATCATGATGTTCCCAATACAGTAATGGGCATATTAGGTAATACAATTATCATAATAATATACAGTTGTAATCCATTTTAAAAACACATTGTAAAAAATGGAAATGAGCAATGTGCATGTAATAAGAGCGTACCTCTTCAACCATGAGGGTAAAGGCTCAACAAGTTGTGAATATGTTGAATGACCAGCATAACCATAATAACTACATATCAACATGGTGAAACTTGGCATAATTATATATTTACCAGAAATATTGGAGCGTACCTCTCAAGCATGAGGGTAAAGGCTCCACAGATTGTAAGATAGCAATTATTACCTCCTAACCAGTGGAGTTGTCATTGGTATAGCCACCATGGGAGTGGGAACACAATAGGGAGTAGCAACCCAAGAATAGCTAGTGGGGAAAACATCCAACAGATTAATTAGGGTAGTATGGCCAACTGAGAAAATGAACTATCAGATTCATTAAGGCCGGTTTCAATGGAGTTGAAGAAGTACATCCATTTTAGTTCTCGTATATTGAGAATATCAGAGATGTTGCCGCCCCGTGGTCCAAGTGTTACTCTTTCTATGACCAACCATCGCAAGCTTTCTGGTGAGTGGTTGTTCAACTTGAAATGTTCTACAAGCGGTGCGCCTTCAACATCGCAGCGAATCCTGCTCATATGTTGTAGTATCCGGGCTTTGATTTTTTGCTGGGTCTGCCCAATGTAGATCTTATGGCATGGGCACACAATGGCATAGATGACGTTGTTGGAGTTGCAGTTACTGAAGGATTTGAGTTTGACAGTTAGATTCAGGTGTGCGAAATCCTTCGTCTGTATGGCTGAGTCGCAGGCCTTGCACCGGCCACACTTGGAATGACCAGTGATTGGTGGTAGATTCCATAAGGTGTTGATCGTGGGTTGACATTCAGAGGATAAGAAAGAATTAACCACATGGTCCCTGATGCATTTGGCTTTCTTGAATGCGTGAAGCGGAGTCTGAGGTTGTTTGATGTCATCTGAAACCAAATGCCAGTGTTTGTTAATGATTTTCTTGATACTGTTGCTTTTGGTGTTAAAGGTCGTTACACACACTATGCGACTCTGCTCCTGATCTGTTCTGTTTTTTGGCACCAATAGTTCTTCCCGGGGATCAAACCATGCCCGTTTGCGGGCCTTTTTGATCAAACGTCTCGGATAGCCACGGCTCAGCAAGCGATTAGATAGGTCCTGAGATTCAGAGAAATAATCATCTTTGGTGGAACAATTGCGCCGTATCCTGAGGAATTGCCCGAAGGGCAAGTTGTCTCGAAGGGCACGAGGGTGATGGCTGTTGTAGGCCAATAAAGAATTTCTCTCGGCCGGTTTGCGAAATAGTTTAGTCTGGAGTCTCCCAGACTCATGATATATGGTGACATCCAAAAAGTCAATAGAATTGGTATCTGATGTGATAGTGAATTTGACCTGTTGGGTTTGCTGGTTGAGCCAAGTGAAGAAATTGTTCAGTTGGTCTTGGCTGCCATTCCAGATCAAGAGGATATCATCAATATACCTCATCCAGAGGCCCACTTGGTCTCTGAATGGGTTGAGTTGACTAAAAACCGTATCTTCTTCGAATGCTGCCATATACAAAATGGCTACGTCAGGAGCAAATGGAGCACCCATCGCTACTCCAGAAGTTTGTAAGTAGAAGTTGTTGTCAAATAGGAAGAAATTTCGGGTCATTGCGATTTTCAGCAAGGCTACAATAAATTCAGATGGTACTTGGACTGGTGCAGGACGTTTCTGAAGGCACCGGGCTATCACTGTCAATGCTTCATGTTGAGGGATGCAGGTATAAAGGGAGACGACGTCACAGGTAGCTAGTATTTGGTTTGAAGGATCATAGGGTATACTTTCAGTTATGTTGATGGTGTGCATGGTATCTCGAAGGTATGATGGGGTTGACTCTGCCAGAGGTTTGATAAAAAAGTCAATGTACTTTCCCAGCGGTGAATCTCAGGACCTATCTAATCGCTTGCTGAGCCGTGGCTATCCGAGACGTTTGATCAAAAAGGCCCGCAAACGGGCATGGTTTTATCCCCGGGAAGAACTATTGGTGCCAAAAAACAGAACAGATCAGGAGCAGAGTCGCATAGTGTGTGTAACGACCTTTAACACCAAAAGCAACAGTATCAAGAAAATCATTAACAAACACTGGCATTTGGTTTCAGATGACATCAAACAACCTCAGACTCCGCTTCACGCATTCAAGAAAGCCAAATGCATCAGGGACCATGTGGTTAATTCTTTCTTATCCTCTGAATGTCAACCCACGATCAACACCTTATGGAATCTACCACCAATCACTGGTCATTCCAAGTGTGGCCGGTGCAAGGCCTGCGACTCAGCCATACAGACGAAGGATTTCGCACACCTGAATCTAACTGTCAAACTCAAATCCTTCAGTAACTGCAACTCCAACAACGTCATCTATGCCATTGTGTGCCCATGCCATAAGATCTACATTGGGCAGACCCAGCAAAAAATCAAAGCCCGGATACTACAACATATGAGCAGGATTCGCTGCGATGTTGAAGGCGCACCGCTTGTAGAACATTTCAAGTTGAACAACCACTCACCAGAAAGCTTGCGATGGTTGGTCATAGAAAGAGTAACACTTGGACCACGGGGCGGCAACATCTCTGATATTCTCAATATACGAGAACTAAAATGGATGTACTTCTTCAACTCCATTGAAACCGGCCTTAATGAATCTGATAGTTCATTTTCTCAGTTGGCCATACTACCCTAATTAATCTGTTGGATGTTTTCCCCACTAGCTATTCTTGGGTTGCTACTCCCTATTGTGTTCCCACTCCCATGGTGGCTATACCAATGACAACTCCACTGGTTAGGAGGTAATAATTGCTATCTTACAATCTGTGGAGCCTTTACCCTCATGCTTGAGAGGTACGCTCCAATATTTCTGGTAAATATATAAGTATGCCAAGTTTCACCATGTTGATATGTAGTTATTATGGTTATGCTGGTCATTCAACATATTCACAACTTGTTGAGCCTTTACCTTCATGGCTGAAGATGTACGCTCTTATTACATGCACATTGCTCATTTCCATTTTTTACAATGTGTTTTTAAAATGGATTACAACTGTATAATATTATGATAATTGTATTACCTAATATGCCCATTACTGTATTGGGAACATCATGATTTCGGGTTTCAGAATTTTCTTCTAGTCTCTCATGTCCCATTGAGGCTGCCTGACTGTTTAGTCTTTCTGCTAGCTTCATTACCATTCTGGGCCATCACGTGACCCATCACCATGACTCCCTGCTCAAACTAGGAAGCGCGGCTTTTACACCGCAACCCGCACACGGAGCTTTGCAAGTCACTCGGATCGAGTAAGTAATTCTAGGCTCGATGTCCATTCTGCCCTGTATTTTTTCACACTGATCCTTTAACTTAATACCCCCGATTTTTCTGTGTCCCGTCAGACTCATCTCGACTCCTGAAGACGTCTGAAATCACTGATCTTTGAAATTACCGATCCTTCATCATGACGCTAGTAGTCGGTAAGCCACGCGGCCCCCGCCCCATGTTTGGCAATATGTAATTCTGTAATTCTGTATAACTGAGTTTACAACGTGGCCTGCTCATTCCCGCAGATGCAGCGCCACTCTACCAGATCCTACCCAATTAACCTGTCAGACCTGAGACCCACTGCACGCGGACTATTGGTAAGAGTTTCCAATGTGCTCGCATTGCCGGTTTACCCTCCATTATTATCATTATCATCTTTCTAACATCCCCAGCGTATCAGCACCCATTTCGTTAAAGGGTGGATGATGTACCCACTGGTACACGCCAGCGCAAATAGCGACTATCCCGAGTTCCAATATTGGGATCTCCTCCTGAATACTTATGGCCGCGCACCAAGTCATAGCTTTCTTAAGCATACCATGTGCCCGCATTGCCGGTTTACCCTCTATCATTATCATTTTATTTGTCTAACATCCCCAGCGTATCAGCACCTATTTCGTTAAAGGGTGGATGATGTACCCACCGGTACACGCCATCGCAAATAGCGGCCATCCCGAGTTCCCATTTGGGATCTCCTCCAGATTACTTATGGCCGCGTACCAAGTCATAGCTTTCTTAAGCATACCATTTCAATCAGCTCTTTTGGGTACCGCCGTCAGCAGGCGTACGGCCGGTCGCGCGTACTAGTCCCTGTCCTCTAAGGCGCTCGCTCAAGCCCCCCTTTCCAATCACCGGGCATTAATTGTATTTGTTACACATATGACTCGCACCATGTAATAACGCTTAATTAAGAATATTTACTTAGTGAAATGACTCATATTAATTAAGTCTGTCTCTACCCATGTGATAATTCTGAGGCTTATTCAGTACCCTCTAAATCCGCAATTTATTATACCCTCATTAGGTCCTTTGCCCCAACCCTCCCCCTATGGTCCTGATGAAGACCCCACAGCAAGGTTAATCGATCCTGCAACTACTAGAGGGTCGAAACGTCGACTGTTTGTTTTGACTGTGGCAACTTCACGCCAACAATTTGTATATACACTGTACTCTGTGTCGTATGCCTTTCTTTGAATAATAATACTATGCAGCATGCAAGTTGTTGCTACTTTGTTGATAGCATGAATAAGTGCTTTAAAGATTGATTTTACTGTCACTTAATCCCACCACTCCACGATCTCCTCACTATCACGTTCCTTCTCCCTCCTTGGGGCACTGTATGACGTTTAATACAGTTGATTGTTTTTTACATGATGTATATCAGATATACTTTATCCCACTGTGAATTAAACTGTGTGGATAAAAACATTTGTTGTTGAGTAATTCCATTGAAAATTATATGTAATCATTTCCTCAACACGCTGGGACCCTCTCCTCTCAGTATCTATTTAACCCAGGTCCCAGTGACATATATGGGTCAACCCCCCTTGTTCATAAACTCCGTTGTGCACTAGGCATCACATCCACACCTTTATTCATTTTCATTAAATACTTTAGGGCATTTAGATGCATTGTTGAAAGAGAAATGGCTGTCTAGCCATTAAGCAATGCCCTAACATTAATCAGAGTAAGAAACTGGTGGAGTTACCTGGCTACTGTTTCGTGTTCCTGCTCGTTAATTCAACAGATACACAGGGACAACCAGCGGTATATTGCGCTTAGATCTGGTTATTCAATTAACCTTTTTCTTTTTAAATTTCAAGACTGAATCTATGTCTTAGAACGTATAAACATAAGGGAAACTATTTGCATTTATACATTTAAAAGCAAAAAAACGTTAAACAAACATATAAACAAAAATTCAAGAGTGTGAAATATTTACAAAAATTACAATAATACACTGTTTTATTTACACATTGTATTTACAGTAAACGCATACGATTTAATCTCATATAAACTGTAAGAGAGTAAAAGGAGGGGCCAATCTGTTCTCTTGAGGGGTACTTCTCACATAATGGAAACCAAAGGTGATGATGGACGGAGCGTTGACAATACAAACACTCACCCCCTGTCAACTGATCTGGGTTTAATCCATCACCGTTCTTTAGCTCACTCCGCCACCCCAGTTCAGACATGGCCATCTTATCTTATCTTATGCGGAATTTGTTAAGCGCACGGTCACCCAGAGGTTTCATGGCGCTGAGGAAACAGATGGAAGATGGTAAGTAAAGAGGCAGATGGAATAATGCTCTAACCGTGCGCTTGTTTGAATAGCCAGGTCTTCAACGCTCTCCTGAACTCTGTCAGCTTGGTACAATTCCGGATAGACAAGGGCAGTGAGTTCCAGGTTTTTGGGGCGAGGTATGCGAAGCAGGATCCACCAAGTCGTTGCTTTTTATATGTCGGCACCGTGAGGAGGGACAGATGGGCAGAACGGAGGTCGCGGGTCGGTTCATGTTTGTTTATGAGTTGATTGACGAACATGGGGCTTTTACCATGGAGAGCCTTGAAAATTATGTAGCCTGTCTTGAAGGTGATCCGATGGGTTATAGGGAGCCAATGGAGGGAGGCCAACAAAGGTTTGGCTGACTTCCTGCGATTGCTCTTGAATATTAATCTGGCCGCTTGATTTTGAACAATCTGCAGGCGTTTAGTGATGGTGAGGGGAAGACCCAAGTAGATAGAGTTGGAGAAATCTAATCGCGAGAGAACCAGTGCGAGTACTACCTGGATGAGAGCAGTATGGGTCAGCAGATGGGCGATCTTTTTAATCTTTCTTAGCTGGAAGAAGCAGGAGGAGATCACTGTTCCGGCCTGGGTTTTCAGTGAGAGGTCGGCGCTGAGAGTAACCCCAAGACTTTTAGCTGACTGGGAGGGGGATGGGGGAGTGCCCATTGAGGATGGCCAGAAGTGTGGGCCCCAGCTGAGTGCGCTGTTGCTAGGGAGTACCAACTCAGTCTTTCCTGGGTTCAGCTTAAGATGGTTCTGATCCATCCAGCTCTGAATGTGCAGCATGGTATTTTGAAATTCCTCGACGGAGTCTGGAGAGTTGAGGGGAAATACCAGCTGTAGATCGTCTGCGTAGTTGTAAATAATGACTTTTCTATTTTTCAGGGAGTGCAGGAGGGGTTTAAGATATAAATTAAAAAGGAGGGGAGACAGTGAGGAGCCCTGTGGGACACCGCAGGTGGTTGGGAGTGTGGGGGCTGTGGAGTTGTCCAGCTTTACAGCCTGGGATCTGTCCGTCAGGAAGGACTTAATCCAAGCGAGAGCCGTGCCGCTGAGGCTGGCTTGTTCGACACGGTGTAATAGAATAGTATGGTCCACCGTGTCGAACGCGGCCGATAGGTCAAGAAATACGAGGGCTTGGTGAATTCCATTGTCGGCGTTGGTCCTTAGAGTATTCTGCCATATGCAAATTAGTCTGACCCTGTGCCTCATGGGAACAGTCCAGCCCGAACTGCCAAGCCATGTCTTCCCTGGACCGGAATCAAGCTTCCCAGGACTGGTTTCTAGCATTACAGCCGTCTTCAGCCGGGCCTGCTTGACTCCAGAGGCAAAGTGAGCAAGGGACTCACGTCTGAGCATACCCTGCCAACTTAACGCTCCGTCCATCATCCCCTTTTGTATCACCTTGTTCGCCCTAAGTGTGGCAGGGTATGCTCAGACGTGAGTCCCTTGTTCACTTGGCCACTGGATTCAAGATAGCCTGGCTGATGAGAATTATGAATCCGAAACCGGTCCCAGGATGCTTGTTTCCGGTCCAGGGAAGACATGGCTTGGCAGTTTGGGCTGGACTGTTCCCATAAGGCACAGGGTCAGACTGATTTGCATATAGCCATGTCTGAACTGGGGTGGCTGAGTGAACTAAAGAATGGTGATGGATTAAACCCAGATCAGTTGACTGGGGGTGAGTGTTTGAGTTTTCCAAACGCTCCGTCCATCATCCCCTTTTGTATCGCTTTGTTCGCCCTAAGTGTGGCAGGGTATGCTCAGACGTGAGTCCCTTGTTCACTTGGCCACTGGATTCAAGATAGCCTGGCTGATGAGGATTATGAATCCGAAACCGGTCCCAGGATGCTTGTTTCCGGTCCAGGGAAGACATGGCTTGGCAGTTTGGGCTGGACTGTTCCCATAAGGCACAGGGTCAGACTGATTTGCATATAGCCATGTCTGAACTGGGGTGGCTGAGTGAACTAAAGAATGGTGATGGATTAAACCCAGATCAGTTGACTGGGGGTGAGTGTTTGAGTTTTCCAAACGCTCCGTCCATCATCCCCTTTTGTATCGCTTTGTTCGCCCTAAGTGTGGCAGGGTATGCTCAGACGTGAGTCCCTTGTTCACTTGGCCACTGGATTCAAGATAGCCTGGCTGATGAGGATTATGAATCCGAAACCGGTCCCAGGATGCTTGTTTCCGGTCCAGGGAAGACATGGCTTGGCAGTTCGGGCTGGACTGTTCCCATAAGGCACAGGGTCAGACTGATTTGCATATAGCCATGTCTGAACTGGGGTGGCTGAGTGAACTAAAGAATGGTGATGGATTAAACCCAGATCAGTTGACTGGGGGTGAGTGTTTGAGTTTTCCAATTGCTCCGTCCATCATCCCCTTTTGTTTTACTTCTCACATAATGCCAACACGTTTCAGATTCAGTGTGGTTGTCCTTGATTGCTTGAGTAAGTGCCTCCAATTCCTCTGCCACTTTTTTGCATATCCTCTGGGCTTTCTCTATTGTGTGCACCATGAGGTCTCGACTACATTTTGCGCTGATGAAACTGAAACCCCTTTTGTACTCCGGGTCCTCAAAAAAGAACATAACAGCTCAACAACAACAAGCTATAAGGAATTTGAAGGTGAACAATACAATAATCTTAAAGCCAGCGGATAAAGAAGGGGTGGTGGTGATATGGCTCAAGAATATGTATCTTTCATAATGAAGAAGTCAAGTAAATAACCTTTAATGGTATCGCCCTATTCAGGGAGATCCCACACGGCAAATCCAGGAACTAATCCTAGGAATCTTGAAAGAAGGCTTGGAGCAGGGCTTTCCGCGCATCCCTGTGATTTACTTCTTGCCAAAGATATATATACAGGACTAGCTGACCCACCAGGGAGATCAATCGTCTCAGGGTGTGATTCCATCATGGAGTCCATAGCAAAAAATGTTGGCATCTTCATAAAACCATTCATAGAAGAGGTTCCATCCTATTTAGGAGACACTACAGATTTTATGCTCAAGGTAGAAGGCCTACATTTTGACAGCCAATCACATTGGATGGTCTCATTTGATGTAATCAGCTTATATACACAGATCCCGCAAGACGAGGCGCTGGAAGTGATAGAGATCTATTTGGAAAAGAGAGTAAGACTACACAGAGTCCCAACAAACTTTGTTCTACAACATGCTGAAGTCCCATTGAAAAAGAATTACTTCAAATTTGAAGAATCATTCTTTATGCAAACTAAGGGCACCACGATTGGGAGTCCTTTTGTGCCGGAGATGCCAGTATGAAAATAAATTCATTGCCAAAAACAACCCTTTTGGAACAAACATTCTACAATGGCTTAGATACAGACAAGACATTTGCTGCTTATGGAAAGTCTCTGTAGAGGATCTGAATATGTTCCATGTTTGGCTCAACAACAGACATCAAGACATAAAATTCAGTATTACAAAAAGTAAGACCAGTTTGACCTTCTTAGAGGTTGAAATTGTCCCACGGGACGGAGAACTGACCACTACGCTGCATCGTAAAGAAACAGACCGGAATACATTCCTAAACTGCAGTAGCTCGCATCCGCGCAATCTAAAAGACAACCTCCCGTATGGCCAGCTATTAAGAATACGTAGGATCTGTTCACAAAAAGATTTTGAAATCCATGCATCAACATTTTGTCAACAAATGAGGGAAAGAGGGTCTTCAAAAAAATCCCTCAGACATGCAACCAAAAGAGCATGGTTCACGTGAAGTACTCCTCCAAAAAAAAGTGAAACAGCCGCTGGAGAAACTAGTCTGGGTGTCTACCTATGGCCCGGCCACTAACAAACTCTGGCAAATAATTTTAAGGAACTGTCATTTGTTACAAGATCTTGAGTGCCCATTTCCCAAACCTATGTTTGCAATGAAGAAACATACTTCCATTGAGCAACAAATCATCCAAGCAGATTTGCCTTCCGTCTGCCCCAAAAGTGATCTAAGAACGCAATGGAAATTGAAACCTGTCCAAGGCCACCACAAATGTGGCAATTGCTATGTATGCAATTTGACGATAGAAGGTACAAAATTCTGCCATAACACCATTACATGGAAACACATGGAATTCACAAACTGCAAAACAAAAAACATGATCTATGCAGTAATTTGCCCATGTTCCAGGATTTATATTGGCAAGACAAACCAACAGATAAATCAAAGGATTATGCAACATTGCTCCAGAATTAAAAAGAAAGTTGTAAATGCACCTATGGTCTCTCACTTTATTGAAAAAAATTATGGGGAAAATGATTTCAAATGGCTGTCCTAACAGCCGTCACAGCAAGAGGGGGAGATGTGGAAGAACTGCTCCTCCGCAAAGAAGCGCATTTAAATCTGAAATTTAGCTGCACCATTTCTGGACTGAACAAAATGACAGAGCTTTCACGAATGTCAAACACGGAGATGAAAAACCACAACACCCACAATGCACCTGGGCTTCCCCGGCAGTAAAGTAGGAGCGAACAGGAAGCTCCTCCTGCTTTCCTAGACGGAAATGCGTGGAAGGCGAATACAAGAGGCTTAAGGACTACACCAGTGAAGAACACAGAGACGCAGCCTGGAGTAAAAGAGGTACGAAAACTGATTTAGTAAACCAGCACTATTGTAACAACATAGTGTGAAATAACAAATTCACAAAAGTTTCATACGTCTCGCCCGCAGGCAGAAATCATCGTGGCAAGTCACCCTAGATTTCATCGTATGACTAAAGAAAAACGCTGTCCATCTGCAAACAGGTATGCGCCTTGTTGCTCATTGCCAAAGTAAGTCTAATACTAATGGAAACAACAATGTATCAGAGTGATTGGTAATAACATAAACATCATTCGCAGGAAAGAAACAAATTTGAGTAGTGCTGCGAACACAACAGAAATGCCGCGTATGATTTAAAGACGCAGCCTACGACTCAGGTACACGTTGTTTAAAAATAGTGCAATTTGACGATGGCACAGTGATGACACTTCCAAATTGCTCACGATCTGTCCTTTCACCATTTGCAGCCTCTGCAGAATATAGGAATGACCTTCACACAATCAAAAAGAGAGAATATAAATCTGAACACTGCAGGTAAATTGACTAATGTGCAGCCTTCAGAAATAGTAAGGAGATGTCTGTAATACACTGACACATATCTATTTATTTATGTTTATCCATCCAGATTTCCCACACATTGAGTAAGATTAGAAAGTGAGAAGCCCTGATGAGAGTTCCATGAGTTCCACTGGAACTTGAAAAGCGTCGACATTTTTTCAGAAGTACCCCTCAAAAGAACAGATTGGCCTCTCCTTTTGCTCTCTTACAGTTTATATGAGTTTAAATCATATAAGTTCACTGTAAATACAATGTGTAAATAGAACAGTGTATTATTGTAATTTTTGTAAATATTTCACGCTCATGGTCATGCATTTTTATTATTTGTTTGTTTAAAGTTTTTGCTTTTGTATGTATAAATGCAAAGTGTTTCCCTTATGTCCAGACGTTCTAAGACCTAGAAACGGTCTTTAAATTTTAAAAGAAAAAGGTTAAATAAATAACCAGATCTCAGCGTAATATAACGCTGGTTCTCCCTGTGTATCTGTTGAATTAACGAGCAGGAACACGAAACAGTAGCCAGGTAACTCCCCCAGTTTCGTAGTTTAAAAGGCCATAGCTCGCTATGGTCCCAGGGCCAAACCTCTCTCTGCACAACTAACATTAATCAGTGCACAAATAAGTGGAAAATACAATAATTTATTCTCCAATATTGCTCTCCTGAAAGCACTTCTCTTCTCCTCTCTCAGTTGTGCCATCAGCCAACACTGAAGCCATCTGTGTAAGCAAAAAACTGTTTGACGAAAAAGATATTTTAGAACAGACTCTGCATGGAAGGCATATCTCAGCCTCAGGTCTTTCAACATGTGATAAGATGCCACACTTTTCATTCACTGCTTTTTTTAATGGAACAGCAAAGATAATTGTTGGATTGCAGACTTGTTCCATGCCCTCCCTTGTCCATACGTAATTCTTGAGTAATTGTATTTATTTATTTATTATTTACTGTATTTATTATTTTACACAGTGGAAAACTGTTGACGGAGACTCACATCATGGTGCTAGAACAACAGAGGTAGAGGCTGATATAAGAAATGAAAAAATAAACCACTCCTAGCAAAATATTTATTGTGTATGTATGTATTTATGCAGCTGTCTATTATTTTATTTACACATGTTTACTTTTTAATATTAGTATTTTAATTATTGTTAGCGCTTTTTCGTATTTATGACAATCAACTCTTGTGATGCTCTGTTATGTTATGTTCAATTCCTGCACATATTTTTTAAAGGTGCTATCCACGTTACCAGAAGCATTTGGTACTCCAGAGTTATAATCAATAATTTGACTTGAGGTGTGATCCGTCATATTGACTGCTGTATAATCAAAATGTTTGACTCTGCTGAGGCCAAGGGTCGCAAAGGAAGTGCTAGGAGTAGCAGTGAGCAAGTTAGAGGTCGGACCTGCGACCCTGAAACTACCAAACGAGGTCCATGCGCTTCAATATTACACTTTCAGCTGCAAGTTTGTCTATACTACGTGGGGCGTCTGTTTGTAAGATGATGTGTAAGTGTTCTGGTCTGCAAAATTTCAACAGAAGAAGGGACATAAACAGTTAAATAATGACCAATCAAAATAATCTTACACCTCTCTATCCTGGCACCTGTTGTTGGCACAGATTTGAGATATCCGGGCAACGTTGCAGCTACTAGGTCTAATGTGGCTGATAAGTAAGCAACAGGTCTGCGTGCACCTCCATGATTCTGTTTAAGCACTGAGAGAGCGCTGGCCTCCCTCTCACTGCAGAAAGCAGAAAAGTGAAAATTATTTATTGTAATCAGGTATTCCGAGTGTCAGGGCGCAGCAGAGACATTCTTTCAAGTTTAGAAAGGCAACCAATAATTTTTCTAAGGCACCAGATCAGGCACATCCTTCTGTGTCAGCATCTGTAAAGGCTTAGACACTAGGAAAAAATTGGGTACCCACTTGCAACCGTAGCCCACCATTCCCAAAACCATCCTGAAATCCTTTTGTGAAGTTGGTGGATTCATTTGCATGATCGCCAAGATCCTTTCCTGTGACAACTTCCTTGCACCTTACTCAATGTGATGTTCCAGGTATAGAACTTCTCTCAAACAGAAATGCAACTTTTGGGAGACACTCTGGGTCCGATTCACACAGGTAAATTGAGGCAAGAATCTAACTTTACAACTGTCAGTATTCACAAAAAGCATTTGCGAGTAGTAAAGTTAGAATTTTGTCTCATATTAACTCACGTTTTGGTCTTAAGTCTAACTGAGACTGAACTTAAGTTAAACTGAGACAAAAGTCTAACTTTACTACTTTTAAATGCCCTTTGTGAATACCAAAAGTGGTAAATTTAGACTGTCATCCCAGTTTACCTATGTGAATCGGGACCCTTATATCCAATCTCAACCAAGTGGTTCAAAAAAGTGATAGTATCTGTCTTGCAAGCTTCTTGGGTGTCTGATGCAACCAGCAGGTCATCAATATACTGGACCAACATTGAATTACAAGGCATGATCAGGGAATTCAGGTTCTTTTTAAGAACCTGATTAGAGATAGGCAGATTCTATGTATAATATTGTGGGACTAAGCCCCATGCCAAATAAGTCTGTTGAATCGAAATGCAAAGAGGAACTGACTGTCCTCATGCAACGGTATGGAGAAGAATGCTAGGTAAAGGTCGATAACAGTGAACCACTCAGCCTCACATGGAATCTGAAACAAAAATACAGCTGGATTCAGTACCATAAGTCAACAAGGGACCACAATATTGTTTATATTTAGAAGATTCTGGACAATGTGGTACTTGACCTTTGCAAGCTCATATTGGGTGAGTTACATAGATTCCCTGTAGGAAAGTGGCACTTTTTTGCATGGTTAGCCCCCACTTTTTACCTGACGTGATTTCAAAATTTAAGTGCACTGGGTCCCTGCTAACCAGGTTCTCAGTACCAGATCTCATTCCCAAAACACTGTACCATGATTGGCACTTCTTCCTCTACCCCTATAGGTCCCAAGTAAATGTTCCCCCTGGTACCAAGGGCATGGGAACTGAAGAGGGTCCCATGGGGCGGAAGCACTGGGTGTGCCACCCCAGAGACCCCTCAGCAAGGCTATGCACTCCGCCATTAGAGGCTGCACGTCTTGCTGCAAAGAAATCTGAAGAGTCTATATCGCACACAGCCCTGTGTTCCATGCCACCCATACACTGCATATGATGTAGGTAAGTTACCCTTACTACAGGCCTTTGGACCTAAGGCAGGGTGCACTCTATCCTATATGAGGGCATATCAGCTTGATCAGATATGCCCATACAATGTCCAGTCTATTCTGAGATGTTGTAAGTACCTAGGGAAGCCATAAAGAGAGCATGGGCTGGATACTTGTGAACACGAGTTTCCTAACTCCTTGATGGCTTCACTGATTTATAAGATGTTTGGTACCCAACATCTTGTCTTAATAAATCCGCAATGATGCCAGTTTTGGATTTCTTGAAACATTCACACAGGAGAACCCTTTAGAAGGTCCCCTGAAGACCTACCAGGCACTGGTGTGGTCCCTGACTTGTTTTTGCCAGCCTGCCACTATCAGACATGTTTCTGACCTCATAGGGTGAGAGATGGCTCTCTCTCAGAGGACAGAGACAAAGCTTGCTCCGGCAGAGGTGCTTCACACCTTCTCCAGGATCGGATGGCCTTCCTGGGTGGAAAGCTTTAAAGGTGATGCCTCCTTCAAAATCGAACCCAGGAACCTCTAGATTGTGAAGGAAGCCAAGCCCCCTTTCCTGCTCCACTTTTGGTGGGAGAAAAGGTGGGGAATTAGATTAGGAGGAGGGTCCCACTTAGACTGCACTACTTGTAGGGCGGGGCAGCCAAGGTGAACCCCTTTCCTGAAATTCCACCATCTTGGGATGGTGGAGAAACAACCTATCAAGCTAGGGTAGTATCCCTTCCCACAGGAAGTTGTTACTAGAGGGTGTAGACACCCTAACAGTAGGTAGAAATTGGCTGCTACTTGTCTCCCCCTGTAACACAGCTATATTAAGTATTTAGGTGGCACCCCAAACTTTGAACATCAGATTTGACAGAAAAGAGAAAACAGGACAAAGAAGACCTGCTGCACAAGAACTAAAACCATGTTGCAGAAGAAAAAGGTGCCAAACCCTGCCTGCTGTACCCAGGACTCGACAATTGTTTTCGGCTGTGTCTTCCTGAACTGGAAAGAACTCCAAGATTTCTGGAGCACCTCCAGGCTTCAAGAAAAGACCAAGAAGCTCCCTTGGATTGAAGGTATCACTCCCCTGCACTCTGCAGGCACCAAGGAAGTCCGGGTTGTGGACTTGCTGCTCCCCGACAACCTTGATGCAGCACCAAAGCAAAAAAAGGTACAACCTCTCCGGACGGTCAGATCTTCCTCTCCACCAAGTTTGGAGGCACCAGGACCTACATGAGCCATGGCATACCAATACCAGGTGTACAGGACCCCCAATGCAAAATATCAAGAAGAACAGTTCACACAGGGCTCACAAAGCACCAGAAGCAAGCACTCATCAAGGGATGTTTGAGGCTTCTGATATCCACTTCTTGAATGGCACAGCTGTCCCAAGTTCACCTCTCCAAGTTGCCTGCTCCTGACTGCGAGGTCTTAAAGTTTCAGGGACATCAAAATCTTCCTTCAACTCTGCTTCCACTGCTGGACTCTGCCAACTGAGAGTCCAAGAGGTGCCAATCAAGTCCTGAGGCTTGAAAAAGGGTTCTGCAGCCTTTTTCGTGGCAAAATCGATGCAATGATGACTTTGCACTAGCACAGGTATTCCTCATACCTCATTAGCACCTACACCTCACTTCAATTGTCCTCCAACCCTATTTTTCTTTATGACCCCGCCCCCCACCAGCTCGAGAGCCTGAAGGGGTTTTCTCCGCTTATCTCCCTATTCATTCCCTGGTTTAATTATACCCCCCTGCTTCTACCATAGTTACGTTACGAAGACAGGGTATTTTCACAGTTGATATGACTTTCTTAAGTTTGCATGTATAACATTGGTTGCTGTACGCCGATTGGCGTTCAGCACTCTTCATGCGTAGCACTATCACACGACATGTCGCAAAATGACTGTAGGGAATGGCCAGAGTCTAATGTGCCCTAGCGGAAGCATGCCGCCCCACGCTACAACACATCGTCATGTTCTTCACCACAATATCATTAATGCCAGAAGGTACTACACTCGTCAGGACTTACACTCCAACACACATTACTGCGACACTTTCCCTGGAAGAACAATGCTGGGAATACAATGTCTTATCCTGTGTCATCACTAAACCATGTTGTAACCATAATAACGTGTGGACTGAAAGTGATGTTCCTCCATCCTATCGTATGCTGTAATGGTATGTACTGAATATCGATGTTATAAACAAGAAATGTTAATAAAATACATTCAAACAAAATAATTATGACTTTGCACTAATCGGAAGTCATGCCCTGCCCTCGGGTCTAGACTGTGAGGTTTGATGCTGGTACAACGCTGATCCACAGAAATTCCTGTGTGGCTCAATAACAACACATCATCTACATTGTAAGGAGTTCAACAACAACTCAGGACCAACTGTGACTTCGATGCATTGACCTGATTGTGCGAATCAGAACCGACATATCAAGTCTTCGACTCCGAACTTGCTCTATCCAAGGTCCTTTTTCAGCAGGCCCTGCATGGCTCCTGTAGCCCGACCGAACTCCATCGCAGGCAGCCTGAAACTTTGGATTTACCCCTGTACAGCATGACCTCAAGAAGCCCCTAAGCGTTATTGCCTTATAAGCACTAAATTGCAGTTTATTATTTAAGAATTCAGATCTCAAGTTCTACTTACTAGATTTTTGTTGCTTTGATCTTGTTTTACTAAGAAGAATATTCTCTGTTTTTATAAGCTGGTGTGGAGTCTTTTTGTGGTGTTTTCACTATGTTACTGTAATTTAAGTGTTGCACAAATACTTCACATATTGTCTCTTAAGTTAAGCCTGGCTGCTCTGTGCCACCCTACCATAGGGTGAGCACACGTTAATTCAGGGTGTATATATGACTTACCCTGACTAGGATTGCTGTCCCTACTTGGACACGGTGCATAGCTCTGCCAACTAGACACCACATTTCTAACAATTATATAAATGTTTGAGCTTGTAAGATGCAAGGTGGTGAGGAAATTACAGAGACTCCATGGATCAAATGGTGGGAATACCAAGTGCTAGGTGTGCCAGGTGCAAGTAGCAGGGACCGCAACGTCTTTAGGTTGAGATCAGAGGATGAGACTAATTGGACGAATAAGCTACAAGAGTGTGGGGAGGGCAAGATGAAAGGAGTACAGAAGCACCTGTTGCAAGGAGTACAGAAGCACTTGTTGCAATGGAGTATAAATTATATTTGGAAAAGCATGGTTAGTGAAGGGTGCTTTGAGGGGGGTGCAGGGTCCCATTGGTGGTTCATACGGTGCAATGTGGAAAAGAATGCATGCTGTAAAAGGATGGGAAGTGCACAGTAAAATTGGTGGGGGGTGCAGGGGGTAGGTAGTGCATGTTGAAGTGCAGATTGGTATAGGAAGTTATAGGAAATACTCTGGCAGCAAACGGTTGAAGATGAGGGTGCAGAGGGGTCCAGAGGTCAAGGGCAAGTACAAGGAGTTAGGGAGAGTGTTAGGGAAAACCAATAGTAATAGGATCACACCCAGTAGATCCACTAAGCCAACAAAAAGAAATGTACTCAGACAAAAGTGCAATTAGCAGGTGTTTCCATTCTTCTTCTAGCTAGTTATGCTCTGTTCAAAAGAGAGAGCTAGGAGTCAAAACTATAAGAGGAACTCTTACCTGCTGGTGGTATTGAAATAGAGCCCCACCATTGTATACATAAATCTGTCTGCGCACACAATGAATGGTATTGTACAGTTATATTAATATCTATTATGCAGAAATTGTCCATTAGAATGATCATAAATATTATTAGCAAATCAGTAGGCATTATGCAAATCAGGTACATGTTAGATAAGCCTCATACATATTTCATCTCACTTCTTTAACCTATGAGACTATTCCCAATCCAAAATGTCTAAAATGTCATCCCCTTTTGTATCGCTTTGTTCGCCCTAAGTGTGGCAGGGTATGCTCAGACGTGAGTCCCTTGCTCACTTGGCCACTGGATTCAAGATAGCCTGGCTGATGAGGATTATGAATCCGAAACCGGTCCCAGGATGCTTGTTTCCGGTCCAGGGAAGACATGGCTTGGCAGTTCGGGCTGGACTGTTCCCATGAGGCATAGGGTCAGACTGATTTGCATATGGCCATTTCTGAACTGGGGTGGCTGAGTGGGCTAAAGAATGGTGATGGATAAAACCCAGATCAGTTGACTGGGGATGAGTGTTTGATTTGCTCAAACGCTCCGTCCATCATCACCTTTTGTATTGCTTTGTTCTCCCTAAGTGTGGCAGGGTATGCTCAGACGTGAGTCCCTTGCTCACTTGGCCACTGTATTCAAGATAGCCTGGCTGATGAGGATTATGAATCCGCAACCGGTCCCAGGATGCTTGTTTCCGGTCCAGGGAAGACATGGCTTGGCAGTTCGGGCTGGACTGTTCCCATGAGGCACAGGGTCAGACTGATTTGCATAAGGCCATGTCTGAACTGGGGTGGCTGAGTGGGCTAAAAAATGGTGATGGATTAAACCCAGATCAGTTGACTGGGGGTGAGTGTTTGATTTGCTCAAACGCTCTGTCCATCATCCCCTTTTGTATCGCTTTGTTCGCCACAAGTTGAAAGGGTATGCTCAGACGTGAGTCCCTTGCTCTCTTTGCCACTGGATTCAAGCAAGCCGGGCTGAAGACAGCTGAAATGCCAGAAACCGGTCCTCGGAAGCTTGTTTCCAGGGAAGGCATGGCTTGGCAGTTCGGGCTGGACTGTTCCAATGAGGCACAGGGTCAGACTGATATGCATGTGGCCATGTCTGAACTGGGGTAGCAGAGTGGGCTAAAGAACGGTGATGGATTAAACCCAGATCTGTTGACGGGGTGTGAGTGTTTGATTGTTTCAGATGCTCCGTCCAACACCACCCCCTTTTTGTACCACTTTGTTCACCACAAGGTGGCAGGGTATGCTCAGACGTGAGACCCTTGCTCACTTTGCCACTGGATTCAAGCAAGCCGGTTTGAAGATGGCTGAAATGCCATAAACCGTTCCTCGGTAGCTTGTTTCCGGTCCAGGGAAGGCATGGCTTGGCGGTTCGGGCTCGACTGTTCCCATGAGGCACAGGGTCAGACTGATTTGCATATGGCCATGTCTGAACTGTGGTGGCAGAGTGGGCTAAAGAACGGTGATGGATTAAACCCAGATCTGTTGACTGGGTGTGAGTGTTTGATTGGTTCAGATGCTCCGTCCATCACCACCCCCTTTTGTACCACTTTGTTCGTCACAAGTTGGCAGGGTATGCTCAGACGTGAGTCCCTTGCTCACCTTGCCACTGGATTCAAGCAAGCCGGGCTGAAGACGGCTGAAATGCCAGAAACCGGTCCTCAGAAGCATGTTTCCGGTCCAGGGAAGGCATGGCTTGGCAGTTCGGGCCGGACTGTTACAATAAGGGACAGGGTCAGACTGATATGCATAGGGCCATGTCTGAACTGGGGTGGCAGAGTGGGCTAAAGAATGGTGATGGATTAAACCCAGGTCTGTTGATTGGGTGTGAGTGTTTGATTGGTTCTGATGCTCCGTCCATCACCACCCCCTTTTGTACCACTTTGTTCACCACAAGTTGGCGGGGATGCTCAGACGTGAGTCCCTTGCTCACTTTGCCACTGGATTCAATCAAGCCGGGCTGAAGACGGCTGAAATGCCAGAAACCGTTCCTCAGAAGCTTGTTTCCGGTCCAGGGAAGGCATGGCTTGGCAGTTCGGGCTGGACTGTTCCCATGAGGCACAGGGTCAGACTGATTTGCATATGGCCATGTCTGAACTGGGGTGGCAGAGTGGGCTAAAGAACGGTGATGGATTAAACCCAGATCTGTTGACTGGGTGTGAGTGTTTGATTGGTTCAGATGCTCCGTCCATCACCACCCCCTTTTGTACCACTTTGTTCACCACAAGTTGGCAGGGTATGCTCAGACGTGAGTCCCTTGCTCACATTGCCACGGGATTCAAGCAAGCCGGGCTGAAGATGGCTGAAATGCCAAAAACCTGTCCTCGGAAGCTTGTTTCCGGTCCAGGGAAGGCATGGCTTGGCAGTTCGGGCTGGACTGTTCCCATGAGGCACAGGGTCAGACTGATTTACATATGGCCATGTCTGAACTGGGGTGGCAGAGTGGGCTAAAGAACGGTGATGGATTAAACCCAGATCTGTTGACTGGGTGTGAGTGTTTGATTGGTTCAGATGCTCCGTCCATTACCACCCCCTTTTGTACCACTTTGTTCATCACAAGTTGGTACGGTATGCTCAGACGTGAGTCCCTTGCTCACTTTGCCACTGGATTCAAGCAAGCCGGGCTGAAGACGGCTGAAATGCCAGTAACCGGCCCTCGGAAGCTTGTTTCCGGTCCAGGAAAGGCATGGCTTGGCAGTTCGGGCTGGACTGTTCCCATGAGGCACAGGGTCAGACTGATTTGCATATGGCCATGTCTGAACTGGGGTGGCAGAGTGGGCTAAAGAACTGTGATGGATTAAACCCAGATCTGTTGACTGGGTGTGAGTGTTTGATTGGTTCAGATGCTCCGTCCATTACCACCCCCTTTTGTACCACTTTGTTCACCACAAGTTGGCAGGGTATGCTCAGACGTGAGTCCCTTGCTCACATTGCCACGGGATTCAAGCAAGCCGGGCTGAAGACGGCTGAAATGCCAGAAACCTGTCCTCGGAAGCTTGTTTCCGGTCCAGGGAAGGCATGGCTTGGCAGTTCGGGCTGGACTGTTCCCATGAGGCACAGGGTCAGACTGATTTGCATATGGCCATGTCTGAACTGGGGTGGCAGAGTGGGCTAAAGAACGGTGATGGATTAAACCCAGATCTGTTGACTGGGTGTGAGTGTTTGATTGGTTCTGATGCTCCGTCCATCACCACCCCCTTTTGTACCACTTTGTTCGTCACAAGTTGGTAGGGTATGCTCAGACGTGAGTCCCTTGCTTACTTTGCCACTGGATTCAAGCAAGCCGGGCTGAAGACGGCTGAAATGCCAGAAACCAGCCCTCGGAAGCTTGTTTCCAGGCCAGGAAAGGCATGGCTTGGCAGTTCGGGCTGGACTGTTCCCATGAGGCACAGGGTCAGACTGATTTGCATATGGCCATGTCTGAACTGGGGTGGCAGAGTGGGCTAAAGAATGGTGAAGGATTAAACCCAGATCTGTTGACTGGGTGTGAGTGTTTGATTGGTTCTGATGCTCCGTCCACCACCACCCCCTTTTGTACCACTTTGTTCGTCACAAGTTGGTAGGGTATGCTCAGACGTGAGTCCCTTGCTCACTTTGCCACTGGATTCAAGCAAGCCGGGCTGAAGACGGCTGAAATGCCAGATACCAGCCCTCGGAAGCTTGTTTCCGGTCCAGGAAAGGCATGGCTTGGCAGTTTGGGCTGGACTGTTCCCATGAGGCACAGGGTCAGACTGATTTGCATATTTACAAGATGGTGCTAACATGCATTAGCGCATGTTAGCGGCCGTTTTCCCAACGCCTCGCTCTGCATCTCTAATGAGATGCAAAGTGGACGTCACTGGGCGTACCCCTCACGAACTACCATGGAAATTATCGCTATGTGCACATCGCCATATATACAAGGCCGCCCACAACACGGTTAGCGATTTTAAAATCTGCGATAACCGCGGGTTTCGCCAGAAACTAAGGTCTGCTGAAAACCTGACTTGCCTGCATTATCCAATGGCAGGTGGATCATCAGGCTGAGTGCACCCTGGCCTATCAACAACGTTTTTGCCATTCCTGTGGACTTTTCGCTGGATTTTCAGCCGGTCCTCGGAAGCTTGTTTCCAGGGAAGGCATGGCTTGGCAGTTCGGGCTGGACTGTTCCAATGAGGCACAGGGTCAGACTGATATGCATGTGGCCATGTCTGAACTGGGGTAGCAGAGTGGGCTAAAGAACGGTGATGGATTAAACCCAGATCTGTTGACGGGGTGTGAGTGTTTGATTGTTTCAGATGCTCCGTCCAACACCACCCCCTTTTTGTACCACTTTGTTCACCACAAGTTGGCAGGGTATGCTCAGACGTGAGACCCTTGCTCACTTTGCCACTGGATTCAAGCAAGCCGGTTTGAAGATGGCTGAAATGCCATAAACCGTTCCTCAGTAGCTTGTTTCCGGTCCAGGGAAGGCATGGCTTGGCCAGAAACTAAGGTCTGCTGAAAACCTGACTTGCCTGCATTATCCAATGGCAGGTGGATCATCAGGCTGAGTGCACCCTGGCCTATCAACAACGTTTTTGCCATTCCTGTGGACTTTTCGCTGGATTTTCAGCGACTTCCCCTCCTACAACGCCGCTATCGCTGGAATTTTATCTCCCTGTAGAAACGCATTGTTAATAACGCGCTCACCGGATGATAAATTCTAACGATAAATAAAAAAGCACTAAGCGGCCTTTGTATTATTGATCGCCGTCTGTGGCTGATATGCTCCTAAAGAGTACATTCTTAACATCTGTGTACTGCAGCCAGATCCTGAAAAAAACACAGAAAATTCTGTGTTCTGGTTAATGGAACACTCTGTGGTTTTCAAATTGGATGAAGGTTAGGTTTGAAGGCCGTATTGCCCCACAAACAGTGTGGGCAGCAGCAAGATGGGGGAACTTCAATAGTATGTGATCACACAACCATTCATTTGCCACTACGCTCACTCTTTGACCCACTTATTCATTCATTCACCTACTCACTTATCCAGTCTTTTCTGCCATGCACTCGTTCACATACTATGAACCTGCTCTTCAATCTGAATTACATATATATGCTTAATTCAGCTAAAATAAAATAACCATAACTAAATAAGTCTATCATGTCACCACAATAAGTAAGACTTGTTTATTATTGAAAAATACGATGTTGATGTATGCCATGATATATGTAAGTATAACAACAAACTTGTCTCAAATCCATCCGATATGTCCTCCCGGAGTCAGAAATACATGGTCAGGCAAGCCCTGCTACCAAGACCTTAAGCAACAGATTGACAGATCATAGGTGGGGTGACACATAACCATTAGACAAAAGCACAAACATCAGAATCCAGATCAATCCCACAGATAGGCAGCAACACCATAATGGTCTTAAGAGATCGTTGCCAATATAAAATGTTTGGTCGGAGGTATGCATGTTCCCAAAACATCATAAAGTCAGGTGCACACTAAGTTATTAACACTCAGCCAATCAAAACACAGCATGCACACTACACTCAGTGATCACGTGGTCCCTATGCCGGACATCTCTACACATACCCACTTGGCCCACATTGTGTCTACGCAAGGTCGAGACCCACCTGCACTTCCATGACCAAAAACTCACTGATTCCTAAAATGATGCCCAAACTGGGGCCGCCCATACAGTAACTCACCACTGATTGCACAAAATGGATGCACAGAAATGCCCCAAACAAACAGGCACAGGAATTTCCCAGACCAAGTAATGATGTATGTTTTTCTAAAAGCTAACATAAAACCCACAGCTCTTATCCAACAAGTCTACAATCAAGCCATAAGTGCACCACTTTTACTGTGGCTTCTACCTCTTCAGTAGCAACCTCCAAAATCCCAATGAGGTCCAAGGATTCAAGCCAAAAAAGAACATGGACATTTATTAGAAACAGACTCTTTACACTGTCCCAAGAAAATACATCTCGGGATGCCAGAAAGCTGCAGACAACCCCCCCAGACACTGTACCAAGACCTGCAATGTTCCAAAAGTAATGTGTTATTGCACCTTTGCACACCAACAAAATTGCTAAACAGCCAGCCAATCAGGACACCGCATACACACTAAACGCAGTGATCATGCCCTCCCCATGCCGAATATCTGAACAAGTACTCATGAACCCCACATTGTGTCCACGCAAGGTCGAGACCAACCTACGCTTCTAACTAGGCCCAGATTTCTGTCTCCCAATGAATGTACAAATTACTTTCTGACGCTTCATGCAATGTATAAAATGATAGCCAAAACCAATGTGCTTTGAGACAATTTACAGACCCCATCTCTGTTGCCTGCTCTCTCGGCCGCTGCATTTAATTGAACCAACTGTTCCTAATTTGCCAAACGCCTCTTTTCTTCAATTTCTTCAAGGTAAATTTACATTCGACTAACAGACTTTAAAACATTATACTGAAATAAAAGGAATAACATTTTGTCCTCTTCCTCATAGCTTCTAACTTCAATTTTTTAACAGTTTATACTACATCCAGCTCAAACACCAAAAATTCCCTCAAAGCAGACCAAATACTTTGAAAGCAATAACCGGTATAGAAAATGTGGGCACAATTTTTTATCTTAAGAGTTTACATCAATGGGATGTGTCTTCTAATTGAGTTAAACAAAATGAATAAAAAAATAAAAAAATGTATACCTCTCATTCATATGATATACTTTTAATGACAAGCCATGCTTAAAGCAGGTGATATAATACTTACAATTACGGAGAAAGTCCCTTTAACCTCATAATCATGAATACCCTGTGAGAGGTGGGTTTGCCCATCTAATCCACCTGGATTTTTAGCTTTTTGAGGATAAGGAGTACTGGGCTGGGTACACATGAACATGTGTGTGCACACACGTGTGCAGGCTGCAAATCGGAGATTCCTGTAATGCGCAGCCTAGGAACTGTGCAAAGGAAGCCTGGTGCAGAAGGGACACTGCAGGGTTGGGTACTGACCTGGGAGGGGCCTTATATTGTTGGCGTACACAGACAGGGAGAGTCAGTGTGGTTTACTGGCTTGTCTGCTGTGACACTCCAATATACAAATATGGGGAAGGCTGCCTTAGAGAGCAACCCCACTTCCACTTGTCTACAGACACCAGAGTCATGCCAAATTACAGTGTAACCTGTGTAAAAAGATCAATTCTGCAAAGTCCAAAGACATATCTGTACAGCTTATGAGCCTTCCAGGAATCTCATGTTTCTCTGGCCAAGCTCAGCTTCAGAGCCCAGGCCTTTTGTCACCCTCCTGTTTCATTTTTTGTTGTTGCAGTTTTATATAGCATGAACCCGACCCAAAGGTATTGAAGTGCTTTACATTAGCACCAGTTGCATTGCAGACTGACACATTCATGTTTGGTATTAAGTGATTTGCCCTGAATCACAGGATGTTGGGCCGGCGCCAAGACTAGAACCTGGTTTCCCAACTCCAAAGTCTGCAGTTCTGGCCAATAGCCAAATCCTCGTTAACTACTGTTCTGCATCAATCAATCAGGTGTCACCCTGTGTCAGAAAGAGGACCAGCCCAACCCCACTACATGAAGGAAGGGAGCCCAGACCACTGGAGCCAAACCAGGAGGGGGCTTCTTTGAAGGTTTGCTGGGGAATTTGCAGTGATGTCAGCTTAGGGTGAAGCTTATGGCAAGTGACTCATAGGTGAATCCATCTTGAAGTATCCCACCCAGCTGTGCAGGGAGGTTGGGACAGGGATGGAGAGGTAATGTGGCACATTAGGATAGGCCAAAGGTGCATCCTTGTCATAACCTCCCGGCCCCACTTAAAAGGTCCTGTGCAGGGAGGAGAGGGGTCTCTTGCATGTGCTTTTCTGCTGGCATTGGGACTGGAGGCTGACGCCATGGACAATTGGATGGAATTACCCAATGACTGCCATCTGGACTAAGGACTCTACCTCTGATTGACCCCAGGATCAGTGGGGCACTCCCCCAGGGCCAGGTAAGTTGGTCCCCTGAGGACTAGGTGGGGGAAATCCTCAGCTTCTGCCCCAAGGAGGAGAGGAGCCCAGAGAAAGAGCTATGGAAAAGTCCGGTGCAGGGAGACAGTGATCCTAGCTCACTTCAAGGTACATGATCTTTGAGGCAAGGAGGTCTGCAGAAAGCGCTCAAGTAGGCTATAGTTCGCCACCAGGAGCAAAACGAGCTTAAGATCATCCAAATCAGCCCAACTATGTTTGTTCACTGGCGGCAAATATAGTATCCCCTTCCGGTATGCATTGATAGCATTTGATAAAGCCCGTTTTTCCACACATTACTTATTTAATAAGGGCAAATGGTAGAGTGGAAGGCTCTGAGAAAGGTTCAAAGGTTTGGGTATGTGAACAAAAGGTTTGGGGTAAGAAAAGCACTCACACACATACACGTCATGTGAAGACAGTGTGATTTAATGTTTAAACTGTGTTGCTAGGGGGCTTGAAAGAAAGATTCCATAAGATTGTTCAGGCATAGTGTTCCCTTTAAAACTTAACACTACACACACTAGGCCTAGGACAGCAACTGATACCCACACCACTGATTGGGGTATAGGGGTAGACCATATGTCAAAGTATGGACGGTGTTTAGGGGGCAACTGGAAAGTCCCTGTTTTGCCAAGAGCACAGCAGGTTTTCAAAGAGGGGGGCCCATATTAGTCATTCTCTCCACAGAGATGTTCCCGCCATTGGCGCAGGCCACAACAACAGGAAGGGTAGGGTGGGAGAGATTTTTCCCAGGGGCACCCCTAGGGATTCCCATGTTCATGGACCCCAAGAAATGTTCCTATGGTGGAGGGATGATGAGAGAAATGTGTGTTTCTCACAGACCCCTAGGTTATCTGGTGGGGAGTGTGAGCTACTAAGGGTTGTCCTATGGTGGCGGGTGGCCCCAGAGAAGGGTGGTTCCTGGGACAGGAGGTATAGTGGTAGACCCTAGGTTCCCTAGCTGGGCTACAGAACTAACCCTGAAAAAATCTGAGAGAGTTAGTTGTGGACCATGATGTGTCCGGGTAGGGTATGTGTCTACCCAAGGAAGCGGAAGGGTGTTATCCTAGAGCAGTGTTGTTTTGCACCTGAGGTGGTGGTTTCTCAGGCAGTTGGAGCAGGCAGCGAAGAAAGGACTGCCGGCTCCTGTGGCCACATGCTGAAGTGTGGTCCTCATAGGGAGCAGGCTTGGGGCAGTTCAGGGTGCTCTCCCAAGGCTGTCCCCCCACATTGGACCATGCAGTGTGCTGGTATGCGAGCAGGCACCCTGAAACAAAAAAAAGGAAAGCAGCACAACAAAAAAAAAGAAGCTGCGGCTCTTCCAGTAGCAGCTGGAGAGCGACTAAAGAAAATGCACAGTGCCTGAAGTGAGCCACTTAATGCCCTGTGGGGATTGCCCATATTTTATTTCACAAAAAACACTTGTGTGTGGCTTGTGGTCGCCCCAAGAGGACAGGTTACCGTCAATTAATGGCTAGAGTGTGGGGGAGCTGCAAGAGCAGGGCAGCCTCTCCCCAAAAGGATCGTCACGGTCCCCACCCTAAGTTGGGTGGGACTCTGAGAAAGAAATCCCTCAAGGTTTTCCAAGGATTTTTTAATCACTCCCCAGGCTAGAGCATGTGCTCTTCAGTTGGGAGTGGTATGCCTCTAGGATCAACGTCTATGGCTGCAGTCTCTGTAGCCTGAAAGTCTTCAACATAAGATTTCATGTTGCCCAAACACCCTCTATGGGTGAAAGAATATAATTGCACATGTTGTGAATATTAATGTGATGCCCTTCAGGTATATGTTTCAATTGCGTTATTCATACTAAAACGTTATGCTGAGTTCACAAATCTCATAGACGTGCATAGACCCTTTCTCTTGTGACTGTTTTAATGAAGTAATTACACTGACAATCACTCATGTTCAAGACATACATGCTTTATTGCCAATATTAAGTGTTTTCATTCAAAGTGATATTCCAATATTGCATTTTAACATATGGGAAGGTTTCAACATGTGATTTTTTTTAATCTAGATCTCTTTTTGGGAGGGATAAGAGTGATTACACAATATCACATGAAGTATTTCCATCAACCTATGTATATTTGTGTAAATTGCTTCATAGTATTTAGTAGTGAGTCTGTAATACATGTACTTTTTCCGTTTTTCAAAAGTAAAAGCACAGACTCAACAATCATTTGTTGAGTGTTATTAATGTGTACCTGTGACTGATGAGTACTAGCCCACACCACCTCCCTTGAGTAGGCCTTGGACTGCTCTGCCTTAATACCCTTTGAGAGTCAAGCGCTACAATGGGGTGGGTGGTTCCCAGTGGAGGATAAATGTGGACCCATTACTTGTGCAGGCTACTCAGCTAATGACTCATTCTCTAACATACCCTCCTACATGTAATGGTAAGAACTATCTAGAGACATTTTCAGTATAGGAGAGATAATCTTCTCAAGGTTGATTTTATCCCATTTGAGACTAATTTCCTTTGTGCCCATTGTTACTCTCTGGGAATAATTAGGCCGTTGGTCCTTCCCCCTTAAACCTGTTGTGCTAAATAGCAGCAAGTTAATTATCAATGGGGCTAGCATAACTGATTTGGTTTTCAAGAACTATAAAACTCTATGATCACTTTAAGGTGGCTATTAAACTATTATCTATTTTACTAGAAAACCATCTATTGACAAATTAGGTACTTTCTTCATATCACTAGAAACACCATTTAAGTAACTTTGATTACATGTTATAATCAACCCAGTGAGACCCTGCCTTGTTGAGTCATCAGGTATCCCCATTGGGCACTAAGAGAACCTCTCTCAACCCCTGCTTGATAATCATGCTGTTAACATTGTTGTTCCCAAAACAGTCAGAACATGATCCAGGACGAAATGTAGTTTTAAAAATGGATCAAATTAGTTGAAAAAAACTGCATTATAGACATTTATTGACAACAGTGTAACCCTCAAGTAAAATTCTAATGAAGACCTGCACATTTTACTGTTAGTACTGAAAAGATTAGGGCCCAGATTTACAAAAGTGACAAACAATGTGGTGCAGCCTCTAAACATGCTGTGTTGTGCTGTGTGACTGGGAGAGAGCAGGATTGCACCATATCTACCAAGATACATCTCAATTTCCCATCTCTCTAGCTTTGGAGCAGATATTTCTGCCTGCTCCACACACACAACGTTGCGCCATAGTGCAAGGTTGTGTGAGTGAGCTAGCATAGATTTTTGTACTGGAAGGGTAACCTTAAAGTAAGGTTTGACCAAAAGGGTAATCTTACGCAGCACTTAGCTATAGTTCTTGACTTCACCCGGAGGTTGGGTGCCAAGCCCATGAAGGCCTTGCTGAATATTTATAAGGCCAAGAGCATTGCTATAGTGAAGTATGGCTTTGAAAGCTGGGGCTATAATAACTGCACAGAGCTCCTAATTGAGAAAATAAGTTTCTAATAAGTCTGCTCTCCGTCCCTCAATCCACATCCTTGTACATAATTCATCAAGAGGTGGGTCTAGGCCATGTTTCTGATCTGATTAGAATGTCTCCCATTCTCAAATCGATCCAGATCTGGTCTAATCCTGATTTGTTGTTAAATAAAGAGATCATACAAGATTGCATGGCTCTAAATAGGGCAAGTAGTATTCCATGGTTGAGACATTTGAAAAGCCCGGCGGAGTGGTTAGGTCGACCAAACTTGTTTCATAGCCCAGAAAATATATGTAAAAAAGATCTTGTGTGGACCAAGACCTCATTTCAGCGCATAGCAACATCAGAAAGAGAGGCCGTGGAATTATTGAAACCCACTGTCCGTGCCCACCAGCTCCTAAAAACGTCCTTTTTAATGGAGCCTTACATGGATACTGTTACCAAGTCCCAACATCGTTTTCTTTTGACGAGATTTAGGTTTAACTATTGACATTTTTTCTGGCTGTTCCTTTAGGCTGGGCCAAGATAGAAGACCTGTTTGTTTTTTTGAGGCAAGATACTATGCATTTTGTCTTATTCTGAGACTTTTATTTACCTATTCACAGGTGTTATATCCTGCCGGTTTTAGAAAAATAAGGTTTTTTGCAGGCGAGACTAGCTCTTTTATACCTGAAATTGCTGAGCAATCCTTGGGAAACTTTCAATATTGCTAGCTTTGTAGTAGCAGCAGTTAGAGCAAGGAAAAAAAGGAAGTAGCATCTGAAACAGGTTTATGTGTCTGGATCCTGTTATGTATTGTTTGCCCTATTGCACATGACATGTACTAATATTGTTTGTATTTTATAGTTCTATTTGCATATTAGGAATTGTGGCAATGTTATATTTATGGATGATTTTATGTAATAATTATTTTCAATCTTGTAATGTTGATGAGTATTTTTGAAAATACTTTTATGGTTAATAATAACCAAATAAAGTAATTTTGACTGACTGATTGACTGTACTAATAGAAGACTGCTCGACCCAAGCTGTTTACATAGTTAGAGCTTCAACAGCCTTCTCAATCAAAGAGTCAATAGACACATTTATTTGTTATTTTTCCTGACTAGATTGCAGAGGAGAGCACACATCCTTAGGTTTACCTAAGTTCTATAGGCTAGAGGAGGAACACAAGCAGCTAGACTCACTTCCACTGCATGTTTGTAATGACACAGATAGGAGCAGCTTCAGTTTGAGTGGGGGATTTTAGTGCAGAAAGTCCCCTAAACAGTCCACAGAGCTCATTCTTACCTTAACATCAAAGGCAGCTGTAGTATGCTGTGCATTTCAAATATATTTTTGTAATGGTGTGGATGGGCGTGGCTTAAGTTCACATGGAGTAGGAACCCTCAGACTTACAAGCGACCCATCACACAGTCAAGGAGCAAAAAAACGAACACACACATCTAAGATAAATGTACACCTGTCATAGCTGTCGACACATTATGTACTAAACTTGTATCCATCTCTTTTGTGTGTTTGCCTTGTTGGGAGAACAAGCTTAATGTGTTCCACCTGCTGTGGGCAGTGTGGCAGCTAAGCCTATTCCCAAACTTCTAAATGGAAAATTAAAAAGGCACCTATGTAACCGCTGTGATTTACTGCCTATATTAACATAGTGATGCTGCCAATTCGATTTAATTAAATATCTGTTTTCAAAAGTTCAGTTTGCTGCCTATGATGACATTTTGCTTGCCGCAAGATTGATTATCAAAGTGTTCACCACATTTTCAAAGCCATACAAAATGTGTGCCCTTAAGAACCACAATTAGTCTTCTAATGAATACTTCATATGATGCTAGTTCTAAAATTGATTGAGGAATGGAACGATTTCAAAAGGCAAAACATAAGTCTGAAGAGAAAAACTCAGATTCAATTTGGATAAAGAAACACATACACAGTTCTTTCATTCATTAGTGTGATGGGCGTAGCACTCAGATTACATTAGTGATTGACATATATATGTACACAATCAAAACATGCACTTCTTTAACCTGCAACACCAATGAAAGCAGTTGAAGACATGTTAACACAGTGCAGCAGCTAAGCTCCATTTTAAAAGCATTCCACTTGCACACATTTCCCGAGCAACCCTGGGCGTAGGACTACGCTAGGCTCTTGGAGCGTGCGTACTTTGCGGAACTATGCACTCCACGAATTGCACGTAGCAGAGTGCAAAACCGCATAGCATAGCGGGCATTTTTTGCTTGCTCTCGGTCCTCAACATCCCGGAGAGACTTTTTCCTCGTTCGCGGTCAGCAACATCAAGTTGACAATGGTAGACAGCATTTCAAACTACATGCAGGCAAAAGCCAGCATTTCAAACTACATGCAGGAGAGCCCGCCGTAACCGTTACAGGACTGACGCTACATGCACAGGTTTAACTTCTTGAACCGACACCGGGTTGATTGAAGCCCCGCAGAGCGCGCTTTCACTTTGACACGTTCGACATACTGCAGCAGCATTAATTGTGCCAGAATTCGAAAATAACTCAACAAAACCTTTTGAAAAAATTGAGCGGATACAACGTAAAGTGACATGTGATTTAAAAAAAAAAGAAAAAAGATCCATGCTTGCGGACTTCCCCGGCTGGAAAGCTCTTCTGGTGAAATAGCACTGAATTATCAGCAATGAGATATTAGAAACAGGAGCTTGCAGCTATTAAAAGAATTCACGGTTTCAACATCACGCCACCTGAACCCCCTTTTTTAACCGATTATCCTGGTTCCTGTTGAAAAAACTTAATTGATCACATTGGGATCGACCAAATAGTTGCCTTTTGCTCCTGAGGAGAACCCCAGAATTGAGGGGGTTCGAAATGCGTAGACCTTTTTCTGTTGAATACCAAACAATTGTACTATTGACACAGATCAGGCTGATTGTGCAATCTAAAATACGTTTTTTTTATTTA
Organism: Lissotriton helveticus; assembly: GCF_964261635.1. Classification (NCBI taxonomy): domain Eukaryota; kingdom Metazoa; phylum Chordata; class Amphibia; order Caudata; family Salamandridae; genus Lissotriton; species Lissotriton helveticus. The sequence continues at coordinate 899,277,083 of NC_136063.1, read as the reverse complement.
TTAGTGATTTGTAGCAGTGGTTTACTGCACAACTAAGTTATGTCATTAGATCTTTGCATTGTTTGGTAAGTGCCCCTTGGTTCACCAGTAGACAAGAAAAGTATCTTTTATACACCAAGGAGCCATGAATGTTTGTATGTGTGAGGATTAGTATAAATGAGCAATGTGGTTTGAATGGAGAAGTTTGAATGGTAATTTTGTGATACCTTTTAGTAGGGGTTGGGTCTTGTGTATATAGACTGATTTTTTCTTTAATTGTATATCGTCTTCTGAATTCTTTGATGTGGTGTTTTTTCTACATTTAATGGAAATTGTGTTGTTCATTTTGTCTAAAATAGAATGTAGTTATAAAATAAAAGACTTTATTGATTAAGAAGGGTGTAGGTTGTCTTACAGCTTTTGGGCCTTGACAAGCACGGACAATTGAATATCAGTACTGGCCGCTGTGGTTGTTTTGTTGTTTAAGGGCTCAGCCTTACTGATAAGAGCCAGACCCATTGTTGTTCTCTCGTCTTATAAATAAGGCACCCTTTCACGCTATACTTAGCGTGAAAGGGGAGGGCAATGGGTGTTGCTGTGGGCGTTCCACCACAACTCCCATTGATTTTGACACTGCCCCATATTTACGTATAGTGGCGTAAATATGGGGCAGTGCCAAAATAAGACCAGGGAAAACCTGGTTTTACCCTGGCACAACAAGAAGAGATGTTTAATTTCTCCTAATTGTTGCTGTTCACACAAAAACAGCAAACCACCCTTTTTAAAAATAATGTGTTTATTAACATTTTTAAAAAAAATAGGCGATACATAGTATATATCAGGATTGCTTAGACATATAGCATGAACAATTACATTGAAATGAGGCCATCAAAACCGGGAGCTTTGTCTACCGAACCATAAAAGTTCTATCACATCTAGGTAGGGAAAGAGGTCAGAATCCACTTGTGGGGCTGAGGGAGTGTACAACGAGGAGTAGAATGCAGTGAGGTATTCAGGTGGTAAACATCCATTTGTACGCGGTCATTACACCGTGTACCATTACTATGCAAGCGTTACAATGCATGCACTGTAATAAAGCATAGCCTTTACTACGCATGGTATTACTTTGCATGCGCTGTTACAACGCATGATTTGTAATGCGTGTATGGATGACGGGAGTTAGGGTATGAATAGAGGAGGCAGCGATGATGAGGAGGCAGCAATGATGGAATTGAATTGAATTCAAGGAATTGCAGTGAGGAGGAGGCTAGAAAGACAGCATGGTGGAAGGAGAACAGGTGACAACAGCATCAAAGGAGGGGCACGAGGGACTCCGGGCACCCACCAAGGAGAGAGAGGTAAGAAGGACTGTTTAATTTTCAAGGGTTTGTGTTTGAGGAGTAGTGTTTTTAGTTTGAGGATAGTGTTGTGGGTCGTGTAAGGTAGTGTTTGTGTGTAGGTACAGGAGTGGGGGTGGGTCATGCAGGGATTAGTGTTTTAAGTATTAGGGTAGTGTTGTGGTGTTTGTGTAGTGTAGGGTAGTGTTGGGGAGTCTTACAGGGTAGTGTTTAAATTAGGGAGCAGATTGGCGGTAGGGGCTGGGAAGTGCCTGGGCTTTTGTTTTAGGTTTTATGGTGGGGTTGTATTGTTTGTGTAGTGTAGGGTAGTGTTTTAGGGTTTAGGGTAGTGTCAGGGGGTCGTGTAGGGAAGTGTTTGCGTGTAGGGGCAGGACTGGGAGTAGGGGCAGGGTTGTGTTTGGGGCAGTGTTTTAGGGTTTAGAGTAGTGTTGTAGTTTTTGTGTAGTGTAGGGTAGTGTTTTAGGGTTTAGGGTAGTGTCAGGGTGTTGGGCAGGGTAGTGTTTCAGCATTGGGGATGGACTGGGGAGGGGCATGGTCGTACTGGGGGTAGTATTTTAGGGTTAAGGGTAGTGTAGTAGTGTTTGTGTAGTGTAGGGTAGTGTTTTAGGGTTTAGGGTAGTGTCAGGGGATCGTGCAGGGTAGTGTTTCAGTGAAGGGGATGGACTGGGGGTAGGGGCAGTTTCATGCAGGGGGTAGTGTTTTAGGATTTAGGGTAGTGTTGTGGTGTTAGTGTAGTGTAGGTTACTGTTTAAGTGTTTAGTGTAGTGTCGGGGGGTTGTGATGGGTAGTGAATGAGTGTAGGGACCAGAGTGGAGGAATGCGTATGTTTGTGCAGGGGGTAGTGATTTAGGGTTTAGGGTAGTGTAGTGGTGTTTCAGTAGTGTAGGGTAGTGTAGTGTTTGAGTGTTATGGTAGTGTTTTCCATTTTTAGATGTGTAGGGTAGTGTATTTCTATTTATTATTTATTGTAGTGTTGTGTTTTAAACATTGTAAAAAAGGGATTGAATGTCTTTTTTTTAATATGACACGTTATTCCGCATACCATTTTTATTACTAGGCAAGTTTTTACTTTGAATACATTAACACTTTCAATGTAATGGTATGCAAACTAAAAACATGCGTACTAACGGTTATTGCTAAGTAATAACCGCATAGTAATTGCATGTGAAGTAATGGCATGCGCAATAACGTGTCTTATTCGTTCAGGCACCTCCGCATGTCCACTGATTAATGTGCTGTCTTCCTCTAATATCTCTGTGACAAATGTGAAGCTATGAGAGGGCTTGAACAGTTCCGTGAGTGTCCTCACAGGGCGATCTTCCTTCCCATATCTCCTGGCAGTAGTATACTTCCCTAAAAATGTAAGCTCCCTTGCGGCCTGTTCATTAAAATTGAGAGTTTATCCTGTATGACGGTCAGGGTGGAGGGGTCATTATGTTGGAAATATTGCAATTCAAGTGTCTTGAGTTCAGTCTCTATTTTTCTTAGTGTAGCTCGTAGCGATTTCAAAATCCCTGATTGGTGTGTAATGCACTTCCCTCTGATGACTACTTTAAATGCTTCCCACAGTGTCGATGCAGAAGAGACGGATCCCGTGTTTAGAGCAAAATATTCAGTGATATCATTTTTAATTTCAGCTTGAAAAGCCGAATCTAGTAGAGCATAAGGGGGCAATCTCCATATAAATTCCCGCCGTACAGAGGTCAGAAAGGCCACTCTACAGGTGATGGAGAGTGATCGGACAGTATCCTTGGAAGGATTTGTGTATCTATCGTCCAAGCCGCCACGTCTCCTGACAGTAGCCACCAGTCCAGTCTGGACCAGGAGCCAGGTTGTGTGGATACGTAAGTGCCCTCGCATTTCTGTTGGTTAAAAGCTCTCCAGACTTCCACTAGATGAGTCTACCAAAATCGAATTAAGTGCTTGATTAGATCTGGGATGTAATGCACGGGAAGCTCCAGCCTGGTCGCTGTCCTCACACAAAATAGCGTTAACGTCCCCCTCCCCAAATATTAGTGTCACAGCCCATGCCCGTACTTTTTGCCACCATCTCATGAAAAAAGTCAGGACTGTCAGTGTTGGGTCCATATATGGCAGGAAAGACCAGCTAGGTTCTGCCCAGAGAGCCTTTTATTATTACATACCTGCACTCAGTGTCGATATGTGAGTGTGTCATTGTCCAGTCCACCCCACGTCTGATGAGTATGGCTAGCCCTCTAGCATAGCTAGAAAATGTGGAAGAGTACATCGTCCCCCAGTGTTTATGTTGTAGTCGGCTATTGTCTGCCGGTAGTAGGCGTGTTTCCAGCAAAAAAAGAAACATCCACTTTGTGACAATCCAAATACGTGTGCACTAATCTAGCTTTTCTGTGATTGTTCAAACCACTAATATTCCAAGTTAAAAAAATGGTGAGAAACTGGTGGGGAGGCTACCGGCATGAGTGTCTTAAGTGTTTCATGTCCTTGATGGTGCCCAAATTGTACAGAATAGGTAAAAGAGTGTACCCACCCTGACTGCCATGTTTAGATATCCATGTGTGTTTAAAAGGGATGTTACTGCGAAGGTGCCTGCGAACAGCAAAACACCCTTGATTGTTTATGTGCAGGAAGGTGCCCCTTCCTGGACATAAACAATCATTTAAAAATGATGTATTGCAACTTCCATCTGTGCTGAATTAAGCAGCATACATAGAATTTACAAAACGCCATTTCAGATGATGTATTTGCAGAAAGGGACACTTACCTGCACATAAACAATCTCTCCCCTCAACGCAGGCCCCCTTACACTATGGTGCAAGGGTGCCTGCGCTGGGCAGCTAAATTTAGCACCAGCACAGGGGGGAAACGCAGGGATGCACCATATTCTTGTAAATATGGTGCAGCCTGGTGTTACTAAAGTGATGGAGACTGGTGTTTGCCTTCTTGGCTTAACGACACGCTTCGCCACTTTCTTTGTAAATGTGCCCCAAAGTTTTACTTTGTCTGACAGAAGCTTGGGAAGATCAGATCATCCCAGAGCCAATTATTTAACAGTTTATGGAAGTCCTGAAATGAGCAGAACTATCCAGTGAAACTCCACAGGTGGGAACCGGTTCTGAAATTTAAATCCCAATAATCAACCAGAGTCAGTCTTCAAGTATATTTTTACAAGCAAGCCTTGAACAATGGAGTATCCCTGAATAACAAATATCCTGAAAAATAGCTGTTTTATAAAGTAACTGAAACATTAACTGCTTAATCGCGGCATGAATTCCGCTGCGGTGCGGCAATTTTGATGAGTAGGCGGGGCCACGTCGGCCAAGGACATGCGCAGCAATATGGAGGTAGTGCTCGCGACGGCCGTTGGCTGACGGGAGCACTTAAGGGGTTAAATTAATCACCATCTTTACGTTTAATTCACTCTAAAAAACATTTCTAAAGTTAACAAAATGTTCATTTCGAAGGAAACCTTACTGTACAGGTCAATTTTAAAAATGTATGATTCAACCTGGGTTTGCACCACTGCTACTGAAAATAACCTGAGTCCACACAAAATAAACCCTTTAGCATAGCTTGGGGGCAGCCTGTGGACAGCTAGCAACCTTTTTGCAGCACATCTAAGCCCTGAACTGCTGATTTGCTTCCTAAAACAGACAGATGCAATAGAACAAATGCAGCGTCAGTTTTAATCACGTTATTAATGAAGTCTTGGGAAACTGTTTGCAGAAGCAGAACCAAAATTGAAAGGAGAATCGTGCTACTGAGCAGCTGAAATCAGCAGTACTCCAGAAAAACATTACATGTGTGGAAATGGAGAGAAGCAACCCCTACAGCAATATAATGACAGCAGCAGGAGCAGAAATAAGCAGATTGCACTGTCTACCGGAGACCTTGCTAGTTGGCCTCGCGATAAAGTACAATTTGTTTTTCTATAGAGCCTTAAGTATATCCCTCACAAACTCGATAGGATATTTGTCTAACAACTCCCACTGCCCAGAAAAAAGAATCACATTGTTCACCCACGTTTCTTCTGTAGTGATGGAGGGATAACATGCTGCTAATCTTCATGATACTAATTTCTCCTCCCTTGTACAAGTAATTAATTCAAGAAGGGAGTGTCTACTCCAAAGCAGACATATTTTAAAAAGTAAGGGCTCATTACAATAATGGGTGGTCGGACAGCCGCTTACAATCCCGTTGGTCGGGAGATCGATCTACAAGCAGGCTTTGGTCCGACCGCCCAACTAGGAAGAGACAGCAGTGCTGGCGGTCAAAAATTGGCTATTTTACATTTTGGTTTCTGATGAGGACCAGGAAAAGTGCTGAAGCATAGGCTGCAGTGTGAAAGAGCACTTTGTGCACATCCATACACCATGTGCCAGGCACCATGTGGTGCCTGGCACACGGTGCATAAATGTGCGTGATGGCTTTTCATGTGTTTCCAGGGCCACTTTACAATGGCCCACGGGGGATGGGTGGCCCTGCTTGGGGCCCCCAAAGTCCGTTTATGACAGCCTTTTCATGGCGGTCGTATTGCAATGAAAAGGATGTCTAAAAGGGACATCGTAATCCTTATGGCGGTGCTTGCATAGACACAGCCTCCATGTGAGGGATGCGATTCTGACCACCCCGACAGGATCTGAGATCCTGTTGGAGGTGGTAGCCTTTAACCCCACCTCTGTGTTCCGACCTCCTGCACCCGAATGCTGCGGGCGACCAAAGACTTGTCTGTCGGTGGTGGTCCTAACAACAACGTAATCAGGCCCTCTGTTAAAATCCCCATACAGTTTTTTTCCATGTTCCTTAAATCATCCCTCAGGATCACAGACAAACCTCCCTGGGAGGGAAAGTGATAGAAGGTCAGTTGGAGTTTCATGCTGGGTTTCCTTATCCTGACTGAACCACAGTCATGAGGCAAAGAGGGAGCGGTATCATGCTTGGATGTGTGCCTGCTCAATATTTATCAGTTTCTTTAGCCTCAGAGGGTGACTTGTGTTAGTAATGAGTGCTTAGTAGAATGGGCCTTGTTCTGCAGTTCTTGACTTTTCTCCCATCATGTAGCATACACTGAGAAGATCTTGGTGAGAACGTCTTGTAAAGGACTTGTAAAAATATAAATCTGCACCCAACAAACATTAACAAACATTAGCAGAACATAAAAAAATTGACCAACACAGTACTGATGCATCCTACAGCTGTTTATCATTGTCCTCACAACACACCCTCTCCAACAATAAAACACAAGTAACATCCAAAAGGACTCACTAGACAGACCACTAATCAGGCATTCCAGCAAAGCTCTGATTTTCCTTACGTTTGGCTGTCACCCTACTCACAACAGTAGCAACTGTAAGTAATAAGTAAACATTTAAAACCTGTAACAGAACAATATTGTCATAAGAAAACACAAAGATGCAGCTCAGAAGCTCTGTCTATTTAAACCTAACCAAGCTCACAATACCACCCCACTTCTCATATTACATTGCAGCACACTGTTATAACCCAAAACACACAAAACGAACATCAGCACAAAATCTTGTAGCTAGCCTGGTTTGAAGGAGTATGGGTTCATCCTCTCCCTCCTCTTATTCAAACTCTACATGGAGTCTCTTGGAGTCCTTGCCATCCACTTAATCAAATCTTCCAGTATACTGATGGCACGCAAAAGTATTTGAAAATACCATCCGTTAGATTTGGGGGTCTCTAGTTGGCACAGGTAGGTACTTGTGACAAATAGGGACCCTTGCCTCTAGTCAAGGTAAGGGGGTACACTCCTAAAATAACCCCTGCTCACCTCCTTGGTAGCTTGCCACGAGCAGACAGGCTTATCTCAGAGGCTGTGTGTAAAGCATTTGTGACCACATACAGTAATCAAGTGACAACACTACAGATGGACACCACACAGTTGTATATTAAACACAAGATCCTAAACACAAGATCACAAACAACAAAAATCCAAAATACTGTACTTAGAATTGTGGTTTTAGCTTAGTTCTGTTCAGTTCTTAAAATGCAACACTTTAAGTTAATGTACCTTACGATGTGTTACGCTTCCACAACAAAGGTGTTGCAGCGATGGAAATGCGGCAAAGTTCGGGTGCGCAGAAATAAAGACGTGAAGGTCTTCCAGATGCGGCATGCTTCTCTGATGATGCGAGAATTCTCGATTCGATGCATCAGCTGCAGCGGCCACACCCTTATTCCGTGATGCGATGACAACAGCTTCAGCTGCAACACTCTTTTCCGACGTTGCGAGACGCTTCCGCACAATGCGGCAACTACAGACGAAATCCAAGATGCGATGACAGTAGCTCCGATGGCTGCATGCTTCTCCTTCATTGTGAGATGCTTGTCTCGATGCAGTGCAATACAACAGCTACAGCGGCGACATTCAAGATGCGACGGCAGCGACGGCGAAACGCTTCCTCTTCGTTGTGACACGCTTCTCTTTTTGCGGTGCAATACGACAGCTACAGCGGCGACATCCAAGATGCGATGGCAGAGATGGCGACATGCTTTTTCCTCTTGAGTCGCGCTTCCAGCTCCTTGCGACACGCAGTCCCTCAGAAGGCCCAAAACAGCAGCAGGCATGTTCCAAGGACCTCTGGGGACCTGGAGGTTAATGTCTGTTGTCCCTGAGACTTCAGCAGGAGACAAGCTCTTTTCTAAGCCCTTGGAGATTCTTAAAAGTTGATGAAAGTACACAACGTCCCTTTCTCCTCTCTTTGGCAGTCAGGCAACCACTGCAGGCCAATCCCCCAAGCAGCACTTCATCTTAGGGATAGTCTCTCCTCAGTTTCTTCAGGTTCCTCTCCTCAGCAGAGGTGTCTTCTTGTTTGTCCAAAAGTGATCTAAATTCTTGGGATCAGGGTCCCAATATTTATACCCCACAATCCTTTGTTCTCTGAGGGCAGAGAGGCGTTTGCCTAGTCCAAACCAGTTCTGGAGCACTCTGTTTACATGACTCCTTCTTTCCTTTCACAATGCAGGGCAGAAACATCAGATGCCTCACAGGAGGTGGAGCCAGCATGGTGGAGGAAGGCACAACCCTGGAGTCCTCTGTTGACATTACTCCTTCTCTCCTTTCACAGTGCAGGGCAGAGACATCAGACGCCCCACAGGAGGTATAGCCAGCATTGTGGAGGGAAGGCAGAGCCATGGAGCACTCTGTTGACATGATTCCTTCTCTCCTTTCATAGTGCAGGGCACAGACCTCAGACGCACCTCAGGGGATGGAGCCAGCACTGTGGGGGCATGCACAGTGCTATTCAGGTCCCAGGTGCAACTCCTCCCTCCCATCGAGTAGCAGATCTCTCTATTCACCACTGGGAGGATGCACCATGTCTCCTGGAATCTCCAGCCCTGTCACTCAAACTCCAGACAAGGAATACACAGCCTAGCAGAGGCAGGCTTGGATAGATAGACAAGAAAATACCTACTTTCTAAAAGTGATATTTTCAAACTCAGAATGTTAAAACCAACTTCACTAAAAGATGTACTTTATCATTCTGAGTTCAGGTATACTAAAGTCGATTTTCTACCATGTTCCCTAAGTCAGTTAGAACTATAAGATGTAATAATCTAACTGCCCATTCTGGCCAATGGAGAACAGGTAGCCTTGCAATAGGGAAAATCGAACATGGCTTTAATTCACAATTGGGACATGCCACACACACCAGGGCTTGTCCTACCTTATACTTACAATGCACCCTGCCATTGGGCCTACCATAGGGGTGTCTAACATGAAGAAAAGGGAAGGTTCAGGTTCTGGCAAGTGGGTGCACTTCCCCAGTCAGCATGGCAGTACCAGACTGCACACAGGCTCTGCAGTGGCAGGCCTTATACACACTTTTACAGGCTGCTTCTGTGGGTGGCACAACCAATGCTGCAAGCCCACCATCAGCATTTGGTTTACAAGCCCTGGGCACTCCTGCCTGGTGCACTGTACTAGGGTCTGACAGGTAACCAGCCAATCATTGAATCACAAATTCATACATCAATTTACAATAGGGAGAGCTTATGCACTTTAGCACTGATCAGCAGTGGTAAAGTGCCAAGAGTCATAAAATAGCTAACAACAGGTCAGACAAATTATAGGAGGAAGGCAAAAAGTTCAGGGATGACCCTGCAAAAAGGGCCAAGTCCAACACCAACAATCAAGGCCATCAACCACCTTGGGCATTTATGCCTGATAGTTAAGCACCGCCTTCAAAATGAGCATGGCAAATATAACATTTGTCTTCATTGCCACCAACACAAGACATGTTCAACTCTACTTGTGACTATCACAGCCTGTATTACATATAGAGAGCACTGTTCTTGTTTGCGAATGGTGCACATTTAAGCAGGTACACTGGGCACAAACAGGGACAATGCACCATATTATAAAGAATACGCTGCCCTCCAGGCATCTACGAACAGTGCAATATTTTACACGTGTTTCTCTTTAGAAAGTGGTTAGAAATCTGCCTGCAGGCAGGTGCAGATAACGACTGCAACGACCTGCATGGGGATAGACGTTTGAGGATTCCATGGGACCCCTTTTATCTCTAGAGGGTGCTGCCATCAAGGGCAGACTGACAGGGCTCCACCTTTTTGTGGTACACTTTCACACTTTCTAAGGGCATGCTTGCCTCTGAGTCCCAGTTGGTAATATGGCACAGCGGCGAAGTGATTCCCTTAATTACACGGGCCCAGCCCTATGCAAACAAGATTAGGTCCTCTGAAGATAGAGATGCTGCTATATGTGAGCCAGCACTATCAGTATAAAGCAATGAGATGAAGAAGCATCTGCAACTCTTCCTGTAATAGCACTGCGCCCTAGGGATACAAAGAGCAGTTTCATATTCCCACTGCCCTCCAGAGCACCATATATAATACAGCCCCAGATGCTTAGTAAAATGAATTTATTCCTCAGCTCCTGCTAAATGCTCAATAATTAGTATTCACCATTAACATCCACCCATCCCTGAACCTGCAAATCACAAAGAAAAGACAGTCACACATCAATGTTCTCATTTCTACTATTTCCCAGAACCTGACTTCAAAACCACTACCCCAGACCTTGTTATTGAATTATCATGCTCACTGCCATCATCCACATTCTACACACTCAACAAAAAAGATGTAACTACATACAGTAACCACACTCACCCTTCATGACCTGTGTTGACTACCACGGCATGAGACATTGACCATTATCACAAACAACTTTCACACAATATGTGGCTAAAAAGTGTAGATCACCTCACATCTGACTTTGGGAACTGTCATACTTCGATTTTCTACATACATCCCTTAGGATGGACAGTTCAGTTAACACACCGCTCCCATGACCCTAGAGTTTAAATCGGTCGACAGGACACACAAGTCACCCTTGTCGTATGTGGAATTTTGTTCACCACTGATCTTTATAGGTAATAGTCTGCACCTCAAACATTTTCTCTAGATATAGACATTACTTCTATGAATCCTGTCGCTTCCTGATGAAGGCAACATGCCAAAACGCGTGTAGAGAGCATCATAACTTTCTCTACTTTTGTCTTTTGGCCACAATCTTGCATACTATCTGTTATCGTTAACATCTTGACATACCTTTTGCTTTATTTTTGTACTAAGGATGATTGAAATGTTGTGTATTTTCATTAAACTTGGATCACTAGAAGGATGAGGAATGGATGCATGTATGTATGAGCATGAGTAGGTATGTTGAGTGAAATATATGTCATTTATATCTTGTATATTATTATTACTAACGATTGAGTTCCAAGACACAGTGATATTGTTTTTCATTGATTAAGTAGATTTTCTAATTGTTGCTATCAATAGATACTTCTGCTGTGTCATTCGTTGTGCCCTCAATTAGATTTTAAACCAAATTGCCTAAGTTACCTTCTGAAACTTATGATCACCTCACATCTGCACAAGTTCTAGATAGTCTCGTGTCCACAGATTATTACAAACAGTATCTTAACAATGTATTAGTCTTGCAGTCTTCTGCAACTCATCCTGGCCTTTTTACAGCTAGAAACCCTCATTTCCTTGCTAGCTCCTCTTAGATCATGTTCCTCACGCTAGTTTCTCCATGGACCACCGGGATTCTAAACAAAATTTAGGAAGAGTACAGTCATGTCAATGTTTGCAATCTTCGTGAAGTTGCTAATTACACTATAGTACATTCAGAAGGCTGGAGAAACAGAATGAATGAAACTTTGCAATTCAGGACTTCCTCAATGTGGGGGTTACGGGGTGAAGGTGGAATGCCTGGTATTGACCAGTACATGCAAGTATTTATTTTATTTATTTTATTTTATTTATTTATTTATTTTTAACATTTGTAGAGCGCATTGTTACCGAACGGTGTCCTGGCGCGGTAGTGATAGCTCCCCTAGCTATATGCACCAAAATTAGCATGTTATACACTAAAATCTTGTAATCAAGTGACATTTATCGCACCCGATACATTCCGACTCTTGAGTCGAATTTTAGTAGGTCTGAAAAATATCACGACATTTAGGAGCAGCTCATAAATAAGGGTTCCGGAGTCTTAAAAGCAATCCTGCTATCATTACTAATAATACCATGTTTTCTCTTTCCCTAGGGGCCTTTTTTAAATTTAGAATTAGGGTTTTTAAGGCAGCTGACACAAACAGAAGAAGTGTGCATTGGGCCCAACATCAAGTTGTGGACAGAGTCCCGCAGAAACCTCTGACGTGAAAGTGAATTCAAACCTATGACATCATTTTAAATCATAACGTTTGTGTGAAAATAAAGCTTATTCTCATTTAAAAAAAAAATCTGCAGATTTTAAAGAAACTGTAAAGAGTATGTGTTCATTTTCTTACCGTTTTCTAGGGTATTTTCACGCGATTTCTCATTCGGCAGGAACATTTGAGCTTAAAAATATTATTCAGTCCCCAGTTTCAAATGCTCTTGCTCATTTGTCACATTGTAGAGTTTTCTTCTGGTCCTGTCAAATACTTATGTTTTTAGTATCAAGTAGTCAGCTGTTCTGCTTTGGGGTGCATGTCCTATGTCCTGCTTTGCCTCGGACACCCACAGCTACGTCATAACTATCTCATGACCACAGATGGCGGAACTCAGTCAGCGTTCTCCATGTGCACAAACACAACGGGGCATATTATCAAGCAGGGCGATATGCAATTATCCCTTGTATCTATCCCCTTTCTCACATGTTCTCTTTCTCTTCTCCCTCTTCTATGATAACTACCGCCAGGTGAGGTTAGCAAAACATTTGGGACGTTAATGTCCCTACAGATCAAAGTATAAAACATACCTGTAATAACTCTGCTAACCCTGTAACAGAACCGCCAAGATGTTCATGTAAAATTTGTCAATAAAATATGTGAAATAAAAAAAAACAAATAAAGTCTGCAATTACCCACTTCATTTAGAAAGAAACTATCAACCCCGCCTTTGAAATAAATAAACACCAGGAAATAAGAGAAAGAAAAAACACACAGATTAAGCACGTACTAAAATGTAATTTAAATAAACCCACTTACTTTTAATATCCACCCAGACTATGATAATTATATTACATGTTCGCCTAAATATATTACCTTTGCAGTGGTTTTCATCCCAAGGATACACGCAGTTCTGGACTCCATTACAGACCAATGTATTATTAATGCACATATTACTATGGCAGAAAAATGTATTGGCTTCACAGGGGGCTGCAAACGGAAAAAAAAGAATGGAATGGTTATTATGAAAATATTCAACACTTAACAGCAGCGAGACATGCAAATCATTGAGGGATAGAGGAAAATGTATTTATTTTCATTAGTAATGTGCTGCTTGGGTTTCTGGAACAGTTTTCCCCGCGCTCGCCATTTTTTTGAATAAGTGTCATACAGCAAGGGATTGATTGTTTAATGAGCAGTGGGGGCAGTGCATGGTTATAGTAAGATTCCAGAGAGCGCATCTAAATAGCCTCTTTTTATCACCAACGTGTCATGCTATAATAATATGAAGGAAAGCAATATTGGAGGGCAATTCTCAGAGCAATTACTTTAAATTATTAATGATGGGAAGGATAACTAAAGTTAAAAAAACGCAGCCTTTTTACGGTGCGGTAAGGAGAAAGGTAAATATATATATATATATATATATATATATATATATATATATATATATATATATATATATTTTTTTTTTCTTTTTTTATATATATATATATATATATATATATATATACGCTGTGTGTAGCGTGCACAACCCCGAGGCCCCCCAGCCTGGCAGACTTCACACATAAGGACTCAGCTCTTGACAGTTGTGGATTTTCTACAAGGCTGTAAATCCCCAGAGGCTCGTTATACAATGCAAGTTCCTCAATGGAGCTCGAATCCCTGTTTAGTTTCAATAATTCATATTTTGGGGATATCTGCACATATCTATTTCATTACATACAGAAAGCACGGGTTATTTCCAGTCCTATTTGCAGGGTCATGCGATCAGAAGCAGTAGTACCATATTTCCCAACCAGAAACCTGTGTTACTGTTAGCAAAGTAAATATCACAGAAGGAATCACATATTCATTAAAATGAAGAAACAGCAGTAGTAAATGTGCTCAAATCTGGTGATGTCGGCATTCTGGCATTTAGGGTGAATAAAGGCCTTTTTCCTTGACTGTTATTAGACATCCTCGCCAGGCGAGGAGTTTGCGTTTTATTTGCCCGTGCATTGGCGTCATTGTTCGATTCACTTTCTGATAGGTGATTCGAAGTGTCATTTTATTTGACCTTAATTAGCTACATTTATTAACCTGCACTATAATTCAACAATCGATGCATTCATTTTTCTCTTTAGATGTGCATGGATTTACACATTTGTTCTAATTTTCAAATACACCAATCATAGATTTCCCTTTGTCTTTTTACTGGCCAAACTTCCTTATTAATAGGCACTGCAGACGGGTATGTGCAATTTCTTTTTTTGCCCAGTTGGAGTGTGAGATATTGAATTGTTGGTTGAGGGGATGGTGAGTCCTTCTCAGGCAACAGGCACAATCCCTGTCAGTGAGAACAACAAAAAGTCACTAAATTAACCAGCGCTTAAGCCTGTGATAGCCTGGCACATAAGCAGTCAGGCTTAGCTTAGAGGTAATGTGTAAAGTATTTATGCAGCACACAAACAGTAATAAAGTGAAAGCACAACATAAGAAAAAGCCCACAACAATTTAGAACAAATGAGTAAAATTGAAAAAATTGTTCGCTACCAAAATGACAAAAATTCAATCAGTAGAACCAGAGTTATGAATTTTGAAACTTTAAATTAGAAAATAGTGCCTAAAAGAAACAAGCATTTACAATGCAATGGTTTCGCCTTTGTTAAAGTTTGAGCTTTTGGTATTGCTTTTGACAAATGGTCTTTTCTAACTTCTTTGAATTATGTGTAAAACGTTGATGTGTTTTACTTTACACAGAAAAGTATGAAAAAACACAAAATCGTTTACCTGAGTCAGGGCAAGGGAGTTACACGCCAAGATAACCCCTGCTCACCCTCTAGGTAACGTGGCGCGAGCAGCAAGGCTAAACTTGGAGGCGATGTGAGTTAAGTATTTGCGCACGCACCCCAGCAACAACACCCATGGCCCACCACAAAGGAAACTCCACACAAGGTTATATATAAAAATAGCCTTTGTATTACACCAAAAACACATTAGATAAAAACACACATTTTACAATGTGCCAACAGGCACGGGCGGAATTTACAGGGGATATGTACAAGACAGGGCCACATGGACCACTGTCAGGAATCAGCACTTTTAGAACTTGGAATATAAAATTACTGTAGCACAAAATAGAACATTAAGCACACAACCAGTAACTACTGGTAACGGTTAAGTACCACCTACGCAATCCTAACCACCTTAGAAACAGGTCACGCAGGGAACCAGGACCTCACTAGCACCACCTGTACTAGCAAGAACAACCACCTAAGTATCACAATACCTGTAGGGGTATAAGCACATAACACATGATGCAGAACATACATTCAGAGGTGTAAGGAACAAGGCACATAATAATAATAATAATAATAATAATAAGACATTTGTAAAGCGCATGGCTGCACAAAACTGTGTATCCCCGCGCTTACTACTAACAAAAAACTTTCAGAGGGAAGGAGACGGAAAGGAAATCATAACATAAATTTATTGCGGGAAGAGGTGAGTATTTAAAACACATTCAGAGGTGCAGCAAAAGAACAATTGCGCCAAACTCACGTAAGTCACCACCTGTGATTGTCCCTAGGCCCTCTGGCCTCGTTGGGGCTAGGACGCCCTGTGTCCCAGTGTCAGGGGCCTAAACGTGGCAGCTGCCCACGAAGTGCTGGGCAGTTGTAGACAATGGTGGGGACAACGTTGGAGCCTTCCAGGCTCTGCACAAACCAACTGGCTGTCCTCCCAAAAGCCTCGCTGGACTCTAAAACAAATCTGGCACCTCGAGCCTCTCTCAGGGCTCTAAATACATAATGCCCCCTGAGCCCCTCTGGGCCCTACAAACAACTGTAGTGTTGGAGTCCCCTCCGGACTCTGAGTAAACAGAGGGGGTGGTGGAGTCCCTCTCGGGGAACTCGTGGACCAATAATGCTACCTGAACCTCTCAGGGCTCAACAACAAATGCCCCCAGGATTTTGGTGGAGTCCCTCTCGGGGGACTCGATTTAAAATACTGCCCCCGGGAGCCTTGGTAGGCTCTTCCACACAAATGCCACCTTCGTTGGAGTCCCTCGCTGGGGACTCTAAATAACAAATAACAAAAAGGTGCCCAGAGCCTTGGAGCCTCGTGGGCTCTGCACCACTGAGGAAAGGGCCCCCCTGGGAGATCGCACTACGGGGGGGGTCGGGGCGGACACCGGCAATGTGTCCCCCCTGCAGTCACCGGATTGCTGTGCTGCGGCGGCTCTCCTCTCGGCAGCACAGGACTCTGCTTCTCAATGCTGGTTACCACGGGGCTCTCCCTCACTCCTGGGAGCCCCGTGGAAGGCGCCGGCTTCAGGACTCTTCTTCATTCCTTCTCTCCCCTCTGCCTGTGGTGGCGGGACTTCCGGCCAGGTCGCGCCGTGATCGTTGCGGGCAGCGCGGCGGCCCGTTTTAGGCAGGCAGGCGGGGACTGACTTCAACCGAGGGGTTGGCTCCCTCGAGTTGACCAAATAAATGGGCAATGCCGGGTAGGCACCGGCCAAAGGGGACGCAGAGTCGGCCAAAAATGCGGCAATGCGGCGTGGGCAGCCGCTTGAGTAAAAATAAAGCGCTCTGAGCGCTATGGCAATTTTAGCGCTCCGAGGCGCTTGAAGGCTAAGTACAGCGCTTCCCAGGCACTATAAGGAAAGGTACAGCGCTCCCAAGACATTAAGAGCGAAAACGTCAAAATACGTAAACATACACGAAAAAAAAAAATAGCACCCACCCACCGCCGCGATGATGATCAGAAAAGGGTGGAGAGGGAAGAAATCGCGGGAACGCCCACGAATCTGGTCCGGCCATGACGAACAGATCTCTGTTCCAATGGCTAGCCTCCCAAGCCACATAGTATTCTCGCTTTCACTTAGGCGAAACCTAAAAATAACCACTGCCTGCGCGCGGAGGGCCGCCTTTGTTCTGAGCCGTCGCTTTGTGTGGCACATTCCTCTGAGAGGAGAGGTCCCACCCCGGGCTCAGGCAGGAATGACAGAAAACAAGTTTGCTCATCCTCTGAGAGAACATGTCTGAGGCGCTGCTCGTGTGAACCAGGGACAGGATTACCAGGCAACTGCGTCACCGCCTGCGCAGCGAGCCCAGATTTGCATTTCTAGCACCCCACACTTGCAATGCAGGACGTTCATTTTCGAAGCACTCTGACTACAACTCCCAGAATGCAATAGATGCTTCCATATGCGTTCAGGAGTCAGAACAACGTATCCTCAGCTGAATCAGTCGTTCAGACCCAGCGTTAGAGAAGGTGCTGTACTGGCCTTTCACACGACAAGCAACAGTAAAGTGAAAGGCTTCTTGCGGCTTTGAATAACAAGTGTTTTAAATTCACAGCGATAGCCTAGATAGAATAAACGCCTCAGCCAGGCCTGCTGGGATTCGAGCTACAGTGTGACCAGTGTGTTAGAAACACGGGTTTCTGCAACATGTGCGCAGCCCACTGAGCTAACTTAATGGCGTGTGCTCCCAGGGAACCCCTGTTTCAACCAATTCCCATAAGCGCCTTTTATTTATGTTGTAATAGCACAGAGCATGCAACTATCTTTCTTTCTTTCCCATTTTCCCTCTGTCTCTCTCCCCATCGCAACATCTCACTCGTGGAGAAGCATCATTGCTGTGTGAGGGTCGGAATTCTTGCACAGTCCCTGCCTATGCTGCATCCGTTGGCCAATCCCTAGGACACGGAGTATTCATGTATGTAGTGTGCGCAGGTTAAGGTTTCTTCCAGAGCCGGCACCACAGGCAGCGTCTGTGCTCAACACCAGAGCTGCGTTCAGAGTCAGGCACAACTCGCAGCCCTCGAGACATAATGCATAAGCCTGTAAGCGCCCGGCACATTTGCAGCACTGAAAATAGAGCAATAAATATCCCTTCGGTTTGTGGAATAAACGGCGTCGAAAACCTCCCTCCCTCGCCATGTGCCGGTCCCGGTTTTAAGCACGCGCCTCTTTGCTAGGGGTTTAGACATTATTGTACATAATGCGGGTTTTGATATTGCATCATTCTATCTTACAGCGACAATATCAGGTGGCACGGTAACCTGGCACATGGCCCTACTTATTAACGACCCTGGAAGTTTAAACGGAAGAGCGACCTTGTCTCTCTTCCTCGCGTGTGCTGTTTGTAGATCACACCCAGCAGGTGCAAAACCCACTCAGCTATTATAGCAAACGGCGCTGCACCGCGTCTCCTTCTAGCAGGCCTGCTGAGAAGCGCGAGTACTGTTCGACTGAGTATGCCTGAACCCTTCTGAGAAGCAAGAGTGCGGTTAGACTGAGTATGCGTGAACCCTGCTGAGAAAAGCTAGTAAGACACTGTTTCCTATGCATATGTCCTGATGAGAAGCGCAGTTACTACCTTTGTAAAAGCACAGCAGCCCTGCTGAAAAGTATCAGTACCAGAGAATAAAATGAATCAGTCTTGAGAAGAGCCATTACTTTCTAGTTTAATGCACAGCAGGCATGCAGTAACACAGTGGTATTGCCAATTTAAAGGTACAGAAGCCCCGCCGAGAAGTGCCAGTACTATAACATTAGATGAACAGTCATGCAAAGTGCCATCATTTTCAGGTAAAAAGTATATGAGCGTTGCTACGTACTGCCAGTACAGACCCAAAGCCTCAGTATACTAGCCCCAAGAAGTACATGTAATGCCTAACTTAAAGTGTAGCATCCAAGATGAGTAGTAGTGAAACTGTGCCTTTATAAGTACAAGCCTTTCAGAGCAGTTCCGTTACTGCCCCGTCAGAAATAGAGCAGCCTTGGTGAAGTGCTCGTATTATATCGAGAAATGGCAAACTCTCCCATTAAAAGCAAGCAGCCACGCTGAGAAAATCTAGCACCTGTCCGACTGATGGGTGTAATATCCCGGGTGAGAAATGCCAGAACTGTCCAATTTAAAATACGGCAATTTCAGCGCTCCGAGGCGCTTGAAGGCAAAGTACAGCGCTTCCCAGGCGCTATAAGGAAAGGTACAGCGCTCCCAAGACATTAAGAGCGAAAACGTCAAAATACGTAAACATACACGAAAAAAAAAATACCACACACCCACCGCCGCGATGACGATCAGAAAAGGGTGGAGAGGGAAGAAATCGCGGGAACGCCCACGAATCTGGCTCCGAGAGGAGAGGTCCCACCCCAGGCTCAGGCAGGAATGACAGAAAACAAGTTTGCTCATCCTCTGAGAGAACATGTCTGAGGCGCTGCTCCTGTGAACCAGGAACAGGATTACCAGGCAACTGTGTCACCGCCTGCGCAGCGAGCCCAGATTTGCATTTCTAGCACCCCACACTTGCAATGCAGAACGTTCATTTTCAAAGCACTCTGACTACAACTCCCAGAATGCAATAGATGTTTCCATATGCGTTCAGGAGTCAGAACAACGTATCCTCAGCTGAATCAGTCGTTCAGACCCAGCGTTAGAGAAGGTGCTGTACTGGCCTTTCACACGACACACAACAGTAAAGTGAAGGGCTTCTTGCGGCTTTGAATAACAATTTTCTAAATTCACAGCGATAGCCTAGATAGAATAAACGCCTCAGCCAGGCCTGCTGGGATTCGAGCTACAGTGTGACCAGTGTGTTAGAAACACGGGTTTCTGCAACATGTGCGCAGCCCACTGAGCTAACTTAATGGCGTGTGCTCCCAGGGAACCCCTGTTTCAACCAATTCCCATAAGCGCCTTTTATTTATGTTGTAACAGCACAGAGCATGCAACTATCTTTCTTTCTTCCCTATTTTCCCTCTGTCTCTCTCCCCATCGCAACATCTCACTCGTGGAGAAGCATCATTGCTGTGTGAGGGTCGGAATTCTTGCACAGTCCCTGCCTATGCTGCATACGTTGGCCAATCCCTAGGACACGGAGTATTCATGTATGTAGTGTGCGCAGGTTAAGGTTTCTTCCAGAGCCGGCATCGCAGGCAGCGTCTGTGCTCAACACCAGAGCTGCGTTCAGAGTCAGGCACAACTCGCAGCCCTCGAGACATAATGCATAAGCCTGTAAGCGCCCGGCACGTTTGCAGCACTGAAAATACAGCAATAAATATCCCTTCGGTTTGTGGAATAAACGGCGTCGAAAACCTCCCTCCCTCGCCCTGTGCCGGTCCCGGTTTTAAGCACGCGCCTCTTTGCTAGGGGTTTAGACATTATTGTACATAATGCGGGTTTTGATATTGCGAAAAAAAATAGCACACACCCACCGCCGCGATGACGATCGGAAAGGGGTGGAGAGGGAAAAAATCGCGGGAACGCCCACGAATCTGGTCCGGCCATGACGGACAGATCTCTGTTCCAATGGCTAGCCTCCATTTATGGATCTAGCCAATGGAACAGAGGGCGTATTCCAAAGCCACATATTATTCTCATTATTTTTCACCTGCGTGAAAAAGCTGCGCAGTGCGCAGCTTTCACTTAGGCGAAACCTAAAAAGTGCCAGGCGCAGACATCTAGACACATGAGACAGGGGCAAGGTTCAAAGTTACGGCCAACCGAGATGGAACGCAGTTCAAATACAAGAAGCATTTTGGCCTGGTCTCAGTTTACCTGAGGACTTAGAAGAAATTTCAAGGAAAAATGTCTGAGAAAGTAAAGTTCAGAGGGGCAATGCGGCTGTCAGTGTCCAAGGTGGAGGCGTTATCGTCAAGCTACTGTAGACAAAGTTGTGATGAAAATTTCAATTTTCAGAATTAGTCTCTTTATTGAAAGACAAAAATCTACCATAACACGAAGCTGCAGCCTGCAACCGACGAGCTCTGCAGAAGGCCAGACATCCCTTCTGCAAGGTACCTCTGAACAGGATGAAGCTGCGAAAAGATGAGGATGGAGCTGCAGCACAATTGCGCTGATCGGCGATCCAACTTGCAAGCAGGTAGGTTCTAAGCTTCTATTGTTTTTTCAGAACACTTTTTAGGCAAAACATTTGTAAATCCCTAGTTTTGGTTTTGGACTATCTGGGCAACTTTAGCACTGCTTCCAAGGGTTAATAGCGCAAGGGGGGACTTGGAGTGTTATGCACTGACTCAGCCTGGGTCCAGGTGTGAGTAGAAGATGGTTGGAGCCTTTTCTGTCCCTAAGGCTTTAATCAAAGACCCAGCCCACTAGCCCTTGAAGTCCCTCTGAAAGTCCTGTGTTCAAGGTGGAGAGAAGGTCTCAAAATGCCCGGCAGACTTCTGAGGGCACAGGCAGGCTTCAGACACCTTCTTGATGCAGCAAGTCAAGCTTTTGAAGTACGCAGCAGGCTATAGCATCAGGCAGTCCTCTGAGAGTCCTTCCACAGGTCCAAAAAGTTAACTGAAGATTGAGTCTGAAGGTCTTTTTTTTATACCTGGCACCCACTTTAAAGTGTAGGAAAAGTCTGGAAGCTTTTCCCCACAGAAGTGTCTGGAATGTCCTGCCTTCCTGTCCTGGCTCTAGCCTTGCTAGAGGCACAAAAGACTAGAATTAAGTTTCACAGCTCCACCCCTACCCTGTCTGTGAAAGACAATTCAGGCACACCTAGTCTCTCTATTGTGTGGCTGTCCAGGATTAATATACAAAGGCCAACTGCCACTCACATCTAGTCATGTGACCCCAGAACAGACTACAGGCACCAACAAGGTAGGACCCAAACACAGCAACATTCTAACAGTGACATTTTCAGAACTGTAGTTTATAATCTGATTGTACAGTTAAATAGGATTTTAAATTGCATTTCCTCAGGCACCAAACATTACTTTATACTTATTCCCAATCAACGTTAGCACTTAATAAATGTAAGAAGGTGACTCAATGTTGTCCTAGTAGAGAGCTAGGCCTCACAGAACTGAAAAACGAATTTGTGAGATTTTCACTACCAGGATGTATAAGCATATAACTGCATGTCCAACTTTTTAATTATAATGCACCCTGTCTTATGGGCTGTTTAGGGCCTACCTTATAGGTGACCTATATGTATTAAAAGGGGAGTTTTAGGCTTGGAAAAGGGGGTTCTTTGCCAAATTGATTTGGCAGTTTAAAAATGCTGGCATGCTGCAACTGCAGAACTGAGGCTTGTTAAAGGGCTACATAAGTGGGTGGCACAATAAGTACTTCAGGTCCACTAGTAGCATTTATTTACAGGCCCTGTGTATCGGATGTATAAGTAAATAAAATATGCCAATCATGTGTAAACCAAGACGGCCGGCTAAACATTCATGCGCACTTATCGAGTGCCCACCACTCCTCTCTCCTGCTCTGAGAGCAGAGCAGCCCCGCCCGCAAAGCTGCAGCAGCAGTAAAAAATACAATGATAATAACAATTTATTATCATTTTATTTTTCCTTTATTCACTCAGCTGAAAAGATGAAAAGCAGTGGGGCTATGTTCATCCGCCTTAGCAGAGGAGCCGCCACTAGAATATTTGAATCAACAGCAGGGCATCCCGTTTCCCAAATCAACGTAAGATCACCAACACAAGCTGTAGGTGGCAAAAGTGGGGAAAGCAGACCTGCGTGATGGCTTCTGTGTTAGTAGATATCTTCAATGTTTGCTGATTCAAATATTACAAGTTATTGACTTGGCCTCTTCTTTGAATTGGCTCTTGCTTCCTTGCTCTTGCTTCCTTTCAAATTGTTTTGTTCCGACAATGACACTCAAATTACTACTGGCCCATTACCATTCTAACGGAATAAAATGAAAATAGCTGGTGAGAGTTGTTCGCTGATAGTGGTTAATGAGTCGACCTAACATCGATTCATGTCATCAATTTGAGTTTAATTCAAAATCTGATGAATCAAAGTAAATCTTCAGGTTCGAAATCAGTTTCACGAACTCGCTCGTAAAAGATCGCTGGGTTGATAATTATCTGCTAAAACAGGAGCCGTTGTACATGTCGTCATCCGAGCTGCTAGTGCCCTGGGGTTCATGCGAAGAAACAGCTGCATAAATGAGTCACCGCAATAGGTTGCATTTGTGGGCAAAAATGGCTTCCGCTGTGACTTCTATTCACTTTCTTCCGGGGCATGACTCCCCAAGGAGAGTAAATTACCAAAACCTGTTAAACATTACTGATCAGGTGGTGAGACACAGGGGACAATGGTGGGGCGAGAAGGACTTTCCAGAATTGAATTAACTATAAAGCATACTTACATACCAGGACGACATGCCCTGTTCTCATTCTATTTCACCTCATAATTATGCGACTGTATACATTTACCAAAGCCTGCATCTTTCAGACGAGGTTCGCTTTCTATAGGGTAAATTGAAAGTCCCCATGACTGTCCTCCCCTCCCTTCCCCCCCAAAAAGTGTAGGGTCTCCTACAACCCTGGATCATGTTTGTATGTGAGCGTGTTTGTGTTTATATTTTAGTTTTGCCTTACAGACGAATGTTCGTGCCACTAGGTGGCAGGATAGGACCAGAAGAATTCAAAACTACGGCCAATGCTGCATATTCGCTACGGCTACTTGATGTGTCCTTACTGCCTGTCTCAGAAGCATTCGTAAAACAATAAAATGCGTCACTCACTTGTTTGTCGGTTCTATAACGCTCCCACTTGCAGGATCATTGAAGATTTGTTGTTTTGCAGTATGTTTAGAGCACAGTAAACATATACAACACATCTTTCTTACACCGCTGTTATAAATGATTGGTGTTACATACCGTTGGGCAATAAAATGAAAATTAGGTAGGTACGTATACAGTTCTGCTGTCTTTGCATTCGGCCTTAGTCATCATAACCCTAAAGCAGCACAAGGAGTCCAGGATAAAGTGTCCTTATGACGTGCACCGAGTTCACTAGGTAATTGGCAATGTGATTAGAAATTCTAGGGTGCAACCTCTCTATATCCAGGGAATAAATTAAGAAAACCAGAAAACCATCTACTGGATTTCGGAAGTTACTATAATGTTACATTGGCCTTTAGTAACGCATAAAAAAAGATTCTCCTGTCAAGTCATCTTCATACACTGCTTTCTATACATTAAACCAAAACATTAGCAATTAAACACGTGCATGGATTTGTGATCACCTTATCAGTAAAGGGGAGAACGTTTGCAATTGTGTGGCAACAATAGATCCCTTTCTCCCCCCTATGGAAAGTGCACAAGGAGATTTACTGAATGAATCTCAGGGCTCCATTTCCACTGACGGGTTATGCTAACGAAAAAACGGGCACATATCTACGTCACACCTGTTGTAGTCAATGGACGGTGGAGCACAAGCTGCGTACTGTGACTAGGTTGCAATCGCCGTGGTTGCCCTGGTAATGGGGGATCAGTGCTGGATGTCTTTGTCAGCCGTGGCCGCTAGTGGGAGTACCGGACGGGTGGTGACGTGGGGAGGGGGAGGGGGAGGGGCAGGGTGGGGGGTAGTAATGTATGGATTACGGACTTTAACAGGTAAGTAAACATGAAAATAAATAAAACGAATTTCGTTGTGCGCACTGCTTCGCATTTTGTGATGCAGTGCAAGCAACGAAATTCGTTTTTATTAATTTTTTTGTTTACTTACCTGTTAAAGTCCGTAATCCATACATTACTACCCCCCACCCTGCCCCTCCCCCTCCCCCTCCCCACATCACCGCCCGTCCGGTACTCCCACAACCGGCCGCGGCTGGTCTTTGTCATAAAGACTAACCAGTCTTTACATGAGCCTCTGCATGTTGTTACCTGTTCTCCATTTTGTTTAACAACATCAGGTTAAGCATGCTTGGGGGGGGGGGGGAGTCACGTACACCCTTTGCTTAAAGGTTATGCAAAAAATATGATATAGCATGTGAGAGGTGATGGCAACATCTATAACTACAGATTTTTTTAAGCTAACAAGCTTCTCTAATAACCCAATGCTGTCTGCAAAAGATAGTATCTACTACATAGATCTTTCTCCAGTTGGAAACTTTCTGGAGAACCAAAAAAGTTGTGCGAAACATAATGAACAGAAGTTAACTGTCAGCCACACGCAGAGTTGCTCTTGAATACAAATATTTATAACGTTTTAAATACCTCTACACACCTATGGTGCTTTAGCTGCCCATGTATTTTGTAAAATCTTAGAACCATTACCTGGACCTAGGCTGTACAAAATTAGGTACACAATTAATACAGTACTTACCTGCCACTATGTAAACTATAAAACAAACTAACACACTCATTGGATAACGTCATGAGTGATGTCATCAATTGATGACATCAATGGAGTCAGTTGAGATCTCATCACTGATGTCATAAATGTTGCCATAGAACGTGTCACAAGAGATGCCATATGTGGGGACATAAGCACTGCATGATGGGGCCCAAGTTATATTAGCATAGCTATTACTGGTGAATGTCTGTGTTTTAGTTTAAAAGGGTTATGTTATCATTGACAAATTCACCTAAATATAACAGTACATTCACCCTTTGTGTTTTTTCAGTGAAGATAGATAGATAGATAGATGGGTAGGCAGGTAGATAGGTAGGTAGGTAGATATGTAGATAGATAGATAGATAGATAGATAGATAGATTTGTTTTTAAATATCATCCAGTCCCAATGACTTTTCCCTTGCTTTTTATTTATCCAGCATATCCAGCCCATCTCAGATATGGATGGTTTATAATTTTATATAATGGTTCTCCAGCTTATTCCCTCTGTCGTGTAGAAAATTAAGTTTCTCATGAATCAACGCTTTTACTTCTCCTTTCTAACCATCCATTCATTCATTTTACAGAGGAAATTGAGCAACTCAGCTGCACTCAAACGTAAAAGACGCAAGCAGCCTATCCAAAACAAACACTAACTGCCTGAAATACATTCACCCCCGTAGTTACAAGTTATATGCGAATTTTACACAGTGATTATGCTTCGTCTACAGAGATAATGAGCAATTACTTAAGCAATTATGTACTATTTTGTGAACAGTCTAACAAATGGCTCACAGACAAAGCAATTCGCATAGCTGTGGAAGAAGCGCATTTAATTGAAAGCAGCGTCCATATTTTGGTTTTACTTTAAGGAAAAACGTGTTACTTTTTTTTAAACAAATGTAGTCCTTTTTACGGCTGCCAACAACTGTACGCAAGTACTTTGGTTCATTGCAGATCAGAAACGGAATACTTTTTTCTTGAATCTGTTCCATTTTATTCAGAAAATAACAAGCAATCATGCGAGGCTGCCTTTATTCTGGACCCTTCCTTCACATTTCACCTGCTTTTTTCACAGTCAAATTGTTGTTTTGGCAGCATCTCATTTTTGCAGACCCCTGACGCTGGCAATTTCCCTTCAGGATAGATAATTTAAGAAGATAGAGCATTTCATCCGCACTATTGTCAAGTTTTTTTTTTAAAGCAAGCTTTTGAGATTGATTAATCCATCACAACAATGTTCTCCCAGTTTGGCAGCACTGTTTCAACCAAAGAGTTTTAGAAGCAAAGCTCCAGGAAAAAAATGTATATTGAAACTTGAGACACAATCAATTGAATTAACACAAAGTATACCAACTGTATAATACCATACATTTTGTGAATGTACAGGTAACTTACATGGAAATGTATGTATTCATTAACGAGTTGCATCTGATCCTAATAGTAAATATCTATTCATTTTAATGTTGGTATACTCTGAATTATCAAGGTACAGACACAGCGCCTGATCACAAAACATTTTGGACCAGAGGTATTTCTTGTAATTGGTGGTAAGTTAAGACAGTGATTAACATAAACATCTTATACCACCATAATATGAATGCAGGTCTCTGTAGGTAATAACTCGCAACAACAATGTTAATGCATATTTGTTGTTTGGCATTTTGCTGTGTTGGTGATATTTTCTCTTGCTTTTTGTGTTGCTGTGCTTTTGGCTGTATTATTTCAAGTATTTGTTGTTGAGAGAGCGCAAACTGATATAAATATATGAGTACATCACACTTACCTATAGTAAGCACAAGTCATGATGAGAAATGCCATGAGTGCTAATAGTATCTGAAATTATATTCTAAATGTATAGCTAATATAGAGATTTAAGTAGAAGTGGAACTAATACAGAAATGTGTGACATTATATGATTTTATTAGACGTGATTATTTTGAATCTATGTCGTGTAGCTGTTAACACATAAGATGGTCTGTGGTAAAACGCAGAACGTGGTAGGCCTCAGGGCCAGAGCTGGAGCTAAAAGGGAAGGTGTTTCTTTTCACGACACAGATTGTTTAACGTTTTTGGTCATTGCATTAATGGGCCATGATTTAGAGTAATGTTTTCTAAATAATAGAATAAGAGTTTTAACATGCTTTAATTAAATGAAGAAATTGAATGCTATAATCATAATGTGGAATATTGTAGGCCTGAAATGTTTTAGCATTGATTTACACGTACATGTCTGGGCTGAGAAATGTTGCAAGCCTTTTTAGAAGTCTATGAGAGTTGGGTTCTTGGCGGCAGATATCTGTCTGCAACAGGAAAGGGGGGATCCAATTATAAGTGAATGAATAGAGGTCTGTTCAGTAGACGGCCCAGACATGGAGGAGGGTTCTGGAATGTTTAAGGGGTATCAGCGGGCCGGAGAAGAGACTGAGAAGCAAGGTCAACTCTAACGTCTGAGGCCCAATACAAAGCATCATGGAAAAAAG
This sequence comes from Lissotriton helveticus, assembly GCF_964261635.1. Taxonomy (NCBI): domain Eukaryota; kingdom Metazoa; phylum Chordata; class Amphibia; order Caudata; family Salamandridae; genus Lissotriton; species Lissotriton helveticus. The sequence goes on along the minus strand of NC_136063.1, from coordinate 899,249,492 downwards.
CCTGAAGTTGCACCACGTGAGAGGCGTTTCGCAAGGGGCGTCTCAAATGTTGTTGACTGTTTTGTATTAGGGACAGCACCCCTGGGTGGAGTTAGAGCAGAGACCTGAGGACCCTTTAGAGAGCGGATGGGTAGGCAGTGAGGGGTCATGACTGGAGAATTTTAGGTTTTCACCAAGAGACTTAGAGTGGGTGACTTCCCTTGGGGGTCATTCATTGCTGACACCTTTGTTAGGTTGGGATTTGGTTAAGTAGGGATACCATCTAGAACAGGGTAGGGACGCCTAACCTGTGTTTGTTTTCCTCCAACCTAAATGAAGGAGAGATATGCGTCTATGCTGATAGCTTTGCTATTTTTAGAACTTGTGTTAGTGATTTCTGTTGCTCGTCTGAGGGCTTTTCGAGAGCACATGTATGTAATTGGACCTGTGTATCTCGTGAATCTCATTCTGAGATGCTTGTATTTGCAGCTCATTATATCTTTACAATAAACTTTTGAAACCTAGAAGTTGTCCGTGATCTTTGAGGGTAGAGTCCTTTCTTGGGTGAACTAATTTGCAGATAGGTGTACTGTTTCCTTCCAAGACAGGCAATAAAGGTTCAGTCGACCAGATCGAGGTTTGGATCAATAGATATAAGGTATCGATCAAAATCTCGCCCTTTCAGTTGGTAGCTATAGAGGATGGTTGCCTTCTTGAGGACGGTGACCTAGGCCAGGTTAGCTTACCCCAAGGCCCCTAGAAATCGATGATCGGAAGAACAGCCCGCAGATGAAGATCCGGATGACGTGAGACAGAAAAAGCAGCAGTATCAGAGAGAGTGAGTATAAAGGGTTATGCGTGTTAGATTGCGGTGTTTTTGTATTGTATCTATGTTGTAATGTCTGGCGGAGTTGAATGTCTGTAGAGTGACTGTGGAACAGGTTGTGAGCGCGCGCAACCGGTGGAAATCTTAAGTTCAAGGAGAGCTTAAGTGGTTCGGGTGTATCGGACACCCAGAGTAATTGTCAACTAGTGTGAAGGGGGTCATGAGGTACCATTGATCACCCGAGAGACCGAGATAGGGGGAACGTAAGAGTGAGTGCGTGAGTAACGGACGCTGGTCGGAAGTTACTGTGTGTGTAAGTAACCTATCAGAAAGACGATAGACATCTCGTCAGTTGTGTTGACAATTACAGATAGACTGTGGACGTACAGTCGAGAGAAGTGACCGCTTGGTCGGAAGTAGTCATTTTTCAGTGTATGAATGGGACGCATGCATAACCGGGAGACGAGTTGAGAAAGGAGGGGTGCTGCTGCGAAGCGGAGAAAAGAGACGTCAGGTGGTGTCGCGCAGCGATTGGCTGACAGGAGAAAGACCGCGCTGTGATAGGCCAGCTAGCGAACACGTCATACAGGGTCGCGACGTGATTGGCCAACAGGAGAAAGACCGCGCTGTGATAGGCCAAGCTAGCAAAGCCGCGACAGGATTGGTGGATTGTCATCAGGAAGTAAACAGAGTAGCGAGGCTGGATTTTGTGCGCATAATTATGAAGTGTTTTAAATGGTTGAAAGCGCTGTTTAAGAAAGAGAGGAGAGGATCGTATGAAGGGGAAGAAGCCCCGCCGGAGGGTACGCCAGCTCGTTATATGGCAGTAAATGTTGGGTTGCATACGATCCTTTGGATATCAGAGTGGAGTAAGATTACTGAAGGAAATGAGGAACTGACGTTCCCGAAGTACGGGACGTTCAGATTAGAGGTGTTACATCGATTGAAATCAGTCATGACCTCAAAGAGACCCTTGCCTAGACCAACCCAGTTTGAAGCCCTTGAGGCATGGCTTAGGGCAGCGCATGAAAGGAATATGAACAGACGGCAAGAAAGGGTGAAACGCTCGGTAAGGGCAGTGCAGGATGCCAGGTGGGATGCGGATGCTAAAAGATGGAGAGTGCATAATTTGGAAATAAATAAACTGTACCCAGTGTTAGAGGCGCCAGTAAATAAAAGCCCCATAGAAGAAGATGACGAGAGCGAAACAGAGGACAGCCTGATAAACAGATTACTGACAGACAGGCCACCCCCGTATAATAGAGCAGGGGGAGAGGTCGAGAATACCGAAGGAGAAAAGGGGGGCAATGCAGGAGAGCATAGACTGCTTCCCAGTTCAGAGTGGGATCCTGAGCCAAAGAAAGAGTTGCTCCAGCCTAGTCAGGTGCAACAGGTGGTCGGTAGGTTTGTGGTACAAAGAGCGCCGGAAACGGAAAGCGCCACATCCTACCCATTGCCAGATGCACTACAGGTACCTGTTACCATAGGTCCTATAATATCGATATATGACCAAGAGAGAGCAAAAGGGGAAGAACGGAAGCGGAAAGACAGAGAAAGAGCAGAGCAGGCAAGGAGGAACGATACCACTAATTCCCCAAGTCAGATGCCAATACCCAGAGAGTGGAGTACCCCGATGCACACAGCAGGGGACCCAGGAGGAGATCCTGGGGGCCCTAGATGGCCAATGGATCTGAGGGGATCTGGACGAAAATCCTTTCAAGAGCTAAATGAGTACATGAAGCAGTGGGATGAGGCAGTGAAGGCTCAAAAGTGCATCAATGCTGCAGAAGCAGAAAGGGAAAGTCAGGACAGCAGAGCACGAACTCACTGCGGGGCTGGGGAGAGTAGCCCGGAGTGGGACTGTAGAGGGAGTAGGGGAGTCACCCATTGGGCCCGGAATGGAGGTAGAACAGACCTGGAAAACGGGGGCCCCGGGAGTGAAGGGGTGGCGTGCCCAATACTCAGTGAAGGGGAGAGGAGAGCGCAAGAGTACAGGAACAGCTTTAAATGTCCACACTGTGTGCCCGGCACCAGAGAACTGAATGGGAGTTGTGAGAGGTCGCACCATAGTCCCTGTGATGACAGAAATGAGCGCAGCCCAGGGAATATGGGGAACCAGGAAGGATCGTATCGGATACTGAGCGATACGAGGCAAAGGGAGTGTAGCGACCAGAGGGAAAATAACAGAGAGATGTGCGGTGAGAGGAGAGAAGAAGACGAGAGTGGGCAGAGAGAGAGTAGGGATAAAAGGCCCGTGTTCCATCACCTTCCAAGATTGGATGGCCGAGCATGGGACCTGGAGAGATGGGAGCAAGGGAGGCCACCCATTAATTCTCCTGAGCCCAAACGCAGAGCTCGAAGTTGGGATGGTAGGGAGACCAGTGAGCCCCCTTCAAAAGACATATTGCGAGCTGAGATAAAAGCCAAGAGACTTGATGTCTCCAGCTTAAGGTCAGATCTGGATGACATGGTAGATGGTACCCTGCCTTTAGAAAGAATGGAAATGTATGAACAGGATGAAATACTGTATATGGCAAAGGACATCACACGAAAAGCGAGAGCAGTCCATGAGAAGTTAGTCGAACTAGCAGGCAAATATATGGTGGACTTGTCAAGAACCAAAGCATTACAGGGTAACCACAGGCTACATTACTCAGATCGAGATCTAGATGAGAGGAGAACGATTGGGCTGAAAACACACATAAGGGAACTGATTACTGGAATAAGGACATGGAGGGCACTAGATAAATGGGAAGAGAGGTGGTCCAAGAAAGGGACCGGCAGAAGAAGCATGATTGGTATAACACCAGGACAGCAGGGAATAGAAGCTTACCCTTTGCGTGAAGTTGCCAATGGGAGCTATGTACATGTCCCTTGGAGTAGGGGAGATTTAGCTGCTTTTACCACATCTTTCCCCAAGTTACGAGAGAGCCCCGTGGAGTGGTACAAGCAAGTCGAGAGGTTTGTAAAGATCTCAAAAGTCCTATGGATAGATCTGAACACGCTGTTTGACATTGTAGTACCAGGAGATCTGTGGACAGCATGCAAGGTTAGCGCTGAGTGGCCCACAACGGAGCCAGAGAGAGATGCTAGGACTAATGGGCCGTCCGAGATCGTGATGGCAAAATTCGAGAGAGTGATGACTTGGCTGAAAGAGAAGGTGCCAATGCAAGACATAGATTGGGTCAGAATAGACAGAACGAGACAAGAACCCAAAGAGACAGTCCATGAATATTACGAGAGATTGCTGAAGGCGTTTAAACAGTATAGCGGCTTGGATGTAATGGATCCAAAGGACATAGGGCAATTCGTGTCCAAGTTCGTCCTGGGACTGAGACCGGATATTAGTTTAATGATTCAGCAACACTCGATTTGTTGGCAAAGTAGACCCCTAGATGAAATACTGAGATATGCCAGGTACTGCTGTGATGAGGTAGACTCCAAGGCTAAGAAACTAAAAGAGAAGCTGATGGTGGTACAATTGCAGGCAGCAGGAAAGGGGGGACCGCAACAACAGCAGCAAGGGACAGGTACAGGAGGTAAGAAGCAGTACAGTCAGAACAAGGGTAATGAGGAGAGTACTACCTTTAGACCCAGAGTAGACATAGCTACCTTGAAGAAAACGACTAGGTGTCACCAGTGCAACGAGTTGGGGCATTGGAAACGCGAGTGCCCTTACAATGTAGAGATCGGAGAGCAAGAGATAGAGGAGGAAGAGGTCCAGAGCGCACCTATGAGAGGGGCGACGCCATACCAAGGAAAGGTGCTCAAAGGGGGGGGGGCTCCTCCCCGAGCCCAGTTCCCGCAACCTCCTCGAGTAGGGAGTATGGGTAAGACCTATAGACAAATGCCCCTGTTTGTGGAAGGTGAAGAGTGCTATTATGTGGACCCATTAACCGGACAGAGAGTGGAAAGAGAAGACTGCACCCTTGGGGCAGCCTTAGAGGTAGATCAGAGGGGACCCTATGTTGAAGCAGAAGTAGCAGGGTGCCCTACGACATTTCTGGTGGACACAGGAGCCACTAGATCCACGATCAGATCAGCTGCAGTTCCAGACCTGCCCATGTCTGGAGAGACCATACAGGTGGTAGGGGTCGCAAACAGGAGAATAACCAGCCAATTGACAGAACCGGTACAGGTGAAAATAGGGAAGTACAGCGATGAGCACCAATTTGTGGTTTGCGATTCAAGCCCTGTGTGTCTGCTAGGAAGAGACCTGTTGTGCAAATTGAATTGTACTATATATTGTACACCCCAGGGAGTGGAGGTATTGACTAATGATGATGATGCAGATTTCAAAGTTGCAAACTCAAGAATATGTGTGGAGCTGTACCCTACTTTGACAGTAGACGAGCTTCCCTGGGATTTGAGAGAGACAGTGGCATCAGAGGTATGGGATTTCACTGGGGAAGAGATTGGATTAGTCAAAGGGGTGGACCCAGTGAAAATTGTAGTGAAACCGCATGCTGAGTTCCCAAGAACACCCCAGTATAAATTGACTCCAGAAACGATTGCAGGCATAAAACCCGTGATCGAGTCCATGATTAAACAGGGAATACTGAAAGAAATCGTGGGTAGTCCATGTAACTCCCCGATTATGGGTCTGCAGAAACCCAATGGGAAATTCCGGATAGTGCAGGACCTTCGAAAGATTAATAACATAGTCGTTTCATGTTGTCCAGTGGTACCGAATCCATCAGTGATACTGTTTCAGATTCCATTCCAAGCTGAGTGGTTCACTGTGATAGATCTTTGTCAGGCTTTCTTTTCGATCCCTTTGGACGAAGATAGCCATTTTCTTTTCGCATTTAAGCTGGAAAATCGCGTCCTAACATGGTGTCGTATCCCTCAGGGGTATACAGAGAGTCCATCGATCTTTAACCAGCTTCTGAAGAAAAATCTTGAAGGTCTAGTGCTGCCCCAGAAGTCAGTTCTGGTCCAGTACATAGACGACCTCCTTGTGGCGTCAGAAACAGAAGAAGCTTGCAGGGAAGATTCCATTGCTTTGTTAAATCACCTAGCTGCCAATGGGCACAAGGTGTCCCCGGGAAAATTGCAGTACTGCCTGACAGAAGTACAGTACTTGGGACACAGAATTGAGAAAGGGAAACGAAAGGTGTCACCAGACAGGATAGAGGCGATCATGAAAATGAACGCGCCTCAGACACAGAGAGAGGTCAGGATGTTCCTAGGGATGGTGGGTTATTGCCGACAGTGGATCGTGAACTTTTCACTGAAAGCAAAGCCCTTGCAAAAACTGACGCACAAAGAGGTGAGTGATCCGGTACCATGGGACAAAGACTGTTTGATGGCGTTCCTACAGTTGCGAGAGGACCTGTGTCGTGCTCCGGCATTGGGAATGCCTGATTACAATAAACAATTCTTTCTTTACTGTTGTGAGAGAGAAGGTTGTGCGTTGTCTGTGTTGGTCCAAATCCATGGGAATGCCCGTAGACCAGTTGCTTATTTCTCGGCTACTTTAGACCCAGTAGCCGCAGCGTTGCCCGGATGTCTCAAATCCGTTGCTGCAACGGGTGTCAGCATTGAGAGATGTGAAAATATTGTTATGGGGCACCCGTTAGAGGTGTGCGTGCCACATTCTGTTGAACTGTTGATGACCAGGACCAAAACACAGCATCTGACCAATAGCAGGCTCACGCGCTATGAGCAAGTTATTCTTGCTGCAGAGAACGTGACCCTCAAGAGATGCTCTGTTTTGAACCCTGCTACCTTAATGCCACTTCCAAATGATATTGATGATGATGATGAATATACAGACCATGACTGTCTCGATGTGACTGAACTATGCACCAAACCCAGACCCGACATCGTAGATGAGCCACTGACGGACCCAGATGAAGTTTTCTTTGTCGATGGCTCATGTGTAAGAGACGAAGTTGGGCAGTTGAGAGCAGCTTATGCTGTTTGTACAATTGAAGGAGTTGTGGAAGCAGGGTGCCTGGAAGGAGTACACTCCGCTCAGGTAGCCGAGATTATTGCCCTGACACGTGCTTGCTTAGCAGGCAATCAAATTCGAGTCACCATCTACACCGACAGCCAATACGGGTTTGGGGTAGTTCATGATTACGGGCAGTTATGGTCTCAAAGAGGGTTCATGACTTCTTCAGGCTCTCCCATTCGCAATGGAGAGTTTGTGCGCTTGTTGTTAGAAGCATTGCAATGTCCAGCAAGTATCGCAGTTGTAAAGTGCATCGCACATACCAAAAATGAGGACTTTGTTTCGAAAGGCAATAGATATGCTGATGAAGTTGCGCGGTATTGCGCAGAACAAGGTTACTCTTTCACAGAGGTGGATGTGGGTGGAATAAATGTGAGAACTGAATTAGCCATGATACTGGAAACTGTTGATACTTGGGATGAATTGTCAACCATGCAAGAAAATGCTCCTGATTCAGAAAAGGAAACATGGGAAAAGGCAGGATGTGTAATGGGTGAGACTCATTTTTGGGTCTCAGCAGACGGCAGAGCAGTGTTGCCCAATGAGATGGTGAGTCCAATGGCTAGACTCATACATGGTCCCGTACACTTAGGGAGAGATGCTATGCTGAGAGTGTTTAGACAGACTTGGTACAATCCTAAGTTTAGAATAGCAGCAGAAGCAGTGTGCCAGCGTTGTGTGACCTGCCAGCAGCTGAATGTAGGGAAAAGAACACCAGTTGCGCTAAGTCACATAGGAAGGTCTGGAGGTCCATTCAACAGAATGCAGATAGATTTCATTGAAATGCCAAGATGCAACCGCCTCCGCTATGTCTTGGTGGTTGTTTGTGTGTTCTCCAGATGGGTTGAGGCATACCCTACACGTAGGTGCGACACCCTCACAGTGGCTAAGTTACTGCTTAGAGAACTTATCCCTCGGTTCGGGGTGCCGGCCTTTTTGGAATCAGATAGGGGAACACATTTTAACAGCGAGCTTGTGAAGATGATTTGTGTTGCACTGAATATCGACCAAAAGCTCCATTGCAGTTACCGACCAGAAGCCTCAGGAATTGTGGAACAAATTAATGGCACGATCAAGTCCAGAATAGCGAAAGTTTGCTCCTCAACGACCCTGAATTGGCCTGACGCCCTGCCATTAGTACTCATGAGCCTTCGTAGTACCCCAGACAGAAGAACAGGGTTGTCACCACATGAGGTGTTAATGGGGAGAGCAATGAGACTGCCATCTATTCCAGCTACTGCACTGTTAAATATCACAGATGATATGATCCTGGACTATTGTAAGGGGCTGTCTGACGCCATGCGTTCTGTGTCCCTTCAGGTGCAGGCTGCAGAGGTTCCAGCGTGCCAGGGCCCTTGCCATGACCTGTATCCTGGGGACTGGGTCCTGGTGAAGAAACATGTGAGAAGAAGCTGCTTGGATATTCGTTGGCGTGGGCCCTACCAGGTCATCCTGATCACAAGTACAGCTGTAAAGGTGGGAGGCCTGCCCAACTGGATACACGCGTCGCATACGAAAAGGGTTCCAGCACCTCTGGAAACAGCTCCTCTCTCGGATGGACGTCCAGCTGAGGACCAAGAAGCCATAGAGGGGGCTAGCCAAGCTGTAGAGGTGCCAGTGGAAGCAGGGAACGAGTCTGACCAAGCTGAGGACGGTCAGTACAACAGCGAAACAGAAGACGCTACAGAAGGAGAAGACAGCTGGGAGTACGAGTCTGACCCTGACAGGTCTGAAAGAGAGCGAGAACAGACCAGAAGGAGAAGGAGTAGAAGGGCACGTGGAGAAGCAAATTGGCCGCAAAGAAGAAGTTCTAGCCTGAGGTCAACTCCAGAAGCAACCCTTCCTCCGATATCAGAAGACTCAGACCCAGAAGAAGGTGCTCAGGGCGCTGAAGCACCAGACCGAAGAAGGTCAAGAAGAGTGCGTGTGCCTAACAGAAGATACTCCACACCTGAGTGGACATATCTGGCGACAAATGTCTGTGAAACCGGAGACAGGGAGGATCCGAGCGGTGGTGGTGTCCAGTTCTGAGCCCATTATCACCGTGGAAATACAACTGTTGGTACCCGGTGTCGAACAAGAAGGGTCACTAACATTCGTGCTCCCCAGACCTCCCCGCCTCAGCAAGTTAAAACACATGTTTCTTACAGAATTGAAATTCCCCGACTTTGGTACCACGATAACAGCACATGAAGAGCATACTCTTCGCATGGAAATATTGAACTATGCTATTGAAGCTGCAACCACAAATCTAATAGTCGATTGTTAAAGGACTTTGTAAATAAAGCAAGCAGAAGAAAAGAAGATTACCTAGCGCCCAGGAAGCAGAGAATTTTAGGGAACCCCTTGAGTGGATGGAGAAGGGCTAGGGTTGTCTTTTTGAACTGTGAAAGGACTTTTTGCGAAAAAGGCTGTCAGCCTCCAGCTGTGTGGATTCTAAAGACAAAAAAAGGATTGAAAGAGACTGTAAAGGAACGAGAGGAAAAGAACTTTTTTTGCAAAGAGAAAGGGAAAGCTAGATTGTCTGACGAAATGGAGGCCGGCACCCCGAACCGCAGAGCTAAATGTATAATAGGTACACTAATAGTAGGAGTGATAATATTAATAGCTTTAGTGGTAACAATTTCTTATGTAAAGGGACATGAGGAAGAGGTAAAGGTAACTGATGCGAATTCTGTAGTAACACTTACACCCACTGTTGCAGGTGAGAAACGGGAAAACACTCAAGAGAAAGCGTTATTGGCTGCAGAAGCCCGCAGGTTACATGTAGACGAGTCCCAAGGAGACTTTAGGTCAAATGCTTATGCTAAACTTTTGTATGAATACGTGGATGCCATGGAGGTTAAGGATTGCTACGTCTGCATGCAGTTGCCGGCGTCTGTAGATGAAGGAATTCGATATCATCACCTCCCTCTGACATATGGCATTACATGTAGCTTATTGCTTAGTATATTTTATGAGAGAGATAGTTTTGAATACTATTTCTCCAATTATGATTCTGTGTTGCCAGAAGTCCCGAATTATAAGCAGATGAATAAATGGGATTACTGGAAGAGTGAAGACAGATTGGCCAAGTTCTTCATTCCTTGGATTACCTTAGATACTTCACATGCCCGTAGAAATAATCTGACATGCAAGGTGTCAGAAGTCGAGAAAAAGTTCATAGGGCAGGTGGATGATCGTTACAGGAGACAAAAGATTTTGAAAAAATCAGGACAAGGGAAATTAGATTGGACCGAGGAAGAGAAGTCACATAAGAGAAAGGGTAGTAGTGGTCCAATAGCTTTAGATAAAGCGCAGAGAGGAAAGTTATGTCTTCACCGAGCCAAAACGTATTATGAAAATGTATACGTGGGTGAAGTTGACTGTGAACATGCTTTTAATTTAGAGTACTACACTAAGGATTTCCTGAAGGGAATGCAAGTGATTCCAAATGTGTATTTTGTATGTGGAAGAAATGCTTACGTGAGACTACCTGACAACTGGTATGGATCATGTTACTTGGCAATTGTCTTCCCCAAAATATATCATGCACAAGACTTATTGATCATTGAGGGCCAGACATCATCGAGGGGAAGGAGAGATTTAGGCGATGCAGAAATGGTTGGAGATGTCTTTGGAGCTATGTTCCCTCTTTTGGGAATAATCCTTAATGATGTTAAAATTAGACGACTGGCAACAGTTGTCGACAGGTTGTCTGCCAGCACTGCTCAGTCCTTAATGCTGGTAGAAGGAGAGATGCAATCGATAAGGGCTATGGTTCTTCAAAATCGGCTTGCATTAGATGTCTTATTAGCGAAAGAGGGCGGAGTCTGTAAGGCTTTGAAGGTTCAGGAATGTTGCACTTACATTCCAGACCTTTCAAAACCCCTTGAGAAAGTTATTAAGAACATAACTAATATACACAAAGAGATCGAAGACTTGAGTAGAGAAAATGTCTGGGAAAAGGTGGGCCATGGAATGAGTACAGTTGGAGGGTGGTTTTCCACCTTGGGCAAAAGCTTTATTTGGTATATCCTAAAGCCTATCATCATAATATTGATCTGTGGGATAATATTGTGGGGATTGGTGAGGGTATTCAAATGGTACAGAGCAAGAAGGTCAGAAAGGGCCCAAAGAGAACAGTTGCAGAGATTGGCTGCCATACAAGATAATCAGTACAGGAGCCTGAGAGCTCTGGAAGCACAGAGAATGCCAGCAATAACTGCAGTTTAAATGTTAGTGATGACCCCGAGAGGTCATCAAAGGGGGGAACTGAGAGAGCGCAAACTGATATAAATATATGAGTACATCACACTTACCTATAGTAAGCACAAGTCATGATGAGAAATGCCATGAGTGCTAATAGTATCTGAAATTATATTCTAAATGTATAGCTAATATAGAGATTTAAGTAGAAGTGGAACTAATACAGAAATGTGTGACATTATATGATTTTATTAGACGTGATTATTTTGAATCTATGTCGTGTAGCTGTTAACACATAAGATGGTCTGTGGTAAAACGCAGAACGTGGTAGGCCTCAGGGCCAGAGCTGGAGCTAAAAGGGAAGGTGTTTCTTTTCACGACACAGATTGTTTAACGTTTTTGGTCATTGCATTAATGGGCCATGATTTAGAGTAATGTTTTCTAAATAATAGAATAAGAGTTTTAACATGCTTTAATTAAATGAAGAAATTGAATGCTATAATCATAATGTGGAATATTGTAGGCCTGAAATGTTTTAGCATTGATTTACACGTACATGTCTGGGCTGAGAAATGTTGCAAGCCTTTTTAGAAGTCTATGAGAGTTGGGTTCTTGGCGGCAGATATCTGTCTGCAACAGGAAAGGGGGGATCCAATTATAAGTGAATGAATAGAGGTCTGTTCAGTAGACGGCCCAGACATGGAGGAGGGTTCTGGAATGTTTAAGGGGTATCAGCGGGCCGGAGAAGAGACTGAGAAGCAAGGTCAACTCTAACGTCTGAGGCCCAATACAAAGCATCATGGAAAAAAGCCTGAAGTTGCACCACGTGAGAGGCGTTTCGCAAGGGGCGTCTCAAATGTTGTTGACTGTTTTGTATTAGGGACAGCACCCCTGGGTGGAGTTAGAGCAGAGACCTGAGGACCCTTTAGAGAGCGGATGGGTAGGCAGTGAGGGGTCATGACTGGAGAATTTTAGGTTTTCACCAAGAGACTTAGAGTGGGTGACTTCCCTTGGGGGTCATTCATTGCTGACACCTTTGTTAGGTTGGGATTTGGTTAAGTAGGGATACCATCTAGAACAGGGTAGGGACGCCTAACCTGTGTTTGTTTTCCTCCAACCTAAATGAAGGAGAGATATGCGTCTATGCTGATAGCTTTGCTATTTTTAGAACTTGTGTTAGTGATTTCTGTTGCTCGTCTGAGGGCTTTTCGAGAGCACATGTATGTAATTGGACCTGTGTATCTCGTGAATCTCATTCTGAGATGCTTGTATTTGCAGCTCATTATATCTTTACAATAAACTTTTGAAACCTAGAAGTTGTCCGTGATCTTTGAGGGTAGAGTCCTTTCTTGGGTGAACTAATTTGCAGATAGGTGTACTGTTTCCTTCCAAGACAGGCAATAAAGGTTCAGTCGACCAGATCGAGGTTTGGATCAATAGATATAAGGTATCGATCAAAATCTCGCCCTTTCATTGTGTTGTACCGTGGTTGCAGCCGCGGCCGGCAGTGGGAGTACCTGCAGGGCGGTGACGTGGGGAGGGGGAGGGGCAGGCTGGGGGCTAGTAATGTATGGATTACGGAGCTTCCCAGGTAAGTAAACATTTTAAATAAATAAAACGAATTTCGTTGAGTGCACTGTACCCCCAAATGTGATGCAGTGCGCGCAACGAAATTCGTTTTATTTTTAAATGTTTACTTACCTGTAAAACTCCGTAATCCATAAATTACTACCCCCCACCCTGCCCCTCCCCCCCCCCCACGTCACCGTCCTGCAGGTACTCCCACTGTCGGCCGTGGCTGCATGGTTGCTATATTATCTTCTGTTTTGCTTGCCTTGTTGTGTTGTGCCCTGTTTCAATTGAATTTCTCTGCTGTTTTGCATATGTAATTGTACTTTGTTTTGCTGTCCACTTTACATTGTGACAGAGATTTGAGAGAATGGGAGCTGTATCACTAAATATGTTTTACTGGCTCTATTTCATGTCCTTGGGGCAGCCGCGGCCCATGGAGGGAGTTGCGGTGAGGCAGGCAGGCGGGGCGGGGGAGGGGCAGGGTGGGCGGTGATAAACACTGGAATCTGGATGATTGCAGGTAAGTAAACATTTAAATTAATAAAACTAATTTCGTAGCGCGCCCTGCAACGAAATTCGTTTTATTAATTTAATTATTTACTTACCTGCAATCATCCCCGCATCATCACCGCAGCTCCCTCCACGGGCCGCGGCTGCCTTGGGGGTAAGTTAAGGCAGTGCGGTGTGCAAACACCTTTTACCACTGTATTATGAAAGCAGGTTTCTGGACATGGTGATGCCTCATAAAAATGTTTGCATATTTGTGACAGAAACTATGTGCCGGCTCACAACATATTTTTAATGGCACTGTTTCAAGTCCTTAGTAGTAAGTTAGGGCAGTGCTTCCTCCAAACAGCTTTTTCATCATATTACAAAAAACGGATTCTGGAAGTGGTAACTTGTGACAAGAATGTTAGTATATATTTGTTGTGTGGCTTTCTGTTGTACCGGGTGATGTGTTCTAGTTTTCTGCTGCTATGTTTGTGAGATGCATTTTTGCATTGGTATGTTTTGTGTTTACCTGCGGTTGCTGTGTTGTGTTGTTTTGATGTGCCCTGTTGTGTTTCTTTGTGAATGTTATTCTGCTATGTTCTGTGGTTTAGTTTAGATATGTCAACACATGATGCAACATTTCCAGTCACAAGCAGCACATGCCCTGAAAGTTCCTATTTCAATCAACCATTAATCCCTTCGGTGCTCATGACGAGCTCAGCTCGTCATGAGGCACGGTGCTCGTGTGCTCATGACGAGCTGAGCTCGTCATGACCACACCCATTTTCATTATGGTCCAGCGCTGCAGGAGAATTTCCCAAGCAGCCAAGGTGTTAACCAATGTCTAAGGTGGTAAAATAACACTTCTCCAGCTATTCAACTACTTAAGATATCAGTGAGTCCAAAACTGTAGCAGAAATTGTTTCTTAGCTGAGCACTCCCAGTGCTCATGTTATGTGATACAACTCCATGTCTTCACTTAGCCTTCCAAGTGCGCAATTTATGTGATACAGTCCACTGAGTCTTTAGCTGATTAGAAACCTCTTAAACTGATAAGATTCCTCAGCTGCTTAATAGCTCCCCACATTGAAATGTGTATTTCTTGCTGGGTACAGTTCCATTCTGGTAGCATTGGCCAATGCCCTTCTTCGGAGGACTGGGTGCCGGCAGTGTGTAATTCAATTGCTTTTCAACACATATTCAATACCACTGAAAATGACTCCCTGTTTACCTGCTCTAGGCAGTCCATGGTGCCATATATAACTTTAGTCGATGCTGTACCTCGAAGATCATCAGGAAAGGCATGTGCAGCCAATCTGATTTGATGCAAGCAGAGGAGTCCAAACATCGGATCAATTCAGTTCAGTTTCAGTTTGTAAAACATTCTTCAATTTTAAGAAAAATCTTAAACATGCATTTACAAAATAGATCTTACATGAAGCAATAAAATAACATTCCAAGTATCATGATAAATACATGCACAATGTGTGGTTTTAAAATGGGAAAAACATAAAATAGATAAGAATTACATAAAAACAACAGAGTCCTCTATCAACCAACAGTTCTAATAAAGAAAGTCTCTAATAGAACATCTGATTAAACACTCATAGAACATTAAAACCCAAAACTAAAAACCAGTTATTCTTCCATAGATGTACAAGCTCTAACTGCTGTTTTTACAAAGGAACTAACTCGAAAGCACGCCTCAGCATTATCTAAAAGTTGCAAATAAAGCAACAAAATTCTATACTGCCTGAACACAAAGGGATATATTCACAAGAATGTGTGATGACTACCGCAAGAGTAGCATAACACAACTTTCAGCATCGCAGCCTATGGTGGGAAAATAACCCTGTGTCAACGTGGAATTCACAATGCGAGAGTAGCATGAGATAGATACCAGATAATGTGGCAAATGTCCACGTGACAATCAACGCCATGCCGCAAAAATACGATACGCGTACGCAAAAAAACATGCGATGAGGCCAACCGCGGTACTAAAAAAAGTGAAAAACAGCCACAGGCCTGCAAATCCCACGCGTCTGGCGGGACAATGCACCATAAAAACCACAGAAAAAATACCCCAGAAACAAGCCAAAGCATGTAGCAACATGGATGCACCCTGACCCAGCGCAGAGGCCAACTCGAACCCCACAACACCCACAGAGTACCAGCAAGGAACAACGGGGTCAGGGAAGGCGGCAAAGGAGAAGAGGGAGAGGAAGACGGGGTGTAGACCCCAGGAAAACAAGACCAGCATCACAGAGGTGACAGAACACTACCAGCAACTGACCCACTAGCAGACCACCTGGATTGCAGTCGGAGTGCCGAGGAGGCCAAACCAGAAGGCCAATAGGCGCCAGCATGACATGACTACCTAAACCAGGCACCAACCCGCTGCCAACAGGAAGGCAGCAACGGCAACAGGAGGTGGCAGTCCAGCGCCACTGGAGGAGCTGGAGGAAACTTAGGCCACAGTCATCAGTGTGGAGACAGTGCAAGGAGTAGGGAGTACGGACACAGCTCTAGAGGACCTGACACAACCTCAACAGGGAGTGCAACGAACAGGGACTGGGTTGATGGGGGGAGATGGGCACAATAGCATACAAGCACAAGGAGGTGTAGCACACTGCACACCCACAACCATCCACGATCATGTCCCAGATCCCCTTGGCACACTGCAGCACACACACATAGCACGAACAGCACACCCACATTGACGACAACGTTGAACAATGCGCATAGCCAACACTGTAGAACAGAGGACACAAGTGGCTCTGCACATGCACAGAAACATGCCTACTACATCTGACAGGGCCGGAAACTGTGAAATGGAAATGTACGCGTACGACCTCACATCCATACGGTAGTCCAAATGTACACCGTCCCGCAGAAGAATCCAGCACCACCAAACAGTCACAATGTACATTGCCATACAGTCTGCATGCAAATCAGCACAATGTGCCAACATACATGTCAACTCAAAGTCAACATGCGCCTCCCCTTCACATCGCAGAGGGGCACACAACACCTTCAGCAGAGCACAGAATACAACACATCAGTGATGTTGGAGAGGACCACCACACCGTCAACACCGACGCCCTACAACAGCCCATGGATATCTCATGCAACCCCCTACCAGGACCCGGCCTGCCAAGCTACTCAGGGGGGAACACCGAGCCTGCAACAGACCACACAGTAGGAAGAACCTGCAAGCACAGCTGGCTCACAACACTTCACCCACCCACACATGGCACCCCAATGCCATGTGTCAGCACGCCAAAAGGAGGTGTCCCAACAGGTGTGGGTGGGGGCCAAAGCCATGGAATGCAAACCAGGACACATACATAGGTGTCCATCAACCTTCAGGGCCCACCCACACCCAACTAAGGAGACCCACACTGCCATAGAGACACATGCAGATGGACGTTCACAGTACGGACCCACGCCCAGGGGCACACAAAGAGCAGTAACACACCCATGTTGGCTATGCGTACGATGGCCCTGGCCACTCCCCTTATGAATTGAGTGTGTGATGACAAAGCTACATGTCCAAGCTTCAACTCGCTGCCTGCGGTGACATGTTTGCATCCGATGTACACAGAACAATGTAATGTTGTAGGGTCCAGGACCCTCACGCATACAATACCCCAGTTCACACACAGTTAACATGTTGAACTGGCTTTGGGCACATGCGCCCGACCCCTTTATTGGCAGGGCCACATGTACAGTGACGCCTGTGCTGGATGTGTGTGGGGGGAGTGTAAGCCATTCCACACGGAATGTCTTATGCTGGCAAACATTTGAACATTGGTCACCAGTGCAATGGCAACAAAGAAACACATGCATAACAGAGTTAACTGCTAAACAACATGGTGTGAGGTGGAGAAAGTCCAGAGGACAGCCAACATGCAAACGGAAATGTAAGTGAGTTGCATTGCACTGGGGTTGGGACAATAGAGATGAGCTCGCTCATGTGAAGAAAACGTCTTGGATTGTGTCCCTTCAACATGTTCCTGATGCAGATACAGTGGGGTGTGTTAGACCTGCATCATCTTCCCCATCAACGTCTCAGGCCCCTCACACTGTTAGAGGTGACATTGCTGCGCAACCGCCCCACAGCACAAAACACAATCGGCAACGGACAATGGCCTGCGGTGCACAGAGTCACTGGCACCTGGAGTTCTGAGCAGGGTATCAGGCCGATGATGGCATCCACAACAGGCCTGAGCCACTCCGTAAGTCTGTCAGGACCACCGTTTCAACTCTGGCAGATGGCTGTTGGAGGTAGTCCTTGCGGTGGTGATGTGTGCCCCCTGCGGTGATGCGACACACGGGCTGGTCTGGACTCGCTTTGATGTGTGAGGCCTGTTGGGACGCATTTGGGCCCGGAGGCTGCATACAGCACAAGGCCACAGAGAAATGGCATTGATGACCCCAAGGCCTATGCTTCAGGGGCCATCCAATGTCTCCGGAGAGGGGGCCCCACACCTGACCAGCACAGAGTTAGTGGCCCCTGATGCACTGCGGCGGCACAGGCACCCAGCCACGGGACGGTGACTTGCAGTGCAGTCAGATGGGCCATGTGACCTGAGCTGTGTGTTTTAGAGTTTTGCGGGGGACAGTGGAAGGTGCCCTCCAGGCCATGATCGCTCGGGGTCACCAACTTGACATTGAGGACCGCAAGCAAGCAAAAAATGCACGCTACGCGCTTTTGCACTGTGATATGTGCATTTTGCTTAGCGCGTGGTAGCACAAACTACGTACCCTCCGTAAGCGTAGTGTAGTCCTACGCTCAGGCCTAGCCAGGTGGATGTTGTGGCCCTCTTGGGTGCCCAGGCTGCATGATGTGCGGCTCCAGGGCATCTATTGCCCTTCCGATGACTCCCTGAGCTGGGCTCCTTTTTGTGGTACAGGCTGCCGTCCGACTTCACACCAGGTCAGAGCTGGTGTTACTTTCCTGCTGCTAACGTGCCTTATCGCATGTTTTGTGTTCTTATCACCGATCTGGCTGGTAGTTGTGAATGTTGAGGTGTGTTGTTGTCGCGCCTTTTTGCACGGGAACGCCTACTCTCCATCTCATTAGTGAAAGTTGTGGGGGTCCACTGTGGCAAAGTTTTTTGTGGCTGCTATCGTGGGTAATCTGGTGCTGTGGACTGTTAGCACCAGCTTTTGAATGGTGCAGTAAATTTATCACAACTTTGGCT
Source organism: Lissotriton helveticus (assembly GCF_964261635.1). NCBI lineage: Eukaryota > Metazoa > Chordata > Amphibia > Caudata > Salamandridae > Lissotriton > Lissotriton helveticus. The sequence continues at coordinate 899,231,269 of NC_136063.1, read as the reverse complement.
GCGCTAAAGTGCAGTTAATTCGGTGATAGCTCCTTGTGAATATGCCCCCAAACCTGAGGGCTACTACAAAAAATTTCAGGCCCAAACCAAAAGCTTAGTAATCGGCAAACAGTCTCAGCCTTAAATTGAACTAAATTGAAGACCTTTCCCACCAAGGTAAATAGAGATCTAAATACTAGGTAGTAGTGCTAGTTCCCTTACATTGAATATAATCTTTAACACAGGACTGCTCTAATTCATCCCTTAACCTCTCTGTCCAGCTAAACTCCAAGAAAGTACACTTGACAATCTATTTATTGTTCTTCGAAAGGGCCTCCAGCATATAAAAACATATAAAAACATGCAGAAGGCCAATCTTACGTGATAAGCAAGCCATGGTAGCCGAAACCCAATCCTACAGGCTAGACAATCCTTAATAATCTACCTGTTCACGCCTGTATAATGAGAGGACCAAATAGACACCCAAAGCATCAAAGTGCTAGACACTTTGGATCCGAAACATACTGCAATGATAACTATGTGTGCGTTTATATAGTGTGAGAATGCTTGTAAGACTGAGAGGAGTCTCCTGCAGACTCAATTTTCCTCAAGCTGCAGCAATGTCGGATTAGAGTAGCCCCACACTCTGGTCCAAAATAAAACAGGTGGAACACACATAGCTTTATAGACAGAGAATAGAGACAGCATAGTTGTGCGGCCTTTGGACTGCGGAGAGACCAACTCAGATTTCCCACTTTTCCAATAATTATAATTTATTTATGGGTTTAAATTCTAGGTCCCCAAATAGTAACTCAGAAGCTACTGGTATACTGGTAGTTCCCCAATATCCTTGAAGTAGCTCTCCTAAGTGAAGCATAGCTCAATATATATCATCCAGAACATTGTTTTGGCTCACAGAACTTGCAACATGACCATCAGTATCCTCCTCTCCCGCTCTAGCAAAGTCACAAGGAGATTACATTTGTAGGACCCACTCTATCAGATAAACTATATGTATGAACAGTGGGCCAGAAAAGAAGAGTGCCAGAAGTGGCCACACCAGGAACCAAAGCAGAGTGACCTAAGTGTGGGCTAGAAGGAGCCAGAAAGTGTGTGAGTTGGGGCATGATCAGCGATAAAATTTGTTAGTAGCTCAAGATGATTTTTCTTGAGTGAAGTAGCTCTCATCATAGAAAAGATTTGAGTCCTCTGTTTTAGAATATTGTGATTGGCTGCAGATCCCTAAGCCTTCCTTCACCACTCAGAGGTCATTCCACCCAAGAAAAATTTAAATGAGGACTGCAAGGTAGCCAGAAGTAATCAATTAGATCATGGGTCTGGATATGGCCTGTGAAATGTAATGTCCATCTGGGAATCTAGTAACAGCATCAGCTCCCATCAAAGAACATTGTATGTTTCCCTTAAAAGTTTCTTAGTAAAGGATACCAAAGAACAATAAAACATGACCACCCAAATGTGCAAATGCATGCTGATGCATGGGTTGTTTCACAGGCGGCCATCTTCTAATGGGTTTTATTATAATTTTATAAATAAAACCCAAAGATGGCAGCTTGATAGTGACCATTGTGCACTCAGCAGGAATCTCTATCTTCGGAGGCTTTATAATAAAAGTAAAAAAACAAAAACAGTCAATGGTGGCGAACCCTACACACATGCACAAATACCGAGGACCATCTTTGAATTATTTGGATAAAATGAAACAAAAAACATTCAAAGATGACCACCTATGCCTGCACATGAATTCATACCTACAAGCATCTATCATTAAATGGTTTTAAAGCCCTTTAAAGATAGGCACTGCAAACAGTGCTCGCATGGAACATATTGAAGGCAAGCTAAAGCGATGGGTAGTAGGGACGCCGGGTGAGCTGATGGGTACTCTCCAAAGATAAAAAATAATTAATAGGACTTTGAAAAAAGGAGAAAGACAATTTCTTTAAAAAAAGAGGGACTTAGTATACTAGTCCCTGACACTGAAGGGGACTATTTATTGGAAGATGAGCACTCTATGCAGACGGTAAATGATGCTACTCACGTGTAGTGGAGCCAAGAGCTGAATTGGGTTGACCCACTACCCTCAGCTGTTTGCTGTGGTGCCACAAGCAAAATGTTAATGGCACTACAACAGGTCCATGTCTAAGAATGCTGCAAACAAAAAGCCCTTAAATAAGTATTTACATGTAAATATATATTTTTTTACATTTTCTTTTTAAAAAAAAGTCTAACATCAGGCATAAATATGGGTTCTGCCGGTTCGTGCGACGACTACAATTTATTTGGGTGTTATAAAAGTAAAGGGGAACCAGAGTCCTATTGTCTTAGCCTGTTTTAGATGCACAGGGTTTATCTGGGAGAGACTCTTGACATTATTTATTTTATTTATTTATTTTATAGTTTTATAGAGCGCGAACCAGACCTGTGAGGGTATCAGAGCGCTTTACAGTATTAAGGGTGGTGTACAAAGCGATGGGAAGGGAGGGATCAATTGGGTAAAAAAGAGGATACATAATGCAAGAAAATACATAGTCAAAAGTCCCAGCTACATGTGGGAAGAAAATCAAAACAGGTAGATACATTATACAAGAAGGCACATAGTCTCAACTCTTGGGGGAATGCCCAGGAGTGCAGGAATAGGTATCGTCCATAGAAAGAAAATAATGTAACGTGTTCATTAGGAAAGGTATTAACCCACTAAGAAGATTTTGGTCTCCTTCTTAAAGTGTGCCAAGAACGGAAGTCTTCTGATGGTGGGTGGGAGAGAGTTCTGAAATCCTTGGCGCAGCTCCAGTGAAGGCCCGATTGTAGTTATTTTTTTCTGGAAGCGTGCAGGTTGTAGGAGTAGGTCTTTGGCAGAACGGGAGTTTCTGGGTCCTCCTGATATCACAAGTTTTTGTGCCAGGAATGTAGGGGAGTTGTTATAAAGAGCTTTGTGAGTAATGCAGGCCATTTTAAATTGGATTCTGGCCTCTGGGGGAAACCAGTTCAGTTGAGGTGGGGAGAGATGTGGTTGAATTTCCTTGAGCCGGTTAGTAGTCTGGCGGCAGCGTTGGGGCAGACTTTCAATGGGGCAAGAGATTTCTTGGGTAGCCCTGCAAGAGTAGAGCATCCATATTCTAATCTGGAAATACCTAGTGCCTGTACTGCCGTTTTAAGGTCGGACACATCGAGGAAGGGTTTTAGGTTTCTTAGGTAACTCAGGTGGAATCTAGCCATTTTGGCCATTGAATTTATATGGCCATGCAAGTTCAGGCTGCAATCCAGGGTTATTCCAAGGGATTTCGCCGTTCTACATTTGCCGTACATTCCATTCCATATATGCATTGTCTGTCCTGTTTTGCTGATGTTGACAGTGTGACCCATGCTGCACTTTCCGTGGAGGCTCCAATGCAATGTGATTGTAGCATTTAGTACCAGCATATATAATTCTGGTGCAATTATACAGAACCATCGAGTCTCACTATAGCATGACTGGGAGCATGCATATGAAACTGTATAATACCTTTTATTTAACGTGTTGTGAGTCATTTCACTTTGTCTCTTGCTGCATATTTAGGAAAATAAAATCAACTTATGTCATCGCACAATTGTGTAATTTTAAAAATATTTGAGCATTTCATTATGTAACAAGGGAGGAAGGGATGCTGAACAAATGTTTCATGGCTATTGTGTTAACAGGACAACATATAGCATTACAAAATCCAAAATAATGGCACATAAAACATTGGTGTTGTTTTGAGGTGGTTCAATTATACGAGCATATGATATCTTGCATTATAAAAAAACTACGAATTCCTTAAAACATTATAATATTTACTGTTGGAATCCCCCCCCCAAAAAAGAAAAAACGAAATTCTAGCTGTTTATCATAGTTCATCAACTATACACAGCTGATGAACCCCCATATGATATTACGAATAATATTGATGCATCTAATATTTGATAATACTTACTTGTACATTAAGACTACTGGATCAATATTTGGCATGATTCTTCTCAATTATTCTCATTATTAAGGACTCTCAACCACTCCGTGTTATATTCCTATCTGTATTGATTTTGTTTGTGTTGACATAATCTTTCCAATATTCTAGTTTTCACAACGTAAACAGCATTTTCTGCACATCGCAAGTGCTTTTCAGGAACGCATTAACATTATTGAAATATATATATCATTCTCCAAAATATGTTTGCATTCTTCAAATGGCAAACTGCGTACCTTGACCCTTTTTACGCTTGAACATGCAACCAAAGCACTCGCAGGGTTGTATGATTTAACTATAATTTAATATAATTCGTTGTTGTATATTACCTGTTTGTTACAGCTTTTACCCACCCTCCCCCATTCGAATGCAGATAAATTAAGTGTAACCATGGCAACAAGGAAGTTTACTTCATTATTCTCTAAGCCCTTATTTAATCTACGCTAGAGAAATGCTACAATGTGTGACTAAACCCAATATTTCTAGTTTGAACAGCTAGAATCCATTCATGTAAAACCCAATGAAAGAATATGTATTAATGTGGTGCAGAACCACATTAGTAATAACGCTCACAACCAGCTAAATGATGCTAAGATGATTTCGTTATAATTGGGTAAACATTGCATTAAAATCCATTTCTGATGTGCAGGGTGTGGGACAATGTGTTTGTCCAACTGTCAATCGTGTAGGAGTGCTGACTAATTACTAATGCTTGTTTTATGCATGATGGAGTCAACACTTCATTGCTTCAGGTTTTAGTGATTACTATATGTGACTGTTGTTTTGATTCTTAGAAATGGCTATTAAATCTGGTAGACATGAGAGACGAGACCATGTCAGATGTGAGTTGTTCAGGTCAATTAATTCTTTTTCTTTGCAATCTTCCTCTAACACTATTGATTTTCTCATTATAAATAATAATCCACATTTGTAAAGCGCACAATCACCCGTTAGGGTCTCTAGGCGCTGGGGGCCGTCGGGAAGATTAAGCAAGCTATTGCCCAGAGTCACATGGTGCTGGGCTAATCTGCCGCCGGTGCCGGGGATCGAACCGTGATCCCCAGATTCCAGCATCAGTCGCCCTGGCCGCGGCGCCACACCTCTTCCCCGATCAATCCAGTGCTTCAAGTTCCATAACACACAGAAAAGATAAGGTTAAAAGGAGCAGTTCCTGAGATCTCGAGCTGAAGTTCTACTAATTTGGATTGAAATGTAAAAATGCTTCATGACGGCTCACCCGTGCATAGAGCAATCCATAGCAACCTATGGTCCGGACCCTTCTCCTACCTCGCTGCAAAGACCTGGAACTCCCAAGCCTTTGCACCTCAGACAATCACCATCACTGCCGCAATTCAGGAAGGACCTCAAATCATGGCTCTTCGACTGAACCGCAGACCCAGCCCCTCCCTCCGCTGCACTTTGAGACCCTCACAGGTGAGTAGTCGCGTTTTATGAGTCCTACATTGATTATTTGATTGACTGATTGAGACCAGTCAGGGGCTTTTTTTTATCTGGAATGATCTGTCTTGACCTGCATAAAGACTTCAAAATGCTGATTTTAGCAGAGTTGTCATCAAGGGACCTCTTATACGTAGCTCTCACACCTCATTATGTATCTCACACAGCTCCATTTATTAGCCACGATCGAGCAAATTGTGAGGTATAAAGCCATGATCCAGATCATGAGTTTGTATGATCCAGACTGCCTTGATTTTTGGTGCACATTTGTTCCACCACTCACCACAAGGTTAAATCTATCAATTGTCAGACACTCAGTTGATAAATTCAACTATGCATCACTTCAATCCACACCCCAGTGTTTCTGCAGCGTACACATTCTAACCCATTGTCAACATCAGGGATATTCGCCCCCAAAAAAGTGTAATTTGGAGATACAATTTAGTATTTACCAGAGGGCTGCAGTGATAATGACAAATTCTCAACATGAAGGAAATCTATAAACATAGGTTCAAGCCACATTAATACTGAAATTAGGGCAATCATTTCTAAACATATTCTTTTGAATCTTGCCCAAGACACTGTTGAGTGGTATTGTAGCTCCAAAAACATTTTGCAAATCTAGTGGCAAAAGGTGCGCAGCCAAAGCAAATTTCTCCAAACTTCCTGTTTAGAAGTGATTATGTTGCAAATTACAGTTTAAAGTAGGGAAATTATGTTTTTTTATACAAGACGTTTTTAAAAAGTATGTATCAAGCATTTCCTTTTTATTGCAGCTTAATTAAGTAAGCAGAAAGCAACTTATATACAATATGTTATAGTTGGATGAAGGAGTGAGTGGAAATAGGTAAGAGAATGGGAGCAAGGAAGAACAAATGTTTGGGTGATTGGATGGTTAGATGATATGAAAGCATAGTTGGGTGTTGGGTGAATGAGTGAGTGTGTTGATGGATGAGTGAACGCAAGGCTGAATGACTGAATAGACTATTCACCCACGCCCATGCATATGCCTCCCCTTATATCTATAACACATACTCACCCTCCATCAACCCACGCACCCGTTTTTAATCCTTCCATCCATATATTGCCCTCACCATTCATCTAGACAGCCTCTAATCCACCAAAGCTCATGAACTGATCTGTTATCCCAGGTAACTACTTATAGTAACGCACTTATTAATCATCCACACAGAGAGTCATGCATTAACCATCCAAATGTGTGTGCAAACTTGTGAGCGTTTTGTGCTGCCTCTGGATTCGAGCATAGGTGCATGCTATGTTTGTGCATGCATTGATGTTCTGATGTTTGCTAGCATGTGCATTCATGTGTGCTTGAATGTAAATTTTTGTGACTTCATGTGTCCCATGGATGTTGTTGAAATGTATGAATATATATGCTTGTCTGCATGTTGATCTATAATTGCTTGCTATCAACTAACAACTGATGATGGCTAACTGCCCCCTCCCCTAATCTATGAGACTGTGTAACTTAAAGTCTCCTTTAAAATTGAGAGGCCTGCTGTAGTCAAACCTCTCTTACATCATCTTTATTTGGTAAGCTTTGTATGTTCAGGAACATGTTATTGTTAGACCTGGCATCTTTGGTTTGGTTTCCCCCTATCTTTTTGCCTCTACCTCCTGAATTTTTGATGCTGTGCTGGATTTCGTTTTTGGTTTTTGTTGATTTAGATGCTTTGGGCACTTTGCCACTGCTGTTTAGTGTCAAAGTGCAAGTGCTCCCTGTGTAAATTGTTATGATGATTGGTTATCCATGATTGGCATATTTGTGGCACCCAGAACTCCCTCGTAAAGTGCACTGAATGTGCCAGGGCTGGTGATAACACATGCTACTAATGGGCCTGCAGCACTGATTGTGCCACCCACATGAGTAGCCCTAAAATGGTGTCTCAGGCCTGCCACCGCAATGCCTGTGTGCAGTCTGTGAACTGCCATATCCTCATGGTCAGTGTCCCCACTGGCCAGGCCCAACCCTTCCCTTTCTGTACACATTGGTCACCCCTCTGGAAGGCCCAAGGTACCCCCGTGGGCAGGGTGCAGTGTATGTAAAAGGTAGAGCATGTACTTGTGCAGGTGATATGCTCTGGTAGTTAAATACAGCCATTTTCGTTTTTCACTATTGCAAGGCTATCTTGCCCCATAGGCTTTCATGGGGAATGATGACTACAGTGGCTACCAGCATATCTTCCCATAGGAGCAAGATAGGACATAAAAGGTTGATATCCCTGTACTCAGAATTTAATAACACATCTTTTAGGAAAGGTTGTTTTTAAATCGTGTGTTTGAGAACAGCACTTTTAGAAAGTTGCTGTTCTCTTGTCTGACCTTTCTGTGTGCCTTGGCCTGTTTGTAAATTGAGTGTCTGGTTTGTGAGTGACAGGGGCTGGGTGGCTCCCAGAGTCTGAGTGGGCTATCCCTGGGCTGAATAGCTCCATCTGCATCTAGAGTAGTGGGAGGGGATAGCACCTGGGTCTGAATAGAGCTGTGCCTGCCTTACACGATGCTGGCTCCACCTCCTGCTGGGCGGCTGACGACCCTGCCCCTCTCTCTGAAAGGAAAGGAGAGGCCAGGAAAAGAAAGTGCTCAAGGAACACCCAGAACTGGTTCAGACTTGGCTCAAAGCCCTCCTGCACAAAGGGATCAAAGACTTTTAGGGGTATAAGTACAGGGCCCCTGACTACAGAAAATTAAATCATCCTGGATTCAAGGAGGAACCTCTGCCAAGGAGAACGCTGAAACTGAAGAAGGGAGACTGTCCTGCTCTTGCTCTGCTGGACTGACCTGCTGTTGCTTTGCTGCCAAGGAGAGGGGAAGGACTTTGCTTTTGGTGCTATGTCCCCTTGCTTGAAGGAATCTCCAAGGACCTTAGAAGAGCTGGCTCCCTGTTAAGAAGCCCCAGGAACAAAATGACTTCTCCCCCAGCTTCCCTGAACTCTGCTGAGAGAGTTCTGTCCTTCCTAGAGTGCTTGGGCCAGTTGTGGTGCCTCTGGAAGTTGTACCTGTGTTGGGCAGCTGGAAACCAAGCTTTTAAAGACTTTCCGCAAGTTTTTTTGCATCACTCGCTTGTGGAGTGTTTCCCCAACAGTGCAAGGAAATTCCTTCCGCTACGAAAGTCGAGATCGTCGTAGCGCCTGTTGCCACTGCCAGAGTCGTAGCATCCTTCATTTGCGGGACACATCAGACCAGTGCGCGAAAATTACCATCGCTGCGAGTGTGGTCAAGAGTCGTAGCATCCTTCATTTGCGGGACACATCAGACCAGTGCGCGAAAATTACCATCGCTGTAGGTGTGGTCACAGAGCCTGCCGTCGCTGGGTGAGATTGTCGCACCGCTTGCTTGCGGACCGCATCACGTCGCTGCGAGTGTCGTCGCAGAAGCCATCGCATCGAGGAGCTGCGAGAGGAAGATCACCGCTGGTCCACGCATTGTCACCCCGGAGATCGTTGCAACTCCCAAGATCCTCGCATTGTGCCATTGCAACCTTTTTCACTATGGAACGTCCACAGAGGAATACACGCAAAGTATCGCATCCCTCCCCATACAGACCGGAGTCACCGCATCATGCCTGCTACATCCAGTGGGGCTGTCGCACCGCCTCCCCAGGGTCTCAGGAGTAACGCATCCCTTGTTTTCCACCGCACCTGCTTCTGTTTTGGAACTCTGTCGAATTCAAAGGTACTGTTGGCTAAACGTGACGCAACTGTGAACTTTTCACGCAACTGTGGATTATTTTATCGCAACCTTAAGAACTCTTTTGAAACTTCTCTGAATATTCTTGAACTTTGTATGTTGGATTTTTGTCATTTTGGTCTTGTGTAGTTTAGATTAAATGCCTTTATTTTTCTAATCTGTTGTGGTGTTTTCACTGTGTTACTGTGAGTGTTGGCACAAATACTTTACACATTGCCTTTAATAAGCCTTGACTGCTCGTGCAAAGCTACCAAGGGGGTGAGCAGGGGTTATCTAAAGAGTGTATCGCTGCTTTAGTTTATGGTAAATCTGCCCCTATGATTTAAAAAACGTATTGTGCCTCTTCTGAGTATTGCTAGTACATTCTCGATTCAAATGAAAGAAAAGCTGTAGCTGGTGCTAATCTAATGAGCAAAAGCTATTAGCTGTTTCTGTTACTTTGCTTTACGTATTATCTGTATTGCCACCTTTAGGTAATAGACTGGCATACCTTTGATTCACGTGTGCTGCATCCGACAGGATTTTAAAAGCAGCATACCACAGAGAAGCAATATGTTAACAATTTCCAGCGAATTAATATTATGTAATTAAATTATGATATGCACATTTTGCACGGCATTTTTCTATGCCTAGAAAGAACAGAATCATTGGGAAATTTGAAGACTTCACACACTGTGTGCCCATATGGTCTTTGAAATCATGCACCGTCGACTTTAAGGTGACATTACCATGTTTGAGGGAGTATGTTTCATTGTCGGTAATGTAATCACCATGCGCTCTACAGTCCTTTCAGTAATTCCGAGCCTCTTTCTACCATTCCAAGTATGCCACACTCACCCCATTTTCAATGTATCAGTGTCACAACACTCCTTTCTTAGAGTCTCCTTTGGTTATTTAGGATCTCTTCGATAACACACTTCAACCAGAGGTGGTTTGAAAAAATGCAGCACCTTGAACCTCTTACCTCATGCAGCACTACTCCAGTGCCCCTGTTCCTTCTTAATCAAAATGGAGCTCACATTTTATGGCCTTTCAGCTTCCTGTCATTTCTCTTCGGTGAACACTCTTTCTTGGCTCTTCTTACTAGTGACGTTGTGGCTAACCTATGAAGTGCCCATTATTTTTCCCCTATAATTTTTGGGGAAAACGTGGTGGCATGTTTGGAACTGTGACAACAATTAGAATGACTGGTGTTAAGTCAATAACTACTGCTGTTTGTCAGCCTTGTGTGACAGGAGTTCATGGCTGCTGTGTAGCCTCTCAGTGGTTAATTTGTAAAAACGTAAGTGCCAGGGCTCTTGTCAGGAGGCAGCTTCTACGAGCCTAATTCTCGTGTTAGGGCCGCCTACAACAGAACCAACTAATAACCATGATAGTTGGGAGAGTTTGTTGCGTAATGGCCAGAGCTGCCAACTACAGAACTGGGGAACCAGGTTTAAGTTTCGGCTCAACATAATGTGATTCAAGGCAAATCACTTAATCCCCCCGCAAATGAATGTGTCCTTAATGCTCAAGAAAAGCGCTGATGTTGATGATTAAGTGTGGTGCTGAGCACTGAAAGGCACAGGCTCAAATTAAGCACTCGGGTCTCGGCAGCTTATCTTATTCTTCTGTGTGTCAGAGATGTTTTAAGGCAGGGACAAAGTGAGCTCTGGCCTAGGGCCCCAGCCTTTCAGGGGGCTCCCCGACAGATTGTTTTAAGTACCTTTTTCCTTTAATTTATTTTTTAATGTGGTTGATGTGTGAGTCTATTACAGATATTTTCAAGAGAAATATCCTGTTTATGTTTCGGGCAACATCCCTATTTTTTTTAATTTTAGTTCAAAACTGGACCTCACATATGAGAAATGGGTGGGTGTCACTGAGATTATTTTCAGAAATGTTGGTGAGTTGCTGCTGTGTTACAATATTGAAACAGATACCACTGTCCCTGAATAATAGATGTAAACACCCTTAGAATTTGGACCGGTGTGCCTGTGCACTGTCAGTGACCTGGCCAAAGAGCATTAAAGAGCTGAAATTGGATCCTAAATTCAAAGCTGTTCTGAACACTGGCCCCAAAATTTGTTTGGCCCGGGGCCCCTACAATCCTTAAGATGGCCCTGCTGTGTGTGGTAGAATGTTTTTCCTGTAGTTGTCTTTATTAACGTGAAATGATATGGCAGCTTATACATAACTTGTGGTGTGTTAGAGGTGGTGTGAGCACCCACCCTCCATTTCATTACGGACTCTGTTTCCAGTCCTGAGCTTTTGTTAGCCTAATTCCTACTTGGTGTTGTAGTAATTTTTTGCTCCTGGGGAAATAATTAGACTAACACAACTGAAGGCAACGATTTGTAGATAACTAAAGACTGGAGACAGTCTCGGTAATGACCTGGAGAGAGGTGGTGATCTTAGAAAGCTGTAATAATGCAAGGACGTACAGCACTCCAGCAATAATACTTTGCTTACTAGATTAGGCCTAATATGCTGAAAATTGACATTTTTGAGCTTTTTCAAGTAGTTTGGACCCACATCTTGATCGTGACCTTATGCTGCAGATGATAATGAAGTGAAGACATTGAGAAGTACATGCATCATGAACCCTATATGATTTTACTCCGAACAAATTGAAAATTCTCATATAATGTGAAACGCAAATTCACATTTCAACATTCATAAAGCTTTTGTAAATCATAGTTTTCAATATATATCTCACTGTTTACAAATCATGGCCTCACGTGCTGCTTATGTCATTATTCTAGTTCACAGTAAATTAATATGATGGGCCAGATTCTAAAGCTACATTTTATAACATTTTATAACATGTAAGGTAGTACTGAAGTAGTAAGACTTACAATAAAGTGCAATTCACAAACCTATGAGTGTAAATCTTCCCCCTATCTTTTGTATGTGGAGATCCTCACACGTGTAAGTTTACTAGTTAGAAGGTAATTCTTGAGGGTCATGGGGAGTTGATGGAAACAGGGAATACTTACTGCTAATTGGGAGGGGTTAAGAGAGGAATATAGAGAAATTTAAAAAGGGCTAAGTAGGGCTTTAAGAAGTGATGCCCGCCACCCACAAAAGAGTAATCTTATTTCTATTCACAAACTGTACTTCTAAAGTTACTGCAGCTAAAAAGGACAACAAAGAATTGTAAATGTACCCCATCTGGGGAAAATCCAGCACTTCACATAGCCAACCACTGGTACTGCAACACTCTCCCTCAAAAGAATATGGTAGCAGGGACTTTTAAAATAGAATCCCATTAGGGGAGGTGGTGTGGGCTAGTAATCACCATTCAGAGATACCCAATAATAACACTCAATAACTGATTGTCCAGTCCGTGCTTTTTCTTTTGAACCACGAAAAAGTATATTTATTACGCAATCTACTCAATACTATGCAGCAATTTACAAATATGCGCAAGCTGATGGAAATACTTCTGGATGACACTGGGTAATCATTCTTGTCTCTCCCAAAGGGAGATTGAGACCGAAAATACACATCAAAAGCAGGCACTTCTCTGCAGCTGCACTACTTGTTGTAACTTTGAGTGAAATCACGTACTACTGGCAATAAAGTATGCAAACTTTGATCACAAGTGGCCATCAGCCTCATAATTTCATGTGCAGGAAATAGGCATGTTCGGAATGAAATATGCAATTTAACCACAGTCCCTAATGGGCATCCCCTTCATAATTACATCACTATGCAATTATAGCAGAATACACTTTTAGAAACATTTAGCATAAAATACTGTGGTTCAAATATAGCCCCTAAAGGACATCTCTGTTGTAAATACACAAAAGTGCAGTTACCATCTTTCACCCCTAGAGAGTGTCTCTCAACCTATAAATTCACATTGCCTACTTTCAAGCGACAAAGCTTGCAGACATTGTGCTGAAGAGCCAAAATCTCCAGCCTAGGGAAGGCTTTGGAAACTTTCAAAACCCTTGAGGAGGTATCCTTTTGGTATCTCTTGCATCCTAGGGTGGGGACTTTTCAAATCTTTTTGGTGACATGCTGCGCTGCTCTGGCAACTCCTCTTGCACTTTTGCATCTTTTTAGTGGAGACCTCATTCTTCTGGGGTCACCACACGCCACAAACAAGTGTTTTTGCCTAACAAATGCAGCCGGGCCTTGCAGGGCATTATGGAGTGCTCCTCTTCATCTTCTGTGAATTTTATAACAGAGGCTCACCCGCTGCGCTGAGGATAGCCATTTCTCTTTTCCTTTGTTGGCGGTCTCCCACTGCATTTATCTCCTGGGGTGTCCAGTCTCATGGGTGCACAGTGGTGCTCCCTGGCTTCCACTTCTTGGCCAGGGATAAGGGCTGGGGTCCTGGGCCCCAGGCACCTTCCTGGGGAGCACAAGGGCACTCCCTGGCTTCCGCTTCTTTAGCCAGGACCCAGGGATGGTATCCTGGGCCCCTTACTCATATCGCAAGGGGGCGCGATGGCACTCCCTCATGTTGTTTCTTCTTGGGGCCCAGAGCTGGAGTCCTGGGCCTCTTGATTTCATTGTGAGAGGGCACAAAGGTGCAACAACAGTCCCTCTTCACATGTCTTCTTGGAGGCAAATTTCAAGGCCTCCCCCACACTTCGCGGTCAGCGATCAACCGGTAGACTAGCTCCACTAGCTCAAAATTTGTGGTAAAGTTCAAGGGTCACCCAATTGTTTAGAAGGCCATATATTGGTCCCTGTTGGGCCGATCAAGACCATCTTTGGCTTGTTTTGTTTCTGGTGGCAAGCCCTAGCCACCTGAAGAAATTTCTTCAATCCTCTTGGCCTCCAATGGTGACACACTTTGCATGGAGCTGATTTCACTGGCTCCCTTTGCCAGCCTTTCACTTGGTTTTCTTCTGGGCCTCTCCTCCTCCTTGTGACACAGACTCTCAGTCATTCCCCCAACTGGTCCTCGGGGGACCAGCATCGCTGGTCTTGTGGGAGTTCCCCACTGGTCCTGGGGACAATCAGAGGCGGAGTCCTTCATATGGATGGCAGTAAGAGGGTTCTTCCTTCCAACTGTCTAAGGCATCAGCCTGTAGTTTCAGTGTTCAGCAGAAAAGCTCATACAAGAGAAAATGCTCCCCTTGGACAAGACATTTTAAGTGGGGGCAGAAGGTGCCGGAAAAGTAGCTCCAATCACTCCAAATTTGTGGAAAAGGTCAAAGGTCACCCAAATGTTCAAACTGCCATATCTCAGGCCCCATTGGGCCGATCAAGATGATCTTTCACTCCAGTTCCAGTGTTCAGCAGTAAAGAATATCCACTAGAGAGCTCTTCCCCCTGCACAAGACATTTAAAATGGGGGTGGAAGGTGCCAGCTGGGATGCACTTCTTGCTTATCCCGATGTGCCACATAATCTCTCTGTCCCTGTTTCCACCTTCCTGCATGGGATACTTCATGATGGTGTCACCCACATGTCCTCTTGGGGTATTAGCTCCACTCCTTGCTGACATCACTCCCAGGACCTGCCTCCACAAATCTTAAAGGAGCTTCCACTCTGGTTTGGCTCCAGAGGTCTGGACTCCCTCCTTTGTTGAGTGGGCATGGGCCAGTCCTCTTCCTGGAACAGGATGACAGCTGGTTGATTGACATAGAGCAGTCCACCCTACACCCTTCCTTCTGAGAAGCTGACCTAATTACGGGTAATATTCTTCCTATGTGGGGGGATGCCTTTGTCCCTGCTGCTGGAGAGAAAAGTAATAAACCAAGCCCAGCAGGGTGACAACAGGTCTGAGTTCTGAACCTGAGTTGGGCCAGAGAATCATGACATTCCTTGAGGACCCATAAGCTGTACAGAAATGCGTTTGGACTTAACAGAATTGTTATTTTCACACAGATTGCAGTATACATTGGTACAACTCTGGAGTATTTGTCTCAAAGAGAACTGGAGCTGCACCCTAAGGCAGCATTTCCCTTAGGATTATACTGGTGTCACTACATCAAACAGTAAAGCATACCAACTATCCCTTAAATATGTGCAACCACATTATAATGCCTATTTCAGGTCACTACCCAACTCTGCATGATCCCTTCTGCACCAGTCTACCTGTGCTCACTTCCTGGGCTGAGCACGCCAGGAGTCTCCCATGCGCAGGCCTCTCATGTGTGCTAACACATGTGCACATATGTTTATGTGTAACCAGAAACGGGCCCCTTAACCTGGCTGCGTTGCAGTGGCCTTATCTTAAAAAGCAGACACTGGTGGTAAACATGTGCAGTACATTTTACCATGATCTTACTGTGGGAGAGTCTTTCAAACTATCAGGAGCTATAGAAGGAAAAGCACCAGGCCACCCTCCTCTCACAAATTATCCATGCATAAAAAAGGCATGGTTTCAAGAGAGTGTGGGGGAGGATATGCATGGGTGTACACTTTGACTAACAGCGGTTTGTGTTTTTTTTTAAGATCATATTACATTGAGAGTTCTGGGACTGCAAAAAGTGGACATGTGCCAGAGAGTGGGTTGAACATGATATTCCCACAGTAGAAGCAGTCTCCAAGAGTTATATTGTTAACACTTTCTTGAAACCAGGCCTTTTTTACATGGATACTGTGGGTGAGTCACAGGTTATGAGGCTCTCCCACAGTAAAAGGTTGGAAACCAGGCGATGAAAAAGCAAAAAATCCAGGTGGACCAGATGGTCAGAACAAGCTTCTCACAGCGGTCAAGTCACTGATTGTTAGAAATTGGGTTTCTGGTTGGCAGAGGTATGCACACTGTCCAAGCAGGAACGACATTCCTGCTCAGAGTAATTTAACAATGCACCCTAAATTAAACCGTGCTCAGCCTCTGGTACCTTGGCAGAGAGCAGTCAGACTTAACTTAAGAGGCAATGTGTAAAGTATTTGTGCAACACTTCAAACAGTATCACAGGGAAAACTCCACACAAAGACTCCAGACCCGGTTAGAAAAATGAGGCTCACTTTTACAAATAAAACAAGACCAAAAATGATAAAAATCCAATAAGAAGTAGAGATATGAATTTTCTAAGAATAAACTGTAAAATAGCGCTGAGAAGCAATAAGCGCTTATTTGGTATATATGGTTATACCAGACTGGGACAAAGTCAAAACTTCAGGCTGACCGTGATAGAGCACAGGCCTGTTACAAGGACCTCGTAAGGCTCTCTAAACAAAAGTACCTTAATCCTGCTTTGCGCCAACGAACATGCGGGGTGCAGCCGAGCGATGCGTCAGTGTTCTCCATGCACTAGGGGTGATGCTTTGATTTTCTCCATGCAACTGCTGCAATACAACAGTTCCAAAGGTGATGCGCTGATACAGAGAAGCAGCAGTTCAGAAGAGGATGAGCTGGTTTTCTCGATAGAGTAGAGGTGATGTGTTGATCTTCTCCATGCAGTGGCTGGGATGCATTTGTTTCAAAGCAACGTTTCCAAAGGGGATACGATGGTTCAGAGTGTGATGCACCAATCCTGTTCCGACAACAGCGGTTATGCAGCAATTCTGCTCTGGCAGCAGATGATGCTCTAGTTCAGCTGGGGAAAACACATTAGGCCCACGTCCAAGGGTCCAGGACTAGGGTGGCACCACTTGGCTGGGGAGACACACAGATGGCAGAGTCCAGGTGCAAGAACAGGATGATTGGTTGTGTATTGTATGTCCCTGAGACTTCAATCGGGAGGCAAGCCAGAAAGGCCTTGGAGTCACTGATTCTAGGTTCAGAGATGCAGGTCCAGTCTTTCTCACTCCCAGGCAAGAGGGCATCAGGTCAGCAGAGCAAAGCAGGAGTCCAGCAGAGTGGTAGTCCTTGTAGCAGGTCAGCAGTCCTTCTTCCTGGCAGAGAATCCACAGGTCCAGAAGTGTACTGAAGCTCAGAGGGCACTAGTGAAAACAACAAAATATGCGTAGCTAGTCCTAACTGAGATTTAAAAGGAACATCATTATTACACAAACATGAATTAATGCCTTTCCCGGAAAGATTCCCCATTTTTCTTCAATGTCTGATTGATGTTATCTTCGAATGCTCCTGGCCATACCATTTATATTTCAAAAGAAAAATCAAGTAGTGGATGCTCACATATTACTGGCATCTCCACGAAAATATCTTCAATCATTAACATCACATGACTATGATTTTATTCAAAGGAGAAGAGCCACAGCCCACAGTGCAGAATTCTTGCAAGTTATTTTCAGCTTCAAAGTCACTGATTTTATCATATAGTCAAACGGAATATAGGGAGGGGAGCATAATTCCAATTTATCTATTTTACCTATGAATATAAACAGGTCTTGAAACTGCTTATTCCTATTTTATTCATTTTACCCATCTGAATTTCTGGAGATATGATGTTGGCGTGTGTAGGTGTAGGTCCCCTTTTGTACTGGAGCTTCTACAATATTTTTCTTGGGCACCGAGAAAAATTCTAAAATTATCTTGTTCTCACTTCTTGAGATGTTAGTCAGGATTTGGCTTTGATCACTTTTCTTCTGAGATAGGTCCAAATTACACTTCTTAGTGATTAATCATCTTGAAAAAATGTGAAATTGCCTTTATCAATATTACAGATCAGCCATCATCTGAAGGTTTACTGACATTAGTCAGAATAAAGTGAACTTGGACTCAATAAGGGATATGCTATGGGAGATGACTTTTCATTTCTTAAAATTCTTTGCTTTTGAATGTAATTGAATACAATGACTCTTGCTATCATCAAATCCCCATGGGTTTGTGTTGGCAACCTGAAAAAGCACATATCCTACTTAGTCCAGATTTTTATTTCACATGCCCCATCATCAAATTTTTGAGAGGGTACAGTAAAAGAAAATGAATATAGTAGAAGATTACACAAGCAGTCCCCACAAATTTAACTCAGTGTCTGAGTCTTGAGACTTCTAATAATATTGCAGTCAATAATCATTTACAGAGAATAATAAGCATTTCCTTTCTTTACATACATATGTACCAAAAACATGATGCACATTCATGGATTGAATCAATAGTAATCTGAAACGCTCATCATGTTGCCACAGTATGTTGGTATACTTCATCTACCACACTCTAAAGAAGATAATCGCTAACCAGCTTCGCAGATGTCACATCCCTACTGTTTTTTCATTTGCCCAAAGCCCCTCAATATTTCCCCTGTTCTGACACAGATTGTGGGGTCACTGTCCCCAAAGAACCTCTCAAAGTATAGAGCTGGGGTGAATGTTTGGCATTGTTCTACATTCTGTCCATCAACTGTGTTTTTTGCGCTCTTCAGGGAACCCATGGTGTATTCTTCGATGAGGTCCCCCAGTTGACTCAATGCCCTAATGACTCGTGGCTGGTCAGCCCTTCCTTCACTTTTTTGCTCACCTTGATTTTGCTATTATATTCTTTTAAGGTGCATAGGTGCTCTTAGGGATAATACCTACTCATCTCATTTTCCAGAATTAAGCCCAGGAAGTCAATGCAATTGCCCCCTCCCCATGAATTTATATTTTTTATGGAAAGTAATTGTGTCACACATTTAGTGATCATGATTTCTATAATGGTTGCAAGCATCAGAATGTGTTCTGAATAGGAACTCTTTACAATTACCTCTGTGGACATGCCATTAGTGTTACCCTTATATGAATGCAAAAATTGTTTCAATGTATGGATGTTGTGTGTAAGATGAAGGATGACAGAGGACAATTGTGGTAGCTAATGTCACACTTCTTCTTCCACCTTGCTTTGCCTCCAGCTCTAGACTGGTGAGGTATCGGGGGTTTTCTTTTTCTGCAAACCCAAGTGTCTGCAAAGCATATGTGCCCAGAGGCACTCAGCCACTAAGATTCACGGTACATTGGAGAAGGAATAAAAAGATACGCTTTCGGGAAATTCTTCTAAGCTGGAAAATTTATCCCCACACTGTTTTGTTGAAATTTTGAATGTAAGTGATGTGCTGGCACAAATTTACTGAGGACTGCTGCCCTTCGTGCCAAGGGTTGGACATACAAGCTGCTGACCCACTCTAGCTAACTGAACACTGACAACTACATAGTCCTTTGACGACTTTGCTGTGGTGCTTGCAGAAATATGGAGCTAAAGGACTCTTGTTCCTTTAGGCCAGGGTTCACAAAGTCTGTCATGGAAGGCAGGATCCATGCCAGATTTGTAAGATAACTGCATTTATCTAAATGGGGATATGCTAAAAATCTGGCATGGATCCGGCCATCCAGGACCGACTTTGGAAAACCCTGCTTTAGGTAGAAACCTTTGAACATTCACAGTTTAAGTTCGGGATTTGACATGTTTCAGCAGTAAATGGGAAAATCGCGCACAGTACTGATTGTGTGGAGTTATATATACCACTTCCCACCTTCATGCTGTGTACAGATCCGATTAAAACACATAGATTAATAACATACACTATTTGTGGTGCAGAGTGTCAGGACCACAAAAGCAAACTACTCATTCTTCCTAAAGAAGCATGTTTGTTCTCCTAATAATCCCCTAGAAAATATCTAAGAACATACTTGAGATTGAAGTTCATGCATTTGTTAAAGAAATTGTGTACTTTATTGACACTAGGTGTGCCATAAAACTGTGGATGTTAAGTCTGTGCTATTGTTACAGCTCATATATTTAGATGTATTAAATATTCTACTGCGGTGCAATACTTAATGCCAAGTAGAAGACAAGTAAATCTCTTGGATGAGAGTCAATGAATACTTTTCCCACATACTGTCTTTTGAATTTCACTGTGCTGCAGTCAGTGTTCAATTTGTAAAAGAATAAGTGCCAAGGCATAAAGTTTTGTTCAAAAGCCCAAAGCTGCTGCTCTTGAATGTAAGCGTTAAGTAAATATCAAGGCTTCGTTTTACAGAGCTGTTTTAAGTCATGGACAAGTGGGCAAAGTGAACCCTCACCTCCTAAAGAGCCTCCTGTAAAAGTGAGTTCCACAATCAAAAGCCGGCATCTCTATCCTGTATGTGCTTCCATCCTCTCTCAATATCGACTCTCTATACCTCACTTTTATCTCCCTCACCTCTCTCACAATATTCCCAATATACCTCATTCAGAATTTCCCTCTACCTTCTCTCATGATCTAGATCTTCTCTCTGTCACTCTCCGTGCATGTATCTATATCTATAACTCTTGATTCCCTCTCCTGACCGAACTTCTCATTACACCACATCTCTCTCTCTGTAACTCATTCTGATCCCCATACCTCACTTTTTGAATCTGATCTCCGTGTCTCTACTCCATCTACTCCAATTTTCATACATTATCTCTGTATCCATGTCTATACTAACATACCTTTCTCTGCCACTCCCAGAATTTTCTCTACCTCCCCACACCCCTCCTCTCACCTCTCTATCTCATCTTTTTGTGGAGAAGTGTGGCTCACTGGTTAGAGGAGGCAGACCTGGAAGCAGAGGTCAGCCCGGGACCAGGGTTCAATTCCCGGCCCGGCGGGGTCTTGAGTCCCAAAATGTCCATGGACTCAACAATTCTCGATCCGGCGCCTACTCGATTCACGGGTTCACACTCTGCGACTCTGGGCAATAGCTTGCTTAATCTCCACAACGGCCCCTCGCGGCGGGATGCCTGGCTTTCACCTTGCGGATACCCTGCCGGGGTTATCTCACAGGGGAATACCAGGACGGGTTCCCTAAGCAAGCGCTTAGAAACCGCTTGGTGATTTGCGCTATATAAATTCCTGTACATTTACATTTACATTTACATTTTTGCTACTTTACATCTCCCTCACTTTCTCACCTCTCTACATCCCACAACCTCTCTCTCGCTAACTCACCTCTCAATTTACCTCACCATTAGTTTGTTACCTCACATCTCCACTTTCTTTCGCTTTACCATCACATACACACATGCACACACACAAGCACACACACACACACATACACACACACACACACGACATCTAACACCTCCCCCTCAACTATCTCTCAGCCTTTCACTATAAATGTACCATCCTAGCTATCTCTTCCTCATTTTAAATCCTACAACTCTCTACCTCTGTATAATCCTTCCCTCTCTTTATGTGTCACACATGTATCTCAACTTCCTCTTTTTGCTCTACACCACATTTCTCTTTTTACCGTTTACCCCACTCTTCCTTTCTCTCTTCCTTACTAATATTTTTCCTTGAATCATTTTTCTGTGCCTCTTCTCATTTTGCTCATCCTCTAACTTTCATTTATGCTTTTCCTTAATTTCCATGTCTAAGACTATCTTATGCTGCCTTTAGCACTCTATTATTCACCTCTTTTTTTACATTACATCTCTTAATTCCTCAGCCCTTGTGCTGCTCCTATGTCTCTCCAAACATTTCCTTTTCCCTATTGCTATCTCTCTTTACCTCTCTACTGCACTGTAAAGCCTTACCTATGTATCTGCCTCACTTTATGTGTGTTTTCCTCTGCCTACCTCTCCCATCTTTCCTCTTGGCTACCTTATATTTCTCTATTTACTTTACTTCTCTCCCTACCTCACGTATTATTCTATATTACCTCTATCTTTATCCCCTCCAAGCTCTACTTTATTTCTCTTGCCATACTGTTCTCTTTATGTCTCCCCCATCGCTTGAATCCTACCCGTTTACATTTCTCTTACTTAGGAGGGTCACACTTAGCCATCTAGCTATAAAAGTGCACATGTATAAAGAGGAGAAGAAAGAGAAGGCAGAGAATGGAAAATTAGGAGAAAGATATTAGATTTTAATGCTGAAACTCCTCACTTCATGCTTTAATTTTCATTGCTGCAGCAAGAACGCTAATTGTGAAGGGGGATTGTTGGACTTGGTACTCTTTGCAGGGTCATCCCCAAACTTTTTGCCTTTCTCCTAATCTTTTTTCTGACACAGTGTTGGTAGTTTTAGAACTCTGAGCACTTTACCACTGCTGTGCAAAGTGTGTGTGCTCTCTGTGATAAATATGGTGAGATTGGTCTACACCTGTTTGGCCTATTTAATTTACCTGTCCGTCCCTTGTAAAGTGGTATCTCATGTACCCAGGACTGATAAATTAAATGCTACTGGTGGGCTTGCAGCGCTGATTGCGCCGCCAACCAAATTAGCCTTTCAAACCTCTCCCAGGCCTTTGCCATTGCAGGGCCTGTGTGCGCAGTGTTACTGCCGCTGGGACGTGGCACCTAAAGTGTATGCCATGTCCGTGAGCCCCCTTTTACTACATATCAGTCACCTCTAAGGTAAGCCGTTGCTAGCCCTATGGGCAGGGTGCATTGTAGGTAAAAGATAGGACATATAAGTTAAGTGTGTGACTACTGTGAGGCTGCCCTCCTAAGGTAATGCATTGGGGATTCCCTGATAAGTGTTTCAGTGGTAATTCCTGATATGAGCGGAGCAGCGTGGTCAAGTTTGGTATTTTTGAAATAGTAATAATAAATGCTACACAATGGTGCGCGCAGATTTATTATAACTATTTTAGAAATGACACTTTTAGTAGTTGGCATTTCTGTGTGCTATGTGTCTGCCTGACTGATGTGAATTGCATGACTGGCTTTTGAGTGACAGTGGCTGGTGAGGTGTGTGTGGCTCCAGGAGGGGTGAGTCCACACTAAGCTGAATGGGACATCTGCATTTGGAGTGGTGGGAGGAGAAGTCCCTAGTCCCTGAATAGGATGGCGCCTGCCCTAGTGAAAGCAGTCTCTGCCCCCCTGTGGTGTGTCTGATGACGAACCCCTCCTGAGGGGAAGAGGAGCCTTGTAAACAAAGTGCTCCAATTCCCTCCTGAACCAGTTGCATCTGGTTCCTCCAAAGCCCTGTACTGCAGACAAAGGAAATTGTGATATAAATATAGGGGCTGTGACCCCATGAAGGGTGTGCTTACTTGAGCTGGCGGGACACACTGCCAGGAAGAACCGCCCTGGGACCCAACTGCAGCTTCCTGGGGGTCCCTGCATGCTGGCCTGCCTGGATGTGCCATGCTGGGGTGTCCTCAACCCCAAGGACTTTTTATTCCTGGCCCAGCTTACCCCAGGAAATTGAAGGGGCTTAGCGCCTCAAGAGCGTTATATTCTAATTGCCCAAGAGGAGATTGAGGAGCTGACAGTGTGCAGCGTGCTGCTGCAGTGATATAGAGGGAATCCCGACATGGGGATTCCCTCAAGCTGGCGGTGGGAGCGGGTGGCCACCCCGCATTGCACCGCAAGAAAATCACTGCCCAGGCCGGGCCGGACCGGGAGTCAGTCAAAAGCTGCCTGGTCGTGGGCGGAATTGGGGCCAAGAGGAAGTACCAACCGGAAGTGAGGCGAGAGGAAGCCTCATGTTGGGCCAGACTGCTGCCACAGAAGAGAAGCCAAGCAGGAGCCTGCCCCACACTGGCAAATGCACCGCCACGGCAAAAGGGAAGTCAGGCACTGAAGGCCTGGCTGGAGGCGGAGCTCTTTGTGCCGAGGAAGGCCCCGCCGGTGCCGTGAGGAGATCAATTCAGATCGGGAGAGGTTCCGGTAGTGGGATCCGGCCAAGGCACAATGTCGGTCCTGCCTTCACCCTGAGAATGGAGGAGGCAGAGAGAGCAGCGAGGAAGACCCCAGTGTGTGGGGACATTCTGCTGTTTTAACAAAGTCCTGGAATAGGGCTGGGGGCCATTTGTTAAGAGTCCCGGAGAGGTGCCAGGCACCTTTTCCCATAGATGCCCCGCTGGCAAGTGGGCAGCTGCAACCGGTGGTAATTGGGTGAGCAAGGCTCCCCGAGGCACATTGTCGGTACCTGGAGCCAGGTGAGTGCTCGCTAGGCACTAGATGCGCCAGGGTTGGTTCTGTTTCCTCAGCTGGGCCGCCGTAGGGGGCAGCTGAAATGTGGGGCAAGTTCTACTTTTGGAGAGTCCCAGTGGGGACCCAGGAGGAACAGTAGTGCCTGCGCCATTATTCCTTTGGGGGCAATTTGTGATCCAGAAGGAGGGAGTGAGATACCCTTCTCTGCCCCAGCACATTGCGCACCTGGGTTGCCCTGACATTCTGGACATAGGGCATTTGAGCCCCCAGTGAAAGGCCTGTTGGTCTGGGGTCAGTTGCTAAGGTGATGTATGCACCTTGTCAGTATCGTGTGGTACACTGCTGATTTGTGCGGAATGTGTTATGCCTAATGTGATGTTGCATAATGTGTTTATGCTGATGTCTAATGTCATGCTATGATATTTTAGGATGGTGCCTATGGCGTAATGTGTTTATGTTTAGGAGGTGGGCCTATTGGGTTTATGCCTAATGTGATAATGCTAGAGGTAATTATTGTACCAGTAGTTACAGGTTGTGTTTTATGTTTATTACCTACTTTCTGATGTTTCTGACTGTGGTCCGATTGGCCTGGTCCTGTATATAATCCCCTGTGAATATGGCCTAGTGCCAGTTGGTACAGTGCAAATGTGTGATTATGTTTCTAATGTGTTTCTGATAATACAAAGGCTATTTTTGATATAACCTTGTGTAGAGTTTCTTTTGTAGTGTGCCTAGTGTGTTGCTGCTGTTTGAGAGGGGTTGCGCAAACGCTTTACACATTGCCTCTGGGATAAGCCTGACTGCTCCTGCCAAGCTACCTAGGGGGTGAGCAGGGGTTATCTTCAGCGTGTAACTCCCTTGCCCTGACTAGAGTGGTGGTTGCTGCCTGGCTTCGGCGCAAACCTTAGCCTACCAGAAATTCCATTTCTAACAGGGATATATTTGTGATTACAAATATTGTGCAACTAAAGATACAATTGAAGCACTATGTGAATATATCTGTTTTATTTTAGTATTATGCTTTAGTTCACTATATATCTAGCAAATTACCCATAGGATGTTGTTTCTTCCGAATGGAGTAACAATCTGATTAATTGCTGAATAATATGTTGTTGCAAGTAAAACAAGACTTGGTAAATCTATTAGTTTTCACCTTTATAATGAGATTGCCAAGCTATGAGCTTTGCCAAAATTTGTCTCTAAAGTATTGTTTGAATAAAATATAGCAAAAAATCTAAATACTTGAGGAAAAACAAACAATTCTTATGGTATTTCAAAACTATTCACTGTAGTCAATGTTTTCAATCTTTTTAAATGGCATGGTTTATTTTTCAGTTATGTTTAACTATGGACATTCTGAATAGATCTGAAAATGAATAAGGATGTGGAAAAGTAAAGAGACATGCTTACCACAGCCTACATTACCTTTCACAAGACTCAGTAATAGCTCACCTGCAGTAGCCCAGGGAGCAGATTTCTGACTCACTAAAGAAGAGTCACCTTCTGCCTCCAACTGATTGCATAAAGTGGTCCTTCCCTCAGCATCATACAGAGCCTTTGTATGCTGAAGTGTATATTTAAATGCAATATGTGGAATGTAGGCGATATAACACAAACCACATTTAAAGTATGATCTACAACCATATACCAGTAAAACTATATCTGCTGCTGTGCTTTTGCGGACAAGCTTGGAGGGTGGGGACCACCATACTGTGGGGAATATTGTTTGAGGGGTTAACATGCACTTAAAGGAGAAAACTAGAAATGCAATCACGCACTTGGAGGGCTGAAAGAAAAAGAGCAAAGTAGCCTCTAAATGTAAGCAGTGGAAGGATAAAAGCTACATTAGGAGGATTATAAAGTGGCTATGCTCCAGGAGCGGGCCGAACACACGAGGAGGAAAGGTAAGCCATTGAACAAGAAGCAAGCAAACGAAAGTGGCAATAAAGCCAACCAATTGTTAGCAAAGAGTGGGCTTTTAGCCCATTGTAAGCTCACAATAGAAGTTTCGCCACCATACAGTTTGGGCTGTCTGGTACACTTGACTTATAAT
Organism: Lissotriton helveticus; assembly: GCF_964261635.1. NCBI lineage: Eukaryota > Metazoa > Chordata > Amphibia > Caudata > Salamandridae > Lissotriton > Lissotriton helveticus. Next base: position 899,205,388 of record NC_136063.1, on the reverse strand, counting down.
TCTAGATCTAAACTCCAAACTAAATAGCAAACGTCTTGATCTAAACTCTAAAAGAAATGGGTTTATTGATGCTTGTTCAAACTTGTTTTGCATCAGGAGGGATTGAATGAGCCAAAAACAGGTCATAAATTCAAGCTTACTCCAAAAAGGATGCCGCAAAATGTATTTTGCTCAGGTACCCTCATATCCTTAAGATGTCCCTAGTCTTGACTCCTCGTCATGCCACTTTAATCCATCACCAGACATTCTCTGTCCCTTTATATCACTCTTGCAGGTTGTTGCTTCCTATGTTGTCACATTTGTTTCATCTTTCTCTCCCTCCTTCTTTGCCCTTTGTGTCTTTTTCTCTCTCTTGCTCTGGGTCTGATGAGGAAAATTAAATGCTGCTCTACAAACAATTTGTACTGGGCCCCACCTGCAACCACTGGCACAAGAAGCACACAAAATGCCCGAAAAGTGGATCAGATAAAAGTGTAGTAGAGACAGCAGGTCTAAGGCGAGCATTTTCTTTCTGGAACTGAAGTGCGAAGGAATATAAGAAACAACAAGAAACTCGCCTCTTGGCAATTTTCAGAATGTTTACGGTTTAGCACTGCAAAACACTTTTCACAACACTCAATCTGTTGCTATTGCGAAGACCAGTAGGAGTCTCGCCGCGAGACTTACGTTCTTGAAACGACGTGAAGAGCATCTGGAAACGGCTGGTCCGGCTTCCCTCGTCTGCCCACATGCGGATTACGCCAAGCCCAGTGCGCAGCATCACGTCATTAGCCACGGTGCTGCAGAATTTAGCTTTTAAATCTTCCACTGAGCTGCTTCCGTCGTAGACAGCAACAAAATTCCTCTTGCATTCGTTCGAGTTCTGCATTTCATAGTCCAAGAAACGTAGGTAGATCTATAAAAGAAAAAGAAAGCTCGTGAATGTTTGAGAAGTGGTGGTTCATAATTACCACAAAAGAAGAGTTTTTTAACATACAGTTCACTTCGGTTTTCTTTTTTGTACATTCATTCATTTTATGTTCCACAATTTTGGCTCTTTAGCACCACTCGTGGCAAATCTATTCTACGTAAATAAAGATGAGAATTGAGCCTTTTATACGAAATAAAAGGCTTTGGCATTGGTGCATCTTAAGAGTTATACAATGCTTTAAGAATGGAGTTTGTGCTGCATCATATGGACAAACCACCTGCTGATTTAATTGATGTAACAGTAGAAGATTTCTGTCACACCAACCTCTTAGTAAGGCATAGTTTTTCAGGACCCTCAATTTTAGCCTCCTATCAATAATAAATAGCACAATTTGTTTAAAATAATATATAAAAAAAGTAAAGTGCAGGAGCCAAACCTTTCTTTAAGAGGCTGCAGCCAGCACTTCCAAATGTTGCCTTTCTGAATTGCAAGGCCAGGTAGTTTTGAGTCCACCACGTGACTCCTTTTCCACCACCAGCTGCTTTCAGCCTCATCATCTTATTTCTTCAGGTTCTTTTCATCCATACTCTGGGCCCCATTTATGAGAAACTAACGCAGCGGGGTGCCGCAAGTCATTTTGCTGCACTGAATTCGTTTCGAAGCACAGGGATGCAACATATTTACATCAGTATGTCGCATTTCTGTGCTTTTCCCTGCGCTTGCGCACAAACTGCTGACATGCGCCAGCACAAGCACCTTTTCACCACGGTGCAAGGATGCCTGCGTCGTGGGGAGATTGTTTTTATGCAGTGAGGGTTACGAATTGAGGTGCTTTCCTCTTCCAATGTGTGTTGTAGAATGCAGCACGCTCAGAAAGAGGAAAGAAATAAGAATAAATGAAAACATTTTGACGCATTTCCAGATTTATGATTGCTCGTAAATCTGGAAATGCATCGGTGGACATGGGTGTTGTGTGGGAACACCCACAGCAACACCCATGTCACGCCCCTAACACGCAAAGTGTTGCGTGAAAAGGGGCGATATTTACAAGCAGACGTGAAGCCACCTAGTGCGTCACGCAATGTGACGCAGCAGCAACGCAAGGGCCTTGTAAATAGTCCCCTACCTATCATTGTCGGTGTTCTTATTTGTCTTCTTATTTCATAATTTTATGCATTTCTCTTTTGGTTTCTGTCACAGTCTAATAATGAAATATAAGCCCCTACCCCCAAAAAAATTGAGTGTCGGTGCCCTATGCCTGAAAGCGCTCAACCCTCCAACCCTAAAAACAAAAGCAATGCCTCTAATGATATCTTTGTGTGACACATAATAGGGGTGAGCAAAATGTGCAAAAATAGATCAAACTTTAAAGAAGTAACATTTTTCTTAAGTACACGAAATGCAAATCCAGCATTATTCACTATAATTTGTTGTGAAATGCGCACTTGTGTTTATTTTGGAAGCAAAAATCTATTTTGCCCTAAAAACAATAGCACAAAGTCCTTGCAAACAGCAGCCGCTCGCATTCTGGTTGTTCACTTTGAGCTGGATGTACAAGCATTAGGAACACCCATTTCCAAGTTGTGATTCTTTCCAAATCACAATTAGGAAAATCGGTATTCCTAATGTATGAAACTCATTGAATTGATTTAGGTATTACTTGTGGGTGACAAATCAAGCTACCTCATAAATATTTATGAGGTAGGTCGCAGTTTATATTCCATTAGGAATCACAGCAATCAAGGGATGGTGGCCTGCTGAGGATCGTAGACCACCATGTCTGTGATTGCCTTTTAATAAAGCAGTCTTTTCTTATTTTTAAATTCAACCCATTTTCCTTAAAGAAAAATGGGATGTGTTTAAAAAGAAAAAATTAAACCTTGAAGTTTCATTTTTTAAGAGAAGGCAGTGGCTCATGGCATTTACATTCTCAAAGGGGAAGGGGACCTTTGGGGGACCCCTTTCCCTTTGTGAATGGGTTACCACATGTTTAAAACCGTTGGTAAATTATTATTGTTTTGTGACTGGAATTCGGTGGCAAAACAGTAATGCATAGCATACCAATTTGGTTTTTGGAATGGGCGCCCTGAACTCGCCATTTCCTAATTCCGAAATGCATATGCAAAATGCAATTCTGTAACAAGTTACTGAATCGCATTTTACAATTCGTACATTTGAAAAATAATTTTTCCAGTCGCAAAAAGCCCAGTTCTGAGTGGGACCCGAAAAATGCCTTGTACTTCTGGCTCATTCAGCCAGATTCATCATTCTCCCGTTTTGCGAGCCCCTAATAGCGATTCATAAGGAATCGCTATTAAGGACTTGCAAAACGGGATTCATGTAGGAATTGCAAAAAATATTGCGATTCCTACATGTTCCTTATTTGTGATTAGCAAATTGCTAATCGCAAATAGGGAATAACTCCCCATGCATTCCTATGGGCCTACAGGCCCATAGGAATGAATGGGGAGTTATTCCTTATTTGCGATTAGCAATTAGCTAATCGCAAATAAGGATGCGATTTCAAGGGTGCAGGGGTGTCCAAAGGACACCCTGTAGCACCCCTGAAATGTAATCTACATTGGTGTTGCGCACACACATGTCCGAAGGACATGTGTGTGTGTAACATGCAACTTAGAAAAATGCATTTAAATGCATTTTTCTAAGTTTTTGCTATTTACCACGAGGTCTGACCTCTCGGTAAATAGCGGCCAAAAATTGCAATTTCGCAATTTTAAAATGATTCATGAATTGCATTTAAGGAATCTCAAATAGAGATTCCTTAAATGCAATTCTTCGCAAATGTGCGAATTCTTTAATAGCGAATTTTGCATTTAGGATGATGAATCCCAAATGCAAAAATTGCACTCGCAAAAGGCAAGATTCTGAGAATCTTGCCCTTTGCAAGTGCAATTTAGCTTGATGAATCAGGCTGATTGTTCCCAAGCTATTGTGCTAAAAGTTTGCCATGAACATTGCACGATTACAGGGTGTAGTTTAACCGCATGCGTGCGGGCGGAATTCCGCCCGTACGCTGGGTTTTTCAAAATCGCACTTTACGTGACGAGCTGGGCTCGTCATGAGCGTGCGAGGAGGCTACCTCATGACGAGCCCAGCTCGTCATCAGCGTCGAAGGGGTTAATAACATAATTCAGGGAATTTCGAGAAAGAAGTGTAAAATGAAATTACCAAAATTATGTACGATTATGCCTGGGTAAACAACATTTTACCCAGGCCTAGAAATAAGACCAACTTCTCTCACCCTGAAAAAGTTTTAGGTCTTGCCACTTTTCAGTGGACTAACTGGAATTGAAATGGCACATGGTATAAAATTCAATGTGACTGAAACTCCTGCTTCAGAATACTCGGTAACACCCAAGGTGACTTAGAAAATCATTTTCATCACACTTCAGAAAAATGCATTTGCACATTGGTTAAATGCTGTTGCCCAGCCCAAGAAACGCAAATTACATTATGGTTTTTGATTTATAACATCAATGTTAATCAAAAAGAACACTTAATTACTGGAACAATCCAGCCAATTTCTTCCGTATTTCAGATTTAAAAAAACAACATTCATATCCTCCAAAATGAATAAATTAGCTAATCTGCTACAATGTTCAAAATCTAAAATACATCATGACTAATTGCGCATTTAGCAAATGCACTTTTCATTAGCGCCCTGATCATAAAAGGTCTACGCTTGACCAGATGCTCTTGTGCTGAAGACCAGTGACAAGCATTCTAAACAGTTGAGGCGCTATAGTGACAAAAAAGATCATGTCCATTCAGCGTTACAGTTCACTGTGGACACATTAGCCCCCCAGGTAAGTGAAGGCCTTGGCCAGCCTGATGAAGAAATACAATTGATGAACGGAATAGAGAACAAATCAAAACATTCACCCCCGAGCAAGAGATCTGGGTTAAATCCACTATTCTTTTGCTCACCATGCCACACCAGTTTAGACCTGGCCATATGCAAATCAGTCTTGACCCTGTGCCTCATGGGAACAGTCCAGCTGAACTGCCAAGCCAGGTCCTCCCTGGACCGCAAACAAGCATCCTAGGACCGGTTTCGGGGTTTCACACCTCATCAGCCAGGAAGCTTGAATCAAGTGGTACAGTGAGCTCGGGACCCATGTCTGGGCATACCAGGCACACTTAGGGCAAGAAAGCATTAGCCACACAACTGATGGACGGAATGTAGAGCACATCAAAACTTTCACCCCCAGTCAAGAGATCTGGTTTAAATCCATCATTCTTTTGCTCAGCATTCTGGCAGGCTGACCCTCTGCCAGCCTGCCAGAAATGTTTGTGCCTAAGGTGCATCAGGCGTCCAAGCTCCATGGTAACTCCAAGGATCCGGAGGAGGTGTCAGCTACTCAAAGCAGCCAAAATCTCCAGATGACATCAGGGGAAAATATGTGTGGGAACCAATGTAGAAACACCACTTATTGCATTATATTCTCCAAAATCCCATAATCTGACATTTGTTTGCCCCTCTCCCTGGAGTTAGTGATTCTCTTAATACTGGTAACAACATGGTATAAGGACGATTATAATGGCACCACATTGTGGCAAACTCATAATGTGGCCCTTGGATTAGAAAGAAGCATGAAAAACATTGACATAGGCAATAGTTGTGTGTTTACGGTATAAAACAATATCATGCTCAATAAATGTGTTTTTAGTCAATAGTTGAAAACGTAGTGCAGCAAGATGAGCTGTGTTCAGTGTCCTGAGCTGTTGCTAAAGCTGTTTATTTCGGCAGCGCTGTTTTTACAAATGTACCCACAGTGTTTGAGTAGCAAGAGGCCAAGAGCCTAAATATAGAATAAGAATGAAGTAAGTATTGTAGGGCTCCAATTGTGTGGCAGAATGAAGAGAAGAAATCTACCTGCCCTTATTATCTTTTTATGTATATCTTTTGTAATAGTTTGGAGAAAAAAAACTTACCTGAAAACTGATAAGGGCTTCACAACGGGAATGTTCCCTGCATGATATACGGGTATGTATTCTTATCTTGAGTCTCTGACTGCACATGAAACTGTTTTGCTGATTTTTGTTTCGTCCCAAACGGCACACCAAGTGAGCATGTGAAATGAGGCTTAGGCCTGCCCCTTGTAAAGGCAAGTCCCAGAATGTTTTCTCTGACCTAGAAGAGTGCATCAAGCATGCCCTCCAGAGGGACAAGGTACTAATGTTCATTTTGTGTGTTGTGTTGACATACAGAAGTGGTGGAAGTGTACAAGTTTGGAGGATGGATATTCCTGGCTAGACCCTTTTTGTTACTCATGTAAAATTCCAATAGAATGAGCTAACCAGAACCTTACAGTGCTACATCATCTAAATGATGATTGCATTTGTGGTATGTGTGTTATATCAAGACTCCATATGTAGTTTGTTTATGGTGCTGCAAATAGTGGTGTAAGACTGTCAATCTTAGGGTGGTTTTCCCCTAAATGCTTTGCCTTACTCCTCCATTATTATTGATCTTGTTTTTGTTGATCTTAGAACCAGTGCTAAAGTGCGTGTGCGTTCTCATTTAAACATGGTGAAAGTGACCCACACCCAATTGGCACCTTTAATTTACTTATAAGTCCCTAGGAAAGTGGCACAGCATATACCCAGGGCTGCAAATTGATTACTACACATGGGCCTGCAGCACTCATTGTGTCACCCACTTAAGTAGCCCTTTAGCAATGTCTCGGCCCGGCCATTGAAGCCTGTGCGGGCAATTTATACTGCTATATCGAACTGGCAAAATAAATCTTTTGTCAAGCCTAATTCTTGAATTTTAATATATATACATCACCCTAGAGTAGGCTTTAAACAGTCCATAGGGAAGAGTGTAGTGTATTAAAAAAATTGGACATGTACTTTTAGCTTTTAAATTGTATATGTCCTGGCAGTTAAAACTGTTACATTTGTTTTCCACTACAGCAAGGCCTACTTTTCCAAAGTGATAACTTTTAATTGGGAACAGGTAGGAATGTTGGGCCCCATCCACAAAAGAAATCTGAGACAAAATCCTAACTTAACGACATCTGGTACTAACAAAGGGCATTTAGGAGTGGTACAGTTAGGATTCTTAACTTTGCTACTCCTAAATGCACTTTGTGAATACCAAAAGTCGTAAAGTTAGGATTTTGTCTTCAGATTACTTTTGTGAAACGGGCCCCACAAGTTTGGTGTATAAAGAAGTGTAATTTAAAACCCTCTGTAATGGTAAAGTTAGATTTTTGTCAAAATTGTAAAAATTACACTTTTAGAAAGCAGGATCCGCCATCTCTGATTTAATGGGCAGAGAAGCTGTCACATATTACACTTGCTCATCACAAATGCTCTGCCTGATCACATTCACATGGGTTTGACTCTAGTATTTTGTGACCTTATACAAGCTGAGGCCAGGGCAGGTAGGCAGGAAATTCCAAATACCTATGTGTTGGAAACCCCCAGAACCTTTTCCTACTTCAAAGTTGGAATAAGGTATAAATAATGGATGCTCAGATTCAACTCTTCAGTGTGCCTCTCGACCTGTGGAAGACTCAGCTAGACTGCTGGACTGCTCTGAAACAAGGACTGCTGCTCTGTTGCCCTGCTGCCATGCTGCCCTGCAGTCCTAGCCACTGAGCTAGTTCTAAACTTCTCTGCACTTTTCTTTTGGTGATCCCAAGATATAGAATTTTTTTATGTTTGTGTTGTCTTCCCCTCCCTTTGCTCCGCCCCAGGCATTGGTCTGTGCAGGGATGTATTGAAGCAAGCCCGATGATGAAGCATGTCACAATTTTTGTAAGTGAGGGCAGTATTTTTTCACAAAGCACGTGCCACATTTGGATTACAATTCCCTACTCCTCCGTGTGTGTTATAGGTGCTCTGCTACCCCAACTGTGGTCCTGTGGGCAGTACTGATGCATCATGATGCAACTCCTTGCGGCCACTTCAGAACCACTGCAGTGCAGGACCATGCATCATAGCCAATAGCTTCCACTGAATTACCACTGCTCAACTCATCCTCAATGCAGGTCTTTGCATCACAAGCCCCTCATCGATGTCACCATTCAAAACGATGAGGACTTTGCATCACAGTCCCACAGCTTCTTCAGAACCACTGCTGACATATCCTCAATGCCGGACTTCACATCGCAAGGCCCTCATTGACAGTCTCCTCGACGATGGCGCAGGACTCCTTATAGTAGCCCTGCAGCTTCTCATAACTGCTATTGTGTGACGCATCCTTGACATGAAGTGTTGTAATTCTCTGCAAAGCAGGGTACTTTGTTCAGCTGTTCTAACTTCTGCTTCACAGCCTGAACCTGTGACTTTGTCCTGGTCTGGTGCAACTAGCTAACCACATTTGACACTTTGTATTCCTAGGCACTACTTTCACTTAAAAGTGCATCACTCCAGCTCTACTGATTAACATTTTTCTCATTTTGTTCTCCAATCATTTTTCAAATTATACTAATTTTTCTAAGTTGGTTTGGGACTTTTTCTTGTTTTGTGTTTTCACTTTATTACTGTTTGAATTTCTGCATAAGTACTCTACATATTGCCTCTAAATTGAGCCTGACTGCTTTGTGCCAAGCTACTAAAGGCTTAAGCACAGATTAATTTGGAGTTTACTTGTGGCTTCACCCTGACAGAAATTGTGGCTGATACTTGAGTAGGGTTTTACCCCCTTAACAAGTAACTACATTTCCAAGACATAGGATACATTTTGGATGTCTTTCATTTGGTATGTCACAAAATAGAGGGTGGATACAATTTTCCTAGAGAGTAGAAGTGTATTTCCTCTATTCCTGTGTTTTGAAGGTGGAGATTCGGACACTGAAGTAAGGAAGGATGAAGACTTGTCTAACCATACACATTCTATGAGGGCCTTTTAGCAAGGGATTACTGATTTAGTTTCCTGAGCACAGCCATTTAGCGGGTGGTAGCAGAGAGGGATGTATAGTTGAATTCTGTTATTAAAGGTGAGCATTTTCCTAAACAGAGCCTGCCCCTTTGTTTTTACCTGGTTATCACTACACAAAGGCTGATGACATTCAGGTACAGAGATCTTAAAATTAATTGTGCTGTTGTTGAGAATATGACTTCTTGATGCAAGTATCATAACTTCCTACTGTGAGAGCCATCAACTTGCACCAAAGCCAGAAAATGTTATTTGAAAAGGTTTCCTCCCAAACTTATTGCTAAAGAGAGTGGATCCACTTTCAGTATCTGGAAAATTAATATAAATGTGGGATCCAAACAATCCACTCTGTTTCAGTTCCAGTTTGAAGCCCTTCTTGACTAAGGAAAGGGGTGCTCTTCAGAGTACTGGAAGAGCTCCTGTGCATCTAAAGCTGGTGTGTCTGTCAGCCTGTCACTCTGAAGTAAAACAGATATATTTCTTTTTAAGCTCTTTAAATATTTTCAAAAATCTCTTTATACACTAATACTTATTACCGCTAATACTATATGCCTCCTGTGAATTTTCAAAAACAGCCCTGGTATGATGTATCACTATCTAATGGTTCTTCGCAAGATTCAGGTATACATTTTAAATATTGTAAACAAGCTGCCATAAACATTTCCAGGTCCGCTATTTGTACAATATTTTTAAAACATTGCTATGTCGACATCTAAAATAGGGGATATGGGGTGAGGTGCACAGAGGCATTTTGTGTCTTCAAAAGGTCAGTTTCACAAAATTGGGCCGTTTCTGACTTCAAAAAGGCCTTTTGGTATGCAACAAAACCAAACTGCGACTTGCACTTTGGGTCTGCAACTAAGGGGCTCATTAGGATGGCGGACGGACCTGCGTCCGTCCGCCACCCTAGAGGAGGAGGGACCGTCTGCAGGGGCAGCGGCGGTCCCTCCAGTGCAATTAGGATGTGACCGCCAGCCTGGCGGTCACATCCTCAATATTTAACATTGCGGCGGGTGCTGCTTCAAGCAGCACCCGCCGCAAGGTTAAATATGCATGCTTAGCATTTGCATGCACAAAGCGGCAGGCACCGCGCGGTGCCTGCCGCTTCGTGCACGCAAATGCAGGGGGGTACCATAGGTACCCCCATGTGCACCCCCCAGGGCCCCCAAAGAAATCACTGTATGCCTTTCCACGGCGGAGAATCCGCCGCGGAAAGGCATCTGTTTACCGCCATCCTAATATGGCTGGTGGTGTCTGATAGACACCGCCATCCATGTTAGTGCTTTTCTGCCACGGTCGGAAGGCGACTGCAGCGGAAAAGCTGCGGACCGATTTTGAGACCCAACGCCATCCTAATTTGGCGGTGGGTCTTTTGTGCCTCCCCAGCGGTTTTCCCGCATCCTCCCCCTAAATGCCAAATTGGCATTTGGAAGGGACATATTTAGGGTGTCTCTTCCAAATACCAATTCAGAATGAAATGTATAAAACTTTTGCAACTAAAATCTTTTACACTGTTGTATGTACATCATTGATATGTTCTTTTAACTATTTTTATATTATGTATGATTTTAGGATGGAATTATGGTAATGTTTATTGACCAAATTCTAAATAAACAAATGTTTGACTGATTTACTAAAATCTGGTTGCAAAACTTCCATATTTTACTGCCTACACAAATGGAGTGGTAACCAATTTGCAAGCTGGAATAGATCCCCTAAACACTGTGAATTTAAAAAAAAGTATGCTTTAAGAGTGGGCAGTGGCCATTCTCCAAAAACGATGTTAGTTTAGCTTTTCACAATTTTTAAAAACTTATTAGTATAGCGGGTGGACTTTGTCCGCCCGCCCGCCATAGCCCCAGGAAACGGGACCGCTCGCAATGCGTGCAGCGGTCCCGCACCTACAATTAGGATGTGCCCGCCACACTGGCAGGTGCATCCCGCATTTGTAACATTGCGGGTGGCGGTGTTGAAAGCACCGCCGGCCACAATGCCACAAATGCAAGTTGTGCGCTTCAATGCACAATGTGACAGGCACTGCGCGGTGCCTGCCAAGTTGTACATTGAAATGCAGGTGCACCCCCACCTCCCAGAATCCCTGGGGGCCCGCTACTGGCCCACAATGTTGAAGACTGCATGCCTTTCCGTGACGGCAACGGCATGTCCCCGCATGCATACTAATATGGATGGCGGTGTCTACCAGACACCACCACCATATTAACAGCTTTTCTGCCCGGCGGACGGTCTTTCCGTCCGCGGGGTCCCCCGCCATAGTAATGTGGCGGGGGAATATGTTGGGCGGATTGCCACCTCCATACGGGCGGTGGCGATCCGCCCGACTTACTAATGGGTCCCATTGTGTTTACTTTCGAAGTAAATGAGCTGCATGTAAAACAAGCATTTGCAATCCAACAGGTCTTGCATTTGCGAGACTTAGAACAATTGATTTTGTAAATAAAATGTGGACGCCATGCCCAAACATAAAGCACAGCGCCAGTGGACATAAAAGTTACATGCTTAGCGGTCTGTGATGCAGCCATCTTGTTATTAAAAAAAGAAAAATCAACATAAAGTGTGGCATTCATGTTGTAACTATGAAAGCAGGCACCATAATGGAGCCTCAAAAAATGTAGGGCGGGGGAATGGGAGGGGGGTAGAAGATATAGTACCTCATAACAGCGGACTTCCAATAGTCAATGGAAATCAATCTGTAGTTGAGCGGTGCTCCTGAGCAAGAAAACGGAAGTGATGTATCGGCTTGGAACCCAATTAGGAGGCTGCAAAAAAGAGCAACTCTGAAATGAGCCTATGGTAAGCAGCAGATGGGATTACAGTCCATATAATGACTACAACATGTGCTGCATTCAGCGTATGCATGTGGACGCTACACCTAAAAGAAGACTTTTTCTTTCAACGCAATTATGGACATGGTGGTCTACTGACCCCAGCAAGTTACCATCCCTGTGATGGCTGTGAGTCATAGTGGGTTGCAATTTGTGATCCACTTCCTTAATATTCATGAGGTAAGTCAAATTGACAACCACTATAGGTCAGTAATATGCAAACTGATGATTCAGTATTTAGAGAATTTTCGATCAGTGATTTGCACATGTGGCCCGTGGTGCCAATTGTAAGGGGTTTGAGAAAGGTTGGCAGGATAGGCAGTCCTTGTCTTGCTACAATACCTGTTTTCTGTACTCATCTAGATTTCATATAAATAATATTGGTGAAAAATCTGAAGGAGATGATGTGTGACTGGATTGGAACAACAGGATGGGAAGCTGCCTGATTCGATCATGCTTCATTTTGCAACCATGGAATGAACTAATTAAATGTCTCTATTTGCCTTTAAAATGTGTGTATGTACCTGTTTCATAACCAAAATGTAAGATTAAAGACTGGGCAACTAACTTCGGGTCTAATTGCACACCTGCAAATTCGAAAAAAACACAGTGTTCAAAGTACTCAGCACCAGATTTACATAGAATTTACGAAGTAGTCAAGGAACGCAGCACAGCATGTAAAGTTACTTGCCTGTGTTGCATTAAGGGAGTGAGCAGAATAGCGCCATACCTACTAAGATGTGACACTGTTCTGATCCCCACTATTCTCCTGCACAATTTTGTATGCCATGAACCAACGCAGACACCTTTGCGCCATAGTGTGAGGGTGTCTGCATTGTGTGAAGCATAGGTTTGTATGCTGGAAGAATTCCTTCTGGTTATAAAAACCCTATACTTGAAGGTGTGTTTTCACTTTGTTTGCATGCTGCAGAATGCATTACACATGCAAAGTAGGAAAAATGAGTGAAAAATGAAAACATTTCTCATTGTTACGCCTGCCTCGAGCAGGGCCAGGATTTTGGAGCCAATTTCTGTCTACAATTCTATGTAGATAGGAATTTGCGTCAAAGCCCACGAGTGGTTGTATGGGTATGCCCATGCAACACCCATGGAACACTCTCTTGACGCAAAGTACCTCAAGGCAGTGTATTGAGCAGCTTTATGCTACTTTGGTTTATAATCCAGAGTAATTCCCGATTTGTGTTAGAATGTAAATTCATCACAACCCTTTGCGTTGGATTTGCATTAAAAAATGAATGCAAACCTGAAGCAAAGTGTTTGCAAATCTGGACTGCAGTGCACAATTTGCACCCTATTGCCAGGAATGGGGATTAACCTCCAAATAGCATCAACCTTTTCATCTTATGCACACTGCATATTTGGAGTATTTGCTCCACAGTTTGAGCAAGATTTTCCCAGCTGCAATTCAGAAGAGCAAAACGCCTACCTTTTGCTTGCAAAGCAAAATCCTGTTTATAGCAGAAATGGGAACTTGTACCCAAACCGGATTTCTGTCCAAATACTATCCGGTTCCAGCAAGGGTCTATGAATCTGTAGCAACGTTGCAGCAGACAGGTGAAAGGGCAGGAACGAAACCACACTATATACTGGAATTGCATCTCAAGCACAACTTGGTGATCATTACACTGTTCTTCACACTACAAAAACTTCAAGATTATTGGTTCTTTGCATTCTAATATATTTCTTACCTAATATGGTGACTTCATTTACTTTTTATTTAATCTCTAGTCATCATAAGGTATCAATAGAGGAATGGATTTGGATTTGAACAAATTGAGGACATTCAATATTATTTTCTATTGAAGGTGCGGCCTAACTGTTTATCGTAGCCAGGCACTTGCAGATCTAAAGTTGGGGGTCTTTTTATATGTGTGCTGGACGCCTCCAACTAAACATATTTTTATAAGTGAAAGAGAGCAAGAAACTGTCCTACAAGTATAGTAATATATCTGAAACGACGAATAGACATATAGAGGGCCCAACCTGTAAAAAAAATCCAATTAAGGGCCTTTTGTCTGAACTTTCTTTCTGTCCCTAGTCACACAGATTGGCTAGATGAAAAATGGCGTAATCAGGTCAAATTTACATTACTTAAAAAATCCACTTAAATCCAATATATTGTGAAAGGACAGAGTCCATAAGGCTGTTTTTTGTGGTCTAGCAATCATGAGCGTCTTTTTTGTTAAATATTTTTTGATTATGTGATCATCCCCTCCAAACAACACTACTTCCATGTAACTATGTTTTGCTGGTTTTATAACAAGATCCTCTGACTCTGAAACATCTACCATCGTTAATCTGACATTTCAATATGTCTGATAACAGCTTTATTGACAAGCTTGGGTTTTGAAAGATGATTGTTTTTGGAAATAAGAGGTACACTTTTGAAAAGCGGTACCGTTAACATGTTCTTGATTCATTATATGAGGATAAGAGTCAATCTCACCAGCAAATAGCCATTCTTCGTTCGTGGCAGCAAGACCATGCTCAGCGTTACACTGATCGCCTCCCATCAGGTCTGGACAGTGGGGCAATGGTTGAGGATGTGGACCAGGTCGAAGTAACCATCGTCACTGTTCCAGCAGTTTAAATGGGACAGTAGACACGCTATCTGCAGTTTTGCTGGGATCCAGTGGCAGTCATGTAGCGATTTGAAGAGGCAAAACTTTATTTGTGCCTCCCTGGCACCGCTATCTAGTGCCTCTAGAAAGTTCCGCCCAGTCCTCTGGTTCATCGTCCATCTGTAGACGGGTTTGCGATTTGGTGCAAAAGGTGGCCTAACGAACACATATAGCGAATCAAGAAGGTTCTGAATGTTGGACATTACCCCTCAGAAGTGTCCCTATGTTCTGGGATAAGAGACCATGAGGGAGGGCTGGAGCTTCCAGGGGCAAGGCAATAACTCCCCTGGAACTCCCACCAGTATTGGTGGGACGGGAGGGCAAACTCATAATGGTGCACTGCAAAGGGTTTGAGGGCCCCATTATCAATCACTTGGTGGAGGGTATGTATACCCATGGCACACCATGCCCCCCCAGTTCTACATCCGGCCACTGATGAGAAAAGGTGATGAGCTCTCAGCCAAGATTTAGCCATTGCCTGGAGCATCAGGTTCCTATGGCCTAGTATTGGGGGGGTCATACTGATAAAAGGGATAGAGCCCCTGTGGAGGCTCCAGGATGGTGCATTCATTTGTGGCCCTCATTGAGGACCTGGTGTTTCGGGAAGCATGTAGTTGAGCTGCACCAAGTGCAGATGCAGGGCTTAGTGCTCGACTGAGTGATATCCTAGCCCGCCTCACAAATGATGGGCAATGCGTTTACTACTGGCCACCTGAGGTGAGAAGATCCCCAGATGAAGGTTTTCATGCCCCTATCCACCTACCATCAGAGCAAGGAAGGCACGAGTAAGGAGATCATTCCTAGGACATAGATGAATCTCGGTAGGGTCACCATTCGGGCCACCTGTGTCCTGCCTCACAGGGAAAGGCTGAGGTGGGACCACTTATCAAAGCCCAGTGTCATGCCTGCTAATAGCAGGTCAATGTTGTCTGCTACCATGCGTTCCAGTCTCCGACTTATGTAGATTCCCAGTTATTAAAGGTGTGAGGGTATCCATTGGAAAGGATAGGTGGTCACCCTGGACATCAGGAGGGCTTTGCTTTTGTCCCAGTTGATCTGGTATCACAAGAGGGACTCAGGGTTGTAGATGATGTCCAACACAGACAGGAGT
The DNA here is from genome assembly GCF_964261635.1 of Lissotriton helveticus. Lineage (NCBI taxonomy): Eukaryota > Metazoa > Chordata > Amphibia > Caudata > Salamandridae > Lissotriton > Lissotriton helveticus. The sequence goes on along the minus strand of NC_136063.1, from coordinate 899,189,967 downwards.
GAGCGGGGGGAGGTCCAGGAGAGTAAGAAGAATTTCATCTGCATACAGGTATAAAGTCAACATCCCCCCCAAGAGATAGGAATGCCGGTTATCCGCAGAGATTGGTGAAAGGAGGCCGCCAAGGATTCAACGGCTAGACGGAACAGAAGGGGCGACAGCAGACAGCCCTGTCAAGTCCCCCGGTGGACTGGGAAAGGGTCCAGAGGAAGACCCCACAGTTGACCTGGGCACTGGGCTGTTCACAGAGTCACTTGACCTTGAATATAAAATCTTCTGCAAGGTCAAATCTCCAAAGTGTCGCAAGGAGGTGCCCCCATTCTATCCTGTCAAGTACTTCCAGGGAGAGGGCTAGCCTATCCTCAGGCATATCAGTGGCTGGCCACAAGGTATGGGCAAGGGTGCAGAGGTGATTCAGAGAAGAGCACCCAGGGACGAACCAAACTTGCAAGTGGTGGGTTAGGCTCGGGATCACTGCCCAGAGGCGAGCTGCTAGAACCCCGGCCAGGACCTTGAAGTCCCTGTTGAGCAGGGATATGGGGCCACAGCTGCTACAGTGGAGAGGGGCCTCCCCAGCTTGGGGTGGACTGCGATCAGGGCTTTGTCGGAGATGGGACCAAGGGAGCCTATGCGTTCTGCCTCCTGGAAGGCCTCATAGAGGGAAATCACCAGTCCCTTGCCTGACCATTTGTAGAACTCTGCCGGTGAGCCACCCTCCTCCAGAGCTTTGTGGTATGGGAGCTTTGAGATGGCCTTTGCGATTTTCGCCTTGGTGACCTCCCCTCAGAACAAGTCCTTGTCCGACTCATTTGATTTTTGGGAAGACACACCCCATCAAAGAAAGCAACCAGGTAAGGAGGGTCCTATGTTTATATTTTTGGAAATATTCAACTGAGTCCTGCCCCTTCATTTGTCCAGGAATCTAATCTACATACATATAAACCTTTCTTAATGGCCAAATTGAGAATGAGTGACAGTGTGGGTACCGCTGCACTCTCTTGTTATCCCCAAATGTCAAATTGAGAATGAAACAGGCATAAAGATGGTGGTACATGACATAAATGTAGAAACCAATGGGGGGGGGGCAATATTTGTTTCTTTTAATGGATGTTAATCTTTTACAAAGTATTCAGTACATTTCTTTGTTCAAGGAAGTGGTCAGCTAATTGCTATCTTTGAGCAACCAATAGAACGGCTGCACAACTATCAGCTCTGGGTTTGAAAGCAAATAGCACATTCATGTATATGCACCTTGTTAATAATTGGATTATTTGTTGAAGGGGGAGAGGACCCACTATAATATTAATCACAATCCTTCTCAAGATGAACCTTGAAAAGGTCACACATTTAAACTGTGTTTAACCCTCTGGTAGGTTGGCACAAATGCAGTTAGGGTTAACTTAGAGGCATGGTGTAAACTATCTATGCAGCACTCAAACAGTAATAAAGTGAAAACACAACACAAGAAAAATCCCAAAGCTATTTAGAAAAATGCAGTTAAAATCCTAATATAATCAGTAGAACAGTAGTTATGAGCTTTTAATGTTTTAGGTAAAACAAAGTGCAAAAAGCATGAAGTAGGTACTTGGGCACGCGGAACCTGGACAAAGTCAGAAGTTCAGGCTGACTGTGGTGGAGTACGGGCCAGGTACGGGACTGGGTTCGGCCTGCTGAAAGTTGTATCTTCTGTCCTTGGTGCAGAGGCTGCATGGTGCTACAATGTGATGCTCTGGATCTGGTGAAGCCAGTGATCAGTAGCTGCATAGTGCTGCAATGCTGGGCCCGAGTCTTTCATCTCTCTGAGTCGGGTTCGATGAAACCTTCAGTTAGGCAGGAAGGACAACAGTCTGACTACATCCAAGTGTCTAAGAGATGAGGACTCACTCCCACAGGCACGAGCAATGAGGACCAGGTTAGGTCCAGTTTGGTTTTTACAGCTGGAAAGCAGGAAACACATCTGAAAAATTGTTGTGTCCCTGTAGCTAAAACAGGCAGTCAGTGACTGACCCTTGGAGCCACTTCTAGAGTCCTGGGTACAAAGCAAACAGGCCCAGTCTTTGTTCTTCAGACAGCAGGGTAGTCCTTCTTCTGAATTTTCTCAGGTCCACAAGTGTTCTGATATCAGATTCTGGGGTTGACACCTTTTTTCCTAGTGCCAGACTGTGGATGGGAGACAATCTTTCTCTATTTGCAAAACTAGTTCTGGTCAGATCTTCCCTCATCACTGAGTTTGACTCCAGCTTGGCTGGTGAAATAAAAGGAAGAGTCATCCTGAGTGTCAGATTCCTTAGTGTGCTAGAGCAGATATCTTTAAAGTGCAATCAGTGCGGAACACAGCTCCTCCAGTGTGATCCTGCCAGCAAGACACATTCCCCTCTGCACCTAAACCCCTTTGTCCACTCTTTGCCACCAGTACATATTTCCTAGTTGGGGAGCTATCACCAGTCCAAGAACAACTGATCACTCAAAGAAAAGCCCTAGAAACTTTAGGCAGGGAAATGCCATCATCTAAAAATGATATTTCCAAAATAAATATGTATAATTCAGTGTTACCATTAAATTACTATTCTCAAACTGAATTTAGTACTTATTAAACCAATATTAGCCTATGGGAGACCAGCCTTGTCAATTAAAAAAATTACTTTGGTGTATTTTCACTGCCAGGACACGTAAAAGATTAAATATACATGTCCTACTTTTAAAATACCCTGCACCTAACCCTGTGAGCCTTTAGGGACTGACTTAGGGGTGACTAGAAGGCAGTATGGGTCTTACAAAGGAAGGCTTATGCTTGGAAAACGGGTTATTTTTAAAAATCGAAATAACAGTTTAAAACAGCACTGCAGGCTGCAATGGCAGGCATGAGACATGCTTTAGGGAGCTACTTTGAAGCTACTTTCGCAGCTGTCTCAGTGAATACTGCAGCCCACTAGCAACATTTGTGGAGAAGTGTGGCTCACTGGTTAGAGCAGGCAGACCCTGGAGCAGAGGTCAGACCCGGGACCAGGGTTCAATTCAAAACGCGGCAGGGTCTTGAGCTCAAATGTCCACGGACTCGATAATTCTCGCTCCGGTGCCTGCCCTAATCATGGGTTCTCACTCTGCAACTCTGGGCATTAAGCTTGCTTAATCTCCACAACGGCCCTCCCGCGGCGGGATGCCTGGCTTTCACCTTGGGGATGCCCTGTAGGGGCTATCTCACAGGGAAAAGCCAGGACGGGTTCCCAAGGCAAGCGCCGAGATGCCTCCGGGTGATTTGAGCGCTATATAAGAACATACAAAAAAACAAAAAAAACATTTAATTTACAGGTCCTTGATACATGTAATACCATATATTAGGGACCTAAAAGTAAATTAAATGTGGCATTCTGGTAGATGGCAATCTTACCAGGTTTAAAGGAAGAGAGCACACACACACACACACGGTACCCCTGGTTGGAAGGGGTAAAGTGTACTGAGTCCATATGCTAACAAAAATGAGTTCTGCAGCAGAAGATAACATTATGGGATGATCCTGCAGAAAAGACACATTTCCAGCACACTTTTACTGTGGAAACACCTTAAGCACAGTGCATCTATTTTGTCTGATGATGAAACATAGTAGTTTATTTAGAGGTTAATGACAATAGGACTTCCCTACATAGAGCAGATCATAGTTTGCCATGTCTGCCATAGATCTTCCACGATATACAGGTTGGGATCGTCTTGATGACAACAACCTGACTGCCTGCTATGAGCTTGCATACAACTCCCCCATGTCTTCAGGCATATGGATTTGCCAAAACCAAACTTCTTCTTTGGAGGTTTTTCCTAAAAATAAATATAAAAAACATGATGGTCCAACGTGCTACAGTATCAATTCTCTGGCCAGAATGAAGCAGGCATATCCAAAGGTCTCCCAACTAGTCATCAGAAGCAATTTCAGAGGAAATTCTCCACCTCACAGGCAAGGAACTCAAAATATGGTGGGCAGCTCGCTACACCTGTTCATTGCAGTCCTCTAGTGAGTCTCAAAGTAACCAGTAGTCAAGTGTAGAGCATGGCTGCCCTTTAGAAAGGTCAGTTTGTCAAACTCGAGACTGTTGCCTAGCATTTTTTTCTCAAGACCGACCCTCTACGCAACCCCTAAAACTATCCCATTATATTTGTTTTGCAGGAGGCAATCCTGATAGCCCATACCAAAAACAGTGTGATTTATTTTTCAGGCCCTGATATATGAGCGTTTTATGGAGGTAGATGACAGGTTAATGCCCATTAGATTTGAAGACATGTATGGAAACTGAGGAGAAAATAATGATGAGTGGGGAAGCCAGATGGACAGGAAAGTGCATAAACTGCATTATCTGAAGGGGACATATGAATGTGGCAATTGTGAGAGGTCACTAGTAGTTTTTGCTTTGGAAGTGGCTTACAAGCATTGCATATAAACTAGCCTCATCAAGTCGAATGAAACTCTGTGTTTGTTTGAGATGGTCATAATGGTGGGAATCTTCCTGCCTTAAGCACATAAATGCCAATTTCCCAAAAGATGTGACTGGTAGACTCACACACACTAACAGTGGAAGTTGTGATAATTGTAACTCATCTTGAGGCAAATGAGCTTCTTATTTTTAGATTGTGTTAGGCCCTCTTTTGGCTAGAGTCAATTAGTAGAGGTAGATGGACAACTGAATCTACCATGGACCAGCCAACCTGGGTCCATGACGGGTCCAAAGACTGCAGACTATGTGGGAGAAGCAAGAGGGACTTTATCCATCTTGTCTGCATTTGTCCGAATTCATCCCATGCACGAGGCATCTTTCTAAAAAAAGCCATGAACTCCAGAGGTATAAGAACGTGCAGATGGCGATCATGGCGACCCTATTGACACTCGATTGAATTGCCTATTAATAAAGTTCCTTCTGGCTCATACACATGCACTGAAATGTAATCCTGTGCCCTGCTCAGAAAAGGGAAATAGGACGGTTGACTTTGTGGTAGAGGGCTCTCCCGAACATAACACAGAACAGCAATAGAACATTGGGAGGAACACTTCACATGGCCCAACAAATGCTTTTGATCAGTTTTAAAATTGTACATTGTGTATGTTAAAATGACAACATTTTAAAAATACTTGCACTGGAAACTGAAAGTTTTATGATTCAGAGAAACAGAATGTAGATAAACACTAAGAGTTTTATTTGTAGTGCCTGATTTTATAAAATGTATTGTTATGCTCTTAATTAACTGAAACAATAAACGTTTCTATTCTCAAAAAAAAAAAAGAATCTGAGTGCAATGCCATATATGTAACTGCCATTACATTATGGTGGCTTATAGGCTGCCTTCTTTCTGGAAGTAAGCCCAGATGAGCAGACGTGGCTGCATTTGGCTCTAGAATATGGGTGATGGGATGCTTGATTTCTCACTAAGGGACAAGCTCACTGAACATATTGTAATTGTATTGTGTCCCCCTTCTCATCTGAAGTTACATATTCAGATGGGTCCCTTGTTTGAACAAAAGCTTTAACAAGAGCTTAGCTCAAGGTGGGGTCATCTCCTTTGCTGTAGATCATTAATTAACACCTGTAATTTATTAGCCCCACAACTCTAGAATCAATGTCCTATTCTTGCCTGGATGTACAATGGAAGCCCATTGTGGGTTATCCTACACCCACGGCCCATCCTAACAGGTTGAGGGGTCACACCACCTCACCTTTTGCCCAACAACAGTGTCTGTCAGACTGAGCAAATGTCAGCCTCACAGACACTCTGTTTACAGGTCAGGCAGTCAGGAGCTAGACATTGAGTAAATGTGCCGGCTTCTAGCTTCCCGAGCTGAACTTTGCAGGACTGAAGGTGTCACAGCTTCTGTAGGCGTGACCTCTTCAGACGGACAAAGCACCTTGAGGCCCTCCTCCTCATGACATGAGGTGTGTCACTGATTTCCAGGACCTGGGCACTTCAGTTTTAGTCCCTGAAGGGCATAAGGCTGTGTCAATCACTGACACCTTGTCACAGAGTGGGGTGAGGTCAGCAACTCTAACTAATAACATCCAACTCTTTGACAAGTTAGGGACTGCTGCCTCCCCTCATTGCCTGACCTAAGGTCAGCCAATGAAAGATGGTAGCTGTCTCGTCCCTCCTAGGACCTCTGAGGCAAAGTTGTGCAGGCGTTTTTTTTTGTTAATGTTTGGTGCATGCGTGAGTGCATGTGTAAATATTTGGGAGTGAGTTTTGGTAATGGATGTGTGTGTGTGTTGAGTGAGTTTGTATGTGTGCATGTGTATCCCGTCCGCCCTCCCAACTCTCTCAAACCTACCAACCTGCACTGTGATCCTATCAGGCAGAATGTTATCATTTGATTCTCTTCTACTACTTTCTGCTCTAGCCTAACTGGTGCCTTTGAAGTTTATTTCTTACAAAAGGTAATCCAATGGTTATTTCAAGGACAATGAATAGTGCTCCAAATGAACTAATACAAAACAAAACAAAGGGCATTTGCTATTAAAGACGAGAACCCTCACTCACCCATAGGGTGACATGTTTCCTCATTGGGTCCCCTCTTGCGCACAGTGCCCGCAAGGTGCACAGTGTGGGCTACAACTCTCCCTTAGAAGAGGAGCGTGAGGTATTTTTCTATGCCAATGTGATGTGTGAGTGAGAGGCAGAGTCCTAAATATTATGTGTGTGTTAAAAAACACCTAATATGGGGAAAATAACTTTATTCAATATCCCTAATGGATCGACTTTAAAAACAGTGTAACAATAGGGATATTGATGTACCCTATCTGACTAGGTCAACATGTTTCTGCTAAATGATATAAATTCGTAGCATTCTTCAGGACCAATGTCTTGTCACTCTGCAAAAATTCGTGAATATTAATCTAAACAAAAAAAATAACTATTTGTTGGTATGGCTACTTGCAAGACCAGCTTCAGTGTGGTCCACCCTCGTATGCAGATCAAATCTCTGTTTCTACCTTAAATTAGGTCCTCTTATCTAACACTAGGAAATGACTATTCTCATATGTATCAATGGAAAAAGAGGCCAGAAGGGGTCTTTGAAGTTTAGTCAGTACTTCTAAGTGCAATGGTTTATAATCATTTCTTTGCTAAAATTCTTCTTTAGATGGCGCTAACAAAGTGCTGATTCAACAACTCTTTACATTCCATTACATCAAAGGAAGAAGCCCCTAGGAAATCAGTTAGAGCTCACGAAACCCTTCTTTGGAAGTTCTCGAACCCATCAATTATAGCACTTCCCAATGTACAATCCTTAAAAAACATTGCAAACAAAGTCATTCAAAGAATTCTGGTACTCATAATCAAACTCCATAAGGACCACATGCCATCTTTTGAAACAGAATTTCTTATCTAGAATTAGAATGTATTGTAAATCTCCAAACATTTTTATCTCAAAAGCAAATTCCAAATCTGTGAATGTGCAATGTACTTGAACCTGGTGCTTTAAAATGTATTCCACCACATTTGCTTCATGCACTTCAAAGGGTCCTAGGGAAGTGGCGGTACGTTAAAAATCAAATAAATAAATATAGCAAATTAATAAATGCAAATCACTTATGTCTTTTGGCTAGAAACCATCCGATAATGACTTTCTCATAACAGAACATTGTGAACAGACCACAAACTCGTTATTTCACATAAGGACCTCGTTTATGAGCTGCATGGAGCATTTTATTTGTGATGAGGGTGTGAGAGATAATTTCTGGGCAACTCTGAATTGTCTGCTGTTTCCAAACCTAAGATGTCTAAGCCCTGAAACTTCAGACCAGTTTTACTAGACGCTGAATCTGCACATGGAAAGAATCAGGGCAGAAGGTGTAAGGCGGAGGCAATGACCAACCCTCCCGCCCCCTCCACCACCATGTGGGGCAGAAAATGCTCCACTTCAGAGAGCCTTCAGCATCCTCAGTCCCAAAAACCCTTCCCATTGACCTCATCACACTCCCTGACCCCTCCATCGACATTTTCTAGCTACTCAAAGTCAAAGCCTGATTGGCATGGCTCAAACCTGATAAAGGTGACTTTCAACCAATCTGAAGAGTTTGCTGGAGATCATTTAGGGGCAGGTCAATCTCTCCAAAGCATTAAATGGTACAATATTGTTTGAACAAATATTTAGTTACATTTTTATTGTGCCTTGTTTACTTTAAATATGCCATGTGTTACAACAATCTATGAGAGATAGCCATTAAGGAGTTTGTGATTGTATTTCCAAATTCACTTTCTGATAAAATTGCCTTATGTGATCCTTATTTTTATAGTTTCGTATATGACATTATTCTGGGTATCTCTGCTTCCTGTTTTGCTTTGCTGAGCCTCAAGTTCAAGAACAACTAGAAGTGTCATTACAAAAATGTCTGTCAGCCTTATCATGCCATCCCCAACTGTATACGAACAATCTCATTGCCTTCTGTGCCTCTGTGGGTCAACAGATGCACTGAAGGCAAAGAGGGTTTCTGAGTGTGTTCCATATCAGTTTTGTTTTTCAGAAATAAATACCTGATGATGGGTATTCTTTATGAAAATATAAAAACGAATGACCTTTATGTGCTTGGAGTTTTCTCCTAGTGCATGGGGTTAACGTGCATTTGTTTTGCCTTTTTGCAAACTCCACTCTTTTCCTGGCAGTGGTGAACAGAAAAAATATATATTGAAAGCATCACCATAGATAGGGTGTTCCTTCTGATGTTCAATGACTGATAGACCTGTGGTGGTAATCCATTGTTCAAATGTTACCAATGATAGGCTGCTGACACTTCACCACCAGAAATCTGTTGCTTCATCCACCCCTAAATGAGGGAGAAGAACCACAAGATTTGCAGGACAGAAGTCACGCTGATTTGTAGCAATGTCCCTGCTCTGTCTGCCAATGTCTAAATGTGGCTCTATATCTACTAAGAAGCTAAAAAGAGGGAAATAATTATTCATCATATAAGTATTGCTAGGTGCAAAATGTGCTTGTTGAGTCTTCCATCCTCTTAGTGTCTCCTCCTCCTGCACCTCTGATTATTGAAGATTATAACCTCATAACTCCAGGTACAATTAAGATTTCAGCTTTAATATTCACACGTCATTCTGCTTCTAAAGCCCATTAGGTAACAGTAACGGTGCATTGTATCCCAGAGTTTGATGTAGTCCTTGAAATAATTTAAGAAATGAACAAATTATCAAGGCTCCTCAGAAAGCACACTTATTGTATATTGTCACTGTCAGGATTAGGAGTTTCAAGAGAAGCATACATACAGAGCCGAGTTCACTCATATATTAACAATGATAAATTGGAAAATGGCATTACATGTTTTGATTCACGTGGTCCTGTCAGATGCTCTCGATGTTACAGTGTCTTTGATCTATTAAATTCAAATTCAAAGACTGCTTTATTCGATTTTGATTAAAAACTATAAAAGCACAGTACAAAAGATTAAAAATGTTACCAAAATAGTTATATAATCATTACTATAAATCATCATAATACAATTTTACACCAAAAACGTTAAAAAAGCAGCTCATATTATGTACATAGAAATCTTAGACTGGCTCAGACAATAATTATAAATTAATTCATTGTAATCCTGTGTCTGATTACAGCTTTTAAAAATGACGACATAAGCAACATAATCAGTTCATTCTCCAACATTTGAAGCCTCAAAAGTGCTGTTCTACATTGCCTGAGTCCCCACTTTTTCAGAATGGATATTAGGAATCTTCTCCTTGGCAAATCATAAAATTTACAAAAAAGTATGCAATGTAACATTGATTGAATTGAAATATCATCACATGGGCATAGAGACACATTTTTAGACCAAGATTTTACCTCTGGGAATGTAACCAGTCTGAAAAATGTCCCCCCGCGAAAGCCTGTAAGTAACATGCGTGAATAACAACTTTGGATCTGTATTAGATACGGTTGAATTCCCTGGCTTTGCAGCATCAGGTGGTTCTCCATAACTGAGATCTTACATTTCTCTGTAAGCCAATGCTTGTTCTCTAAAAAATGTAAACAAATTTCTTTCAAGTTCTTCCTTGACACGGTTTCTAAACAGTTTGGAGAAAAAAAGTATTCTGGGTAACCAATGTCATAAAATAATTTTTTTACATACTTAATCCAAGAAATCCGGGTAACCCCCTCTAGATTGAGGCAATCCTTAATTATATCTCTGTTAAAGCCAGTCTCGTCAGAGGACCACACCTTATGCCACAGTAAAAGGGGATTAAGTTTAATAATATCCGATATATATGGCAGGCCAAGTTCCTTATGGCATGCATAAGTAGAGGTGGAACCCGGGACAGCTAAGAGATAGCGCAAAAACGCGTTCTCACAAAGTTGTATTTTGTGAACTTCCGCTATTCCCCAGATCTCCGCCCCATATGTCGCTGTGGATACACATTTGGTCGTCCACCCAACTTATTGGAAAAATTACGAACAGCACCTATGGCTCTGGAGAAAGACAATTTTCTCGCATGTGCCGCTGATGACCATGAGCCCGATTTCTCAAAGTTAACACCCAAATACGAGAATCTATCAATCGTATCTATTTTAGTTTTTGCAATAAATGTTTCACATGTGCTGATTTTATTTGTACTACAGCACATAGTAAACGTTTTACTTATATTTATGTTTAAACCTCTGTCATTCAAATAGTTTGTAAAATTGGTGATAGCTCCTTGGAGGCCTATCTGGGTCCGTGCCATGATTACTGCGTCGACCGCATATAATAATATGGGGACTGAGGTATTCTTAATCTGAGGGTAGTCTTGGTTATCCTGAACCAAGTGGGAACCTACACTATTTATGTATAGGTTGAACAAAAACGGTGCAAGTATGCATCCTTGTCTAACTCCCTTGTTTATGCTAAACTTGGCTGTACACTCGCCCCGCTTCCCGTACCGCACCCTTGCCCCCGCCCCCGATATAACTCCTTAATAAATATAAGCAAATTTGGGTCCACGCCCATTTGTGACAAGGTACTCCAGAGTTTATCCATAGTTTACTGAGAATGCCATCATGACTGTAGTATCTATTGCAGTAAGCTACCTCTGAGACCACCTTCATAGTTGAACATATTCAACATCATGACTAACTAATGGACATACATCACAGGGTTCATTAAAATGTACCTACCCTCTGGAGCTGAGGACAATAATCTGGCACTAATTCTCTAGTGTGCAGCCATCTTCATATGACATTACAAGCTCTTAATGATCAGTTTCCTAAAAGCCTGCTATCTACAGCAAACCCTTCCCACTGTACATTTGATCTCAAGTACGAAGTGTGCCGACACTTGCTCTGCTTGAATGCCTACATGTTCTGATTCCATTTCAATTTTGTCAGTGGTGGGTAATATAAGAAGAAGTGTTGCTAGATCTTTTTCCAGAGATTTTCCAGGCTCAATTATTTGTTCTGTACTTAATAATTAAATATTGAGGAGGCGGAATTTTCAATCTTTAAGAAAATAAACTTTGCCATCTCAGGTTCTTTTTTATGAGCATGGTGTGAAATTTCAAGGCATCAATTTTCGTGGCTGAACAGGAGATTCTCATATGACCACCGAGATGCGTCCTTCCTGTCTCACACTCTTTATCGAAATAGGACCAAGTCAATTTTCATTGCAAATTCATTTCATGAATCGCCTCATACCATATGTATTGACAATCATGCAACTGTTCCTTGTAAGTGCACGGGGAGCAGCACAGTAGAGCAGAGAAGGACTGACTGTGCTTCCCACACCCAAAGTACCAAAGTATTTTTCAGTCAAGCCTGCCTTGGCGACAAGGAGAAGATGTAGTCTACCTGCAAAGTTGCAGGCCATGGATTCTTGAGACCTGAGTTATAATCCAAACTACAGCACTTTTTCAAAATGTGAGTTGTTGTGGACATCTTGATTAAATATCCATTTGCCACAGATTCAAATGTATATAATCAAAATGCAGCACTTTACCAAGCATAGTTTTGGACGCTGCCTTTTTATTTTTTTAACCACCAACCCAACCCTCTGCTTTCTTAAGTGTCCCCCGTCCCACTCCATTTTATTCTAAGCACAACACCTCCTGTTAAGATGCCCTGGTAGCCAAAAACACTTTTCTTTAAAGCATTCTGCTGCTGTATGCTGCAAGTCTGTTCTACATCCTATGCCAGGAAAAAACAGTCTGAATGTTGCTCTGGGACCAGTATGGATTATAGTGTTAAAAGATCTTATGCGCTTTAAAACGCCTGCACAATGGAATGTTTCACTGTTGCCAATATTCTCCAAGTCAGCGAAAGGTGAATTGATCCCACCAGTGCCTAAAACAAGTGGTTCATCATAGATGATACGTTCAGCCATTTAAATCAAATAGCCCAATTACATTCAGAAGCCTCCATGAAGCATAATAGATTTCATATGAACAATAGGGCTTTATGAAAATGTATTGGAGGCTTGGTTCACAGTTAGAAAACACTCCTATTACAATTAGAACTATAGCAAAGTAAAACCTGGGGACTTATTATGGACCCACTTTGTGCGCCACCAGGGCACTTTGGGATTACAGACGGGGCCACAGACACTTGGGTGGCCACTTCTGCAATGCTGATAGTGTTGGTGCATAAGTAGCTCCAGCACTATCTTCATGCAAGTTAGCAAATCACTTTGCCTCTTCGACCATGATGTTTACGGGCACAGATGCAAGAAGGCCCTTAGGAGGCACAATGAAAGTGCCACAAAAAGTTGGGATACTGTCAGTGTGCCCCATGAGGGTAACATCCTGGAGAGGTGAAAGGGGGACCCTCAGCCCCCTGCAAGAGGGAGCAGCCATCTTCCGTACCTGCCTGCAAGGGGAACTCTCATTGTGAGTGCAGTTCATTCATCATAAAAGGGCATATAGCCCCATAAGCACCAGGCACACCTGTTTAAAGGTGTGCCATGGCACAAACAGGAAAAGTGCACTTTATTTATTTTACAGCCCCTGGAAGACAATGTGGCCCATTTCTGTCCCAGAATGGAATTGCTCCTGTATTCCCATATTTTCATCCATGATAATCTCATACTTGAGCCCGCATAATTTCGAGGCCTTTGTCTGAAGTGACTGAAAGCATTCCATGTGGTGCAGGCATGATTCTATGTCCAACAATAGAATGACGTATCACTGTTTTCATTCAGAATCATCTTCTAAGCTCAGTCACATCTAGAGATGCGGATCATCACACAGTAAAACTGCTCCAAAAATGTAGGCATAATTAAGACACAGAAAAAACACCAACAACTGGTGTATGAGTTATTAAACCAGTTTTTTAAATCTTTGAGTGCCTGATTCACAAATAATTTGCTGTCACTTACTCATGGGTTACTCTAAATCCTGTAATCCAGGAGTTAGCCACGAGCACTACATAGATTATGCATAATATTAGACCTGGCACCATTGGGGTAGGTCTCCCCTGAATTTTTGTCTTTGCCTCCTGTGTTTTTTCTGTATATTGGACTCTGTTTTGGTGGTCTAGATGCTTTGGGCACTTTGCCACTGCTGTTCAGTGCCAAAGTGCAAATGCTCCCTTTGTAAATTGTTGTTATGGATTAGTGATTCCATGACTGGCATATTTGTTTTAATTTGATTATGGGCCCAGGGCCTATAAATCAAATGTTGCTAGTGAGCTTGCCACACTGGTTGTGCCACTCACAGAAGCAGCCTGTAAAATGTAACTCTGGCCTGCCATTGCAGAGCCTGTGTGCAGTCTGGGACAGCCATGTTGAATAGTGCACACACTTGCCAGTCCCTAACCTTCCCTTTTCTTGCATGTTAGTCACCCCTAAGGTAGGCCCAAGACAGCCCTATGGGCAGGGTGCAGTCTATGTGAAAGGTAAGACATGCCCTGGTGTGTTTAGCATGTCTTAATAGTGAATTACTGCCAATTTATTGTTTCACTATTGCAAGGCTACATGTACCCATAGGACAGAATTGAAAGTTTGTTTATAACATCTTATAAACATAACTGGCCCTGGGAACAAGGTAGGAAAATAAAGTTTAGTATACCAGAACACAGAATGTTAAAATGGATCTTTTAATGAGTGTGGTTTTTCTATTCAGTTTGAAAATACAACTTTTTGAAAGTATTTTGTTGCCCAACCCTCCAGTGTGCCTCTGCTAGGTTTCTGTATTGCATGTCTGGCTTTTGGATGACAGTGGCTGAAGAAGGGCAGTGGCTCCAGAAGTCTGATGAGTCAGGGCTGGGTTGAATGGACCTGAGCTGCCTTTACAGTAGGGGAAGGAGATGTTCTTTCACCTGCATGGGCATGGTCTGCATTCAACAATGCTGTCCCCACCTCATGCCAGGAAGCTGCACCAGTGCAGACAGAACTGCTTTTGACTGGGTTCCGACACTCTCTGCCTTCAGAGAACAAAGGATTTTGGTGTATAAAAAGCGGGTCCTGACCGCAGACTTTTAGATCACTTCTGGGAAATCAAGAGAGTTCTTTGCTGAGGAGAAGATCCGGAGAAGCTGAGGAGGAATACTGCCCCTGTGCTGCTTGCTGTCTGGGGTTGGCCTGCAGTGGCTACTTGCTGCCAAGGAACAGAGAAAAGGACTTTGCTGTATGCTTTGTCATCTGCTTGAGGAAAAGATCTCCAAGCGCTTGAAATTGAGCTTGCCTCCTGTTCTGAAGTCTGAGGGACACACAGACTTCATTTCTTCTGTCTCTCTGCATCTGGAACTGCTGTTTCAGCTGCTACAGAAGGAAATTGCAACCCTGACACCAGCAAGCAATGCCCTAACCTGCTCCAAAGCCGTGGGCACAGCTCGTGAAGAGCACCACGCACCACCCCAACTTGCACTGGCGCTGTGCCAGATCGACTCCGAAGCCATCACCAAGGCTGCTGCCTGCACCAGAGCCAAGGACACCGCTTGTAACATCCATGAAGCAACGTCACGACTCACACCGCAGCCCCGACTTCACCAACACCGGTGCTTCATCTACGTGGAGCCGATACTTGACGTGGGTGACTCCTGAATCCATCGACACCATACCGTCGTAAGGAGCCGACGCCTCGCTGCCACCATGACATCACCTCCCCTGCACTGCAGTCAAGAACCAAGGCTTCACCTCCCCTGGGGTCATAAGGAACCAACGGCCCTCGGCGCCAATGTAGCATCACCTCCCAGATGCTGTGCAACGTCTTTGCTTTCATTGTTTCCAAGGTACTGTTCTATGGGGGTCTGCTTGACTCCACACTCGATGCCGCGCACCTCATGGTCAGCGCCATACTTAGGGATTTATATTTGTCCCAACGTTGTAATAACTCCAGGTGGAGTTAATTGTTGCTACAAACTTTAATTGAGTGAATACCCTATTTTTGAGGATATCTTGATGACTGTATTGTGGATTTTTGTTGTTTGGTCTTGTTTTGGTTTAGATAGAGATTACTTATTTTTCTAAAGTGGTTGGTGTCCATTTGTAGTGTTTTCACTGTATTACTGAATGTGTGCACAAATGCTTTACACACTGCCTCTGAGATAAGCCTCTTCTGCTTGTGCCAAGCTACCAAGGGGGTGAGCAGGGTTATTTAGAAGTGTATCCCCCTTACCCTGACTAGAAGCAAGGGTCCCTATTTGGACAAGGTACCTACCTCTGCCAACTAGAGACCCCTTTTCTAAAACATAAACATAGCAAAACCTTTGAGATTTAGGCCCCAAATGTACAGTCAGACTTGCAAAGTTTGTGCTGAACAACTAAAGCCTGACCTATCTGATTTGATTGTGTGTGCCTGCACAATGACTATAATATTTTCAACTCAAGTACATTACATTTTAGCGTACCACGCTGAATTGTGAAGCCCACTTAAATCAAAGTAATGCACATTTGCGAGCAAATTTTCAGCACACTTCAAATTTAGAAACTATTTTGCTTACAATGTTCACCAGATTAGACTCTGGCAGAAGCCACTTTCAAAAGCAATGATAACTATGACTTTCAGAAAATGGAAGAACATTCAGAAAAATTCAAAACGCTTGAAAAACCTAAATCATAGAACAGCTACAGGGGTGCCACTGATGTTCAGTTGAAAGCTAAAAAAAAAAGAAAGGGCTAGTTTTATACTTGCAGGGTTTAATATTCTGCAAAGGGGTCTGTGTTCGTGAAACTAGAAGGAGAAAACCTCTATTAGCATTTCACAAATGAAATGTGCATGTGTGATGAATCACTGCTCCCTTTGCCACAAATTGCAGAAAGAACTTTAACCTGCGATGCAGTTCGCCACTGTAATTGCATTTTAAGACCGAGTGTTAATAGAGATATGAGGAGAAAGAGCCTCCTAATTTTTCAATTGCACAACAAAAAAAGTTCAATCAAATCCCCTGCAAAAACCATCAATTCCTCCCAAGCACGGAGAAAGCGCCGCATTTCGCCTGGCTATTATACATTAAGGAGATTTGAGATGTCAGGGAAAATGCCAACGCCATTAGAGGCAGCAGTGATTAAGCGTCACTGCAGATATGGCATATATCATTTATATCGCCTTCCGCGTTACACCTTAAATAATTGTCTTTTTACCTCCAAGATTTGTATGCTCGTAATATTAATGAAAAAGAAAATGCTGGATACATTGTTTCCTTTCTTTGTTAGAGTCAAATGCAGCACAAGTCTTACCCTGAATGTTTTACAGAAAATAATTGATTGTGAACTATGAATAATATATAACTATGTTGAAAGAGACAGGTTATTTTCCCCAGCGAATCCCCTCTGATGCGTCTGCCTATGAATCAATCACTACATGTTTGAGCTGACAGATGGTTGAATACAGACCCCACCTTGCTAACGAAGCCTATTACCAGTCCTTTCCTATATAGAAGATGCAGACAAACACAAAAGACAGCAGTGAAATCTGTGTGCTTCCTGTGTGTGAAGTGCATGCCAAGAAGCCCATTAAAAATTCTCCCACTTTTTTTTAATTTACATTTTCCCCATTTGGTATTTATATCTCTTCCACGCTGCGAACTCTACACGTTTTTCTTGACTTGCTTTATATGTCTGATTACAGACAGATTGAGGCTGTCAAGTAATCATCACACAAAATACCTAGGGACTTGATTTAGGTCGGCCCCCTTCAGCCATTAACTTGTTTAGATTAACACCTTTCAGTCATTGCCTATTTGGTGGTGCTTTTAACTTTTTGCATCAGGCCAAATGAATATTGGATGGTACAGTGGCGTAGCTGGACCTACTGCCACCCTGAACAGCCCTTAAGTTTGAAACCAGGGGCTTGTATGAGCAGCGGGAGTGGCGGCCAACTTGTTCCGGGGGTTGGGGGATGGTGGTAGTCAACAGACACAACTTCGTCACCTCCACCTCCCCCCCAAAAAAGTGCCACCGAGGGCAGGCCGCCCCCTCTCCCCAGATACACCACTGGTATGGTGTTATGTCTTGCAGTGGTGTTTGCAAAAAGAGTCTGTCTTCAGTCTCTCTTATAGGATCCAAAGATAATCTTGACATAAGTGCAGCAGTGTTGTATTTAAAGGTCTATTCTCAAAAATTTCAAATCAAGGGTGGCATTTATTCTTATTGTTTTATTTTTTGTCCTCATTGCGCAATATTTTGGAGGTGGAGGTGTCAGGGGCCCCTCAACCTATCTGTTCCGAAAAGGGTTCTCTCTTGGATAAGTGCTGGTGTGTGCATGGAGATTCTTGCCCTTTCCTTTTGTAGGGGCCCCTTTATGTCCGCTTCCAGCGTAAATCGTTTTCCGGGGGAGGGGGGGGGGGTGTTAGTAATTTTGACTACTCATTCAAGACCCTGCTTGAAGATGTTATTGCATTGCCTAATCATTGGACAGTTATGACACAAACCCTGATTTTCAATTTGGCTGATTGTGTTGTTCCAAGATGTCAAAAATGTATATTTTTGACCCGTATTCCTGCTTCTATCCAATTTGTTTACCCTCCGAATAGAAACCAGCCATTCTTTATGTTTTGCAGGTATATTTTTCAACCATTTAATGAATATTTCTCTTCCAGCTAACAGTGGTAACAGGAAAAGGAGGCTTTCCTGATCTTTGTTCAGTTTTGGGTAATTCGAGTAATGGTCACCTATCCCAAAAATACCAAGATCTATGCTTACCTCCACTGGTTGGCCCAACAGCTTGGATAAGGTCTTACCCGCCTGATCAAGGGTGGCATTTAGCGTAGAAGCCACAAGGCATATGTATTTGTGCTTTCCTCTCATATCTTTGACATACTTCATGTGTAAGAACTAATGACACGTTTAAATGATGGCCCGAAAGAACAGCACTTAAAGGAACTAAATAGCAGCTTTGTGTGATCCATTGCTATAGCAACATGAGCATGCAAATGAACCCTGGCCTTGAGTTTTACTATATATATATATATATATATATATATATATATATATATATATATATATATATATATATATATATATATATATATTACCTACTGGCGGTCGCCAGTAGGTATATATAGTTAGGATTTTTTCTCTATGGGTTTTTTGAAAATTCTATGGCTAATAACTTTGGCGTTTGTGGACGGAATTGGCTGAAATTTTCAGGAAAATGGCACATTTTGTTTCTGAGCAGCCCCTGAAAATTGGGGGGGGGTTCGTCCAGGGGGGGTCGAGAAAAAAGGGGGGTCCCAAAACGTGTTTTTAACATTGAGTTTTCCATAGGGCGGTTGGCCTCACTTTTAGCCCGAACGGCTGAATGGATTTGCACGAAACTTGGCAAAATTGTAGGGACTGGTAGCCCGATGTGCCTTTTGTAGGTCTCAATATATGTGCTACAGTGGATTTTGAGAAATTAACGTTTAAAAAAAGATATATATCTGTAACAGCGGACCGGGCAGCGCTCCAGGACGCGTACTTTTCGCGCAACGGAGCTTTGTGAAGCGAAGCTGATTGGTTCTCCGGCGTCTGTCAACATTCCAAACAGTCCGTAGCGGCCGCCATCTTGTCTCTCGGTAGGATCGAGAGACAAGAGGAGGCCAAAGCGAAGGGGCCAATGACCATAAGGGGGCATAGTAGATCCTCGCTGACCCCCTAGGTTTGATGTGGAGGTTTTAAAAGGGCCCCGCGGGGCAAAAAAAAAAAATAATAATAATAATCGAACGGCTGAATGGATTTGCACGAAACTTGGCAAAATATTAGGGACTGGTAGCCCGATGTGCCTTTGCTAGGTCTCAATATATGTGCTTCAGTGGATTTTGAGAAATTAACGTTCAAAAACAAGATATATATCTGTAACAGCGCTCCGCTTCGCGGAGATAAAATTATATCTGTATTACCTAGCTGTTGCTAACACCAGTTAGCGACGGCTAGTAGGAGATAGCGACCATCTTGGGCCCCACTTTGCATGTGAGTGATATTTATCACTAATGACATGCAAAGTGGGCATGCCAAGATGTTAGCGACTGGAAACAGTCGCTAACATCGCTATTTCCTATTATCAACTTTTGGAAATATTCGAGATAAGCGCGAATATCTCCAAAAAGTAACAGCTGCCCTGAGCAGTTCTTAGCCATGTTATCCAATGGGAGGTGGATAACATGGCTAAGAGCATTAGCTCGGTAATGCATGAATATCGCTGAGTTTTCAGCGATATTAATGCATTGCGGTCGTTTTTTATCGTATTTGCGATAAACCTTGATAATAGCAAGGTTTATCTGCGATAATTTCTGACGGTAAAAAAATCTTTGCAATGCATCGTTAGGGATAAATATCGCTTAACTTTGGTAATATGCCCCAACGTCTGTTAACGTTCGATTCAAAGGAAATCAGGAAGTGTTGAAAAACATTGTCTGCGCCATCTTGTCTTTTTTCAAATGCCACACTTTTGTCGTGCACGGCAGCCATTTTAGATGCCTTGACCAGACCCACTCTGTGCACGCTGTCGATCCTTAGCATGGCTCCCCACCCTCGCAAGCATCTCACCCAGGCAGTGGTCACCCCCGCTCTCTGTCTTATGCATGGGTAATAAACCTCCCCCCATCTGCGCTGCTCTTCCCTGAGAATCACACCCTGTGCCCGCCCGACACCTCCCTTTCGCCCTATTCACTACCGCACCCTCTGACACTCCTTTTCCTCTGTGTCCGATTGTCCAGGCCGGTCCTAGGCTATCAGCTAGCCCTGCAGATGTAGTTTATGGCCACAGCTGTAAAGAATCACCCCTCTTCAAAGGAGTTATAGTAGATCAAGGCCCACACTCGATGAGATCCGTCACAGCAGAAGCGTTGCTATTATCTGAAAACCATCCTGTATTGTAATTGGGGAGGGGACCGAGCGTGAAGCGGAAGATTCCAGGGATGACTCTTTGTACATCAAAGTTTTTACAATTATGTGTCACATTAAAAATATATAGCACTCCGACAAAGTAGTAAGATTATAAAACTTTAATAATTTATAAATATATACAAGAAAACAAAAATAGTAATAACATATAAACATTTTTAGGGAAAAACAACGAAGTAGCGGTCGGCTGTGCGAATAGTCCCAACGCAGCACAACGTCCAGATTTCCGGCGTGGGGAGTCGCGGGGGGTGGGTCATCAGTAGCAAACTGTTGTGCGAATAGTTCCAAGGCAGCAGAACGCGCCGAAATCTAGATGACACGAAAGTGATGTCTAGTAAGTTGCCACCCAGCAAATAACGGCATGGGGCGTCGCGGGGGGTGGGTCATCAGTAGCAAACTGTTGTGCGAATAGTTCCAAGGCAGCAGAACGATGGCACCAAGGTGATGTCCAGTAAGTTGCCGCACTGGTTTTGGTATCCTACAATGCTGCTCCGAATAACGGCGTGGGGCGCCCCGGGGGAGGCGGCGTGAACGGGCCTCTCCAGGTGGAGTGTCATCTGTTGTAGTGGGGCGCCCCTTTACCGTTTCAGTTGCCATTCCGTCCATTTTTGGTCCACTGTGTCAAAAGCCGCAATTCAGCTGAGTTGCGCCCACTCTTGCGGTGCAGCGATAGGCGGCTGTCACAGGACTCTCAAAATGGCGGCAGGCTCTTTCCTTTTTGGGCCTGGTCCACTGAAATGGCCCTGGGACACCTTGGAAATCGGACGCTTGTCTGCTAGGTCTTGGACCCCATTCTCGAAAGCGTCCCCTCCGCCTTGAGAATTCATCAAAAGTTTTGGGGGCCCCGACTCCTGCAGGCTTCTGGTGGGGAGCGGCTGCCATGATTGCTCGCGGAATGACCACGACGGAGCTACGAGATGGTGGTGCTCTCATGCTGACGCCAGTTTAGTCTGAAACATCCAGAAACAAGGTGGGGCTTTCATCGTTTGGGAAAAAAAAAAAGTTTTCATCCAATGAAAAGTGTTGTTTTTAGGTCATATGATCAAGCCTTCCATCATTAGGAAACCAAAAGTAAAATGAACCAATGAAAAGTTTTATAAACAAGTCACATGACCTGTTATGCGGCATAGGGTATAAAATACGGAGAAAATACGTTGGCACGTGAGGCGGCGTCAGTAGCGGACCGATGTGCGAATAGGCCGAAGGCAATACAACGCGCCAAGATCCGGATGGCACCGAGGTGGTGTCCAGCAAGTTGCAGCACTGGTGTGGCCATCCTACAATGCTGAAAGTCGGCGTGGGGCGCCCCGTTGGCCTGTGAGTTTGCGTCAGTAGCGGACCGATGTGCGAATAGGCCGAAGGCAGCACAACGCGCCAAGATCCGGATGGCACCGAGGTGGTGTCTAGTAAGTTGCCGCACTGATGTGGCCATCCAACAATGCTGAAAGTCGGCGTGGGGCGCCCCGTTGGCCTGTGAGTTTGCCTCAGTAGCGGACCGATGTGCGAATAGGCCGAAGGCAGCACAACGCGCCAAGATCCGGATGGCACCGAGGTGGTGTCTAGTAAGTTGCCGCACTGGTGTGGCCATCCTACAATGCTGAAAGTCGGCGTGGGGCGCCCCGTTGGCCTGTGAGATGGCGTCAGTAGCGGACCGATGTGTGAATGGGGCCGAAGGCAGTGCAACAATATTTTCGGAATAGAAGACACCACTAGGCGCTGAGATGCCAAGATCCGGATGGCACCGAGGTGGTGTGTAGCAAGTTGCCGCACTGGTGTGGCCATCCTACAATGCTGAAAGTCGGCGTGGGGCGCCCCGTTGGCCTGTGAGTTTGCGTCAGTAGCGGACCGATGTGCGAATGGGGCCAAAGGCAGCGCAACAATAGTTTCTGACTGACACCACAAGGCGCTGAGATGCCAAGATCCGGATGGCACCGAGGTGGTGTCATAGTTGAGAGTTCTGAGCAGCGGTTGCAACACTGTCTGAAGCTTATTTGCAGCTGCTGCAGCTTCACTACGCGTCAAGATCCGGATGGCACCGAGGTGGTGTCTAGCAAGTTGTGGCACTGGTGTGGCCATCGTACAATGGTAAAAGTCGGCGTGGGGCGCCCTGTTGGCCTGTGAGATGGTGTCAGTAGCGGACTGATGTGCGAATGGGGCCAAAGGCAGCGCAACAATATTTTCTGACTGACACCACAAGGCGCTGAGATGCCAAGATCCGGATGGCACCGAGGTGATGTCTAAGTTGCGGACTGATGTGCGAATGGGGCCAAAGGCAGCGTAACAATATTTTTTGTATGGAAGATACCACTAGGCGTTGAGATGCCAAGATTCGGATGGCACCGAGGTGATGTCTAGCAAGTTGCTGTACTGGTGTGGTCATCCTACAATGCTGAAACTCGGCGTGGGTCGCCCCATTAGCCTGTGAGATGGCGTCAGTAGCGGACCGATGTGCGAATAGGCCGAAGGCAGCACAACGCGCCAAGATCCGGATGTCACCGTGGTGGTTTCATAGTTGAGAGGCACTTCATCTGCAGTGGGGCGCCGAGATCCGGATGGCACCGAGGTGATGTCTAGCAAGTTGCTGTACTGGTGTGGTCATTCTACAATGCTGAAAGTCGGCGTGGGGCGCCCCATTAGCCTCTGAGATGGCGTCAGTAGCGGACTGATGTGCGAATGGGGCCAAAGGCAGCGCAACAATATTTTCTGAAGAGAAGACACCAAAAGGTGCTGACATTCCAAGATCCGGATGGCACCGAGGTGGTGTCTAGCAAGCTATGCAGTTGAGTTGTGTGCGCACTTGCGGCGAATAGGTCGAAGGCAGCATAACAATGTTTTCTGAATAGAAGACACCACAAGGCGTTGAGATTCGGTTACCACCGAGGTGATGTCTAGCAAGTTGCCGCACTGGTGTGGCCATCCTACAATACTGCTCCGAATAACGGCGTGGGGTGCCCGAAGGGGGGGAGCCGGCGTGAATGGGCCTTCCTAGGTGGAGGCTCGTCTGCTGTAGTGGGGCGCCCCTTTACCGTTTCAGTTGCCATTCAGCTGAGTTTCGGCTGCTCTTGATGCTACAGCGACAGGCGGCTGCAAGAGGACTCTCAAAATGGCGGCCTGTTCTTTGGATTTGGGCCTGGTCCACTAAAATGGCCCTGGGACACCTTAGAACTCGGACGCTCGATTTTTTTTTCCTTTCCTGTGCATGCAAAAAAAGGTAAATGCCCGGTACGTTACACGCTTCATCTGCCACGATGAACTCTCCAGAGGAACCGCAAAAAAAATATAGTTGTGGTAACTATACCATGCATCGTCATATGGAGAGGTGGCACCAATTAATTATAGTGCTGCATAAAAGAGAGATTTGGAGGAGAACCCCTGACCTGCTAGTACATTCATCAAAGAAGTGGCACTGAGAGCTTCAGAGGCAAGGGAAACGGTCCCAAATATTTAGAAGAACTTTGGAAAGATTAAAATGACATGTTTAGATTGTGGCAAATTAATTTCATGTGGACAGATGAGTGTTACTCTAATAAATACAGCATATGAACATCATCATAGTCGATGGTTGGTAGAGACATTTTGACTATATCCTGGACCTGCCCGTCCTCGCCCAAAATGGCGCCGGAATAAATGGGACTCGTAACTCCTTGTTGTGTACTGGTTGCAGAACCTTGAAATCACGAGATACGTATGCAGTTTTGAAGCACATGGCGGGCGGGGACGAGAATTGATTGAATATTTCGACATCCCTATTGATATTAAGTTCTGATGTGTTATTGATTACTGTACTGTTGAAAGTTCGAATTAACGTCACCCATGGTACTTGCCCGCAAATGTATATCTAGATAATTTTATTGTAACTGGCCCTGTCGTATTTTAATTATAAAATGTACGTCCACCGATTCCGTAACTGTTAGACACCTTAGTTCTTGCAACCTAATGGCCCGCCCGTTACGTTCCTCTACAGTGTAAATGTCTATTCATCATATACGATTACAGTTTGCTCCGTGGCAGGCCCACGTGGTTATAGGCTCGTATTTGTATAATGAAATTTTCACAATAAAGGTTTTTAAAAGAAAACATGGTAGTAGTATATACATTGGTAAAGTTTTTAATAATAGTGACTGTTTTAGAATCATTAAAAGGCAAGTGAAATAAAGCAGACCAATTACATGAAGGGTAAAAGGTATAATACGAAGGAACGCAGTAAAGATAAATGGTCAAGGGCTGTTGTGTTTTCTATTCCTGCAACATAAAGTGATCGATAAGAATCTCATATTCAGGCGTATCGGCGACTAAGACAGCAGGTCGACCCTCTTTTGCTCAACGGCTCCGTCATGGGACGAAGAAACGCTCTTTTTCTCGAAAAAAGAATATATTTTACTTGCAGGACAGTTGTAAAATTTCCGGGAAAGTACATTAGCCTGGAACATTATAACATATATTTAAGAAAAAATAATGTTCGGAAGTAATGAAAAGCGTAATTTTTAGGTCATATGACCAAGCCTTTCATCATTACAATAAGAAAAGTAAAATGAACCAATGAAAAGTTTTATTAACAAGTCACATGACTTGTTATGCTTACGTTACGCGCTGCGCGCCCCGGATGACTTCCGGATGCGCTAACGCGGCGCGTCATATGACGCATTACGCGACAACGCAGGTACAGAATATAGTCAAAATGTCTCCACCAACCAGCGGTCGGAACACAACCCCTTTCAGCAGGCTAAATAGTTCTGTTAAATGACAACAGAAGGGACAGGCAACAAGAACCATCAGTCAAAGAGGGGAGGGCTAGTTCTTCTCTACCGGGTTACATTGGGGCGCTACCGGAACTGATCGAATTGGTAGTCTACAGTGTTTCTGGATGTTTCAGACTGAAGCTGGGGTTAGCATGAGAGCAGCACCATTTCGTAGCTCCGTCGTGGCCATTCCGCAACCAATCATGGCAGCCGCTCTTTATCGTTATTTTGGGCGGGGTGGGTGGCGGAGCCGAGCTGTTTTGCAGCCATCATTGTGTGGAGTTCAGTTCATCTCACTAGTTTTGTATTTGTCATGAGGGGTTGTTCCTAATGTTTCTATTTTAGCGAGGTCAAAAAGAGATCCCATTAGTGGCCTACTGATTTTGCTCGATTCCTTTTCTTTTTTTTTACACGATTTTTCGTTATCTGCAAAGACTAAACAGAGTATTGCGACTCTGTGTTTGTTTGTAAATAGAGAATGAACCAAAGAGAACTAATTCTAAAACAGTAAATACTTGGATAACAATCAATCAAATGGAGAGAGAAGCAGGCACGACGGATTACAATGGGGGCAAAGGCCTGCGTTAACTACCTTTCACTATCTGCAAAGAGAGAGTACTCCTAATAGAAATGAGGGGGGGGGGGGCACCATTCAAAGCAGATCAGTGTGCATAAACACGAAAATGTTTTCACTTACCACGTACTTGACATTCGACAGCTTATGATATTTGCTATTAAAAAACCATTGAAATTCACTGAAAAAACCATAGGTTATAGACCATATATAGTTAGGAATTAGCATTTACAAAACCTTGAAAATTCACTGAAAAAACCATAGGTTATAGACCATATATAGTTAGGAATTAGCATTTAAAAAACCTTATTTTACTCACACAAAACCATTGAAATTCCATATATAGTTAGTTGCACTAACTATATATCGCGCACCCGCAATCCACTGCTGATCATGTCACATATTACATCATTCATGACATGGTCAGTGACATCACTGATGACATCACTGATGACATCTCAAATGACATCACTGATGACATCACTGATGACATCTCAAATGACATCACTGATGACATCACTGATGACATCTCAAATGACATCACTGATGACATCTCATTTGACATTACTGATCACATCACTGATGACATCATTCATGTGATAATACGATGAACCTCTTCAGACTCTAATATAACCTTAGATACACTCAGTGTAAACAGACACTCATAGACTGTCACTCATCCATGGAGTTACTCAGACACTTAGTCAGTCATGCAAAGAATCAATCACACCTCCATTTCCTCAACTATACAGTTATACACACCTTACTTATTCAAACATATACTAAAACATATTTACTCACTTATACAATCCTGGATACAAGTTCACAATGATCCATACAGCCACTCACACATTCACTGGCTCTTATGCACAGTTATTTATATATGTCAACTGTCACATGTACTGTGTTTTACATATGTACTTACTTTGACATGTAGCACTGAGATATCCATTCACTCACCAATACACTCATGCACACAGTCAACCGCCCATACAGCTGTTTCCACATGCACTTTTGAACCCATACATCTAGTCAATCAACTGCTCACACATCTATGCAGAGAGTCATACACCTTCCAGCCACCCAGACACACACTCAGTCTCCCATACAAATGCTTGGGCAACCAATCAATAACCCATACAGTTAATCATATAGCTAATGATCAACACATGCAGCAGTTTACAGAACAACAGACATAATGATGCACACATTAAGACAGTTTAGTCACTAACCCATGCACTCAGTGAGACACATTTAATCAGTCACTCATACAGTCAGCCATGCCTCTACTAAATCCTTCATCAAGACACTTATACATCCACTCATTCTTCAATATGTAAGACATATTTTAACTTTACAGAATTATACAGTCACTGGATGTAGTCATCAGTGATGTCATCAGTGATGTCATTTGAGATGTCATCAGTGATGTCATCAGTGATGTCACTGACCATGTCATGAATGATGTAATATGTGACATGATCAGCAGTGGATTGCGGGTGCGCGATATATAGTTAGTGCAACTAACTATATATGGAATTTCAATGGTTTTGTGTGAGTAAAATAAGGTTTTTTAAATGCTAATTCCTAACTATATATGGTCTATAACCTATGGTTTTTTCAGTGAATATATATATGCATATATTACCTACTGGCGGTCGCTAGTAGGTAGTTATAGTTAGGATTGTTTTCTATAGGAAATCCGCAACATTCTATTGGGAATAACTTTGGCACCGGTTGAGGAATCTGCCTGTAATTTCCTTAACTTTGCCTCGCTGCGCTCTTCTCCTTCCCTGAAAGTTTGGGGGGGATTCGTCAAGCGGGGGCCGAGATAAAAGGGGGGTCCCAAAACGTGTTTTCCCCATGTTAATTTCTATAGGGCGGTTGGACTCACTTTTAGCCCGAACGGCTGAATGGATTTCCACAAAACTTGGCAAAATTGTAGGGACTGGTAGCCTGATGTGCCTTTGCTATGTCTCAAGATATGTGCTCCAGTGGATTTTGAGTAATTTAGGTTCAAAAAAATATATATATCTGGGCGGAGCCTAACCACACATCTGATCTGATTGGCTGCCAGCACTTCATCCAAGAAGTGTTGGCAGCCATCTTGGGACCAATATACATGATAGCACCTCATTAAAAAGCATTGTAGTTAATAGAGGGTTTTAGGACTTTAGTTACATTATAAATCATTTGTTGATGGTACCATACTCATTTTAGGAATTGTGGTGTGTTCTAAGGTGATTTTACCATGTGAAAAAGCCTTCTGCTGTGATATCATGAATCATGTTTGAAAGAAAACTAATATCTCATGATTTTCCCACAGTGGTTTGGAAGGGGATCTATGAGCTAAACTGAAAGCATATTTTCTGTAAATTCACATTATCTTTCTCAGTCATGTGAGAATGAAGTCTGACATTCTCAGTAAAACATGTACATCCAACAAGGACAGAGACTTTCAGTTGATTCCTTTGTGTTCTACTGCAGCCTCCTAGAGTGTTCTAAAGAACAACTAGAGCGCTAACAGTCCTACTTATTACAAAGGTATAGCACACCTGAAGCCATCTTGATTGGAATAAAGTGGTAACTCTTAAAACATTTAATTTAAAAAGGAACAAAATGAGGGGGTATATTTTGCCATAGAAAGTATGATTAGTGCTGCAGAAAGAAAAATTAGGGCACATTTTGAGAGACTTCTCAAATCCTCTTCAATTTCATTAAAAAATTCTGACATACAGTCTCCCAAGATGGCCACCAGAGACAAAAGAGCCTAAATGTAGCCCAAATATCACCCAGATGTAGCCCAAGTATAGCCCAATGACAGAATGTCCCAGAGTGTTTATTTATTTATTATTTATTTATTTATTTTGCGATTTCTAAAGCGCCTGGTGACCCGTAGGCATCCCCGCGCTGTAAATCTGAGAAGACCAGGAGAGGGGCAGAGGGAGGGAATTATTTGGGAAACAGAAGAGTTTTGAGTTTCTTACGGAACAGAGTGTGCGAGGGTTCCAGATGTAGACTGCGAGGGAGTGAGTTCTAAAGAACAACTAGAGCGCTAACAGTCTTACTTATGACAAAAGTAGGGCACACCAGAAGCCATCTTGATTGGAATGAAGTGGTAAGTCTGAAAACATTTAATTTAAAAAGGAACAGAATGAGGGGGTTCATTTTGCCATAGAAAGTATGATTAGTGCTTCAGAAAGAAAAATTAGGGATCATTTTGAGTGACTTCTCAAATCCTCTTCTATTTCATTAAAAAAATTCTGACATGCAGACTGAAACATGCACTTTGAATACCAGCAGCAGACTTCCCTGGTGAGCAGTAGCTTTACTACAGTGATCTAATGAGCAACTAGAGTGCTAACATTCAGAATTTATGGCAAATGTGTGACACATCTGAATGCCTTCTTGATGGAACCAAAGTAAACAAGCATTGAAAATGCAATAGATCTCACCCTCGTTTAAGTTAAAGCCATTCTGTTTGTAATGAGGTGGCTTTTTAGCTTTGCTTTTATTAGTGTTTTTTAAACTTTCATGTAAATAACATGCATCTGTATGCATATATGTATATGTATGCATGCATTTATATTTGTATTTATATAGATATACAGATTATATATGTTTATATATGTATGTATATATATATATATATATATACATACACATACATATATATAAATGCATATGCATATATATGCATATATATATGTGTATATGTGTGCGTGTAGAGAGAGGTAGAGAGGTAGAGAGGTAGAGGTGTAGAGGTAGAGAGGTAGAGGTAGAGAGGTAGCGGTAGAGAGGTAGGGACTAGTAGAGAGAGAAGTATAGAGAGGTAGAGAGGTAGAGAGTAGAGAGTGAGTAATAGAGAGTAGAGAGTGAGTAGTAGAGAGTAATGGAGAGCAGTAGAGAGAGTAGCAGAGAGTGAGTAGTAGAGAGTAGTAGAGTGAATAGTAGAGTGAGTAGTAGAGAGTAGTAGAGAGTGAGTAGTAGAGAGTGAGTAGTAGAGAGTAGTAGAGAGTAAGTAGTAGAGTGAGTAGTAGAGAGCAGTAGAGAGTGAGTAGTAGAGAGTAGTAAAGAGTGAGTAGTAGAGAGTAGTAGAGAGTGAGTAGTAGAGAGTGAGTAGTAGAGAGTGAGTAGCAGAGAGAGAGAATAGTAGAGAGTAGTAGAGAGTGAGTAGTAGAGTGAGTAGTAGAGACTAGTAGAGAGAGTAGTAGAGAGTGAGTAGTAGAGAGTAGTAGTAGAGTGAGTAGTAGAGTGAGTAGTAGAGTGAGTAGTAGAGAGAGAGTAGTAGAGAGTGAGTAGTAGAGAGTAGTAGAGGGTGAGAAGTAGAGAGTGAGTAGTAGAGAGTAGTAGAGAGTGAGTAGTAAAGAGTGAGTAGTAGAGAGAGAGTAGTAGAGAGTGAGTAGTAGAGAGTAGTAGATAGTGAGTAGTAGGGAGTGAGTAGTAGAGAGAGAGTAGTAGAGAGTAGTAGAGTAGTAGAGAATGAGTAGTAGAGAGTGAGTATTTGAGAGTAGTGGAGTAGGAGAGAGTAAGTAGTAGAGAGTAGTGGAGAATATTCCAAAGTTTGGCACAGCACCACTTGCACAATAAGTCCAATCAAATCATATCACTTAGAGTCCTTATTGAAGCGCTGAATCTTGGTGTATATTCAAATGCTTTTATTTTCCTTAAGTTTATGTACCACAGCCAGCCGAAACGTTTCGTTCTGTACAACAGAACTTCTTCAGGGCGTTCTTATTTCCTTCAAGTTATGTCGGTATCCTGTGGTCATATAACTAGATATTTCTTCCAAATGTTAGACGAGACGTAAGTACATTCTTATTCAAAGTGACTAGGTATCAATTGTATCCACACAATTCGGGCAGACTTGAGTAATTTATAGCATCCTCAAAGTCAGTCTTTCAAAAATTCCAAAGTATAGGACATGATAATCCAAATCAAATGTTTCTCAAGAAAAGTCATTTTCAATCGTTCGGAATATCGGTGTTTGGGCAGATATGACCAAGGAACCCCCAGTATGCAAGGGGAATTAGCCCCACCTCTGCAAACGCGCCAGTGGCCTGCGTTGCAGAGAGGTGTAAAAAGGGGCATAGCCTCATTACACCTCTGTGCAATACAGCCCCCTGGCGCATACTGGAGGTTCCAGGTGGGCTAGTTGGCCCCCAGGGACCCCTAGTATGCAAGGGGAATTAGTTCCCCCTCTTCAAACATGCACGGGGGCTGCGTTGCAGAGAGGTGTAAAAAAGGGTGTGGCCTCATTACACCTCTCTGCAATGCAGCCCCCTGGCGCATACTGGAGGCTCCTGGTGGGCTAGTTGGCCCCCAGGGACCCCCGGTATGCAAGGGGAATTAGTTCCCCCTCTGCAAACGCGGCAGAGGGCTGCGTTGCAGAGAGGTGTAACAAGGGGCATAGCCTCATTACACCTCTGCAATGCAGCCCCCTGGCGCATACTGGAGGTTCCAGGTGGGCTAGTTGGCCCCCAGAGGCCCTCAGTATGCAAGGGGAATTAGTTCCCCCTCTTCAAACATGCACGGGGGCTGGGTTGCAGAGAGGTGTAAAAAGGGGCGTGGCTTCATTACACCTCTCTGCAATGCAGTCCCCTGGCGCATACTGGAGATTCCTGGTGGGCTTTCAGGTCTTATATATTAGGAATTAGCATAAAAAAAACCTTTGAAATTCACTGAAAAAAACACAGGTTTCAGGCCTTATATAGTTAGGAATTAGCATTTAAAAAACCTATGAAATTCACTGAAAAAACCATAGGTTTCACACCAGTTATAGTTAGGAATTAGCATTTAAAAAACCTATTAAATTCACTGAAAAAACCATAGGTTTGACACCAGTTATAGTTAGCTGGAAATTTTACTGACATAAAACCATTGAAATTCCCACGTTATAGTTAGTTGGACTCACTATAACTTGCGCGCCTGCAATGCACTGCTGATGACGTCACATATTACATCACTCATGACATGGTCAGTGACATCACTCATGACATCACTGATGACACCATCCTTGTGACAGAGTGACAGACCTCCTTTCAGTGTAATGTAACCCTTGAAACACATATTCAAAAATAGAAACTAAAATTTTCAAAAAATAGATACCCATACCAGTTACAACAACCAATTCAGTAATACCACCATCTATATCCACATCCACTCATTCACCAACAGTTCTATATAGTCACTCATACATATATTCACTCATCATATGTAGTGAAACACCTATACATCCTGTTACACACCCACAGTCATCCAAAAGTTACTCACACACATAATCACACATGCAAATAAACTATTGAACATCCATTTATTTGCATATACAGCTATACACACACTACCACCTTACTTCTAAGGAAACTTACACATACTTACTCTCTTAAACAATCACTTATAGAAACACATACTTATTTAAACAAGAACTCTTTCAATCTCTCACTCTCACATATACTCACTTATATACATCAATACTCACATATACTAGATTAAAACATATGTAGTTACTGATAAAGACACTAGTGAGACAGTCATTCACTCACTAACACACATATATACACACTCATCAACCCATACAGTCCTGCACATATGCTGTCTTCAAAACACATACAAACAGTGAGTCAGTCATTGATGCATCTATGTGCTAAGTAACACTCCCACCAAACCATACAGACACTCATACTGATACTAAAAAAAACATCTAATAACCCATATACACCCACATGTAGCTACTCACCAACCCATGCAGCCACTTATACACAAAGTGAAACACTGATACAAACATTTAAATATTTAAACAATACTCGCTAATATATGTATTCACTAAGATACACTTAATAAGCCAGTTAACCAATCAGTTTAAAAAAAAAAAACATCCATTAAGACACTTATTTAAACATGTATTCTTCCATCGACCTTTACATATACATATATAAAACATATTTATTTTTCAGAAAGACACACATTCACTGGATGGTGTTATCAGTGATGTCATGAGTGATGTCACTGACCATGTCATGAGTGATGTAATATGTGACGTCATCAGCAGTGCATTGCAGGCACGCAAGTTATAGTGAGTCCAACTAACTATAACGTGGGATTTTCAATGGTTTTATGTCAGTAAAATTTCCAGCTAACTATAACTGGTGTCAAACCTATGGTTTTTTCAGTGAATATATATATATATACTCAGATCACTAGATGTCGCAATGGGCACCTCAATGCACTACAAACACAGAGGCTAGCCAAACGTAGCTAATCCTCCGCTTCCAAAGAATCCTCCTTACCCCGCTATACACTGCCAAGTAACACTCGACTAGAGCGTATACATAGCCTTAACACAAGTACTTACCGGCACTACGCCGTGGTCAGGGACACAGGTTCCGACAGATACAGATAACGTGTGTAAGGGCTCCGTACATCAGAAAGCAAACCAGGTTCTGACTGCGAGGTTACCATGGTTATACAAACAACAGCAGATCATAGCCAATCAGGGACATACAACCATCTCAGCCGAGGATAACTAACGTATCAGGACTCGAGACACGGTTTTGGGCTTAAATGGGAGGGGTAAATTGGATGACTAAGAATTACGGAGATTGTTAGCATACTTACGAAATATATGCAGCCTCAATTTAAGAACAACTCTTGTATACATCCTTGTACATAACATGTAATGCAATATTCAAATATTTTTAACATGATGCAATGTTTTAAAATATCGTACGAGTTGTTAAACAGTGAAGATATAAGACGGCCATGAAATCAATGTGCTGAGTCAGGAAAACTGTGACGTCACTCTCTAGGATGTAATTTGAATTACCTTAGCAACCGAATAATGCTAATTAAGTGTGTGATTTGTTGGCCCGGGATATAGAATGTATATATAAGTGCACTTTCAGATGGTCAGATGTTGGTGAGCAAGGCGGGAGTGAGCCGCCGAAACGCGTCTGAGCAGAAACTGATATTGAAATAAAACGCTTGAATTAAGATACACGGAGTCAGCGCCTTCTTTGATGGAAAGTTTGGTATGGTGAATATATATATATATATATATATATATATATATATACTAGCCCTGTTTCTTTCTGACCATTTGAAATGTAAAGAAAAGTGAAATCAGCTTCCTCCAAGAGAAAATAATGCTGTTCTATTTTATTTTATTGTAGGAAACACTTCTTGTGCGGACTTTTCACCTAGGGTCATTTTATACCTAAATGTGGTGTACACCCAACTGAAATGTATGCTCCTAAATGTATTTTTACTGGTTCTTTTGCAACTCTTATGCTTGTCCTGTATGGTGTACAGTTTTTTTTACCCCTAATGTAACATCTGTCTGCCATGCTGTTCTCTCTATACTGATTGAGTTTGCACTTAAATGTGATGCAACACTCCTGCTGACGTTGCACCAAGAGTGATGACTATGTACAATAATGTAATATCATACATCTGCTTACTTTGCACCCTAGGTTATTTATGCTCACATGTTTTTACAGGCCTAAATGTGATTTTTGCTTCTAAATGAGACCTTTCAACTAAAATTGCTCTATACTCATGATGTTGCACCACGGATGAATTTTCATCTTTGAGTGACTGTGCACCTAAAAGTGTTTTTGCACCTCAGCTTTGCTTGCATAACACATAATGTACCACCTTCTCTTTTCCCTTGCTTTCTACATCTCCCACTTTCTCTCAACCTTGGGCTCACCCATATGCTGCAGTTTAGAATGTACACATTTGCCCCTCAGCTGAGGAGAGATTAGAGATGGTAATATGGCATGCTGATTTTTACTGCATGTGTTCAAGTGTTCAAGTGTCTTCACTGCTGACTAGCTCAAGTACAAGCTGTGTAGGGGAAAGCGACCATCTTAACCCCTCTTGTTTCACACTTCTGAGGGTGCCTGCATCAGTATTCAAGAAGGTTCGCCTGTTGCTACTCACGAATACAATGCTAGCGAGCCGAAGAATAACCAGTATATATGCTGTCTAAGGGAAGTAGCCACGGTGGGGGAAGAGCACGCTTCCTGACTCTGCCCAAGCTGCCTGATTTGAAGCTCAGTATATGGGTACGTTGTTGTTTAAATACTTGCAGCAACTTCTTGACCCTGCCTGTGTAACCTGATCAAGGTAAATGTAGGAGTGTTGCTGCTACTATGCATGCAGTGGTTTAGCCATGAGAGTACATGTGTGGCTGGCACTCCACATTTCAACCTGTTCCTTCTCCCCCAGCTTATCGTTTGATATGTTGCTGGTGAAAGGGCCATACTGGGAGGCATACTGATGGGGTGTGGCCATCGTCCCAATGGTCCCTGTTGAGGCTGATCTTCAATATTCTGTCATGTCATACACTATGGGGGCAAACATGTGACAGCAAGTAAGTGCTGATTAGACCAATTTCTGGATATTTTACTAATCTCTTGGTGATGCGCACACCTACTTTGAGGAAATTAATTAGCGTTTGAAACCGTACAAAGGTATCCATCCAAAACTAAACAGGGTTTACGGTGACATGCACACCATTTTCATATTATTCTACAGAGTGTCATACAATCTTCAATCTGTAGGAGTATGTTGTGCAGTATCACAGTGGCACATTGTGAAGAACGGTAAAGAGTGTGCATTTCTTCACAATCGTATTGTATTCACAGTGACATGCACACCATCTGAAGGTGTCACTGACCGCTTCCATCCTTAGGTACTGACATTTTTACCCAGCACAGTTTTCTGATCCTGTTTTTGCTATGGCATAGTCATTGCTGCTTATAGCGTAAAGAAAGTAAGTTGATCAGCAGACTATACAGCTATAATGTAAGTGATCATGACACAAGACGCGGCCATCTTGATAATATTAAGAAAGTCAAAAGTATAATAGATTACCATGCTCAGAGTAGTGCGGAAAACAATTTGCACCCAAAGCTATACAGATAGAGACAGTTCAATAGCTGAATCTTCTGTATTTCACTAAGATATTGGCCGTCTCCACTCAAGATCTATAAATTCACCAGTTGGTTTCATTCTCAATACGATATCAGTAGCAGACACAAAAACCAAGTTTACACGCTTGTCAAATAGAAATGAATGTTATTTATTTATCGGTTGTCCCAAACGCAAATTGAGACATATTTGGCAAATGACCTGATTTGTGTCGGAGCACGGTGACTGCAAATCTATCTACCCTAGGATAATCGGGTGACTTTCGTGGCCATCTTTAAATGGTGTCTGTCTCATAGCGTTATTTGTACATGGGCATATATCAGAAATTAACCTATTGCCAATACAAGCATCCACAGCGCTGTGATTGCTAATACATCACTGAATGATATAACTCTCTATGTGACAGCGTTACACTCAGATTGCTGCAAACTTCATTGCCCTAGTTAAACTTTTCTAATTTTCTCTTCCCCTTAAGTCTATCTCTATAGAGGATTCGTGTAGCTCCATAGTAACTCACTGAGAATGGCATGATAACCGCCCACATCACTGATCGAAGTATTCTTTCAGCAAAACAGAGCCGAAAATGACTCTCGTTTTTAACGCTCCCACCTGGAAGCGAAAGACCACGTGACTTGCGTCTATTCATATTTACCAGTTCCAAACACAAACAAAGGTGGCGGCCACTTTAGAGCTATACACCACAGCATTGCATTCCCGTTTTCAAGTGCCCAAACAACAAGGACACAGATTTGTTTGGATAAGTCCATACAAAAGGAAGTCTGAAAATTAGGATACAGTCTCATATTCAAGTTCACACAATTTTTCCTTTTATCAAGAATACCATAATGGTCGGGATCGAACAACTCTATTTCCAACATCAAGGATGCAGCAGACGTGACCCAGGCACGCTGCCGTAGTGTTCCGTGGTTGCCCCGCACACCCTTGAGAGGAGCTGCTCGCTAATGGCCGCCAGCGCCGTCTCCAACTGCTGTTAGATCGCGTGAAGCCTGTATCGAAGCCTGTACCGATGTAACCGACCTGTGTTGCCTCTCCCCCTCCCACCTACTGACTGCTTGTTGTTGTCCGGGCGCTGCCTGTGCGCCGCCGATGACCGCTGTTGTTGCCGCCTCGGAGCCCTCTAGACGGACGGTGCAATAGCGCTAAGACGCAACTTTGCCAGAGGAAGATGCGCCGCCGTTGACCGCTGTCGTTACCGCCTCCGAGACCCGTAGACCGGTGGTGTGATGCGCTGGTGCGCGATTTTCACTGGAAGAGGCTGCGGAGAGGCTGAGAAAACGCTGCGAGACACCAATAAGGAACAACGAGGGATCTGATGGTAGGCACGGGACGTTGGGGGATAAGAAAGAAATAGAGATAGATACTGAGCTCTGCAACTCTGCAACCCTGCACCTTGCCCTGGGGGGGGGGGAATTGAAATAAAAAAACATACAATAAGAGGCTACAAGGTGGTCAAGAGAGGGTCTCAGCACTGGCAGTCAGGTCTGGTTCAGGACTGTACCCCACCAAGGGGAAAAAAATCTAAATATAAATATAAAAGAAAACGGCAAAGTTAGGAGGCTGACCTAATGTGAGGGAACTATGGAGGAGCTGGAAACTGATTGCAATAGATTTTGGAGTTCTCAGTAAGTGAATGGCACGAGGAGACAAGAGGCGTTGTGTCTGTATAGCGCCCGTATACACCTGCAACGCATTGTCTGGAAAGTAATAAGACCTCTGCAGCAGATTCCCTGCGCTCCTCCCTGCACATTCTGAGGTATCCATCCATTGCTGAGAGAACAATAAAATATGTCAGTCTTGAAGACAGCAAAGATGCGTACTAAACAGTCCAAAGTTGTAACGGGAAAAGAGTTCCTCAAATCTGGATAATCACCTCCAACGCCGACACTGGGGTCTAAGGGCGTCAGAAAAGGAAAAAAGAAATGCCCAGCTGAGAATGGATTTAAAAGCGAAAGCTTTAGTACTGGTGGAAAAAAATAAACAGGTTGATCAAAATGTCTCAGATAAGTCCCTGGAGGAAGAAGAGGAAGAAGAGACTCTATCTGATCGCTCAATTGATTTGAATGCGTCGGATGTGGGCAGTGAAGAAAAAGGAGAGGGGGACGGAGCAAAGGATGTGCCAAACCCAATCAGAGGGGATGAGATCTTATTGAACTCTAAGCAGGACCCTCTTTTCAGTAGGCCCCTTCCAACATGGGGTAAATCCACGGGAGACCTGGGAACGCCATCCACCTCTGATCATCCCCTCTCAGACCTGGTAACACATCCTCAGCCACAAGAAACATTTACAGGTCCCTTGGCCAGTCAGTCCCCAACTCCTGAGGTCCAAATACTCCATCAGATGCCGCAAAAGGAAGGCGGAAAGGGGGGGCTGGACTCTATATCTCAATCAGTGCTAATCCCAGATCTAGAGAAGGAAAAGGAACCACAAAAGGAAACAGACCCCCACTGTGGCGGGAGCTTATGGGAATCTTGGTGAAAGAGGAGTAGGACATGATATCTCAGTGCAAGAAATGCTTGTAACTATCCTCCAAGAACTAAGAGATATGAAGGCATCACAAACACATGAAATATCACAGCTTCACTACAGACTTACAAAGATGGAGGACATTTTAGGCAGCCTACCTAGAAAAGTTGCTGAGGCAGAGGCACGTGTTTCTGCCTTGGAGGATAACATCATCCCCACTCAAAAAGATCTGCAGGCGCTGAATAAAAACAAGTGGCAGATGGAATCTAAGCTACATGATTTAAAGAACTATAACAGAAGATCTAATCTACGCCTGGTGGGCAAACCGGAGGGTATGGAAACGGCGGGAATGGTAAAATTGGCTGAATCATTATTGAGAAAGGCAATACCTAAATTGCAAGGGGATCTTACAATTACCAGAGCCCATAGGGTACCTGCACACAGGCCTGCCAATCCCAAATACCCTCGAACAATTTTAATACATTTCTCTGATTACAAAGTACAGCCATAACTATGCTAACAATGAAGCAGTTAGAAAAAGAGAGTTTATAAACAAAGCGAAAAGTTTTTTCTTTCTTTCCTTTGTTTCTAGGAGGACAAATAATGCTGCTAAGGAAAGCTGTTTTTTTGCACTATGTTTCTTTGACTTATGCATTGCATTTTGCACATTGAACATCGCACTTTCATGCACTTTAAAGCACAGTTTCTATGTTTAGTAAGCTGCTCTAATATTTGCGCGACTTGCACTTTAAGTATTTCTTGCTTGTCTGATATGACAATTGCGCGATTTGCACTTTATGGTATTTTTGCACAATTGCTATAATATTTAGGCTGGTTGTATCGGGTCAACATTGGAGCAATTTGCACTTTAAATATTCCTTGCATAACTGAGGTGACATCTGCCTGTCTTGCACAATAATGCTATTTAGCACAATTGCTTCAATATTTAGGCCAATATTTAGTCCAGCTGTATCGTTTTTTTATCAGCTATCTTGCACAATTCCTATAATATTTAGGCCAATATCTAGGACAGTTGAATTGGCTTTTGTATTGGGTTAATATTTGCACAATTTGCACAATTGAAAATGTCTTGTAGAACATATTTTATCCATTTATTGTAGTTTTAGGGTTGTTGTAATAGTATTAGAAAAAATACCTTGCATATTTTGCAAAAGTCGCACTTTAGAAGCATTTCTCTTTGCACATAGAGCACAAAACTGTCACCTGCACTCTAGTTGATATTAGTTGTAACCTGTGGATAAAAACAAGCAATGACTTCCTGGTCCTTAATACACTATGGATAGGAGTAAGGTGACATTCTTGTCTCTGAATGCTAATGTGTTGAACAACAGACGTAAAAGGTGTGCACTAGAGAGCTGGTTAAAAGGTCATCACCCCAACCTGATTTTTATATAAGAGACACACCACCGAGCCCTATCAGAGTCTAGTAAAATGTTTAAAAATTGGGTGGGCCATGATTGCTCATCTGTATCAGTAACAGCGCAGAGGGGAGTGAGTATCTTTATAGGTAAGCATGTTCAATTTCATGTGGAAGGATCGAATTCAGATACATGCGGTAGATGGAAATTCCTATATGGGAAAATAAATATAATACTTGACACAATGTATGCGCCAGTCATAGATGACCCGCTCCCTATCCTGCAATTACAGCAAGCATTGACAGGTATACCTGGTCAAATAATATGGGGATGTGATTTTAATTTTCTACAAAACCCCACCGAAAAGATAGAAGACAAAACAAACCACAAGTGGCTATTGCCTTGCGGGGTTGTAAGACAGATTTAGATATATTTGATAATTGGCGTTTGAAAAACCTGCTTAAACGTGAATACTCCTGTCACTCTGCAAAATATGATTCATCATTTTGGCTGGACTTCTTTTTTACTTCACATAGCCTTGAAATTAGTAAATACGAGCATTTAGTAAATGCATTCTGAGACCACACACTCATTAAGATGGAAATAATCATAGGAAAGATAGATAAAGAAGGACCAAGAAGATGGTATTTTAATAAACTTAACCTAGCGGATCAGCAATGGTGTGCAGAAATTGAGAAGGAGATGAGGGTCTTTTTTAATATGAGCAAAGGCTCTGCCCCAATTAACATAACGTGGGATGCTCTTAAGGCCACATTGAGAGGCATAATTACCTCCAAAGAGATACCAAAACAGAAGGCCAAAAGGGAGGAGAGTAAGGCATTAGAAACCAGATTGGTTAATGCAAATCAAGAGTATTATATAAATAGGACTCCAGCCACTAGGCAAGAAGTATTCAATGCTAAAACAAAAATGAGGGAATTCTATTATGACTTAGGGGATATGGCTAGAAGGTTGTACCTGCAGAAAAACTATGAAGAAAGCGAATATGCATGGAGATTACTAGCCTGGCATCCAAGAGAGAACCAAGTCCGTAATAGAGTTGACTGCATACAAGGCAAGGAATCTAAAGCTCGTATGAAAACTACATCATCAATAGGTGAGGTATTCCTTAAACATTATAAAGATATTTAGTAGACATCTCAACAGGTTACTTTAGAAACAATCAACAACTTTTTACAGGAATTCCAAAGTTAGGAAGTAATTTTAAAGAGTGGTTGCTATCTGAATTCACAAAAGAAGAGCTAGATGTGGTTATCAGCTCCCTGCCTAATTGTAAAACGACTGGGGAAGATGGTATTCCAGCAGAATTTTTTAAAGCATTCACCACAACACTCGGCCCTGAATTTTTAACACTTACCAACTACCTATTAAAAGGGAGGACCCTCCAGCATTCTTTCGTACTGCAGTAGTAGTCAGTATTTTGAAAAAAGATAAAGACAGTGAAAACGTGAACTCCTATAGGCCAATAAGCCTCTTAAATACTTACAATAACATTTTTATCAAACTACTTGCAAATAGATTAAATAAGATGGTAGGATCACTTATTGGGACAGACCAGTGTGGCTTTGTATTAGGGAGACAGCTCTATACTAATACAAATTTCTTATTGGAAGCTTTGGATTTTTTTAATGTTAAAAGGTGGAGGTACAGATCTGATTTTTAGACGCCGAAAAGGCATTTGATCTTGTCTCATGGAATTGTCTCTTTGAGATTCTGGAAAGGTTCGGTTTTCCGAACGAATTTGTATTTTTATTAAAGCAACTTTATAGGAACTCCCAGGCGCAAATTTTAATCAACTCTCTAAATGTAGGTACATGCCAAATAAACAGAGCCTCTCGGCAAGGCTTTCCCCTCTCCCCGATTTTATTTGCTCTATTTATTGAACCATTGGCAATTGCAATTCAGGAAAAAAGAGCTCATACAGCTCCGGTTAGAGGAATGACCAATATAAAACTCTATGCCCACGATATTGTGCTTTACCTAGATTCAAAAAAAGCCACTCAGTCAGAGGTTATGAGAGTGTTTGCTGATTTTAAAAAAATAGGCGGATACAAAATAATCAAAACCAAATCAGAAATTATATTATGCAATTGTAGTGTAACCACTCTCCTTTCAGAATTTAGACAAATATATAATACCAGTCCAAAGAGATATCTAGGAATTCATGTAACGGAGAAAGTAGAATTCCCTAAATCATATCCCTTTACTTAAAAAGGTGAGCGCTCAGTTAGCACGATGGAACCAGCTCCCGCTATCAATAATGGGGCAGGTTGCGCTAATTCGAATGTCTATCCTTTCACTCTTTAACTAACTTTTTAGTGCAGCTCCCTGTGCAATACAGACCTCCTTTCTTTTTTAAGCAGATAGACAGTACGTTCTCTTCTTACCTATGGGCAAATAAGGTACCAAGATTGGCACTTAGCACTTTAAATTATTCAGTCGCAGAAGGAGGATTATCTCTCCCGAATATTAGAAACTATTATTATGCGACATTTACACATCACAGTTTTAGATTTTTCTTTTCGGACACTCAAGAAGTAGATAATTTTTTTAGGAAAAAGATTCTAAGGGAACATAATATCATTGACCCTACAAGAGTGACCAAGTATCCTAAAAAAGTACGCTATAAGACCTCACAATGGCTACTTAAACAAAAATCCCAGCTTCTGGCATATTACGATATTTTAAGAATTAATAACTCAACCAGACTTGGGAATATATA
Source organism: Lissotriton helveticus (assembly GCF_964261635.1). NCBI lineage: Eukaryota > Metazoa > Chordata > Amphibia > Caudata > Salamandridae > Lissotriton > Lissotriton helveticus. The sequence goes on along the minus strand of NC_136063.1, from coordinate 899,147,853 downwards.
CACAGGAGAAATGGGTATTTTGGAGAAAAATACATTGAGATTGTGGAAAGGAAATGGGTATGTTAAGATCCGGGATTTTATTAAGGGGAACTGCTGGAAAACATGGGAAGAGATCGAAATAGGGCTTCAACATCCTAATATAATTTTAAAATGGTCTTTCATAAGATTAAACTCTATACTGGAAAAGTTAGATATGGAAAAACTGCACTATAAATCTAGCATCGGTGAAGCCCTGAATAGCCCCCTACAACGGAAGGTCAGTAACTGGATTAAAATTTTTGACAAGAACAAGCCTCTTCTATTATATGAAAAGATCAGGGATAGATGGAGACAAAGGGAAGACATACAGATTAGTAAACCAACCTGGAATAAGATAAATACATTTAATGCAGTTATATTTCGTGGGGCAAATTTGAAACGTATGCAATATTATTAAAAATGGTTGATTTACAGAACACCCTCTTTCCTCCATAATATATACCCGCAAATAGAAGATAAATGTTTTTGTTGTGAAGAGAAAGGCACCTGGACACATATTATGTGGGAATGCCCAAAAATTCAGAAGCTGTGGGAGGAGATTGAGAAATACCTCAGATTTACAATAGACCCCCAAATCTCACTTAATGAATCTATAGCAGTTTTGGGCTGCTCTTCTGCCATCTCTTCACATGAAGAAAGCCTATTTATTGCAGCCTTAATAACAAGATCTCTAATCCTCCAACTTTGGAAAACAGAGAAAGTACCTACTTTTAATGCATGGAGAGTAAAATTGTCTAACATACAAGTGCAGGAAAAGAAATATGCACTAAGATCAGGAGCAGTGAGAAAATATGAGAAGTATTGGAGCGTGTGTGAACCTTAGGATCCTTGATATCACTTTGTACTTTTTTCTAATATGTTTTTTATCATAACTCTTGGAGTGTCTGGGATTTTGAAAAAAAATTATATTTATGTATGTATTTTGATTCAGACGCAGACAACAGCATGAATTGGCATGCGCGGTAGCTGAAGAGAATAAAGGACTCATGTGGTCCATCATTTGCACTAATGTGCGATATAGAGCCTGTTTACTATGGTATTCTTTACAAAAATAAAAATTGTGTTAATTTTAATATGAGACCTGGTCCATCTTTTGCATTGACGACGCGGCACAGAGCTCGCACATTATGGTATTCTTGATAAAAGGAAAAATTGTGTGAACTTGAATATGAGACTGTATCCTAATTTTCAGACTTCCTTTTGTATGGACTTATCCAAACAAATCTGTGTCCTTGTTGTTTGGGCACTTGAAAACGGGAATGCAATGCTGTGTTGTATAGCTCTAAGATGGATGCCACCTTTGTTTGTGTTTGGAACTGGTAAATATAAATAGAGGCGAGTCACATGGTATTTCGCTTCCGTGTGGGAGCTTTAAAAATGAGAGTTCTTTTCGGCTCTGTTTCGCTGAAAGAATACTTCGATCAGTGAATCGGGCGGTTATTATGCCATTCTCGGTGAGTTACTATGGGGCTACACGAGTCCTCTATAGACATACCCCCAGATTCATCATTGTCCCGTTTTGCGAGTCCCTAATAGCGATTATCAAGGAATCGCTATTAAGGCCTTGCAAAACGGGATTCATGTAGAAATCGCAAAAAAATTGTGATTTCTATAGCTTCCTTATTTGCGATTAGCAAATTTCTAATCGCAAATAAGGAAGCGATTTCAAGGGTGCCAGGGGTGTCCAAAGGACACCCTGTGGCACCCCTGAAATGAATATGTAGACTGATGTTGCGCACACACATGTCCAAAGGACATGTGTGTGTGTAACATACAACTTAGAAAAATGCACTAAAGTGCATTTTTCTAAGTTTTCCCTATTTACCACGAAGTCAGACTTCGTGGTAAATAGCGGCCAAAAGTTGCGAATTCGCAAATCTGAAATGGTTCATGAATAGCATTTAAGGAATCTTAAATGCGATCGCAATTTGATAAATCGCAATTATTTGCGAATTTTCAAATTGCGAGTTCATGTACCATTGATGAATCTCAAATGCCATTTTTGCGGGCGCAAACGGCTGAATTTTGCGATTCGCACCGTTTGCGCTCGCAAAAATGCTTGATGAATCTACCTGATAGACATTAAATAATGTATTTGTATATTCTCTCAATAGCACTGAAGAAGTCTCTCAGGAGACGAAACGCGTTGGTTATGATCAATGAAATTTTGAAGAGAAAATGTGATTGTGAAAAATAAAGTGAACACTGCATCAAGAGAAATATACCTTAACTTAAGACAGACTTAAGACAAACTTAAGACAGACTTAAGACAGACTTAAGACAAAATCCTAACTTCTGTGAATACCAAAAGTAGTAAGTTCATTCTGTGAATACCAAAAGTAGTAAGTGCATTCTGTGAATACCAAAATAGTAGTAAGTTTAGGATTGAGTCTTAAGTTCATTCTGTGAATCGGGCCCTAAGTGTTTCAAGCACAATTCAGCTGAACTGTTTAAGTTCCATCCTACCATTAAATTATAATATCATATTTCCTTAAATTCAATGCAGAAATGAGCTGAATGTTGTTATTTCACCTCCAGATTTGCTAAGGAAAGACTGATCACAGAGTGTCGTTAGAAGAAACATCTTAACCAGAGGGAATTTATGTTGCTGTTTGTAATAAAGAAAAAAGGGATTATGTGTATGACAAATGAGATATCAGCTTACTGCATTAATTATTCTCCACTTTGAAAAGCAACATGCCCGAGTTATTTTTGTATTTCATTGGAAGCCATAAGTCTGAATGTTATATTCTAAAGTCTGTTATTAACCTCCCTTTTACTACAGAGATAAAATGCAAAAGGACTTTGACATGTTAGTAGCCCATTTTAAACTCAGCTCATCTGAAATAATCACATTATGATTAATGATGTGGTTGTAGGCAGAAGACTACTTGCAGTGGAGTGTGGAAGCAACTTGCAGATGTAAACAACAACTGTGAGGGACCTAGTCAGAAAATGCATTTTGTTTTTCCATAGGAGTTAACCATATGTAGAAGAATGTCTACAAAAAAGTAAGCCTATTTGTTAAGTGCTATCAACCAATAACCGATTAACAAAAATGTGTAAATGTAAATTTACCACATTGTCTACTAACTCCCCCTTGCCTCTCCAATGCTTGTTACCAAAATGGAGATGCCTGTGTGTGAAGAAGATCTCCACACAGAACAGAAGAGAGGCAGATATGGAGATCTGCCACCACAGGTTTGTGAATGGCATTTGTGAGTACAGAAAGTAGTACTACAGCGATATCACTTAGTTTACTGTAAGAAGCCTTTGAAATAGGCCCGTTAGTTTTATTCCTTAAAAAGCATTTGCATTTACAAGGAAACCGCAGAATTTACATACGCCCATCATTAAATATTCATGTAACACCCTGAATAGACTCCTTCATGTCGAAACACATGACTTAAATATATTTCTCAACTCCTCCATATGGCACAATGAATTCATCTGCATTAGGGGCACCAATACATTGGAGAACTTGGAGAGATAAGGGCATTATATGGGTACTTCATTTATTTTAAAATGACACTTTTCTTACTTTCTCAAAAGCACAATCTCTTTTCCAATTACCATTATCATTCTTACTTAAGTTTCTATTCCTACATATTGCTATACTAAATTCCTATCCACATTTTCACTCCATGCCTCAGGCTCCCTTACCACAAGATCACGCAGGGTTAATTATCATCTCCAAATCGTCAAAGGCCTCTATCCTTTACACTTGCTTACTGTCCCCACTTCTACAAAAACCCAAGAATAAGGTTGAACTTTCCTGGGAGACTGATCTAGATATTCAATGGCCCATATCTTTCTGGGATAAGATTTGGATGAAAATTAGGAAAACTTTTAGAGCCGCTAGCACTACACAAACTCTCTTTTTTATTTATATTAGATTGCTACTAACACCAGTTCTCTACACAAAATACATTCTAATACCCCAGACATATGTTGGTCTTGTGCATCACCACAAGCAGATCTTTAACATTTACTCTGTACATGTCCACAAGGTCTGCAGTTCTGGAAAGCAGTCTGGTGCCAAATTAACACTATATTTGAGACTAGCGCTTCCCTGCCATTTGCTAATATTTTTCTGGGTAGTCTTTCTAATAGTTGGAATAAACCGAAATCACAAACACAAATTATCGATTTGTTAATTGCTGCTGCTTTTCAGCAAATAACAAAAAAATTGAAGGACACCTCCAAACTTTCGTTCTTGGCTTGGTGGTACTCATTTTGTCATAATCATAGACTCAACACTACTTTTGTTTTCCCCATGTCCTTGAATCAAAAACGATTACTTTTGTGGTCCCCTGTTACGTTGTTTTAGGATAACAGTGCTAAAAGTTTCTTTGCTCCAGAACTATCTATTCAGGAAGTTTCTCAACCCCCTTAATTTCTTTAATGGTAACCCTAATCTACTCAATGTAACCTTGTTTTATTTACATGCTTATTTATTTTTATTTACAGATCCGTTGTTTGTACTCACTTGCTCAGATGTTACTGATAATATATGTTAAGTATTACTTCTTCTTGATGTTATATTACTTGTTACCTGATGCTATTTTCAAATTGCATTCCCAATAAACTTTCTTATTAAACTTAAAAAGCATTTGAACATTGTTATAACCTACAAGTCAGTTTGCTTCTCCCTCTTTTCCCCCCTCCGTCTCTCTGTCACTTTGGTCTGTCCTTAGAACCTTCAGATGAAGGCTGCAATGGAATGTTGGGACTCAAGCCCGCTCTGGCAAGCTGAAGGCACAGGTTTACTTATACTGAATAAATAAGTTAAAGTTCTTACCTGACGTTCGTGTTGATTATTACAACACTTTCTTGGCGACGAGGTCGGAATGCTGTGACAGGGACAGCACTGTGCCTTCCCCTGTATTTGCTGCGTCTTGCCAGAGGTTCGTTGTTTGAAGCAGTTTATTTCCAACTCATAAGGACGTTTTCTGTCTGGAAACGGCATTTAGTTGTACTGAAGGTGGTCGATACTGTTTTGTTGGAGTACGTAGCTGTGTAGATCTCCCATATTCCACGACAGAGCAGTCTTCGAGGAAGTCACTACACCCGGATGAAAAGTGGAAAGTTGAAGCTTTGTGACCTGCTGAACGCTGAAGGGAGGTTAGCGGTGGCCGCAAGGGGGTGTGATCCAGTCTGCCAGCCTCACGGAGTTTTGACCGGTAGGCGAGCGCGCTACAGGGCAGACGTGTGATGCGGTGAGAGTCTGGTATATTAATGATTACAGCTGAATGAGGGCTGGAGTGAAGTTTACACGCACTGGGACCCTGTTGGAGGCACGAGCACTGCAGATGTTTAAGCAGCTATTCCTCGGTTGAGACGGCATCAGTGGCGAAAATCTAAGGGGAGAGTACTGTGTGGAGAGGAGGCAGGCGAGTTTAAAGGTTAAGCCTGAGGGTGTAAATACATTGGAAACTCTGGGACTCTTCATCTTTTCGGGGAAATAAATAAACTTCACAAAAAAAGACTGGCACCGATATTGCTTTCATGTGACTGGAAGCTCTCTTTTCGCCCAGTCACCTCCTCAGAGGAAGTTCCCGCCCTTGGAGAGTTTTGATGGACACAAGCAGTAACAGTAATAGAAATAGGACTGTCTGTCCTTGCATGGTGATATACTATAACATTTGATATTAAGTGTCGTTTTTAAATATTTGTCTGCATTTAGGGTAGCCCTCTATACTCAAGCAAGGTTCTGTTTTATCTTACTGTTTATTGGAGGGAGGACACACATTTTCAGTATATTTTTTTTACATTTATTTTTTTGCTATACTAGTCGTTTGCTTTTATTATACTGCAAATTTTATGGCTATGGCTGGAGCTGGAATGAGTCAACCCCCTCCTTTTCTAAATGAATTAGGGGAACCAGATATACCCTGGAGGAGATGGGAAGGTATTTTCAAATCCTATTTGATAGCTATAGGTGGGCGCAATTTTTCACATTCTAGAAAGCAACATATTCTCCTACATAACTTGGGCATACAGGGGAGGAAGATCTATGAGGACATCACAGGAAGACAGGTAGATGATGAAAATGATGAAGAAGTGGAAGGAACAAATGTTTACGAATATACATTAAGGAAATTAGAGGAACATTTTAGAGTGAAAGTTAATATAGTTTTAGAAAGGCATAAATTCTTCAAGAGGGCTCAGAAAAAAATGAAAAAGTAACTTCATATGTTGCTGTGTTGAGAGGAGTATCAGCTACATGTGAGTTTGGGGCCCTAACAGATTCACTAATCAGGGACCAACTAGTGAGATGTACCAACGATACAAAGATTCAGGAAGAGTTACTCACTAGGAACCCTGACCTAGACGAAGCTTTGAGCATAGCAAAAGGATTAGAACACACAGTTTTGTGCATGAGAGAAATGAGAACACATGATTGGGAGAGTAAAAGTAAAGTGGAGCAAAAAACATACGCTAGCGAAGACACTGTATGTAAGGTGGGAGACAAGAGTAAAGAGGTGCAATGCAGTAAAAATGCAGGGTTACTGTGCTATAGATGTGGGAGCCCCAACCACCTGGCCAATAATTGGAGGTGTCCAGCCAGAAATGTAATGTGTAGAAAATGTAACAGGAAAGGCCACTATTCTAAAACTTGTAAAGTGTACAGTCCAAAAGTTAACGTTATTGAATGTCTAGAGAATGAAGAAGATAAAGAGCCAACGTATATTTTTCAGATTGATGATGAAAATGATTGTGAGAATGTCAATTACCCAAAATGTGATATATGTCTAGATGGTGAAACAATACAAATGTATGCTGACTCATGCTCACCTTTCACCCTAGTAGAAAAGAACATTTTTGAGGAAAAATTCTCTAAACTTAATTTAAAGTTAGAAAAAGCAGACATATGCCCTTCTACTTACAACAAGGAGTCAATAACTTTGGAAGGGATGATTAGAATGAGAATTTCTTTCAAAAACAGAAACACTGTGGGGAAAGTGTATGTCACTTCTCATGGGTCAAGTCTCTTGGGGTGGAAACACCAGAGGGATTTGGGAATCAAACTAGACCCAAATAACAAAGAGCAGGTCCTATTGGTGGAACCATCCAGAGTAGGGGCAGACTTAGTCGAGGAATTTAAGGATGTCTTTAGTGAGAAACTAGGAACATTGAAGAATTACATGCACAGAATAATCTTGAAGAAGGGTGCTGTGCCAGTTGTGCACAAAACAAGATCAATTCCTTTGCTCATGAGGGAACCATTGAAGTTGGAGTTAGAGAAGTTAATAAATCAAGGGGTTATCATGGAGATAGAAAGTGCAGCATGGTTGGTGCCCATTGTGATCACAAGCAAGGATGGTGGGCGGAACATCAGACTCTGTGTGGACTTACGAGATTTGAATGCTAACATTCTGGTTGACAGATTTCCCCTACCAAGAATCCAGGGTGCAAAGTTTGTTAGTGTGCTGGATCTTTCATCAGCGTATTATCAAATTAGGCTACATCCAGAATCACAAGCGTTGACTGCTTTTACAACCCCATTTGGTAATTTCAAATTTCTAAGGATGCCTTTTGGGCTGGCATCTGCCGCCTCCGCTATTCAAAGGGTGATGCAACACGCCCTAAGGGACTGTAACAAGACCATGTGCTTTCAGGACGACATCCTGATATTTGGATCAAGTGAAGCAGATCACAATGAAAACGTGAGGAAGGTCTTGGAGAAACTCAGAACGGTGGGGTTCACCACTAAAGAAAGCAAGTGTAAAATGGGTGTAAGCTCAGTGGACTATCTGGGACACACTATCTCAGAGGAGGGCATCAAACCGAAGATTGATCTAGTCAATGCAGTGAGAGACGCACCAACACCCACCTGTAAAGAGGACATACAGTCATTTCTGGGGTTAGCGGAGTACATGGCCAAATATATCAAGAACTTTGCAATGATGTCTCAACCGCTCAGAAATTTAATCAAAAAAGAAAACATGTTCAGCTGGGGCAAAGAGCAGGAGATTGCTTTAGCCAATATAAAGCAAGCATTATTGAAGCACCATTCATAGGTAATTTTAATGTGGAAAATGAAAGCATAATCTCAATAGATGCTAGCAACCAGGGTTTAGGGGCCACACTTGCTCAACAAGTAACCAACACAGTGAGAGTGGTCGCCTTTGCTTCAAGGACACTTATAGGGGCAGAATCCAACTATTCTACAGTTGAAAAGGAACCCTTGGCAGTGTTTTGGGCCATCAAACACTTTGGATTCTATTTGTGGAGCATGCCGTTCGAAGTACATACGGACCACAAACCTCTGGTGTCAATGTTCCAAAAGAAGGAAATGGAAAGCATGACCCCAAGAATTGCCAAATGACTGTTAGGTCTTCAAGGGTACAATTTCAGGATGGTATACATTCCAGGGCAACAAAATAAAGTAGCTGATTATCTATCAAGATCGCCGGTGGAGGCAGAAGAAGAGGAGAACACAAAAAATGAGGCGGTCTTAGAAGTGAAGCTAGCAGCAATCACTAAAGAACAAAGGGAAATAATATGGAACAAGATGATGGTTTAAAGAAAGTGAAAGATTACATCGTAAAGGGGTGGCCAAACAAATGCAAGGAGGTAGAAGCAGAAATACAACCATTTTGGAATGTAAGGGATGAACTATCAGTAGATGGAAGTTTCCTCCTAAAATCAGGAAAATTAATTCCTCCAGAAGGGTTGAGGAACCACATCATTGAGTTAACACACAAAGGTCATTTAGGCCGTAGTCTGAGTAAGGCAAGACTAAGAGCCGAATATTGGTTTCCAGCTATGGATAGAGACATGGAAGAGAAAGTAAAAGATTGTCACGCTTGTAGCTTAAGTGACAAATCAAAAATAACAAGACATGCACCCATTGAACCATGTTCACCTTGGGATAAGCTGGGATTTGACATAGCTGGTCCGTTACGCATGAAAGGTCCACAGGAATGGTACATCTTGGTACTCATCGATTACTACACCAACTGGATCTCATACAAGTTCGTGCATAACATCACCACGAAATCTCTTATCTCGTTCTTATCGGAGGTATTCTCAAGAGAAGGCATTCCAGCTACCATGATCACGGATAATGGAGTACAACTAGTCTCGGAGGAAATGAGGGAGTTTCTTAAGGACAACTCAATAAGGCATGTTCGAACTCCCCTATATTGTCCAAGAGCGAACGGAAAGGTGGAAAGAGCGAACCGCATGCTGAAGGAGTGCATACAGCTAGCTGTCAAGTCTGGAAAAGATGTGGAAAACGCAATCAAGGACATGTTATGGTTTTACCATACAACGCCGAATTTAACGACAGGCTTATCGCCTTTTGAACTTTTAAGGGGCAGAAAAGCTGGATCGAAGTTATCACCTAATTGGAAGGGGTCAAAAGTACAGACAGTAGTTGACCAAGAAGAGATCAGCTGGAAAATAAAAAACAAACAAGACAAATATAAGAGGTGGTACGACATAAAGAAAGGAACGAGGGAAAGGAGCTTTGAACCTGGACAGAGGGTCTACATCAGGAAACCGGCAAAGTTTAATAAGGGAGGTGACAAATTCATGGCCCCTAAGAACATCAGGGAACATCAGGAAACCGGCAAAGTTTAATAAGGGAGGTGACAAATTCATGGCCCCTAAGAACATCAGGGAAGTCAAGAAAAATGTGGTCATACTCAATGACGGAAATATGTGGAGTCAAGACCAAGTAGTGCCAGCGAGTTCAAGAGCTACCAACCATGGTGAGGGAAGGTCCCTTTATCAGAGCCCCAGTTGTGAAGAGGGTAGGGCTAGGTGTGGAACAAGATCACGTACCTCACCATTCTGGCATAAGGACTATGACATGTGTTTACATGGGTTCCTCCACTTTGGTATTACTATAGAGTTATGAAATGTTAAAGGGTCTTCTGCGCAAGACCTATTTGCTTTTCCAATGGTCTGCCTTTGTGTCTTCCTGTTCCCCCCCCCCCTTTCTCTACCCTCTTCTCTTTTCACTTTTCCCTTTTTGCCATTAGGAAGGAAGATGTGTTATAACCTATGAGTCAGTTTCCTTCTCCCTCTTTTCCCCCCTCCGTCTCTCTGTCACTTTGGTCTGTCCTTAGAACCTTCAGATGAAGGCTGCAATGGAATGTTGGGACTCGAGCCCACTCTGGCAAGCTGAAGGCACAGGTTTACTTATACTGAATAAATAAGTTAAAGTTCTTACCTGACGTTCGTGTTGATTATTACAACACATTATTATTATTATTATTACAATTACTTCTGAACAAATTAAAGTGTACAATTTTAATCCAAATCTATCAGTAAACTAACTCTTCTATTTTGTCTAAAGGCATTCTCAAAGCTATCTTAATTCATCATCTATTTTTGGTGAAAAAAGGCTACTATTATTAACAACTCGTCTTTTCCAAAATATCTTTTGGTTATTAAATTGTGATTATCCTGTCTTCTTAATGCATTTTCTTTCAATGTGTGTGTAATATGGATTTTTGGTTTCTGATATCATGTGTTCATATGAAATACCATCTTTCGAAGTTCATACCTTGATCATTTGTACAAGAAATATCATGGATGTTCTCTCATCTGTCTCCTCATGAAGACCTACTGAATGGTGAAACTGGATGCATAAAAATACATCTAGTCATATTGTTACATTTTCATGTCACATTTTTGCTTAAACTATCATGCAACACTCCTCTGAAGCTTTCCACAAATTGCATATTTGATCTCTTCCATCTCGTTTATAATCCAAATGCCAACAGAAGCCCACTACACCAAATTTTTAAGTAACGTTTCCAATATATGTGAATCTGTGCATCACGTCCGTGCAGTTTGCATCACTAACCATGATAAATATAACTAATTTATCACAAGGTAAGAGTGCTACATTTCGTAGGCATTGGAAACGATATATTATTGGTCTTTGAGAGCAAACTGAATTAATTCCTCTATAAGAAACTCTGGAATGTCAATTTGTTTACTAGAAAAATGACTTACTGTTATATCACGATGTCAGATGTAGCAACATTTTCTCTCTCTGAACTAGTCACAGGTTTTCCCAATCCACAGCTTATTTTGCAATATTGAATGATTTCTACAGTCTTACATAAATGTTTCCTAATACCCAAATTCCAGTCAACTTATTTACCTATAACACTGTTTCATATTTGTAGCAAAATGAGCTAAAGAGGTCAAAGAGTGGTATCATTGGCACTAAACAAAAACAAATAAATAAATACTTTAACAGGCTAATAACAAAGGAAACGTGCACTTGTGCGTAATTTACACATGTAATTTCCTCTTAGGATTTCAAGTACCTCTACTACTTTTGGCTATTTACAAATTTGAGTGTAAAGCTACTCAGAAATGTAAATTTACAATAAAAATGGTGTGGAGCCAAATTTACGAGTGCCCGCTACTGCAGTCAAAAAGAAACAGTAGTAAGTCCAGCACCACACATGGTCAACAACTGATACTGCAACACCCTCAAATAGAAAATAATGGAGATAGAGACTTAAAAGAAAACCCCATAGGAAATAATGTTAAATCTATTTTTTTTTATGTTAGATGGGATTCATTTTTTTATCAAACCTTCAGATTTTTTTTTTCAATGTTATATCAATGTTATAAATTTCTGCATTTAAAATAAACATACAATCTACTTACATACATATTTAACATAAATATTTATACTAATTGTTTCAATTTACAATTTTTTTTTACTTTTCCTTATATTTCACCATAAGGAGTCTACACAGTTTGACTGGGGATCTCCCTATGTTAAAATGAAGGGAACATTAAATGAGACTTTAAACAGTAGAGCATATCGGTCCATACGAGTATAATGTAAGAAACCATTACAAAAAATGCAGCTACAAAAATATTCTCAGTACATTTGTTTTTTTGTGGTGGTACATAAAAGTATGAAATATTATATTTTGGCAGAAAATATTATCTCACCTACATATTGATCTGCAATCTTTTGATCACATTATTTGTTTTGCTTCCCAAGACTATACAGTGTCTTATAAAAATGTTTTTTAACATAATGTAAATCCCTATTCTGCTTGACAGCTTCAATTTTGTACAGTCCTCTCATGTGAAATGACTTCTTTTCAACAAAATTGGCTATAGAGTCTTGAAAATGAAAATGCCTGATTTTTCAATGCTTTATCTGTACATTTATAGGTATAAAAATTCATAGATAACGATAGTTTCTCTTAAAACACTTCTCTTATCACACTTCATTTAGACGCTGGCAGTAACAGGCCCACTATTACTTCATCTGAAGCTATCCCGGAAGGCAGATGGCTTATCACTAAACTGCACAAAGATAATACTGACATTGTAATAGTGAACATCTACGCTCCCAATGGCGATACCTCTACCTTTTGGACTAACCATAGCAAAAAACTCTCAACCATACCTGCCCAATGGGTGGTGACCTCAACCTCCCATGGGGCGTTGTATTAGACAGAAACTCTGCCTGCCATTTTAGACCTAACAAGTCTCACAAACAAATGCTAAACATTTGTAATACACAATAACTAAATGATGTTTGGAAACTCTGTAACCCTACAGGCATAGACTCCTCATTTCTCTACCACCCTCATAACTCCTTCTCGCTTGTCAATTACATTTTAGTAGACAATTTACATGCTGCAGCTACTTTTAACCCCACTGTTGAACCAATCTTGGTATGCGATCATGCCTGCATTTCTCTATTCTATGACATTTCTGGAACCACGTACACTACCATAACATGGAGGATGAATGACATCCTATCAGCATACCACATTTTTAAGGAATCAATCAAAAACAAATTGAACAATACATAGAAATCAACAAAGATTCGGTCTCTAATCCACAAATAATATGGGATGCATTGAAAACCACAATTCAAGGCTACGAATAAACTAATGTCTAAGTAGAACAAACAAGATAATAGGTCCTTAGACCAACTGGAACTTCAAATAAAATCACTAGAAAAATTACTTCAACTCTCCAGAGACATATCACAACTTAACCAGTTGACCAAACTAAAGTATGAATTTAACAAAATCCTAAGTAAGAAAACACAACTTTTAATTCAAAGAAACAAAGGCATCATAGCCTGCTGCCGAAACAAAGTGGGAAGAAGACAAGCATCCTTTTAAGACAAAACAACCTCAAACCTAGGACAACCTCTATAATGAATGATAATGGCATCCCTTCTGACAAAGAGAAAAATATTCTAATCGGTTTTAAATACTATCTCAATCTCTATACAAAAAGTAATGAATCATCATATGAGCCCTGATTAGACTACCTGAAAGGTATTAACATCAGAAAAGTAGATGAGGACATCAAACTTTCCTTAGAAACCCCTATTTCTCGAAACCAAATCTTACACACAATCAAAAAACTTAAACCTAGGAAAGCCCCAGGTCCAGATGGCTTCCCAACCTCATTCTACCAAACGTGGACATTCTCTTTAGTCGCCCCTCTAGAAGATCATTACACCTACTTCTCCTCCTCTGGCACCATTAAAGGGACTGCAGCAAAAGCAATGATAACAGTCATTTTCAAGGAAGGGAAAGATCCTTCCCACCCTAAAAAGTACGGGCCTATATCCCTAATAAACCCTGAGAGCAAAATATACTTGAAAATCCTTGCACTAAGATTGGAACCCTTACTTGATCAAATTATACATCCCTCCCAAAATGGCTTCATCAAAGGTAGATTTAGTGTGGAAACATCACAAAATTTAAGCCATGCAATAGAGAAAGCACACAACCTTGACCAACCTACTTGTGCAATAGCTTTGGATGCAGAGAAGGCTTTCGACAAGGCATCTTGGCCTTTCATGCATGCTACTATCACTGCCTTCAACTGATGTCCTTCCATTATCAAAATGATCCTCACCTTGTACAGGAAACCTAAAGCCAGAATAAGCATCAACGGAGGCCTATCCAATACATTCACTCTTCAGCAAGGTAACAGACAAGGCTGCCTTCTCTCCCCAATTTAATTACTCCTAACACTGGAACCCTTTCTGATGCAGATTAGAGAGGACACCTCCATTCCAGGCACCCTTTTCAAACCAGGAGCTTATGCTGACAACATTCTACTATTTACATCCTAAGCGGATATAGTCCTACACTTTTGTTGATGTTTGAACTATGAGAAAAGTACCAATATCAGGCTCTACACATCGATTCATATGCATGTATTTGCTCACACATTTTACAGCTTCATTATGGCCTGTATATAACATGGCTTTGAGCAGCCATGTTGCTTAGCTCACAGAGCCATCAGTTGAGATGTTCCTGGCTCTACGTCACGTCACCTACAAACAAATAAGGCTCTACATCATATCCCCTATAAACAATTGCACCCAGACCTCAGGATACTGACTCAAAAAAATAAATAACTGTGGTGCTACCTCTTAATATACACTGTAACAGTGGCATTATAAAAGATCTCAGCCTCAAGTGGGCCCACAAAAAAAACCTAGGCCTATGGTTTACCATTAAACTAAAAGAATCCAAAATCACAATGAGAAAATTGTACTATCCAAAATCAAAGATATTATTGACAATTGGTCCTCTAGATACATCACTTAGTGGGGACAAATTGAATCGGTCAAAATTATGATCACCCCACTCATTAACTTCCTAATCAGCATGTTCCCGATTCACCTTTCTGATTCCTTCTTTACCAAAATAGACAAAATGTTCACTAAATTCCTATAGCTATCGAAAAACCCCAGAATTGCCTTAAAGAAACTAAGACTGCCTAAATCACTGGGTGGACTAAACTTGCCAGAGTACAGGAGATACCAGCACTCATTCCTAGCTAAAGAAGGTATTCTTTGTCTCTCTCGCTCTCGAACACTATCTCCCTTTATGGCTCAAGATTGAAAAGGCGTCTTTCTCTTATCTCTATTATCACTATTAGGAAAATAATAGAGAAGCACTCTACAGGCATACTCACATGTACACCACAAGGTCTCTGTAAAATTGACAACAAACTTCCAAATAAAATGTGATATTCCACTCTGGCCTCGCTATGGCAGAATGAACACCTGTAAATAGATGGAAAACACTACTCTCTCAGAACTGGGCATGTAAGGGCATACTATACATATGAGACCAAAGTCCCTCTCACAATCCTGTACCCTTCTCTCAAATCAAAGCTTAGTTTGACTTAAATGACCTAAACTTCCATGAATTAAAAAAAAGTTATTGTCTCCAGGCATGAAACCCCAGTGACTGCTAACCTACCTACAACGCTACGTTCATATTCCAAAGGGGGCTACTAAGCTTCTAAACTTTACTCCCTCCTATCACCCACCAGCTTGCCACTAACGTAACAAATACAAAACAAATGTGAAGTGCTCCTTAATGACCCTAACAATCCCTTACACCCACCCCATATCTGGGCGAACCTTACCTCTAGCAAAATGACACTTGCCCTAGCTCAGAGTATATACTAGGTCACTCATATGACTCACTGGACCCCGGTTAAACTATTTAAACTGGACTCTGTATGTCTGACGCATACTGGAGCTGCACGAAAGGACCAGGAAACCTTTACACATGCTACTAGATTGCATCTAGTCTATGAACTTCTGCTCTGAAACAACTAAAATCATACCACAAATTCTGAAACTGACATGGATACCCACTCTAGCCTGTATGTCACAAGGAATCCTTCCCTCTGGCATGCACTATAGGGTAAGTAAAGAAAACCACCTTCTTTGGGATATTCTGGAATCAACCGGTCTCAAAGTCATTCTTTCCGAATGAAAAGACCTCTCTAAACTATGCCCCCATACCTGATGGCAATGGGTACAATTCACCAGAGGCGTAGCAACTCTATGAACGAATTTCCAAAAACAAATTCAGGGAATAAAATTTGGTCCAAGTTAGACATCTTTATTCAAAATACACACCCATTGATCATGCCAACCCCGTTCCCCTTGCCTCCCCTTCCTCCCTGTCACTCCATCATCACGAAATGTCTCTTCCTGTACCTCCCACTTCTACTCACCCCTTGCGTAGCTTATCCTCTCTCTATCCTCCCAGCTTTCACTTCCTTTCTTTCCTATCGAAAACCATACCATCAGCAGGGGGTAACCTTCTTCGTATAGGGTAATTCCAGTCAGTTCCTTGTAATACTCTGTACAGACTTAATTAGAAACTCACATTTCCAAAATATACTGAATACACCTATACACACCATATACAGTGCAAGCTGCTCTTTCACACTGTATTATATTGTATTGACCTGAATTACCCTATATGTTACTCCCACGGGAACATGTTTTTCATTCCTGTGTATATCTTTACTGTATCTGTACTTTACTCATGTAAAACCCCAATTAATTCTATCTTGAAATGAAATAAAATTAACCATCATTTTTGAAGTGCATTTGACAGTTTTATTTACTGATTATGGTTCTGCTGTCAGATCCATGATCTGTGAAACCCTTTCACCCACCATGACACTGACAGAAATAGTCCCACAGGTGCCATCTGTTTGATCTGTACATAATGCTTATTTTCTTAATTCACAATTTAAAGCATTCTTAATATGATGTGTAGACTTCCTCTTCAATGTCACCTGCATTATCCTCTTATAGTCATAATGGTATTTCCCTTCCCCCTTTCCTCCCCTTTGTTTGCCTTCCAAATGCTGAAGTTTGACATTTGATGACTAAGAGGAGGCGAGAGAGCTCAGAAGTGGCGTGAGGATGAAAAGAGAAGAAAACAGTTGTTGAAAATATGTTTTAGTGCACTTAACAAAATAAGCATTTTCATACTTTTCTGGTCATCTCCAATTACATCATAATTCAATTTGTGACAGGTGCTTCAATGCAATTCTCACTTTCAACCTTTCTGTCCAAGACCACCATTGAAGCCATGAAAGTCTTCCTCTTGTTAGTTCTAAAACTCCTAGTATATGAGATACATTTATAGTGTGAGTTTCGGGTATGGACTCACATTTTGGAAGTCTAACTTTGGGAGTTACACATAAGGTGTAATTCCACACTCTAACATGACAGCATTTGAATATGCATTTTTCAACATAGCTTTTCCCTCAAACGAACTGTTGTGATGCAGTGGAGCTGTGTTTGGTGGAAATGTCCACCACAATAGCAGGCATGTTCTAGGTTAGCTGTCAGTGTGATGAAGACGCTGCCTTCACCACATTAGCAGTTTGGTGGTAGGTCCATTAAACTTAAAATGATGCTGATCGACATGTGGGAAAGCGATTAGTACTTCTGCTTTGAATGTTCTCATTCCTGTGACTCACTGGGCTTTACACCATACCTTACTAGCTCACTTAACAAACAGTCAATTTTTTAACTCTGAATATCTCTAAAGTTTTCAAATACTTTTGACTCCATCGTCCTTTTAGATAACTATTGAAGGCAGAACAGCAAATTTGTTGTCCATCTCTTGAGACTAGTCCATGCATTCCATATGTAACAACTTTATCCCCCCCAAAAAATGATACTGAAGAAAAGATCTCAGAAACCAGATCAACAGCATGCAGAAGTACAAGTAAGCATGTAAAATGCACCAGAATGGGTTTTCGGAAAGCAATATGGAAAAAAGTAAATGCCAGATCTTACCCAGGAAACACTAGGCATAGTCTATTAGCACCATCAAAACTTGTCAAACAAATTTGCTGAACATGGGTACATCAAAGAACCATATTTGGCGATGTTTTAAATGTGAGAAAAGAAAATGTATTCCATTTAAACTCCTCAGTACTCCAATTTGAAACTCCACACATCGATTCACTTGCCTGTATTTGCTTACACATTTTTCAGCTTCATTATGGCCCGTACATAACATGACCTTGAGCAGCCATGTTGCTTAGCTCACAGAGCCATCAGTCAACATCTTGCTGGCTCTACTTCGCATAATCACTCCCCCCACTTTGTGGCATGAAATATTAAAAATGGGTACTATATGCAAAAACACTGCATGAAACAATATATTTCGCAAGAAACTAGCGGAATACCCCTTAGCATGGATCTTGACCCATGATGTAAAATGGCCAAATTATAGTAGCCCTGTGGCTCAGTATTCATGCACTAGGATTAATATATGTGGTCACACCAGTCCCAATAAAAACCTCCACCCAGTAAAATTGAGCGTGGATCAAGGCAGGCAATGTGGCCACAAGTGCACCTAGCAACTTCCTGACCGCTTCCCAGTGTACGTGGGTCTTACATTTCTCCACCATATGGTCTAAAGCCTGTCCTGTCCTTGAAAACCATTTTGCCCTTAATCTCTACTCCACAAACTGTATACCTCGCTCCTATTGGCCAGGAGCACATAGCAGGAGGTAATTGAGAGAACTGTCCCTTGAATAAGGAACAGATATGATGAAAAGGACCCAGTATATCTGGATCTGTATGGTTATTCAACATTTCTAGGACTAACAGTTGTAATTGGTCAGTGCAGGGGTGCAATTGCCTGTCAGGGTAAGTGATGGGTTCATCTGGTAATTTCAGCACCCCAGCACGTTGCAGCTCATAAACTGGGCCACTGTCACAAAATGCTCTGTACTTCTGCACACTCTAAATGGACGGCACATGGCAAACTAACTAAAGGCTTTATGTCTATCTCGGTACCCTTAAAGTCAGATACCGATACTCAAGATGGAAGGAGTTTCCAAGTGCACTATTCTTGCTAAATTCATTCACAGTTAGTTGACACAAACGTAGGCGCTTTGGTCACAGAACATAGGCTGCACATCTGTAGAGAATCTTTTCTTCTCCTCTTCAGCTTTCCTCTTACCAGTCTATCATGTTATGTCTCACTTTGCTCTTTAAACTAACAAAACGAAGACTCCACAAGATTAAACTGTTATTAGTGAATCCCTTAAACTGTCCTTATCAAGAACAAAATCTAGTTAATCACTTAACTTTATTTCGGTTCAAAGAACCATTAAAGTGCATAGTAACAGCGTCAGATTGGAAGCACAATGCAGCTCTATAAGGGTGTCTTTAAATTAGCACTAAAACAAAATATGTACAATGTACAAGTATAAAGTGCAGAAGGCGTTTCCCCGTTGAAATAATTTCATCTGAACTATAATTATTTTGTCTTTGTTTGCATCTCAAACTATAAAATGCCCACTCTAAATGACACCTTGTCTAACACTATGTTCTTAATCAGCTCTATTCGAAAGATTGTCTGCATAAAATGCATAGTGCATAGAGAAATGTAACAATCAAAATTATTTCATTTGATTATTAACACCCTAAACAACACAGTATTTTATAAAGTTGATAAACTGTATCATGTTTATTGCTAAAAACCAATTAAATTAAAATACAATGTGAAATTAATGTAACTCACAATCAATAAAACATGCTAATCTAAAAACACTAGAATTTTAATCCTCTTATTCCATAAATAGCTCACAGCAAGTAGAAACCTACTGATGCCAAATACAAATATTCGTGAACTGTCAGTTTTCAGTATTCTTAGGGCCTCCAAATATTTCCTGCTCAGCAACCTCAAACACAACGGTTTCATCCATTTTCTTCTAAAGCTGACATATTCTGCGCAAAAGAATACAATATGTGCAATATCTTCTTCGTCTTCTAACAAGCATGAAGTGCATTTAGAATCCTTCCTCATTACTTGTTCCAATGACCACTTAGCTATAGAAATCTAGTTAGTCACTGATCTATTGTGGCAGAATTGAAGAACACTTCTGGTTGTTTACTATTATGATCACACAATAGTCCTGTAAAGAAAAACATTGAAACCTTATTTTTAGTAAAAGCCCCACATTTACAACAAAGAAAAGCACCTTGTGTTCCACAAAATACCAATTGCTGCATGTTGTTGCTAAAGTGGAGTAAGCACATAGTGTGCTGTCTACTATGATATGGTGCTGCTACTGTCATCCCCTGTGCAAGGGCACTTTCCTTCTAGCAGGCACTATGCACACATCTTTTGCCCCAGGTGCAGGGGTGCCTAATGAGTCTATCATAGGTTTTGTACTTGAAGGGTACACTTTCAGTACATAATACTATTCTCACTTTGTAACTGCTTAGAGGAGGTCTAACATTTTCACACACTGGTTTGTTTGCAGATGTTAATAGACATGTCTTTTCAGCAAAAACCATAGGTGATTGTATGAGATTGCTGATGTAATTCCCTGGGACACCATCTGATGCAAAATAACACAAAGTAAGTCAAAGTGCTACTTTGAATTCCTTTAGTACTACTGTCCGATGCAAAACAAGTTAGACACTGTAAAGTAAATTCCAAATCAAACCTTTGCACCAATGTGTGTTACTTTTGGGAAAACACTAACATTTATGGCAATCGAAATAGTTACATATCATTTAATGTACAAACATTGTGCTCTTCTAGCTGCTAGAAAGAATTCATTGAACTGGTGATGCATTATCTATCAATAAATGAGATTTGTTCATCTGGAGGGTACATGAATGTCCTCCTTGTGCCCTCTGTATTACAAAAACAGTACACCATGTATCAATTGTTCTGTGATCATGCTCTCAAAATTTGAGATCTCCATGCCACATTTTCCATAGTAACCAATAACATTTTCTTTCAAGAGATAATTAAGATGTTTTTTGTTCAACAGGCAGTGCCTAGCACCCCCTACATTACTCTTCCCTTATGTGTCATGAGGCACTTATTTCCACACTGATGCCAATACCTTACCTCTCATTACTTCACTGGTACTACTTTTTCCCCTTAGAACTGCCAATATTTAGAGAATAGTTTCCTGTTAATAATGCACTATTTTTATGGCTTTTAATGTCCACGATTTAAAATTTACTTTCTGTTTAATTCTGATGTTTACATCTATATCCTATGAGCTTTTTAACAAATCACAACATATACTGTTAATGTTTATCTTGTTTACGCTGTTACACATTTTTATGACTTTTTGTTTTGTTGACAAACATACCTATGGTTGATAGTTTCAAATCTGCAATTCTATACTTATTCAATGTAGAGAAATCCAAAAGCTGGGAGACAGTTCTCAATAGCTCACTTGAGCTTTGAGCTATGTAAAAACTGTAAAATGCATTTTATTTTATCATTGTAAACTTAAAAATCCAGTTGAGAAGGTATACTTTCATTTTGAGTCTGGTGGACAAAATATTCCCTCAAAACCTTGCTGGATTACATTGGCTAAAAATATGAAATATTGCCACAACATATATGAGAACAACAGGATAGAATAACAGAAAGCGAAGAGTTAAACCCTCTGTATAAGTCATTGAGCTGAGTGTAAATGATGAACAAGCAAGGCCTGCATGATGAAGCTGAGGATAAATGTGCCAAAATGGATTCATGATGTTGCTCTCTCACATATATCTTTACTAATGTGACTTTTATGGGTATACATTATTAACCATCCTCTAAACTTGTGGTACCCTAGCCATGCCCCTGCCAGCAGAGTAAATATGACCCTCACACACTGGAAGAAAACTTTATTTGTGTGTCAGGGGCTATTATTATTTGTGTTTTTTTACAACAAAACTCCTTCTTTATGATAATTTTTCTGAAGAGCAACAAAAGCTTTGTTGAGCTGGTGCATTTAACCTGGTGGCTGAGGAGCAAAATTCCAGAGCCTTTGAAGGAGCTGCCACAATGGTTACTCTGTTGAAGGCATAGAGAGAGCTCTGTCCTTCTCATGAAAATCTCTTAACATGGAGGGCTGTACTTAGCATCAGCAGTGAAGTACATCTCTCACTTGACCTGCAGAGAATAGGGCTACAAAGCCTAAGTAGGCTGCTTATTTTCTGAAGCCTACTGTAGATTGTAAAGTAAAATATTTGAACACAAAATATTTTACAGTAAAATGAACAAGGATCATTGCTTTGGCCAGAGCAATGAGCCAAATATTCACATATCCATGTGATGCACCATTTTAGATGCCAGAGAAATGAAGAGGAGTTACCATTATCCAAGTATTCAATTTATAGTGTAGCCAATTTGACTACACAGTGAGGACCCCAAGTCGATAAATGAGATTAAATGTTGGTTTTATTACAAATTCAAAGCCATGCTATTTATTCAAGGCTCCAGAATATGTTGTAAAAATACAGAATCCCTTCTGGCAATCCAAATCATCTGACAAAGCTTAGTTTCAGCAGCATAAAGCATACAAGGAATTCAGTAATGGCAATGCAGAAAATAAGGAGCACATTCTAATGATCAGTATATGATTTCTGGAACTTTTGTTAATACATGAGTAAATCTAAATTACCTTAACTAAGCCTGAAATAAGTGGTATTATCGGTGGAAACTCTAATTAGATTAAGTATATCAGGAAGACATCAGAATTGTAGAAATGTCTGTCGAAGTTCTCTAAAGTAAGGAGTATTGCATAACATAAAGCCACACAACAGAAATATAGCAAAGAGGTCTGTACCTCTCTGAGTCTAAAAGGAATCTCCGTAAAGCTGGAGTGTGACCACCAATTAAAACACCACAGAACATTTGAGAATCCCACATCATGTGTCCCAGTACTTTTCCACCTTCTCACAGTAGGACTTGGCAAACATATTTGATACTCCCATCTCATGATCTAAACATCAGGACGTCCTTCAAATCCTCTTGTCTCTAGATACAATATAAATACGTTTTCTCCCTTTGTTCATTACCCCCTCTCATCCTTGCCAAAATTTCTTCACCTGAGCTTCATAATCTCTCAAACGCAATTTGCCTGTCACTAACTATGAGATCATATGAACTCACCTGCAAAGAACAAAACATTGTAACCCGAGCAAACTTTCATGCTGAAGGTTAAACATTAGAGTCCAAATGCTTAAGGGCATCTGTAAAGCTAACGTAGCAAACCACTCCAATACACATTTAAATGCATGCTTATGGATGTACATACAGTTGTAAAATAAATGCAGGATACTATTCAAATGAATACATGAGTATATATATATATACAGTTAACAAAAGTACTCAAACTACACATATGCAGATATATATGTATGAAAACTGCAATTTGATATCTCTGTAAGGAAAACATTAGCATGCACATTCCTGCAAATGTCTGAATTATACAACAAATGCATTTTCAGTATTTCTGTCAAATGCACCACTTTACGTTAATTAAATTAAAGCACTCAAATATATAGTACTCCATGCATGAATAAATGGCATAGTCAAGACGTGAAAGGGTGGAGACAAGATTCTGGTGCTCCACTTTCTATATACGTTATCATGCACATTCTAGCTGTTTATCTGATGTTATGATCCATAATGTATGTTTTGCCAACCACAATTCAGATTTCTTTTCCAAAACTATATCACATGAGACTGTATCTTGAATTTGATCCTATAGATAGTACAACTGAGAAAATTAAGACCCGAATTACAAAGACTGGTCTACGAGTATGTGTGCCTTACTCTTGTAGTACTTCTGGTTTGCTTATGAATTTCAGGAGTACACCGGGAGTACTCTTGCTTAACTGCTAGACTTTATGAGATAGGCAGGATTACTACAAGGTAGGTTATAGGAAATTCTTTGACAGTTGAGTCCATGGAGAGGTGGGTGCGACTCCATATTTCTCGATCATAAAGTCTGCAGCTCATACACTAACTCAAACAGTTACCAAAATAGACCATCACTCTAAACAGCACAATTTCCTGAAACAAAACGTTCATGCCGCTTTTACTGTGACTGCATGCAGGAACAGCAAGGGTTTACAATAGGACAACACGGAGACAATGCAAGCACAAGAATTACACATACATGTCAAGCGACATTTTGGTGACACAATTTTGTTTTCCATTCTCCTAAAATTGCTGTGATCCATGTCCAAAATTCACTCTTTCAGCAATCAGTCAAGTTAAAATCAATTTCCACACTTCTAAAGGGTCCTTGGTAATGCATTATGTTTTCATCAGATTGAAAGCCCCTGCTGGCTGCGATCCCAGCCCACTATTCAAGGACTCAGCCTCAAAGACATCGCTTCAGTAATGGCTTTTCTGTGTTTGATACTGGAACACAACTGAGTCGGTCAAATTATATACAAACTGATCTTATTCACAAATTCAATTTTTTTGCAATCGGATCAGAAAACATAACAACGTATTTTAAAAAGAAGACAGTGTAATGTAGTAAATGAATGCTACAAAAGACTCTCCATCAAATCTAACATGCTCATGTGATGCCTGATTGCACTTATTGTGTAACCATGCATTTTGCCGTACTTGCCCAAACATATTGCTGAATGTTATATGGCAGATTAGAAGCCAGCAATTTAACTGAGAGCTCTGCAGCAATAAATAATTCTCTTTAAAGGCAACTCCATTTGCAGCTGAGTGAAATGTGGAATGAACATGCTATCAAGAAAACCCTTCCAATGTTGCAGAGGGCATCCATTTTGAAGAAGGCCAGACTAATAAATGTGAGGTAATCATTCAGAAGGATGTCTTGGTTACTTTTGGGAGATCACTGAGGGTGCTTATGTCAGTGGCACATAGGTATAAATCCAGACTTCAGTCTTGAACCCAAACTGTGTGATGTTGGGGAAATCAATGCATCACCTACTGCCTCCATGCTGTAAATATGTAAAAACTCAGGGCCATATTTATGGCTAAGTCACACAGTGCAGTGCAGCAAAAGGGCAGGAATGCACCATATTTAAGTTTATATTGCACATTCCTGCCTTTTCTCCTGTGCTGGCACCCTTTTGGCTGCCTAGTGCCAACTCAGGCACCCTTGAACAATGGTGCAATCCTGCATTCCTTGCTAGGAGTATTGTTTTAGTGCAGGAAGGGGCAGCTGAGGTGTTTTCCTCTTTTATGAGTGCTGCAGTAGCAGGGCACATAGAAAGAGGAAAAACTAGGAGACATAAACATATTTCTCCTTGTTGCTCCTCATCTGGGGTGGCATGGATTTGAGTGCATTCTCAGTTCTACCACTTCTGGTGAATCTAAGAATGTGGCAAAATCCATGGATGTTGCATGGGAACACCCAAGCAATGACCATGGAAATGCCTCCCTGGCACAATGTAAAGCAACACAGCAATTTGTGCTGCGTTGCATTACTTGAGAATTATGAAGCCCCACACAAGGTTGCCTTGTGTGGCATCATAAATCAAATGTTTAATTTATGTCACTCTTGCGCCACATTGCTAAGTGCAAGAGTGACACACCAGGTCTCGTAAAAATACAGTAAAAGTTCACCAAAGGGACAATTTCATTAGAAGTATGGAGACCTTGGACTTATAGTCACCGTCAGAGCACACTGATGTGACAAGGCAGTCTGTAGTGAATATCCTAAGAATGGGGAAGCAGGACTCAGCGATTAATAACAGTAACCCTACACAAATCTTTTCAATGTTAGTTTTCCGTCCAGTGTATCGAATTTACCAATAAATGACATGAAGCTCTAAGATTTAACTACAGCATTTACATAGGTAACGTATGGGTTGCTTGCATCCAGTATAGATCCAAATTAGAAAGTATGCCTTATCGTCTCTGGATCAGGTATTTTATATATCAAGATTTGTGTGAATGTGCCCCCACACAAATATTTCGATGCTACTCACCAGAAGAGGCATACTTCTCAGCTAAAGTAGGAGAATGAATAGCAATCCTCTAAAGATGGGGCATACTCATGCTTTGTGTTTCTCTCTTTGTGCCATTCACCTATTTAATATGGTGAACAATATCATTTTAGGTGTTTGTAAAGAACCATAGTTAGATATTCTTTTTTTGGATTGTAACATAGTAATATGAAAATAGTCAATACTATTTTGTCAGCGTTCTTGATCCTAGTCTAACCTTATGAGAATGAGTCATGGCGAAGAAACAGGCAAACAGACTATTAAAGTTATCGTATGTTTTAGGCACTGACGTTTAGCCTGTGGACTTTTACACTTGGGTATACCTGTTTGTGCTTCCTTAATGGAGACACACCACTAAAGATGGCTGTGTCTCTTGCTTTTTGGGTGACTTGATAGATTGAGGTCGACCAATCTGTATTTCCAAACTGCGGTCTTTCATTCACTCCTGTAGTATGAGTTTTAGCCTAGGGTTGTATAGTCTGCACGGTTATGCAACTATCTCGTAGTATCAACAAAATAATACATACAAAACGTCTTAGAATATACTGTGTAATTGCCACATATGACATGTTTACCCTCAGAAGGTATTGTGCCACAATATTTTGTCTGACATAATATCTTGTGTTAAATGTAATTCAGAAAAATACTGTTCCATTGAGCAGCAGTAGAACAATAATTTTGTAAGAGATATTTAGGGCAAAATCTTTGAGTCAGAAAATATTCTGTATACAGTACTATGACATACAAACCTCCAGAGACATTTTCTTTCTTTTAATTTTGAGGGTTATTTTTGGAAAGCACTCTGAGAATGTCGAACAGAATGTCACAAAAAAGTGGTGTTATTACATAAGAGCAGTACCACTGCTTTTGGGTTTGAGGTCTTCTGCAGCTTTTTATGCCATGGTTTTACACGCTTCGCGTTTGCTTTAAAGCAGTCTTGTTATTTGTGTAGGAAGCATGGGTGTAGTCCAAAGGATTTTGATGAAAAAACTGACACTGCTTGACATAACCCGATAAAGAAAAGACTATGATAGAAAAGGGGAAGCATTTGTTCATGCTCTGATTACATACTGATCATATATCTTCATTAAACAGAGTCCCTAACTTTCTTTTCACAACATTGAATTTATTTTCATCCACCCCCTGTGCAGACTAGCGGCCTGATTAATAAAGGTAAACATACACTTTTGTGTACGTTTATTATTGTTTGCTATTTACAAAGGGATTTACGAGTAGTATCTCTACAAGTGGGCACATAAAAACACCTACTTCTTAACTGTGGTAACCTACACTCAGCCGCGGCCGGCGGTGGGAGTACCTGCGGGCGGTGACGTGGGGAGGGGGAGGGGCAGGATGGGGGGTAGTATTGTATGGATTACGGAGTTTAACAGGTAAGTTAACATATATATGAATCAAACTAATTTCGTTGCGTGCACTGCATCACCAAATGCGATGCAGGGCACGCAACAAATTTAGTTTTATTTATTTATATGTTTACTTACCTGATAAACTCCGTAATCCATACATTACTAGCCCCCACCCTGCCCCTCTCCACGTCACCGCCGGCAGGTACTCGCACCACCGGCCGCGGCTGCCTACACTTGTAAAGATACTACTCGTAAATCCTGTTGTGAATAGCTAACAATTGTAAACTCCAACTAAAGTGTAAGTTTACCTTTGTGAATCAGGCCCCACGTTTTTGACTCATAGAGAATCACGGACAAGAGTGTTTTGGCAGGAAGCCAGTGTTAAATGTCCTTTTGAGACAGGGTGGGGCTAAAATGGGCAGATCATTTGAATAACTGGGCTGGCTTAAACATGGCTCATGCACATAAATTAAGTACTATGATGAGGAAGGGACACTGCTTAGAATTCATAGTAATGATTTACCAGTTAGTTATCAGAGCATTGTTTGATTTGTGTGCAATTAATGCCAACTTTTTGAAAAGTATACATCCGGAATGTAAAAGTAATTCAGGAAGCAACACCATTCCATTATACTATGTCTCATTTCATGACTTGTCCTGCCAGTAAAGTAGAGAGCTTTTGTCTTTCCTTATGAGCGATTTAATTACCCATCCATATTTATTACAATGTAACTCTAATTTGTTCCAATTAGGTCAACGCCTGATAGATCTAATGTTGAAAGATGTTTCACTATAATTGTACAACTCAGTTACAAATCAACTGAAAATGAAAGCGTGAACATGAAAGACATGGCAGACTTTAATAAGCCGACTTTCATGAAACAAATGAGGAATATGGCGCGCGCACACACACCTATGTTATACAGTGGGAAGTTATAGGTCAGAGTTTCCATAAGAAGAGCATATTTTGTTTAATACTAAAGTGCTGTTTCCTTCATGGAAATGTTGTGCTAATACACCAAGTAGGGGACAAGAAAAAGAAAGGTGGACCCAAAACTATGATTTCTCCTGTTTCTGATGGTATTTGCAAGAGGAAACTTTGCTCCGTGGTACAGAAATAAAAGGCTAAACAGAATTACATCACATTTGGCAGAAAGTTATAACTGTACTAAAAACTGTGCTTTTATGATTTGGTATAAATCTGTTAAACAATTTCCGAGAACTTAGCATTTAAAGAAGGGTTTGGGTTGGGAATGAAAGTGTTCAAAAGATAAAAATATCTTAACGATTGGTCCCACTGGAGTCCCACAGGAGTCTAAGGTACGGAGAAAGAAAAATTAGGACCTTTGGACTGACTGAGGGAGTTTTTCCTTCCATCGGCCACATTGGTACCACAGTAAAAAGTGATATGAAGGGCTGGCCGCAACTATGAAGAAAGTGATGCAGTCACCAGTGACTTAATATCTGTGTCCTGAAAAAGATGTCTTCAAAAGGCATAAGGCCGCAGGGTAGGGACACCCCGACCCCCAGACACTTGGAGGGAAGGGGTGCAAAAGTAACAACCCCCAAGGAAAAAAAGTATTTGGGCCATGTGTATTGCTCTACTCCCAAGAGACCAATCCCGGCCCTCTCATGAAGTACTGCAGTACCCTGAGGATATGGACAATGAAAGTTATCACAAGATACTACAGTGCTGTGTAAGCTTGGTTTGCAAACTGCCCCAAGGAAGCTTGTCTAGTATCATGGTACCATGTGGTGGAAGCTTTTGTGTGAGATACCTTACTATAGTATCCTAATAATGTTAAAAAAAAATAAGAGAGGAATATGCAGGTTATATGTCTATGGGGGTTTGCTGCCCATAAGGGGGCTGAATGCATGCCCTGGACAGAGGCCATGCTCTAAAGCCAACTCCAAGCTCCGCATGGCTAAAGACTGTGCAGAGTGGGTGGTTTGGCTGTAGGTTTCCTGAGATGATCAGTTGTATGCTCAAGTTTGAATGTGACCAAAAAAACAAGAAATTTGCACCTCCACTCTGCACTGCTTAGGACCTCAATGTTACACCGCTCATGACATGCAAAAATAAAAAAGGGACGATTATATGAACTGGACATTGTATCAGTGGTGGGTGCAGGGCCTGGTGAAGGCCAGTGCATGATGGGGGTGCAAACTACAGGTAGTTCAGTAAACTCTACAGAGTGGATTTCAGTGTTATTTGTGTTTTTTTAACCATTAGTTTGCATCTCATTTAAACTTGGTCTGGGCGGAAATTTCCATTCCGCTCGCGGAATTTGGGTAATTTTGCGATCCTCAGAGAATGCAGAATTGCCCAAAATTCAGTGATCCACGGCTTCGCAGAATGTTTAGCTTGTTCGCGCTTTCAAAATGCGTGTTCTCAAGATATTTCTCCACGAACACGCAAACACTGTTCGTGAACAGGAAAAAAGCATTGTGAACGGGAGGAAAAAGCAATTCCGCATGTCTGTGCTCGCAGAGATTTTTTACCGTTTCCCGGAGATATGCGAAGCGCGACTATGCAAATTCCGCTCACCCCTAATTTTAACACCTAAGTATAACTTTACTTCAAACTTGTTGTTTCAGTGATTATACAATTACATCTCTCTCTCATAAATAAATATATAAAACAACAAAGATTAAAGTGATGTTATGGTTAGGGATTTTATTATATCTTATTTTATATTAAAAAAAGAACCATATTAATGTTATAGGTAGGTGAAAATTTCACTCTCAACGTAATGTTTTAAATTAAAAAAACACTGAAATACACCAGTTAATATTATCTCTAGTAACTATAGGTTGTGTCCTAAAGTAATAGTATCTAATGTCCCTACCATACACAGTTTCGTTGTTAGACCTGACATGTTTGAGGTAGTGGTTCCCCAAACATTTTTTGCTTTCTTCTCATGGGTTTTGCAGATACTCTTTTGGTGGTGTTAGGGCTCAGGGCACTTTCCCAATGTACATGTAGCGTGAAAGTGCATGTGCCCTTCATTAGCACATTAGGAGTGATGCTGGACTGATGATTTTAAACATGCCTTGAGCCTGCCCTTGCAGGCCTTGTGGGTGCACACTTGCACCTATGAGGTTTGCAAACATGTGTCAAGTCTGCCAGCGCAGGGCTGTGTGTGCACAATTACACTTATGATCAGGTAGTCTAAACCACTGGCCAATTCTGAGGGGACCTTTCTCTTCCACTAGGGCACCCCTGGGGTAAGTTTTAAGGGTGAAACAAGTGGTAGGTGAAAGACAGAGCAGGTACACATGTGTGTTACCTGCCCAGGTAATAAAGAATACCCATGTGTTTTTTTCTACATATGAGATTTGCTCTTCCCAAATGTTAACATGAGGGAATGATTGGAATTACTTCAAACTGCAATATTGGCTTACAGTAGAGCAGTCTCGTAATGTTTGCTATCATTGGATTCACAATGACAAGCCCTCTCCCGTGGTAAACAAGGATTTGTCATTAATAGATTAGCAGTCCCACTTGTATAAAGTGGGCATTTCTCTGCTCGAAAACTCTTTGTGCACCTTTTAGTTTGACTCCATTACACACTGGATGCTAGGGAGCACATCTGTGCATTCTCAGAGACAGCTATAAACAATAAGCATTTCACTGGATTGACAGACCTCTGCTATTTGTGGGCTTGACTGGACAGATTCGAGGAACACTTGGCCTCTGGGAAGTCAGATCATGGTCCCACTAAAGATTAAGATCTGCATTCCACAGACATATGGCAGACAGGAATGACACTTATGAGAGACATTTGTGTTTCAAAGCGAAACCTTCTGAACCGTCCCCAACTTCAAAGGCACACTACAGTATAACTACTGGTGCCATACTTCAGCAGGGTAGACATACACGTGTAGGGATATGGGACTGGAGTTCCTGGAACTCTGTGAAGCACACTGTCAGAGGAATCTGGTGTGCACAAGGTGGATTACTGCCATTGGAAAGGACTGTGCACCCTTCCTTAATAGTGGCTGTCCTGGGCTGACTACCTGCTGCTGTGTGGCACCCAGAAGTATTGTCACCAAGGGCTTTTTGGCTTGCCCCTGTTCTCTTGTGGAGGTTTCAGGGACACCAAAGATCTCCCACAAGAGACCTACACTGTCTACTTGTGACACCTAGAGAGCAGTGCCCTCTTAATAGCCCACATTGTCTGCTGGATTCCAACTTGTAGTGCAGAGGAAATGTGGAACTAAGTATTGTGCCTGGCTAATAGATTGCCTTGTCCGGAAGCCCATAAGTATTGCCCGCAGCTAAGGAGTGTGGCCCGGGCATCATGGGGCCTCAACACATATAAACATCGTGTAGGTAGTGAGCAGATTCATTGGTTGCTGGACCTCTTGGGGCCTGCTTTGTTGATTGTGCTGCATCTCTATTGTGCTACAAGGTGGCTGCATGCTCATTGCGTGCAATGTCCGATTAACCAGGTTGCAACCCTTGGAGGTGAGGGCATTCCCGTAATAGTGGCTCATTCTACCAAATGCAGCACTGCTGAAATTACACCTGTGTGTGTGTAACCGAAATTGTCTAGTGTGACCTGTATCAACGCACACCAGATGTTGTGCCTCATTTCCAGTAAGGTGTAAAATTTGCAACTCTTTGTGGTTTTGTGACCGTAATTGTCTGGTGCATCTCGTAATAATGCCTACAAATGATGTGCTTCCTTTCCAGGGAGGTGTGAAGGACCAAATTTGTGTTCCGTGGGGCTTGGATTACCTGGGTGCCACTTTGATCAATATGTGTTTGAAAGGGTTCCCCCTTCTTCTGAGAGGCACCCCTGCTTTATCCCCCATTCATCGATATTTCTCTTTGAGCCTTCAATGCTGCGGACCAACTGGCCTTTCCCCACCCAGCCCAGACACATTTGTGTTGCCAGGTAGTAATGCCCAGACTGGACCTGGGTATTGAGAGTAATTGTCTGGGCTAAGGAATGCTTTCCAGTGAGACTGTGTGACCCTTCAGTGCCTTGCAGAGCTGCACTGTTTGTGGAAGGCACAGTGTGGAATACTATTTTATTTATTTATTCATTTAAAAAGTTTTATATAGCGCTGCTGGACCCGAGAGTATCAGAGCGCTTTACATAGTGATGGCACATGAACATAGCAGGTACATATTAATTAAAATATAGAGTTAGAATGGACAAGATACAGTGAGAGAAATGGTCATTAGAGCAGATTAGAGGTGGTGCAGGGGGAGTTGAGGATAACGCTCAGGGAGAGGGTGAGGAAGGGGGAGGGTGAAATGAGAGGGGGAGAATGTAGGGTGACAGAGAGAGAGAGAGATGGGAGATGCGGAAGTTGAAGGTCAGTGAGAATTATGAACCCCAGTATTTATTGAGGAGAAGAGCTTTGAGTCTCTTTTTGAAGAGAGGATAGGAGGGGTTGCATCGAAGGTCTTTGGGTAGTGCATTCCAGATAGTGGGGGCATTACCAGAGAATGAACAAGATTGGGTCTTTTTGCATTTAAGTTTGGGAGGGATAAGGGCTAGGGAGTTAGAACTTCTCAGCGATCTAGAGCTCCCTGCTTTTTGTAGTTTACTTGACAGGTAAGAGGGGGTGTCTTGGTGAAGCGCTTTATGGGTGATGCAAGCAATCTTGTAGGTGGAGCGACCTTCGATTGGGAGCCAGTTCAGGTTTTTGAGGACAGGGGAAATGTGGTTGAATTTTCGACAGTCAGAAATGAGTCTGGCGGCTATGTTGAGGACAGATTTAATTGGTGCCAGGTGGACCTTGGGGGTGCCT
This sequence comes from Lissotriton helveticus, assembly GCF_964261635.1. NCBI lineage: Eukaryota > Metazoa > Chordata > Amphibia > Caudata > Salamandridae > Lissotriton > Lissotriton helveticus. The sequence goes on along the minus strand of NC_136063.1, from coordinate 899,115,108 downwards.
GCCAGAGTGGCGTTTCCATAGTCCATCTTGGATAGGACAAGAGATTGTACGACAATTTTGAAATCATCCGCTGGAATGAAAGGTTTAACTTTTTTGAGGTGGTGTAGGGTGGAGAGAGCACTTCTTGCTGTATTTTTGATGTGGGGGATGAGGGTAAGGTTCTGGTCAATGCTGATACCCAGGGATTTTACCGAATTAGAGGTGGAGAGGGAGCAGTTAAGGGCAGTGATGTCTTTAGTCCAGAGTTGAATGGGTATGGAGTTAAGTTTCGGAGTGAAGAGGATAATTTCGGATTTTTTAGGATTCAGTTTAAGATGATTAAGGTGGAACCAAGCTTGGACTTTTAGCAGAGTGTCATTGAGGTGAAGGATGTCATTGTGGGTTTTGATCTTGTAGTATAATTGGGTGTCATCGGCATATAGGTGGTAACTGATTTTGGCTTGTTTGAGAATGAGAGTGAGGGGTTCCATAAAGAGGTTGAAAAGGGTAGGAGAGAGAATAGAGCCTTGAGGGACTCCGAGAGCGACAGGTTGGGGTTTGGAAAGGCAATGTCTGAGTTTAATTTGTTGGTATTTGTTCTGGAGGGAGGAAGTGAACCATTGGAGAACAGTGCCTTTAAGACCGAAGCGAACTTTTAGGGTGTTCAACAGGGTGGGATGGTGTACGGTATCAAATGCCGCTGAGAGATCCAGGAGGATTAGTAGGGAGGATTCGCCCTTGTCAAGAGAGCGATGAATGTCATCAGTAATATTGAGCAGGGCTGTTTCTGTGCTGCATCCTTTTCTAAACCCCGATTGGAAGGTGTCAAGTAGGTTGAAGGAGGAGATATGGTTGTCAAGCTGTGACAGAACACATTTTTCAAGGGCTTTAGATAGGAAGGGAAGGTTGGAGATAGGGCGTAGATTGTTAAGATCATTAGTATCGGCAGTAGGGTTTTTTAGAATAGGGGAGATTTGACCTAGCTGTAGGTAGGCTGGAACGTAGCCAGAAGAAAGTGAGGAGTTGATGATAGTGGTCCAAATTGGGGCAATGATGTATTTGAGTTGTTGGACTAAGTGGGAGGGGAGGGGGTCGTTAGAATGTGAGGATGGCTTGAGTTTGGCAATGATGTTTATGATAGTGGTTTCCGAGGTAGGAATAAATACATTCGATGAAGCGTTATTTTAGGGATGGAAAATGTGGAGGAAGAGTCAAGCGGGGTGATAGAAGGGAGGGGTAGGGTGGAGTCGGGGTGAATGAGGGAGGAGGAGGTAGGTGAATTAGGAGAGTTGGGGAATGAGATTTTGATGGGGGGAGGTTGATAGGTGGGAGGAGAGAGGGAGGGGGAGGGAGGTGAGTTTGGCCTGTTTGGTAAGGTGGGTTGGATGGAGGGAGGTTGGAGCGAGAGAGGAGGGGAAGAGAAGGATTGTTCAACGGAGTTGACTTTGTTTGAGAAGAAACTGGCAATTTCTTCACATCTCTTGACAGAGGCAGCAAGTTTAGGAGGGTCAGAGGAAGTTTGTTTTTTAATAATGTTAAACAGTTCCCGGGGCCGGTTTCTGGCCTGGTCAAGTTGAGACCGGATGAAGGTGGCTTTTTCGTTAAAGATATGTTTTTTGTAATGAGCTCTGTTAGATCTCAGTAGGGCCAGGTTTTCAGAAGAGGGATGATTCCTCCAAGCGCGTTCGGATTGTCTGAGGGTCCGTCTTTCGTTATTGAGTTCAACGTTGAACCAGGATTTTGGAGGGATGTTTTTTTGTTTTTTTAACTTAATGGGGGCAATTAAGTCAAGGGCATCAAGGATGGATTTGTTATAGTGATCGGTGAGATCATTGGTGCCAAGAGAGGGGGGGGAGGAGTAAGCAAGTTTTAATTGCTGATTCCAGTTCTTCAGGTGGGATGAGGTGAAGGTTACGAGTGGGTTTACTGGGGAAAGTGTTGATAGGGGCGGGATGAGTGGAGGGGCTGTTAAGGGTGAAGAGGATGAGGTGATGATCCGACCAATCAACAGGTGTTATGTTCGAGAGAGAGGCCGAATCCTTGTTCGTCAGGATAGCATCAAGGGTGGCGCCTTTGATGTGAGTGGGGGCAAGGCAGAGTTGGGTCAGGTCAGTGATGTCAAGGGTTTCATTAAAAAGGGAGACCGCAGGGTCATCTTTCTTATTCCAGTGGATGTTGTAGTCACCCAGGAAGACATTTTTGGGGTGAGAGATGGAGGCTTGGATAATAAGATCAGTCATCTCTTCTGTGAAGGGGAGGCAATTTCCTGGGGGGTGGTAGATGGTGTGTAGCCGGGTGGTGGGGAAGCCAGGGAAAGAGAGGTCGGCGCAGAGGTATTCAAAAGACGAAGGCTCTTGGAGTAGGACGGGTGAAATGTCGAGATTATCCTTAAAGATGAGGGCAAGGCCTCCACCTAGTTGTTTGATTCTGCCCTTCCTGATAATAGAGAAGCCAGGAGGGATAAGCAGGTCGAGGATAGGGGTGGAGTGGGTGGTGAGCCAGGTTTCAGTAAGGAAAGCGATGTCAATGTTTTCACTGAGAATGGTTTCAGAAATCTCAGTTGCATGGCGGGAGGCGGATCTGCAGTTTATCAACATGCAGCGAAGGCGAGAAGGGATAGGAGGAGGGGTGGGAGTACAGGGGGGGATAGATCTAAGTAGTTGGGGGGGTCTGGGAGATGTCGTTTGAGGGGGGAGTCTGTTCGAGTTAACAAGAACAGGTATTGTGGATGGGCAGGAGATGGTAGGCGTGGATGGAGAGGGGGAGTCAGGGGAGTTAAGAGAGTTGGTTCCCATGATTAAGTTGCTAGTAACAGGATGTGGTGGAGAGAAAGAGTTACAGTTGCTGGGTGGAGTGCTAAAGGGGTAATCGTTCAGCTTAACTCGGGTAGTGAGTTTACAGGGGAGGAGAGGGGGTCGGTGATGGTCGATATAAAAGGGGATTTGCTAGGGGGTGGTATGAGGAGAGTGTCAGCTTGCAGCGGGACGGTGCACTCTGATGTCATAGAGGTGTGGTCGGAAATAGACGGGTGAGTTTTAAGGAGGAGAGAGATATCAGTTCTGAGTGCGGAGAGTTCTGATACGAGGGACGAAAGTAAAAGTTCAACTTTAAGGAGTGATTGGGATGGAATAGAGGCGTAACGTGTATCGGATAAAGATAAGAGATTGGGGGGGTACAGGTTATTGAGGTGGGGGGAAGCATGGGGCGGAAGGGGGGGAAAGCCAGGAGGGGGGAGGGGAATGTAGTGAGGTGGTCGAGTATTATTAGAGGTAAGGGATATATTAGAAGTAGGTGTGAGTGGGGAATTCAATTTACTATGGTTGTTGATAGAGGAGATGTGTATATCAGGGGTAGGCAAAGGATGACCAGCTTTTGGAGGACCAATAGGTGGGGGAGGTGAAGAGTCAGTAAGGGATGGTGAGTAAGGAGACACGTGGGAAGAAGGAGGGGACAGAGGAGGGAGCATGGTGGGCGTCGCTGGGGGAGGAGGTAGAGAGGTGAGGGGGGGCTTTGGGGGGGATAGGAAATGAGGCGGATCAAAGGGTGAGGGAGAGTGGGAGTATGTTGGAGGGAGGGCATTAAGGGAGAGCGAAATATTAGAAAAGGGGGGGATGAAAGAGGGTAGTTAGGTGAGACTGGAGGGGTAGGTGCGGGGTTGGATGGTCTAGAGGATATGGGGGGAATGGTTGAGAGGAGATCGTCAGGCGTGGGGGTATTAGGGGATATAGTTAAGCATGGGGGAACAAGGGGTGAGTCGGAGGGAGGGGGTAGGGTAGAGGAGAAAGCATTGCTAGCGAAGGGGGTGAGAGGGGGTCGGTAGTCGACACTGGGGGTGTGGTAGAGGTGGAGGAGAGAGCGGAGGTAGAGGGTGGAATAATCGGGGAGGGATCGACAGGCGGAGAGTGAAGGGTCATGAAATGGCGATTAGAGTTTAGGGAATAGGCCTGAGAGGGTGTGGAGAAATCAGGAGGTAATGGCGATTCAGGGGAGTTCAAGGGTATGGAGGGGGGGGTAGAGTTATGGGAGAGGAAGGGATGACAAGAACATTGGAGGGCTGGGAGGCATTCGAAGATAAGGAGAAAGTTGGGTATTGTGCGGTATTTGGGGATTGGGAGATGTTAAGGGATATGGGGTCAGGATTGCCGTAGTAGGTAGGTGGTGGTTGAGGGAGGTCGACATGTTTGGGGGCGGGGGAGAGTGTGAAGGAGGGAGGGGATTGAGGTATGAGGGGAGGGGAGGAGTGGTGTCGTTAATTGAGGTATAGAAAGGGGCGTGGGAGGTCAGGGGTTGTTGGGAGGGGTCGATGGGGTTGGGTGTGGGTGAGGGGGATGGTGTATCAAGGGGAGGAGAGAGTGGGGTGGGAGTGAAGATGGGAGAGGAAGGTGTTGAAGGTGGGGTGGGGAGGGGAGACGGGGGGGCCGGAACAGATTGTGAGAGGGATTGTGATAGAGAGTTGAAGTGGAGCTTAAAGATGAGTAGGTGGTTTTCAGAGGCTTGGATAAGAATTTTTCCCGAATTAAAGATAGAGATATCGATATCACCCGGAAAGGAGGGAGAGGGAGACGTGGAGAGTATTAAACCATATGGGATATTGCAGGAATTAGTGATAGGGAGGTGGCGGAGAAAAAGGCTTTTCCATTTAGAAGTGCGTTTAGTGTAGAAGATGTAGTTGGTGATGATGGAGGAGTTTAGGGTATTATTATGATCTGCAAATAGGGTTTCAGGGTGAAGACAGAGAAGTTTGTGCTTGAGGGATTTTTTACCGTGTTTGGAGAGATGAGAAGGGTAGAGGATCGACCAAGAGAACAGGCCGGATTTAGAAATAGGTGAGGGTGAGACAGAAGGGGGGGGTGCGCGGGGGCATGATTAAAAGTATAGGTGTGGGAAGTAGGAGCAGAAGGCAGCAGTAATCTGGATTATTCAAATAGAGTTGAGGTAAACATGATGATATGAGGAATAACGAGCTAGTCAGATTGAGATAAATGAAGTAGTGTGCAAAATAATCAACGGGGGGAATGCAGTATGATTACAAAAGTCGTACATAATCGATAGTTAAGGTTTTAAAAGGAGCACTCCTATTGCATGAATAGTAACTTGGATAAAGTAAGGGACATGTAAATGACATGAGGTGCAAATAACAATTCTAGCAGCAATCGTCAGGTAGATAAAACTGAGATTAAGGAGAAAAATGAGGAATAGAGAGTTAATCAGAAAGATGTAAAGGACAGAGTGTACAAAATGAGCAAAAGAGGAATACCGTGTGAATACAAAAGTCATATGCAATATATAGCGAAAGTTTCGAAAGGAGCACTCCTTTCGCAATGATTGGGGAAGATCTGTCTATGATTGGGGAAGATTGTCTATGATTAAACAACTATCGCCCTCAGCCCGCTTCTGTTCTGCATACCGTGGGTGAAGTTCCTGAGTAGTGGTAAAATCTCCATTTGTCGACTGCCACAGGAGAACTGCAGAAAGATGCAAGAGAGGTGCATAAAGAGTCAAGAGATGTACAGAAAAAGGGAGGAGTGGTGCAGAAAAAGGCAAGAGGGGTGCAGAAAGAAAGAGATGTGCAGATAAAAGCAAGACACGTGCAGAAAGATGCAACAGAGGTAGCAAAGAGGCAAGAGAGGTGCAGAAAGAGGCAAGAGAAGTGCAGAAAGAAGCAACACACATGCAGAAAGAGGCAAGAGAAGTGCGGAAAGAGGCAAGAAAAGTACAGAAAGAGGCAAGAGAGTTGCAGAAACAGGTCGGAGTTTCCATAAGAAGAGCATATTTTGTTTAATACTAAAGTGCTGGTTCCTTCATGGAAATGTTGTGCTAATACACCAAGTAGGGGACAAGAAAAAGAAAGGTGGGCCCAAAACTATGATTTCTCCTGTTTCTGATGGTATTTCCAAGAGGAAACTTTGCTCCGTGGTACAGAAATAAAAGGCTAAACAGAATTACATCAAATTTGGCAGAAAGTTATAACTGTACTAAAAACTGTGCTTTTATGATTTGGTATAAATCTGTTAAACAATTTCCAAAAACTTAGCATTTAAATAAGGGTTTGGGTTGGGAATGAAAGTGTTCAAAAGATAAAAATAGCTTAACGATTGGTCCCACTGGAGTCCCACAGGAGTCTAAGGTACGGAGAAAGAAAAATTAGGACCTTTGGACTGACTGAGGGAGTTTTTCCTTCCATCGGCCACATTGGTACCACAGTAAAAAGTGATATGAAGGGCTGGCCGCAACTAGGAAGAAAGTGATGCAGTCACCAGTGACTTAATATCTGTGTCCTGAAAAAGATGTTTTCAAAAGGCATAAGGCCCCGGGGTAGGGACACCCCGACCCCCAGACACTTGGAGGGATGGGGTGCAAACGTAACAACCCCCAAGGAAAAAAGTATTTGGGCCATGTGTATTGCTGTACTCCCAAGAGACCAATCCCGGTCCTCTCATGAAGTACTGCAGTACCCTGAGGATATGAACAATGCAAGTTATCACAAGATACTACAGTGCTGTGTAAGCTTGGTTTGCAAGCTGCCCCAAAGAAGCTTGTCCTGTATCATGGTACCATGTGGTGGAAGCTTTTGTGTGAGATACCTGTACTATAGTATCCTAATAATGTTAAAAAAAAAGGAGAGGAATATGCAGGTTATATGTCTATGGGGGTTTGCTGCCCATAAGGGGGCTGAATGCAGGCCCTGGACAGAGGCCATGCTCTACAGCCAACTCCAAGCTCCGCATGGCCAAAGACTGTGCAGAGTGCGTGGTTTGGCTGTAGGTTTCCTGTGATGATCAGTTGTATGCTCAAGTTTGAATATGACCAAAAAACAAGAAATTTGCACCTCCACTGTGCACTGCTTAGGACCTCAATATTACACCGCTCATGACAGGCAAAAATAAAAAAGGGACGATTATATGATCTGGACATTTTATCAGTGGTCGGTGCAGGGGCTGGCGAAGGCCAGTGCATGATGGGGGTGCAAACTACAGGTAGTTCAGTAAACTCTACAAAGTGGATTTCAGTGTTATTTGTGTTTTTTAAACATTAGTTTGCATCTCATTTTAACTAGGTCTGGGCGGAAAATTCCATTCCGCTCGCGGAATTTGGGTAATTTTGCGATCCTCAGAGAAAGCAGAATTGCCCAAAATTCCGTGATCCACGGCTTCGCAGAATGTTATGTTATGTTATGTTATGTTACTAATATTTATACAGCGCACAGCTGCCCCAGCAAAGGGGCGTCCTGGCGCTTGAACAGGTACTAAAACATAACACGCAGGAAGAGAAGAAAGACGGCTAACCAGGTACAGAGAACAGAGGCCTGGACCACGAGCTGCCGGGTGGAGGGATCAAAAAACTTAAGTATCGGTCTTAGACCTCGCAAGATGCCGTAGCAGGTGGCTGCAACCTTCTTCATATGGCCCGTGAAGGTAAGCGCCGGATCCAACCATACCCCTAGGTTCTTTACTTCGGGAGCTGGAACGGGAGTGACACCCAATTCTGGAGGCCACCACTGATCTCCCCAGAGCTCCGCATGTTTCCCCAAAACCATGACTTCGGTCTTTTTGGCGTTCAATTGTAAGCAATTGGTTCTCAACCAATTTGCTACTGCCACAAGTCCACCTCGGAATCTGGGGGCATCCAATTCAGGGTCTCCACTCAGTGTCACCGCCAGCTGCGTATCATCTGCATATGAGGTCATCGTCAAACCCCACTGTTTGACAATCGCAGCTAGCGGTTTCACGTAGAGGTTGAACAAGGTCGGGCTCAACGAGGAGCCCTGTGGAACCCCCAGATCCAAAGGATGGAAGGTGGACTGGCAGGGTGGTATAGCCACCTTAAAGGACCGATTAGAGAGGAAGGAGCGGAACCACTGAAGAGCAGTACCCGTTACTCCAGCTTCCTCTAGGCGCTGAATTAAGACACGGTGGGACACAGTATCGAATGCGGCGCTCAGATCTAATAAAAGGAGCGCCGCCGTCCGCCCGGAGTCGAGCACCAATCGCATGTGCTCGGTCATGTAGAGCAAAGCGGTCTCGGTGCTGTGTCCCGCCCGGAAACCATTCTGACTCGGGTCCAGTATATGGTTGCGGGAAAGATGATCAGACAGAATGGAATTTACATGAGCCTCAGTGACTTTGGCGGTCCAGGGGAGAAGAGATATGGGGCGGTAGTTCTCAGGCAGGAGCGGGTCTAAATTTGCCTTCTTCAAAACTGGGGTGACTACCGCCTGCTTCCACGAGGAGGGGACCATTTCGGATGAAAGCGACAGGTTGATCAAGGAGAGTATCGGGACACGACACAGGGGGGAAAGGATCCTGATTTGGGCTGGCTTCAGCGGATCCAGAGGGGAGCCTGATTTAATCCTAAGGCTCAGCATGTCAAAAGCCTCCATAGACAGGTCAGGCAAGGAGGTCAGAGTCTCACAAGCCAGGGAGATAGGACCAGCTGGCTCTGGATCGAGCTGAGTCCGGTCAAATCCTCGGTGGATAGCCTGCACTTTCTCTAGAAAGAAAGATACCAGACTCTCACAATGAGAGTCAGTGCAGATTTCTGCCGAAGTGGCCCTTTTATTCATAAGGTCTTTAAGGACCTTAAAAATTAATTTTGAGGGGTTAGTACTGGTTTGGAACTCCTGGGCATAGAATGCGGCACGAGTTCTGCAGATTGCGCTATGATTGGTCTTCAGTTTTGCAAAATAAGAGGATTTCAGGCTGAGATCGTAGGACTTCCTCCATTCCCTCTCAGCTTTCCGGCATATTTTCTTAAGCTCGGCAAGAGAGTCGTTGCACCACGGGCTAGGTTCCTTAGAGTGGCATTTCGACCAGCACATAGGTATGAGGGAGTCAAGGGCATCCGAAATCCATTTGCAAAACAGTTCGTAACCTCGTTCCATATTCAGAATAGGGCTCAGGGGTTTCTTCTCCAGTAACCTGTAGAACTCCTCAAGTTTAAGCTTGTGCCAGTGTCTTTTTAGAATCAGCCTATCCACAGATTTGAATGGCGGATCGTCAATGTTAAGCTTGTTCACGCTTTCAAAATGCGTGTTCTCAAGATATTTCTTCACGAACACGCAAACAGTGTTCGTGAACAGGAAAAAAGCATTGTGAACCGGCAGAACAAGCAATTCCGCATGTCTGTGGAACTTTTGCGTGCTCCCAGAGATTTTTTACCGTTTCCCAGAGATATGCGAAGCGCGACTATGCAAATTCCGCCCACCCCTAATTTTAACACCTAAGTATAACTTTACTCCAAACTTGTTGTTTCAGTGACCATACAATTACATCTCTCTCTCTCATAAATAAATATATAAAACAACAAAGATTAAAGTGATGTTATGGTTAGGGATTTTATTATATCTTATTTGATATTAAAAAACGAACCATATTAATGTTATAGGTAGGTGAAAATTTCACTCTCAACGTAATGTTTTAAATTAAAAAAACACTGAAATACACCAGTTAATATTATCTCTAGTAACTATAAGTTGTGTCCTAAAGTAATAGTATCTAATGTCCCTACCATACACAGTGTTGTTGTTAGACCTGACATGTTTGAGGTAGTGGTTCCCTAAACATTTTTTGCTTTCTCCTAATGGGTTTTGCAGATTCTCTTTTGGTGGTGTTAGGGCTCAGGGCACTTTCCCAATGTACATGTAGCGTGAAAGTGCATGCGCCCTTCATTAGCACATTGGGAGTGGTGCTGGACTGATGATTTTAAACATGCCTTGAGCTTGCCCTTGCAGGCCTTGTGGGTGCACACTGGCACCTATGAGGTTTGAAAACATGTGTCAAGTCTGCCAGTTGCAGGTCTGTGTGTGCACAATTACACTTATGAACAGGTAGTCTAAACCACTGGCCAATTCTGAGGGGACCTTTCTCTTCCACTAGGGCACCCCTGGGGTAAGTTTTAAGGGTGAAACAAGTGGTAGGTGAAAGACAGAGCAGGTACACATGTGTGTTACCTGCCCAGGTAATAAAGAATACCCATGTGTTTTTTCTCTACATATGAGATTTGCTCTTCCCAAAGGTTAACATGAGGGAATGATTGGAATTACTTCAAACTGCAATATTGGCTTACAGTAGAGCAGTCTCGTAATGTTTGCTATCATTGGATTCACAATCACAAGCCCTCTCCTGTGGTAAACAAGGATTTGTCATTAATAGATCAGCAGTGCCACTTATAGAAAGTGATTTTTAGAGGACAAGGGGGACCCAACGGATAGCTAAGAACCATGGGTATAACTATGTTATGGAGACAGGTGTTCCTAGCTCATTTAGAATCATCACAATACAATATAGAACACAATAGAATACTATACGTAAGAGTCCTTGCCCAGCCGGACAAGGAATTTATTTGTAGAACAATGTCAGATATACATTATATTCCTACAGAGGTAGCATGACACAAGCCTGTGCCGTACCAAAGGAGAGAGAGAAAAATAGCATAGAGTGGAAGGGTGTTTTCAGGCAAGAGAAAGGAGCAAAACAGGGCACTGTAAGCAAGTTTATAGAATAATGACAGTGTCGCCTGGAGTAGAACATACAATCACATTTACAATAAAATATATGTATGCCCACTCATGGGTGTCGACGTTTCGATCCCTATTGCTCAATTAAATAGCTGGGATCATCATCAGGACTTAAAATTAGATTTGCCTGAATATAACGTAGCCTGTTTGGAGACACAGAGAAAAGAATAATATACAAAAGTTTAAACAATAGAGCTGGAGGGCAGTCTTTGCATGTCTGTCATCTTTGTAACAAAGCCGGATTCGCAGTGTGTGATTTGTGTAGGGTGACGGTGGTTAAATGACATAACACACTTTTTTTTACCAAAATTCGGAATCGCAGTGACATTCGTGACATTCACGGATATGGGCTGTGCGATAACTGTGACTGAGTTGGCTCGTGCAGAGAGTGTTTACAAATAGTACTCGGAGCTCTGTGAAATCGTGAGTGAGCCGAGCACTGTGCTTCTATCGCTACATGGGCAGTTGCTTCCCAGTGCGGATTTGGTTGTAAGGGGGATGGGGCGGGGTTCTAATAATAGCAACCTGGACCCACCTCTGTTCGCGAGGTTAAGGTATGCAGAAGTTGAGACCTCCAGATCGGAGCTTTATTAATCGTCTGAGGCGCACTGGTAGCGTCAGAGAAATTCCTTTACGGCGTGCAGCCGAACTATGGGTATAATGAAATAAAGTTAAAATAATTTGATCTTAAATAAAGCCCAATGGCATTGAGGGGCGGAAAATAAGAGAGTTCATACCCGTGGGTTGCTACGCAGTACAGTCCTTGCTAAAATCCCATGGGAGTAAGGAGGTTTTTTTGGGGGTCCTGGTCTTTGCAATTCCGCCTGGTTTGGCGCGCTGGAGGGAAATAATAAAATAAATGCTGTGAATGACTCGATCGAGTTGGTCAAGTCTAGGGAGGTGTTACGAAGGGGGGTGTGGGTCCTACCTTAATCGTAGAATGAACAACCGGAAATCAAGGTTGTTTGAGTGGGGCTCATTGGCCAGACACTCGTATCCCCGACGATGAGGGAATAGGGCGCTGAAATTAAATAAAAGGGGTTATTCAGTATGCGTCCCGTGTTGGAGCCATACCAGGGCGGGGGTTTGTTATTCTGTGTTACTCACCAAGTCAAGGTGGGACTCGCGTGTGCACAGGATACTCGGGCTCGATGCCGGTTCCTCGTGGGGCGTTTAGCATAATTGTTTGTAGGCCGGCACTCGGATCACGTGGTGGTGACTCCCAGCGCCATCTTGGAGAAGTAAAGCGATAATGAATGGCTTCAATGGTGGCTCGAATGATTTTTGGCCGCCATCTTGGAGTGGATAGTCGGATAGCACCAGGCTATCACATCCACACACTGGGGGTATCGTAGACGAAGCATTTAAGCGAGGGAGGGGGATTTTTGGGAAGTGCTAAGGTGAGACATGCTTGTGACAGTGAAAGGTGACAGGTGATACAATTAACCTTAAAATTAACGTCACTCCAAATGATGCCTACTATAGCATCTCTGTCTTGTCTTGCATAAATAATGTTCTTAGACCTAGTTCATTTAGTGAAGTGTCCATTCAAGGAAATGTATCTCCAGAATGCTCAAAGTAACTTCTCTTTTTGCAGGGCAAGGTTTTATTTCTCTTGTGACTTAGTTCATTTAGAGAAGCGTAGTCCAGTCCTCACTTCGATTAAGACCTGTATGGATTGTGTTGAATTGTATGATGGATTTCAGTTCTTCGCGATTCAAAAGTTGCTGCAAATTACCTCCTCTCTGTGGTAATTTGACAGATTTCAAGATTGTCCATCTCAAGTCATCTGCCGTGTGTTTCATATTGGCAAAGTGTTCCACCAGTGGTGCATTGAGAGTCCCACATCTTATGCGGCTCCGGTGCTGGCTTATCCGTGTCTTTGCTTTTTGCGTTGTTTGCCCCACGTACATTCTAGGGCATGGGCATAGAACGGCATAAATCACATTACAGCTGTTGCAATTTGTTAAGTCATTCATGTGGATTGTGACATTGTTGTGACTGAAAGTGCGCCCCTCAAGTGTTAAATCACACACAATACATTGCCCGCATTTAACATGCCCTATCACAGGTGGTAGACCCCAGTTGGATTCAATTGTGTTGTTTGAAGGTGGTGCGGGAAGAGCAGCCCGGACAAGGTGGTCTTTTATGTTTTTGCTCTTTTTAAATGCAAACAAGGGTTTTTCAAGCTCTAGTTGACCTACATTTAAAGTTGACCAATGTCGCAGGATTGTTTTGCGGATTTTATTTGACACTGGAGAAAAGGTTGCGACGCAAGCAATTCTCTCTGTCCTCTTCCTAGTCTTGGGTTCTAAAAGGGCTTCTCGGGGACAATACCATGCTCTTTTTGAGGCGTTTCTGACTAGTCTGTTTGGGTATCCACGAGCTTTAAGTTTTGAACACAAGATACTTGCCTCCCTGAAATAGTCAGGTTTTGATGAGCAGTTCCGCCTGATGCGAAGGAACTGCGAATACGGGAGTGAATCTTTTAGAGCTCTAGGATGATTACTATCATATCTGAGCAAAGTGTTGCGTTCGGTGGGTTTCCTGTAAAGGCGAGTTAATAATTCGCCTGCCTCATGGTAGATTGTTAAGTCCAAAAATGGTAGCTCTGTCTTGTGATGGGAAAGGGTAAACTGCAAGTCATTGCAGTTATTGGTTAACCAATGTAGGAAGGAATCTAAAATCCTTACATCAGAATTCCAAATCAGAAAAATGTCATCTATATAACGTCGCCAAATAGCAATGCTTGCTCGAAATGGATTTGTGTCTGATAGGATTGTGCCAGTGTCCAGCGCATCCATAAACAAAATGGCCAGGTGTGGAGCAAAAATAGCTCCCATTGAGGTGCCTTTAATCTGTTGGAAAAATACTCCATCAAAGACAAAAAAGTTTTTTGTGAGACACAATTCAAGTAATTGCAATATAAACAAAGTCGGTACTCTGTGGGGTCGTGGTCTGGAGTCTAAGATTTTCTGGATGACAAGTAGAGCCGCTCCCTGTGGTATGTTAGTGTAGAGCGACTCTACATCCAAAGTACACAGTGTCTGAGATCTGGGGTCATAAGGATAATGTTCGACTAGATTTATCATTTCCATGCTGTCACGAACATAACAACATGTAGATGGCACAAAGTCTTTGATGAAAAAATCTACATAAGAACCCAATGGTTCTAAAATTGAGCCACAGGCCGATACGATGGGTCTGCCTGGGGGATTTTCAATGTTTTTGTGAATTTTTGGAAGGGTGTAAATCACTGGAAGTCAAGGGCATTTGACATTAAGGAAATTGTATTCCTTTTTGCTTAGATAACCTTCATCTCTAGCTTCGATGGTAATTTTTTTAATCAAGGCTTGGATCTCAGTAGTTGGATTACGACCAAGTCTTAGATAGTGTTTCCTGTTGTTTAATTGGCGGTTGATTTCATCCTTGTAGGAGTCAATATTCTGCAGAACGATTCCTCCACCCTTGTCTGCACTCTTAATAATTACATCAGTGTTAGATTTGAGTGTCCCAATTGCCTCTTTCTCACTTCTCGGGATGTTATATGGGACGAATAATTTCTTCTTTTCTAATATTTCGAGATCTTTTAAAACTAGTTTTTCAAAAGTGATGATCTCCGGCGGTATCATACTTGCCGATGGTAGAAATGTAGATGGGGGGCAGAAGGGTGTGTTACGATTAGATTCAGGGAGGGGGTGTAACTGGAAAAATGCTTTCAACCGAATGAGTCTAAAGAATCTTAGTAACTCTGTCTGTAGTTCCATGTAGTTTGGACGTATCGTGGGGACAAAAGAGAGCCCTTTCTTTAGAAGTTCTAACTCAGAGTGTACTAGAATGTGGTTAGACAGATTGAAGATTGGTATTATTTCCGTCATATTCTGTGTATTGGATGTTACCACTGGTAGAAGTTGTTGCGGGTCTGCCGCTCTCCCGGAGCGTTGAACCATCTCCGAGGCTTTTTTGCTCTCCCTCTCTGTGGAGTGCCTGATTGACCTCTGGCTAAAAAATTTCCTTGAGGAATCCCGCCCACTCTTCTTGAGTTACTTCCCCCTTCCCCTGGGTCTGAATTATCAGATGAGTCCTCTGACGTGTCAGAAAATCCTACTATGTTTTGTCGTTTATTAAAACGGCCCCAAGGTTTATTCTGTGGATTGAAGTAGGGTCTATTAGTATAGAAATCCTTATTGAGGTAGGGATAAGTATTCTCAACACTGTAATTTTTAATGTCTTTTTTGATCTTATTAGATTTTTTATTTAGTTCGATACGATAGAAATCCGCCACAGTTTTATCTACTTGTTCTAGCAGTTTTTTACATTCAGGTGTGGGGTCGGAATCGTTGATTTGTTTAAGGAGATCATCAATTTCTATCTCTAGTGCTTTCAGTGTCTCCGTCGCGATATCAATGCCTAGTGCTAACCACTGTCTCGAGCATGTGGTGCCAATGTAACTAAAGTTTGTAGTATACTTAGGGTTATCTGTGAATATTCCAGTAATATTATGCACCTGTAACCCAACTGGTATTGCTCCTGATTTGAGATAATCCGTTAACATTAAAACCATCAATTGGAGTCGAACTTGTTTTTTCTTTAATTTTTCCAGTTGTTCTGGCAAGCTAGACACAGTAGTTGATGGGGCATCTGGAGTTTCAGATAATAGTGAGGGTCATGTACATAAATGTTTAATATGGTCTACAGTATACAAAGGGGCATGGTCTGACATCTCCTGAAAAATAAAGAGTTAGGCTTAAGAAAAAGTTTTTAGAAGATAAGGGGTGTGTGTACACTAGCACTAGGAAGGTCAACCTCGATCTACAGGAAACCCACCGAACGCAACACTTTGCTCAGATATGATAGTAATCATCCTAGAGCTCTGAAAGATTCACTCCCGTATTCGCAATTCCTTCGCATCAGGCGGAACTGCTCATCAAAACCTGACTATTTCAGGGAGGCAAGTATCTTGTGTTCAAAACTTAAAGCTCGTGGATACCCAAACAGACTAGTCAGAAATGCCTCAAAAAGAGCATGGTATTGTCCCCGAGAAGCCCTTTTAGAACCCAAGACTAGGAAGAGGACAGAGAGAATTGCTTGCGTCACAACCTTTTCTCCAGTGTCAAATAAAATCCGCAAAACAATCCTGCGACATTGGTCAACTTTAAATGTAGGTCAATTAGAGCTTGAAAAACCCTTGTTTGCATTTAAAAAGAGCAAAAACATAAAAGACCACCTTGTCCGGGCTGCTCTTCCCGCACCACCTTCAAACAACACAATTGAATCCAACTGGGGTCTACCACCTGTGATAGGGCATGTTAAATGCGGGCAATGTATTGTGTGTGATTTAACACTTGAGGGGCGCACTTTCAGTCACAACAATGTCACAATCCACATGAATGACTTAACAAATTGCAACAGCTGTAATGTGATTTATGCGGTTCTATGCCCATGCCCTAGAATGTACGTGGGGCAAACAACGCAAAAAGCAAAGACACGGATAAGCCAGCACCGGAGCCGCATAAGATGTGGGACTCTCAATGCACCACTGGTGGAACACTTTGCCAATATGAAACACACGGCAGATGACTTGAGATGGACAATCTTGAAATCTGTCACATTACCACAGAGAGGAGGTAATTTGCAGCAACTTTTGAATCGCGAAGAACTGAAATCCATCATACAATTCAACACCATCCATACAGGTCTTAATCGAAGTGAGGACTGGACTACGCTTCTCTAAATGAACTAAGTCACAAGAGAAATAAAACCTTGCCCAGCAAAAAGAGAAGTTACTTTGAGCATTCTGGAGATACATTTCCTTGAATGGACACTTCACTAAATGAACTAGGTCTAAGAACATTATTTATGCAAGACAAGACAGAGATGCTATAGTAGGCATCATTTGGAGTGACGTTAATTTTAAGGTTAATTGTATCACCTGTCACCTTTCACTGTCACAAGCATGTCTCACCTTAGCACTTCCCAAAAAT
Source organism: Lissotriton helveticus (assembly GCF_964261635.1). Taxonomy (NCBI): domain Eukaryota; kingdom Metazoa; phylum Chordata; class Amphibia; order Caudata; family Salamandridae; genus Lissotriton; species Lissotriton helveticus. Next base: position 899,098,629 of record NC_136063.1, on the reverse strand, counting down.
CCCCCTCCCTCGCTTAAATGCTTCGTCTACGATACCCCCAGTGTGTGGATGTGATAGCCTGGTGCTATCCGACTATCCACTCCAAGATGGCGGCCAAAAATCATTCGAGCCACCATTGAAGCCATTCATTATCGCTTTACTTCTCCAAAATGGCGCTCGGAGTCACCACCACGTGATCCGAGTGCCGGCCTACAAACAATTCTGCTAAACGCCCCACGAGGAACCGGCATCGAGCCCGAGTATCCTGTGCACACGCGAGTCCCACCTTGACTTGGTGAGTAACACAGAATAACAAACCCCCGCCCTGGTATGGCTCCAACACGGGACGCATACTGAATAACCCCTTTTATTTAATTTCAGCGCCCTATTCCCTCATCGTCGGGGATACGAGTGTCTGGCCAATGAGCCCCACTCAAACAACCTTGATTTCCGGTTGTTCATTCTACGATTAAGGTAGGACCCACACCCCCCTTCGTAACACCTCCCTAGACTTGACCAACTCGATCGAGTCATTCACAGCATTTATTTTATTATTTCCCTCCAGCGCGCCAAACCAGGCGGAATTGCAAAGACCAGGACCCCCAAAAAACCTCCTTACTCCCATGAGATTTTAGCAAGGACTGTACTGCGTAGCAACCCAAGGGTATGAACTCTCTTATTTTCCGCCCCTCAATGACATTGGGTTTTATTTAAGATCAAATTATTTTAACTTTATTTCATTATACCAATAGTTCGGCTGCACGCCGTAAACGAATTTCTCTGACGCTACCAGTGCGCCTCAGACGATTAATAAACCTCCGATCTGGAGGTCTCAACTTCTGCATACCTTAACCTCGCGAACAGAGGTGGGTCCAGGTTGCTATTATTAGAACCCCGCCCCATCCCCCTTACAACCAAATCCGCACTGGGAAGCAACTGCCCATGTAGCGATAGAAGCACAGTGCTCGGCTCACTCACCATTTCACAGAGCTCCGAGTACTATTTGTAAACACTCTCTGCACGAGCCAACTCAGTCACAGTTATCGCACAGCCCATATCCGTGAATGTCACGAATGTCACTGCGATTCCGAATTTTGGTAAAAAAAGTGTGTTATGTCATTTAACCACTGTCACCCTACACAAATCACACACTGCGAATCCGGCTTTGTTACAAAGATACTGAAAGGAAGGGGTCTCAGTGAGAGAACAAATATAATTATAACTTTACAAAAAGATTTAAACAATACTAAATGAATTCAACATTGTTTTAATTCACAATGAGGAACAATGTATCGAATACATTAACATTTTGATGCATAGAGTAGGTTGTACGGTGCCCAAAAAGGGGGGGAGGGAGGAAGTGACAGTGTGAGGATGGCGTGATAGAAAATTGTGACAATAAAAACAAGAAATATCCAAAAGTCTTTGCTACAATCGTGTTTTCATTTCATTGCACAAAGAATGAGTCACTTTGGCGATATATACATGAACAATGTCATACTCCAATACAGCAATTACTGGCAAAAATGTGGGGAAGGAGTTGACTATATGGATGATGTCGACGTTTCGACCCTCTGAATGGCGCAGGGTTGGTTGAGCCCTTGCAGTGGGGTCTTCTTCAGGACAGGGAAACGGGCAGGCAACCTGATAAATACGTATATATAGAGGATATTATTAATAATGACAAGGTGGAATTTATCAGTTAATACAAAGGCAGTATTTAAAATCACTAACGCACACATGGAAGAGCATACCGTTGTGCTTGGCGCTCTATCTGATCTCTGCAATCGTCTTCCAAGAGGTATGACGAACTGCAGATATGAGAGAGAAAGAGGGAACTTGACTTAGACTGGAATGTAGGTGCATAAGGCACTACAAGGGAATCATGGTAATTATGATCAAATCTCACCGGTAGGATCAGCTGTCCATAATTCATTCGAGATACATAGTAGAGAGTTGGAGAGCGCGGCCGACCGCGGGGCGGAGACACGGTTAAATTCTGAAAAGACGATATGCAAGTATTTAGGATAGTAGGTACTGTGCATACAGTCGGTAGGTGCTGTTAATACACTGAAAACGGGGGGTTGGCTTACCGGTGTCCAAATCGGATTATTCGGTAATGGTGCGTCCCCTCTGTGTCAGTGAAAATCTGAAAACGGGTAAGGACGGGCTTAGACAATAGCAAGTGCCACAAATGGTTACATTACAATATTAACCGGGCATACGGGATTGAACATGCATCATTAGATTGCCAGATTAACCGGGCATACGGACTCACCGAATATTCACCTTGGTCGGTGTGGTGTAAGGCGCAACCCAGGCTTGGTGGTTGACCTGGGAAGGGAAATTGCACACAGTCAGCCATAGGTCAACGGAGCATATCTGGTGACGGATCGCATACAATATAGAGGCATTTGCAGCCAGAACTGCTAAGGCTTACCTCAAATGCCGACTGAATCGGACCACGGGGAACGCTGGCGTCTAGCAAGACGTGGCCGATTTCCTGGTTACTAACATAACCATGGAAACGGGTCGCGTGACCAGCGCGCTTGCTAATGGAGCGCGAGGACAGACTACGGTGGAACCGGGCGAAAACCCGAATGGGCACTTCTGATGAAAATAAATTCCGTCTGGGCTAGAAAGACATTTACTGGCAGTTTACGGGCATTGGCCTAAATTACAACCATGCTTCTATTATTAGTTTGGACTCAACGCACAAAACTGTATCCACTTACGGTTGCCATGGAGACCGACGCTTTGTTGGGCGAGTGGGTGTGGAATGGCTGGTGGCAACCCGCACATCGCGGTGATACGATTTTAGGTGGACATATCATGATACATCTCTAGGGCAGACATTTCATTAACACTACAGCGCTTCAGTTGAGATACAACATACTATTACTGGCGGCATCTTAAAGCGCTGGTTCATAGCACCGGATGGAGGCATTTATACATTACTATTACTTAAAGGAGTACCTCTCTACAAGAGGGTATAGTCCCACTCAATATACATAAGACTCGTTGAGAAAGTACATCTAGACATTACTAGTAACTAGGGGAGTACCTCTCTGCAAGAGGGTATAGTCCCCTTGAGTGTACATTTGACTCGTTTGGCCCCGGCCAGGATATTACCATCAACCACAACACGATATCAATCCCTCAAAAAGTGCGCTGTTTATCAATGAGCAATACACGTCAATGAAGGGCGTACCTCTCACAAGAGGGTAAAGGCCTTTCATATTTACAGGAATCTTAATACCAAGGGTTAGTGACTGTATATCAAGTCATTGTTGCTAACTGCGAGAATGAACTGTCGAATTCGTTCAACCCATTCACAATCGAATCAAAGTGAAGCATCCATTTGATTTCCCGGACATTGAGAATGTTGGTGATGTTACCACCCCGGGGACCCAGTGTTGCCTTCTCCAAAATCACCCATTTTAGACTTTCAGGGGAGTGGGCTGCGGACTTGAAGTGATCTACTAAGGGCGCCCCTTGTACATCACACCTGATCCTACTCATGTGCTGAAGAATCCGCACCTTGGCTTTTTGTTGTGTTTGGCCTATGTATATTAGTCCACAGGGACAGACAATGGCGTAAATTACATTGGATGTATTGCAATTACTGTGGAACTTCAATGGAATTGTATGTTGATGATGGACAAAATCCTTGGTTTGGATCGTGGTGTCGCATGCCTTACAATTGCCACATCTGAAGTGGCCCAGGATCGGTGGAAGATTCCATAGAGAGGTGATTGTGGGTTCGTCAGGGGTAGATAGAAAGGAACGCACCACCTTGTCTTTAACACTCCTGGCTCGTTTGAATGCATGAAGAGGCGTTCCTTTTTGATTGAGGTCATCTGCAATCAATTGCCAATGTTTGTTGATTATCTGTTTGATTTGGTTACTCTTGGTAGAGAATGTTGTTACACATACTATTCTTTGTTCTTCAGCTGGTGTCCTTTCTTTGGGGGTAAGTAACTCATCCCTTGGGTAGTACCAGGCGCGCTTTCTTGATTTTTTCACCAAGCGCTTCGGATACCCCCGCTGGTGAAGACGGTTGGTCAACTGTTCTGATTCTAGCAAATAGTTTTCTTTGTTGGAGCAATTACGACGGATTCGGAGAAACTGTCCGAAGGGTAAGTTATCCCGGAGGGCACGGGGGTGGTGGCTGTTATATTGTAGCAATGAATTGCGCTCTGCCGGTTTCCTGTACAATGTAGTTTGGAGAATGCCTGACTCTTCATAAATAGTGATATCTAGAAAGTTGATCCGCTGGTTGTCTGATTCACTGGTGAACTTTAGATGTGGTGATTGCAGATTGAGCCACTCAAGGAAAGTCGCCAGTTCCTCAGAGCTGCCCTTCCAGATCAGGAGAATATCGTCTATGTATCTTATCCATAGATTTAGTTGGTCTCTAAATGGATTCAGGTCATTGTGTACAATATTCTTCTCAAATGCTGCCATGTACAAGATTGCTACATCCGGAGCAAAAGGAGCACCCATCGCTACACCGGAAATCTGTAAGTAGAATTTGTTTTTGAAAATGAAGAAGTTTTTGGTCATGGCTATGGTCAATAGTGCAATGATAAAATCCGTAGGTACTTGTACAGGTGCTGGTCGTTCGTTTAAGCACCTGGTGATCACCGCCAATGCTTCTTGCTGGGGGATGCTGGTATAGAGAGATACTACATCACAAGTGGCAAGTATTTCATGTTGAGGGTCAAATTGTCGATTCTCGACGATCGTGATCGTGTGCATGGTATCTCGGATGTATGATTGACAGGATTCCGCTAGTGGTTTGATGAAGAAATCGATATATTTTCCCAGTGGTTCCAGGATTGAACCACATCCAGAGACGATGGGTCGTCCGGGGGGTGCGGTCATACTTTTGTGTACCTTTGGTATGGTGTAAATGGTTGCGAGGCGCGGATATTTTTGATTGAGATAACCGTATTCATTTTCAGACAAAAAACCCTGATCGAGGCCTGCCTTGGTCAGCTCTTGGATCTCCGTGGCAATGACTTGAGTGGGATCTGATCTTAAAAGTCGATAGCTTGACCCATCATTGAGTTGCCGAAGGATTTCTGATTCATAGTCAGAGGTGTCCTGTATGACTATGGCACCCCCCTTGTCGGCAGGCTTGATGACAATCATGTTATTGTTTGCAAGTGACTGTAAGGCTGTCCTTTCGACTTTGCTTACATTATATTTAGTGAATGAGCGAGAGTTCAAAACTTCCTGCACGTCTCTCCAGACTACTGCTTCATAGGCTAGTATCTTGGATGACATGGCACCCGAATGTGGAACAAAGACAGAGGGTGTTCTTAGTCCAGTGAGAGACTGATTGGAAGATGTCGTAGCAGTTCGGAAAAAATACCGCAAACGTATTTTGCGGAAAAACTTATACAATTCAGTGCGAATTGTAAAATCATCAGGACGATTTGTCGGGACATACGACAAGCCTTTGCTCAGGACACTGATTTCGTTTGTATCCAATACATGTTGTGATATATTGATTATGGGATGTACAGTTGTTGGAGGGCTCACCATCTGTAGGTCTTGTTGCGCGTAGTTCTCTCCCCATGTTGGTCTGACTGGAAGTGCACTTGCTTGGGTGTCTGTCCTCTGCCTCCATCCCAGTTGTTCGCGTTCTGTCGCGGGCCACGCGGCTGGCCCCTGGACCAGTTGTTGCCCCTGCCACGTGTTGGGCGCCATGGCGCCGGACCTTGTCCTAAAAAAGGAATTTGTTGATGTTGCTGGTATCCGTAATCGGGGTAATTCTGATAGTTGCTTGGACCCGCCTGGTCCTGATCACCTTCAGAGCTGTAGGAGGAGTCCGAAAAGGTCTGATAATTCCGTCTTCCTCTGTACGTTCCTCGTCCTCTGTTTGTAAATCGTCCTTGTGCGTCTTGACGGAAGTAATCCTCGTTCAAGTACGGGTAAGTTTTTTTCTTATCGTATAGACGCAGGTCTCTTGCCAGTTTTTCTAGTTTGCGATTTTGCGTTGTAGTATCAAAGTCTTTTAAGGAAGCCTCAAGGTTGGTGAGAGTTTCTTTTGCACTTGCAAAATTAGCATCAGCGGCTATTTCAGATTTTAAAGTCTTGATTTCAGCGGAGATCAACTGAACTTGTTCCACAGCAGTTTCCACGCCAAGGACCATCCAGTGGCGAGAGCAGTTATTGGCCACGTGGCTGAATCCCTCCTTAAATTTCGGAACTTCTATGAATATAGCTGGCTCTATTTTTATTTGGAGTCCTACCGGAATGATGTTTTCTTTCAAGTATCTTGTCAAAAGATGACCGTGCCAACGTGTGCGGACCAGCTTTTTCTCCAACCTCTCCAGTCGTGATATCTTGTCCTTTAGTGTAAAGTCTATAGTTGGAACATCATTAGAGAAAAAGAGATTATCTGGATTCTCTAGTAGTTTCTCTATATAATCCTCTGAGTATGAGAGCAGTTCTCTCTCAACCATAGTGTGCTGTGGCGTGTGTTTCAAACAATGAAAAATTTAAAATACAAGAACCTCGCAAACGGTAGTTTGCTCGAAGTAGGGTATTGGAACAGGGTTAACCCATAATAAGTCACTGAGACCTGGGTATGCGAAGTACTGAAAGGAAGGGGTCTCAGTGAGAGAACAAATATAATTATAACTTTACAAAAAGATTTAAACAATACTAAATGAATTCAACATTGTTTTAATTCACAATGAGGAACAATGTATCGAATACATTAACATTTTGATGCATAGAGTAGGTTGTACGGTGCCCAAAAAGGGGGGGAGGGAGGAAGTGACAGTGTGAGGATGGCGTGATAGAAAATTGTGACAATAAAAACAAGAAATATCCAAAAGTCTTTGCTACAATCGTGTTTTCATTTCATTGCACAAAGAATGAGTCACTTTGGCGATATATACATGAACAATGTCATACTCCAATACAGCAATTACTGGCAAAAATGTGGGGAAGGAGTTGACTATATGGATGATGTCGACGTTTCGACCCTCTGAATGGCGCAGGGTTGGTTGAGCCCTTGCAGTGGGGTCTTCTTCAGGACAGGGAAACGGGCAGGCAACCTGATAAATACGTATATATAGAGGATATTATTAATAATGACAAGGTGGAATTTATAAGTTAATACAAAGGCAGTATTTAAAATCACTAACGCACACATGGAAGAGCATACCGTTGTGCTTGGCGCTCTATCTGATCTCTGCAATCGTCTTCCAAGAGGTATGACGAACTGCAGATATGAGAGAGAAAGAGGGAACTTGACTTAGACTGGAATGTAGGTGCATAAGGCACTACAAGGGAATCATGGTAATTATGATCAAATCTCACCGGTAGGATCAGCTGTCCATAATTCATTCGAGATACATAGTAGAGAGTTGGAGAGCGCGGCCGACCGCGGGGCGGAGACACGGTTAAATTCTGAAAAGACGATATGCAAGTATTTAGGATAGTAGGTACTGTGCATACAGTCGGTAGGTGCTGTTAATACACTGAAAACGGGGGTTTGGCTTACCGGTGTCCAAATCGGATTATTCGGTAATGGTGCGTCCCCTCTGTGTCAGTGAAAATCTGAAAACGGGTAAGGACGGGCTTAGACAATAGCAAGTGCCACAAATGGTTACATTACAATATTAACCGGGCATACGGGATTGAACATGCATCATTAGATTGCCAGATTAACCGGGCATACGGACTCACCGAATATTCACCTTGGTCGGTGTGGTGTAAGGCGCAACCCAGGCTTGGTGGTTGACCTGGGAAGGGAAATTGCACACAGTCAGCCATAGGTCAACGGAGCATATCTGGTGACGGATCGCATACAATATAGAGGCATTTGCAGCCAGAACTGCTAAGGCTTACCTCAAATGCCGACTGAATCGGACCACGGGGAACGCTGGCGTCTAGCAAGACGTGGCCGATTTCCTGGTTACTAACATAACCATGGAAACGGGTCGCGTGACCAGCGCGCTTGCTAATGGAGCGCGAGGACAGACTACGGTGGAACCGGGCGAAAACCCGAATGGGCACTTCTGATGAAAATAAATTCCGTCTGGGCTAGAAAGACATTTACTGGCAGTTTACGGGCATTGGCCTAAATTACAACCATGCTTCTATTATTAGTTTGGACTCAAGGCACAAAACTGTATCCACTTACGGTTGCCATGGAGACCGACGCTTTGTTGGGCGAGTGGGTGTGGAATGGCTGGTGGCAACCCGCACATCGCGGTGATACGATTTTAGGTGGACATATCATGATACATCTCTAGGGCAGACATTTCATTAACACTACAGCGCTTCAGTTGAGATACAACATACTATTACTGGCGGCATCTTAAAGCGCTGGTTCATAGCACCGGATGGAGGCATTTATACATTACTATTACTTAAAGGAGTACCTCTCTACAAGAGGGTATAGTCCCACTCAATATACATAAGACTCGTTGAGAAAGTACATCTAGACATTACTAGTAACTAGGGGAGTACCTCTCTGCAAGAGGGTATAGTCCCCTTGAGTGTACATTTGACTCGTTTGGCCCCGGCCAGGATATTACCATCAACCACAACACGATATCAATCCCTCAAAAAGTGCGCTGTTTATCAATGAGCAATACACGTCAATGAAGGGCGTACCTCTCACAAGAGGGTAAAGACCTTTCATATTTACAGGAATCTTAATACCAAGGGTTAGTGACTGTATATCAAGTCATTGTTGCTAACTGCGAGAATGAACTGTCGAATTCGTTCAACCCATCCACAATCGAATCAAAGTGAAGCATCCATTTGATTTCCCGGACATTGAGAATGTTGGTGATGTTACCACCCCGGGGACCCAGTGTTGCCTTCTCCAAAATCACCCATTTTAGACTTTCAGGGGAGTGGGCTGCGGACTTGAAGTGATCTACTAAGGGCGCCCCTTGTACATCACACCTGATCCTACTCATGTGCTGAAGAATCCGCACCTTGGCTTTTTGTTGTGTTTGGCCTATGTATATTAGTCCACAGGGACAGACAATGGCGTAAATTACATTGGATGTATTGCAATTACTGTGGAACTTCAATGGAATTGTATGTTGATGATGGACAAAATCCTTGGTTTGGATCGTGGTGTCGCATGCCTTACAATTGCAACATCTGAAGTGGCCCAGGATCGGTGGAAGATTCCATAGAGAGGTGATTGTGGGTTCGTCAGGGGTAGATAGAAAGGAACGCACCACCTTGTCTTTAACACTCCTGGCTCGTTTGAATGCATGAAGAGGCGTTCCTTTTTGATTGAGGTCATCTGCAATCAATTGCCAATGTTTGTTGATTATCTGTTTGATTTGGTTACTCTTGGTAGAGAATGTTGTTACACATACTATTCTTTGTTCTTCAGCTGGTGTCCTTTCTTTGGGGGTAAGTAACTCATCCCTTGGGTAGTACCAGGCGCGCTTTCTTGATTTTTTCACCAAGCGCTTCGGATACCCCCGCTGGTGAAGACGGTTGGTCAACTGTTCTGATTCTAGCAAATAGTTTTCTTTGTTGGAGCAATTACGACGGATTCGGAGAAACTGTCCGAAGGGTAAGTTATCCCGGAGGGCACGGGGGTGGTGGCTGTTATATTGTAGCAATGAATTGCGCTCTGCCGGTTTCCTGTACAATGTAGTTTGGAGAATGCCTGACTCTTCATAAATAGTGATATCTAGAAAGTTGATCCGCTGGTTGTCTGATTGATTTGATTTGATTTATTATTTCCCTCCAGCGCGCCAAACCAGGCGGAATTGCAAAGACCAGGACCCCCAAAAAACCTCCTTACTCCCATGAGATTTTAGCAAGGACTGTACTGCGTAGCAACCCACGGGTATGAACTCTCTTATTTTCCGCCCCTCAATGACATTGGGTTTTATTTAAGATCAAATTATTTTAACTTTATTTCATTATACCAATAGTTCGGCTGCATGCCGTAAACGAATTTCTCTGACGCTACCAGTGCGCCTCAGACGATTAATAAACCTCCGATCTGGAGGTCTCAACTTCTGCATACCTTAACCTCGCGAACAGAGGTGGGTCCAGGTTGCTATTATTAGAACCCCGCCCCATCCCCCTTACAACCAAATCCGCACTGGGAAGCAACTGCCCATGTAGCGATAGAAGCACAGTGCTCGGCTCACTCACCATTTCACAGAGCTCCGAGTACTATTTGTAAACACTCTCTGCACGAGCCAACTCAGTCACAGTTATCGCACAGCCCATATCCGTGAATGTCACGAATGTCACTGCGATTCCGAATTTTGGTAAAAAAAGTGTGTTATGTCATTTAACCACTGTCACCCTACACAAATCACACACTGCGAATCCGGCTTTGTTACAAAGATGACAGACATGCAAAGACTGCCCTCCAGCTCTATTGTTTAAACTTTTGTATATTTTTCTTTTCTCTGTGTCTCCAAACAGGCTACGTTATATTCAGGCAAATCTAATTTTAAGTCCTGATGATGATCCCAGCTATTTAATTGAGCAATAGGGATCGAAACGTCGACACCCATGAGTGGGCATACATATATTTTATTGTAAATGTGATTGTATGTTCTACTCCAGGCGACACTGTCATTATTCTATAAACTTCCTTACAGTGCCCTGTTTTGCTCCTTTCTCTTGCCTGAAAACACCCTTCCACTCTATGCTATTTTTCTCTCTCTCCTTTGGTACGGCACAGGCTTGTGTCATGCTACCTCTGTAGGAATATAATGTATATCTGACATTGTTCTACAAATAAATTCCTTGTCCGGCTGGGCAAGGACTCTTACGTATAGTATTCTATTGTGTTCTATATTGTATTGTGATGATTCTAAATGAGCTAGGAACCCCTGTCTCCATAACTTATAGAAAGTGGGCATTTCTCTGCTCTAAAACTCTTTGTGCACCTTTTAGTTTGACTCCATTCCACACTGGATGCTAGGGAGCACATCTGTGCATTCCCAGAGACAGCTGTAAACAATAAGCATTTCACTGGATTGACAGACCTCTGCTATTTGTGGGCTTGACTGGACAGATACGAGGAACACGCTTTGACAATTGGCCTCTGGGAAGTCAGATCATGGTCCCACTAAAGATTAAGATCTGCATTCCACAGACATATGGCAGACAGGAATGACACTTATGAGAGACATTTGTGTTTCAAAGCGAAACATTCTGAAGCGTCCCCAGCTTCAAAGGCACACTACAGTATAGCTACTGGTGCCATACTTCAGCAGGGTAGACATACACGTGTGGGGATATGGGATTGGGGTTCCTGGAACTCTGTGAAGCACACTGTCAGAGGAATCTGGTGTGCACAAGGTGGATTACTGCCATTGGAAAGGACTGTGCACCCTTCCTGAATAGTGGCTGTCCTGGGCTGACTACCTGCTGCTGTGTGGCACCCTGAAGTGTTGCCACCAATGGCTTTTTGGCTTGCCCCTGGTCTCTTGTGGAGGTCTCAGGGACACCAAAGATCTCCCACAAGGGACCTACACTGTCTACTTGTGACACCTAGAGAGCAGTGCCCTCTTAATAGCCCACATTGTCTGCTGGATTCCAACTTGTAGTGCAGAGGAAATGTGGAACTAAGTATTGTGCCTGGCTACTAGATTGCCTTGTCCGGAAGCCCATAAGTATTGCCCGCAGCTAAGGAGTGTGGCCCGGGCATCATGGGGCCTCAACACATATAAACATCGTGTAGGTAGTGAGCAGATTCCTTGGTTGCTGGACCTCTTGGGGCCTGCTTTGTTGATTGTGCTGCATATCTATTGTGCTACAAGGTGGCTGCATGCTCATTGCGTGCAATGTCCGATTAACCAGGTTGCAACCCTTGGAGGTGAGGGCATTCCCGTAATAGTGGCTCATTCTACCAAATGCAGCACTGCTGAAGTTACACCTGTGTGTGTGTAACCGAAATTGTCTAGTGTGACCTGTATCAACGCACACTAGTTGTTGTGCCTCATTTCCAGGAAGGTGTCAAATTTGCAACTCTTTGTGGTTTTGTGACCGTAATTGTCTGGTGCATCTCGTATTAATGCCTACAAATGATGTGCCTCATTTCCAGGGAGGTGTGAAGGACCAAATTTGTGTTCCATGGTGCCTGGATTACCTGGGTGCCACTTTGATCAATATGTGTTTGAAAGGGTTCCCCCTTCTTCTGAGAGGCACCCCTGCTTCATACCCCATTCATCGATATTTCTCTTTGAGCCCTCAATTCTGCGGACCAACTGGCCTTTCCCCACCCAGCCCAGACACATTTGTGTTGCCAGGTAGTAATGCCCAGACTGGACCTGGGTATTGAGAGTAATTGTCTGGGCTAAGGAATGCTTTCCAGTGAGACTGTGTGACCCTTCAATGCCTTGCAGAGCTGCACTGTTTGTGGAAGGCACAGTGTGGAATACTATGATTAAACAACTATCGCCCTCAGCCCGCTTCTGCTCTGCATACCGTGGGTGAAGTTCCTGAGTAGTGGTAAAATCTCCATTTGTCGACTGCCACAAGAGAACTGCAGAAAGATGCAAGAGAGGTGCATAAAGAGTCAAGAGATGTACAGAAAAAGGGAGGAGTGGTGGAGAAAAAGGCAAGAGTGGTGCAGAAAGAAAGAGATGTGCAGATAAAAGCAAGACACATGCAGAAAGATGCAACAGAGGTAAAAAAAGAGGCAAGAGAGGTGCAGAAAGAGGCAAGAGAAGTGCAGAAAGAAGCAACAGATATGCAGAAAGAGGCAAGAGAAGTGCGGAAATAGGCACGAGAAGTACAGAAAAGAGGCAAGAGAGTTGCAGGAACAGGCAACAAAGGTACGGAAAGAGGGATGAGGGATGCAGAAAGAGGTAAGAGGGATGCAGACGTAGGCAAGAGGGATGCAGAAAGAGGTAAGAACATTGCAGAAAGAAGCAAGGAAGCATTGCAGATAGAAGCAACCATAGGTTTCACGGAAGTTATAGTTAGTTGGACACTTCACACATACAAACCAGAGAAATGTAGCCGTTATAGGTAGTTGAGCTACCAATAACTCGTGCCCCTCAATGCACTGCTGATGAATTCACATATTACATCACTCATGATATGGTCAGTGACATCACTGATGACACCACTGATGACATCTCAAACGACAGATCAGTCACTCACCCATGCATTCACTAAGACACGTTTAATCACACACTTATACAGTAAGCCATGCACCCACAAAATCACCAATAAAGACTCTCATACACCCACTCATTCTTCAATACACCTTGGCGTATATAGAGATAAAAAAATGTAACTTTTCAGAAACACTCAGTCACTAGATGATGTCAACAGTGATGTCATTTGAAATGTCATCAGTGATGTCATCAGTGATGTCACTGACCATGTCATGAGTGATGTGATATGTGATGTCATCAGTAGTGCATTACGGAGCGCAAGATATAGTTAGCTCAACTAAACTAACTATAGCGGCCAAATTTCTCTGGTTTTGTACGAGTGAAATGTTCAACTAACTATTACATCCCTGAAACCTGCGGTTTTTCCAGTGAATATCTAATGGTTTTTTAAATGCTAATTTCTAACTTTAACGTCCCTGAAACCTATGGATTTTTCAGTGAATACATATATATATATATATATATATATATATAACACACAAACATCTAATGATGAAATAACAGAAACAACCATGAATGAAACTGGTAAAAGATCAGCAAGAATTGATAAATGAGGATGCTACAACAAGTCTAGATATTGAAATTAAGGGATCACCTAGTGCTATATGCAAACCAAGTAATGCATTGTTCAAGACACTTTCCACCTTTAATCCCATAATGTTGAAAGATACAATTGATGCGTTCCATGAACAAGTTGTGGGCAGTTTAACAAATCTTAACCACAAAATGCAAAACACAAGCGGAAACAAAAACAATAAAAGTGAATTACAATGTCACCAGCTGATGACTAAACTCAAAAACAGCAGTGAAATAGTCATTAGAAACACAGATAAAGGTGGGAATGTAGTTCCATGGAAGAGGGTTGACTACATTAAGGAGGCTATGCTACGATTAAATGACAATACCTGCTACTGCCGCAGCAATAAACAAGCATTGAACATGGTTGCCAGCACCTACAAGATGAAATTAGTGGCCTGGAAGAACGCTGACCTAATATCAATGGATGAATATAAATATTTGAAGAATGATAACCCTGTCATACCAATTTTATATTTCCTCCCTAAAATTCACAAAGATGCCAACAAACCTCCAGGAAGGCCTATAATTTCAGCCAGAAACAGACTACTGGAGAGAATATCAATCTATATTGACTTCTTCCTTCAGGAATATGTCCAACAACTAACCTCGTATATACGGGACACAGGGGACTTTTTAGCCGATATGATAGATTTTAAGTGGAAAGAGGATTATTATCTTATTATACTAGATGTAGCCTCGTTATATACATCAATTCGACACAAGGATGGCCTAAGGGCATTGCAATTTTATTTGTCACGCAGAGGTATCAAACATACAGAACATACTAAAATGTTGGTTAATATGGTAGAATGTTGTTTAAAGAACAATATCTTTATGTTTCAAAATTAATTATTCCAACAATCAAGGGGTGTAGCCATGGGAGCCAATTTCTCCCCCAGTTACGCTTTCCTACATATGGGTTGGTTGAAGGAGCTGGTTCTCATGCAATAACATACAGAGTGCATGAATAGAAATGTTAAGGTTTGGTGGAGGTTCATCGATGACCTCTTTCTAGTATGGCAAGGTACTCAGATTGAGGCGGAGGCATTTATCGATGAACTCAATAAGAATCAACTCAATTTACATTTTACCAGCAACCACCAGTAAAACCACCATAAATTTCGTAGATGTGGAGGTATATGTAAATAAAGATGAATTTGAGACCCACCCGACCGCGGGCAATTCTATATTGCACGCAAGCAGTGCATGCCCAGGACATTTAATTTAAAGTATAGTCTACGACGAATTGTTGTGACTTAAACAGATTTGCAGCAACGAAAATGATCTAAAAATTGCACGATCTGAGTGTCTAACTAGATTCAAAATGAGAGGCTATAGCAAAACATGTTTAGATACTGCCCTGATAAAAATCAATCTAACATCTAGGGAGACTCTCCTTACTAAACAAAAACCTTCAAAGGGAGAGACAGCAAATGATCCTGGACAGTTTAGATTCATTTTAAAATTACAACCAACTGAAAGGAGCAGTAAAAATATAATTAAAAGAAACTGGCATCTAATCAAAAAAGATCCTATAATCGGCAATACAGTCCCCAAGAAACCAGCAATAAGGTACAGTAGGGGTACATCAATGAAAGATGTTTTAGTAAAAAATGACCCAAGTGACCCACCATTGAAGAGTACATGGTTAAGTCAGAGACTGGGGCTTTACAAGTGCAAAACTTGTAAAGCCTGCCAGCATGGAGTCACCACAGCAAGTTACAATACTCCATTTGGTGGGAGAGAGATTAATATTGATAAATCATTGAACTGCAAATCAGATCATGTAGTCTATGTGCTGAAGTGCCCTTGCAACCTGAAATATATAGGAAGCACAATCTTGCAGGGTCACAAAAGGGTGCTCCAGCACATAGGAGCTATCAAAAACAACGATCTATCATATCCAGTGGCCCGCCATTTTAACGAAACACGTGGGGGCAATCCCAGGGACTTAAAATATTTCCTCACAGATTCTATTTTAACAAACAAAATGGGCGGTGATTGGGAGAAAGCATTTCGCAAACTCGAGAGGCTACATATTTTAAATCTCGACACCAAACACCCCAAAGGGTTCAATGCCAGTGAGGAGTTACATACAAGCCTAATCAGTTAGAGAACAAGAATCAAGTCGGACACCCCATAATAACAGAGAAAATTAGTGACCCATCTCTTCCATAAATAAATAAAACATTGTACTAATAAGAGATGCATAGCTGCATTTCAACCGCCAAATCTAATCCCTATTTAACACACTGAGCTTGATAAGTTTGCACATAGAGTTTTTTTAATTAGCACAAATCACTTTTTGACACATTATTTACACATAGGAACACTTTATTATAAACAGGGATGGTTATTACAAACTAATATACACTATAAATAATTGATAAAATCATAAAAAAGATATTTGTACCAATATCAAATATAATAGACCGAACAGCCAACTAGTGTATATTAACTAGGCTTTATGAGTGATACTCCAATTTTTTTTTTGAAACTAGACAAATTGAATGAAAAATCGCACAGTACAATGCTCCTTGATCTATGGTTTTAAAGGCATTACAGACAGTGGCTTTCTAATGCGATTTTAGGTATTGATACCGTAATTTTATAAAATCATATGTATATGCGAAAGTTTGTTTATCAAGTATGTATTTATTAATATGTATTTATATATTTAACAAATAAGTGTTATTTATGTATTTATTTAACAATAAAATAATGTACAAATCGCAATTGAAACTGTCATAATAATGCAGGTATGTAAAATGTATGCCATACAAATGAAAAACCTTTCAAGTGTTGCCATTACCATGTCTATCTTTCACCATGTTGTCACACTGCACTGGTCACTTTAAGAAAATCACGCGGCAAAAAGTGAAAAAAAACAGTATTTAAATGACTGATCCAGCTAAAAGGCCTCGTGTGAGGGACGAGACACGCCGTTGCTACTGCAGTCTGTTGGGAGCAGTAATAAAATAACAACAGAACGTAATTTGGTGGTCTGTGCTCCTTCTTTTGGATGGAGAAATCGAAAAGAGAAGGAGTTTTCCTGGATATATATAATATCCATAATTTCCCCCGGTTAGATTCATTAGGCCTTGAAACCCTGATGAGGAAAATAAAGTCAGGCTCCCCAGCGGACCCATGCCCCCCAAGTGTGTTTCGCCTAGCTCGCCTTAGTCTAGAGGACCACATCCTATCGATGTTGAATAAGTCACTAGATACAGGCCGACTACCAGCCAGCTTTAAGGAAGCTAGGGTGAAACCACTAATAAAGAAAGCAGGGGCAGACCCTAAAGTGTTGAAAAATTACAGACCAATCTCCCAGCTACCATACCTGTCCAAGGTTCTGGAGCAACACGTGCTGATATCCCTGACATCGTTTCTGGAGTCTAACCATCTTCTCCATGAGATGCAGGCAGGGTTTCGAGCACACCACAGCACCGAGTTGGTCATGCTCTCGGTGATGGATGATCTAAGAATGATGGCTGACAGTAAAAAACCAAGCGCGCTGATACTCTTAGATCTGTCAGCGGCGTTTGATACTGTCAGTCATTCTTTACTCTTGGATAGGCTGGTTGGCTTTGGGTTTCGTGATTCAGCATATCATTGGCTGGAATCTTTTTATTGGGGAGAACCCAGAGAATTCAGCTGGGAGATATGGTATCAGGAGTGGGAGAACTTACTTGTGGGGTCCCTCAGGGCTCTGCATTGTCTCCCCTCCTGTTTAATCTGTATCTACAACCCCTAATAAAAACTCTGACTGAGATGGGTTGCCGCGTATTTAATTATGCGGACGATACTCAGTTGCTATTGAGTATGGACGACACTGAACGGGCCCAGCTACAAGCACAGGAGGTACTCAGATATACAGTCAAATGGATGTCGAGTAACCTCCTGAAGATTAATCCTGAGAAAACTGAGGTGCTGATAGTCTCATCCACTTGTTCCCCTTGGAGCGACTTGTACTGGCCCCAGGAATTGGGTTCTACCCCCAAACCAGCCGACTCGGTTAAAAGCCTTGGCATCAAGATAGATAATGCTCTCTCAATGGAGAGCCAAGTCTCTACCGTTGTAGGAGTCTGCAACGGTCTTATAAGACAACTACGGAAATTAGTCCCACTTCTGTCCCAGTCCATGCTCCGTACCGTAGTCTCGGCCACTATACTCTCGAGACTGGACTATGGAAACGCTCTCTACCTGGGCCTACCAAAGGCATTAACTAACAGACTGCAGGTGGCTCAAAATGATGCAGCAAGACTTATTTTTAAACTCCCACGGAAATCACATGCTTCTCCGCTGTTGCAGAGCCTTTACTGGCTGCCAGTGACACAAAGGTCTGTTTTTAAAAGTCTCCGCATAGCCCATAAATCTATCTACGGTCAAGCCCCTGCATATGTTAAGGAAAGGCTGGAGATCTACCGACCTGAAAGAAGGCTAAGTTCTTCTGAGGCTCAACTGCTGGTGTGTCCCCGGTTTAAATTGGCCACAAAAGGTGGAAGAGCCTTTTCGGTTCTGCTGCCAAGGATTTGGAACAAACTACCTGAAGCCCTTCGTAAGGATGGAAACAGGCTTCATTTCAGAAAGACCCTAAAGACCATTCTGTTTAGGGCAGCGCTGAGCTTAGCTTAGCCTTTGTTCTTCCCTGACGTTGATTAGGCGGTTATGTTTTGTGGTCAAAGCGCCCTGAGACCTGCCGGTGAGTTGGCGCTATACAAGCCCATATTAACAATAACAATACATATATATATAGATATATATTCATTGAAAAAACCATAGGTTATAGACCATATATAGTTAGGAATTAGCATTTACAAAAACGTATTTTACTCACACAAAACCATTGAAATTCGCATATATAGTTAGTTGCACTAACTATATATCGCGCACCCGCAATCCACTGCTGATCATGTCACATATTACATCATTCATGACATGGTCAGTGACATCACTGATGACATCACTGATGACATCTCATTTGACATTACTGATCACATCACTGATGACATCTCATTTGACATTACTGATCACATCACTGTTGACATCATTCATGTGATAATACGATGAACCTCTTCAGACTCTAATATAACCTTAGATACACTCAGTGTAAACAGACACTCACAGACTGTCACTCATCCATGGAGTTACTCACACACCTAGTCAGTCATGCAAAGAATCAATCACACCTCCATTTCCTCAACTATACAGTTATACACACCTTACTTATTCAAACATATACTAACACATATTTACTCTCTTATACAATCCCTGATACAAGTTCACAATGATCCATACAGGCACTCACACATTCACTGGCTCTTATGCACAGTTATTTATATATGTCAACTCTCATATGTACTGTGTTTTACATATGTACTTACTTTGACATGTAGCACTGAGATATCCATTCACTCACCAATACACTCATGCACACAGTCAACCGCCCATACAGCTGTTTCCACATGCACTTTTGAACCCATACATCTAGTGAATCAACTGCTCACACATCTATGCACAGAGTCATACACCTCCCAGCCACCCACACACTCACTCAGTCTCCCATAAAAATACTTGGGCAACCAATCAATAACCCATATAGTTACTCATATAGCTACTGATCAACACATGCAGCAGTTTACAGAACAACAGACATAATGATGCACAAATTAAGACAGTTTAGTCACTAACCCATGCACTCAGTGAGACACATTTAATCACTCACTCATACAGTCAGTCATGCACCTACTAAATCCTTCATCCAGACACTTATACATCCACTCATTCTTCAATATGTAAGACATATTTTAGCTTTACAGAAACATACAGTCACTGGATGTTGTCATCAGTGATGTCATCAGTGATGTCATTTGAGATGTCATCAGTGATGTCATCAGTGATGTCACTGACAATGTCATGAATGATGTAATATGTGACATGATCAGCAGTGGATTGCGGGTGCGCGATATATAGTTAGTGCAACTAACTATATATGCGAATTTCAATGGTTTTGTGTGAGTAAAATAAGGTTTTGTAAATGCTAATTCCTAACTATATATGGTCTATAACCTATGGTTTTTTTCAGTGAATTTCAATGTTTTTTTAATAGCAAATATCAAAAGCTGTAAAATTTATTCTTCTTTTATAGGAAAAATATATTTTATATGTATTTAATATAATTTTTTTATGTATATAAATTTTTTGAGGGAACGGATTTATCAACTATCATGCTGAAGAAGAGTGTGGGGAGAAAAAAAACTAAGAGGAAAGAACAATCAGTTCACAAATACAATTGCTTTAAAGCATGAAGTACTTTTCCACACATTTACATTTAAATAACCCATATTAGAACATACAAAATATCTACAGAGGAGACGGTGTACATTGAATTTTAGACTCTTCATTGGTACCTACATGTTGGTACTTACATCACCCACACAACACAACAGCTCTATTCAAAGCTACCCTACCTCAAAGCACTCTAAAATATTATTTTACTATTTCCCTTGGTTTTCCCCTTGTTACGCTTTCCGGAACGCTACCCGGTGCGCGGACCAGGCGCTAACTGTGTGAAAATTTGAAAAAAAAAAGGTTGTTTTTTTTACATATATGGGCCTCCTCAGCCACCCTCAGAAAACCTAGGGGGTCAGGATATGTCTCCCGTGCCCCCTTATACCCATTCCCAACATTGTTTATCCTCCATCTTGTGACTAAATTCGTCCGAAACACAAGATGGCGGACTCCCGTTACGCTACCGGTGAGCTACCCGGTTCGGGTACCGGGTAGCGCTTCCACCGCGAAAAATCTAAAAAAAAATTATTTTATTTTTTTGCCCCGCGGGGCCCTTTAATAGCCCCCACATCAATCCTAGGGGGTCAGGAGGGGTCTACCTTGCCCCCTTTCATTCATTTCCCCCTTCGTTTATTTCCACCTCTTGTCTCTCGATCCTACCGAGAGACAAGATGGCGGCCGCTCCGGACTGTTTAGAATGTTGACAGTCACCGGAGAGCCAATCCGCTTCTCCTCGCGAAGTTCCGTTACGCGTCTGGTACGCGAACCGGGGCGCTAACCGGGACGCTGTCACAGATATATATATTTTTTTGAACGTTAATTTCTCGAAATCCAGTGGAGCACATATCTTGAGACCTAGCAAAGGCACATCGGGCAAACAGTCTCTACAATTTTGCCAAGTTTCATAGAAATCCATTCAGCCGTTCGAGCTAAAAGTGAGTCCAACCGCCCTATGGAAAACTCAATGTTAAAAACACGTTTTGGGACCTCCCTCTTTTCTCGGCCCCCGCTTGACGAAACCCCCCCACACTTTCAGGGGATGCTCAAAAACAAAATGTGCCATTTTCCTGCAAATTTCAGCCAATTCCGTCCATCAACGCCAAAGTTATTCAACATAGAATTTTCAGAAATCCCTATTCAAAAAAATCCTAACTATATATACCTACTGGCGACCGCCAGTAGGTAATATATATATATATATATATATATATATATATATAACATTTCTATGGCAAAATGAAACCCCTCATTTTGTTCCTTTTTAAATTAAATGTATTAAGTGTTACCACTGTATTCCAATCAAGATGACTTCAGGTGTGCCATACTTTTGTCATAAGTAAGACTGTTAGCATTCTAGTTGTTCTTTAGAACACTCTGGGACATTCTGTCATTGGGCTATAGTTTGGCTACATCTGGCTGATATTTGGGCTACATTTGGGCTCTTTTGTCTCTTGTGGCCATCTTGGGAGACTGCATATCAGAATTTTTTTTATGAAATATAAGAGGATTTGAGAAGTCACTCAAAATGTGCCCTAATTTTTCTTTCTTCAGCACTAATCATAATTTCTATGGCAAAATGAACCCCCTCATTTTGTTCCTTTGCAAATTAAATGTTTTAAGTGTTAACACTTTATTCCAATCAAGATGACTTCAGGTGTGCCATACTTTTGTCATAAGTAAGACTGTTAGCGCTCTGGTTGTTCTTTAGAACACTCTGGGACATTCTGTCACTGGGCTATAGTTGGGCTACATCTGGCTGATATTTGGGCTACATTTGTTTTTTTTTGTCTCTGGTGGCAATCTTTGGGCTACATTGGGCTACATGGGGCTACATTTGGGCTCTAACATATATATAGCCCAATGTAGCCCAATATATATTTTTCAAAGTTAATTTTCGTAAAAACCACTGGAGCATATATCTTGAGACATAGCAAAGGCACATCGGGCTACCAGTCCCTACAATTTTGCCAAGTTTTGTGGAAATCCATTCAGCCGTTCGAGTTAAAAGTGAGTCCAACCGCCCTATGGAAAACTCAATGTTAAAAACACGTTTTGGGACCCCCCTTTTTTCTCGGCCCCCGCTTGACGAAACCCCCCAAATCTTCAGGGAACGCTCAGAAACAAAATGAGCCATTTTCCTGAAAATTTCAGCCAATTCCGTGACTGTGTTTTTCTGTAAAGTTTAAATATGTTTTACATACATATAGGGAAAGGCGTATTGAAGAATGAGTGGGTGTATAAGTGTCTGAATGGATGATTTAGTAGGTGCGTGACTGACTCTATAAGTGATGGATTAAACGTATCTTACTGAATGCATGGGTTAGTGACTAAACTGTGTGAATGTCTGCATCCGTCTGTCTGTTGGTGTGTAAGCGGCTGCATGGGTTTGCGATTAGCTACTTGAGTGTCTATATGAGTTATTGATTGGTTGTCTGAGTATATATATGGGTGCCTGAGTGTTTGTGTGGGTGGGGTGTGTGTGACTCTGTGCATTGATGTGTGAGTGAGCGATTCACTTGGTGCATGGTTTCAAGAGTGCCTCTGTGATGGACTGTATGGGTGGGTGAGTGAGTGTATGGGTTTGTTAGTGAGTGAATGTATATCTCAGTGGTACAAGTGTGAGTAACTACATATGTGAAAGGCAGTATATATGTGTGTTAGAGTATATACATGGCTATAAGTGAGAGTGTGTGAGTCTGAGAGTGGCTGTATGGATGAGTGTGTGCTTGTATCAGTGATTATATAAGAGCATAGAAATGAGCTAGTATTTGTATGAGTAAGTGAGCTGGTGTGTGTATAACTGTATAGGTGAGTAAATGGGAGTTTTATTAATTATTTGCATGACTGACTAGGTGTTTGAGTACCTCTATGGATGAGTGGCAGTGTGTGAGTGTCTATATAGGTGTATGAGTGCATATGATAGTCCTGTACTGAGTGACCATAAGTATGAGTAACTGTACGGGTGAGTGAGTGGATGTGTGTGTAGACCTAAGAATCATTGAGTGGGTATGTAGTTATTGGTGTTGGAGTGTCTATGGTTTTGAGAATGGCAGTCTGTAATTTAGAATGGGTGTATCAAAAGTTTTATTAGGGTGTGAGAAGATGCATGAAATTATCACATGAATGATGTCCTCAGTGATGTCATCAGTGATGTAATTGTAAATGTCATGAGTGATGTCACTGGCCATGTCATGAGTGATCTAATATGTGACGTCATCAGCAGTGCATTGTGGGGGCGCGAGTTATAGTTAGCTGAACTAACTATAACGGGGGAATTTCTATCATTTTGTACGAGTGAAATGTCCAACTAACTGTAACATCCCTGAAACATGTTTTTTTCAGTGAATTTCTAAAGTTTTTTTAAATGCTAATTTCTAACTATAACGTGCCTGAAACCTTTGGTTTTTTTCTGTGAATTTCAAAGGTTTTTCAAATGCTAGTTTCTAACTATGCCTACAGTGGTAGAACATGTGAAGAAAGAAGACAAAATGCACAGAAAGAAGCAAAAGAAATGCAGAAAGAAGCAAAAGAAGTCCACAAAGGAAAAGAAAAGTGGAGGAAGAAGCAGGACATATGCCGATAGAACCAATAGAGGAGCAGAAAGAGGCCTTGTTGCAAAATCATCCTGTGCCCACAACTTTTTCTGATGGGTACTGGTGGTAACTGATTCTGACTAACCAGGCCTAGAGGCAGTGCTATGCTAAAAGACACTTAGAATACAGTGAAAACACCTACATACACTAGGGAACACTATGTGTTGGGGTACCCCTATGATTAGAATGACCTCCTCTGTAAGGCCGTAATACATATTAGGGCAGTGGGATTATTACTACCTCTTAAAATGTGCTACGGGGTACTTTTGCACAATGGTGAAGGGGGGGGGGGCCCGAGGTGAAATATGTGCAAACATGCCCTGTGGCCGTTTTAAGTTGGGTGATTAAGTCTCCTTGAAACCTGACGGTCCCTGGGATCCAACTAGCTAACCAGGTACCTCCAGTAAGTGCCACATGGCTGTGTTGCAGAGAGGTGTAGAAAGGGGTGTTGCCTGGCCCACCTCTCTGCAACACAGCGCAGTGGCGCTTACTGGAGGTACCTGGTGGGGTTATTGGCCCCCAGGGACCCTCAGGATTAAAGAGAAGTTAATTCCCCAACTTAAAACACACCACAGGGCGTGTTTGCACAAATGTCACCTCAGGTCCCACCCCCTCCCTTCACCACTGTGCAAACACGCCCCTTGAATCCTGAGGGTCCCTGGGGTCCAACTAGCCCACAAGCTCCCTCCAGTAAGCGTCACAGAGCTACTTTGCAGAGAGGTGTAAAAAGGGGCGTGGCCTCTGAACACCTCTCTGCAACGCAGTTCTCTGGAGTATAATGGAGGTAACTGGTGGGCTAGTTGGCCCCAGCGACCCTCAGTATTCAAGGGGAATTAATTCCCCAACTTACACTGCACCAGGGGGGCGCATTTGCACAGTGGTAAAAGGAGGGGGCGGGGCATGAAGTGACATGTGGAAACACACCCTGTGGCGCGGTTTAAGTTGGGGAATTAATTTCTCTTCAATGCTGAGGGTCCCTGGGGACCAACTAGCCCAACAGGTACCCCCAGTAAGCGCCACTACGCTGCGTTGCAGAGAGGTGGCCCATGCCACGTCCCTTTTTATACCACTCTGCAACACAGCTCTGTGGCGCTTACTGGAGGTACATGGTGGGCTAGTTGGATCCCAGGGACCCTCAGGATTGAATAGGAATTAATTCCCCAACTGAAAAGGCACCACAAAGCGTGTTTGCACACATGTTTGCACACATGTCACCTCAGGCCCTGCCCCCTTCCTTCACTACTGTGCAAACGTGCCCCGTGGAGCGTTTTAAGTTGAGGGATTAAGTCCCCTTCAATCCTGAGGGTCCCTGGGGTCCAACTAGCCCACCAGGCTAGTTGGACCCCAGGGACTGCTTTACAGTTAATGTGCCTTCCTATCTAGTTTTGTTTTCTTACATTTCTGCTAATTTAGTCCACAATTTGTGATGTGCATCAAATTTGTTGGAGATGTTCAAGATGTCCTTTTTCCATCAGTCTATTTATTTTAAATTTCTGTACAAATTCCCAACAACTATTTGTTCCCAGTTAGCTTTTTGGTTGCAACATAATTGTGTTGTACAGAATGAATGATCTAACAGCTAAATGTTAGCTGTTTCACAGTGGGATATTTTGCTTTTATTTTGGGTCAATTAAATAAATCTTGCTAGAGTATGCTGTTATGGCCAAAAGCACAGCACGTCTATTCGATCTCCTCTTACTGTATTTTATCTAATGAGGAGTAAAGTTCACAGAATGTTTTTGTTGAATCCATTTTCAAGGTAATGAACACTTTTCTGTGTGTTCTGAAAAATTAGACCAATTTTTTGCTCACTGATATAAACTAGTCTTTTCATAACCTTAAATATGAATTAGGCTTATTGCTTTTTAATCGATTTAAATTAAAAACTTAGCATTTTACTTAACAACAATATAGACATAACTGAGTAACACAACTCATCCATTTTTGTTTCTGAGAAAGTCTTAGGGGTATATTCAAAAGAAGGTGTGATAACTACCGCAAGAGTAGCGTAACACAACTTTCAGCATCGCAGGCCATCACGGGAAAATAACCCTGTGTCAACGTGGAATTCACAACATGGCGGTAGCGTGCGATAGTCCACCAAAACTGCAGCCAATGTCCGCGATACAACCACCTCGATGGAGACAAAAACCACAACACCAAAAAACCTGCGATGTGCCCAAGTGCAATGAGGAAACCAGCAATAAGCAGCGCTTGCAACACACACCTGGCAGGTGGGAAATATCACCCTAAAAGTGGAAAAAACACCCATACACAAACTGACCAAAACACAAGCACTATGGAGGCAGCCAGAGCAGGCACAGAGGATGAGCCCAACCCACCAGCACCCCGGACGACCAGCCCGGGACCTCGGGGACAGGGAAGGGCAAGGACAAGAAGAAGAGGAAGACAAAGTCAGGACTGCAGACAAACAGGATAATAGTCACGGAGGTGATGGAACATCATCAACAACTGTTCGTCACCTCTAACGTGTCATTGGGCACCAAAAACGGAATATGGCGGGACATTGTGCACAAGGTGAATGCCATCGGGGAGCACAAGAGGACAATGGACGAGGTCAAGAGGCGATGGAATGACATCAAGCGGCAGACCAAGGAGAAACTCTCTCCCAACCAGAAGGCAGCAACGCAGACTGGAGATGGGGACCCAGAGCCACAGCTCGAGCTGGATGACATGGAGGAGATGGTGTCAACAGTCATCAGTGTGGAGACTGTGGCCGGAGTCAGGGGATCGGATACTGCTCGACAGGACACAACACAACTGCAACAGGGGGAGTGACCACCAGGTACTGTGGGAACGGGTGGAGATGGGCACAATGGCACACATGCA
This sequence comes from Lissotriton helveticus, assembly GCF_964261635.1. Classification (NCBI taxonomy): domain Eukaryota; kingdom Metazoa; phylum Chordata; class Amphibia; order Caudata; family Salamandridae; genus Lissotriton; species Lissotriton helveticus. The sequence goes on along the minus strand of NC_136063.1, from coordinate 899,072,183 downwards.
CAATGAAGCAAAGCACAGTGCACACCCACAATGACTCTGGGTCCTTTCCCAGATCTACAGACTGTCACAATGCACAATGCCATGCTGTCTGAATGTCAACATGCACCATGCGGCTACATACATTTGGACACATTGTAATACACCATCTCCCCTTCACATCACAGGGGCACCGTCAACACCTCCTGCAGAGCAGTCCCAGCCACTCTTCAATGATGGCGAGGAGAACAACACCAACATCGAGACCCAAGCCATCCAAGACATCCTGGACCTCATCCAAAACTCACTTCCAGGATCAGGGCAGGCCAGCTTTGACAAGGAGGCCCCGCCCACTACCCAAAGCACCCAGCAGGAGGCACCCAGAGCCCCAGCGCCCCCCCCAAGACCCCCAGGAACAACACATGGCCTTTCAACTCTGTGTGCTGCAGTGCCAGAGGGAGAGTGCTGAGCAGGTGCGGTTGGGCTTCGGCAACATGGCAGCCAAACTTGATGCCATCCTTCAGTGTGTATCCCCATTTCCAACGAGCCCTGACTAACATTGCTGGAGTCATGACGTGGAGAGAAGAACACCTGTCCTGTCAGAGTGGCTCCAGCGATACCAGCCGTGAGCTGCCACAGATGCAGAGGCTCATGGAGGACATGGTGTGGATGGAGGCAGAAAGGATGGCAGCCATCACTGAAAATCAGTGGAATGTAGGTGGGATCTACCGTGCCCTGCAGATCCTCATCATGGCATTGCTGCCACAAGGCATCACATTGTTAAATGCTGCTGCCCCCACATCATCCATATCTCCGCCCCCTGGTGTGCCTATGCCTCCGAGGGCAGCAGGCCTAACCACTCCGGCACCTGGTGTGCCTATTCCTCCCTCTGCAGCAGGCCTAACCACTTCGCACCTGAGGAGTCAGTGCCTCCCTGTGCAGCAGGCCTAACTACTCCAGCACCTGAGGTGTCAGTGCCACAGAGTGTGGCAGATAGACCACCTTTGGCACCTGAGATGTCAGTGCCACACAGTGCCGCAACCAGTACAGCAACCCCCCCCCCAGAAGGGGCAGGGAACATACCCAGGGACGAGATCGTGGATGGGCTATTGATCAGAAGGGCTCAGTAGCATTCATTTCCGCCACGTTGCCTGTGCCTGGTTGGTCCCACACATGGCCTCATGACCTTCCACTGACCCCTGATTCACTCATATGTATACCCCCTTGGACAGCAACATATCCCGCCACATTCTGTTTGATGACCAATTACACTGCAACCAGACTGCGGACTGCACCCCTCCTTTTCCGCAGTATTTGTCTTCCATTGATGGACTCTATGGGCCAAGATAGTGTGGTGTATTTGTCAGTGCCCTGTATACCGCTCCAGCTGCGGAAATGTACAGGATGTGCAATAAACATCCAGTGATGCACTGCTGTGTCATGTCTTTCCTCATTCATGTATGTATGTGTGGATGATTGTAGGGACATCGATTTCCCTTGCGCCAATGATGCACATCCTGTGGGATGACAGTCAGAGGGTGCAACATGGCAATTTGTGTAACGGGTCCCATGGACACCACAACAGGGACACACGCAGCAGCCACTTTCTTGTCCGGACATGGACTGAACAACGCCCAGTGCCCACGAGTCATTTTTGCAAGCCCTGCCCTGTTTTGGCGTACGGCAGGCAAGACCACTCCACTCACGCTCCCAGGGAGGGCCTCGTTGCTACCCATCGCAGGCGTACTTGCTGGTGGTGTGCAGGTCACTGATCTAGTTGTCAGCATGTCACAGCCACTCCCTGAGGGCAGGTCTGCACACATACCACACTCACCTGGCACAGGCATCACAGGCCATGTGACCCAGCAAATATAAGGTGCCTAAGATGTCACATACCCCTCTGCCGGTGGTGACTGGATGGCGGACCAGAGGCCTTGAGGCCTGCATGGGCCTGCCACCATGTGCCGCTGACTGGGTTTGCACAGGGTTTGTGACAGATGCTGTATTGCAGCCTGCATGGGCCTACCACCACGTGGCGTGAACTGGGTTTGCACAGGGTTTGTGGCAGTCGCTGCGTAGTGGCCTGCACCGGCCTACCACCACGTGGTACGAATTGGGTCTGCACAGGATTTGTGGCAGTCACTGCGTAGCCCCTTTACAGGCACCCCACCATGGGAAGTTGACTGGGGTAGGACAGGGTTTGTGGCAAAAGCTGCTTTGCAGCCGACACAGGCACCCCGCCACGGGACGCTGACTGGGGTTGGACAGGGTTTGTGGCAGAGGCTGCATTGCGGCTGGCACAGGCACCCTGCCATGGGACGCTGACTGGGGTTGGACAGGGTTTGTGGCAGACGCTACATTGCGGCCGGCACAGGCACCCCGCCACAGGACTGTGATTTAAGGTGCACTGAGTCATTGGCACCTTGAGCTGCTGAGTGGGTATGCAGCCTGCGATGATGGCCCTTCCTGGCGGTCATGACTGCCCAGGATTTTTGTGCCTTGCTGGACCGCAGTGTAGGCCGTGCCAGTGTCCTGCATGGGCCTACCACAACTTGACCCCGCTTCTGGGGTCGCAGAGTTAGTGGCACCCACAGGGCTAAGTGGCTGTGCAGGCTGCGAAGTTGCTGGGTGCTCTGGTTCCTACCATGCCATGGTGTCATTTAGTCCCAGCACCAGACGTGTTACCTGATGGCCAGCGCAGCATGGATGCATGGTGTGGAGGGTGCCATGTCTGTGGGCCCCGGCCTTGTGGCTTGCAGCGGCACATGATGGGACCTGCAGTCTACAGGCCAGTGGCGAAAGGTGAGCAGTGTGGCCCGGATGTGCATGGGTGGGCATGCTCCGATGGGGGGCGAGAGGGGCTGGGATGCTACTGCCTGGGTGTACATGGGAGAGCATGCTCTGGTGGGTGGTAGGAGGGGCTGACATGCCTCTGCCTTGGTGTGCATGGGCAGGCGGTGATGTTGTCTTGTGCAAGTGTGTGTACTGTGCCAGTCATGTCTCTGGACACTGTTTCAGATGACGGCTCTGTCTCAGATGTGGGACCTGGTGTGCTGCTATATGTACCTGCAAGTGGTTGGAGACACACTGGTGGCAGCAGGTGAGCAGTGTGGCCTGGGTGCGCAGGGTCGTCTCTCTCTCTCTCTCACCCCCTCTGTTCTTCTCTCTCTCCCCTTCTCTTCATCTCTCTTCCCCTCTCCCCCTCTCTGCTTCTCTCTCTCTCTCTCTCCCTCTCTTCTTCTCTCTCTCTCCTTTGCTCGCTCACTGTCCGTTGATGTGCGCAGGACACTCCTTCTCATCATGTTTTTTGTCTTGCAGGCTGTGACCTACGGAATGTATTGAGGGGAGCCCCCATGTGTCTCAATTAGATTTCTAGGTTATTTCAATAAAGTTTGATTGTTTGCTTGAATAGTGAATGTGTGATGGTAATTTCTGTGCCGACATATGCATATCACCAGTTGTGATTGTGCGACATCAGGCGGATTACTTGGTACATGTTTAGGTGTAGCTGATGTGGCATGTCCTTCCCGGGGAGACCCAGAGTGGGGTCCAGGGTGTGGTGGCGGTGGATGTTGTGGCCCTCTTAAGTAAGCATAATCAGTTGCTCCATGGCATCTGTTGCTCTTCCGATGATGCCCTGGGCAGGGCTCCATACTGTGGTGCAGACTGCCGTCCGACTTTACACCAGGTCAGAGCAGGTGTAAAATTCCTGCTGCTAACGCCCCTTATCGCGTGTTTTGTGTTCTTATCGCCGATCTGTCTGGACGTAGTGAATGTTGTGGTGCGGTGTTGTCACAGCTTTGTGAATCGGAACGCCTACTCTGCATCTCATTAGCAATAGTTGCGGGGGTCCTCTGTGGCGATGTGTTATGTGACTGCCATCGCGGGAAAAGTGCTGCTGTGGGCTGTTAGCACCTGCTTGGGAATGGTGGGATAAATTTATCACAACTGTGGCTGCGCAAAAGTGCAGTTAATTCGGCAATAGCTCCTTGTGAATATGCCCCTCAGTTTTGGAAAGGGTTGCAGAGATGTTGAGGCCTTAAGGGAATTGTGCCTGTGACTGCAACTTTATCCAGTTTCTTACAGGAAACAGAGGTAAGCCTTAAAGCATGCTCATCAATTACGGTTCACTCTAGCCTTATGACATATTTAAATTCATTTTTGCGTTATAGGTTAGGACTTCAAATATTTACTCATAATTATGTCACCAGCGAAGAGCCTTGTTAAAACCCCAGGGTTGCATGCCACTTTAAAGGGGCAAAACACTTGATGGCAGCAAAATTGACAATAGCATGTGAATATATGAATCCCGTATCACGATCATTTTTAAGATATACAGGACTACAACTTACGTTTTTTTTCTCCAAAGCACTTTTTGTTGAAAAATACAAATATTTTGAATAGCATCTAAAATGTGTAAGTCCTAAGATTTAGTACAAATATTTCCTTGGGCATTTAGATCATATTAATCTGAGGTTTCATACACACATTGGTGCATATAATGAAATACTTATGTGTTATCTCCAGATATATAGTAACCTTCATATATTGTGAAGACAGTCAACTATTTTTTTTAGATATACATAAGGAAAGGTTGACATTTTGTACTTGTTATTTCACAAAACATTCATTAAAATATATCAGCCCAGTTCGATAACATATTTGTTATCTAATTTCTGGGTTTATCATCTCTATGAGGAGCAGTGAATATAATAATTTGCTTAAACCTGACTCTTGACACCAGGCAATCTGAATCTATAATCTATATGCTAGCTACATAAAACGGTTTCTCATCCATCGCAATGAAAGTACTCCATATGAGGTGGATTGATACAACAAACAGTCAATAGAATGAAAGAGTAATACTTTTCTAAATCGGGCTGAAGACTATTCTGAATATATTTTTTAAGATGTAATAATCTCTTGTGGACAGTCACACTGTCAAGCCAGTCCTGAAAAATTAAGTAATCAGTAATCCCCCAAAAATGTAGAATATTATCTAAATAATATTGAAGGTCTTACATGAATTGTATGCTTTTTTACATACATTCCCCTTTTTGTGCAATGTATTGCTACATTTTTCAGGAGTCATTGGGCCCGATTCACAGAATGAACTTAAGACTAAATCCTAAACTTACTACTATTTGGTATTCACAGAATGCACTTACTACTTTTGGGATTCACAGAGTGAACTTACTACTTTCGGGATTCACAGAATAAACGTACTACTTTCGGTATTCACAGAATAGATTTAAGACTACTAACTCTAAGTCTGAACTCGGGCCGGAAATTCCGTCCCGGAGGCGGAGCTTCCAGCTTGGGGGCGGAGCTTGCGGCCCGGAGGCGGAGCTTGCGGCCCAGAGGTGGAGCTTCCGGCCCAGAGTCGGAGCTTGCGGCCCAGAGGTGGTGATTTCAGCATGGCTAAAATCCCCACCTCCGAGCCGGAAGCTCCGCCTCCAAGCTGCTAGCTCCGCCTCCAGACCGGCAGCTCCGCCTCTGGTCCGCAAGCTCCGCCCCCAAACCGGAAGCTCCGCCTCCGGGCCAGAATTTCCGGCCCGAGTTCGGACTTAGAGTTAGTAGTCTTAAATCTATTCTGTGAATACCGAAAGTAGTACGTTTATTCTGTGAATCCCGAAAGTAGTAAGTTCACTCTGTGAATCCCGAAAGTAGTAAGTGCATTCTGTGAATACCAAATAGTAGTAAGTTTAGGATTTAGTATTAAATTCATTCTGTGAATCGGGCCCAGAGTCCTGAATAGAGAAAATCGGTCAGTGTGTTTCGATATATTTTGTTGGAAATAAACAGATAGGTCAGAAAACATGCATTTACCTAAGTATCAAACAACAAACAGTACTTATGGTATAGCACTAGAGTCAACTTTCCACCTTGTTTTTATATACTGCAGAAAGAGTCATGGTGGTTATTTTAAGCATGCCTTCCCATTAGCTCTGACTGTTTGCAGAGCTACATTTTACTTTATACTCCAGATTGCAGGATTAGAGAAGTTGTATGTCTCATGTTTTGTGACTTGACACTGTTTCTGAACAATTTATTCATTTGGATTTTATTATTTATTTTACATGCTTACCCTACCCATCTCTAAGGATTTTATTGGAAACACCAGTTTTTGGGGATGCTGATTGAAATTTAAAAATTAACCGTTACACCTGATTAAGGGGGTTCTAGACATGTGTGGTTTTTCTAAGTGTCCATGGTGCCTAGAGGCGATAAACTGGCAACAGTGCACTTGCGAAATTTGGAAAGCAACTGCAAGTTTACTCAACTTGTTCTTAGGTTGCAGGTAACAAGCCATGGTTGTGTATGGAACACACAACAACCATACATTTTCAAAATATACACATCGCAGAGATTCTATCGCTGAGTGACAGTCCTCGTATCTCTGTTTGGCTGGCAAGTAGAATTTGCTAAGCGAAATATTTGTCAGCTATTTCGTTTGTTTTTTAAAACATGGTAATTCCCTCCAGTCTTTTTTTGAACAGGAACATATCCTTCTCATGGCTTTACTACTAACATTGTTCCTTTCGGTAAACTGGGTAGAATACATTTGGAAAATTTGGAAAGCAACTGAAAGAATAATGCTGGTTAAGGTACCTGTCTTTTGATCACACAATTGTACAAAACAGGTTACTAGAGATATTCCCATATAAAACCTATTGCTGGTGTTTTGTTTTCTTGCAGTTTTTTTATACAGTGCAAATAGGACTCAAAAGCATTGGAGCACTTTACACGAGCACCAGTTACATTTCAAGGACACATTCATTTTTTTTGGGGCACTGTGTGATTAATTGATTAACCCAGAATCACAGGATGCTGACCCAATGCCGAGACTTGAATCTGGTTCTTTAATTCAAAGTTGGCAGCTCGGGTCGGAATGCCACATTCTCTGTTAAGAGAGACAGTGCTGAATAAAGAGCACTTCAGTGTTCTCACAGGATGGCCACTTCACGTGGCTTCAGTTAACCTTATAGGCTGCAGTGGGGAGTAGTCTACCAGTATGAGCACAGAACTAAGGGGTCTATTTATGAGTTTGAAACACAATGCAGTGCGGCATGTCACCTTGCTGCGCTGCGTGACAGGAAATGAATATGACTGTGCCGCATTTAGGCAATATGATGTATTTCCGCCTTTTTCCTTGTGCTAGCACCCTTTTGGCAACCTAGCTCTGATGCAGGCACCCTTGCATGGTGCCGGGTATCTGCATTGCATGCAGGAATGTTTTTGTGCAGAAAGTAACACATTCCTGCCCAAAAATAATCCTGAGAGACATATTTCTCTTTCTCTGTGTGCTGCAGAATACTGGACACATAGAAAGAGGAAGTAAAAATGAGAAATAGAGATATTTCTCCTTGTTATCCTTCACCTGAGAAGGCAAATTTTTTCGATGCATTCCCAGGTTTACTAGTTCTGGCCTTCCAAGGGCAGAGTAAGGCAATGCAACGACTTGCGCTGCGTTGCCTTAATCCAGATTTTTGGAGCAACTCAGGACCACACCAAGTGGCCTTGTGTGTGGCTTAATAAATCTCATGTAAGGTTTGCGTCAAGCTTGCTCCACTTTGTGTGGGGCAAGAGTGACGCAAACCGGCTCTATATTAGGTCCCTAAATTGTTTTACATCATTTAATGCAGCCAATTTCAAATCTGTAGCACAAAGTGGAACTTTTGCAGATAACCATTATCTACTATGCATCACTCGAGGAAATCTATCACTATCAGGCACTGCCCGTGCCGGGCGTTATACTGGTTCAGAAAAGGGGGTGTTGATGAACAGAGTGTCTGAATTAAGCAGACCACTCTTACCCAGTCCAAAGATCAGGGCTTGATCCATCACCGTTATTTAGCTCACTGCCCCATCCCAGCTCAGAACCTGGCTATATGCAAATTAGTCTGTCCCTGGTCCAGTGCATCATGGGAACAGGGCAGACCAAACTACCAAGCCAATTCTTCACCAGAAAGGGGAAAAGCTACCGGGGACCGGTTTCTGGCATTTCAGCCTCGTCGGCCCAGCTTGCTTGAATCCTGATGGAGCAGTGAGCAAGGGACTCATGTCTGAGTATACCCTGCCACACCTATAGTGGCCAAAAACGATTCAGAAAAGGGGGTGGTGATGAACAGAGTGTCTGAATTAAGCAGACCACTCTTACCCAGTCCAAAGATCAGGGCTTGATCCATCACCGTTATTTAGCTCACTGCCCCATCCCAGCTCAGAACCTGGCTATATGCAAATTAGTCTGTCCCTGGCCCAGTGCATCATGGGAACAGGGCAGACCAAACTACCAAGCCAATTCTTCACCAGAAAGGAGACAAGCTACCGGGGACCGGTTTCTGGCATTCGGGCGTTATACTGGGGCGGTGACGTCAGGCAGTGGAGGGTCAGGGTGGTGGGTTGTAAAATACGAGATATGGACCATTAGAGGTAAGTACCGATAAAAATAAATAAAACGAATTTCGTTGCCCACGCTGCATCACATGCAGTGTGGGCAACGAAATTCATTTTATTTATTTTTATCGGTACTTACCTCTAATGGTCCATATCCCGCATTTTACAACCCACCACCCTGACCCTCCCCTGCTTGACGTCACCGCCCCAGTATAACGCCCGGCACGGGCCGTGCCTGATCACTATCAATCCTTTCATTAAAGCTCGGATCCCTTGTGAATCACCAAAAAAGTGTACTGTTTTCGTTAAATATATGGAGTAATTGTATGGGAGCCAATTTCTAACTTATGAAGCCAGAGCTTCCTGTGCGGATAAACACTTAAGTCAAATGAAGAACCTTGAAGGGACAAAGAATGGCAAGAAAGGATTATTCTGTACACAACGAAATCTAACAAGACAGGTGTAAGTAATTGTTTTCTGCTTTTATATGTTGTGCTGCATGAAGAAAACTCACGGTTACATCACTCTACACCCATCACGACATTGATGGATTTTTAGACAAACTATTACCGCTCAAATGATGTAATATAAAGAATAGAGGGGCATATTAACAAGCTGAAGTATCGCCGCTTTCTTGGCACAATTTGCCGAGAAAGCGGCGATACTTCCAGCGTCCTATTAACAAGGGCATTGCAACGCCTGCCTCAAGCCCACTTTGCATGTCAGCGAGAAACATCGCTAATGACATGCAAAGTGGGCGTTCCCACGTCCAGCCACATGTAAAATGTGGTTGGAGGTGAGAACACCCTATCACCAAGGCAGGCGTTGGGAGGAAGTTTATCGCAGGTCTCCCAACGCCTGCTCTGACCAGGCGTTAGGCATTGATAACATGGGGGTGTGGATCATAAAGCTGAATCCACCCCCCCATATTATCAAGGCACACTTTAGTGCGTGAAAACAACGCTTGTTTTCACGCCCTAATGTTCACTATCGCTGGCTATCGCAGCATTTACTATCGCCTACGTGTTGCGCGTTGATAATACCGCGATAACACAGTGAAAAAATCCGGCAATAGCCGGCGATAGTGAAATGTGCGATGTGCGTTTTGTAACGCACATCTTGTTAATATGCCCCCAAGAGCATAATTCTGTCTTTATCCTGGTTTCCTTTGAAATTGATAAGAAATAGAAGTGTTTGACTAGCCCCATGGTCCATTCAAAGTGACATTTCCTTACACTTCGTAGGGAGAAATAAACCAACCGTACAAGAGAGACTTTTAAGGGCAGAATAGTGAAACCAAATATAGAAAAAGTTTTCTATTTATTGTTTAGGGCTGAACAAGCAAAAAACGAAACATATTTAACTCTGTAGAAGCTTGAACTGTGATGAAATCAATAAGGAATGCCTTTTACATTTCAAAACGAAGTCCTGATGCATGAAGGTGCCATTTCCCATCTCACTGCAGACCCATTTAAAAATATTAATCTTAACTCATATGCGAATGTAGATTTTCAACTTTTATAAATGTGAAATGGAATGTGCGCTGTAAGGCCCAAAGGGCTTCGGAAAATAAGCAGTTCATTTCCTAAGGCCATTTCGGTGTGGATTCCAAACTGTTTTCAATTTGACATTTGAATATTATATCGGCAATTTCATACCTTCATTGCAGAATAAGAATCTGTATGCTAAAGCAAAAATGAAAAATCCATCCGAGTGAGCTATAATATATCACCTGTGCCCATCAGTTTTTTTGCATGCTGACCTATAAGATTGGTATGTACCAAATGAAAGTGTTTTAAAAGTACACAGCAGATGCTGTCACAAGATCATCGAGCTATATCATATGTAAGGCAAACACAAGGAGACGATGAACGGAGCACTGAAACTTTTGAGACACTCATCCCCAGTCACATATCTGGGTTGAATCCATCATCGTTCTTTAGCTCACTTTGCCACCTCAGTTCAGACCCGGCTATATGGAAATAAGTATTGATCCCGTGCCTCATGAGAACAGTCCAGCCCGAACTGCCAAGCCTGGCTATTTTATGAATATACAGGAGGGGCTGTGGAGTGGACTGAAATGCATTACAGTTCTTAAGCAAAGGGGTCGCTGAGAATCTCCCAGGCAAACCCCTGAGAAGCAGAAATGTCCACCAATGTGTTCAGCACCAAATTATTTCTCCTGGGAGCCTTAAAAATATGCCTTGAAATAATTGTGCACTCTAAAGGTGATATCTCTCACTTTCAGAAATGACTCTGATGTACTGCTGGATTGGCCTTTTGAGCAATCGGGCAGTCTGGCACTGCCAGATGGGCAGGTGTTAGGTCTGGTCCTACCATGGCCCATGGGATCGACAAAAAAAAAATCAACCTACACACTGGCCCTCTCAAGATAGTCCTTCTGGCACCGCCAACCAGCCAGTTTGCCCGAAAGGCCAGTCCAATACTGCTTCTGTATCTCTGACTGACAATGGCAGATCAACTACCATTATATTGTGACGATAAGTTTATATGGTAATTAGAGAAGTAGAACTCTTAATTCCACATATATGTACCTGTATGAAATATATATTAGACAGCAGAAACAAGATGCATAGAAAGGTTTGAATCCTGAATCACTGGGTAGTGACTTAGGTCATTGAGTTATGTACATTTTGGTTTGTCTGTGCCATTATAAAAGTAAATCATGGCTAAAGATATAATAATAATAATCCACCTTTGTAAAGCGCACAATCACCCGTTAGGGTCTCTAGGCGGTGGGGGCCGTCGGGAAGATTAAGCAAGCTATTGCCCAGAGTCACATGGTGCTGGGCTAACCTGCCGCCGGTGCCAGGGATCGAACCGTGATCCCCAGATTCCAGCGTCAGTAGCCCTGGCCGCGGCGCCACACCTCTTCCGCATGCAACTTCTGTAATGGATGTTTGGCTTATCCCAGGAGGACCAGATTAGCACAAATTCTTCAGCCAAGACCCCTCTGAATGAAAGCAAAAGCAACCTCAGAGGCATATTGCTGCTGTCAGGCCAGATTGGTGTGGTTTATCAGAGCAATCTTGGGATCGTGATTAAACATACTCCTTCAATTTAGTGACACTCAAACACAGGGACAGATGCAAGTGCTATGATCAGGTATAACCACGGGGAATTCCTTGTATTCATCTACAGTTTGCTAAGCCATTATGACTGTGAGCACTTGGGGACTCATGTTTAAGCTTTTGGTGTAAGACTTTGCTCAAACCTTTCTTGCTTCCTTCCCCTACGTCAAATGAAAAGGGCAGGAATGTGCTGTATCTATGAGATGCAGTGCATTCCTGTGCTCTTCTCCAGGGCTGGTGCAAATATGGCTGCCATGCATCAATGTAGGAACTCTTGCACCTCTGCGCTGTGGGAATGATTGTTTTGTGCAGGAAGGGACACCTTGCTACACAAAAACAATCAATGGAGGCGATTTCCTCCTATCTGTGCTGCTGAATGCAGCACACATAGAAACAGTGGCAACGGGCAACCCCTGGGAGTGGTGGGGAAGTTAAATGGGTGATGGGTGGGTGCAATTATGCCTGGTCAATCAATCAATCAATGAGCATTTGTATAGCACAACACTCTCCCCCCTAGGGGTATCTGGGAGTCGTTGATGCAAAGTGTCCATTAAGGAGCCAGGACAGAAATGAGCAGAGAGAGCAAAATTAACGGCCAGAAACTAGCGGAAAAAGGAAAAATGAAGGTCAGTTACAAGTAGAAAGTGAAGACATAATAGTCAGAAATGAGCAGAAAGAGGACCAATAATGGGCAGAAATGAGCCAAAAGAGGAAAATAACAGGCAGAAAGTGGCAAAAAAAAGGTCAGAAATTAGAAAAAAGAGGCAAAATAAAGGTCAGAAAGATGCAAAATATGGGGCAGAACAAACAGATCGAGTATTTACCCACTTTGCTGGCACAGCTCCTCTGGTCCGCCTATTTAGTCCCTCGGTGCTGGAACCTTGAAGCAGTTGAATTTTCTGCAACAATTCAGATGCTGCTCTCATGGTGTTGGTAATATTCAGTTGCAGGAGAATAGCACCAGGATTGACTGGAGCAGACTGTCTCGAAGCTCCGAGAGTCACTGTGTACCTGTGCCTGCTTGCGCATGCCAGGCTCACCATCACAGGACAACCGGCCAAAGTGACATGCCCAATGTAAACTGTTGGACTGAGCAGCACTCCCCTGTTGCTAATCAGCACTAGTGGCCCCACCTCCAAACACCACATCAGGCTCGGGAAAGGGAAAACTAAAATGGTATTCAATTCAATTTATTACCATTTTACTTTTTGCCTTTGCAGCGCTGGCAGCAGACTGCGGTGCTCCTCTGCCATAAGGGAGGGGCCACAGCTACATAGAAAGAGGAAAATAGGAGGAGAAATAAAGATATTTCTACTCGTTGTGCCTCGTGTATGCCTTCCCTGGAGAAGCATAGGTTTCCACGCTTTCCTAGGTATACAGAACACTGTAAATCTAGGAATATGTCAAATGCAATGGGTGTTAGGTGGAAACAACCACCTTAATTCCCATGGCACACCTCCCCATCACAGTGTGAGGCAACGCAGTGACTTGTACTGAGTTGCCTCATACCAGATTTACAAGGCCATAAAAATCCACACAGGGTGGCTTTATGTAGGCTTGTAGATATGGCACTGCACTGTGCACCACCGGAACTTCAATAAAAGTGACTTTCCAGTAGCGCACAGATGATTTAAATCAAAGGGGACACTGTTCCAAGTCTTGGGAGCGTAATGTCAACCAGTCATTATAGGGAAAGAAGAAGGATATAGTCAAGAGTCAGAAGAGAGGAAAAAGAGAGAGGCAGAGGTACAACCCCGGTATCAAGGATCCAATCCCAAAGGGGAGGGCCAGGTCTTGCCTCTTTATGGCTCTCACACACCCCGAGGGATGTTATGCTTCATCATTGGGCTTTTTTTGCTCCTTGTTGGGCCGGCGCAGCAATGCCCGACGGTCCCCTGAAGGGTCACTTTAACGGAGATCTTTTTAAGGGAAAAAGCTGTCGGGTGAGTGCAGGTGTGTGGGGTGGATCCAGTGAAAGTGGTGTTAAAGTGGGTGTATCTGTTAGTGGTTAAAAATACCTAAGGGTGTCCACAGAGAAGTCCTTTGATGGTGTGGTGCCCCTGGTAATTGTAATTCCATATGCCCGTACGGATGTCGTACACAACGCCTCAATCTTGGGAGGCATCAGGATCACCATGGATACCGTGACTGTGCCGGATGTTGTCTGGAGCATGGCGCGGCACCCATGCGGGTCTTTTGGCACATACCGGTGGATGTTGGCTTGAACTAGGGCACCCGCGCAATAACTATGACCAGGAGTAATAACTCTGTGTACATGTTTTTATTTGTATGTACTGAATTGGACGTAACCACGTGTCATGTGCACATGCTTCATTTGGACTCTGTACACTACTGACACTCATATCCTCTCTGTGTCCCTTTATTAAATTTTTTGTCATCCCTTTTTAGGTATTACCATCGCTTGGACAAATCTACTTGACGAGATTTTCTTTCCAAACATTAGGATAATATCCCTGTGGTTCATTCCCAAGCTACCTTTCACCTTTGTGGATTACACCTCTTTATTGGAACCCCTTTTTAGTGCACATTCTTGATATCGATTAGGTCCTGAAGAAACGCAATTGATCTCTCTGATTACAAGGCGTGAAACATGTCGACCTTATGCTAAGTTACATGGGCATATAAGACCTCACAGTAACTCACCAACTTCTGTTTTTTTAATCTACCAGGGGCACCACACCATTAAAGGAATTCTCTGTGGACACCCATAGGTATTTTTAATTACTCACTGATACACACACTTTAAAACCACTTTCACTGGATCCACCCCACACACCCGCAATCACCAGACAGCTTTTTCTCTTAAAAAGATCTCCGTTAAAGTGACCCTTCAGGGGACCATCGGGCATTGCAAGGCTAACCCAACGTGAAGCTTGAAAAGCCCAATCATGAAGCATGACATCCCTCGGGTGTGTGAGGGCCATTATGTTATGTTATGTTATGTTATGTTATGCACTTTTATTAGGCGCACAGCTGCTCCAGCGAAGGAGCGTCCTGCCATTAAGAGGCAAGACCTAGCCCTCCCTTTCGGGACTGGATCCTTGATACCGGGGGATGTACCTCTGCCTCTATATTTTTCCTCTCTTCTGACTCTTTACTCTATCCTTCTTCTTTCCCTACACTGACTGGGTGACATTACGCACCCAAGACTTGGAACAGTGTCCCCTTTAGTTTAAAATGTCATTTGTGGAGCAAGGACACTGGACCCTTGCAGGCTCCTGGTCCGACTCTCTCTTCTTGTTGTTGACCTAGCTTGTAAATGATGCCATATGTTTCAACGCAGTCTTGGTGCCATCCAAAAGAAGCACTGAAACCTACACTGCTCAAGCAAATCATTGATGAATACAAAGTCAAGCTGTCTCAGATTTATTTCAGCCTTGTTTGACTTCATGTGTAAGCTAAAGTTTCTGTCTCCATTTCAAAGGGAGCCTGGAACATGTCATGGAACGCCCTTTCAAAGCAGATAGATCTGAACAGTCACATAAAAAATAATTATTGAGGGAAGGCTTTTAATCAGTATTATCCCTCTAGTAGCATTTAATCCCCTTGTGTGTAGTCCATCTGAGTTAAAATAAATGTTGGCCATTCAATATTTCTAAAAAGAGACAGTCCAGCATCTTTCATAAATGTGAGCAAAAGCAAAACATGAAAAAATTTGTTTTTGATTTACCTCATTGGTGAATCGCAACTTGAGGCCCTGGCTGTGGCGTGAGTTCAGGTCCCACATCTGGGCATATTTCTACATCACTATAAATAAACATCAACATAACAGTAGAAGGAATTGCTACATTAATCACACAAAGCATTTGCAAATTGCCAATCAACCCAAACTGATTGGCAGCTTCACAAACTGCGGACAACCATGTTCGAAACCCACAAAATATGAATTCTTAGTAGTATCACATTGTCCTAAATGAATATTGAATAATGAAAACTCGAAATATGACTAGGAATTGCTCTTACCAAGTAACCCAAATAAGCATTTAAAATGGCATGATGAGAAGGATGCAAGTACTTGGAGCACAGCAGAAGAAAAGGAGGACAGGGGAGATCATTTTAAGGCAGGCAGAGAGTAGCACTGGAAGGGGTTTATAGGGGGTAGAGGTTTAGTAATCAAGTACTAGTGGACTTAAGTGAGTGGCAGAATGTGCTATGGAGCCAATTCAATGGAACCAGGCCATTCCCGCATAAGTAAGGGGCCTGCGTTCACTACCAAAAAGTATGAAGGCTCTGGTAATTCATAGTGACCTTGAGAGGCGCCATCTTCCTGAGAGGTCTAGTTGGGGTATTTATGATATTCCTCAATGTCATGTTGTGCAGATTCCATGCAAATATAGCTTGTCCAAGTACCCTGAGCGAATTGCAAGACACCAAATTGTGTAGTTCTACAGGACTGTACCATTCTCTGTCATCAGCTGTGTGTATGTGAAACAGATTTCAATTTACCATCTCAGAGAGCCTCTGTATTCCTAAATTATCAGGAATAGCCAAAATTCCCCAAACATGCAGGTGGTGTGCAATGCAGAGTGCCTCATCACTGATATCATGGCATAGTACTACAGTCCTGATTGAGCACACACCTCATACGTTGAAACACTTTGTCATTTGGGATCCCTTGCTCAAGGTGAGTTAAGAGATGGATGGTTGGTGGGTTAGTCACTACCACTGTACACCAATAGACACACTAATGCATATCCATCCATTTTGTAAACCCTTTTATCCATGCTGTAGGTGACGATGCATATGCTTTTTGATTATATGTCTATTGCTCTTGACACCTCACCACCATTCATGGACACAGAGGGAACAAAAAAGCAACAAAGCACATTTACAGATTACATCTGTGGTGGACTGTACATTTGGCATACTGAAATGTAGAGTCCTCTTCCTACTTAAAACTGTCTTTGCATTTTAGACTTTTCACAGATATAGTGAAAAATCATAGTCACATATGCAATGTTTCACAAAATTGGTGCTAGGAAGGGTCTGCCAAACAAACCTGATAATGGTCATTTGGATTATGATGATGAGGATGATGCTACACTGATGTGACCAATAACTTAGTTAGTTAGTTATAACTTTATTTGATTTTCTTTCAAACCATAAAAGTACCATTCGTTATAACTTTATACGATTTTCGTTCAAATCAAGTACATAGAAAGTGCATCATACACTCAAAAATCAATATCCAAAATCTCCCAAAATTCAATTCAAATAATCCATTTAACCTCTTTGATGCGTCGGACAGCCCACGGCTGTCTGACGTAACAGTGGGCGTGTGCGGAGGACGGCCGGGGGACGTCCGAACCACACACAATTCATTTTCTTCAGCACCACGGTGGAATGTCCGCCGCGGCGAAGAGTTTAAATATACAAACACAGAAAATAAAAATAGACCATCTTATCAATTAAAAGAACAACTGTCCTGTTAAAACTAGCTGTGAATAAATCGTTTTGAGAAACAGTTAACAACCTCAGATAAAAAAAATGGGTTAATAGTAACAAATAGTGGGTGTCTTTAACCTCTAGAGAAAGTAAAAAGCTGGCCACACTTGAATAAAATTCTGATTCAACAGGAGAGTTCAGACTAAATTGTTGCACAGCTGATACCATAACAATATGGAAAGTATCAAGGAGGGACACATGATAGCAAGAGCAAGGAGGGAGATCCGAGAATGTACACCAAAAGCCCCTCTAGGCAACAAAAGCTGATGAATCTTGCCATACCTGAAGTAAGTCAGGAGCCTGCTATGATATGAATACATTTCCAACAGTAGGTAAAGTTCAATATCTTGCACCGTCTTATTCGTAATGAATTGTTGGAAGGAAAGCTTATTAAGGGCTCAGGCTTCCCTTTCTGAAGACACCCTTTCAAAAAAAGCCTGTTTTACGCAGGAAATGTCCCTCTTGTCTATCCCATTAGGATTGGAAAACAGCTCAGGTCGACCCAAAGACCTAAAAGCAAGTTTGATATAGGCTAGCCAAGGAATACTCATTACTCCTTCCAACACCACACAATTGTGTATTATGAGCCTATTAAGCGAAAGATCTTCTTTCATCCAGACTGATAGCCAGAAGATCAGAGGACGAAGGGCAAGCTACTCTGTTTTGTAACCAATGCCTACTTCCTCATGCAACATTTCTAAGGGGATAGTTGTAGGAACTTTGAGGAGGCGCCTAAGAAGGCATTTTCAACCACCTGTAGCTGGAGACATGATACATAACCCCAAATCTCACAGCATAACTGGCCAGGGACACACATTTAGCCTTATCAACCTTTAACATCACCTCTACATTAGTTTGGCCCGTGAATCTAGCTAAAGGGGCAACTCCCGCAACGGCCAATTTAAGTTTCAGAAAGTTTCTCTTCATCAATGTTTGCCAAGAACATCTGGAGTCTAAAAGAATCGCCAGGTATGGAAAGTGATGTACCCTAGAAATGGAATGACCTTTTGACACAAAACTTTTTGATCTGGTGTTCCTAGGTCCTACCACATTCACATAGGATTTGAGATGGTTTGTGAAAAGGTCCAGACCTTCCCTATACTCTACATACACCTCTATCAATTGGTGCAGCCCATTGGCAGCCCTAGACATGAGGCCAGCATCATCCACATATAAAAGAACAAGTAAATGGCGAACACCTACTAATAGAATATCTAGCTGCCTACAAACCATTATTATAAAGAGTGAAGGGAAAAGAGGCCAAAATACACTCTTCAATTCCAGGGATGAAGTGCACTCCCTCTCCGATCCAAATCTAACCTTGGCGGAAAGGTCATCATGGAGGGCTTTCAGAAAGCAAGGCCAGCTCCACCCCTATGGACCAAAGTACAACCCGCAACTAAGCTCTGTTGACACGATCTTCGTCAGAAGCGGTCGCTCCCTACGGCCCCTGGTCTCTTGTGATTACCGCTGTGCTTCTCTGCTGCCTGGCTAACGCTGTGCTGCTCTGCTGCCTGGGTATCGTAGCGCTGCTCTACTGGCCTGAATTGATTGCACTTCACTGTGCCTGCTCGCATTGATTGTCTATAGTGCCTATATTGCCTGGGTATCGTAGCGCTGCTGCCCTGAATCGATTGTACTTCACTGTGCCTGCTCACATTGATTGTCTATAGTGCCTATACTGCCTGGGTATCGTAGCGCTGCTCTGCTGCCCTGAATCGATTGTACTTCACTGTGCTTGCTCGCATTGATTGTCTATATTACCCTGCCTCTATCATTTGGCCGCTTTGCCCTGACTAGCGCTCGCATTGCCAGATTGTTTAAATTACTTGTACCCCATTTCGTTAGTGCCTCTCTGCCCACAGCGTTATTTATTTAATTTCCCCAACCGGTTCCGGTTTCGTTTCTGCCGCCATTTTTGTTGTTGTTGTGCCTCGGAGCCCGCCCTCTCCACCCCGCTACCGCCTCCCAGCTGCTCCTCCCTCGCCCCTCCCCCCTCCACTTTCCTCATATGACAGATGCTTTCCCGCGCAGCGGTCGCGCCCCATGCGCGCCAAAGGTAAGCCCGTCTACGCCCGTCCGCGCCTGGACCGCGCCCAGCGCCAGACCCCCTGGTCCTCGCAAATCCCACTCCACCCGCATTTCGTATGACGCTGCTACCCTCCTTGCCCTTAACCCTGGACGCACACCACAATGCTGCGAAGCCGCCCCGGGACACACCCATGGACCCTTCACCTGCCTATCCTGCAAATTCGCCTGCATCAGGACCCACACCAAATCCACAACCTCCAAACACAGCTCCGACTCTAACCACCTGAAGTGCATCCTGCTGAATACCCGCTCGGTCCACAGACACGCCACTGAACTCTGGGACCTACTCGACACTGCATCGCCGGACGTCGCATTCCTTACAGAAACCTGGATGAACGCCTCTTCAGCCCCTGACATCGCCATATCCATCCCGGACGCTTACAAGATCATCCGAAAAGACCGCACCAACCAAACAGGAGGAGGAATCGCCATCGTCCATAAGAACACCATCCGAATCACGACCAGCTCTGACGATAACCTCACGACCGCCGAACACCTTCACTTCCAGATCCACACTGACCCCAGGACCACACTTAGAGGCACCCTCATCTACAGACCACCAGGACCCCGCACACAATTCAACGAAGACATCACTGACTTCATCAGCCCACATGCCCTCGCCTCCGAGAACTACATTCTTCTGGGAGACCTCAACTTCCACTTGGAAAAGAAAAACGATAGCAACACCACCACCCTTCTGGACAACCTGGCCAATCTCGGACTCAAACAACTTGTTGACACCCCCACCCACCTTGCCGGACACATGCTCGACCCTATCTTCTCCTCCAGCAAACACATCTCCTTCGATCACACCACAGCTCTCCATTGGACAGACCACAGCTGCGGTCACTTCAGCTACAAAAAGACCACAACCCACAACCCCGCACAACCTATTCCACGAAGAAACTGGAACAAAATCACCACCGACCAACTCTTCACATCGCTTAACCCCAACCCACCTACAATATCATCGGAGCCAAACCATGCTGCCACCAAACTCACACAATGGATCACTGACAGTGCTGACGAATTAGCACCCTTGAAAAACCACCAGATCAAAGTAGGCAACAAAAAGGCCCCCTGGTTCAACGATGACCTTAAGAAATCCAAAAAGTTATGTCGTACTCTCGAGAAAACCTGGAGAAAAAACCCAACCACCGACAACCTGACCACCTTCAAGGACGCCTCCCGCAAACACCACAAATTAATCCGATCCACCAAGAAATCAGCATTCAAGGATCGACTCGACAACAACGCCCACAACAGCAAGGAACTTTTCAACATCGTCAAAGAATTTACCAACCCCACCGCCGGCACCAACGACATCACTCCCTCTCAAGACCTCTGCGACTCCTTATCCTCTTTCTTCCACAACAAAATCGCCGACATACATAACAGCTTTGAAAACCAACCCGAGGATCAGTCCACTCCACTCACCTCCGAACCAAAACAGCTCTCTCACAACCTTTGCGCCTGGAACCCAATCACCACTGAAGACACCATCCGCCTGATGAACTCCATCCACTCAGGTTCACCAACCGACCCTTGTCCCCACCACATTTTCAACAAAGCAGACTCCATCATCACACCCCATCTCCGCGATGTCATCAACTGTTCCTTCAACTCCCCAACCTTCCCGGAAAGCTGGAAACATGCCGAACTCAGTGCCCTTCTAAAGAAACCCACAGCAGACCCCTCTGAACTTAAGAACTACCGCCCCATCTCACTCCTCCCTTTCCCTGCCAAAGTCATCGAGAAAGCCGTCAACAGTCAGCTCGCCACCTTCCTTGAATCCAACAATTCCCTCGACCCATCACAGTCCGGCTTTCGAGCCAAACACAGCACAGAAACCGCCCTCATCACAGCTACAGACGACATTCGAACGCTTCTAGACAATGGAGAAACAGTCGCCCTTATCCTACTCGACCTCTCCGCCGCCTTCGACACAGTCTGTCATAGCACCCTCATACAACGCCTCAGCAATGTCGGAATACAAGGAAAAGCTTTGGACTGGATCATCTCATTCCTCGCCGGAAGAACCCAGAGAGTCCGCCTTCCCCCATTCAAATCAGAGGCCACCGAAGTCATCTGCGGCGTACCACAAGGATCTTCACTCAGTCCCACCCTATGCAACGTGTACATGAGTCCCCTCGCATCCATTGCGCGGCAACACAACCTCACCATCATCTCCTACGCAGACGACACCCAGCTGATCCTCTCCCTCACCAAAGACCCAAACACCGCCAAAACCAATTTACACAAAGGAATGAAAGAAGTAGCCGAATGGATGAAGAACAGCCGTTTAAAACTAAACTCGGACAAAACAGAAGTCCTCATCTTAGGACCATCACCCTCTGCCTGGGACGACTCTTGGTGGCCACCGGCCCTGGGCACAGCACCCATACCTACAGATCACGCACGTAACCTGGGCTTCATCCTGGACTCCTCCCTCTCGATGACCAGACAAGTCAACGCCGTCTCATCTTCATGCTTCAACATCCTACGCATGCTCAAAAAAATCTTCTGTTGGATCCCCGCCGAAACAAGAAAGACAGTCACCCACGCACTGGTCACCAGCCGACTGGATTATGGAAATACCCTCTGCGCCGGAACCACTGCTAAACTACAGAAAAAACTCCAACGCATCCAAAACGCCTCAGCCAGACTCATACTGGACAACCCTCGTCAAGCTCACATTTCCGGTCACCTGAAAGAACTCCACTGGCTCCCCGTCAACAAGAGAATAACGTTCCTTCTCCTCACCCACGTTCACAAGGCCCTCTACGACCTAGAACCTAAATGCCTCAACACAAGACTGTCCTTCTACACACCCACCCGCCAACTTCGATCATCCAACCAAGCCCTCGCCGCAATTCCACGCATCCACAGATCCACCATTGAGGGAAGATCCTTCTCCTATCTAGCGGCCAAAACCTGGAACTCTCTCCCCACGCACCTCCGCCTTACCCAGAACCACCTCTCCTTCAGAAAGCAGCTAAAGACCTGGCTTTTCGATAAGTAATGCACCCTCCCTCCCTCAAGCGCCTTGAGACCCTCTGGGTGAATAGCGCGCTATATAAATTCTGGAACTTGAACTTGATCGAAGGCTGAACTAAGGTCCATGAGGGCCAAATGGATCGAACCTTCCCTTGTTTTGGTATACTTGTTTGTCAACAACATAAGGCCCACTGTCCCCCAGCCGTGCCCAAGCCTGAACTGAAACTCTGTGAGAATGTTCCCCTCATTCACCCACGATGCCAAGCAGTCCAAAAAAACCTTCCAAGGACCTTAACCTCGCTGTCCACCTAGGATATAGGACGATAGCAGGCAGGATCATTCCTGCTCCCCTTCTTGAAATCCGACCTACGAGTAGAAATCAGGGTCCTCACGAAATCCTCTGGAACTACCTTGGCCCACTTAAGCCTGCGCCTTAAGCAACAGGAATAACCCCTTCTTCATACAGGGCTCCCGTCCTACCCATGGCACCACTGCAGTTAAAGTGTGCCGAAAGAGGATGATGATCAGGATATGCATAGCATTCCCAGCCTCCTGTTGATTCAAAAGGTTCCCAAGAGAATGGTCTAAAAAAGTGAATTAAACCTAACCCCAATGGGCAAATGCTCCAAGTGGATAAACACTGCTTGTGTTTATTTACAAAAAGGGTTTACCTTATGATTGTCAGATATGAAATACTGGTTTCTGCAAAAAAGGTACATTATGCATAACAGTATCACAACTTTTGCATGCATTTGGAGATGACAAGTTATACTCTTGCTGGCAGCATACAATATATACTACTTGTCCCATGACATGGGTCCGAAAGGGATACTTAGTGCATGGCAACTATTATTTCTTTCTCTCTGTTACTACATTGAGTTGTGCTTACTAGACCTGAGTGAAAATGTAATTACACTGGCATATTTTGTGCAATTTGGGGAATGTAATGTTATGCGTAATATGCAAAGTTTCCTAAATTATACCAGTCGCCTAATTATAACAATGTTCACAGTAAAAATATAGCACTGAGTCTGAGAAAAATCTGAACAACTAGAACGTGAGCCGCTGTTGTTTACGACAATTGTGTTTCCTGCTTTTTTAGTGCAAGATATGTCCTCAGATAAACAATTGACATAAAGATGCATTTTGCACTAAAATATAGTGATAAATGAGAAATCTGCATTTTGCATAATAACACATAAATTGTCGTAATTTCCTTTAAATTTCGTAACATTACTTAAAAGAAAATTACACACATTTTGCACACCCTAGTACTTAGCTGCTGTGATAGGTGCAGGCCCAAATTTGCCTATAATGCTTTGTCTTCTGACAGCTCCAGGCAAGAACTAACTATCCACCATCTAATGAAAGGGGAGGGTGGTGGGTCTGTGCTGGGTCCCCCATCTATTAATGTTGATACATGTCTCCAGTTAGCCAATCACAACTTGAGGTCACACTACTTCCGGCGGATTCAACCTTGGGGTTCATTATTCTGATTCCCTTGACCCTTCAGTGGATGTGAGTCTAGATCTGATTTTGAATGGCTTCCACAACCTTCAGTGAAGCTTTGATACTGGTTTGCCCTGGTGCTTTTTGGATCTCCGAGGGACAAGTCTATCTCTCCTTCGCTCTCTTGGACTACTGCAAGTGCATTTCCTGGTTCTGTGATGTCACCATCATCCCCCGATGGTATACTGTTTTACCTCTAGGAACGTCACCTTTTTTGACGTTCCTGTGGCGATAGGGGCTTAGCCTTATTTACAAGGCAGCATTAAGCCACTTGGCTTGACGCTACCTTGTAAATAAGGCCCCCTTTCATGCAATGCTTTGCGTGAAAGGGGAGGGCAATGAGTGTTGTGATGGGCGTTCCACCGCAACTACCATTGATTCTGACGCTGCCTCCTATTTACAAGGGAGGTGTCAATAGAAGGCAGCGCCAGAATTAATACCAGGTAAAACCTGGTCTTAACTTGGCGAAGCGAGGAGAAATGTTTAATTTCTTCTCGTTTTTGCTGTTTTCAAGTGTGCTGCATTGTGCAGCACACATGAAAACAGCAAAAGGCCAATCACTGTTTATGTACAGGTTCCTGCACATAAACAATAATATTTTTTAAATGCCATTTTGCAACTTCAGTGTGTGCTGCATTAAGCAGCACACATAGAAGTTACACAATAGCATTTAAAGATTGTTTATGTGCAGGAAGGGACACCTTCCTATACAGAAACAATCTGACCCTGCACGCTGACACCCTTGCACTATGGTGCAAGGAAGAGTGCCTGCATTGGCGCTAAGCTGCTAAACTGAGCACCATCGCAGGGGGAAACATGGGGCTGCACCATATTCTTGTAAATATGGTGCAGCCCTGTGTTTCTGAAGTGGCAGAGCATATTGTTATGCCAAGGAGGCTTATGACACGCTCTGCTACTTCCCCTTGTACATGTAGCCCTAAATTCGTCTGATGTTGCACACACCAGGAGGTCGGGCAACTGCATCCAAATTACAACTTGTGACTCTTTATTTTACAAATGTGCTCTTACCTAACATACAGTTTGGCTAGTTGCATGTTACACGTCAGTAAAATCTGCAAATTCTGAATCACAACATGATATTCAAATGCCAGGGCCTTAGTCCTCAGTTTGTAGCCACAATTGTATGACTGCGCTCACCCCAGGAAAAAAAACCTGCAAACAAGCAATCACAAAAAGTATCCAAGCAGCACTACTATCTGATTGTCATAGAACTGTGCATCTTAAATATCTAAAAAGCACATATATAATGTTTTTCACAACCAGCAAATAAAGTAAGCCTGCACAAAAGAAATTGAAGGAAGTGATTACAACACACCATTACAACACACACAAAATTAAGCATAACAAGTTAACTTATTCTAAGCAAAACAAATGCAGGACGTTACAAAATGGGAGGAATATACCCAGTGAAACGTGGCAGAACACCAACTAAATGTTCCCACTAGAGATAACGGTCGGATTGCCATGAATGCACAACAAATCACAAAAATTTGAGGGGTCTCCAAACCTGTCCTGGAGGGCCGGATCCATGCCAGATTTTGTGCATATCCCCAATTAGATACATGTAGTTATTTTAAAAATCTGGCATGGCTCCGGCCCTCCAGGACCGGTTTGGAGAACCCTGATTCTAGGCGCACTCACCTGCAACGTCAAAAGAAGTGATTATGTTACTAATTCGCATTTTCATCAACATGTACAGATAATAACATACCCTGGGGGCTAATCTGTAGAACAGAACCTGTGAATATTAGTCAACCTTACCGAAAATCAGAACACACAGAAAAGGGAACTTTCAGAACAATACTGGAGTACTACATTAAATCGAGCAGGAAAGTAATCAGAGATTCAGCCTCAACAAGGAAATTATCCATACACTTCTACAGCTTATCATCCCCGATCATTCTTCACCCAAGAAAAAAAGACTAATGATGCAATCACTGACAACAAAATACTGTGCAAAGCAATATGCTTTGGACAGCAAAATGAGGCATAGTCTTCATCGCACAACCATGTATGGTCAATTCTACAGGACAACTCACCAAAGTGCTAAGTGGACTTTATCTCACACCACTCCAGATATGCAAGAAATCAGAGAATTTGAAGACCTCAATAGCATGTGCCTCACTGAAGAATATACAAGTGGGAACCACAGAGACATGCCTACAGATCAACAAGTGCAACTGGGTACATTTCTGATGACGCCACATCAATTTGAACCAGAAAGCATACCTCAGACTCAATGTCCAGCTGGTATGTGATTGAGACCCAGGATTCACATGCTTTACCACAGATTCTGGATGTGATCTTCCAG
The DNA here is from genome assembly GCF_964261635.1 of Lissotriton helveticus. Taxonomy (NCBI): domain Eukaryota; kingdom Metazoa; phylum Chordata; class Amphibia; order Caudata; family Salamandridae; genus Lissotriton; species Lissotriton helveticus. Next base: position 899,046,323 of record NC_136063.1, on the reverse strand, counting down.
GCACAATGTAGCCACCCGAGAAGCCAGTGAGGGGTCCACAAACAACAGGGCCTGAATTAATAGACTATAGGTATGATCAATTCTGACTCAAAGTCAGCAGCTTCGATGATGGGAAATTTCGTGAGACTTGTTTCTTATCCAACTTATTAATGAAGTCTCTAATCTGCAAACATTTAAAAAGTTTCTCTATTGTCAAGCCAAAATGTACTTGTAGCTTACTGAACAAGCATAGCTCACCACCATCAAATAATTGTCCAAGTCTTGAAATACCACTTAGTTCAACTCTTCTGCCCATGTTATCATGAAATATTACAGGAAAGGTATGAAAGCCCCATAGGAGTCTATACCGATTAAAGCTAGTGATAAGTGATGCCAGTTCTCCTCTTTAGTTGCTGCCACACCTGCTAGGGCCTGACATTGAAATGCAACTAGTAGGCCTGCAGTGTTTTAAACCTGTCTCATGCCTGCCATTGCAAGGGCTGTGTGTGCAGTTTACTGCCACTTTAACTTGCCATTTTAAACCACTTGCCAATCCTTAAACCCTCTTTTATTACACATATGTCACCACTAAGGTAGGACCTAGGTAGCCCTAAGGGCTGGGTGCTGTGTAACTAAAAGGTAGGACATCTACTTTTAAGTTGTACATGTCCTGGTAGTGATAAACAGCGAAATTCGTTTTTCACTACTGTGAGGCCTACATATCTCATAGGCTAGCATTGGGAGTTCCATTAAAACTATTTTAAGCTCTAATTCTTGATTAGAAAGGAGTAGCTGCATCATGTTTCATATCTTAGGAATGGTAATGATAAATCTTCTGTACTGGTAAAGTTGTATTTAATATTACTGTTTTAGAAATTATTCCAGAAAAAAGTGGACATTTCTCAGCTCTGTGTGCCTCAAATACACATCTGGGATGTGGCATAGCTACACTTTGTGCATTCCCTCTAGACAGCCAAAAACACAGGACGGGTGGATATGACACAGAACTCATCTGCATTCAGCTATATTCCGATAGCTCTTCCTGGGCAGGAATCAGGAGGGGGCTGACACACCTAAATAGGCAGTGTCCTGCTCACACACAAAGGGCTGATTACCCCCGACACACATGGCTGGGATGAAACAGGACATGTGCATTTCAAGGGCCTGCTTTGAAGACACCTCACTTTAAAAGCGCACTGGGGTTCTGACCCAACCAGGCCAGTACACTACTGGACCTGTGAAGAACACTGCCAGGAGTAGGAACTGCTCTGCTACAAGGATTTCCACTTTGTCTGACTGCTGCTCTGAAGGAACTGCTGTCCGCTTTCCAGTACTGCCCTGTTGCCTGCAGATCTCACCCTGGTGAGGACAAGGACTGGACCCATCCCACCTGAACCCAGAGTGGCTCCAGGGACTTGCTGGCTTGCCTCCTGTTCTGAAGTCTCAGGACCATCAAAGACTTCCTACAACAGCACCTTGACTCTGCCATCATAGTCCTTCCCTGCAAGCCATTCCTGGCCCTTGAAAATTGATTCTTGCTGTCCAAAACCATCAGAACCCACACAGTGATGACAATGCACAATTAGGACCTGTTGCACTGCCCTTTGACTCAAATGAAGGAGCCGAATGACGACATTGCCTTGACTGAGTGTGTCGCTCGACGGCGTTGAACAGCGTGGCTTGATGACACCGCAGCCCCTGCATCATAAAGGTTTGACACCAAGGCCTTCATTGACTGAGCAGATCAGCGCCGATGCTTCGCCTCCATCCATGGGATAAATGATGACGCAGCCCCTCCTCTACTCCTTGCATCGAGTCTTCGATATTGGTGCTTGCTCCATACAATTTACTTTGTCAGCAGGACCTGCGTGAGTCCTGTAGCTGGCCTGCCCTCCATCGCAGTCAGCAGAACTTTGGATTTGCCTTGGTCCAGCTCGACCTGAAGTAACCCCTTAGCACTTTTGACTTTTAAGTGCTAATTTTTTATTTGAACTCTGGTTCTTCTTATTGGATTTTCATTGTTTTGTTCTTGATTTACTCATAAAAATACACTCTATTTTTTAAACTTGTGTGGAGTATTTTGTTGTGGTGTTTTCATTGTGTTACTGTGTATGTGCATTGCTTAAATACTTTATACATTGCCTCTTTAGATACGCCTGATTGCTTTGTGCCAAGCTACCAGAGGGTGAGCACAGATTTTCTTTTAGTGTGTATCTAGCTCACCCTGACTAGAGTGGTGGTTCTTCTTATACACGGTGCATACTCTGCCACCAGAAACCCCATTTCTAACACCCTATAGGGCCCTTTACTATTAAAGGATGCTATAAGTGATGGACGGTCCATAGGATAACATGGGCTGGAATCTGGACAAACCCGAAGTTGGTAGTTCCATTATGGTACTGCCTAAATATGTCATGGTTGGTATCAAATACCATGCCTTATCACCACTGACATGAACCTCGAATCAAGGATGATGTACCTTCCACTCAGGTGGCTACCTAAGAGGTTGCCCACCTGGTCACCCCAGTCTCTCTGTGCACTGGTTGGCACGTCTGCAATTCCTGTGCTTGCTCCCACCAAGACAGAATTTTGACCTCCTGCCAGGCACTGTGATCACTCCCATGAGTCATGAACAATGGACTGGGCAGGACGGAGGTCACACCTCCTCCCAGGCAGGCTAGTGAAGTGAGATATTAAGGAGGTGAGCTTCAAAGGCATCACTGCCTCTGATATGCATCAGCTCTGACTTCCGGAGGAGGAAAGAGTCCTCCACCTGCCCCAGGCACGTATGCACCTGGGCAGTGGGGAAATCAGATAGTCAAGGAGGTGTACATCCCCAGAAGGCTAGCCACAACCTCAGAGTGGGCAGCCTGGTGTACACTGGAAGACGGTTTCTGCCATTTTTAAAAGTGCCAGAATAGAGGGTTCTGGGTAGAAAAGGTGACCCAGACCCACAGATGTGGTCATCTCAGGGGTGGATTAGTTATAGGGTCGAGCAGCCCATTGGCTAGTTGATCTCATATGCCTCATCCTCTTAACTCTAGGATTTAGGGATACCTCTTATAACAAAACCTTTGTTCTGAACAACCTGCATCAAAGAGGAGATCCGTGCCTGCTACAACAAGCCTTGCACAAGGCAAAAGAGAGATACCGTGCACCTGTGGCAATGCTCCTAGAACTGCGGGACCTGCTCCTGAAACTGCCTCATTAAGACGTGTCCAGGGATATTGCTTGGTTCCCCCAGGCAAAGGGAACGCTGTGAATGCCTGATGCAGCCTCAGATTTCCTTGAACTAGTGGTACTAGTCCCCTGCAAACTACAGGTAAAATAACACTCATTGGGCCTTCAGATGGAACACCCTAATCCATATGGGCTATTGCTTTGTGGGAACTTTAGTCCTGCTTTCCATGAAACTAGAGGCAGATACAGTGTTCCCAGGGCCACTGGGCGTCCAAGTACCTTTTTGCTCTACTTACCACTTCCAAGGGGTGTTGGCCACTAGTCAGGCAACTGACCCATTTACTCGATGCTGCACCTTGAGGGAACTCTCTCTAAACTTCAACCAAAGAGAGCAACCACCCTATTGCTGTGTTTTTTAATCTATCCCCCGCAGCACCATTTCAGAGGTAAGAGCAGCTCTCCAGCTTCTCCAGTTCAGCACAAGTGTCAGCCAAGACAACTCTACACCCGTACTCCATGGGCCAGGTAAAATTGAACTGACTGTCGTGATTTGATCCTGGGACCCGAATCACCGTTGCCCTGCAAGGATGCTTCACAACTTGACCTGCAAGTGACACATTCTCTCTAGTTTTATTTCCCATTGATCACACTGATAAAGTTTCACTGTATTTTTATGTTGCACTGATTTTATATTGCTTCAAAAATCTATAACTCTAATAACATGAATGCAATTACATTCATTTTGGTGTTTAAATTAAGATACAAATACACGCTAATTTTATAAATTAATGTCAGATTTCTTTGAGTAGGGTCAATTACTTACTGTCCATGTTGGTTCTCTTAAATACTTAATACAGGTTCCTCTAGTAAAGCCTGACTGCTCTTTGCCACACTATCAGGACTGAGCTAAGGATTTGTTAGTGTGAATCCAAGGCCCCTTTTGGGGTTTGTGACAGTATTGCATGGTGAAGTCTAACCAGCATCACCACATAGTACTTCACCTTCCTACACAGGTAATAACTGCACATACAATTCTAAACGTGTAAGAAACCTCAGGTTGTTATTAAGATCTCTTGGAATCTCCCAGCTACTACCACCAGAAATGCCCTCAGATTCATATCTCCTCCTTGGATCCTGGCCAACAGTGTTAGCGCACTAGACCCACCTACTTCATCCAGTAGAGAGCTGGAATGAGGAGATGAATTAGCTAAAGGGCTGCTCTGGGGCATCTACAACAGTTGAAACCAGAAGGAGGGGGTACGGCATGAAACAGATACAGTCTGCACATGAGTGATCTATGTTCTTTCCCTTGTGCAGTTGGGAGGATTTTAGCTTGGGGAGTTTGGTGCATTGAGGCAGAAGTGGTGGCTGGCTGGATGTATACGTACAACACACTGCTTCCTGTATTTTGTATTTGCTTGCATTGGTGTCACCACACAGCTCCTGTATCTGTATGATTACGGGAGATTGATGATAGAATATTGAGATTATGTCCCTCTGTTTCTATGTAGATCCCTGGTGTGGTCGCCATTGTGCCATGGCCTCTTTTCTATTTATGTCTGTGTGTATATGTTTCTGAGAGTAGGTGTGTGTGTGTCTGTGTTTCAGTGTGCATGTGTGTTTGTTTTGTGTATATGTGGTTTTTTTCAGCAGAATGGGTGTCAGGTTTAAATGCAGGGCCATGTAGAGGCTCATTTATGGTGCTTTTGTGAAGTTTAATACACAAGTATTACGTTTGTTTTTTCACTTGGTAGCTTAATGAGTGTGCTCTATTCATCAGTGGATATTACCAGTACATGTTCTTAATTTGTACTGACACTGTGGCTTGTGTGCACATTGAAGGTTTTCATGATAGCACGTTTTCCTTTGTTGAAGCACCTTAAATCAAGAAAACAACAAAAGAGTGACTGAAAAATTCCTACGGAATATAACAGCACAGGGAAAAACCTAATTGTTTAAAAGAACCCTCACTCACCAAGCTAGTTGGTGACATGCTTCATCATTGGCTTCCCACCAGAGAGGCAGAGTGCCTCCCTGGTGTGCTACGATGCCTGAATTACAGCAGAGAAGGTTTTTTGTGAAGGAATGTGAGTGTAGTCGGTAGTGCAAGTTTTAAAAGGTGGCTGGTTCCATCCAGAAATAACTTTAATGGTGGAAAACCAGTGACTGTTAAAAGCAGGTGAGACGGACATTGACTGGCTGGTTAGGTTACCCAGGACCGTCAGGTTTAGTACAAGTGAAAAGTGGTCGACATGTTTCTACTTGTCAGTGCATGGATGTTGGTGCCCAGCAGTTGGCTTGTCATTCTATATCACGGATTCTCAAAGTACTGCCCGGGGGACACATGTGGCCCTCCTGACCTTTACGTGCGGCTACTTGGTCACTGGGCTACTGTTTACTCGACTCGCCTCAGTAATAACATAAGCAAGATGATAAATTAAAAGCTGAGTGAAATTAAAGAAAGTAAGTAACTAGGGTGTCCTGCAGCTCTTCAATTTAGCAACACTCATTTTCAAACACAACTTGCATCAAAAGTGTAAACATTTTATAAAATCTTTTCTAAATTCAAAAAGTGTATTTCATGAACATGCAGATCCGTTTCTCCTTAGTACATCAGATCATATAAGCGCATTGAGAAGTATTTTTTTGTTTAAAATGCTACTTTTCAAACGTCAATTTAAAATCATGAATTCTTCCCTCCACCAGGACAACAAAGGCAATATTGAATAAGAGTTAAGTCAATTATATGCTTTCTATCGAGTGGCCTGGGTTCTATTATACACAAAGAAACATTATCATTCATCCAATCAAACACAGTACATCCTGAATTCATATTTCGAGGTCTTCTTATTTGCGATAATGAGGAAAAAGGAGGAAAAGTGAAAACAATTGCCTGGGATCCCAAAATTTGGTAAATGAATCCCAGGTTTTCAGGTTTCACATTGTGCAGTTTATCACTAGTTATGTATCCTTCACTTCCCCTATACCTACCGTACCACAGACACCGCCCGCCAATACTCCTGCACAACCACTACCCTGCTGGCATTATAGTGGCCCTTGGTCACATCACAGACCAAATGTTGGTCCCCGGGACAATATTTGTGAGTAACCATGTTTTATATGGTCTTGCACACGGTTGTTTTGCCTTGCTCGACAAGACCTTCAATGCTTGCCCAAGTGAACGAATGAATGAGAGTGAAATTCTGTCAGCTAGTAAAAAAGAACGAATGATACATTCATTCATTGCCATAGATAATCTTGCTACTAACAAGGAAACCGGTCCTCGGAAGCTTGTTTCCGGTCCAGGGAAGACATGGCTTGGAAGTTCGGGCTGGACTGTTCCCATGAGGCACAGGGTCAGACTGATTTGCATATAGCCATGTCTGGACTGGGGTGGCAGAGTGGGCTAAGGACGGTGATGGATCAAACCCAGATATTTTGACTGGGTGTGAGTGTGTGATTGGTTCAGATGCTCCGTCCATCACCACCCCCTTTTGTACCACTAACAAGGATCCACTAGCATTCCAAACAGGCACCAACCACTGGTGGGTATCAGAACTTGTTTAGTAAGTTCCCAGTTACTCTTGCCTATGGAAGGGGCTTGCATCGCACCTGCGCTTGTCACATAGAAATTGACAGAATGGATCACAAAATGACTGAAGCTATCCCTTGTCCTAGGTAGTACGTTAAGGCAGAACTTTGAGCAGACAAACTGTTACCAAGGTGTTATGAACAGGTGTTCAGAAGTGGTAATATGTTGTAGTATTTATTTAGATATGCCAACAAATAATGCTACGTTTCGCCTGTTAAGGAAAATGTCAGACCGTTCTGCATACACCATACCAAATAACAAGGAGGTGACGCTTTTAGAATTCATTTGCATCGAAAGCATTCGAAACAAGTTAGACAATATTAAAAATAAGAAAATGGCGAGAAGGTAAAACCTCAGCTCTCAAAAATGAGTTATTTAACCAAATAAGATAGGTTTAAATGAAACACTACTGTGAACCGAGACCTTCTTAAAGCGTTGGAGACCATAGCAATTGCTTTATTGAAATCAGGCTTATTTGTTTGGTGATTTTAATTACACTGTTTGCCATTTTATTAGGAAGATTGTTTTCACGATACTTGTCAATCTTACTGTTTTTCTTTATGCTGCATTTGAAAGTACTTCCTAGCACATTACAGGAGCGATTGTTGTGGATTTACCCAAAATCCCGGCTGCCTGGCTCATTTCTGGTTATTGCCCCTTCCCAGACTATCTTCACAAGAGCCGAGGCATATTATCAAGAACGGCGTTAACATTATCGCCGGTTTAGCGTCAGAAACTGCCGCTAAAGCGGCGATAATGGGCTTGATAATATGCCCTGGAGAATTCCAATAGGAGCCCATGTTCACACCAAGCCCATTATTGCCGCTTTAGCTGCAGTTTTCTGCTGCTAAACCGGCGATAATTTTTAATGCCGTTCTTGATAATATGCCGCCAAATGCCATTGAGAAGTTCCTCAATGTGAGGGCGACATCCACAATATACTCATTTTGTTCTTTCATTATACCTTTCCTGTAATATTGTTCCAAACGCCACTCTCTAGCTTGATGCATAAAGGATTTTACTCATCTGTTTGTTTACAACTCAGCCATAAATTGCTCAGGCGATTTAGAGTACTTGAGGGTGGTTTAATGGTGTGATTTGTTTTGAGTGTCCTATTGGGAACACCTCAGAAATCTGTGTGTTTTAGATTTTATGTAGCATTCTGAGCTTGTAATGAATTCTTAACTGTACTTGCCACTTGGGTCATGTTTAGATTAGCTACACTCCCCATGAGTCAGCAGGTGAGCGCTCAGGGGCTGATCTTTCCAAGGATGAATTAAAGGGTAAAATATGCTGAAAATATTTTCCTGGAATGGCGATTGCTTGACTTACTTTGTGTTTTGTTGTGGATAGCATTTTACCAATCTTATTGTCCGAGCCTTAGCCAGAAAACAGAAATTGGATCCGGAAATGTGGAGTGTTATTGGTGAAATATGACTTTTTAAATTGTGAATGTGCATCCTTTACATAGGAGCCTATGACAGTGTGGATACATCCTAGGGCATTAGAATATATAAGTATTTGGGCCAAAACCACACTTTGACCTTAGTCAGCCTGGTCTTTTGGAAATCATTTGGACTGTCTACTGAAAAACGTGTAAAATTAATGAGTTTATGCACTTGCTATAAAGCCATTTATAAAAATAAAATAAAAAACAGAGATCAAATGCAAACTAATGACTCCTTAACAACCTGCTTGTACTTTTTGCTCTGCCTTTTTCTTTTTAGTAGTTCTTTCTAAAGTCTGAAGGCTCTACGTTTCATCACAGAGCAGCTGATCGTTCAGAAATCTTTGTTATCCTCAAACTAATGTAGTTAGCTTACTAGATTTCGCAGTGTTTTTATTTAGCGCCAGGATGTCCTTCGGGGAATTATTTGCTTTATAATCATTAAAACGGGGTATCAAGGGGACTGTTTACAACTGTTCTCTCTTTCCTTGAGCAGAATTGCCTGTTTGGTCATCACTTCACGGAAAGGCGCCTTAAATTTAATGCAGCACTAAACGAAAATGTGTTCTCGTGTTCAAAATCAACAACAGTAAAGCACCTCATCTGCATCTTTCAGCTGCTCAGAGGTGGTACTTAGTTTCACAGAGCATCAATAAATGCCATTTCCATTCAACTGATAGGCAAATCAATAAAATGTGCTTTCCAGTGTGAGCATTGATTATATTGATTTCCTGCTAGGCCATTTAATTACTTTCAGTTCTTAACACAAAAGAAGGATGCGGTAAAATGCATAACATGCTTAAAATGCCAATTTAGGTGGTGTTCCTAATTCGCAATCCTATGAGATTTTTATAGCCAAATATCTTTCATCCCTCCACTGCTTCATTGAAACAGTATAGACTTTTACAAATGTAAACCGTAGGTCTACACAATCCTTTCCTTTCAGAATTCATTAGTTAGTTCATTTTAATAATTATACTCGATGGCTGGTTGGGGTATCATTTAATACCATAACATTTTGTACTTAGCCATTATTTCTGTAGTTGTAGCTGTTGCTTACATAATGTATAAGATAGCTCCCATCTCATCCTACAATAAAATATGCTTTGAGAGTAATTGTTCTCGGAAAACAATTAGTAATGGTATTATCCAGTGTAAAAGAAAATAGAAGATGAGCAAATTAAGTCATGGCGGGCCAAGGGCCTTATTAAGCATTGTGCTCCCCGACACTACAGGCGTGTGCAACCAGTAGGTGTACCCCAGGTCCACTATGGTATTAGAAAAGGGGCCTTAGATGCCGGGGCCACCCCTTCTGTAATATTAATAGCGCTGGTGCACATGCAGCGACAGCGCTATCTTGTGACGACTTTCTGCATTTGAATGGGGGCATGCCCTATGCAAATGAAGGAATCACTTTGCCTCTGCACATGCGTCCTATTACACATGCAGACGCAGAGCCAAACAGGCCCTTATTAGGCACACTAACTGTGCTTCACAAAAAGGTGGTAAACTGTCAGTGCTCCCCCTGAGGGCCACCCTCTGAAGGGTGCAAAGGGGTTCCTATGGAATCATTTTGCCTCTGCACATGCGTCCTATTACACATGCAGACGCAGAGCCAAACAGGCCCTTATTAGGCACACTAACTGTGCTTCACAAAAAGGTGGTACACTGTCAGTGCTCCCCCTGAGGGCCACCCTCTGGAGGGTGCAAAGGGGTTCCTATGGACCTCCCAGGCATCTCCCCGCAGGTAGGCGCAGTCAGTCACTTATTTTTCAATCAGGCGGATCTATGTCCCCACTGTAAAGGGCAGGCGGTTTTTGTCTGCACTGTGAAACATTGAGCTGCTCCTATTTCACTAAATGGGCAGCCCCAGGACAGCCTCAGGTTACTGGCTACCCTGGGGTCAGTTCACTGAATGTAATCGGCTACACTCTGACTGTTTGCTCTTGGAGCACCTGCTTAAAATTGCGCCATGACTGAAACTGGGACAGTATGTCAATTACACAGTAATTGCAGGATGTATTAAGTTTTGGGTTGCAAAAAGTGGTCACAATTTACGAGTCTTCTTTTGTGACCAGGGGCAGATGTCCAACCAGTATTTTTGTGGTCAGTAAATATTTTGCAAACAAACATATGTATTATTTGGTTGGTTCACATAATAAAAATTCGGAGCGGGTCACAATCAAACCTACTACATTTACTATTTATAAGGCAGGTTGGAAATTGTGACTTACTGTGATAGGTGGCCAATCAAAGGGATGCTGGCCTGCTGGGGGCACAGACCACAATGCCTGTGATTGCTTAAAAAAAAAAGGAAACTGGGCTGCTTTTTTGTTAAAAAAAAGTTTGCTTTTTAAAAATGTGTCTGTAAGAGTTGACAGTGGTCTCCATTCAACATAATACTCTATTGGCCATTAACATTGATGTTGAATAAATGAAGAAACAAAATATTTGCCTAATATATCACTCATGTGCACGTTCTAAGTCACCTCGTAGGTTATACCTGCCAAAAATTGATGTGACACCTTTCTTAGGCATTTTTCTGTCATTTAGAAAATATTTTTAAATTATGATCAGCAAAACAATTTCCCAATCGCTTCTTAACAAAATAATATATATGTAGATATACATTTTGATGAAAAAATCATTCACATTTATGCAATTGTGAGATTTTACTAGATTTATTTTGACAACATACATCACAGTAGTTTTTCATTATGTAAAGTCTACATTTCAAGGCATGAGCTTCAAATATTTGCAATGTGTTTGCCTTGCCTTGAGCTTTAAGAACAATTTTTTCAAAAACTGTTTATTTAACAAACCAGCCATGTGAATCTTCTAAGGAAAGGTTAGTAGTTGACTTCCAATTTTTTACAGTAATTGTTCTTGCCTTCATCGTGCCTAAACTAAATCTAATGCTTTCATTTACGCATTGCAGGTATTCAAATGTTCTCCTACAATTAATGTTCTATATCTTTCTGGAATTTGATGTTATCCAGAAACTGGTATAATAAAACTTGTATCTAAAAATATTACATTTATAAAATAGATTATAAACGTTTGTGAAAGTAAAATTATTTTGTGAGTTGTGCATCATAAACACAATATCAAATCAATTTCATGATTAAATATAGATTAGTAATGAAAAAATAGAATACATATTCACTTTAAGATGGCAGTAGTTATACATGTTGGATTATGGTGCAACAACACAGAAGGAGGAAATGTATTAATGAGGACAAGTTCAATTAAAATCAGGAAAGCTTGCTGGAGACAGCAAGGAGATTTCTGGGCAATTACATGGTAGTAGGTACCTGTAACATTAAAAGTTCTGTTGGTTTTGGGGAATGTTCGCTCACAGGTCAGCAGCTGGGACATGTGGTTGAGCCCTTTGAGGGAAAAATAAGAGGATGTTGAAGGGGGTTTTCTCTCCATATAGAGAAGCTGTTGCAGGGGTGGGTGAGTGATGCGGATAAAGAGTAGAGTTAGTTAGCAGTGTGAGCCCTTCAAAGGCAAAGAAACTAATGAAGGTTGCAGGGGTGTAGCCCTGCAGGAGAAGGAGAAGGAAACATCAGTCAGGATTTGTGCCCCCTCCCCGATGAAGAGGAACAAGGGATGGGTCGGAGTAGTCCCATAATCCAACAGAATAGAAAGAACAGTAGTTGCAAAAAAACAGTAACAAAAGGGAAAAGCATTTTTACATTTTTGCAAAGTGGGTTTACAACAATGCATTCAACAACATTTTTACTGGAATTTTTAAGACAAATTTTTTAAACATGATTTAATCTTATACAACCAATGAACTGTCAATGTTAAAACCTATATTAAATGTTTTCAGTCCACTACTTATATACTAATGCTTTATGTTTCATGCTAGCGAGATACCACAGAAAATATGCTTCGCTTAATGCTCCATTACTAGACATCTGATGAGATAGTAGCTAGATTATTCTTATTTTGGAAAAGCATAAATATGTCTAAACATAAAGAAAGGAATCATTTCATGAGAATCGACTGTTTTATTGTCGACATATGCCTCTTGTTCCAATTTTTCCAAAATATTACATTCTTCTCATTTAAATTAGAGGGTTAAATCAATACCTGTGTTGCTGAGGCACTGCAACTCCAAATCAGCAAAGAAATTATCATAATAACGATGTATACTTGAAAAAAGAAGGGCAAGTACACTATATAAGGTTTAGAATGTAATACATATTCAAATTATATTAGAGTATTTTAGGAAGCATGATTCTTTTACTATTTCCCAAAATCTTTGTCACTTCCTCAAGGACAAAAACATTACAAAGGTCATTTTATTTGTGAACCATCAATGATTTGTCAGCAATGTAATGGAGATTGTTTTTCTACAGGAGCATGCTTTAATTCATTTAAGTAAGTGTGACGTAATCAACTCTTTATTTCAACCAAAGAAGAATACAAATATGAATCTGAATCTGAAAAATACTGCCTTAAGTGCTTGAATTGAAATTCATATTCATAGATAGTTCACAAAAAAGTGACTACAGCCTGTAGGAAAATGCAAAAATGTTGTTAAACACATGTAGACAGTTTCAGAACTGGGCTTACAAACACCGTAAAGCAATTTGAATATGTGCTTTTAAAAGTCTCTGTTCTTTTATATATGTAAAACAACACAACATGTTGCTACATGATAGAGCCCCCAGCATTCTTTTAGTTTAAAAAAAGTCTGTAGCACTGTCTTCTGTTTTACCAATGTATATTCAATTGTTACAGCATTATAACTGCTTTTGTATTTGGGAAAGTGGACAGAGAGAACGTTTGCACAGTTATTTCAAGTAGTTTGCTTCTCTGTTCAATCTAACTCGGATTCGCATCCAGATTTGATCTACAAAAAACAGCAGTCTGCTCCTAAGATAGTGCCCTATGGTGATTCGATAGATTTGTCAAATCAAATCTACATATGCAAATGCCCATCTAAGTTTTTTTCAGACTATCCTTTCTGTGTTTACCACCCCATATGAACTTAACAAACAATTTAGCTAGATTTACCAGACTTTCGCACAACACAGCAACACACCTTGCTGCACTGCATGAATGGGAGAGGGCAGGAATGTGCCATATTTAACTCTCTATGACACATTCCTGTCCTACGCTTGTGCTGGCGCACAATATGCTGCCTTGCACCAATGCAGGAACCCTTGTGCGGTGGTGCAAGGGAGCCTGTGATGTAGGCAGAATTGTTTTCTGGCAAGAACAGACTTTTGCTGCATTGCATTACTCCAGATTTACTAACCACCGCAGGTGCTTTTTATGGCCTTTTGTTGCTGGTAAATCTGACTTCACCTACCTTGCATGACACAAGGGCAATGCAACACTATGATGAATATTACCCTAAGTTTCAATTTACAGTAGAAAATATCTCAATACATAATAAACATAGTCGAAATTAGCATTTTTATCGTACTACATTTTCTTACGTTGATAATTTCAAGGGATTACACCTTTCTTGAATCAGTTCCAGACCTTCAATAATTCTATGCATGATAATCCTAGCCCAATATAGTGATTACTAAATTTGTTTTTCTACTTTTCAAAGCAAAAATTGTATTGACTTATTTACTAAACAATGCCAGTGTTTTTTTTATTGCTCACTGTTTATCTAAAACTGTACCATTCACTTGACCGGTTAATGCTATCTACCAAAGCGTACATAGAAATCTCTGACTGTTATGTCTTGTTACTTATGTTATCTCAAACGAGGAGGAGATCAAACTGCAATGTGATGTACAGTGTAGTAATGACATTAAATCCTGATTAGAAAACCAAAAACTGTTTTAAATAAAGTTGCATCAAATCTATCGGTGTGACCCTAACATTGAAACCAGAATATCTATGTCAGCGAATTATGAGTGCAAAATATTACATTCAAAATATTGACAGGTAAGTTCATATAGATTTTCTTTTCCTAACTCAGCATGTATGTACCTACACAGTAGCTTCAATGTTCATTGATGTGTAGTTGTAAACAATAAATCTATACTTCACAATATGCATTTACCTTTTGATATTTTGTCCATTGATATTCTATCCTCGATATTCTTGTACCACAATATTCTGGGGCTCAGTATTGAGCAGTACTATCAAATCCATCATAGGCTTGTTTCGGATCTAAAGCTGGCACTACAATTACATCATCACATTTTGTGATAAATACATCAGAAGTAGCAACAGTCTTACTTTAACACTTCCAGTTTTCCTTTAAGAAAAAATCAGTTTGACTAGTGCACTGTTATAGCACCCACTTCAATGAAAACAGTCCTTTAATTATGATCACAGAAGGACAAATCTTTCCTTTTTTAGCAGTACTCTAATGTACCCACCTGAAATATTGAGTTCTTCTAAAATTTGTATTAGCTCACACTTATTTTTGACAGCTATTTTTTTAAACTACTGGTTTCCCACAGCGTTCTGGCCATACATCTATGAACTTCTACGAATCTGTTGTAATTTTGCCTCTCAAAGTTAAGGCTAATATTTCCACATTAATGTTGCAATGTACAATGTGGGTATATATTACCTAACTGGTATATCACCATTGCATTTATTATCTAATTTGTTATTCTTTGTAAGTGTATGCATTATGAAAGCATGCATTGAAAATAAAAAATTAATGTAGCTGTATTTCGTTGTAGTGGGTGGTTGCAATGGGTAATATCCAATTTCATATGAGTGTTCACCGAGACACCTGCCACAGCTATTTTTGTTATCCGTATGCATAACTTCCTCATTGCCTGTATTATTAATTAATACATCGGGAAAATGCAAACACTTTATAATTTTTCTTTTCTGTTTTTATGTTCTCTAATGCAAACAATTTACTAATGCCAACCACTCAAATTAAAATTGAGCTATGTAAACAACACCTAAACGAATAGTATTTAACATGATGTTGCTCTAAAATCCTCTTAGTTGGTTAGGAAAAGGAGCAATATCAGCCATTGTTTAAGTAACATCAATTGTTAAGTACTATCAATCATTATATGCTTTAGAAACCATTTGTGACAGGGGGATTGATTTATTTCACTCTCGATGGTTTCCACTTCAAAGGGCCTTTCTTTGGTCACACACAGGTTAGAAGACCCCAGAGAATGACTAGATAGTGCCATTTCACTGCAAATGCCCAGTGCAGGATTTGTCCATGTATAGCGCTGTCATTGGAACATTATTACCAACTGTGTGACAAGCCGAATCACAGAATGCAGATCAGAGGTCAGATTGTTCAATTAAATAACACATGCAGTAGCTTGAACCAAGAAAAGGTTCAGTAACTGCAATAAATAGACAACAACAGTACATTTTATGGAATGTAATAGCAGCACTGGTGATGGCGGCTCTGTCACAATCCACAATGAAATGACTAAGGCTTCTCAACAAGCAAATGTAGTAATCACAGTTCTATCATAATTTGTTCCTCGTGATAAAGATGTGAATAGAAGATAAACAACCAACATGTTCATTGTGTACACTGGAGAAATTTTGGCTTTCCAAATGTGCAAGGAGATCATACCCTGACCCAAATGAAAGTAGCGAAAGCTTAGCAACTACTAACATACATATAACTTTTCTGGAATTTAGGACTAGATAGTTGTCACAAGTCCATGCTTGCATGATGTCACTTACCAAGTTGAAAGTTTGGGAATCTTCTTGCAGATCACCTGATTTATGCAGGATCAGCCGAGTATCTTCGTTATTAAAGTGAAATTCATTTATATCACCAACCCTGTCCATCATGTCCATCATGCATGTAGTGGTTGCATTTAAATGTTACTTGGCAATACATTACTAGGAGATAGATATTACCCACATTTTACTTCTGAGGTTGGAAATTATTTAAATCAGACAATGGAATTTTCAGCCATCTCTGCCCCCCTGATTAGCCATCCCAGCAATATGTTATATTTCTCTGTAATGAAGGGTATAGATATGTCCAATAACACCAGCAAAGCAGCTGACATCTATGAAGATGGATATCCGAGTGAAGACATCTCTTTTTGTCTGCTTTCTTGTAGAATAATTCAAAACTTTTTTCCTGAAATCCCTTCTAAGAAGGTCAGTATCTCTATTAGATTACCATATTATCATATTTTGTTAGTCAAAGGTAAAATGTATCTTAAATGATAGCAGGTACCTTAAAATAAATAGGAGCTTGCACAAAGTTCCCGGCCCATACCTCAACTTTACTCTAGCTCTATTAATTTGTGAGGATCTCTTTCAGTTTTTCCTCACTGAAATCTATATTACTCCTGTAAACAAAGATCATTGTTGCCCTCTTCTTTTTAGCTCTTGGCAGGCTGAAAAGGATGTTATGTTGCAAGACGAAGGACAACCTCTGCCTACTGAAACAAAAGGCATAGTGACTAGTGTATTGCCCCTTTCCAATCCAAAAACACAGCAGTTGTTGTCATTCATGAGAAACCGCAATTTTTTGTTTAAATGTTGTACCACCTTAAGACATTTGTTCTGATAATGTAGGTGGGCAGCCCAGTGCCTAACAATGTTATCCTAAACACCCACTCATTTTGTCATCTAAGTCTCACACATGCATGAGGCATGCCACTGATATTTTCACCTTGCTGTGTTACAGCAAGGCTCTAAAAGCTGTGGCAAACATATATCACATGCACAGCTTTAGAGAACAATAGTGTGCCCAATGTTAATGGACATAGAATACCCTTCTGATTTTTATCAAAGAGATTTGATAAAGGACATTCAAATTACTCTATCAACTTCTGGATCACCCGGTAGTCATGTTGGGTCCCTTCCCAAAATAATCAACTGCGGAGTACCCGAAGGGTTGATGATATTGCTCCCCCTTTGCAATTGGCTCTGATGGCTGATTTTTTCATAGCCCGGAATTTCTGACAACAAATGAACGCAGATGCAAACAGATCTTCCCCGAGCTGCTTTCATAATATGCACAAATATATGCAATGAAACAACTGTAGCTTGACTTCTGGAAAAATGAGAGTCTGTTTATGAACATTTTGGGGTATATTTACTAAGATTTAGCGTTGGGTTTGCATCACAATAGTGATGCAAATTGATGCAAAATCATTTTATCAGCGCAAAATTTGTTTTGCACCCTTTACACCGAACTGTGAAAAAAAGTAATCTAAAGACTCTAAAAGCAACACCTGCCTTAAATTAGGCATCCTCAATCAGTAAAACCTTGCTACATCAGGCTTGAGTTCTCTATAATGGTGCCTGGGGAATGAGAGAGCATAATGTAATATATTGTAAGTCTGTAACCCTAGCACACCAAGTCTACTGTCGACTCCGGTATCTGAGCTCATTCTTCCTAAACTGGACATTTGCAAAGCCCTGTAGAACTGGAAGATGTCTTTTCATCTATTTCATAGCCTAGGTTCTCATATCTGGATTTCTATCCAATAACATTGCTTTCTGGAGGGAGATCACACCCGAAAATGTGCACAAGATTGAAGAGACAGTCCCGCCTATTTCCTCCACCCAACCCAGAACCCAATTTATTTTCCATTGACTTCTTTACTTCGTCACTATACGTTCATTCCATAGTTTTAAAGCCTATGACCAACAACATTTCCTGTTATCCATCCAGCACCAAAGAACTTTCGAGGTACCCCTGTTCTAACTCTTCAATGTCATCTCAGCAAACCAAGATGGCATACCCATATCCAGTTCTTCATGAATCATCTGGCCATTCATAACTTAATAATTATCTTGCTTTCTTGCTGCTGGTAAACATGAACTCTGAGGTGACTCAAAACAGGCTGTAGGTTTTTTTGAAAACTCCAACATAAAAAATAATTAAAATTGTAAGAAGAGGAGGGGTTACTGCAGAGTAGTGTCAATTTACACAGATTCAATAATAAACAAATCTGAGAGAAAGAGTTTTATCACAAAAGAACAGTATTCAACATCCTCTTTTTGACAGTTGCCAAGTCAGAATATCTTTGCCAGATATATATTGTCTGACATGAATATTGTGCCTTTATATCATTGATAAAATATTGTCCCATTGAGCACAGATTTTCAAATATTGGTCAATAGGTTTCTAAACAATGTTTTAAGAAACAATAATTATATCAGGTAATATTACGACTCTGATATACTTGTACCATACCATTTTGGACAGCCTGGTGAATACCAGCTGTCATGAAAATGTAAGTGAACAAGTTTAAAAGAAATTGGTCCTCAGAAGTTTGAAAATGTTTGCTTTTCCCCAGCAAAACAACTTTATTTCACACCATGCTGTCACTATTCCACATATTCTGATCAGGCTCATAAATAGTACTTTCAGGACAATGATTAAATGTAATGCCGGAAGTCATTGTCGTGATAGTCACCAGTTTGAGAGGCTCCACAAGTTGTACCCTCTTTTTTCTAGTCGGATCAGCACATTGTCCTTTAGTTCAAAAGTCACAAAGTTGCTATGTATTACCTTAATCTCAAAGCAATGCAGGTAATTGATTGCCTTAATATATTCTACTGTTATCCACAAATTCATTTTGAGTATGGTACCTACTGACTATAAACTCTTTCAAATCATGCTAAAATGCACCAGCTGTCTATCAGTTGATGAAAGATGTTACCAACTGAGGTAAAAACAGAGATAAGAAGCTTTAGTTAACAGACTGGGGGGCATATTTACTATGAAGTGGTGGAGCGCAGCGTTAGCTCCTTGGCTTAACGCCGTGCTCCGCCAATTCTGAAATGCAGTGCTGCACCACATTTACAATGATATGGTGCAGCAATGCATTTCCCCCTGTGCTGGCACTAAATTTAGCAGCCTAGCACCAATGCAGGCTCCCTTGCACCATGGTGCAAGGGTGTCTGCGATGAGGGGAAGATTGTTTATGTGCAGGAAGGTCTCCCTTCCTGCACATAAAAATCTTTAAATGGTGTTATGTAACTTCTACGTGTTTAACGCAGCACACATAGAAGTTGCACAACATAATTTTTTTAATTGATTGTTTATGTGCAGGATGGGTCACCTTCCTGCACATAAACAATAAATGACCTTTTGCTGTTTCTATGTGAGCTGCACCATGCAGCACACATAGAAACAGCAAAAACGAAAAATGTCTCCCCATTGAGCCAGGTTATCCTGGTCTTAATTTTGGCACTTTCCTTGTAAATATGAGTTGTCAAAATCAGTGGGTGTTGAGGTGGAATGCCCACTACTCACCCATTGCCCACCCCATTCAAGCTAAGTATAGCGTGAAAGGGGGCCTTAGTCATAAGGTGTCGTTAAGCCACATTAAGTGGCTTAATGTGTCCTTGTGAATAAAGTGATGCCCCCATCAACACTACAATATCCTGAAAATTGACGTTGTGGTGGTGATAGGGGCTTGTAAATATGCCCCTATTTGGCTAAATATTGGCTACCTTGGATTATCAAAGTGCGATGGACTGACTACACTAGAGTTAGCTATTTTCCAAAAACTCTTCCTTTAGCATGTTGATTAATTACATTTTTTCCTTGGCTCTGTGTTCAGCTCTGAAGATAGTGCACAAGAATGAATTAACAAAATGGAACATATGCCTGCTCTGAATAATGTAATGAAAGAAGCAGAGAACCCAAGGACAGATTGCATGGCGAATGCTGTAATATTTTTCTATAATACAACGTTCATTACTCAAAACAAAGCTAAGATCACTGAGGGAGTTTTTTCACGCATATGTGTTTATTTACTTTTAAAGCACCAATAGCAAAACAAAGCAGAAGAAAAGAATTCACACTGAGTGAAAACAGCCACACTTCAAATAACCTGACAGCTCAGTAAGATCAAAAATAAGGATGACATCATTAGTAGTATGAAACTAAGGGCCGGATTATGATGGCAGGCGGACTTCTGTCCGCCCGACACCGACACGGAAGCAGGACCGCCAGACTAGGAGTAAGAGGTCCCGCTGGCCGCATTGGGATGCAACCGCCTTCATGGCAGTCGCAATGTGTATATTTTGTACCTGTGATAATTTGTCTACCCTAGATACCATGCATTTTGTTATGTTTTGTGGTTTGTTCTCAGAGATACAGAAAAAATATTTATTGCCAATTTTAAGGGAGGCAGGCTTCCTTCAAGTGAGGCCGGCACTACTCTACCTCCAGTCACTGAGTAACACTCGTATCATATTTTGCATGGCAAATTATCTAGTGGCGGCGTCTAGAATCAGATCACGTAATGCACCACTGAGTGTATTGTAAGAAGTTTTTTATTAATTGCAGACCTCATGTAGCTTAACTTCTGACCCAATGTATTGATTATAACCCAATGTACTGATTATAACGCAAGTGCAATATATATTTTTATATGTATATAAATGTTTTATATCTTTTATGATTTTAATGAAATCGAATAAAGTATTTTGACTGACTGTGTATATTTTGTATTGCGGCATGTGCTGCAGGTTGCAGCACATTTCAAACATCCCTGCACTAAGTGGCAGGCACTATGCGGTGTCTCAAAATGTAAAATAACATAAAGCCCTTTCATATGGCATGTGTTGTGAAATTCACATCGATAACCCCTTTTTGCTTATGATTTCCGAAATGTCACTTTGTAAATCCTCTTCCTTGGTTAAAGCTTTCACAATGCAAAACCACACTTTACTGCAAGTATTAAAGAAGTTCCTTATTAAAATCACTCCGTCTTGCATTTGTCATAAACTTCCCTTTGTTAAACTCTTGTCCTACTTTATCTGTCACAGGACTTTGGGTATGCAAAGCCCTTCCATTTATGATAACAATGTGTTTATCACTTATGAGGTAAGTACTACTTTCCAATTAAATGCCCGTAAAGAAGAATATCAACATAGGTGATAGCCAAATCCCCTCTCAAAATATGCCCCGGCACTGCTACAGTTGCTTCTAGCCTACCTAAAAGGTAAAAACACAACTTCGAAGAGCTGTTAATGAGGAACTGACAATGAGTGAATGCAGGTCATACTGCAATGATAATTCAGATGAAATCATAACAAATATGTAAGAATGAGGAATATCACAGCACCTCAAATGCAAAATTTTAACTCCAGAAATACTCTGACCTTAACTTTGCCATAATTATAGTCCTAAACATAACCCACACTACAAGCACATCAACTGTGAATTTCAATATACTAGCACCCACAAACCTGACTCGAAAATTAGAAATAACCCTAACTATAGCACTGACCCTCCCTCACATATGTACTGACCTCAAACTTGAACCCAACTAAAATAACCACAGTCCTAAGCCAATTACAGTCTTTAGTGACACTTTGGTATTTAAAACTATCACTAACTGTGTTATAAATAGCCTAAATCGTAACTATGCATACAGCTTAATATTTGCAATGCCGTTTTCATGTTTTTTTCATTTAATTGCTATTGCACATAGCTCCTCTGCATTTATTTTTTATTATTATATTTATTGCTGCATATTTCAGTATATTTCTCCTGTGCATTTGCTTGGTGAGCAGACTGTGACTGTAAACAAGATTGAAAAGGTCATTCACAAGTTATGTGGTGGTATGTCTTTCTGACTTGAAAGTAGATTGTCTGAGAATATTCTTTAAAAAATAGATCATTTACAACAGTTGTATTTTTCTACCACCCAACAAGTGACTTTGATGATGCCAGGACACTTTGTTCTAAATAATTAGCAAGAGCTGCTGAAAAGTGTGCGGGGGTGTATTTTCTTCCTCCCATGCTCATGCAGTGCCAGCAAACTTTATTGGAAATTAAAAGTCGATGGCAGTGCGTGCCAGAAGCTGAAGTTAACATTTGTCTCATTCTTGAAAATGACTAGTGAGCAGCATCTCTTCAAAGACCTTGGAATGTAAGTCCTGGCAGAAACCAGCCAGTAGCTTATGAAAGTCTCAATAAATCCCATGTCTTTCACACCATTTCTGCTGAACTGCCTTAGGTAGCTGCTGTTAAAAACAATAACAGAATATCTCTGCTGCCATCTGAAAGCATAAATATATCCTACTAGTCCGGTTGTGCTCTGGGACTTTGGGTCAGGGTAAGGGCCCATGGGAGGAGCACATGCTGGTTGATACTAACGGGTTCTGGTAGATCCTGTTTTTAATTCTCATTTGACACTGAACAGGTTTGTCCAAGAACAATTCCAACCTTAGCTTTATCAGCTACAGAATAATCAAGAGGGCAGGCTTCACAGAGCTATATCTATACCTGAGGTCAACTAATGTATGGAAGTAAATGCATTTTGAGGGCAACATGATATGAATTAGAAATGGCTGATTTATTTCCTCACTTCATATATGAAAATTCTTCTGTTCAGGTTTGTGGGTGTTTAACCAGTGGCGGCGGCTGATGAACTTCGGAACTTGTGAGCCAAAGATGAGTCCTTCAATTTGCCTGGGTGAACAAGTGCAATCTGTGAGGTCATAGGAAGAGCATGGTGGGGAACAAAACCTCTAGTTGGATTATTAATCTATAACTTTTGAATTTGAGTGACATTTAGAGTATAAAATGTTGTGTTTAAACTGACATTTGCACCTAACTATAATGTCACTTCAACCCATTTTTCAGTGAATTTCTGAGGTTTTGTATGTAAGGTAAGATACTATTACCATTCCTATTATAATGCCACTTCATCATTTGTTTTATTCAGTGAATTTCTAGATTGAATTTTCGAAAGTAAAGTAAGATCTTATTCCCATAAACAACCCCCTGTGGTAGTAACTCCTTCTCCCGCAGGACATGACCTTGAGGACTAGTGTCCAAAGTGGAATGCAGGCCTTTTCCCTAGAGAATAGTTTTTCTTTTCTAGTTTTCTTTTTTTAAATGGGGCACTTGCTTAATTTTCCAGTACAATGTCATTAATCAACCTGATGAAACCCTAAAGAATGTCTGAGATTGAAGTTACTAGGAAACTTGCGCAAATTAATGTTAGGTTGCCTATTACTAGTCATGGATGTGGCTAAAAAGTACAAGATATTCTGCAATTTATTTTGCTGTCTGTTTCAGGTAAATGCACACAGAAATGCATATGAAATATAATGCAAAATCCTTATCTGAAAAATAAATGCAAGTTAAAGTAATCAGTGTGAAATGCACTCTTTTACTATATCACAGCTCAGTTGCTTAATGCTATAACTACCAGCCGCGGTCGGTAGGGGAGTACCTGCCGGGGCGGTGACGTGGGGAGGGGCAGGGTGGGGGTTAGTAATGTATGGATCATAGAGGTTTGCAGGTAAGTAAACATTTAAATAAATCAAACGAATTTCGTTGCGCGCACTGCATTGCATTTGGGGATGCAGTGCGCGCAACGAAACCCCCAGCCTGCCCCTCCCCCTTCCCACGTCACCACCCCGGCAGGTACTCCTCTACCGGCCGCAGCTGATAGCTACATATGTCTGTGTGTAACCAGACAGACACAGGACTGGCTGACACACTGGGGAATAGAGATGTGCATTTGTAGTGTGAAGAGGTTGCAGAATATGACTCAAAGCCCTTGCCCCGGTCACTCCACTCACCGCACGGCCTCGTGTGCCCTGATCCCGCCTCTGCTGCCTGCTCTTGGCCTCTCTGCCTGCTGCCTATCATTGGACCCTGCTCGCCCGGCTTGTCCTCGCTCTCCCTGCATCGTTTTTCCCGCTCTTCCCACCCCCCTCCGCTCCCCGCCGCTGCTCCCCTGCGGCACCGCCCCCTTCTTCTTCTCTCACGCTCCCCATTCGCCGCCCCGCCTCCCGCCTCCCAACTACTCCTCCCTCCCAATTCGCCATAAATGGAGGGGACCGCGCGTACGCACAGCAGCCACGCACAGCGGGCGCATAACAGCAAGGAACTCTTCAACATCGTGAAAGAGCTCTCCAACCCCAACGCCAGCAACAACGACATCACGCCTTCACAAGACCTCTGCAACTCTTTCGCCACCTTCTTTCACCGTAAGATCGTCGACATACACAACAGCTTCGGCGCCCAGAACTCGTACCCCGCCGCCGAACCTACGCCCCCCCACCACCACCCTGCGCGCCTGGAGCTCGGTGAGCACGGAAGACACCACCCACACGATGAACACCATCCACTCGGTCTCCCCAGCCGATCCCTGCCCACACCACATCTTCAACAAAGCCGACTCCATCATCGCACCCAAACTTCGGGACATCATCAACAACTCCTTCGAGTCCACCACCTTCCCAGAGAGCTGAAAGCACGCAGAGATCAGCGCCCTCCTGAAGAAACCCACCTCAGACCCCTCAGACCTCAAGAACTTCCGCCCCATCTCGCTCCTCCCCTTCCCTGCAAAAGTCATTGTGAAAACCGTCAACAAACAGTTGACAGCCTTCCTCGAGACGAACGGCTCCCTCAACCCATCACAGTCCGGATTCCGAGAGAACCATAGCACCGAGACCGCCCTCATCGCAGCCACCAACGACATCAGGACCCTGCTCGACAACGGAGAAACCGCCGCCCTCATCCTGCTTGACCTTTCGGCTGCATTCGACATGGTCTGCCACCGCACCCTGACAATCCGCCTCCGCCACGCTGGGATCCAAGGAAATGCCCTGGAATGGATCACCTCCTTCCTCTCCGACAGAACCCAAAGAGTGCGTCTCCCGCCCTTCCTCGCAGAAGCCTCCAAGGTCATCTGCGGCGTTCCCCAAGGCTCCTCGCTCAGCCCCACCCTCTTCAATGTCTACATGAGCCCCCTCGCAGCCATCGCACGCAAGCACAACCTCAACATCATCTCCTACGCCGACGATACCCAACTGATCCTCTCCCTCACCAACGACCCCGCCTCCGCCAAAGCCAGCTTCCAGGACGGAATGAAAGACATCGCGGACTGGATGAAGCTCACCCGCCTGAAACTGAACTCAGACAAGACGAAAGTCCTCATCCTCAGGCCATCCATCTCCGCCTGGGACGACTCCTGGTGGCCCCCTGCTCTGGGCTCCCCTCCCAAGCCCACGGACCACGCACGCAACCTGGGCTTCATCCTTGACTCCTCCCTCGCGATGACCAGGCAAGTTAATGCCGTTACTTCCTCCTGCTTCCACACCCTCCGTATGCTCCGTAAGATCTTCCGCTGGATCCCCACTGCAACCAGGAAGACGGTCACCCAGGCCCTAGTCACGAGCCGTCTGGACTACGGGAACGCCCTCTACGCTGGGACCACTGCCAAACTACAGAAAAGACTCGAGCGCATACAGAACGCCTCAGCACGACTCGTCCTGGACACAGTGATGAACTAGATGGTGGCATGGGTGAGACCTGAGGGTGGCATGGGTGAGCCAGAGGGTGGCAGTGGTGAAACAGAGGGTGGCAGTGGTGAAACAGAGGGTGCTGTGATGAACCAGACGTAGAAACAACATGGTCGCGACCGTTGCTACCCGACAAGTAAGTTCGCGTTTGCGAACTGGTAAAAAACCCTTGCGAAATGACAGAAACACTTGCGAACACAAAAAAAAAAAGGAATCCGCAAAATTCGCGAGAGTTTGCGGATTTTGCGGATTGCGAATCCGTAAATACGCAATTTCGCGGATTGCCGATTCGCAAAATCCGCCCATGCTTATCCGTAACAACTACTCCTTCTTACCCAAGGATAATGTAGCAGTAGGGGGTCAAGGGGTAGGCTGCTGGTGGGCTTTTATCTGGCTAAACACCAAGCCAGAACAAACAAAGGGGGGTTTCCTAGGGGGATGGTGAGGTGGGGGTGGTGGTAAAACAATAAAAAATCCTCATTTGGCAGTCCGATCCGGGGTTCCAACTCTCTATTTCTCTCAAAATCAAACTTTTGACATGCTAAAATTAAGAAGACATCAACTAAAAAGTATAAGAAGGAATGAGTTAGGGATTAAAGACACAACCTGACAACTATAAACTATATGTCCTGGAACGTGAATGGTCTGCGTGTGAGAGGAAGACGAGATCGCATCCTACAATACTTGAGAGACTCACAGGCGCAGATCATTGCGTTGCAGGAAACTCATCTTCTTAAAACAGAGGCTGCTACTATACTAAAAAAATAAAAGTGGGTAGATAAATTCTGCTACACAGACCACAACGCGAATGTAAGAGGAGTAATATTCATTATTAAAAAATCTATAAAAGCGCAATTACTGGAATGTAAGGAGGACAACACAGGGAGATGGTTAATAGTGAGAGTCTCTCTCGATGGTCAGATTAGGACATTGGTAGGCTATTACGGGCCAAATTCAGATGATCCGTCACACCTGGATGCCGTAAGAAATCAGCTAATATCAGTCCAGGAGCCAATAATCTGGATGGGAGACTTTAATATTGTCCTGGACCCCAGACTAGATAAATCAACAAAATATAAAATGTGTAGCTCAGCTAAATCCAGAGAAACTCTCAAAACAAACTTGACACATCTGGGTCTGGCGGACCTCTGGAGAGAAAAAGTCGGCAATAAACCAGGGGTGTCCTTTAGGAACAGTCGCTTTAAACATAAATCTAGAATTGACTACGCTTTTTTTAGTTACTTGCCTAAAGGACACCCTGGTCACAATAGACTACTTACCGTCACACTTATCAGACCACTCCGCGTTAAAATTTACTCTGAAATCTGACAATTTCGTTAAACACCCATCCTGGTCCTTTGATCGGACACTCCTGCTTGAAGAGGAAGAGGTCAAATTCTTGGTAGACGAGTCTTTAGCCTTTTTTGATATAAATAGAAACTCTGCAGGCCCAACAGTCGTTTGGGAGACATTTAAGGCCTTTTTAAGAGGGCAGATCACTAACAGAGCCTCTTATAGGCGGAGAATATATATTGAAAAAGTAAATAGACTAGAACTAGACATGAAATCTCTAGAATCAAAGATTGACCGTCTTTAGCAACACCAGAAGAACAAGAAAACTTGGCAGAGTTAAAATCCCAATTAGAAAATATCCTACAGGAGAGAATAAACAAAAGGTGGGAAGTGAGTAAATCCTCTCAATTTGAGTTCGGAGAAGCTGCAGGGAAAGTACTTGCATGGCCCCACCCCACTCTTTGATGAGTTGTGAAAGGGTGAGGTATCGTAGCTCCAAGCCCTGATGGATGTGTAGCCCCAGTCATTATAGGGATTCAGCCTGGAGTGCCTGGTACTACCTTTATAAACACCGAGGTAGAGTTAACCCTGAATGCCATGACTTTGCTAGACTCGTGATCTCACAGTTTTTTCAGTCCCCACTTTGGATTGTGACTATCTGGACACCTTTAGCACACCTTCCAAGGATCCAGGACTGTAGGTCCACTACTTGGAGGGTCAGTATTCACTCATGCTGGGTCCAGGTGTGGGTTCAACATGGAAAAAGCCTTCTGTGCCTTTGCTGCTCACAGCAGGAGACAAGCAAACTAGCCTTGTAATTCACTTGGAGGTCCTGAGACAGTTGAAGATCCAGTCATTGTCCACAGGCAGACTGTAGCAGAGCAGCAGGACAATCAGAGCAAAACTCTAGCAGAGCAGCAGTCTTTCAGAACAGAGCAGCAGGTCCAGAAGTGTACTGAAGAGTTGGTGGCTGAGTTACTACTTTTATAAGCAGTTGCCCTGGTTCTGAAAGATGGGAGAAGTTTCTAGATGGTGACTTTGAATTGTATGGAATTTACTGACTTCCCTGCCCTTGTTCCAAGAGGACTGCAGTGACAATGTGAGTTCACTAGGCCCTTTCTGTGTAGGCAGAGCACAGACTATTCAGTTGCAAGTGGGGCTGTGCTCAGCTCCGTCCCCACACCCTTCCATAAGAAGGCCCACTCAGGAACACCTAATTCCTCTATTATGTGACTGTCTGGGAGGAATTCATAAAATCTAGCTGTCAGTTACACCCAGTCATGCGACCCAGGCCAGACGGTAGGCACACAAAGGGTTAAGTGCAGAAAACACCAACTTTCTAAAAGTGGCATTTTAAAAATGGTGATAAAAACCTGACTTTACCTTTACCATTAAATAGGACTTTCACCACAATTCCAACGATACACCAAACATGACATAGCCACCAGTTACTAATTGAAAATTACAGCTTATTAAATGTAATAAGGAACCTCCCAGGTTATCCTAGGGGAGGGATAGTCCGACAGTAGTGAAAAATTAATTTGGAGTTTCTCACTACCATACATGTAAAACTTAAAAGCAATTGTTCAACCTTTTAATTACACAGCAACTTGCCCTACGGACTATCTAGGGCCTACTTTAGGGGAGACCTATATTTAAAAAGGGGAGTGTAAGGCTTGGCAAAGGAGTTTTAATGCCTAGTCGACGTGGCAGTTTATAACTGCATTCTGGCTGCAGTGGCAGGCCTGGGACATGCTTTAAGGTTCTACTTGAGTGGGTGGCACAATACGTGCTATGGACCCACTGGTAACATTTAATTTACTGCATCTTGGTATTTGGTATACAACTCTACAAAGGGCTGACCAGTAAATTAAATATGACAATTGGGTATAAGCCAATGTAACCATGTGTTATGGGAGTGAGCATAGGCACTTAAGAACTGGTTAGCAGTTGTAAAGTGCACAGAGTCCTAAGGTGAAAAAAACATAAGTACAGCAAAAATGGTGGAGGTAAAGCAAAAGATATGGGGGAGACAACCCTAAGGGTGACAGGTCTAACACCCAACCACATTTTAAAACATCTGGCAAAGGGATATATGAAAATAGAAAGCGAGCTAGCATTGATTATAGCTAACTATGTCAACTCACATCTCTAGAGAGTAATAGTCACTTTATAAGTGTTACAATCCTTTGCATTAGTGGACCAGTATGGCAATGGTTGTAAAACTCATTTGTGGGTCTCCCTGATCCCCATTGATCTTTTAAGTGAAACTCCATTACTTCCAATAAACTCAGGAAAATCTAAAAGGGTTGAGGTGGTGCAGGACTTTAATATCGGGGGGGTATTGTACACAGAAGTTAATGTTAAGACTAATTGTGGCACATGTCCTCCCCACTCATCTGGTCTGAGCATAATTTTAGGGCACTTTGCCTTTCTTGAAACTTAATGTCACCAATGATAATGGCGTTGACCGTGGTTTGGAATCAGTCTGATGTACACTCTAAAAAGTTAAAGGTAGAAATGTTACAAGGAATCCTCTAGAAGGCTTTTAATCCACTACTATTTCTATATTTATAAGATATTTCATTATGTGAAGCCTCCCGCTACACATGAAAGAAAGATTCCATCAAATATCACCAGGATGTTATGTGAAGCTATAGGCAACTTGATAAGAAGTGGAAGAAAATTAGAATAAGGGAACTTGCAGAAGAGTACAGAGCATTTTCTATAAAATTACCTCCCTGACCAAAAAGACACATTTGACGTAGTACCAGATGTGGTGGTAAGAGATGTAGCACATGTTAAGAACAATTTAGCTGCTTTTTGTAGCCACCTTAAAGAGCAAATGTCTACAAAACAGAAGTCAGCGGTTACATCCCTCTGCTTTCAGAGAGATTCTTTTAATTTCCTTTTGAAAAAGATAGTCCAAATTATGACAAAAAGCATTCCCACGATTAAGACATTGTCCCAAAGTAAGTAGACTGCCAGCAAGATCCCAGTGGAAATGGTAGAAACTTAGAATACATCAATTGAACAAGTGACCTGACTACTAATCAAACATTGACCTAGTGTTTGCCCCCCCCCATCCTGCTTTCATTAGGAATTAACTAGTTGGCATCGCCTTTTAGGCGATCACATTGATAATTAATTAGATATGTGTGTGTTATGAGGCCCATTCCCCTACTAAGGCAAAGTTCCAATATTCATACAGAACATCTCTCTTTCTCCCCATTAAAGTTTGCAATCTGTATTCCTAATTCTAAGCTTTCTAATATCAGCAAGGTAGTGGAGGCAATAAACTTTGAACAAATGTAGAGGCACTTAGACTGCCATAATCTACACCTGGTCAAAACAGCCTGACCTCACTTGATACATGAGGTAGAAATTTGCTGGGTCACTCTTCCCATTTTTAGAAATTAGTTCCTCGAAATGTTTGACGTGTAAAATGTCAAATATATATGCTCTCATCTAGCTGCAACCATTACATGCTCATTCTCTGAGGACTATATGTATCCTAAAGACTTGAAATCATAATTGTCCAGACTCTCATTTATTTCCTGTAGGTCACAGCAGGGTTCAAGAATAGTTTTGTTAAACGCGTCACATCAAATCCAGTGGTCTCTGACTAAAGACTAGGCAACATGCTATTTCCCATCAATAGCCATGCACCTTATTATTGCCCATAGGTGTAAGACCCTGAGGTATGATCGGAGTCGGTACGGCACACACCCCTGAAAGGTTGACATAGAGGACCAGGATTGGATTGGAAACTAAATCCAATGCACCAGCAATTTATATTTTAGAGTAAATGAGCATTGTCAGAAAATACAACTCTCTCACAGCCAGTTTCGGAGACATCTCATCATAAGAAAAAATTTAGTAAAAGTAATGTTGGTAACATATGTATACTTGTAAGAAAAATGTACTACAACATTCTTTGTAGTGTCTTCTATGCTCCATTGTGTTGATACATCTCTGCCTTCAAGAGTCACACTCATCTCTCCAGTCCAGATCAGGAACATACAACAGAGTTCTACACCTCTGAGTCATCTCTGTTAAAAGCAGCCTGTGTACAAGTTTCCAATGCCCCTACCCTGCTTTACCATCTGAAACAAAGTGGTTTCTGTATGAACAACTGACGCAGGTGTGTCAAGAAAGGTCTAGGACTAATATTCCTCCTCCTTGATCATCTTTCAGTGTTTTTGCAATTTTCCACCATCAGAGAAGTCGAGTACAGCAGAGGTGCAAACAGGGTGCAGAGTGACAGGAAAATCAGGCAAGCTTATTAAACCTTTGTTAAACAATCATCTAAGCTTAGTAGATCATATTTCCAAACCAATTATTGTTATTATTGGCAGGGTCAGATTGGGATCACAATTTGACCCAGGCACTCCCAAAAATGTGGCCCATTTTCTCTGATCATACCTTTCATGAATCACCATCAGTGCTCTAACAAAACTTGAGGGGCCCACCCTACAAAGTACATGGAGGGGACCACCTCTCCCCGGCCCACTCCATACCCCTTTTGCTGAGGTGGCCCCCTGAAGCTCATTGCCCCCCCCTGCATCGCAGGGGCTGCGGGGCTTATGTTACACCACTGATCACCATCTGGTTAGTCTCACTCGAATGTGGCTGGTTATTTTTTGTTATACTTTTGTATGGCGTCAATATGGCCCAAAGTCATTAGAGATATGAGCACCAGTTACATTACACAAGATCAAATTCATTTTCATTTTCAGTATGGAGATAAAGTGATGTGCCCAGAATCACAGGAAGTTGAGCTGATGCTGGGACTCAAACCTGGTTTCAATGTCTGCAGCTCTGACCATAGTGCTACATTCAATTATATACAACCCTTTCCTCTCCCCCAACAAGGCCTAAAAGACACTGGGATTAAGGTGACAACTCATGGCTGCAACTGAGGCCACTACTCTATCTCAACCCCTCATAAGTCCATCATAGCCTCAGGGCCTTTAGCTGGCAAAGGAAGTGTCAAAAAGAAAATTGCTGCTGCTCAGGGGGTGTGGGGGTGGAGACTGGTAGGTGAGAATAGCTCAATGTCACCTGCCCCCCTGCAAGGCCCCTGCATACAATGCACCCTCCCTGCACCCCTCATAGTCTAAAAGCAATTGCCCGGCTGGGGATAACACTGCTTCTGGCAGAGCAGGAGAAGCAGTGCGTCGAGGTGAGAATGCCCCAAAGGCTAAAGCAGCACCTAGAACCGAGCTTCAGTTTACAGCAGGTCAGGGAAATTCTCTGTGATGCTGACACCACATTAAAGAGGCCTGGCGGGGAGTGGGTAATAAAGTCAGCCTGTTGGGCCGCCTTACAGAGGCCCAAAAAAGCGGGCGCAGGTGACCCTGAGACACCGGCCCATCAACCAATGCCCGATTGCACGCCTTCCCAATCCGACCCTCATTATTGTTACTTATTGAGCGCGGCAATTCACCCTGAAAAAGCCTCTGGGCACTGTTGGGAATCTTCCAACAGGAGCTAATGGTCAGGATATTGAAAAGTAACTAAAAGAGGTTAAAACATTCAGGTTTTAGGAGCTTTTTGAACAGTCTGTTAGCGCGGAGATATAATGGGAGCTAGTTCCGGTATTGAGGGAATAAGTATGAAAATGATCTGCCCTACATTTCTGGTTTTACAAATCTGGTGGGGTGTAACAGATGTTTCCCGCAGGATCTTAAACTCTGTGTGAGGGCATATTATAGGTTATAGAAATCTAGTAGATTTTCCTCTGGATATTTAAGCTCATATTACATAAGCTGCAAATTTGATTTTGATCACATTATTTAATTCAGGGTTACTGACGAGGGTGTAAGTCGTGTTTGACTTTGGGAATATGGACTGCAGTCTAGTTGTGGGGGGCATCTAATTCTAACACAAGTTACCTTGTAAGGTTTACGTGGAAAAACCGTTTCCTACTTGCCTGCCCAAAATCCTTGTTCTTGACAGCCATGCAATAACTTTGCAAATAGATTTGATAAAGCACCAGTTATGGCATAATAATGAAAACAGTTGTTAACTTCAACAGAGCACAGCTGGTTAAGGCCTGCATTAAAGGCTGCTACCTCCTGCAGAGATCATAGTGTTAATAGAAAACAAAGGTACCTGTTACTATCTGTTAGACCCAATAGTGTATGTTTAATTTCCCATCTGTATAAGAGACTAACAGAACAGGATATTATTTCTTGAATGTATCTTAGACTGATCCTTCTGAAAGATTGAGATGGGAATAGCATTACAGTAGGCCTAATCACTTCAGTGAACGACATTTTTAGTGTGTTGCTAGGCAGAAGGGAAAATAGTGAGCATTCTACTTGGGACAAATCCCATGCCTTGAAACCGTAGAAACAATCAGCAATAGACATATTAGTCCTGTATTTTCAAGTTTCAATAGGATGGGCTACTGTAATCTGTACCACCACCACCTCAGCTATACTTATTTGTGTTAATGATGTGGAAAATTGAGAAAAATGCTATAACAATGCACTGGATATACGTGTACCACTAAATAAAGAAAAAATAAGAAATGACAGCATATAGAAGTATTCTTTCTTGCATCCTTTGGAAAAATATTTACAATGTGAGCAGCATAATGTGCTGTCCAAATGCATGTTTTACATACACTATGCATCTGAGATAGCACTGTTTTAGTCACATCATATCTTAGAGTGAAATTGATTAATTAACAAGAGTAATACCTGGGGACATTATATGTGCGGAGACGATCTTATTGTGCGTGGTGAAGGGAATGTGGATGATAAGGAATTTAATCATATTAAAGTGATAAAATATTTCCTTACCCATTATTTGTAAAAGAAAAAATACACGAAAGGAAGGAGGGGTCTTTTTAGCCAAGTACCCGGTGACAAACGATATTCAACAGGGCTCTGAAATGGCCACAACATATGTTAACTTTCTTTTCACAGAAGTTATCAAGTTTAAGGAGTGCTGTTGGGCGGCAAAACTGTAAATTACGAACACTTTTTTTTGTTATTCTTCTGATCAAATAGTGCAGAAAAAGGGCAGTTTCATTATTTATTAGACACGGGGTGGAAACAGAGAAGAGTCCCATTTGAGTGAAAGAATATGAATAGAGCACTCTAGAGCTCTTCAATCAACAAAGATAAAATGATTTCCAAGTGTGGTTCTTTTGCATTTGAAAAGGAGTGATTTTTCAAACAAATAGGCCCAAAAAAGAAGAATTTCTGTTCTCTTGAATGGTTTATTAATTCTGCCTGCATCTCTGTCAGTGAATCTAATGAGCTGGATGCCAATTGCTCAAGAAGCCTCTGATCACAGCTTATGACATGATGTTTAGGAGTGAGAGTCATGTCAGTACAGGATGCATGATTGAGAAGTGACTTTCAGTACATAAAGTTCACTTTTCTGTTCAGACCTCCTTAGCACCCATAAGACATTGTGGTAAAATTGCCACTTCCATGTGTTTTGTGATAATATTGCCATGCAGATTTCAAAGCAGCATTTCCTTTTGCTTGGTCGTGAGTACTACTTTCCATTCCTCAGCTTGGACAGAGCCGAAGTGGCTTAACACCACCTTGTAAATAAGGGCCCTTTTCACCAGTAGTGGCTCGTGGAGGGAGTGCCGCCGGGTGGTGGGGCGGGGGGTAGTAAACTCTGGCTCACGGCCTGTGATGTATTCCTATAGGTTCTGTATCGATCCCCCTATTCCTGACCCTATTCTGGTTAACAAACTAACAAGTTAACTAGCAGCCATCCCATGAGGCAGAAACCCCCCATGATGCAGGAACCGTTATCTGATAAAGCCACACTACGGCACAGGAACGTTTTATCTGATTAGGTCATAACGCTTGCCATCTAATTAGACAGGCGATATTCCTCCAGCCCCTGATAAGGCATACGGAGTTCTCATAACAAATCAAACCTATGACAACCTGGGAAAAACCCTGCGGCCATTGTTTTGATTTCACCGAGAACTTCAGCAAAAGAATGTGCTAACGACCTGGTCGTATGACATCTTTATTGACGTATCTATGTCCATCCTTACGTCAATCTCGGCACCTTAAAGGTATAAATATTACCGATATTGCCCTATGCAAAGACACGCGGTGGTGACGAGGACGGAGCAGCCAGACTTGCCGAAGCCCAGAGCAGAGCAGACCCCGCTGGCGCAGCCCCGCCTTCTTGACGCGCTGAGAACGAGCAGCTGCCTATTTCTCCTGCCGAGAAATCCAGCTCCGGCGTTTCCGGGTAGCCCTCGCAGGCAGCCTGGAATATCGAGACCAGAGACGAGAGATACCATCACTCATTCATCCTAAACTTCCAGGTACAGAACTGAATAACCCCTCGCAGAGAATTCTTTAGTCAGTCACTTGGCAAAAACAAACTTAACTTAAACTGTAACTTTCTATTCCCGCCCACGTATTAGGCTTAGGTCAGGTACACGGGGTAGGCGTATTTAGAAACACCAGTTGAGTACGTTTAGTCAAATGTATATGTGTATGTAATATATTTTATTCATTTTAAACCTTCATATGGCTTAGAAACCATATCAATGTTTTTACAGTATTATTTTATACTTCTGCTTTTAATGTATGCACTTTACTTAACTATAAGTATTGCAATAATATCGATCCATTTCTCTTGTATGAGAAAAGAGACTGATCAATAAATAACATCTTTTATTGAACACGCCCGTCTCTTCCTTTTCTCTACAATCTGATGAGACTAAGAATGCACGTACTGACTGAGTAAAATAAATTGCCTTTTGTTCACACGACTCTCGAGATACACTCTTGATTAGGGGAGAGCAAAGTTGTCATGTTCTATGGTTGTCAGAAACTAAATCCCTTCTTGTCTAATCAGGGAAGTTAATTCCTTCCTGAACATTCGAGAAAGTTTCTAGCGAACTCTGAGCTAGCTGGCAAACCCAAAACTTTAAGTCTAATATCGACAGTAGTAGACCTAGTTAACGTCTGGTCTAGGCCTATACTATTGAAGGTATTATTCCAATGCGCAGAGCCTATTGGGATAATAGGAACTACACTACATGGCGCCCAACTCGTTTGGAAGGGCGATAAAACTAACGTAAGACATTTAGAGTAACTCAGTCGTGCTTTCTCACTCAGACCCCTTTTCCCCATAATACTCCAAAGACGTCTGGAGTGGGTGAAAGGTAAATATCCGCCAGACCTCGCAGGAGGGAACTCCTATGTATGGTTCTTGGTTTAGTCAACGTTGAAGGATACACAGTTCCAAAATATTGTGCATCTAATCTTTGTTTCCATAAGAAACCTGATCTGCAAACAAACAAAATAACCTTCTGGACAGTATAATGTCAGACAGTGAAGGAGAAAGATATGCAGTTAGATTAGCAGCTGAAATAGCGGCAGCTGATACTGCACTACAAGATGCAGACCCGGAGATAATACTCATCCCGGTCATCAAAAGGAAATCTATAACCTTAAAACTTATAGAAAATGGACTGACACCTAGAGGTGGTACAGTCATATTCGTAATTGAGGCACACGAATATCGGCAGACAGAGGTATACTATTCATGGATACATTTTCCAGCAGCAAATGCTGTAACAAAGTACTTCCACTATTACAAAATAGAGGAACCTCCTGAAATGTACACTCCTTTCGAGGAGGTGGAAGTACCACTTAAATTTCAAGAGCATTTGCTCTTATTTAATGGCGCCCTAAAACATAATAATCACATCACCAGGCTCGGTCCTTTAGGTAGACCAGGAGCAACATGGCCGGTCCTAGCCGGATACACACCACATCCAGACATCAATGGGATGTCTGTAGCAGAGCTGTTAACACAGCTAAAACAATTAATAAAGATACATAGACAATTAGTCCAGTATGTGATGCAGACTTCAACAATTCAACCAGCAATTAAAATTCCACAGATGACCCCTCACCAGGGGAACACAAATAAAATTACAACACAGAACATACAATCCTGCCTAGGTAAAGTACCAGCTAAACGGGAACAAATACCATTCTGGTTAGCACAAAAAATCACCCAAATAGAGGCTGTGTTTCCAGACACCACTCCGTTAGAAAAACACAGGATTCTGACTATCTGTCTTCCAATGGGAATCGCACCACACATTGAGGACTGTGACACTTGGGGTACAGTCTTTGCTTCCATCTACACAAAAACGCACGGTGTTCCATCCATTTCGGTAATACCAGATGTGCTAAAACAAATTCAAGACGAATACGGTCCAGAACCGGCTTTAACTCTTGGTATGAAATTACTAAAAGACTTCAAGCAGGTCTCGGCTATATTATTAGCCAACATAAAGGGAGAAGCAGCAAACGTGGCGATCCGCCAGAGGTTAAAGGAGACAGATATAGCAGACCAACCAGCTGAAATTGCCAGAATCATAGAAAAATCCTATGAGGAACTAGGTAGAGATAGTTTAGGTGGAATACCAGTAAAACCACAACTGATTGAAAGTCCTGAAAAAATATTTTTTAATAATAATTCAACATCACAAAAAAAGAGCTGGGATGGAAACAAACAATCCGATCCTAAAGAAAAGAAATGCCAGTCCAGAGGAAGGTCTCCTAGGCGAAGAGAAAAATCTCTGAACCAA
The DNA here is from genome assembly GCF_964261635.1 of Lissotriton helveticus. Taxonomy (NCBI): domain Eukaryota; kingdom Metazoa; phylum Chordata; class Amphibia; order Caudata; family Salamandridae; genus Lissotriton; species Lissotriton helveticus. The sequence goes on along the minus strand of NC_136063.1, from coordinate 899,008,994 downwards.
AGACACAGGTCACCCCAGAGTGACCCCTCTGGGAAAAGATATAACCTCAGAAATAGGGATAATATAAAAAAGCCTGATAGATATCAAGACATTGATACACGTCCTTCTCAATCTTTTCAGACTTCCTCGCAGAAATCGGAAAGAAGAGGACGATCAGAACAAAGAGAAGAGCACGCCAAGTCCAAAGACAAGGAACCTGCTCAGCTAAAAAAGAAATTACAATTTCCAAAAAAGAAGGTAGCCAGTATCAAGGTAGTTAACAATGCCGAGAATACTGAGGACACAACTGAAAAACGGAGAATGGGCTCAGACAATGCTAGACAGCGCAGCAGAAGTGAGCATAGCTCGCAAAGTCCTTATGAATCATCTGGAGACAGTGGACACGAATGAATATCTTCAAGTGGAAACTGCAGACACCAGAGTTAGCAAACCTCACAAAATATACGAAATAACATTACGTATAGAGGGGGATAAGACTAGAAAAATAAGGGGACTATTTTGGGATAATCTCTCCAAGGGCTATGACATCCTTCTAGCTGAAAAAGACTGGCCACCAGAGTTTGTCAGGGAGTGCCCTCATGGCGAAGAAATAATTATGCCTGCCTTCTCAAATCACATCCCAATTCATAAAAAATACACACTTGCCAGAAAGTGGGCAGTAGCTCTAGCTCCTGCTTTATATAAAAATCACGTAGGATGGGATGAGGACTCTCCTCCTCACAAAATCCAGTTAAAATCACAACCTACTGCACAGAGGCAGTACCCAATTAAGCAAGAAGCTAAAAAACAGGTAAAAGAAATCCTAGATCAGCTAGAATACCAGGGGGTGATTGAAACTTGCACCTCACAAATGAACAACCCTTTGTTTCCGGTCTCCAAACCAGACAATTCATATCGTCTAGTTTTGGATTACCGACACCTTAACTCATGTTGCAAAACTTTTGCAGTGCAAAATTTGCATAGTGCTGCACTAATGAATAACATAGTGCGCAAAAAATACAAAACAACCTTAGACATCTCTAATGGATTCTTTTGTCAAAACATAGCACCAGAGAGCAGATATTTGTCTGCATTCTCAATAAATGGCACTCAAAAGCAATTCTGTCGGTTAGCCCAGGGGTACAAGAACAGCCCGGGAGTATTCTCAGCGAGAGTAACATAATTACTACAAATATATGACGACGAAGCATTATCTTATGTCGACGACATATACTTAACAGATGATGACTTGGAGACTCACTTGAAGAGAGTGAACACCATAATACTTGGGTTCGCAGCAGAGGGTTACAAATTCAACTTTAAAAAATCCAGAATTGCCCATCTGACAGTCCTGTTCTTAGGATATGAATTATCAAGTGAAGGCAAAAGCCTGGCTGACAATTTTCTAGAGAAATGTGCCGTACTCCAAGCACCTAGAACACTAAAAAACCTACAGTCAATTCTAGGCTTCCTAAATTTCGGAAGAACATACATTGCAAATTACGCAGAAAGGGTCAAACCCCTTTATGATCTAATAAAACCAGATTTTAAAAGAACCAATTGGACTCAAATACACACAGAGATTTTGAGATCCTTACAAACAGACATGCTAATTAAAACAAAATTAGAAACACGTGATAACACACGCAATCTTGTGATTCGAGTCATCCCAGGGAGATGCGGATTCACATACCTGACCTCTAATGAGGGAGAAAAGGTACCAATTGCATTCAAATCACACTTGTACACAGAAGCTGAACAGAAATTCAGCATTAAAGAAAAAATTGTTCATGCAGTTCAAACCGCAATAGCTAGAGAAAAAGATCAAGCTGACGGTAGACACATCACAGTCAGAACAGCTGAATCAGCCTTTGAGGCATTAACAACCCCATGTAATTTACCAACAACAACATTGAATCCGGAATGGATACAATGGGTGAATTCAATCACAACGGACAAAGTGTACTACTACTTTGAACCAGAACTAGAGGAATTACAAAATCTAGATTATGAAAGAACATTCCCTCTGCCAATCGACATTCTGCCCTTACGACACTACGCTTGTGTAATCTATACAGACGGACATACTCAACCCTCCGTTTGGGGAGAACAAGCATACAACCCCACATGTGAGATTACAAAAGAAGTGTGGCGCGGAGGTAAACTAAAACCTCTATTAACAAAAACACACTCAGTAGAAACTAATTCAGAACAACAGACTGAAATAATAGCATTGAAAATGGCGCTAGATAATGCGGATCGCGAATTCCCGACACTTATAGTGTCCGATTCATATTACTGCGTCAAATCATATAACAACGATTTGCAGACATGGATTCAAAACGGTTACAAAGATGACACAGATGCAACAATAAAGCAGAAACTGCTCTGGGAACAAATAGCTCTTTTACAAAAAGAACTACCAAAGACTCACGTGACACACTCACTGAGTCATCAGCGTGATGGCGTTCACGTTGCAGGGAATTCATTGGCTGACACAGCCACAGCGGTAGCAACTAAATCGGCTCCCGTAGTTCGAAAAAAGCGTACATTAAAATACATTGACGGTGAAACAGTGCTGGCGGTGAAAACGTCATTAAAAGGCGACTGCTCAGCGCTACCGATCAACTATCCACTCAATTATACATACATAATCGATGCAAACTCCGTCCCTTTTGCTCGAATCCCTGGAGTGGGGGATAGAGTGATTCCAAACATGGACAGGAGAAACTTGTTAATCGCAGACGCACATATGGGCGAGGGTCTCAGACACCTCAAACTAAAAGATTCTCTTGAAGAATTACATTCAAGGTACTGGTGGCCAGGCATGAGCCTGCATCACACCATGTTTGTAAAAAACTGCCCAAACTGCAACAGAAATCGCAGTGGGGAGAGAAACAGTGTAATACCTCGTCGTTTCACTCCAGAAAAAATCAACAGTAAAAAGAAGGGCTTGCGATTAACATATACAGGCTAGTTTCCACTTATAATGTAGATCACCAGCACTCGGCTGACGTCTGGACTGTTATACAAAGATTTGCGAGTCTAAATGGCATATACGCTAAGAGCATGCTACGTTTGACCATTGTTTTCATTCTAGCCCTCCAGCCTGAGGGGAAACATGGCCAAATGAGCATAGCACAGCGGGAATCTTCTCACTTCCTTCCTGAGGGATACGGGATGGTGTAAAGAAAAAACCAAGGCATAAAGCAATCTATAACGGAAAGGATATTAGGTTCGGGAGCTGGGTGGGTCAAACATCTAATAAGTGTCCAACGTAGTCTAAATAACTTGCCAAGAAATTCTCTGAAGAAATTCAGTCCGTACGAATTATTATTTGGAACTAGGATGTTGATCTCTGACCTTGACAGTCAAACTTCAGTGGTGAAGGAAAAAAGCTTTGATATCAAAGATCGTTTGGCTATTTTGCAGGACTTAAATGAAACAAGAAAAGACCTGAGCAACATAAAGTTGAAACAACAGCCAACAACCACTGAAGAACCACCACCTGTCCCAGCAAGACCTGTCTGGATTCCAAAAGTCGGGGATCTAGTCAGAGAAAAGATCGCGGTAAAGAAGGAATTTGGGCCTTCTTACAGAAAAGCAGTTCCTGTCTTGTCTGTCAACGGGACAAGATCAGTTGTATTACCACCGCTTGCTGGTAAAAAGGAGAACCGAGTTGTATCCATCGACCTGGTAAAACCACAAACATGTGGCCGATAACAAACAGTAGGCCAAGTGGACTCCCAATAAGTAGCAGAACACCAAGGTTTGCTACCAGTACAGAGGTTCTAACAAAGAGGCTAATCACATTCGAAACGCCTACAGAAGAACAACAAGGACTATGCAACAATGCAATGGAACTTAGACCTCTGAAAACCCAAATAAAAACATTTAGCAGAGACACACCAACCTATAATGAAGTAACAAACGACTATGCAAGAAACAGTAATCCTGAAGTAATTGGAACTATTGACAGAACTGCATCCGGCTACTTCATAAACTTCGATGATTCCTCTGAAGGCTTCAGTGAATCAAAGACACAGCCATCATCAAAAACCTTTAAAGATAAAGCCAAAGAACTTTTAAAACAACTGAAAGAAACATATCTGATTTCTCCATGGATTGAATTTTGGGTGGGTTTTGGTGCATTTATCCTCATACTTTGGCTCATCATGGTACTAACTTTGGGACGCTTCATTGAGGGAAAATATGCTAAAATGGACACAGCAAGTCAGAAAATCAACTTGATCCTCAAACCACACACATCTTCACACGTCGAGAAAAGAGAACTTTCTTCAGTCAACTTCACAGCCAATCCTATACCGGGTGGGGTAGCATGGGACAACACTGACTACGAAATCTATGGTCCGGTTGAAATCCTGAAATATCCACACCAAATTAAGATCTCATTGAGTGACTTTGTAAAACCAAGCACATTTGCTGATGATTGGGACTTCGAAAGCATTAATAATATGATGTCTGACTTAGTAATGTCTGCTAAATTTACCAAACATGATTATTTGCAGGGTTCTACAAATTATGATAGTATGTATTGCTACAACCACTATGGTAACCATTTTTTACATAGATCTGCACAACCTAGAAATGTTTTAAATTATAATCAATGGGAACATTGTGCAACCCCTCCAAAAGGAAGCTCAAGAACCGTTTACGACAAATATTCATACTTTTCAGGTTTTAACATAAGTAATGCTGAAACATTTTATTTCAAATTGTCAAATAAGACAGGGACAAAGACCATGATAACCAACACAAAATTGATATATTCAGACTCGTTCTTTGAACAAATGAATACTTTTGGTTTTGATTATTGGGACAAAAATGTTGAATTGAAAAGTGTTTGGGGCACAAAAGAATGGCAAGTACAGGGTATAGAATCTTTGTTTAGAGCCTGCATGATCCCAGAACAAATTATATTTTTAAATGACACTGTTCAACAAACCACCTGTCTTGGCTTAGCCAAAATCAAAGACTTAAATAAACCGTCAATTCCAAAACCAACAATGAACAGCAATAGCTCGACAGATGAAGAGATAGACGTAAATTATGTATTAAACCAAAACAGAACACATTCAGATTGGGAAAAGTGGTTGATCTGGCCCACAGATACTAATAACTGTCAAGACAGATTCCTGAACAAAACACAGGGGTTCAAAATGACCAGGCCAGACCCTAGATATCCTCAAAGACAACACCCAGGGATAATAACCACCTACAGTGTGGGCAAATTATGCCTTCAATGGCTACAAACTTCCACACTGCCAGAAATTAAGCAACACCTAACTTTACTTACTGATGGTGCTGACTTGCGTGATTTCACTATGGGACCACGCAAACAGCGTCAAAAGCGTTTCATAGCAGCCTCTGTATATGCAGCATACAATGAGGCCTGGAAGGTTACTCAAATTGAGACAGCAGAAAGGATACGGGAAATTGACCGTATTCATTTGGAAAAATCAGTTTCTGTAGTGGACAATGGGTTAATGACTCTGTCCTCCAGAATTTTTTCTTTGGACAGCATTGTGTCTTCAGAAATCGACATATTATCGCAAGACTTACTGTTATTACAACACGGTCAGTCCCAATTGCGTTCTATTGTACAGCTTGGCTGGACGTTACAAAATCTGCGTTCAGGCTATGTGCCTTGGCGATTAATCAACACAACGTCACTATTCTATATCTTTAACCTTACTGATAGACAAATCAGTATGGCACAGAAGGGGGCTGATTATACAATCCTGAGCATTGAGAAACTTGAGAGATTACCAGTGACAATGTCAGAACGACCTGTCAGTGAATGGATAATACATGGGATAATTAATATTCCTATATCAACCTTCAGGTTTCAATACTGCCAAAAATATATACAGGCTGGCATGTACGAAAAATTGGGAAAAGGGTACATAAAAACAACATGGAACTTGCCCTATTCACATGCATGTGTCAGTAATAAAGGACAGAAAGTGTTTCTTAGTGGCAATAATTGTGCAATGTCACTAAGCGGTACACTTCTGTGTAACGGAATTAGTTTGCATGGAGCCTGTGAAGGGAACTCAAATAACCTTTCATGTCACCAGCAAGGCGCACCTGCAACAGAGATTGAACCATTCTTTCAAAGACTCTATAATGGGAGTTACATTCTAATTGTAGATCGCAGATGTTGTAGTCTTATGCCCGGGACTCCTTATCTCGTAACTACGACTGCGAAGGTCAAGTGCTGTGGACACTCATTGTTCCCCAGCTCCTTTCCGGACAGGGAGGCAAGGGCATGGCCCAACTTGAAAATTACTTCTATTCGAATGTATACTTTAAGCAGAATAAAAACAGTGCTTCTTCAGACGCCGACAAGGCTCACGTCATCAAAAGAAACGTATGATCTCCAAGTCGCAAGGACGACTGCAGAGATACATTCATTGTTATCAACTAATTCCCCCATACATTTCGCAGAAATCCTGAATGAAATCTTAAATATTTCTGATACCAATGGAGTCTCAAAGGTATTTAAGACAGTATTTTCGATGGCATTAACACCATTCAAAGCCATACTGGGTATTTTTCCAGATTTCGTCCATTCGATTTTTGGCGGACTTCCCCTCATTTTAGGACTGATTGCAGGAATCCTATTCCTAGTCCTTATATTTCGTTATGGCAAACCATGTCACAGACAGAACACCTGCGACAAGGGAAGAAACAATCCTAGCCATTGGATACCGGGACCGGATATCAAAAATCCTGGGACTATCCCGGCTTAGAGACCTGAACATGACTTGGTTTCTATCATTTCGACCAATCTGGCAGCGATGTGTTTTACCTGTATTAACGTGCCTGCTATGCGGAGAAGAATGCGTGTTAGACACCTGTCTGACGCTACAATCGGATGCGCCAATGGATGCAGAAACATTGTTGAGTCCAACAAAGGCTCACGCTTTGTGCTGCCCTCAAAGGCTACCCATCCTGATGACGGCATTCGTGGAAGCTTCACCACTACGATTAAGGGGTAGTGAAGTTCAAGATGAAAGCAGCATCGATCAGGTACGACCTTCTGTCAGCAATCCAAATCAGAATGTCAATGGAGACAATCATGCGCACGAATGCATGGTTACACCTATTTCCGAGTTAGTGGAACTCTCCCAGGAAGCTGTTGACAACTTTTTCGAAAGCCTAAATGATATGATGTTCTCACCAGAGCAGAAATAGAGACTTTTTGAACAAACTCGTACACGGCGTTCCCTGAATTTGGCCTTCAACTTTAATAATTAAGTCACATGAACAATTTTCCCTCCAGTTCACGGACAGCAAATTTTTCAGCAGCCCCAAAATATTTTTGCATATTTTTCGGGACACTATCTTCTGCTTAAAGTAAGAACTATTCTTAGAGAACTAAAATTTCTAATTTTAAATAGCTTATAGACATTAGCTGCCCGCTGGTATGTTCATAGTTATTATTATTCTGTGATGAAATGGTCTCGAACCTTTTTTCTGTATTAAGAGCCATTTCATGTGTAAATTTTCATATACCAAATAGCAATAATGTATACAAATGCGTGATTACTTTAGCATTGTTCTACAGCTTGAGTGCATACTATACATATGACTGCATTTTTTCCGTATATTTGATAATTTCAAAATGCATTTATGTATTTTGGGGTGGTAAGGTATACACGATACTCTATAGTATGTTTTACAATGCATAGATTAGTAAATATGTCCATAGTTAGCGTGGAGTGGGTGTGATGTATTCCTATAGGTTCTGTATCGATCCCCCTATTCCTGACCCTATTCTGGTTAACAAACTAACAAGTTAACTAGCAGCCATCCCATGAGGCAGAAAACCCCCATGATGCAGGAACCGTTATCTGATAAAGCCACACTACGGCACAGGAACGTGTTATCTGATTAGGTCATAACGCTTGCCATCTAATTAGACAAGCGATATTCCTCCAGCCCCTGATAAGGCATACGGAGTTCTCATAACAAATCAAACCTATGACAACCTGGGAAAAACCCTGCGGCCATTGTTTTGATTTCACCGAGAACTTCAGCAAAAGAATGTGCTAACGACCTGGTCGTATGACATCTTTATTGACGTATCTATGTCCATCCTTACGTCAATCTCGGCACCTTAAAGGTATAAATATTACCGATATTGCCCTATGCAAAGACACGCGGTGGTGACGAGGACGGAGCAGCCAGACTTGCCGAAGCCCAGAGCAGAGCAGACCCCGCTGGCGCAGCCCCGCCTTCTTGACGCGCTGAGAACGAGCAGCTGCCTATTTCTCCTGCCGAGAAATCCAGCTCCGGCATTTCCGGGTAGCCCTCGCAGGCAGCCTGGAATATCGAGACCAGAGACGAGAGATACCATCACTCATTCATCCTAAACTTCCAGGTACAGAACTGAATAACCCCTCGCAGAGAATTCTTTAGTCAGTCACTTGGCAAAAACAAACTTAACTTAAACTGTAACTTTCTATTCCCGCCCACGTATTAGGCTTAGGTCAGGTACACGGGGTAGGCGTATTTAGAAACACCAGTTGAGTACGTTTAGTCAAATGTATATGTGTATGTAATATATTTTATTCATTTTAAACCTTCATATGGCTTAGAAACCATATCAATGTTTTTACAGTATTATTTTATACTTCTGCTTTTAATGTATGCACTTTACTTAACTATAAGTATTGCAATAATATCGATCCATTTCTCTTGTATGAGAAAAGAGACTGATCAATAAATAACATCTTTTATTGAACACGCCCGTCTCTTCCTTTTCTCTACAATCTGATGAGACTAAGAATGCACGTACTGACTGAGTAAAATAAATTGCCTTTTGTTCACACGACTCTCGAGATACACTCTTGATTAGGGGAGAGCAAAGTTGTCATGTTCTATGGTTGTCAGAAACTAAATCCCTTCTTGTCTAATCAGGGAAGTTAATTCCTTCCTGAACATTCGAGAAAGTTTCTAGTGAACTCTGAGCTAGCTGGCAAACCCAAAACTTTAAGTCTAATATCGACAGTAGTAGACCTAGTTAACATCTGGTCTAGGCCTATACTATTGAAGGTATTATTCCAATGCGCAGAGCCTATTGGGATAATAGGAACTACACTACAGGCCAACTGGAGTAATGTAAAGAAATAAATAAATAAAACGACTTTCATTGCACGCACTGAAACATATTTGACGTTTCAGCTCGAGCAATGACATTGATTTTATTTATTTATTTATTTACATTGCTCCGATCGGCCGTGAGCCAGAGTTTACTACCCCCCACCCTGCTTCTCCCCGCCTCACCACCCCGCGGCACTCCCTGCACAAGCTGCCACTGCTTTTCACGCTTCAATTAGCAAGAAAGGTAAATGTAATGGGTGTTGCAGTGAACATTCCTCCATAACACCCTTTGCTTTTTTTACGCTGTCCCATGTTTACAAGGACGGGGCAGCACCAAAAACGAAGTCCAGATAAAACCTGCTCTTAGGATGGTGATACTTGGAGAAATGATTAATTTCTCATTGTATTTTGCACTTTCTATGTGTGCTACATTTTGCAGCGCACAAAGAAACAGCAAATCGCCTTTAAAGATTGTTTTTGTGCAGGAAGGTGTCCCTTCCAGCACAGAAACAATCATTCCTTCCTGCACAGAAACAATCATCCCTGCAGCGTAGGAACCCTTGCAATGTGGCGCAAGTGGGCCTGCACTGATGCTAGGCAGCTTTTTAGGCACCAGCGAGGGGAAAAACAGGGGTGCGCCGCATTTTTGCAAATATGTCACATCTCTGCAGTTAAAAAATGTCGGGGTGCGGCATTACCAATTTTGGAGTAACACCACGCTCTGGCATTTTATTGTAAATATCCCCTATTGTGTTATGTGTGAATGTGATAAAACATTACATTTTGGTTTGGTATTTTTCTTGCTTTTAGCATCTTCTTCATCAGCATTTGCATAAGCACTCATAAGAGTTTAAACCGGAAAAGGATTTACAGAAATCAAATTGATAGTTCAATTTTCATAATTGATTGATGGGATTCCCTTAAATAATTTAAGCATTCAGTTTAGCAACTCTGGCATGCTCTCTTGATTCATCTAATCTCAATTATGTTGCAAACTCCTCAATTCAATTTTCAAGTTTTAATTTTACAAATAGGAGCTTTCAGTGTTCATTAATTATGGAGGCAGGGGCTGTTTTGATACTTACGTAATTACGTAAAGGACTCTATTGTGAAAAATACAGGTTTAATATAAATGCCTTTCCAAACATATGCTACTACTTCTTTTGAAATGATTAAACAAGTATTTTTACAAATAACCTCACAGAATCATTACACCCATTCATTGATCATAGAGGAGGGGTGTCTATGGAAAGACTCAACCTTACTTGCCACTTTTTTTCTAACCCTTAGAATATTTTAATAAACTGTGAATGTATTTTCTCACTCATATTAGAATTTTTTTTATTTTGAAAAGATAAATAAGTAAATATTTAAAAAACAGAAAATACATGTGAGTATATAGATGTTTCAGTTTTGTGTAATTTGGTATAATTATTTGCCTTCCTGATTAATGGGCAGGTGGGGGAGCTGTGTCAAACTTCAGTTATGATTGCATCTCCAGCTTGTCTGAGAATCTAAAAATACATTTGGATTTAAGACACAAGCCTTTACTTTGTAAGTAATACATTCGTGTTTTCTCAGGCCTACAACACCTCCTCTTCAGTAAGGTACCGACGCATCACTTTCCCTGCATGGCAGTAAGAAACCAACGTTGGCATAACCTCCCCTGGAGCAAGGAACCGATACATCACCTTCCCTGTGCGTAACAAACCGACACATCACCTTCCCTGTAGCTGTTTTTGCTTATGATTTTGGCACATCCACAGGACTTTGTGTTGAAAGGGTCGCATCTATAGTTTACTATGTACAGAACTGTTTTTGCCTTTTAAAAGTCATATCTTAATAGCTGTATGTTGGATTTTTTTGTTGTTTTGGTCTTGTTAGGTTTTGATAAAGATGACTTCTTTTTCTAAACTGGTGGTGTATCCATTTGTAGTGTTTTCACTGTATTACCTATGTGTGCACATATGCTTTACACAAGGCCTCTGACATAAGCCCTCTGCTCATGCCAATCTACCAAGGGGTTGAGCAGGGGTTGTCTAAGGGCCTAACTCCCGTACCCTGACTCGAAGCAAGGGACCCTACTTGACAAAGGAGCAAACGATTGCCAACTAGAGACTCCCATTTCTAACAGTAATGCAGCAAACATTATTTTATGCAAAATATTCTACAATTTGGCATCTGTGGCCACTGCACAATCAGTGCAATAATGTACTTAATCGCCTCCATTAAATCCCAGTGATGTAAAATAAGTTCTGGGGCTGAACGCCAGTCCAAAAATTAGAAAAGGGCAGCTAAGTCTTCCATATGTGTGCAGCAGAAAGAAAATGCGTATACGCTTATGACTAGATAGTACCTTTCTTCCACAAAGCTAAAGTCTATATGTGGGGACTCAATACATGTTGGAAGGGTTGTGGGGAGAAAGGAACATTACTCCAAGCAGGGTGGCCTTGTATTCATATACAAACATATAGGTGTGCGATATTATCAAATATCAGGTCTATAAATTAATTTCTCCTGATCACCAAGCATGTTTTCTGCACCCCATTGATATTTATGCCTTTAAAAATGTTTTCCTAAATTTCCTTTATTAAAACATTGTTTTTGGAATAAATTTTTCATCCCTGATCTGTTCTTTAACTATTATATATTAGGGATTGCTGTTCCTTAAAAATATTGGTTATAGCCTAGGCAGCTCCTCACAAGCTGTTTTCAAGGAAAGTCCAATTTTGGGGGAAATTAAAAGATGGCCCACATCCTCTATCTCTGCCCATCAGTGGCCGTAACATGGGTGGGTGATGTGATGGGTAGAGCTGTCTCAGCGCAGAGCTGGGAGCTTTTTTTATGTATCCGCAGTGTATAATTGAATTCATTTAGCTTGATATTTCTTAGCTCAGAACAGAAACAGAACGAGGCAAACTCTGCTCACTGTTTCAGAGCAACACTCTCAGAAAATCAAGCCCTAACTCTGTGAAATAGCGGGTTAAATGAATACAAGTGCAAGTGCATAAAACCAGGCACTCAGCTTGGTGCTGAGCCAGAGCATTCCAGAATGATATAGCCCCGGATATTTTTGGCATTGTAAAGGCAGAGCGGTTGACACTTACTTATCCTCCATCTGTTATGTTGAAGCTGTTTACCTTATACTACTATTGCTTTATACTTCATTTATGCTGATTGCTTTATCAATACTCCTTATGTTATGCATGCTCTGTGAGGGTCACTGTCTACTGTTAATAGGATATTGATATATGCACTGGATGGGACCACTGATGCCCACTACTAGGCCCATTGATGTATGTACTATGTGGCAAAAATCCTAAAATATATGGCCCAATGGTGCATGTGCCCGATGGCACCACTAACGTCTGACAATTGGCCCAATCACGCACGCACTGTAGCTGGGTATTGGAGTAGCAGTCATTGCAAAGTATGCAACACACAGCACACACCTAAACTAAGACAGACCTGTTGGCTTGGAATATGCTTACTTCATTATGGTAGATATCCTGTCACACTACATAAAATTGGAGGCTGCATAAGACCTTGCTAGAGATAGAATATAACAAATTGGGTCTATATCATAATCCAGTGCAACATCTGCATACCGATGAAGAAGAAAGGTGGGGTTTTAAGATATTCTGGTGCCTCTATGGAGTTGGTAACTGCATTTTAGTGCTGCACTGATGAATAGAAAGTGCAGTAAAATGGAGTAGTGACTGCTGCCCACAATCATTTATCAGCTGCACTGAAGTGGTAAATTGCCTTGATTTACAAAGATGTGACACAATGCAGTATAGCAACCAAGATTGATGTGCTGCATTGCACTGGAGGGAGAGATTACAAAAGACCCCCCAAAAAAGAGTCACCCTATGTTGTCAAAAGGGTCAGGGTAGCTTACAATTAAGACCACAAACAAAATTCCCTTTAGTGCACCCTCAACACACTGAGGACCAACGTTTGCTTAAATAGAGAAAACGGAAATGCACTAATTGGTAATTAATGCAAAACATAAAGATTTGTTGTAAAAAAACTTCCCACATATACATATATAACTATTCTCTGTCACACTCATTATCCTCAAGAAATATTTGTATTTATTTTCATTAAAAAATTCATAGGTAAATTGCATTTATAAATCCTTGGATTAAAGGACGTCACATAGTCTATCATTATCTAATGCATCTACAATTTCGAAAATGTATAATCACACGATAAGACAAGAATAATAAAACAAATACACAAAACAAGTAATCTGTCAATGCAGCGTTTCGCTGGAAATCAAACTAGTAGTTCACTCCGCCTTCTTCAGGACAAAATATATATATAAGTCAAATATTTCTAAAAGACAAAGAAATGTGAATTACAATTGTTCTTTTATAAAACAATGTAATATATTAAAATATCAATTTTTGATCATCAGTATCCAAGTGCATTCAATTTTCCATCAAATCAACATGCCCCTCTTTTCTATGAAACCTCCATATTCAACAAAGTTTCTTGATTAGAAAAATGCACCTGGAATGTGTTTCTTTAAATGAGTCACCCCCTCAAGCGATCCATGAAACTTCTACTGGTATGGACTCTATCAATGTATATCACCAACCCTCTCAACATGCCATTATTTTACCCTAGGAACTGTGCTTATAGGCTCCCCAGTTCTACTCTGAAACCGATCCTTATGTCCATAGGAATTTGCGAACATTGGGAAGAAATCACTATATTTTAATGACCTATCCAGAGTTTCACTACCCACTACATTTAAGAGCGAGCCATTCTTATTTATCAAAATCCATATTTTGTTACTCATGTGTGTGCAGTTCGTTGCACAAGTTATTCTTTTCTTATCATCTCTGTTTCTTGTCCTTTCCTCAAATAAACTGCCCCTGTTATAATATTTTGCTCTTTTATTAGAGCTTAAAAAAGAGCAAAATAGTATAACATGGAGAGTTTGCCACTGTTTGCATACAGAAGAAACAAAACATTTAGGAATCATTAAGTACATAAGTAGAAAGAGACTAAAAGTATGCAGAAACTTAGCATTATTGATGGCACCAGATTAGTAGAGAATGTCCCATGTGGCACTTGTGCAAGTTGCGGAACTGTTATAAAAATCAGCAAGTTAGAATTCAATGGAACAACTAATTGTATCAATAGCTTAGTCAATTGTAGAACAATAAACATAGACTACCTCATCGTCTGCCCATGTGGCAAAGCCTATGTGGGGAAAACTGGAAAAAAGATGCTGCTAAGGTAAAAATAGCATAGATCAGCAATTAGAACAATGAGAAAAATTGTTCCTCAGGTTAAACATTGGCTAGAATTTAACCCAAAGAAAAAGAGCTAAAATGGTTCACTGTCGAGAATATAAAATGTACAGCCAGAGGCGGAGTTCCAGAAAGTAAAAGGAAAAAAAGAGAACAATATTATATGTCAAAATTCAGTATATATAAATATGGTTTAAATAATAGAGAGTAATGGGAGAAGCTAGTAAGGTAATATCAAGGAGAACCAAATAAATATAGATCTCTAGTATTTGAACAATAGTAAGAACATGTTAACCTTAGTTTAGGATGAGTGTCTAAATTAGATGGAATTATATTGTATTGTATTGTGGTTTTAAGAAAGGGACTTGAGATGGGGTGGGTGGTGTTTAAACAAAGAAAAGGACCTTGAAGAAGGATTCATAATGAGGCTCAATGGATCATATGCTGCAAGCACACGCGCCATGTGGGCAGTGTGTGAAAGAAACAAATGATGGCACATGGACAGTAGGCATTGCATTGTTTTTGGAGTAAGGGACCGTGGATGGGTGGCTATTAGAAACTTTGGTAAAAGAAACAGAGCTGCGGTATAATAATGGCCACGTTGAGTGTAAACAAAACGGGGTGACTGTATATAGATATTAAACCTGGGGAAGGATAAACATGTGAGATCAAAGTTTACTACTTTGTTGAGTGAGATCTATGCATGAGCACAATGTAGGGAACAGTAGAAATACCACAAACTATCCCAACCGCCTCGTATACCAATGGCAATGAGTAGTGACATCAGGGGACTCAGTAGGGCCCCCCAGTATGTGAGAACAGATGGGTGTAAGCATCGGTATCCATTCACATAAAATTGGGGCCTCAAGGGACCTCGATGGGGGGGGAGAGGGCCTTCCTAGGGAGGTGAGAAGGGATATATCCTCCCTATGCATCACTTGTTAGACGTAGAAGATATCCCTCCTGTGACTGATTGGGGTGGGGAATATGGGAGACGAACAACAACCAATGATCAAGAGGGGGTGTTTTCTGTATGAACACAGAGCACCCAAAAGAGTCTGCACCCGGCTACACTGGCTAGTTCAGTGATGTCCCTTGATTGGTAGATAAGAAGGGAGGGAGACCTTTTTGTTATTATAGCCCTCACTCACTCTATTAGTGACATGCTTCATCATCGGGCGGTACAAAAGGGGGTGGTGATGGACGGAGCATCTGAATCAATCAAACACTCAGACCCAGTCAAAAGATCTGGGTTTGATCCACCACCACCCCCTTTTGTACCGCGAATGCTTCATCATCGGGCGGCACAACATGGCTCCTAAAGGTCAGTGTGGGATCGACCATATTTCAGGGACCACTTATGAAGATATTGTGGTATGGGGGCATAACGTTAAAATAAAATTCCTCTCCCAGTCCTAAAGTATCCTTTATTAGTGAAATGAGAGGGAAGGTTAAAAACGACTATGGTAGGGTGGGAGGATTTGATGGTCCTATGACCCTAACTGATCACCAATATGTTTCATCCCTAATGCTGGCCTTTTTTATGGTCCTGGGCTTTCATAAGAGTGGGATGCGAAGAGGTCACTCCCCAAAAGACGTGAGTGAAATGTTGTTATGCAATTAACATGTATCACACTTTTATCATTATTATGATTGTATAAGGGAAAAACCTAATACCTGCCGCTGCTTTCTTTTGAAATTTCCCTGGGATGACAGAGCGAAAGATCCCAAAGGGGGGGCTGAGGGGGGGCCTTATAGTCACATTTTCGTCAAAGGTCTATACCCTTAGGAGACCTACTGTGCTCGACTTCCCTGCTTGTAACCATTAGTATCGCTCACAACAAGGTTGGCCCCATTGGGTTTCAGAAACCACGACAGTAACAATACAACTTTAATAGTATATTACACTATGTATGGACAACCAGAAGTAAATATAGTGAGGAGAACTTTGGTAATTTCCTTATTTAGGCTGAACGCCTGACACAACAATGGGCGAGAGATGAGACAATCTAGTAATGGGCATGGCCTTGTGATTAGTGAAAGGAAATAGATATAAATACCGAAAGAAGTCTAAAATGGCAATAGCCCTGAACTACAAGACAGATGAATGCTGTATGAGGTAAGGAAGCTGGAAAAGGCGTGGGAGAACATATCATGTAGTGAGGTAAATAAGGGTAACAAACCAAGAGGTAGACCACTCCTTGGACATTTTTGAATGATTTGAGCATGAGCTAAAGGAAATCTTTCACATCGAGGGGTGAGCAGACAACAAACAAGCGTTTTGATACTGGATAAAATATGTGGTACGGCACTGGAGGAGTGTATTTAAGCTTTCATGTAACATGGCAGTTTGACAAATGTAGCCAACTACCGTGACCAGCTTGAGGAGAGTCTCTAGATGCATAAGACGATCCTTAAGTTCTGCAAGTTGGGAGGTAGAGGCTAGAGGAATGCACAGAGTCCCTTGATGATTAGATAATGCATTACTCACTCTTGTGAGAAGAGAGGTTGAATGTAATAGTTACATCCAACCTCTTACCACTTACAAACTGTTTCACATTTATCAGCATGCATTAAGCCTCAGCATCATTGGAAGGCAGACCCCCTTTGTTACTTAATTTGGACAGACACATTCTGCGTGGTACTGGGCGGAAATGACACTGAATGAGACTATAGCAGACACGGCCGGTAGTAGGTGTAACTGCAGGGCGGTGACGTAGGGAGGGGGAGGGGCAGGGCGGGGGGTTGTAATGTATGGATTACAGACTTTAACAGGTAAGTAAACATATAAATAAATAAAACGAAATTTGTTGCGCGCACTGCATCGCATTTGGTGATGCAGTGCACGCAACGAAATTCGTTTTATCTATTTATATGTTTACTTACCTGTTAAAGTCTGTAATCCATACATTACAACCCCCCATTCTGCCCCTCCCCCTCCCTACGTCACCACCAGCAGTTACACCTACTACCGGCCGTGGCTGGACAATAGCAACCTCTTATTTATGATGAATCCCAAAGGTTAATTTGATGTTTATTATTTGGGCAATTGTATTAGAGAAAAAAGTTGCTGTATACACTGAACATGCAGGAGAATAAGACAATGTTGCTCCTAAAACATTTTGTAATCTACAGACTGCAGCAGGATCACTGCAGTAGTAAGCAACCGATTTAGAAATTGGAGAAACGAGTGGAAGACTATTTTGAGCACACATAAAAACTGAGCACAAGTCCTTGCCAAAATGACATTGAAAGTGAGGTAAGCGGGTTAAACACTCAGTCATGAACACTGTATGATATCTAACTAACTGTGGAGCATAAACATTTTATAATGTATTTATAGTTACAGAATGCTCACTGCAAGAGAATAGTGTGGACTTCTGTAAAGGAATAGCTAAAGTAGCCTTGCACCATACTAACTAAGTCCTAGGGATTGACAAATTTGGAAAATGATATGAATGGAATTGATGCTCTGTTTATAATATAGCAATGTCTTCCCAATGTTAGAAAATATCTATGGGCATAAAGGTAACTTTAAAAGAGGAACCGGGGAGCCAATAAGCCCAGTACCTATGGAAAATGAATGGCAGGTGCTGGAGACATATAAAGGTATATAGAGAGAGGGGTCGTGATATTCATCAGCAGGAGCCCTAATAGTGGAGGTTTCATGGACAGCTGGAGATGGTGACCTGTTTAACTAAGTACATTACGGGCTCATTTTTCTAATAAAGAAACTTTGTTGAGAATTGAGGTTTCATAGAAAAGAGGTGCACGTTGTTTTGATGGAAAATGAAATGCACTAGGGTATCGATTAAAACTGATGTTTTAATGTATTACTTTGTTTTTATAAAAGATGTATTGTAATTCACATTTCTCTGTCTTTTGGAAATATTTGAGTTTTAAATATTTTGACCGGAAGAAGAAGGTGGTGTGAACCATTTTGATTTCCACCGAAACACTGAGTCGACTGATTACTCTTGTTGTGTATTTGTTTTATTATTATTGTGTTTTTGTGTGACTGAATTTTAGAAATTATGGATGTATTAGATAATGATGGTCTATGTGAAGTCTTTTAATCCAAGGATGTGATTGTATTTATACGCACTTTGCAAATTAATGTTTTAATGAATATAAGTGAAAATATTTATTGAGGATAACAGGTGTGACAGAGACTACTTATATATATATGTGGGAAAAAACATTTTTTTTCAAAAAATCTTCTTTAAAAATCTTCTTTATATTTTGCATTAATTATCATTGAGTGCATTTCCCTTTGTTCTATGTAAGCAAATGTTGGACTCCAGTGTTTTGAGGATGCCACAAAGGGAATTTTGTTTGAGAGCAGAAATACGCCCTATCTACCAAGATATGGCGCTGTCCTGCTCTCTCCCTGTGCTGGCACACAATTTGGCTGCAAAGCACACTCACACACTTTTGCATCATAGTGCAAGGGTGCGTGTATAAAGTCTAGCATGGGTTTTGTATAGGAAAGGTACTCTTCTAGTATAAAATTCTATGCATAAACAAACTTTGAACTTTTTCCAGTTTAGATGTGTGCTGTAGAGTGCACCACACATGCAAAGTCAGAAAGATTGGAAGAAATCAAAGCATTTCTCCTTTTTACACCTGCTTCAAAGAGGCCTTATTTTTGGGAGCAAAAACCTGTCTACCATTGTTAGGAAGTAGGGTTTTGCATCAAAACACATGGGAGATTGTATGTCAACACTCATGTGCCATTCATGTCACACTCCCTGCCATAAAATAATGCAGAGCAGTGCAGAGCACTGCTTTGTGTTGCTTTCAGGCAACTTTCCTGTGCGAAAAAAACTGTTTTCAATGGAGAGTAAATTCAAAACGAAAAATGTTCACTGGTTTGCATCACTTTTGTTATGCATTGCAAACCCGGTGCAAAATCGCAGTAAATCTGCCCCTATGTTCTCAAAAAATGGCACACCTCCGAGCCTGGATCATGATACTGCCCCAAGGATCAAAAACATACACAAATTATTCAAGAAGGTCATTATCAAAGATGGAATAATAATGCAGTCCTTGCAATGGAAAATATATGCCTCGTCAGGAGTTTTGGAAGGCACTTTTATACAGGTATACACAAATTTCAGATAAGCCACGTTTCAATTTTCATTTTAACAATTTACAAACTTGTGCTAAATAAAGTTCAAAATATTCCTGAAAAACACGTCTATAGACGTTTCCCAATTCTAAGGACAACGGGTGTCATTGGGTCTGTCGTGAATTTTCAGTTTAAACGAATTCCCAATAGGAGCAATCCGCATAAGGTCAGCAAGGTGTGACGATTGTACGGGGGCTTCACTGGCCCTGAAGTGGGGGATTAACCAAACAGATTCAGAGTCTAGATAGCTTCTCTTTTACTGACTTGTCAAGAAGGGAGAAAGCAAATCTGTTCTTTCCATCCAAGATTATCTATAATCATGGCACAAATGGGATAAGCATTATTCATTTTTAACATGGGAAACTGCATAACACTTGCACAGATGTGAGCATGATTAAGCATATTTTACTCCCTAATGCATATGGTGCACAGCAGAAAATCGAGTTAAGGTCAAATATATTTGCATTTTTCAGACTGCACGGAAATGTAGAGTTAAGTAGGTCCTGAATACATCATGTATCCAAGTGAATAAAATACGCATGTTTATGCAAGTTTGCATTTGTTTCATAAAACCGATTTCCTAAAGTAACCTCCATCTTATTTTCAGTTTTCGAGTAAAAGCTTTAAGAGTGCACCTGTGCAGGCAAACAAGCATAACATGAAAGATTCCTTTGGGGTTTCAAAATTAATTCAATCCGTCATTTGTTTCTTTGTCTGCAATAATTGGTGCATTAATTGACACAGACCTGATGGCGCATAAAGTCATGCCTGGCTTTACGCCTCATGTGCATTATTCGAAGCTAATCCAACTCGTTGGACGCCCACAGCAGTTTCGCGGGCTTCAAAGGCATTGTTTAGAATAGAGGTCACGACCTTTAAAGCCTGCCATTTGGAGTAGTGGATCGGGCAAATCTGTCTGACAAGAAGTGTCCCGATACCGTATCTACGCATATGTCTTGCTCGTCCAATCACTTAGGTTTGAATGTACATGGCACGTGAGAATGGTTTTAAGTTCAGAATACGCATGGATAGTATGCGACTGAAGAAAGAAACAGTGAGTAAGCATAGCAAATTATAAACACAATGTCAACAAAAGAGTGTATGAGATTAAAGAAACTGAGGGCCTTATTTATGAAGGCCTTGCGCCGCCGGTGCGTCACTTTTAAAATGGGAAAAAGTGACGCACCGGTAGCGCAAGGC
Organism: Lissotriton helveticus; assembly: GCF_964261635.1. Lineage (NCBI taxonomy): Eukaryota > Metazoa > Chordata > Amphibia > Caudata > Salamandridae > Lissotriton > Lissotriton helveticus. The sequence continues at coordinate 898,988,285 of NC_136063.1, read as the reverse complement.
CTTCATAAATAAGGCCCTGAGTGCTTACATGGGAAGAGAATGAGTGAGGCGGCGAGATAGTGTGCAGTTTAGAAAATAAACGAGTGAATGTTTGGCCGAGTGCAAAAAGTAAATTATGAAATGGCAGGATGAGTCATGGTAAAAGAGTGAGCGAATAATCTATTGGGTAGATATGTGGTTGAGGCAAACATTGAATGGGTTAGCAAGACTTTTAGGAGCTGCTTTAACTGACATGCATAATGTTTTAAAAAATAAGAAGACTTATCTTCTTTAGTTCTTTATAGCGTGACCCTAAAAAAGCGTGTCAAATCGATTTGGCAGGTTAGCTAGTAGCATGATTGAATGAATTACATTCACTATATGATACCATCTCTTAACAAATAGGGCCTTATAACAAGTTTTACACATAGGGGCTCCGAACAAGAGGCCTGATAACAATGGTAACAATGGTGGGTGCAGTAATGCCAATTTCATAATTATCAATACCAGGTGGTGTTACCTTATCATTTCCAGGACACTATTTGTTTGGGACAGAAATGGGGAATAAGATGAATTACAGGTGGATATGTGCCCTCAAACTGCAGGCCACGTGAAGTACTGTAAATAAAAAATAAAAAAAGGGGGGCGTGTCCAAGATGGCGGTGTGACTGGTCGCAGGTCTCCGGGGCTCCCCGCCCGATCCCGCCTAAATGCACCTTATTACACAGCCCGATCTCCCTACCGCACGAGTCATAGGTGTGGAGAGAGGCGGGACACAGGGGCGACCCCACGGCCTTCCACATCTGGTTCGCGAGCTGCCCGGGAGGCGCTGGAGACTGTAGACACCGGGTCCGGGTGTTGGCGGCTGCGGCCGTGTATTAACGGTCGGCCGTGTAGCTGAAGCTGCCTACCTCCCCGGGCGCTGCACTGCCCTGAGCGCCCAGCCGCTTCCTGACGGCGGCTCGCGCCGACACCACCGGAGCGGAGGTCCGGACCAGTGCCCACTCCTGCCGCCTTGATCCGGCCGGTGCCGAGGCGCGGCCCGGCCGGGAGACACGAAACTCGAGGTCCCGGCTTGGGGGCCTCTATGTCTCCGGTCCCGGACTCGGAGATTCCCTGCTGGCACCCTGCATAGCGCTGGAAAACGGTCCATCCTCCGGACGCTGCGAGGTCCCCGTGAGCTGTGCGCTGGACGTGCGACAGAGGTGAGGAGACCCCGGGGGGCATACTCGAGCTCCCGGCGTGAGGGCCGCTCAGAGGCCTGAAGGCCGATCCACATTGCTAGCGGTTGGCCGTGTGCTTGCCTGCTGCTCCTGCCTCCCGCGACGCACTGCTCAGTTGGGAGCCTGAACGCTGAGAGGGGGATCCTACGCTGACATCGCAGCGGTCCGCACCTGCGCCCACCCCTGCTGCTGAGACTGGGCCGGGGGTTGCAAAACTCGAGGTCCCGGCTTGGGGCCTCTACATCCTGGGTCCTGAGCTCAGGGGATCACCTGCTGGCGCACCCGAACGACACTGGAGCCCAATACACTCCACCCCTCTGGCGCTGCGGGGTCCCGGTGTGCTGGATGCGCGGAGGAGAGGAGGGAGACCCGGGAGGCGATATCGAGCTCTCGACGTGGGGTCCGCATTACCTGCTGTTGATCGTGTGCTTGGGTGCTCACCTGCTGTCCCTGCCTCCCCCGACGATGCGACCCGCTGGGCGCCTGTGAGCTGAGGGGGGGAGCCCACGCCGGCAGCGCAGAAGCTACGACCCGGACCTGCTCACGCCCCGGCTGCCACGACCCGACCGGGGGTCACGAAAATCGAGGCCCCGGCTCTGGGCCTTTGCATTACTGGCCTCTGGAACCGTCCGGCTGACGTCCCCACACGCCACCGGTGCACAGTCTGCCCTTCCGGCGCTGCAACGTCCCAGTGAGGTGCGCAGAGGGGTGAGCAGCGGCGAGAGCTCGGGGGGCGAGATCGAGCTCCCGGCGGGGGGACTGACCGGGGACCAGCGGGCCTGTTCGCATCTCTACCAGTGCTTCCGGACGACGAGACTTGGGGGACCCACAGCACGCCTCCCTTGGCGCCCACTCCCGGGCCCTGATCTTCGTTACTCATCAGTCTAGGGGGACCGGCCGTCATGGCGGGACTGCGGGGGAAGAAAGGGAACCAGACGCTTCCCGAACTGATGGCCAGGACCCAGCCCAAGCCCGGCAAGGACCCCCCCTCCCCGGCGACCACGAAAACCCCAACGGGGCCGGAAGACGATCAGATCCCCATCACTAGATCCTTCCTTGAGACGCTATTTAACTCCCTCAGGGAAGACTTCAAGACTTTGAAGCAAGAAGTGGCGGGCGAGGTCCGGGAGCTTCGGCGCGACATAGATGGCCTTGGGGAGCGGGTTGCCGCCGTAGAAGATGCGGATCACGCACGGAGCAGCGAAATCGAACTACTTCAGCAAGAGGTCCTGCGTCTCAATGACCAGCAGCTGGAGCTTCAGGCCCACGCAGAGGACCTTGAGAACCGTTCCCGTCGCAACAACATACGGGTTCGGGGGGTCCCTCAGAAAACGGAGGGGACTGACGTCACAGGGTACCTGCAGGACCTATTCAGAGACATTCTGGGGGAGCCGGCGGACTTTGTCATCCGTATCGACAGGGCGCACAGGGTCGGGCTGCCCCGACGAGCTAATGCCCCCCCTCCGGACAGCTTAGCTTTCCTGCCTGATTTCCCATTGAAGGAGCGCATTCTCAGAGAGGCCCGGCGTGCACAGCCCCTTCAATTCCGGGGTCACCCCATAGCCCTGTATCAAGATCTGTCGGCCATCACTCTGCAGAAAAGAAAGGAGTTCAAAAGAGCGATGGACTACCTGCGACAACAAGAGGTCCCCTACTCCTGGGGGCACCCGTTTAGAATAATCTTCAAATGGAACGGTAAACTGCACCAACTGCGCTCCCTTAAGGACACTTGCGTGCTCTTGGGTCTTGACCGGGACGGTGATGATGTACCCACGGAGAGAGCGTCTCAGGGGCCGTCTGCTGGGGAATGGCACCTGGTGGGCCGCAGGCGTTCCCCCTCGCACCGCTTGAAACCAGACGCCTCCACCATCACGCAGGAGCAAGCTACGGCTATAGCGGAGGTGGCCAAGGATACCTCTCCCCCTGACTGAGTTCTCCTTTCAAGCAGGAGATCATCTGGAGCTCATACCCTTCCTGTGAGGTGGGAGGGAATCGGGTGGGGGGCCGCCATGCCCGCCGTTGGATATGACCCTTCTACGACACTTTCACACGGTTCTGAGTGCACTGACAGGACTGGGACAGTTTTTTTTGTTCTGTTTTGGGGGTTACTGGGATGGGAGGGGGGAGAGGGGGGCTTTGGGGTTGTTCAGGGGGGGAGGGAGGGGATGGGGGACACCGGTGGTGGCGGTTCAATTGCGTCCCTGCGGGATGGTCCGCATGCGCAGGATGCTGGGGGGAGAGGGTCTGGCTGGGAGGGTGCAGAACCCTTCACTGCGGCGCTGAGGGATGGGTGGCAGTGGCACAAGACGATGGGTCCCTGGGGAGTGAGGGGGAGACGCGTGACAGGAAAGGGATGCCCGAGGGCCTGTGTGCCCCGCCTCAGATGGGTACCTTAGGTTCCATGTTACAATGCCGCTTACCATAGGTACGTGGAATGTTAGGGGCCTCAACTCCCCCCAGAAGAGGCAGAAGGTCTGGAAGTACATCTCTGACCACCACATAGACATACTTGCACTTCAGGAAAGCCATCTAATGAAAACTGAAGACTTCCGCCTGAAACATAGAATGTTCCCGCTTATTTACAAATCCTCCGCTCCTTCCAAGCACAAGGGGGTGGCACTCCTGTTCCGTTCATCCACTCACTTTCAACCACTAGGTATACTTAATGACAAAGAGGGTCGGTGGTTGATGGTCAAGGGGAGGCTGAGGGGTAAGCTGTGCACAATTGTTACGCTTTACGCTCCCAACAGCGGCCAGAAAGACTTCCTACACGATCTCTTGGGTAGGGTGACAGACTTTACGGAGGGCCCTTTAATTCTTCTGGGGGACTTCAACCTGGTTTGGCACCCCTCCCTTGACAGCACACACACTAACCGCTCTGGCCTGGGCTCCTTCCACTCTGACACCCAGGGGCTCATTCATGACATGGGACTACTGGACACCTGGTGCACACTCTACCCACACACCAGAGACTATTCCTTTTTCTCCCACGTCCACCACTCCTACTCTAGGCTCGATTACATCTTCGCCAGCCAATCTTTGCAGGGTGGGCTACGAGAGGCTAAGATATTCCCCATCTCCGTGTCCGATCATGGCTTGTATTCCATCTGCATGACCTGGCTTGGCAATGCCCCCTCGCCGGCTCGGTGGTATTTTCCGGCGTCCCTGGCAAGGGACAAGGAATCGTGTACCCACCTTCGGGAAACCATGCGGGATTGTTTTGAGCGGAACAGACCGGAAGACACCTCAGAATATAATAATTGGGACACCCTTAAGGCGGTGCTTCGGGGCAAGTGCATAGCACTGAACTCCGCTCTCAATAAGCAGAGGGCGAAGGATAGGGAATCACTGGAGGAGGAGTTGACGTCGGTCGAGCAGGCCCACAAACTTGCACCCACCCGGCAGACCCTTCGCAGCCTCACAGCCATCAGAGGCAAGCTGCGGGCTATATATAATAACCGTGCCGAATTCACTCTCCTTAAACTGCGGAATCTATCTTACACTCAAGGCAATAAGATAGGGAAACACCTAGCGAGGCAGTTGCGCGACAAGCGGGAGCGGGAGTACATAGGGGGCATCCGGGACCCCTCGGGGGTGTTGTCCCACAGTGATGACGACAAGGCTAATCTGTTCGGGGACTTCTACGCGGCGCTGTACTCTGCTGACGTGCTGGACACTGATGCACAGCGCGACTACCTTCGGCGCCTGCCTATTCCACAGGTCTCCCAGACCTGGAATGATGAGTTAACGGCCCCGATCTCGATGGAAGAGGTACTTTCTGCTATTAAAGCTTTAAAACCCCACAAGGCGCCGGGCACAGACGGGTACACTGCACTTTTTCATAAAACCTTTGCAGCTGATCTTAGTGGCCACCTGGTCAGACTGTTCAACCGAATGGCCTCCGATGGGAACGCAGTGACATCTATGACTGAAGCGGTGATATCGGTGATCCCCAAAGCGGGGAAAGCCCCCACGCTCTGTGCCTCCTACAGGCCTATTGCTCTTTTAAACATTGACGTCAAGCTCTACTCCTCGATCCTAGCAACACGATTGCGCGGCCTTATGCCACTCATCATCCACCCAGACCAGTCAGGGTTTATAGCGGGACGGCAGACACACGACAACACGCGCCGCATTATCCACCTCATTGAAAAGGCAAACAGATTTAAAATCCCCGCCGTCCTGGTCGGGCTTGATGCGGAGAAGGCCTTCGATCGTGTTGATTGGAAGTTCCTCATGGCCACTCTTCAGGCGTTCGGCTTCTCCTCCACTTTCATACAAATGCTTCAAGCCAACTATAATCTCCCGAGGTCTAGAGTTTCGGTGAATGGTGTCCAGTCTGCTCCCTTTTATCACTCCCGGGGCACCCGGCAGGGGTGTCCCTTGTCTCCCTTGCTGTTTGCCCTTAGCATAGAACCTCTGGCTATCGCAGTCAGAGAACACTCAGGGATTGACGGCCTGCCGTTCACAGGTGAACCACATAAAATATCGCTCTTCGCCGATGACGTCCTATTGTCCCTATCCAACCCGAGGACGTCTCTCCCACACCTGCAGGCGGAGCTGAGCAGTTTCGAGAGGGTGGCCGGCTTTAGAGTCAATCTGACTAAATCCTACATACTCAATCTTACTCTCTCCACGGCGGAGGCCTGCCACCTCAAAACCCTATCTCCCCTGGCGTGGGCGACCACCTCGCTGCAATACTTGGGAGTGCAGCTTACACCGAGGGTGGAGCAACTGTATGGGGCCAACTTCCCTCCACTTTTGACCCGCATCCAGGCGGAACTCAGGAGGTGGAAGCCACTTTTCCTCTCGTGGTTAGGACGTGTCCACGCAGTAAAGATGACCCTCCTTCCTAGACTGTTATATCTGTTCCAGTCCCTCCCTATTGCAATGGACAGGGAATTCTTTAGTAAAGTAAAAACACTGATCCTGCGCTTTATTTGGCAGGGTGGGCGAGCTCGCCTCCCCTTCCATGTGCTTCGTCGTCCCCAGAGAGAGGGGGGAGCTGGTCTCCCCGACATGCAGCTTTACTATAAGGCAGCCCAGCTCAGAATCCTAGTCGAATGGTCTCAGAAGGAATCCGAGAAACACTGGCTCCATATGGACCGCAGTGTGGCGGGCAGAACGATCTGGGACCTTATCTGGCGCGCAAAGCAGGACAGACCCAAGAACACCTATCTTAGCACCCCGACCCGTACCACTTTGACGGTGTGGGACTCGGTGGCGACACTGGAGGACTGGTCTTCCTTTCCCTCGCCCTTCACACCTATCCACTTCAACCCAGCATTCCCCCCGGCGCTTCAGGAAGGGCCATTTGATACCTGGAGGGAGGGCGGTTGTCTAGCCTTGACCCACCTGTTTCACAATTATGATCCCCTCACATTTGCCAATTGTAAAAGCGACTATGGGGTGGGAGACTCTGAACACTTCCACTACACTCAGATGCAGCACTGGGCCCTCGGCCCCCTGATACGGGATTGGGCGACCCGTCCCCTAACCAAATTTGAATCCTTCCTGGTTAAATCTACCGACATGAAGGGTGCCATTTCCTTCCTATACAAGCTCCTGTTGTCCTCCATAGAGTCCCCGCGGCCGCGCTACATGTCACTGTGGGAGGGGCTGGCTCAACGAGACATTTCTGACGAGGAGTGGTCACACCTCTGGTCCGATATTTTCAAATGTAATCACTCTGCTGACCTTCGGGAGGCGCACTTGAAGACAATGACCGATTGGTACCTATACCCCTCTAAACTGGCTTGCATCTTCCCAGGGGCATCAGATAGGTGTTGGCAAAGGGTGTGGCCTCCTGGGCGACTTTCAACTCATTTGGTGGGACTGTCCCTCTATTAGGCCCTTCTGGGAAGAAATCTTGGCACAGGTGAAGGACCTACTGGGTTACCCTATACCGACCTCAATGGCCGAGACTCTCCTGGGGGTCCGTGACCCTATGTTGGAACACCAAACCAGGGCCGACAAGAGGATTATGTGGCTTTGTATAGGCGCTGCCAAACTCACCATCGCGGCGGCTTGGAAGAGAAGGGAAGCCCCGGCGATGTCCCTGTGGCACTCCCGCCTCTGGAAGCTGCTCAGCATGGAACGTATGTCGGACATCTTCCAGGAGTGCTTCAGGGATTTTGAATTTAAGTGGGGGCCACTAGTAGCCTTCCTGTCCCGCGGGTTACCCTCGGCGGTCTGTCCCCCCACAGTTCGGGCGTTACATCTATTCCAAATTAAGTCACTTCGCATTTGCGACACTGTTCAGGACTTTGCCACCACCGGAGGGGGAGAGGGGAGGGAGGGGGGGAGGGGGGTATCGGGGGGTTGTTGGAGGGGGGCTAGTTTTTTTTGTAGTCTCATGAGTACTAGTAATGTATCAGGTCTCGCTGCTGAACCCCGAGGGGCGATCCTTACCCGCTGGCGAGCATGGCCCACTGCCCCTTGATGGACCCATTCCTGCACAAATCCCTCACTGAGACTGGGGTAGATAGCTTCTCTGCTAGGAACTTGACTGCTGAGAGGGCCTTCTTGGCACGCTGATCGCACTTTGCATTGGAGATGGGTTATGTAACTCTAGATCTTTGGGCTCGTCTTGTTTGCTTTGCCTGTTGACTTTTGATCTGATCGCCCCTGTGTGGGAAAATGGGTGGACTGTGCCATGAGTAGTTTTTCTAAAATTCAATAAAAATACCTTTGACAAAAAAAACCAAAAAAAAACCAGGATATTTCGGCCCAAATGGGAACGCGGCCCATTTAGGAGAAAGAGATGAAAATAATGTCAAGTCCTTGGCAGATCCTCCTGCTTTAATCCAACCTAAGTTTTTTTCTATTAATCTTTTACATTGGACTCCGGCTAGCTTACATGCTCTTGGCCTTCAAGATGATGACCGATGTTGGAGTTGTGGATTGGCTGCAGGTAATAATCCGCATATGTTCTTCGAATGTACTTTACTCCAGCCTTTTTGGGATTTGATTCATAAACATCTTATGTTAATCTTTAAAGCTCAATTTGAGCTTTCCTCTGTTATGATTCTGCTGGGTCAATGGGCCTCTCCTATTCCATTGTCTCTAGATTCTTTAGATTTGCAACTTCTTGACCTACTATTGTCTATTGCGGTTAAGGTTATTTTTATGGAATGGAAATCGTTCAACTCCGTCTCATACAATACTTGGTGGGCGTGGGCGTCTTTTTTATGTGGGGCTCATACTTCAGTAGATGAGGCTCATCTTTCCCCTTATATTTCTAATAAGGTTTGGAGAGCTCTTGATGAATATATGGAGCTCGCTAAGGAAGGGTTGGTGGATCAATATCCGTTTGTAGCGCCTTCGTGAAAGTTTGTTTATTGTTCTTCTTTTTTCTTTTTTTTCTGTGCGACGCTATGGGAGATCCTTCTTTCTTTCTTTCTTTCTTTCTTTCTTTCTTTCTTTCTTTCATTTCTTGTTTTCTTCTTTTCCTCTGTCCTTTTCTCCTTACTTTCCTTTCTTTCTTTTCTTTTTTTTCTTCTTTCTGTCCCTTGCATTCTCTCTTTCGCTTTTACCCCTCTTTTTTTTCTAATATAATATTGCTAGCAAAGTGATACCGTTATTCTTTATTTTGATCATTGGAGATGTTTTTATATTGCTTATATGAAATACCTATTTGCATTCTCTGGATCATATTTGTATCTTTTCTGCATATCTTAGATTTTCTCGCTCATTTATCATATCACTTTTGTTATTATACCTAACTTTGTCCATACATCTTTGTTAAATTAATAAACTTATTGAACAAAAAAAAAGTCCTTGGCAGATCCTGTGGAAATAGGTTGGAGTCTTTACAGTCACCAGGTCTTAACAGATCATGAGGGAGAGGACGGAGGTATCTAGGATGATATTTTCAGAGTCAATTTTGCAAATCAGTGAGATTTCATTCTTGGAATGCATGTTATTGGGGTGCATAACCACCTGATTGCAAACGTTTTCTAACACACACCAATAAGCCATAAATTGTTTTAGAATTTGTAATTCACAGTTAGCTGTTACAAATAGACATTTTGTTCATTTACTTTGTGGTGTCGCTCCATGCTGTGAAAACAGTTTATTGTGATTTCTCCCTCAACAATAACGTCATTGTCTACAGAAAGTTTGACTTATTGATATTTTTAGCGTGTTTGATACGAACATATATGGTAATTTGGATGAATACAGAAAGTTTTTGGAGCACGAGAATTGGCAATTGGATATTTTAAGTTAGTTTCTATAGTCCCTTTAGCACAACTGAAGCCACGCTCTTTATTTATTTTTTTTATGGCAAGGATCATACTGGCCTCACTTGTGACTGATGTTCATAAAGCAGCTCAATACCAAGCTGCCTCTATCGGATGTAGGCTTTATCATTTAAGTTTAGAGAACTCACTTGTTTTGCATACAAGCAAATCTATAGGTGGATCAATCTCTTCCACTCTAGAATAACTGATGGAGTCCTGGTGGAGGGAGGTCCTATTTTTTCTAACCGGGAACAGTTGGTTTGGCTGCCCTCAAATTCTCATACCCGATGCCCTACTTTCTCTAGGCATCAGGGCACTGTTTCAGGGTAACCGGGACTTACCCCAGCTTATAATCTTCAGATATTGGATGAGGTGGTCCACCTCTTCCCACCATGGTAAGATGGTACTACCAGGTCGCAATCAACCTCACCATTGTTGAGGGAGTTCTTGACATACAATAATCTGGATAATATTTTGGGGATCCAGTTCTATTCTTCAAATACCTAAATGTATACCATAAGGAATGCCTTTATTAGGTGGTACCTTTGGTATGAATAAAAATACTATAAAGTATAGTTAGTAGATGGCATTTTGTACAATGTCCTTCACATCCCTCTGATTTGACAGCATGTTTCTGCCTCTTATTAGTCATGAACTGGTCTGGTGCATTCTTCGGGGTTCTAGAAGGATCGCTAACATATACTCTGAGTAAAAAATCAACAGCAAGGTTCTATCTTACCTTTCATATAGTATTACACCCTATTTGGGTTGTTCCTGAATTCCTGATCTGGAGCAGGGATGGTGACTCCTGTAGTCACACATTCAACAGGATGTGCCCATGGTCCACCTATATGGCCCCTGTCCTCAGCTGAACTGTGGATACAGTGGGCAGAGAGAGAAAACTAAAGGAACCCAGGGGCATATTAGCAAGAACCTCGTTGAAATTATCGCCGTTAGCGGCAGGAAACGGCATCTAAAACGGCGATAATGGGCTTGCTAATATGCGTTATAGAATTCCAATAGAAGCCCAGGTTAGATGTCCTGGTGGTGGACTTGGCCACTCCCTGCAGGGTCAACCCCAAACATTTTGCCTTTACCCCTTCAATTTTTCCTGACATTTGTTTTTGGTAGCTCTGGGACTCTGTGCACTTTAGCTTTGCTAACTAGTGCTAAAGTGCCTGTGTTCTCTCCTTTAAACATGTTAACATTGGCTTACACCTGAATGTCATATTTATTTTACTTGTAAGTCCCTTGTTTTAGTGGTATACTATCTATCCAGGCTCTGTAAATTAAATGTTACTATCCTGCAGCACTTATTGTTCCACCCACTTAAGTAGCCACTTAATGCAGGTCCCAGTTCTGCCATTGCAGCTTGGATGCAGTTTAAAACAACCAATTGAACCTGGCAATATATCCCCCATGCCAAGTCTTAAACTCCTCTTTTATTGCATTTAAGTCAAACCCTAAAGTAAGCCCTAGTTAGCCCACAGGGCATGGTGCTCTGTAAATAAAATGCTGGACGGGCACTTTTAAGCTTTACAGGTCCGGGTAGGAAAACTCCTAAATGTGTTTTTCACTACAGTTAGGCCTAGCTCTCACATAGAATGACATTGGATTGACTTATTGGGCCTTATTTATGAAGGCCTTGCGCTACCGGTGCGTCACTTTTTCCCATTTTAAAAGTGACGCACCGGCGGCGCAGGGCCTTCATAAATAAGGCCCATTAAATTTAATAAGTGCTAACTTTTGATTAGGAATAAGTAAGCATTTCATGCTTGGTGCCTGGGAAATTATAATTAATATTCCTCTTTAATGGTAAAGTCAGATTTTAAGTTACAGTTTTGAAAATGCCACTTTTAGAAAGTTGACATTTTCCTACCCTAACTATTTGGTGCCCGCAGACTGTCCCAGGTCACATTAGTGAGTGCAGTAGAAAATTAGACTTTGTTTATTCCTACCTGACTGCCACACAATAGATGGATTAGGTGTGCCTGGATGGGCCATCACCTTGTAGGGTGGGAGGTAGAGCTAGACACAGGCCCACTTGCAATTAAAATGATTGTGCTCTGCCTTAACACAAATGACTTGTCATCCCTGCATTGTTCATGCAGTTAGCTTAGATGCGGGACAAGGGAGACAGGAATCTTCAAGGGCTTCTAAGGAAATTCGCTAGAAACTTCTCCTACTTCAAAGAAGGCCCCAGGAATAAAAATAAGAACTTTAGACCCTGTTTTCAGTTTACTTTCTGGACCTGTGGGTGTACTCTAAGGACTGCCTGCTGCTGTGGCCTGCTGTGTTCTTTACAAGCCTACTTTGTTTCACATGGAAGGACTGATTTGGTGCCTGGAGGCTGACCTGAACCCGCAGAACCTTGCCCGGCTGTTTAGCCCTGTTTTCACCACTTGAACCGAGGACTACAAAAGTGACTTTAACTGGTAGTTGATTGTCCTCCTGATCAGAGCATCAAGGACAGAAAAGGCTCCAACAATATTGAACCCGCACCTGGAATCAGCCAGTGTAAGTCCTAATCCCTCAAGTGGTACCCTTCCAGTTCTGTACCCCCGGTGGTGGTGCTAAAGGTGCCCAGATAGCCAAAAGCCAACACATGGGTTTTAGAAAATGTTGGGCTAAAAACTGCTTGGAGTACTGAGGGTAGAATGGGACCAACCTGCTCATTTATCTACGCATGGTACATCGCTGGTCATCCTGATTACAAAGTAGCTTATATTACCTTCTTCACAGCAGCAAATCCTGTTCAAAAGTCCATTGCCCAAGTGGTATCCGGCCTTGTGAAACTCTCATCGGCTACAGGCTCCTGTCACATTCACTAATTCTGAACTTAGAAATCTTCACCTCAACTTCGTCCAGTGTCTTTCTGATGATGACACTCCCTCCTCTACTTCACCTGCCCTGCTGAACTTTACCTTTACAACATATTTTTTTCAAAATGATTCCTAATTCTAAAGTTAAATGCCAACTAGGCCCAATCCATTTTTTGTATCCGACTCAGGCTCCATCACGGTTGCCATATTTTCAACTTTGAATCATGCTTGCGAGGAGATGTTGGCGGTTGGCACTTTGATCTTTTAAGCACTAGTGTTCACCTTCAATTTACCTTAAATTCATACCTCCAGTTCTACTGATTGGGCTTTTGTTGTCAAATAATTTATTAAAATGTACTCCATTTTTGTAAATTGGTGTAGGATTTTTATTGTGTTGTGTTTTCTCTTTATTGCTGTTTGTGTACTGCATAGCAATTTTACAACTTGCCTCTAAGTGAAGCCTGACTGCTTTTTTGCCAAACTACCAAAGGGTTATGCACAGGTAGATTTAGTGAATTTTGTGGTTTCCCCTGACAGGTACTGTGGCTGTTACTTGAACAGGGGTCATCCTCCATTCAACCAACAACCCAATTTTTCAGACCAGGTCCTTCAGCAAATCAACTGTATGGGTACTCTGCCTGACCCCCAAACAGCAGCCACCCTTCATAGCTAGTATACCTTATTTCTTGTTGGTTTTGTGAACCCCTTTCACACATCCCATGGGTGCAGTCAATTATGACATCTCTAGTTGTAGTATCAGCATTTTGTTTATTGAGCGAAATAATCTATTCAAGACGTCAGCACTTGCAGGGTATTACCATGACAGATGTAAGAAATCCACAATGACTGCACATCATGCACCTAGTATCTCCCCCAATGCCAATTCAGACCATACTGTCTGGTTTGTAATATGCTCAGTGCATAAATATATAGTCAGCCTTCGCCTACCATTCATCACATCCTCTCTGTTATGTCAGAAAAAGTACTCCATCTGTTAAAACCATGCTTAAGTCATGTGACCATTTATCTCTTACTCAACAACTGGCAAGGGTCAATTACCCCTTTATCATATTATATATATTAATAACCAATGTTTTGGGGAATGGGTTTAATGATATCATCATCACTTTTTATTATTTATAGGTAGCCATGTGAATTTCTCACCATCAGTTAAATTGAATATGTAATAAAGGAGGATGTAAAGTGGTGTGCAGAGAGACTTAGCTGTTAGCCCTGCTAAAAGATAAACTTAAAAAAAATATGTCAATCACCTATTGTTTTCAGCTGGTACATTCAAATATGCTATGTGGCTACCGGTTCACATGCCACCTTTATGCAGTGGTTGCAGGCGAATGGAATGTGTGGTGAGTTTGGAAAGCCTACCTCATGTAGTAAAGCCAATCTCAACCCTGCTCATAGTGTGCAATCAACTGTATGTATTTCCCCTCTGGGCCTAGGGGATTTCCTCATCATTACAGTATTTAAGACGATCCACCAAACCAATGTTATAGGCAGCCCGTTCCACCGCTCTACTCTAGCAACTAATCTCTGTAGGTTCTTACCTTAGTTTTTTCTTACTATTGCCTTCATGTCCCAGTGAAACTGTATGTCTAGATACCTGACAGAGAACTCCTGCCATTGCATAGGACGTCCTAGCACAGGGACCATCATGCATTTTGTTAGGGTCATCATTATGGATTTTGAGCAGTTAATGGTTAGGTCTGACCACCTTCCAAATTTTACAATTACATTGATTATGGAGTTTAAGTTAAGTTCATGATTTGTAACTAGCAACTGGATGTGATCTGCATAAATTAATAACAATATTCTACGAGGTCCAAATGTTAAACCTATATCACCATGAAATTTCCACAGAAAGCCAGCTAAAAGCTCAATTGCAAATGCAAATATTATTGCGGACAGGGGAAAGCTCTGTCTACTCCCACGTTCTATAGTTATTACTAGTAGTATTAATTGATAATATGACTATATACATTTAGGCATGTCCTTAATATTTACAGCGGACACAGTAGTTGTGAGCGAATCAATCTAATTGGCAACATCAATAATTTGTCATTTCTGTTTTTCTTATTTCAGTAGCTTTTTTTCCTTGGATTTTTTTAGCATATTTATCTGCCTTTATAGAGCCCACGTTTATCTGCTGCTTATTAAACTCATTTAATGATTCCAAAATTAAAGGGATTGAAAAAACAATATTTTATTTTGTTAGCTATATACAAGTAATACTTTATTTGTTAGCTGGCATCCTGCTGTTAGGTATTGTGATGAATAGGGTTCATTCCCAATGTAACGCAACAAATGTCTTTATTTTGGAGCACCCAGATTTGAGACCACTGCAATGAGTGATTCTCACTACCTGAGTCTCAATCACAGACAGCTCTACTAACAAGAATTTGATTGTTAACTTCCAGGGCCCACCTTACAAATTAAGATCCGCTGGTGCACAGCTTAGAGGAGGGTCTGTGCAGGTTTGAAGTGGTTATGAAAGCACATGCGAATGCACCTGTGTGAGGGCTGCATGAGTAGGACTACTGACTAACTCCGCCCAGGGTGTGTGCGTAGGTAGCCTGTTGTAGATGGGACCTTTATGAAATCAATTAGAACATGAACATGCCTTATAATTTAACTGGCCATTTAAAGACAAATTTAACCCCTTCTTTTTGCGTGCAGTGTGTGTGACTCTTTAGTGCGTCACAGGAGTGCTGTACTGTGCTTAAACTATATGGAAAATAGTCACATAGGCTTAACCTAGAGAACATTTTAACTTCTCTTTCTATAGGTGAAGAGAGGTCCCAAGTGCAAATAAATTATTATTTTGGCTATATTTGCACTCTTTCCCATGCTTTTTCGGGGTACTTCCATAAGTCATCCCTTCAGGTGATTCAGGCTTTGAACTAACCTACTGGCTAGCTGCAGCCAGCAGCCAGGACAATGCCTCTCCCAATATGTCAATTTTCGGAGGAGTAAGCTTTTTCCCAGAAAAAAGATGTTGAGGGAGAAATCTGCATGGGCTAATTGCCACTCACTCACTGACAAGCCTGGGCAAGCCTCTGTCATATATATAACAGGGAAACACCACATACCTATCTCCATTCACCCCAAGAGCCTCCTTTGGCTATTTTGGTGAGAAGGAACCAGATTGGCAGTGACATTTTCAGGTGGGATTATAGTCTCTCAGAGAGCTGGGACCACTGATGACTTAAAGTCGTCATCTTGAAAAGACATGTTGTGCAGAAAGGATGAAACAGGGTTGGAGTGATGATGTGTCTTCTTTGGATTGAGCAGAGGTGTCCACTTTCTGGAACTTTCCACCCTACTTAAAAACACTGCAAAAGTAAAGAACTCTGAAAAGCATTAGCAGCTGCAAAACAGAAGAACAGATGGACCTTTCGCGGATGAAGCTGTCCAAAATGGTGACACACTCTGTACTTGTAGTGACTTGTAAGCTGTGTACCCGTGTTTCGAGTTTCAGTGCTTCTGTGGGACAGTAGATAGTAGAGCTGCAGGGGTCCCTTGAGGAGAGGGTTCCCCTGGAACTTCTGATGTCTGATCCAGCAGATGGTCCATTTGGAGAAGGATTCCTGATTTCTGCTGGAGTTACAGGCATCCTGCCGGTGGCCCGTGGCTACAGTCTTGGATTACAGCCTGTCACAAGGTGCTGCTCAAGGAAGCCTCTGGGCCAAGGAGATTTACAGGAGACCAGACACAAGGCCAGTCTTCGGCTGTATGTAGTGCCACACTACTGTAAGGAGCAGAGGCTTGTAAAGCAGGCAATAAGGAGATAAAGGGACAGGAGGCAGGTCTGAGACTTTTCCTCATCGAAGAGAGAGCAGTTAAAAGTCAGAGCCTGGATGAGTTAAAACATTTGGAGGCAAGGAAACCTGCATCCAACACTCATGATGGCTGGAGCGCACCATGAAGAGCAAAACTCCACTTTCCCCCCAGAAATGGCCTGCCTCACTGTTAGAAATGGAATTCCTGGTTGGCTGAGGTATGCACTCAAGCCAGGCAGGGACCACCAGTCTAGTCAGGGTCAGCTAAGTACACACTAAAAGATAGCTTGTGCTCACCCTCTGGTAGCTTTGGCACATAGCAGTCAGGCGTATCTAAAAAGGCAATGTGTAAAGTATTTGTGCAACAAACACACACAAAAAAACAATGAATACACCACACAGAAACTCCACAGTGGTTTAATAATTTAGCGTATTATGTTCAAGACCAAAACTATTTGCAGGTTTCAAAATAGTGCTCTTTGTATTGAAGAAAACAAGGTCACAATGATGGAAATCACATAAGTACCTTTCTAGTTCTCATGTACTTATACACAGTAACCCAAGTGCTCAGACAAACACTTGGCTAGTTCAATATTGGAGGGTCATGCTCGACTAGGGTGCGGTGACCGTCCTTTGAACTAGAGAGGATTCCTTGTGCTCTCCTCTCAGACTTGTGGCCCATAAGCAAAGATTGGACCAGTACCAAATGCTCGTTCTCCACGGGTCCCTTGAGACTGGAATATATAGAAAGTTCTTGCCGTCCACTACATGCAAGTCCGCTACAGGGGCAAGGCAGGTCCAATGACCCAGACGCAAAACAAGTAATGCCTCTAATCTACAGCGTGTCCGAAGCCCTCCGGGGCATTTTGGACCGCAACTCATCCAGTGAACAGAGCCACCAGCGAAAGAGCTCGCGATAGCCTCAATGCTTCTCTGGGCTCTATTCACCCACAATACCTTTCCCTGGGATGGGCCTGACTTTGAGGAATCTGCAGGCCAGAGGGAGACAGCTGCAGATGTGTAGGAAGGCCTCGGAAGCAGAGTTTGCATCTTGGAATTCCAGAAATTCCTGGATGTAGTACACACGGTGCTGATCATGAGGTGGATGTAATTTTTAGCCACCTCTCCCCCTTCCTGCTCAGGAAGCCTATCAGTATGCAGATGAATCCCCTGTCACACTCAGCCCTTCCTGTGTTGTGGCTGTCTAGAAGGAAACCACAAAGTGTAGCTGTCACCCAGCCCAGACTGGTATTGGCACAAAGAGTTATAAGTGCAGTGAAATGTCCACTTTCTAAAAGTGGCACTTCTAAAATAGTAATGTGACATCCACCTCCACCAGTAAGGAGAATTTATCATTACCATTTTAAACATACCAAACATGACAAAGATACTCCTTTCTGACCAGAAATTTCCACTTAAAAGTATATAAGGGAATTTCCAATGCTAGCCTATGAGAGGAGTAGGCCTCATAGTAGTAACACATGAAATAGGCTCCTTGTCACTAATAGGACATGTCAATCATAAAATGAAATGTCCTACCTTTTATTTACACAGTACCCTGCCCATAAGGCTACCTAGGGCCTACCTTAGGAGTGACCTATGTACAATAAAAGGGGAGTTTACGGCTTGGCAAGTAGTTTTAAATGCTGAGTAGAAGTGGCAGGAAACTACACAGACAGGCCCTTCAGTGGCAGGCCTGAGACATGGTTAAGGGGCTACTTATGTGGGTGGCAAACACAGTGCTTCAGGCCCACTAGGAACCATATGTAAAACTCTGAGGTACCACCTTCAACATCCCATGCACTTAATTTAAAGGCCCTGGCACATGTAATGCCATTTACTTTACTTAAACATGCCAATTGGGTATAAGCCAATGCTACCATGTTGCAGGGAGATAGCACATGCACTTTAGTACTGGTTAGCAGTGGTAAAGTGCCTAGTCCTAAAGCCAACAGAAAGAAGGTCAGGAAAAATAGGAGGAGAAAGGCAAAAAGTTTGGGGTAACCCTGTATAAAGGGCCATTTCAAATGTTGACCCTTTAAGAGCAGCCTTTATTTGGCCCTTCTATTGTCTGCCTGCCTCATCATTCCAGAGGTCTGTCAGGCAAACAAAATCATAATCGCCAGAAGCAGTTCTTGTACAGTGCCCGGGGAGTCTGTTGTCATGTTGTTCCCCTCAGGGGACAAACTGGGCTTCTGGCATGTGTGGAGTCCCTCTGCAAATATTTGTATTAACTCCCTGGGACGGCCAGTGCTCAGGGAGCCAAAATTGCCTGAAGGATAGGAAATGCCACAGTGTCTTCCATGCTAGGCAGGTTGGTATGAGACAGAAGAATAGCTGGCTCCCCATCGGCACCAACAGAAGTGTGCCGAGCCAGCGAGAGCACACCGGGCAATGCAGTCTTCGGCTTTTACGTGGCTGAAGCTAAATTCAAACCCTGATGCACCCAATGCTTCTAAGATGATAGGAAAGTAACCGCTGCAAGTGCACATTGAAAAAAAGCATGACACCTGGGAAATGTTTACAGGCACAAGCGGCTTGAAGCAAACACCTGCATGCTAAAGGAGCACCTCATAGTGTATTGGGGTGCTCATTTGCATATTCCACTGTGGTGACCCTGGAGGAGCAGGGGCACCACCAGTGATGTGGCATGGCTCTCTGAAGAGAAGTAGACCCACTTAGGAGCCTGACTTCAAATTCTGAGGGGCCACCTTAAACCTCCTGTGTACCAGAATACATGACCACAGGCCCCATTTCCCTCAGACAAATGCACTTCTGTATGTTGAACTTTTACTGCTATGGATGTGGTGTGTGTAGAATGTTATTTTAATTATTGGTAATATGTTTTTCAATGTATTGCTAAATGTTATTGCAATGTTTTAATATTGTGTAACATTTTCATATTAATTACACCATGCATTGATTATAGCATTTAATTTCTCTTTAATACCCTGACTTTTATTAAGTGCACCCCATCTGTTGCATTAGTCAACTTGGGGGGGTTATGGTGTCTTAAGTGTTCAGGACTTGCTGGTGCACAGACTGTTAGATGTACCTCTAGTGCAGGGGGTATAAGGTACAAATGGTGAGTTAGTTGATCTGTGGAACCTTTCTGTAGTGTGCACATCTTGTTTGTTGTGAAACCCTGTAGATGATGTCACAATAGGTATTTCGATTTGCCATTTCAATATATATTGCTAAATGTGTTCTTAGTAAAAGTGTACAATAAGCATTTTACTTTTATAAGAAACCCACTGGCTAGATAGTGATTTATTAAGTGTTACTTGTGTTGCAGAGTGCTAAATCTCTGGCCCACAGCACCTCCCCTGAATAAGCCTTGGATTGTTCTGCCTCACTACCCTGAGTAATGTGCTAGAAAAAAGTACTTGGTACCCAGTTTGGAATTACATAGTATGGGGTCCTGTGGCAAAAGGACCCTATTTTCCAACAGGGGCCCTGTATCCCTTGTCTGCCCTCAATAGCTCTGACTAGGATTCCTGATATTTGGCCATAAACATGGCCCAGTTGCAATTCTGCAACCAATACTTTTTGTCCATCACAACAGATACACGGTCCTTGCCACATAATCCATCTGTTGAATTAGCTGAAGCTTTCAGAAAATAAAAAAATGTGTGTAGCTCAAATGGATCAAAAGTTAAATACAAAAGTGCGCAGTAGCAGGACCTTTGCAAAGTTTAACTGGTCCCCTTTTAGTCGTTTATTGCTATATTCAGGAGTTACAATGTAATTAATGACAACAAAATCTGATCAGGCAGGATGTGCTCTACTACGCCACATAATTTGCATTTTCTTTCCATTCAAGTTACTTACCACTGCCACATAATTTTGTCCTGTGGCTTCATAATTCCAGGGACCTGGATAAAAATCCTGAGCAGGAACAAACGTCATTTACACACTCGCACTTTGTCACAAAGGCCATCTCAAATCTATAGCTATGCTCAGATCAATGAATAACAGATCCTGTGCAAAATGTCCACAATTGGAAAGGGACATTTGGGAGAAATTGATCTTTTTTTAATCTGGCCCAGGACCAGATGGGCAAGTGCATCTAAGGACAAAGGCAATGAATCATTGTTTCTCTTGCAGAGCTTGCCAGAGGAGCTGGAAAGTCTCCAACACACTGCAAGAAAGTCGATAACTTATACGTGGTTCAGACTGGCCTTTATGGCAATCAGGCAGTTACAGTTGGGCTGGTCTGACAGGTCAGTGTGTTGGACAGTTTTGTGGCTGTTTGTGGGCCTGTTTTATGGTCTTTTAGACCGGTTTAAACTGTTGAGTTCCCTGAAATTAAAACAAACATTGCCTGCACATTTCTCAAACTCAAGCTGTCTTCCATACACTGCTGCACAGTTATTTATACAGCATGTCTTTAGAAGTTCAAAACAATATCAATTTGCAAACATGGGCCACTTGTTAGGTATTTAATTTATTAAAGGGGGCCAATTTTATTTTGGTGGCCGGTCTTAAATTGTGTCCCATTCCGACCCTGAACTTATACCAGTAGTTATATGTCATAAAATGCACAACCGATCAAACCAGTCAGTGATAAAGCGCCGCCTGAACTTACTGTTTTGACTTTCCGTGGCGCAATGTGCCCCCGCATTTTAACAAGGCTACATGAAGCCACTTTTGATGTTGCTTTTCCTAATCTTGTAAATAAGTGCCTCTTTCACGCAGAACACTGCTTGAATGGGGTGTTCCATGCATGTTGCTGTGTGTGTTCCCAGCAACATCAATGGCTTTTTGACACTGCCCCAGATTTACAAGAAATCGTAACTCTGAGGCAGCACCAAAAAAGTATTCCTCCCCAGAGGAAGCATAAAGGAGGCACAACAAGGAGAAATGTCTTCATGTTGTTTACTTTTTCTATGTCTGCTTCATTCTGCAGCACACATAGAAAGACAAAAAAGACTCTTGTGATTGTTTTTGTGCAGGAAGGTTTCCCTTCTTGCCCAAACAAAATCATCCCCGCAATGCAGGCACCCTTGCACCATGGTGCAAAGATGCCTGCGTTGGCGCATGGCAGCCCATCGTCGTGCTCTTTTTTTTTACGTTGGGCAGAGCAAGATTCCTTGCGGCGCTGCCTTACGTCAAAACTTCATAAATGAGTCCATTAGTATTGAGTCACTTACAGCAGTGGATTTGTGCTTTAGAACTGTGGGGCTTATATACAAGCCCCTTGCGCTGCCGGAACTGTGGTGCTTATTTACAAGCCCCTTGCACTGCCCATATGTTACTTTTTCCTATTTCAAAAGTGATGCACTGGCGGCGCAAGGGGCTTGCAAATAAGCCCCTTAGGGGCTTATTTACAAAGCCCCTTGCACCACCTGTGCGTCACTTTTCCCCCAGTTGAAACTGACACACAGGCGGCGCAAGAGGTTTGTAAATAAGCCCATGTGGGGTATATTTACAAGGGGATTGCGACACTGGAACATCACTTTTGCTGACGTTTTGGTGGCACAATGCCCTGCTCCATATTAACAAAGCAGCCATAAGCCACTTTGGGTGGCTTAATGCCACTTTGTAAATATCGTCCCTTCACGTAGGGGTCTGCGTGGAAGTGGCATGCAATTGTCGTTGCTAGTGGCGTTCCACTGCAACACCCATTGCTTTTTTATGCTGACCCAGATTTACAAGGATCTATCTCCTTGTTTTAGCTCTTTCTATGTGTGATGCATTCATGATCAACAGCCTTAATTTGCAATTTATGGGGTCAATATAATCTGTTAGTGAATAGACTACAAATTCACTTTCCAGCTACCATGTGTCTGTTGTTTACTCTTTCATTCTTTCCCTGGCTTTAGTATTGACTTTTCTAAATCTAGAGCAATGACCATCATGTGTCATCATGAAGTCTAATTACGGGGATTTGAAAAATTACCATACAATTTTACACCAGTGGCCGAACATTTTTACTGACATACCAGCTCCGAAATGCTATTTTCAAACAGTACAAATATAGTTCCTACACGAAACAGTCTGTGAAAATGTTATTGTGGAATGGTCAGTTGCTGCAAGTGCAGGCCCAAATTACCTGGTCCACAGTGCAAAACTTTTCAGTCTCTGGTGTAGCGTAGTATTGTGGTCTTGTGCACAGTGCTCCAGTAGGAGAAGATCTATGCCTTAAATGTGACTGCCCACACAATCAGACTTCAAGGTCTGCTGATAGTTCAGACACAAAAATTGCTTATATTGCCACTCTATCCCAAAATTAACATAATGGGTCTTGTTCACAAAGTAATTTCGATCTTATTGAATTGAGCAGTTTGACATTTGCCAGAAATTCAAATAGAGATTTATGTCAGGTGAAAACTCATTTACACCTGCAGAGATCTCCATCCCAAGTCGGAGGTCTCTGCAGCCGTTAATCCCAATCAAGGGGTGGAGAAATGGCTGTTTTAAGGTGTTGTTAGTCTTGGAAATTTGTGAATGTCCACCAACATGTACTTTTGTGGGCATTCACAAATTCCTCTCATTCCCTTTTTCACCTGGAAACTATAGCCAGGGTGGGAAGAGGCTTGGATCACCACCATATTTGGGGCAAGTGTATGAAGGAGAAGGGCTTTCTTCACAGGGAAAAATGATGTTCCCCGCAGGGAACAAAGAAAATGTGCATTACCCCCTCATGGGTCCTTCCAGTCCCAGTCCACACTACATGCGGCAGTCCTGCCTCCACCCAGCCAATCACATCGCCAGTATTCAAAAACCTTACATAAGCCCCTCCCACCTACCACCATGCCTGTTTTTTTCTGTTCCGATGGCGGTCGGAACGCTGTTGCTCCCGATTCCTGTTTTCTGGTCTGAATTTTCTTCAGGACGGTGCCGTGAGTGTTTGCTTTGCTGTTTTTATGTATTCTGCATGGTTTTTTTTGTTGTTAATTGTCGACGCAGCCGCTCCGGTATTCCGGTCGACCGCGCCCCTGTTCTGGGGTCAGTGAGGCTTCCCTTTTATGTGCTGGGCTGGGGTGGGGAGTTTTATGGTTTTCTGACCCCGGGTCATTCCGGCGCTGGGGCTCTCATACAGGGTTCGGCCCCCGCGTCCATTATCTTTTGATCTGTGGCTGTGGGTGGAGACTACAGAACTGCCCTTTTTTATTTCCTGCACCAGTTTTACCTTTGCATGATTGGTTGTTTTGGGCAGTATTTATCGGAGGTTGCTGGGCACTTCCTTTTGATTGTGTGGTGAGTTCCTGTTTGTTTGACACTGGGTTTCTCACCATGAGGGAACCGGCTTCTTCACCTGTGCCTGCTAAAGCGATTTCGAAGCAGCATAATGTTCAGGGACTGCAGGAGGACGACGTCTTGCAGATTTCCAGGGAAAATTTCCAGGACTTAATTAATTTTGTTGTCCAGTCTGCGCTGCTGGAGCCTGCAGCTAAGCGGGCTAAGGATGATTAGAAAGACAAGGACAATTCCCCTAAGGGAAAGTACGTCCAGAGCAAGGTTTTTTCTGACATGCTGGTCAATATTCGTGAGGTGCTTGGGTTTGACCCTAAATCCCTGGCTGAGGAGGGATTTTACGCACAGTATAGTCCTCTGTGGTGAATAACCTCCCCTTCCATGATGTCCTTAAGGATATCTTCACGAAAGAGTGGCTTGAGGTGGATAAGCAGGGTATTCCTCGATTCCTGAGGAAGCGTTATCATCTGGCAGACTTTGATTCCCAGTTTCCTGCAATTCCGAAGGTTAATTCTCTTTTGTCATCTATGGCTGCCTCTTCTTCCTCTTTGTCCTCGGAGGAGGCTTCCCTGTCTGATCCGGTGGAGCCGAAGGTGGAGTCTGCTCTCAAACATTCTTACGCCGCTTCTCACTTTGGTGTGCGTGCTAGCACTTATGCGGCCTATGCAACGCAGGTCCTGCTTAAGGATTTCGAGAAGCTGTTTGACAGTCTGCAGAATCAGGGGGACCCTACTCCTGCGTTGGCACAAATGGGGGTCTTGGCGCAATTTCTCTTGGATGTCACTTTTTATTCCTTATGGGCTTTCTCCACAGCTGCTGGGGCCGCGGTGGCTGGAAGGAGGACTCCGTGGACAAAACCTTGGTGTCTTGAGGCTGCACAGAAGGCCTTAGTCCATAAACTGCCTTTTGAGGGTCCCAGTCTCTTTGGGGATGATTTGAATATGATAGTGCAGTGCTCTGCGGAGGAGAAGAAGTGGTTAAAGCCTTTTCAGCCTGCTCCTAAGAAAGGTCTTTCTTCCAGAAGCAGGAGTATCAGAGGGTTTTGTCCTCTCAGCCCTTTTGTGGTCTGGCCCGTGGTCGCGGGGGCCGCGTTCCATTATAAATTCCGGCCTTAGCAGCAGCAACAGCCTCCCTCTGGTGCTGGACAGAAGTGACTATGCCGCTGTGGGGGCTCATCTCCGTTTGTTTCTGGACTGTTGGTCAGCTCTGATGTCTGACCATTGGGTCCTGTCTGTGATCAGGTGGGGTTACCAGGTTCCCTTCCAGGGCCCTCCCCCTCTGGATTGTTTTCTGGTTACCCCGTTGTCAAGAGACCCCGTGCGGTGATCTACCATGTAGTCCGGTATCGCCATGTTATTACGGAAAGGGGCAGTGGTGCCGGTTCCAGTGGAAGAAGTGAGCCTGGGGTTCTATTTCCGTCTGTTTCTGGATCGTCACATTGCAGTCCGTCATTCCCCTCATCCAGGAGGGCGATTTTTTTGCTTCCCTGGACTTAGAGGACGCCTATTTTCACGTTCCAGTCCATCCTGACAGTCAACAGTTCCTGAGGTTTGCAGTCCAGGGGATGCATTTCCAGTTTCAGGTTCTGCCGTTAGGCCTCTCCACTGCTCCCAGGACTTTTACCAAGGTATACTGGCTCCTGCTGTGGGGGTTTTGCAACATCAGGCTTTCTCCGTTTTTCCCTATATTGATGATTGTTTGGTCTCTGCTTCCTCTTTTCCTCAGGCTCTTCTGACGGTGGAGGATAAGTTGTCCCTGTTCCGGGAGCCGGGGTTCAACTTGAATTTGGCTAAGTCTCATCTGGATCCTGTTCAGAGACTTCAGTTATTCGGGCGTCTGTTAGACACCGCTATGAGGGCGGTGTTACTCCCTCCTGTTCGGATCCTTTCCCTACAGACTTTGTTGCGAGATCTGTTGAGTCGTCCTTCGGCTCCGGCTTGTGTTTGGTTACGGGTCCAGGGATTGATGGCTGTGGCCACTGCTGTGGATCCTTGGGCTCACCTCCTTCTCAAGCCCTTAGTGACTCATCGGTTGGCTCGGTGGGACCCCTCCCGGGCAGATTACGAGGCTCTGGTTCCTCTCTCTCCTGCTCTAATTTGGGACTTGGACTAGTGGCTTTACACTCCCAATCTGGAGAAGGGGGTGCGGTTTTGTCTTCCTCCTCCCCTTTTGTTGCCGTTGGTTGCCAGTGTTTGGGGTTGGGGGCCACTTTGGGGTCCTTCGACGCCAAGCGTTGGTGGTCTTGGGGGGGGGGGGGGGGGATGCCTGTTCCTCGAACTGGCAGGAGTTGGCGGCCATCTGGGAGGTGGTGCAGTTCTTTCAGGTTCATCTCCTCGGGACGAATCTGTTGGTTTGTACCGACAACCAGGTGGCTTCTTGTTACCTGAACCGTCAGGGGGGACCAGGTGCGCGTCTCTGAACATGTTGGCTTCCATGATTTGTGCTTGGGTGCAATCTTATCTATTGGCCTTGAGGGGGTGTACATTCCGGGACAGTTGAATTTTCATGCGGACGCTAAGAGCCGCAAATTTCCTTCTTCTGTTCTGTACCATCTCTCTCTTCCTCTGTTCCAGTCCCTATGCCTTCGGTTCGGGACTCCATGGATCGATCTTATGGATATCCTCACAACTCTCTCCTGCCCCGGTTTTGTTCGGAGGTGCTGTGTCCTCAGGCTTGGGCGGTGGATGCTCTTTTGATTCCCTCGCCTTGAGGCCTTCTGTATACATTCCCTCCCATTCCCCTCCTCCCAAGGGTGCTGCAGAAGATCCGGGAGGAGAAAGTTTCAGTCCTGTTGATTGCTCCTTTCTGGCCTCGCCACCTTTGGTTTCCTCTCCTGTTGCGGCTGGCGGAGGGTCGGTTTGTCCGGCTTCCTTTGTGTCCGTCTCTGCTTCAGTTTCCGCTCCTGTCTCTGCCTTGTCTTCGTCATTTGCAGCTGATGGCTTGGCTCTTGAGCGGTTGACGTTGGAGTCTTTGGGCTGTGGCTCTTGACATCCAGTTGTCTTGCCGCCCTTCGATCCTTAAGTGCTGTGGTCGTCATTGGGGTTCTTTTGTTTCTTGGTGTTCTTCTCATGGGGTGGATCCTATACTTGGGGTTCCTACTTCTGTGTTTGATTTTCTCCTATATGGTTTTTTGAAAGGCCTTTTTCCTTCCACGTTGTCTGCTCAGTGGGCAGTGCTTCGTGCTTGTTGGGGTCCTGGGGCCTCCTTGGAGAGTGTTGCCCCTTTGGTTAGTCGACTTCTTTGGAGTTTTCGGCTTCTTCGGCTGGTTTCTCCTGTTCTCGTTCCTTCTTGGGATTTGCCTACTGTTTTGCAGGGTCTACAGTTGCCCCCTTTCGAGCCTTTGATGGAGGCAGATTTGTTGTGGCTGTCTGCTAAGGTGGCTTTCCTGTTGGCCGTTAACTTTGCACACCGGTTGGGTGAGTTGAGTGCCTTGCTCATTTTGTTTCCTTATTTGCAGTTTCACCCGGATCGGGTGATTTTGTGGCTTGATCCGGCTTTCCTGCCTAAGGTTTCTTTAAGTTTTCATTTGGAGCAAAAGGTGATTGTTCCTGATTTGCCTGCTGAGGGGGATTCTCTTGTTCCCCCTTCCTTGGATGTTCACAGGGCTCTCCAGATTTACCTCCAATGTTCCCTGGGGTTCCGGATTTCTCCTGCCCTGTTTGTCTCCTGTGGAGGTGTGGCTAAGGGGAAGAAGGTTTCTACTTCCACGATCAGTCGCTGGGTGCGTTTGGCGGTCTGACAATCTTACAAGTCTTTGGATTTGCCTCCTCCGTCTCATGTGCAGGGTCATTCGACACATTCTGTGTCTGCTTCCTGGGCTGAGGTGGTGGGGGTCTCAATCCAGGAGATTTGTAGGGCGGCCACTTGGCAGTCTCATCACATATTTGTGCGACATTATCGGCTTGATGTTTTACATGCCTCTCCTGACAGTTTTTCTGTTAGCGTCTTGATTGCTGTTGTTCATTGATCTTTTATTGATTAAAGTTTTGTACTCAGTATGGATCCCTGGTGTCCTGCATTTTTTATTGGTTCTCTGCTTGTGAGTTCCTCACATAGTAAGGACTGTGACGGGGAGGACCCATGAAGGCGTAATGTCTTGTTACTTACCTGTAATCTTCATTACCCAGATTAGGGTCCTCCCCGTCCCAAGCCTCAACCCTCCCTCCCGCTGTGTTTGTGTCGGAGTCTTGTTGATAACAGGCATGGCATTAGGTGGGAGGGGCTTATGTAAGTTTTTGAATACTGGCATTGTGATTGGCTGGGCGGAGGCAGGACTGCCTCACGTAGTAAGGACTGGGGCGGGGAGGACCCTAATCAGGGTAATGAAGATTACCGGTAAGTAACAAGACATTTGTGCACAGGGTCCTGTTCCCACCAGAAGCTAATTCAATTGATATATCAAATACACAACTACATTATGGGCCCGATTCACAAAGGTAAACTGAGACGAAAGTCTAACTTTTCAGACATTCGGTATACACAAAGGGCATTTACGAGTAGTAAAATTAGACTTTTGGCTCAGTTAAACTTACATTTTGGTCTTAAGTTAGGACTTTTGGTCTCAGTTAAACTTAAGACCAATACTTAAGCATAACTGAGACAGACGTCTAACTTTACTACTCATAAATACTCTTTGTGAATACCAAAAGTCGTAAGGTTAGACTTCCTACTCAGTTTAAATGTGTGAGTTGAGCCCAATGTATTAAAGACTGCCTTCCAGAATGATGACCAGCACACATCTTCTTGTAGGGTCAATTTCAGCTGCGATATCATATTCCCAAATCTATATTTTTCAATGTAGCAAAAAAGAGGAGTGGAAGGGTCAAGAGTTGAACTGCGCTTTTATTCCATCAGGTATTTTGCTTGGCAGGCTGCAGCCACTAGAGGTCGGTTTTGCAAGCCTAAGGTTGCTGTTGGTGCCTCTGCCACTTTCATTAGCGCCCTGAAGCTATTGCAACATATACAGGAGACTTAGAAAGTGAAAGAAGGAGAGAGAAGTGGGGAAGGAGGTGGAGAGAGAGATAAGATAGAGATAGGAAAGAGTTAGGGTGTCGGAGAGAGAATGGATAGATGAAAGAGAGAGAGAGATGGAGATAGGAGAGAGGAGAGGAAAAGAGGGGCTAATATCATAATTTTTGCAGGGCTGCTGTTGGTTCCCCAGTCTGGCCCTGGGAAGGTCAGCATGAGTTTCCACAGCTTTTTGATCATCAGGGTGGCTAGTACACATTGCTACATATTACAACAAAAAGGTACAGCAAATAGCTGTCCATTTCTCAAGAAAATGTTCTCTTTGACTATTGGTTTAGCCTCTTGCAGCACTGTAGCGCCTACGTTGGTATTTTAACACATGTGGGGTTCAGATTCCTCCACATAATACTTCCATTTGGTAACACTTTACATTGGCATTTGAAGAAGCCTCTGCTGAGAGCTTTTCATGGTCATGTCCTGCTGTCAGCCTGATGAGGAGAAGGTGGCTCAGTGTGAAGAGATGATCACTTATTCACATAATCATTCCTGGGTAGGCCTTACCTGAAATATTTTCAAATGCTGACCACCATCATGACTGTTTAAGAAATGTAGCTCTGAGGATCTGTAATAACCATTAGTCCTCTCAACCCTATTCTGACAACAGTTCCAATGCCAACACTTTAACTGGATTTTCTGAACCGAATGTAATTTGATTTCCCTCCACGCCACATCCATTCCTGTATTACTGACAAAATGCATCTGTGTATTCTGTATGTACTGCATTGATTTGAAGATCATGACTTCACATAGATTGTGACAAGGCTTATTCAGCCATCTATGCTTTAAAGGTCATTGTACTATGTATCATTAAATATGATAATGGTAACACTGACTAAAGAACTTGAAACTATTGAAACGTAGTATGATGAGCTATAAAAAACAAGTTTCTACTGTGTAACAAGGGCCACTGGAATGTTGTGGCAGTGGAGGACCAAGTTAAGTGGCGAGACTGATTACAAGTAGAAAACCAGTAATCATACACAAGAAAGTCACACATACTAAATTCTTGGTGAATTAAGTCCAATGTCTATGATTTGAACATGCACTTGTGTTAACAGTAAAAACTAAAAATTCATAACAAAGAAGACTTATTTTATCCACTCTGTTGAAATTCTATTTTTGTATTTACGACGTAATTTTCTTCAGACAAAATTCCTTTACCCTCTCCAACATATGGTAATGTTTCCTCTATCTGAGCAACACTGTGACCTCAATAAAAAACTGATTATGACAGTCATTAAATGAAGGTGAGAAGCATCTGTGCAGCAAAACCTTTTGATTTGTTTGAGCTAGAAAAATAATTGTTTTAAACTTGCAGATGTTGTGGCAGGTGGTGAAAAATGTGGAAAAAGCAGCATATGTATGTTTGCTCGCTTAATGATGAAGCCTTTGGAACTAACTATAAATGACTACATTGCCTGCTGCCCGGGGGTGCTGTGCTGGGGAAGAGGACTACACTCCCCAGTAACCTCGACCAGTGATGTTGTCATCAGGCGCTGGAGCGCCATAAGTTCTTTGGAGGCGTCCTGCAGCGCAGGGATCATCATCTTTACCATTGCCTTGCCTACTGCCCTGCAGTGCTGCGCTGAGGAGGAGGACTACACTCCACAGCAACCTCGACCAGTGATGTTGTCATCAGGCGCATGAGAGCCATCCGTTCTTTGGAGGCATCCCACTGCACGGGATTCGTCTGGACATTGCCCAGGCAAAGACCAGGCCAAGACTTGGGCCCGTCTGCACCCATCAGAGCCCAGAAGAGGCTGAGCCACCTCCCTAAAAAGTGGCAAGGGTTGCTTGCTCTCTCGATTTCTGGAATCATGAGGTGAGAAGTTTGCGAGTGTAAACACTTAAATACTGGTCTAGTTGAGCATTGGGAAGAGTAAGGCTACCAGAAGCTCTGACCAACTATGTAAACCAACCATCATTGACACAATGCTGGAGCGTGTGGTGGCAGTTCTTAATAATAAAATAGCCCTTATGGAACAGAAAATGTCACTTAGGCAGGGATCATTTGTGGGGGAAACCAAAAAGTGATGCTGGGGTTAAGGCACTTGATGCTGAAAGTATAGATAGCACCTCCACGGCGAGAATAGTGATGCTGATTTGTCACCCTGATGCTTTGTTGGGGGTCCACACCAATACTCCAGAATCAGAGCAATCTTTGTTACTTTCGAGCCTCCCCTGTTTTGCATAACGTCAGTATCTCCCCAGCAGAACCAGCAACAAAGCGGAAAAAAACGCTTGGCGTATCTCATGGACCAAAATTAGGACAACAGTGACAAGAGAGCAGAAAGGTCCAAACTCCCACCATACGGAGACTATTCTTAGTAACAAAGAGTACCAAAAGTGCATCGCTAATGTACTGGAGGCAAAAATCCGACCAATGCTTACGCACCTGGATGCAATTGAGACCCAGCTCACCACCATCTTTAATGCCTGCACTGCATTAGGGGACCCTGGATCTAGGGTGTCACTAATCCATAGGTCAGTATCACCTGTGGGCATGAAGCTGCTCAAACATCGACATCAAGGCTCAAACCACATTCAGGCTATACCAATATTGGCCCCCTCCTTAGACACCCATACCAACAACACAAAGTACCAGCAATGGTGGAAGCAGGACGGTTCTAGGTAGCAAAAACGGCAGTCGCCCGTAACAAAGATATATCCCCTAGAGCTTATGATCAAAGTAACTGCATCCACTCAGGAGAGGGGGGCAGAGCTCCAAACTCAACTACTAAAAACCTGCCACTTGCAGGGTAGGACAGATTGGTCCATCAAGAAAAAACATTGAAGGGGACTGTGGTATAGTAAACTTTAGGTGCCCCGAATCTGTGAGAAATCTGTTGAACGTACAGATGCTGGAGACATTCAATGGTTCAAGGATTACCCATTTGCCACTGGGCCTTTTTTTAAAACCAACCAGAAACATTTTATGTGCATCATTACGATGAATGCAGTCATAAACAGATTTGCAGCCCTGGAAAACTATACTGAGGTAGAATGACTGTCAGTTCCAAAGGAGCAAGCAATGACTTTGGGTCACCAGCTTTGCGGACAAAATACCTATTTAGGCTTAATGAGGTTTCTGTAGTACCTATACCTTCCACAGCACAGACTGAGAATGAAGGGCAGGCTGTGAGTCCACAGATTATCCCAGATAGGGCTGCAATGCAGAACTACGGTCCTTCCACGCCAAAGCTTGATCCCATACCCCATCTAAAAATGTTTCAGAGCTAAAAATATTGAGTTCGAATATTACTGGAATTCAATCTAAGATATTCCTACCTGAGTTGCAAAACTTCATTAAGATATATTATATCATAATACTGCAGGAAACCTGGGAAACAAACTCTATTGATTTTGCTGGTTATATGAGTTTCAGCGTTCCAGTACTGCCATCTCACTCAAGGTGGGCTTCAGGGGGTCATTCTGTCTGGTTCAATTTGTCAATTGGAGGTTCCTCGGAATAGTGAATGTACTTGGAACTGATTTTTAAGCAGTTTTGTATAGAGGGGTCTTGATTATACTGTTTATTCATTTTTACAACACGTCCCAAACTCAAAATTTCCAGTTTATTCTCATTTATTGCCATACAGTTAGAAAAGAAATCACAAGGGGATAGCAACTTTATCTTTGCCCAGGGGGCGACTTTAATGCTAGATTACCAGGCCAAAGTGTAAGGGAAGAGGAAATGGCAGTTGGTACAATGGATGAATGGGGAGGGAGCTACAAAG
This sequence comes from Lissotriton helveticus, assembly GCF_964261635.1. Classification (NCBI taxonomy): domain Eukaryota; kingdom Metazoa; phylum Chordata; class Amphibia; order Caudata; family Salamandridae; genus Lissotriton; species Lissotriton helveticus. The sequence continues at coordinate 898,956,259 of NC_136063.1, read as the reverse complement.
CTTTGTTGCATCCTTCGCACTCCATAATATATGGTATAGGGACAGGATTGATTTGCAGGGTTTACCCACTTTTAGAGGAAGGAATAGCACATTCATTTACGGTCATGTTTTTATTTCTAATAATTTAAGGAATATTTTGATTAATGGCACAATTATTGGCTGGGATTATGGGGATCATAACCCCATTGGGGTAACTTTGGAAATGCCCTATGGAATGTCACACTATGAAACCCCTGGCATAGCTAACTTAATACCAACTAGTGACAATCACAGGCTTTTGAGGAAGGCTCCCGGATCCCATAAAACTTGTTAACAGGCAGGTAGCTGAAAATATACAGTTGGTAAGGGATTGCCTATCTGAGACATTAATGGCAAATGAATAGTCCTCTCGTTTTTGGCCATTTGTAACAAGATTACATTCTATCTGTTAGCACCTGTTACATCAGACACTCAGAGCCATCTCTGGTTTGATCATGAGTGTTCACTCGCAAACCACCAGCTAAGAAGGGCTTTAAATGTTGAGCTCCGGGATTGCGCATTAGTGTCTATTCTGCAGAGGCCATATAAAGTGGTAACACATAAAATAAGGGCTGAAGTTATTATACAGCAGTGGACCATGCTGACTGCTAATGCTAATACATGGGACAGTAAAACGTTTTGGAATGCAGTGTCCAACATGCGCTCTCTTGATCATAGAGGAACGATAGTTGGGTGCCATATAATTGGGGAGGAATGGTTATCACATTTTAAAGAAATATACATAGACATGGATCTGACAGCCTTAAGGCTATGGCAAGAGGCAGAATTGTCTCATTTAGTCTTCTCAGTGCAGGAAGTAGAGAGTGCTATTGGAGAAAGTGCAGGTGGGAAGGCTCTAGGACTGGATGGTGTCGCTATCGATACCATCAAATGTAATATACATTTGTGGACCCCCGTATTGACGAATGTGTATAATATTCTGAATTACTCCTCGATCCTTCTTCCTGGTCTTCTCAGACTATTGTACCACTTTTTAAAAAGGGTAATAGGGCAGAACCTATATGTTCCCACCCTATCTATCTCTCTGATTGACATTCCGGCAAAAACTTTGGGGAGAGTGTTGTATTATAGAATATTAGAATGGGTTAGTGAGAATAACGTATTAAATAATTGTCAGTACAGTTTTAGAAGTGGCATTGAAACTGTTGAGCAATGCCTAAATTTGAATTTAATCATTGGGAGGTATACAGCGGCCAAACAATCAAACCTGTATCTCGCCTTTATGGACCTATCAATGGCATTACATTGCGTAAATCAGGCAAAACTATGGCAGATACTTATTAACTAACAAATGGATCCTTTAATAGTGCACCTGCTGATATCCTTGCACACAGGCACTAAGGTTCACATTTGGCAGTAAGGGGGAAGTCTCTGATGAATTTTCAATTAATCAGATGGTCCGTCAGGGATGTGTATTAGCACCATTATTGTTAATTTTGTATATAAATGAGCTGAGCACAGAACTTATTAGGGGCACTCCTGATGTACCCCTAGTATGTGGTACCCCCCTTCCTACCTTACTATACATGGACAATGCAGTTCGAATTGTCCAAACCCCCAAAGCTTTGCAATTTTTAACTAAATCTTTTGTGAATTTTATGGCTAAAATTAATCTGTCAACACATTTTACTAAGTCATTTTCAATGTCATGTGGTCCACAGCGTACAAATTTACACTCCATCACTGTAGGCACAAGCACTTTATCTAGCATTAGCACTTTCTCCTATTTGGGAATTCATTTTAGCACTTCAGGTTCATGGTCTCAGCACATAGCACAGTGCAGAGTAAAGTTTTCAAGATCGATTGAGTCATTGCTCAGTCTACCATCACCAAAGGGAGGAAGGCCCCTAAAACCCATACTGCAAATATACTTCTCACAGTACATTCCTATTACAACCTATGGTGTAAGTGTATGGGGATTGGGTGATCTTACAAATCTCCAAAGGAAGGAGAAACGCTACTTAAGAAGGTTAGTATCAGCCCCAGCATCTTCCTTCCACGTCATTTGCCACAGGGAGGTGGGCATAGACTACCCGGTGCGACTCTATTCAGAGGTGCCCGGCCACCCTGCGGCTATCCATTTGTAGCTCAGAGGGTGCCATACTAAAACAGAGCATAGTTAGTGATTGTCTGGCCTTTGACATGGGCCCTTCCACCCCTTGGTTGACCAAAAGGTAGGCGGTAATTTGTAGGGAGGTGGTGCCCCAAAACAAAGTCCACAAATTATATATTCAAATGTGTATGAAAGTGTAGCTGCAGACTGTGCGGAGATTTGCCTTATCCGCGTTCTACTCGGAATGCTGAGGAGGAAAATCTCCGCACACTCCGGGGGCAGAGCGGAGCTCTCTGCCCGGGGTTAGTTGGTACCTTGACCGACACAAAAATAAGATTACTGCTAACTGATAAATTTGAAAGATCAGGACGGATTTACAACCGACTAGAAGGAACTTTCCCAGAAGATTATAGCCCTGAGGAAGTCGTGGGACAATTTTTTCTACTTTGCGACAAAACATGTGTTGGATTTGTGAGGCTAAGGAGTTATACAATCGGACAAAGGAACATTAAAGAACATATACAGAAGAGGACTACTGTTAATCATTGATTGTTATTTGATATCAGGGGGTAGCGTGTGCTGGGGGTCAGATTGTACCATGTTATGTCATCCCCTGGTTGGCCCATGTCAAAAGATCTTTGGAAAGTGTGGGCCAAATAGATACATTTTTGGGAAGAGAGCCACAGACTGCCACTTGTAGGAAGCAAGTGAAGCATTTACTATTGGAGAAAGCTGGAATAGAGAGATTACGGAACAAGAGTAAGAAGAGGAGTGGTCTACATTAACCCCTTAACTGCTTAGAACGTTCCGCACCAGTGCGAACGTTCTATTGAACGGGCGGGGCCGCGACGGCCAACGGACATGCGCGGCACTACAAAGGTACTGCACGTGACGGCTGTTGGCCGTCAGAAGCAGTGATGAGGTTGTCTACATTTAATTTAGAGGAGCCTAGCTCGGATTATTTATGGAACACAAACAGGAGCTGGACAAGGTCCCTATTTATTAGCTTCAGGGCTGGTACAATAAAATATCTTTTATGCTTCCCAAATGGGTATTAACAGGAGCTTGATCTAAGGACATGCCCATGCAATAATTATTCCAAACAAAATATGCTGCATTTCCTTTTTTATGTGGTTTTTATGATATACACTTGTAAATTTTTCATAACACTTATGAGAGCCAGAGAGATATGATCCTGTATGCAGACGTATCGATTTCTACACATTCTGTCTGATGACAAATCATATTGCTGCGTAACTATGTTTCTTCAAGCTGCTGTATCCTCTAGGAAAACAATCTCAGATTATTGATTTAGCTTTACCCCATTTTAATGTTTTTTAATATTTAATGGCTTATGAAATACGATATTCTTTTTATGTACACCCACTGTATTTTATTGTGCATTTTTATGGCATTTTTATAGACGAATAAAGATGTGTTGAATTGAATTGAATCAAGTGGCATTGTACTGTTACATTGGAGTTATCCCCACTAATGCCACAAGGAGTAATCTGCTATATTGTATGGAAGCATTTATATAGATCTTCATACCCCTTTGTGGGGTGTCAAACCACATTTTCAGATAGGTAGCATGCTACACTCTGGGGGAGAGTATTTGGCATTTTTGTTTTTGCTGTGATTCTATGTGAGAATCAATTTGGTTTTGTGTGTGAGTGACCAGCGGTTTGTGATATAGAAATAACACATACATACATAGAGTAGTCTCCAGCAATTGCAAGTTGCAAGTGGTTTTCATTTTACGCTCTTGACAACTACCATCCACATAACTTGAATATCGAGGTTGGCGGTACCGTAGTGTCCCCAAGTGGCAGCCACTGCTGCTTAGTGGAACATATCCTCCAAGATGTGGGCTATATTTAAGGCCAGGATATTAACTTGGAAAAACCCCTAAGAGACACAAGGCCTTATTCACAAAAGTAAACTTACACATATGTGTATGATTACTTCTTTGAAGTACTCACAAAGTATGTATGAAGTTTTACAACTGCACTGTCTATACTGATGTGTGCTGAGTTCTCTGCAACAAGAGACTCTGCAGTGGGGCAGAGAACTCCACACACTTATGTAAATGGGGTGCAGTCGTAAAACCTGTAAGTTTAGGTTTTTGAATCAGCCCCCAAGTGTCTCAAAGACTCAGATGACAGCCAGACAGACAGCAGAACTGAAGAAGGTTAGGAGCCACAAGTATTACAGATGTCAGGGTTCAGAAGGATCTTTTTCAGTAGGAGTTGGTGTAGGCGCAATAAATATTGACAGAACTAAACTAGTGTGAGACTTACCAATCTAAATTGCCCACTCATTCCTCCTTGTTTTGCCACTACCTGCTTGGATTCTAAAACCCTTCATCACACCTAAGGCTGTTACACTTCTCGGCCCGACTTGGGTAGATCCCGGTCGGACCAAAGACAGAGACGTACCTGAGGGCGAGGGGGCTGCTTCGCTGTCCCCCCATGGTTGCGAAGCCTGGTCCGGCTGTCTGGATGGTGGACCCAAGGGGGGCCCAGCAATGGTGGCTGAAACGGCAGAAGAATGGCGCTGCATTCAGCGCCGGGCACTGGAAACTACCTTTCCCATGATGCCTAGCCAACGTGTCTGCTCGGGCCCCAATCAAGTGGCGTCTCCACCGGAAAAGGAAGACCGGTTAAAGGCAGCCACAAACAAGGAACAAGCTGCTGGTTATTCCTTGTCTGAGCAGTGCCGGCCGCACTGCAGATCCTTGTTCCAGCTAAAGTAGGGTAAGGGTGCACTTGCACCACTTCGACCGGGAATTCCCAGTGTTGTTACTGCAACATACTTTTTTTATTTTTCATCTATTGGAGGCCAAAGTCTGCTCTTCACATATTAACTCAGCCTCCGTTGCTGGTGGTATCCTTGTCTCATCTAAAGTCCACACATATCCATTACCTGGGAGAGTATCACGCTACATCTTTGTACAGATACAACCAAGGGTTTAGTTATCTAGGCATTGCTGCTAAGGATGTGATTCACGCTTATGCACATGACGGTTAAATGATGCAGAACTAATAATCCGGATTTCAAAAGAAGTATTTGGATCATTTGTGTTTGGTTTACCTTAACAGGGGCTTCAAGAGGAGGCCTTCTGCTTTTCCATTGTGACGTGGAACAAAGTGTGTGTACTGATGTGTACGGCTCTTTGGCGCATGACAAAGCTAGCGATGGCGATGTGTCTGTTTGGGCTCATGGCTTTATGACTTCCTTTGTAATTTGTTGTGACCTCTTCATCAATAATACGACATCCAGGAAATGATATAAAGTATTTATTTGACTCATAGTTCAGGAGATAAAAGTGCATGCAGCAGATCATACAGGTAACAGTAAAATGAATCATGACATTCTACAATCCCAGAACACCTTTCAACAAAGTTCTATTACATAGTACAATTCCATTGCTCATTAAAGAAACATGCAAGCACTACACATCCCCCTTCATTATAAAACTAAACATAAACAAATAAATAAATATTTACAAACGCTGAACTGCTTGAGTTTGTCACTCCAGCATAGCGTATCTCATCTGCAGAAGGAACCTGGGTAATTTGATCTGCAGGAATTTCTAAAACATGCGTGCAACTAAAAGAAGAGATAGATGGACCAGACTAATTGCTACACCCTGCACATCCCCTCCCTCAAAATTTGAAAACAAAAACAATTAATTATCATAACTCTCTACCACTATCTACCACGTCTTCTGAATCAAAATTAGCCTCTGGTTAAACAACTAAGCTAAGAAGAGTGTTCTTCATAACCTTTGCGATGCTTAGGCTTTAGTACCATGTTTGTTATGTATATATATAAATTAAAAAAAAAAACTCGTTATTCTCCGCCTAACTTCGCTGAAAAAAAAAAAACTTCACAACCCTGCTCACCGTGTGACCCCAAGAAATGGAATTATGTGTAGAAACCTAATTTCTTTCTAAATACAAATATTGTAGTAGTAGTGTAGTAGTGTAGTCTTTTCAGAATTCCTCCAGGGTTAGTTTAAAGCAATGAATTCTTGTTCACTACCTGAACTAGTTACAAAATTCTACAACAAATCTGCTTCAAATTGGGACACCATTGTTATGGCAACCTAATACGAAAGTGATAGTGGATTCCATTTTTTTTTTTTTATTAAACACACTTACTTGTCAAACTATGCTCATATCAATATGTTTTAATACCTCTATCGGCCCAAAAGATTCCTGGAACACTTTAATTTTGGGACTAAATTCAACATTTTTAACCCCAGAAAATATATCTCTTCTTCATCTTCTTTTAATACTACCCCAGAAATTTGCTAGAAACTGTACACAACATATAACATCTGCATATAAGTTTAGACAAGCATAGTATCTTAAAATACTGCATCAATACACTAAATATGCTTTGGGTCCTGGATAATTCCCTAAAGCGGCAAAGAATGCCTACTATTAAGCCAGGAACACACTGTATATTATAAACGAAATCTTGTAGACTTGTAGACATCTTGTTTATTCTAGCTGAAGATCAGGATAAATTTCCCTTATTTAGTATTATAATTAGGTGAGCTGCTTCCAGCAATCAAAACAACGAGAAATGGACAAAACTTCCTGTAAAGGGATATATTGCTGAATGTATCCATACCCATAACCAGAATACCCATAACCAGAATATTTGAAGATAAAGAGAAAGGTGGCCACAAAGGTTTGACCCTAACCTCTGAGAACTTTCAACGGCTGATGTTCAATAACTTTAGGTCCTTCCACCCTAATACCGGTGGACCATTTCTTGCAACATACAATTTTCCCATAGCATGCTTTTCCTTAAAATGAAACACAAGGGTTCTAAACCCTAGAATATCAACTCTTCCCCCTGTAAAACTTTCGGCAATAACATCATCGGTTTCTAACCACCCTCCTATTTTGTCCGCAAAGTGACTTTTCCACATCTCTTGTGGCACCACAGTGAACGGTGAACTCGAATCTACCACCAATTGTAATATAATTCCACTCAAAGAAATATCACAAAAAGGATTAAATGATGAGAAATTAGAGGCTCCTAAATCCACTTTGTCCCACCTTGATGCAGAAAAATCACCCTTATGTCGAACATGCACCTCTTTTTTGTTCTTTCTGTTGCACATTCGCGAAAAGTGTCCACTCAATCCGCACTCCCAGCACTTGGTAGAACTAGCAGGACATTTTTCAAAGGGAACCACATGTGAATAATCACCACCTCCAACACAAATTACGTTGCTACACTCCTCTTTCCCACTACTCCTAAATCTTCTTCTAACATGGAAACCAGTTTTCCCTTCCTCAAACATATCGGTTCCAAGATTCTTATACCTCGTTCCCTCTTCTACCACTTTTCCTACCGTTTCTCCTGACGTCTTGTTACCTTGCGATAACATAGCTTTAGAACGAGGATTAGACAATCCTGCCTTTCCAACAAAGGCAATGGTATCTCTAAGACAGTTAACCCATAACTTGTCCTGTAAAGACCTGTTCCTGGTATGCCCAACTACCCGGTCAGAAGTTAAATCATTGTAACATAGAGCAAATTCACATTTCTTCACTAACGCCATAGGTGGATTTAAAGTCTTCTGGGTTTTGTTTGCACTTTCACAATTGAAACATTCACAAACTTTTCTCTCTATATCAACATCAATCTTAGGCCACCAATACAAGACCTTTATGTTTCTCTTGGTACGAGAGATTCCTGGGTGCCCTTCATGGCCTATATCCATAATCCTGTCTCTAATGCCTGAAGGAGGTACAATCCTTCCTCCCCTGCAAACAAAATCCATTTCCACACTCAATTCATCTCGCACCTCCCAAAATGGCCTCAATTGTGGATCAACCTTAGCTTTGGTTGACCAACCATTAACGATTTTGTCCTTGACTGCATGCAAAATTGTGTCATCATGGTATTCCTTCTGCCAAACTTGTTTAGAAAGGCCAGGAACATTATCAAACACACCAGCTACACCATAACCTTTCCATGGATCACTGTCTAATTCTGGATTTTTGTTCCTGGTAGTAACTGTTCTTGATCCATTCGCTGTCAGAGACATAATTGATTGTTTTACAGAAAACAAATACCTGAAAGAAAACTGGTTAGTTATTAGAAATAACTCCTTCGTGACTGATGTCTAACACAATAGCTAGACAATTATTTGAAACACCACTTCATGCGCGATGTCTTCGTGAAACAACAATTGAAATTCGAATACACCACTTAGTGAATAATGTATTCATATAAATTTGAATAAACCACTTCGTGAATAATGTTGTCAAACCAATTTGAATAAATCACTACGTGAATAATAGTTCCATATAAATTTGAACAAACCACTTCGTGAATAATGTTTTCATATAAAGGAAAACCAAAGATGCCAAACAGTTCTTGTATTCGTTGAAAAATGAAAGCAACCACTAACTGAACAATGTCTTCATGTAAAAGGGATACTAATTATATCTTCATAAAAGATCTTCTTTCAAACACAATTTACAAAGTGGCCCAATATTAGACTGATGCTTCACGAGATTTCTGTTGCAAGTAAAAATTACTTGTTCCCATCAGTGCTTCTGCCTTTCCTGATATTTCCACAATGCAAGTAGTGGAACATATAACTCTTTTAAGTAAAACCTGCAAAACAAATTGGGTTAGTAATATATGATACTTCCAAAATGGCCACCAAATGTAGACTTAATCGTGAAGATGCTATTACGCTGGATGGCGAGATGTGTGATGATGCTGTCAGGTTAGCTGGCGTGTGTCCTACGTGTCGTAATTCCAAGATGGAGATGAGATTCAGTACACAGTTCCCTCAAGAACCACGTCCGAGACGTTCCAACACAGGAGGTATTGTCAGGGATCCGTTACAGCACCAATTTCAGAAGAGAATTTCAAATTGAATTAAGTAGCTAACTGGAATAACTATGAGAAATGTCAACTTATGAAGTAAACGCTGTGTGCATCAGCGTGCACAAAATAACACAAATAAATCTGTATGAATATCTTTGTAAATAGGTGTTAGCGTTGTGTTCATTAAACAGGTTGTTGAGTAACTTGAAGATTGTCAATAGATCAATATTAATAAAAGTGTATAAAGAATGTCAAGAATTATATGCTGAAAAGCTGAAAATAACCATAACTGTCCTCAAGAACACAAAAAGAAAATAAAAGAATGAGCTTCTGGAATAGATCTCACGCTGCATGCACTTGAAAATGTCACACCTCATGTAAAATGCGCCACAAAATATGCTTTTTGTCAAAAGCGCTCGAAAAGAGAAGAAAAAATTGTTAACTTCATGTAAGATGCGCTATCCGATTTTAATTCCGCTGAAAGCGTTCGCAATTTCATATAAAGAAAGTCATAAATACCCACATGTAGACTGGAGAAAACGCTCTTTGTTTCCGTGATTGCGTTTTCCTAGCAACCACACGATGGCGATGGAGAGCGTGATGACGCTTACAAACGTCGATGAATTGTAGAAGTAATCACTTAAGCGCGCGTAGAATTCAGTTCTCCAAAGCGTCGCTGCTGCGTGATTCAAAACTGCTGAGAGCGAGACACTCGTGCATTCGGTAAGCGTTAATTCTTATTTAAAAGATACACAACGCTAATAAACTGAATCGCAGGGTGAAGATGTTAGAGTCAGCAAATATTTACTCAACGCATTCAGACTTTCATTAACATACGGTCGGACTTTTCTTTTTTTGAAAATAGTCCATGGTGAATGTACACGTGAAGGTAACCGTTTTAAATGCAGTCTTGAGGTTGCAAAGTTCATACACGATGAACGTTGGAGCCACAACGTTGTAATTATCCACAAACGACTATGAAGAAAGGGGTGCTTTCAAGATACAATTCCCTTGAGTTACTCACGATTAGAGTTGAGGCGAAAACAAAGGTTTAAAGTTGAATTTCGAAACAGAAGGAGAAATCGTCGTGGTATTTGAAATTACACGTTGTGCCCATCTCGTTGCCAAATTTGTTGTGACCTCTTCATCAATATTACGACATCCAGGAAATGATATAAAGTATTTATTTGACTCGTAGTTCAGGAGATAAAAGTGCATGCAGCAGATCATACAGGTAACAGTAAAATGAATCATGACATTCTACAATCCCATAACACCTTTCAACAAAGTTCTATTACATAGTACAATTCCATTGCTCATTAAAGAAACATGCAACCACTACATACCTCTATCCTTTCCCATGCGCAATCACCATCATTACAGAACTAAAACTCAGAACTGTTGGTTTCATGATTTCCCTAAATGGAAGGAATGCTATTACTTGTTTTACAGGTAGGGGTTGCACACTGGCTTAGATAAGAGAAACTGTATATCCTAACAGTTGCTGATATTTGAGTAGTTTGCTTTTCAGATCTCCCTCCCTGCTGACCCCTTCCTTTCCTTCCCCCGCTTTACCATCCCATTCGGCTATTCTATTATAGCATTCAGGTTTGGGGCTGTCGAGAGGTGGACCCCTTTAAGCATCGAACCGTTCCAAAGGAATCGTCGAGCTGACAAAGACAGGATAAACAAGGGCATTAAAAAAAGGGCTGTATTTAGAGTTCGGCAGGCAGGATTTTCTAAAATGTGTCAGTTAGGATATTCCATCTGCCACGGTACAAGTGCATTGTAATCAATGGCACTCTAAATGTGATAGAGGAAACAGCAGCCTGACTCTTCAAAAGAGCCATAAACTCAAGGCATTCTGAAGTTCAATCACCATGCCTGGTGACAAAGACAGGGCAAGAGGCCAGCACTCAAACTCCATATTCAAGATTCTCAGTTTCCCTGTAAACTCTCATAGTCTAAAGATCTCTTGTGAGCAGCCAGCTTTACAATAGCACACACCATCATCACAAAGATCAAAATGTTTAGCACAGACAATGGGAATTCAAGCGTTGTGTATCAAACTGCAATGTCAGGGTATGCATAACTGCTTCTGAGACTCACCTTTCCTTCACTCTCAGTTTAGTAGAACTTTCTACTTGATAAATGACTCAAAATTAAGTATACTATATTTTGTCAAAGTGTACTGTTTAACCCGTTATTAAAAATGTATTTATATAGAATATATACAGAAAAGGTTTTGGTGGGAAAGGATCAGGCAGTTGTGTTAGCTGAAGACAGAGCCAAGGCTCCCAAGGAAGGTCCTTTCGTAGACCACTTGAAGGTGCCATGTTTAAATGCACCAAAATACTGTGCAGGAGGGTTGGTGCAGGAGGGGAGTGATAATGTGACACCCTCGGTGTGCAGATGTGGCTACCTTCCAGAACTCTCCATCCCCAATTGGAGACCCCTTCATATGGGAGCAGCACTTCAGAATAGACTGGGCATGGGAGTGACAACTGCAAAAAAAGATCAGCTGGAAGGAGAAGCCGCCTGACATCATTGAGAAGGTAGAATGAAGCACTTTGACTACAGATGTTTAAAAATATCCCACACCCTACGGTGGTTGTCTTGACCATCACATCTCGTTCTTTTCAGCCAAGTAGTAAAAGAAAGGTAATCATCCCCTGCCAAGTTTTCCAGTTTTCCAGACAGTGTTCATAAAAGCCCCAAAATGTCCTTGCTTTTCTTTGTTTGCCTAATATGATTTCCATAGTTATGGTCTTCCTGTCACACTTAATCACAGCTAATAATTTACGCATTTATTTATGCTATACCAATTTAACTACTGTTCTACCTTTGTTTTTAACTATGGAATATGACACCCCCTTATTAAAAAAAATTCTGCATTGAAACCAGCGTACTTTGAGCTAAATGTAGGCTTTTTTAAGAGGTAAGTTAAAATCTTGAACATAGGATAATGAGTGACTCATTATCTTACATGATTTCTTATAATTGTTAAGACATTGACATTCAAATAACTATTCTTAAACCCACAATAGCCTATATACAGTTCTGCCCTAGCACAGAGAATCTTATACAAAATGCCTCCTATTGGTTGAATGTGATTCCAAGTGTCTATTTTTTATTTTAACATTTTAAATAAAAGCAGTGATACAGCCTTAGTTGCTGTGCCCATTAGGGCTTTACAATTTCAAATACAGTCCATACTCCATTGCTCTAGATTAAACCTTCCTTACTCCCTGGGAGACTACTAGTACACAAAGAGGTCAAAGAAGTATTTGGGCTGTTGGCGGCCGGCCTTTTGCTTGTAAACTACAATGTATTCATATTTTAGTTTGAAGAGTGAATAATAGCAATATTGTTTAACAGATTTTAATTTCACAATTTAATATCATAACTGCATCAGGCTATTGCTTTTAATCTGACCCACAACGGAAAGACAAAGCTCTCTGCTTCATCTAATTGAGTTTTAAATGATACAGAAGGCTAGAGAAAACATTTTCTACTATCTATATAGGATAGGAAGTTAATGCTCATTTTAATTTCTGGATGCTTGAACTTTTGCGGTCAGAAAGCTACTGCTCGTGGTTAGAATGCTGTCACCAGAGTGGAAAATCTACACAGACAGCAGAAAAGAAGGAGCACCCTCTGGCATGCAACAGTGTACAGTTTGTGCTGGTTTTGCAGCGCAGAAAAAGCTCACAGAGCTAAAAATCAGCATATGTGTGGATTCCATCCACCCACTCACTGAAGGAACTCCACAGAATCTTGCAGAATTTTTATGTATCTCTGCGGAATTCTGCAGAGTGAAACTCCCCAAAGTGTGCTCACTCTAGTTCTAAATTAGGCCCTTCCACAGAGGAAAGAGTTTGAATACAAATTGACCCTTTTGATATAATACAGTGAAAGGTTTAATACACTTATCGGTTTTATTGCAATCGTAATTAGATGTATAATACACAATGGTACGTATCATGCATTATTGAACTATTACAAGGATGCCTCAACATTTTCAGATTTATTGTTTATTTCAGCGTATTTGTGACCTAGAAAAACATGAATTTTCTTTTTGAAGATGATGTTTTAGCTCCAGTAGATTGTTTGGGTTGGAATCTGAATGCCCTCCAGTATTCTTGGCACCCCTTAATCATTAAACTGCTTTATTATGTGGCATCATGCCTGATGAGGTGTGTACCACCATTCAATTAAACTGGTGTATGTTTTGTTTTGTCATTCCCTCATATTCAAGTATTTTATGCACTTCATTTCACCATGTATCTTTCCCTTGCTAGTCCTTTCAATTATTTTCAGTGTTCTTACTGCTGCAGTACTTATTTTGGCAACTGATGTCTTTCCCAGTTCCAGCTTATCCCAGCGAACTGATCCACTCCAGGGCAGAATCCATAGCTTTTAAGCTTTTATCAACATCTAAAATAGTGTGCCTTATACTTTAGGTGTAGCAATATTCCTCAAGTTTTTATAACTTTGGACCCTACTGCCTCTGTTGCTTTTAGCCTTGATGATACAAGTAGAGCGATTGATTCCCTAAAACCTGCCGGAGCTCCTGGCCCGAACAAAATCCCTGGAGATTTGTATAAATCAGAACCTTTCATCTGGTCCGTTTACCTAAATTTATTGTCAAATGCAATAGAAGCCGGGGGCAAGGTGCCGGACTCTTGGCTTGGGGCGGAAATTGTAACAATCATAAAAAGGGCGATGCTAGTGAACCTTCAAACTACAGGCTGATCAACCTTATTGACAATGCCTCAAACATTTTTGCTAAGCAAATTTTAGAAAAACTTCCTGATTGGGTGAATACTATTGAAATGTTGACTCCCCTGCAGGCTGGTTTTAGAGTGAAGTATAGCACAATCGATCATATTTATAGGTTTTCTATTTTCTATTGGAAATACCTTTCATTACAAAATCAAAAACTTTATGTGGCTTTTATCGATCTTAGAACAGCATTTGATATTATTCCTCGTCCAAATCTATGGCAAACCCTGATGAAAATGTGGGTCCCAGGCAACCTTGTATATTTAATTAATAAATTGCACGAAAACAATTATGCTCAAGTCCGGTGGGGTCCGAATGGAGAATTAATGGACCGTATCCCCATTGAGAGAGGAGTTTGTCAGGGCTGTGTCTTGGCACCCACTTTGTTCTCTTTATATATTAATTATGTTGTAGATGTTTCAGATCAAAACATAAACAATTCCCTGGTTCTGAATGCTATAAAGATACCAATCCTTCTTTTTGCTGATGACTCTCTTCACATTTCTAAAACACCCATGGGACTCCAAATTGTAATTGATGAATTCTTACGTTTTTGTAGTTCGAGGGGTTTAGAACAAAATGTGAGCAAAATGAAGGACATGGTGTTCAAGAAGACTAACAAGAAGAGCAGTATTGTCTGTGTAGGCAGAAAGGCTCTTGAAATATTACACAATTTTGATTGTTTGGTTGTCAGACTAATGGACAATTATAGGTGGACATGTTAAATGAATAAGAGCACCCTCATAATAGAACATAGATGTAATGCTATTCTAAGATTTTATAATCAAACAACATCACATGTATTTGTGCAACAGCTCAGGGTGTAGCGCTGTATGGCTCTGAGATTTGGGGCTTTGCTGACACTCACTCGCTGACAACTGTGGAAAACAATTGTACTAGGAAATTGCTTGGTCTGCCACTTAGGTCACCCCATACCCCCATGTATTTTGATGTGAGTCGGAAAAGAGTTGCCAATTTGGCTGCTTTAACAATTTTTGTCTATTGGGCCAGACCCTGGACCACACCTGAGCTTGAAGTTTATAAAGATTCTCTTAAAAATTTACTAAAATCCCCGGGGCCAGGAATCTCCAATGGGTTAAATTTGTCGCAGTTTGGCTGGGGAAACTGGGGATGCCGCGCTATTGGGATGACCCAACTAAAATTTGTAAAAATGATCTTAAGGTAATACAAGTCAGATATTGGGCTTATATAAATGACAGACACAGAACTAACAGTTCAAGTGAGTCCTTGACTGCTTTGGTTTTAGATTTTAAGTCTTACCCTATGTTTGAGAGGATTTTAGATTTATTAGCCCCGCTCGTAGCTAGGAGTTTGGATACATGCTTTCATCATGGATCTCTCCCATTGCAATCTCTTACATGTAAATGGCACATGAAGCAAGATCCTACTATTTTCCCCACATGTGGTCTGAATGACGAAGACGAGATACATATAATGTTCTTCTGTCCTGAATATTGTGAACTATGTCGCAAATGCATTGTGCCTATTTGCTGTGACATGGGAACATACAGACACCTGGTGGCTTTTAGGATTTTAAAAAGTGATACATCCATAAAAATAGTGTCTGCGTTCAGCAAATTTTGACAAGCTTTATGGTTCAAGAGAACAAACATTTTAAAGCTAATTGCTTATAGTTGAGCCAATGTTGTGCTAACTAAACATGTACTTTAACTATCTTTGCCTTTTGCACATTAGTACTGGTTGCACTATGCTCTATCACTTTATGGACTTACTGTTTTGTCTTCTACTGCTCTTGTGGTAATGTCCTTTTATGAAATTGCATAAGGTGGTTTGCAGCCAGCAAATCTTTAAACGTTGTATGGTTCAAGAGATTACATTTTAAAGTTAACTGCTATAAATCTATTATGTTGTGCTATCCAAACATGTATCTCATCCATCTTGCTTTTTGCACATTAGTAGAGGTTGCACCAGGCATGGTTACTCTATGGACTAACTGTACTGCCTTTTACTGCTCATGTTAGAGTGCTGTTTATAAAATTGCATGAGGTAGTCAGAATGTTTTTATCTTATTTTAATGTGAAATGAAGTATAAGAGGATTGATATGTTAATATGTGATTTGTGTGTTTTAATATTGTATTTTGGTTGTGTACACTTTGATGGCTCTCTCAGACTACCCTTTCCTTTCATTTCACTTTTCTCCTGATGGCTGACAATTTGTCTTTTGTTGCATCTACTCAAGATGTGTGTGGACACCTAGATTCTACATTTGTCTCTCATCTTATAAGGACATATTCAAGAAATGTATAAAAGACTATAAACTAAAGTCACAAATGTTGCAATGTCTGCTTTTGAAGCAGTGTACCTGGTGTTTGATGCCTAGAGCACCAAATAATTCTGGTTACTGTAATTTAGTAGGGTAGTATTCAACTGGTCCACAGTGAAAATAATTTGTCTTTCCATTACTCTGTTTGTTCTGATTGTATTTTCATCTAAAGAGCTCCATAAGGATTTTATTTCAACGTCGACCTAATCACCATACCTCATCCAGCCAGGTAATCTGCAAACAGTTCACAATCACATTTCCTGAATTGATCTCCAAAAGTATATTCCTTCAGTGATCTGTCAGTCCCAATAGTATCCTGACCACTAGTCCCCAAACAATTCCACGATGAAGGAAAACACTATAAGTTCATCTTTGGTTTTAGAGACTTTCCATCACAGTCCCTAACCTTATTAGTCATCAAATTCTACCAGACCATAGCTGATGTCTCACATATTGATCTATACTCATAGTACGGCCCGGGGTAATCAGTGGTAGGAGAGGGTCAAATTATGCAAACGGGTTGACTAAATTATGTGGCAATAAAAAGCACTGTAATGTAGCATACGTTGTGACAGTATTTCGTAATCATTTTGTAATTTTACACTTTTGAACACTTTCCGAGCATAGGTTGCATCTCATTTTAACAGGTTCACCACCCAAATATTACAATAAACAACAGAAAGATGACCAGTCAACCTTTGCAAAGGGTCATTAACTGTGCAGCAAACACGTTCACTGGCTTTTTAGTAACTTTAACCATTTGAGCTAGAAACAAGTATTTTTGTTTAAATCTCCAAATTATGCAGCAGATGATGGAATATGTGTCAAATCCATAACTATGCCAAAAATGCTGCGGCCGAACAATTGCATAATTCCACTGGCCTTGATGGAATCAAACACAAGAGAACGTTTACTACAGCGCACATCCTGAAGTCTTGTAATTCAATGTCCTTTTACATGGGAGGTTGAAGAGAAAGGAATTAAAGTGAAATAAAACAACTGCTAAGTGGGAAAGCTGGGTTTTATCTTAGATATTTTGGTTTCACAATGTGCAATTGAGCCTTTAGATGTACATCCAATGCTTACTCTATACCCAACTTAAACCCACAGGCCCACCCAATTGCCTCACTGCGGCAACCATGTAGCCATCAGTCACACCACAGACCAAACATTTTGGCTCCTGAGGAAAATTTTTGTGAGTACCCATGATCTATAGAAAAGGGGCAGCTAAATGCCCCGAGGGCTCTTCAATTGCAACCTTTCACTCAACATAATACACTACTCTGTTATTGGAACCTCATTTGGAACCCTATAGGAATAAAAAGGTGCAGTATGTAAACACCTGACTCTGCATAATCTATGATAGCAAAATCCAATTTTTTCTGAGAATTATGATGGATTATCACTGGTAAACAAAATGCCTAGTGATCAGGCTAATTCATTCCTATATGCCATCAAGAACACGATGATGCTTGAAATCCCTCAGAACTTTAGTGCAATATATATGTTTCAACTAGCTTCCACCTGTGGTGGTATCACGTCAACCCTGACACTAATGGGGTAAAAGTTCTCTTATGTACTGATATTTACTGATAGATTCCCTTTCCCCCTCATGTAGTTTAGCACTAATGATCCTCTACCAGGCTTTCCAAATGAGAGAAACATAGACAACAAAAGGTACCCAGTACCTGGTTCAGCATGTAAGAAAAAAAGGTCTTGTTTTTTTCCCATAGTTACACAGTTGAACTTGCCTAATTTCCCTGTTGTAGGGAGGAGCAAACCAATCCTTCTGATGAGTGGTGCTGTGAAGCTAAACTTTTCAAAATGCCTCGGCTATGAATGAGTGCACCCTCTACCAATGTGCAGGAGGTGGGAATGAAAAATATAGCATGTTAAGAGGAAATTAAAAAATAAGAAATTTAGCTCACCCATCTCTATATTACACAGCATCAGCCTTATCTCTTCTCTACAACCATGCACTGCCATAAGACCATGCCATTTGTAGGCAAGAAGACTCTTGTTCTCCGAGTTCATTGAATTTCTGGGGTAGACCCTTTGTTTGTTTCTTCTGTTGCTGAACCCGCTTTGTTGACATTGGGGCTTTGCACTTTACCACTACCAACCAGTGCTCAAGTGCTCTCTCCCTAAAAAATTTACATTCGGCATATACCTGATTAGTGCATTTAATGCACTTGTAAGTCCCTAGTAAATGGCACTATGAGTACCCAGTGTCGGTAAATCAAATGCTATTAGTGGTCCAGCAGTGCTTATGTGCCACCCACTGAAGTATCCTTTTTAAAACATGACTCAGGCTAGCCACTGCAGGCTGTAGTGCAGCTGTAAACTGCCATTTTGACCTGGCAGAATAAACCTTATTCCAGGCCTAAACCATCCTCCTTAATACTTATAAGTCACCCCTAAGGAATGCCCCAAAAGCCCATATGTCAGGGAGATGGAATTAAAAAAGTGGGAGATGTGAGTTTAAGTTGAAATTGTTCTGGTAGTGAAAATCTCCTAAAGTTATTTTTCACTACTGTAAGGCTTAACTCTCCCCTTGATGAGCTTTGGAGTACATTATTATTTTAATAAGTGATAACCTTTGATTGAGTGCAAATTGAGATAAGGTGGTTACAGTCAAATGCATTGTCACTTAAAATCGTCTTTAGTGGTAAAGTCAGATTATAAGTCACAATTCTGACAATGCCACTTTTAGAAGTTCAACATTTTCTTGCTCTAAACATTTGTGCCTTAAACCAGTGTCCTCGGTCACATGGCTGTGCATAGGTTAGCCGTTGGGGCTTGTGCATTCCTACCAAACAATGACACAAAGCAGACTAGATGTGGGCAGAATGGCTTAGTGTGGAGCTGTTCTTGGCCCAATTACAGTTCAAAGAGCTTGCCTGCAGCATACACAAAGTAACACAACACTATTCTTTTGTGACCCCAGACTTCTTGGTGCCTTGAAAGGGGTAGGGAAGAACTTTCCAGAACCAGATGTGGGAATAGTATAGGGAATTCCCCCACTTCAAAGGCTGGTACCGGATATACATTTGGGACCTCCAGAGCCACTCATCAGTACACTACTTGACCTGTGGACATTACAGAAGAAGGACTACTTTTCCCCCCAGAGGACTGTTCTGCTGTCATTAGAGGAATGCCCTGCTGCTTGAGGCTGCCTTGCTCTCTGAGAAGACTGGACCTACTCCCTTCATCCCAGGCCAAGATTCAGGTGGCCGACCTCTTGTCTGAGCCACAGGGGATGAACATGCTCCAGAGACCTCCCTGCAACTCTGCAGTTATATACTGAACTAGAACAGCCTGGATGTGCAACTGAAACTGTTTGAGCCTTTGCTGGCCTTTGTTGGAGTAAGTTCCTCATCCCAAAGTGGTGCCTCCCCAGGGCATGGACCCTTGGCTGACATTAGTTAAGCTCCTACTATGAAGAAACATGAAATCCTGATGTTCACGCAGAAACCATGCCTTCCACAGCAACCGCCAATGTAAAGCTCTGGAAAACCCACCTTTCTGCAGTACAGCGACCATCAGCAACAATCGGCAATGTTACCGCCCGTGATGCCAGGCTTTTTCTTCATGCTACACTGATGACCATCCGCGAAGCTGTCCCTGCTCCTCACTGCCTTCTCCATGGCTGAACGGAACTTATCTTGTCAGACTTAGAGAAGGTAACTTTTATAACAGGACTAACCTTCTTCCTGTATCCAGACCACATTCTACATTCTATTGTGGTTGGCCTGAACTTACAACTTTTTGCCGGTCTAGCACAACCAGATGACCGCGAGTGGTACTTTCGTCTTTTACTGTCTGTTTTCACTTACAACTTTAAAATGTAATATCTCCAGTGTTACGGATATGATTTTTTGCAGTTTCGTATAATTTTCTTGATTTCAATTTACCCAATGTTTCTAAATTGTCTAGGGATTTATATTGTGTTGTGTGTTCACTTATTTACTGTTCATGTGTTGTATAACTACTTTACACATTGCCTCTCAGTTAAGTCTGCCTACTTTGTGGCAAGTTACTAGAGGGTTAAGCACAGAATAATTTAGTGACTTTTGCGGTACATCCTGACAAGGATTGTGTTTGCTGCCTGAGTGGCGCTTCCATCCCTTTCAACCAATAACCCAATGTATTACAATTATGCTAAGTTTCCTCAGGTTTATCTCATAAATGGTACTCATTGTTGGTTTTAGTAGGACTTTATAAGGGGATACATGGAGATATAAATATTCAAGTTAATTGAAAAGTGTATCGGGAAGTACATTTAATCAAACTGCAATTTCTTTTCTGCCAGTAGTTTTTATTCAATGTATCCATATAAGCTTGCATTTACACATGTTTTAATAAGCATCAATCTAGTTTTTGCACATTTATTTGGGCAGGAAAAAAACAATGTCAATTAGAGGAGATTGAATATAACTGCTGAAGGAGATCTCTTGAACCTCCCATATTTTATGTCTGTTGTTATCCAAGACCTTTTGATTTTGCTACAATATGTATAATATATGTAAATATAGGGGATTTCAGCCAGCTCTCTTCATCCATTGATCTGTTGTATCAATGACATTTTCCTCCCGCCCATTACAGCATATAGCATGAGGCACTAGGTCAGCCTACTTAAACAATGGGTTAGCTTCACCTTGAGTGACTGAACTTTTCTTTCTCACAAGGAGCATATTGGTGCACAAGGTAGTTACCTTAAGTGCCAGTGTTTTTGTTTTACTTTATCATTACTTTAGTGTTGCTTTGTGTTTAGAGCCTGATGTGACAGCAAGAGGCTTCTGATGTAATCACAGGGCAGATTTAATCTCTATCAAGTCCAATCTCCTGCCAATGCTCTTGTTAATTTCTTTTAGAGTACTTTGTTTTTTTGACTGCTTCTGCTTCACAACCCACCAGATTGTGTCCATTTGAAACTGTTTAGTATTACTTTGTCCTCTTTATACTTTTCTTTCTTCCTTTCTTTTTTTTCTTCCTTTCTGTTTTTTTCTTTCTTTCTTTCTTTCTTTCTTTCTTTCTTTCTTTCTTTCTTTTTTCTTTCTCTCTTTCTTTCTTTCTTTCTTTCTTTCTCAAAGGCAAGAGGCTTGCAGCCAATGGCTGACTGATTAACTTCTTTAGGGCTGTGTTGCCAAAAATCTTTCAATTGTACTAAAGGAATTTGTATAATATACTAACTTATATGGGTTTTAGCCAGAATGAATCAATGTTTCTGTAGTTGGTGCCATTCACATGTTCCTTCCACTCACTCCAGCATGCCTTAAGGAGCATTTCATCAGACACTTCACATGTCACTCTTTCACAAGCAACACATCTACCCACACAGTAGTTCATTTCAGTGTCATGGAGTACAATGGGAATGTGTGTGGGATGTTTTACACCCCAAAAATCTTTTGCCGGTAGCAAATGTTTTTTTTTTTTAGTTTCACGAGAACCTGGCATATTCCCAAACAATAATTTTTTGCAAAAATCATGTTAAAACAAAAAAAGAATTGTCAGAAGGATGGCGCCCAACAGCAGATCAATTTCCTTTGCCAATGCTTGTTTAGATTTACAATTGAGCTACTTAGCTAAAACGTTAGTAAAAACTTTAATATGAATTAGCAGCCCTATTTAAAGCTTTGCAATTTTGGAAACAACAAATCTGTGGCATGATCATTTTGGTTATACACAAAAATTGTTGCAGGATTTGCATACAATTTGGTATCAAACTTTGAAAATATCCTTATTCCAGGCCATTTTCTTTGCAGGCCCCCCAAAAAAGAAGATTGATGGTTTGGATGAACATGGCTGGCTTACTGCCATTTCTTCAATTGAGACACATGCTATTCTTGGATCTTATGGAATTTAGCTGAATCAGATAAAAACCGCTGAACAGGAAAATAAAGAAGGAGAGAATTGTGAATTTGATATAATAACAGAGGTAATAAAATGAGGAGAATATTGAGAATGGGGCAATACATAATTGCTACAATTTACCAAATGTCCTAGTGTACCAACTAAAAGACATGGTGAAGGTCCATGGCAAGAGTAGGTGGACAGACTTTTTACAGAGCAGTGGGCCCTTGATTTTTTGTCATGTGAATCGAGAGAACCAAGCCATCAAAATTATGCTTTTTTTAACTCTGAAAGGTCTACATCATTGTTCAGAAAAGATCAAAAAGTATGCTAAAATAAATGTGTTTTGTAAGATTGAAAGCTGCTTTGGTTCATCTGTTTATTCTAATTCAAGGGATCTCCAAGTACTCAAGGGGTTTACACATTAGTTTTCATTCGATTTTCCAAAGTGAAATTGAGGTAAGACAGACTTTGCTGATCTTGGGCCTTTCAGAGAAAAATTTGGAAGCCACTAATGTGGCATTATTATGTTACAAAATCAATTTTGTGTGGGGGTTTCTTATGAGAAAACATTTCTCACTTTAGGCAACCAAGGCAAATGTGGTGGCTTGAAGTAGCTTCTTGTAAAACAAGCGCTTTTAAGACTACACATGTAGATGCAGAAGAGATGTTCTGACAGGGAGGGGTAAGTTGAGCAATAACTGCATTTTTCATACATTGAAGAAACTGGAAAGGGCTTGTGAAGTAATTTGAAAAAGCATTTATCCCAAAAAGTCGTCATATCTGCCCCTCAATGTTTTCATGTAAGTCAATCATGTATATGTTGTTCGGTCTGGACCAGTACTCTGGGTCCTGGGCCCAGTACTCTAAGATGCTCGCTCACTGCATCTGTTCACTCACTTGTTTATTTCAAGGTCAGCTGTTGTTACTCTATCAGCAAATATAGGTTGATTGTCATGGAGGAGGCTCATGTCTTCCACCACAAAACTATTTCATTTTCAAGTGTTTCTCTTGTGGCCATAATGGCTTTCAAACTTTTCTTTCAGTTTGCCCATGGTGTTATCCAACTTTGTTTCTAATTTTTTGTTTTCATTCCCAGTGGATGGCTCTGAAAGTATCTCAGAACATGACTGCCCCAGAGTATGACTGCCCAAAGCATGACTCCAGGCTGATGACAAATGTCCCTGGTGGTGAAAGGTCTGAACATTCCTTTCCTGCTAGTAGCCAAGGGTTGTCCCTAGAAGTGCAGTTAAAGAGGACAGGGGCAGTTGGGTGAGATACAGGAAAAGAACAAAATGAAAAACAGCCAATGCCAAGCGTCCTAAATAATTGGGGGAAGACTTTTCGGCTGGTGAGGCAGCATTCAAACTTTCTAGCTCATCTGTGCCTTAACAGGAGAGAGCTAAACAATTAACCTGCTACTGCCTTTATTTTTTTATTTTTTTTCATCAAGCAACGGTGTTGCAAAATAAACATGTGTTTTCCCATTTAGCTTGGATATTCAACATATTTCAATGAAACCCTAGAGTGACAGCGATTTACTTTAAAAGTAATTTGACTCCAATAGTGTTGAACAAGCAGACACGTTCATTAAATAAATGAACTGACACTAATAAAACTGCAAAAATATGGTAACATTTTTGCAGCACTGCACAAATCCTAGACATTCACAGTTGTTTAGTTGTTTTATAGCTGTGAATGTATAATTCCACCTCATTGTAGTTCTTTTTCTCAAAATAGCTCCTGTGGCCGCTGAAAAAAACAGAAGATCGTGAGTTCTCACTTGTGAAATGTTCTAAAGTAGTAATTGTCATTTGAAATAATTGATCATTTAAAAACCTCAGTATGACCCCGAGGAACAATGTTCAGGACGTTTCGTAAAATTAATAGTGACTGTCTTAATATTATGCAAATGCCCATGTACCTTTCTATTTGTATTCCAAGATAGTCTGTTTCAGATACAAACGGCCGTCTCATTGCCGCAGACAGGGACATTGCCACCCACGGAGGCTTCACTCTGCTGTTGTCACTGTGTCCTTGAATTCAGACTTCTTCGTACGATTGAATCATTTGTTCAAAGATGTGCAGGCTCTAATACACTTCAAGAGATCATTATTCAGAATACTAAATACTCACAGCAGAGGCTTCTGTATTTCGGTATGTAGTGCCAGAAAGGCGCCTCTTAAATACAGCTTTTCTTCATATTGCTTCTGTTTCACTGTTTTTTAAGCGAATGTGGGCTAGAAGTAGGAAGTATTTTTGTGGTCGCAAACGAGCACAAAAATCCTTCTGGTGATGTACGAAGCCCAAATTGTGATTCAGTAACTTGTTACCAAATTGCAATGTTGGTTTTGAGAATTGGTATTTGGAAGGGGCGTGTTCAGGACAGTCCCCTCCTAATACCGAATTGAAATAATATGTACAAATGTTTTGCGACCGAAATGCAGTCCAAAACATTTGCAATGTACTGCCATTTGAAAAATAGTGGGAACCCATTCACATATGGTCAGGGGTCCCTAAGGGACCCCTTCCCCTTTCAAAATTGTTGCCCATATGTTTTTTAAGAGCAGGCAGTGGTCCCACTGCAACATTGTCAGCAAGCAATTGCAAGAGGAAAAGCTTGTGATACCTTCTCCCAGGCATGTATGAGCTAACAGGCTGAATAAAAACGTTAAGGGGATTCAGGTCATGGACTAGAGCCTAGAACAGGTTCTAACGCCTTCAGTTTAGGTCCTCTTTAACTTGTGATACACTGCTTAGTAAAATCTGTCACACTACAAGACTAACAAATTATTCAGTGCATCTCACCCAACTGCCCATGTCCTCTTTAACTGCACTACTAGGGACTGCCCTTAGCTACTAACGGAAAATGAATGGTCAGACTGAACACCACCAGGGACATTTGTCATCAGCCTGGAGTCATGCTTTGGGCAGTCGTACTCTGGGTTAGTCATGTTCTGAGATACTTGCAGAGCCATACGCTGGGAGTGCAAACAACAAAACAGAAACAGAGCTGGATAACGCCATGGACAAACTGACAAAAATTTTGAAAGCCATTATGGCCATGTCAGGGCTCAAATTAGAATTGCTTTCTCTTACCGAGTCTTGCACAGGAACAGAGATGCTAGATCCCAAATCCCTCTTAGCAATGCAGTAAGGTCTTTATCAGAACCTTCCAGTCATTGCTTTAAGGGACGGGGGAATTGGATAAAATAATAAACAGAGAAGAGACTGGTCCAGAATTAACTTCTTTCTTCAGTTACTTGCCAGCGTTCCTCTATTCTTTCTTGGGAACCTGTAAATTAACAGACCGTTACACTCTACATCTTTTTCCTATCATTTATAATATTCTGACTTGTATGTATACTTCACCCACCCTGGCTATACTGGACTCTAGCTTCTCTTCGTCTTCTTGGTTGTGTGAATAATCTTCCTCATCTGACAGTAGTACTATTCAGAATAAATAACAAATTAGCTTCTGGTCTTATGATACCTATACTCTCTATTATCTAATGTAGCAAGTGCACTTACTTCACTGATCAGAAGAGATGTCTTTTATATCTGGGGTTCTGTTATTTATTTTCTAAGCCCTTTATTTTTCTGTACAATATCTGCCATTAATTCCTCTAATTGTTTCTTTTTTTTTGTTGCAGATTCTGTGGCTGAGAATTCATCCAAGGGTATATGGCAGGTGAGTATTCACACATATAATGCTGACTTCATGTGCTAAGTCTTTTCTTTGTGCAAAAACTTTTAACTCTTGTAACCTTCTCTTACACATGCCTTTTCTGCTTTGTAGTTCTTGGGAACCGGCACTGTATTTCACATGTCAGATAAGCTTTTATATCAGCAATACACTCAAGTCTTTTTAATATATTCGTTCACTTAGCTCTGATTGCAGAAATAGCCTTTACACGACAGCGTGGTCACTCCTGGGCGAATTCGTCTCTCCCACCTGAACGCTACTGGGTTTCTTCAAATGCCGACGTTCACGACCCTTCAGCTTCCACAAACGCCTTCGCTTCAAAACTCCGTTTCCTTTAACTCGCGCTGAAAAGCATGCACGTATCTACTACAAACTCCGAAAATATTCTATACTAGGATACTTAAACTAGAACTGTAGGGATGACTTGGGAAATTCTATTTGTATTCGGGCTCCTTCATAATAAGTCTGCTCATGAGGGTTTCTGTGGTGAAGTGCGCAGATAACAGAGTGCTCGCGCATCACCTTATCTTCCCCGCAGCTGCATGGAACGTCTAGACCGCCACCTCATTCCGAGGCGAGGGCACTTCGGCGGCCATCTTGGTTCTCCAGCAATTCACTAATGTGGACCAAGAATTGGCCTCATGCTTTCCGGGGTAGGCTCGAGTGAATGTTACGCTACCAACCACAGAAGCTGATCTTTGGGTCCTGACAGTACCCCCCAACAAGGCAGATTCTCTCTTCCGGGGCTTCAGGGGATACCGCTGATGAAAAGTCTTAAGTAACCTAGGGGCATGAACATCCTCACTCAGCTCCCAAGATCGTTCTTCTGGTCCATAACCTTTCCAGTCTATTAGATAATACAATTTTCCTCTGGATCTCTTTGAATCTAAGATCTCTTTAACTTCGGACTCAGTTCCTGTCTCTAACTGGATTGGTTTTGGAGGTGATTGGATTCTCAATTCTTTGGAAGCCTTCTTTAGCAAAGAAACATGAAAAACCGGGTGGATTCTCAACCCCGTGGGTAGCTTTAATCGATAAGTGACCTGATTAACCTGTTCCTCAATTGGATATGGACCAATAAAACGGGGTTGAAATTTCCGATTTCCTTTTAATCTTAGGTTCTTTGTGCTTAGCCAAACTCGGTCTCCTGTAGTTAGGGTAGGACCTTCTCTCCTTTTTCGATCCGCATAGCTCTTGTATTTTTCCTTGGCTACCTTGAGATTGTTCACTGCCTGATGCTGTATTTGACGTAGTTGTGTGATTACTTCTTTGACTGCGGGGACGGATATATCCGTTTGTCGAATGGTAGCATTTGGATGTCTGCCATAGTTCAAGAAAAAGGGAGAGTAGCCAGTTGAGCTATTCTTTGCATTATTGTGGGCAAACTCCGCTGTCCACAGGAAATCTGACCAATTCCCTCCTTCTTTCAGAAGAATCAATCGCAGATATTGTTCTAGTTCTTGATTAACCCTCTCTGTCTGCCCATCAGTTTCAGGGTGATAGCTAGTGGAGTACCTGACCTCCGTACCTAGTCCCTCCAAAAAGGCCTTCCAGAAATGCGACACAAACTGAGAACCTCTGTCTGATATTACAATCTTGGGTATTCCGTGTAATTTAACTATCTGGGAACTGAAGTGGGTGGCTACCTGTTTGGCGGTTGGAATCCCTTTTAATGCAGTAAAATGAGCCATTTTGGAGAAGGCATCCACCACTACAAGAATGGTATCATATCCTTGACTAATGGGTAATTCAGTGATCAGATCAAGGGTTACTGTGTGCCATGGGTAAGGAGGAGTGGGCAAGGGTTGCAACAGGCCCTTTGGAGTTTGCCGTTCGGACTTTCCCTGAGCGCAGATCTCACATGACTTAACATACCTCTCAATATCTGAAGTCATCTTGGGCCACCAATAGTGTCTCTTTATTAATTCCTCTGTCTTGGCTTCTCCCTTATGTCCGGCCATCTTGTCGTCATGGTTCTCGCGCATAACTTGTTTTTGTAGCTCTGCAGTGGGAACATATAAAGCATCACGATAGTAAGGCAGTTGTCGAATTATCCTCCTATTCAAATCTTCTTCTGTCCACTCCTGCATGGCGTCTGGACTCATAACCTTAGAGATATCTTCTTCTAAGCCAATTGAGGTTGTGACTCCAATAATCTTTTCACTAGGAATGATTGGTTGATTCTCCGTGAAGGTTTTCTGAGCTTCTGTGCCTAATCTAGATAAGGCATCCGCCTTTCCATTCTGGGCTCCGGGACGATATGTAATTACAAAATCATAGTCGGCAAAATACAAGGACCATCTCAACTGCCGGGGAGTAAGGGTTCTAGCAGTCTTTAAGAACTTCAAATTGCGGTGATCTGTGAACACCGTCACCTGAT
This sequence comes from Lissotriton helveticus, assembly GCF_964261635.1. Taxonomy (NCBI): domain Eukaryota; kingdom Metazoa; phylum Chordata; class Amphibia; order Caudata; family Salamandridae; genus Lissotriton; species Lissotriton helveticus. The sequence continues at coordinate 898,928,267 of NC_136063.1, read as the reverse complement.
GTTGGGCCCCCATCAAATAATGTCGCCATTCCTTAAAGGCATATTTTATAGCCAATAATTCCTTCTCTGTGATGGTGTAGTTGATTTCAGCCTGAGTCAGCTTCCTGGATCGGTAAGCAACTGGATGTAACTGACCCGTGGTCTTGTGTCGCTGGGAGAGTACTCCCCCCACTGCTTGATCTGATGCATCTGTTTCCACATAAAAGGGTTCCGTGGGGTCAGCATGTAACAAAACAGGTGCAGTGGTAAAGTCTTCTTTCAAGGACTGAAAAGCCTCTTCTGACTCCTTGGACCAATCAAACTTAGTTCCCTTTTTCAGCAGTTTAGGAAGGGGTAAAATCTTCCGAGAGAACTCCTTAATAAATCTCCGATAAAAGTTTGCAAATCCAATGTACCCTTGGACTTCCTTTACACTTGTTGGAGATTCCCAGTTCGTGACTGCTTCTACTTTTCGATGGTCCATCAGAATTCCTGTGGGTGAAATGACAAAACCTAAGAACTCCACCCGTGAGACGTCGAAAGCGCATTTTCCAACTTTACGAACAGCTTGTTTTCTTGCAGTCTTCTCAAAACTCCCTTCACTTGTTCATGATGTTTCGCGACATCGGATGAATATATCAAAATATCATCTATGTAAACGATGGCACACTGGTCAATGAACTCCTTCAGGACGTCGTTGATGAAGTGTTGAAAGGCTGCTGGTGCATTGCATAAACCATAGGGCATCACCTGATATTCAAACAGCCCAAACCTAGTCCGAAATGCCGTCTTCCACTCATCTCCCCCACGCATTCGAACTAGATGGTACGCCCCCCTCAAATCCAATTTGGTGTATATCCGGGCACCTTTCACTTGATTCAAAAGGACTGATATCAACAGTAGGGGATACCGGATCTTCTTGGTGATCTTATTGATGGCTCTATAGCCGATACACCTCCGCAAGTCTCCTTCCTTCTTTGGCACGAAAAATAACGGAGATGAGACTGGGGACTGTGAAGGCCGAATAAACCCATTAGCTAAATACTTATCCAAGTACTCTTTCAAGTGATGGTGTTCTTTTTCCGTCAGAGCATACACACGACTGCAGGGTAGATTTGAACCTGGCTCGAATTCTATCTTACAGTCATAGGGCCGGTGTGGAGGTAATTGCTCAGCCTCCACTTCATCGAACACTTCTTTGAATTCTTTATACTCTTCAGGAACCTCGTGGACATTTATCACACACATGGAGTGCCCAATGGAACATAGAGACAAAGCTGGATTGCTCTCCAAGGGTTTTTCTTTCATGCCAAAACAATTTTCGTGGCAATAGCTTGAATCCATCACGATGGTTCTGGAGCTCCAATCAATCGCTGGGTTGTGTTCAGTAAGCCACGGAAGTCCAAGAATTAACTGAAACTGTGGAGCGTCAATCAAATTGAACTGGATTTTTTCTTTGTGGCCGTCACTTGTAGACAATTGAATTACTTCTGTGTGGCTTACTATTGGTCCCGACGAGAGGTTGGTTCCATCCACAGCCCGAACTGGCTCACTCTTTTTCTTCTGGATAGCTTGAATGCCCACTTTGGCTGCAAACTTTAGATCGTAGAAATTCCCAGTGGCACCAGAATCAATCATGACCGACACATCTGTCAAGGTTGTTTGTCTGAATCTCACTTCCATGGACAGATTCAAATGCGGAGCTGCCGACTGCAAAGTATTTGCTATTTGATGTTCCTGTGGAGTCTTTTCTGAGATCGCACCCCCCTGTTCAACTCCATCCACAGGTGGTGCTATTAGTTTTCCTTCGGCCTGAAGGTGTTTTTGGGTTTCTTCGGGCAATTCCTAACAAAATGCCCGCTGGATCCACAATACATAAAAAGGTTGCTTGCTCTTCTCTTATCCTTCTCTTCCTTGAATAGAGGCCCTCGTATCGTTCCAATCTGCATTGGCTCGGTTCCAGATTGAGCATCTGAACTTCTTGTGCTTTCTGATCGAGCTCGATCAAAACGGGGGACTATTGTTTTAAAGTCTTTTTTCTTTTCTCCTCTTCTTTCTCCTTGGCGGAAATCTATTTCCAAGACCAAATCTATCAATGCTGAGATTTCCGTTGGTCGATTCGGAATTTGAGCTAAGGTGTCCTTTAACTCATCTCTTAAACCGCGGTAAAAAACTGCTGCCCTTTTGCTTTCTGGCCAGTTTGTTTCCACAATCAGCTTATTAAACTGGGCCAAGTACGCAATTAGATCTCGATTTCCTTGTCGCAGGTCGAGTAGTTCATTATCCACCACTTGTGATATTCTTCGTCTGTCGAATATCCGAAGGAATTCTTGTTTAAATTCTTCGAAGTTTCTCAATAAAGGATCTTTCCGAGTAACTAAAGGCATAGACCATGAGGCTGCATCCCCACTCAGATAAGAGAGTATGAAGGCCACCTTTGACTGCGCATCAGGGAATATCGAAGGGCGGCACATAAAATGTAAGGAGCATTGGGAAAGAAATATTTGCGCCTTCTGTGGATCCCCATTAAATCTCTCTGGGGCAGCTAAGGGTATAACTGGGGACTGGGAATGAATGACCTGAGAGGTTGACCTATTTGTGGCTTCTAATACAGGATTCATCGCCTCTCTCTCTAGGCTACTAGTCTGCCTTAATCTTATCGCTAGTTCAGCTGTCTCCTTTCTAGCACTGACCACCTCTTGTCTAAGGTTGCGATTTTCTTCCCTTACTGCTCCTAATTCTTTCTGTATAGCATCTAGAATTGTTCCTAAAGATTGCATATCAATTCCTTCTGCCATCTCTGTTCGGGTGCGAAAGGCAACTTGGGCACTTCACTCTGTCAGGGCTCAAATTAGAATTGCTTTCTCTTACCGAGTCTTGCACAGGAACAGAGAGGCTAGATCCCAAATCCCTCTTAGCAATGCAGTAAGGTCTTTATCAGAACCTTCCAGTCATTGCTTTAAGGGACGGGGGAATTGGATAAAATAATAAACAGAGAAGAGACTGGTCCAGAATTAACTTCTTTCTTCAGTTACTTGCCAGCGTTCCTCTATTCTTTCTTGGGAACCTGTAAATTAGCATACCGTTACACTCTACATCTTTTTCCTATCATTTATAATATTCTGACTTGTATGTATACTTCACCCACCCTGGCTATACTGGACTCTAGCTTCTCTTCTTCTTCTTGGTTGTGTGAATAATCTTCCTCATCTGACAGTAGTACTATTCAGAATAAATAACAAATTAGCTTCTGGTCTTATGATACCTATACTCTCTATTATCTAATGTAGCAAGTGCACTTACTTCACTGATCAGAAGAGATGTCTTTTATATCTGGGGTTCTGTTATTTATTTTCTACGCCCTTTATTTTTCTGTACAATATCTGCCATTAATTCCTCTAATTGTTTCTTTTTTTTGTTGCAGATTCTGTGGCTGAGAATTCATCCAAGGGTATATGGCAGGTGAGTATTCACACATATAATGCTGACTTCATGCGCTAAGTCTTTTCTTTGTGCAAAAACTTTTAACTCTTGTAACCTTCTCTTACACGTGCCTTTTCTGCTTTGTAGTTCTTGGGAACCGGCACTGTATTTCACATGTCAGATAAGCTTTTATATCAGCAATACACTCAAGTCTTTTTAATATATTCGTTCACTTAGCTCTGATTGCAGAAATAGCCTTTACACGCCAGCGTGGTCACTCCTGGGCGAATTCGTCTCTTCGACCTGAACGCTACTGGGTTTCTTCAAATGCCGACGTTCACGACCCTTCAGCTTCCACAAACGCCGTCGCTTCAAAACTCCGTTTCCTTTAACTCGCGCTGAAAAGCATGCGCGTATCTACTACAAACTCCGAAAATATTCTATACTAGGATACTTAAACTAGAACTGTAGGGATGACTTGGGAAATTCTATTTGTATTCGGGCTCCTTCATAATAAGTCTGCTCATGAGGGTTTCTGTGGTGAAGTGCGCAGATAACAGAGTGCTCGCGCATCACCTTATCTTCCCCGCAGCTGCATGGAACGTCTAGACCGCCACCTCATTCCGAGGCGAGGGCACTTCGGCGGCCATCTTGGTTCTACAGCAATTCACTAATGTGGACCAAGAATTGGCCTCATGCTTTCCGGGGTAGGCTCGAGTGAATGTTACGCTACCAACCACAGAAGCTGATCTTTGGGTCCTGACAGGCCACGATAGAAACACTTGAAAATAAAATAGTTTTGTGGTGGCAGACATAAGCCTCCTCTATGACAACCAATGCATATTTGCTGCCAGAGTAACAAAAGCTGACCTTGAAATAAACAAGTGAGGGAATAGATTGACAGGGTGAGCACCGTGGAGGGATTGGTGTCACTACAACGCATGCTTTTACATCGCATGCCTTTACAACGCGGTTTTTACATCGCATACCATTACAACGCATAATGCTTTTAGGCGCTGGATAGTGAATTATTTAATTTACTATTCCAACTCCAGTCCCCGTGGATAGCAGGGAAGGTGTTGGATAGTATATTAAATACATTCCCTATCCTAGAGCGCCCCCCAGCGCATTGCGTTGTAATGGTTTGCGTTGTAATGGTTGCGATGTAATGGTAGTGCGTTGTAAAAAATTCGTTGTAAGTGATGTTCCCCACCGTGGAGTACTGGGCCCAGGACCAAGAGTACTGGTCCAGAGCGAACAACATACATATGATTGACCTACATGAAAACATTGAAGGGCAGTTATGACAACATTTTGGGAAACAATGCTTGTTCAAATTACTTCACAAGGCCTTTCTAGTTTCTTCAATGTATACATAATGCAGTTATTGTGCATCTTACCCCACCTGGATTGCCATCCAAGACCAGTAGTGCCAAAACTGCTAAACTGCAGTGACACAGAAGTGATACGCCAGAGAGTGTGAACCAAAAACCACTACACAATAAAAAATGTCAGTCTAGAGATTCCTGTACTAAACTATTACAGTTTAGCAACCGTGATCCACATTTAAAGCTGTGAAATACATACTGAGAAAAATGGCAGTGCCCTCCATGCTTTTTCTCCCAGCAAAACCGAACGTTATGGCCCATTAAATAATATTTATTTGCTCAAACCCCAAAGATGTGTGGAACTAGGTTGATGAGAAAGGAGCCAATTCACAGAACCCAGCATTCACAGGAGATTAGTGGCAAAAATCAAAACTGCAACAGGTCAGGAAGGAATCCCAAACTTTAGCACTTGAAGATGAGCTACAGTGCTAGCAACAGTGAGCATGCAACTAGACGGATTCTTCATATTGAACACTACAAAATCAGACTCAGATAGCATAGCTATGTGTTCAGACATGAACCACTCACAGTGTGAAGATGCTGGCATGCAAAATGTCTTGCTTAGATCATGGGATGACCGACTTTAAACATTCAAGTTATTCTTAGTTCAGGCCATATGATACACAATGCTTCTTATGATGAAGGAGTAGGTCATACGTACTTCATGGATGACACATCATTCATATTACTTCATGGGGAGTTTGTTCGAGGGGGCAGTATTAGATGACCTACTTCCTCCTGTCATCACTGCCTCCCTTGTTGGAGGATAGAGGTTTGATTTGTTTTGTGTTAACTGGTGGAGCATCATTGTCTTACTACCCTGGCATGGTAGAGTTGGGGTTAATTTAAGCTGTTTTAATATCAGTCCAGGGTGATATGAATGAATAGAAAGCGAGCAATGTGAACGTTTAAGTCGAGTTGAAGGGTGGTAGGCACTTCTCTTCAGAGGGCTGTTGTCAATAGAAGAAAGTGTACCTTACATTCTGTTAGATTCTCATGACTCCTGCATACCAGTCAACATTCTTGATATGAAATCTGAAGGGTCTGTATAACCTGTCGACAGGATATAGGATTAATTAGTGTATGAAGATGAGGAGGCCTCAATGTTCCTATTGTCTGAAAGACAACTCATTCTGGAAGAGAGCCAAACATTAAGAAAGAAATGGAGAAGGTAAGTACTTTGCTCTTATTTTTTACCATACTATAGGAATACCTTAATATGGGTTTGACAAGGAGTATTGTTTAAGGGTCATAAACCTTCATAAGTACCTTGAAGACCTTCATGTAATTGTAAGAGGTAAACTGGATGTGACTTGTGTGGTAATTTAACTCAGAATAGACTGGCTTTTTGGAGAGTCTGTCTACACAAATAGTACAATCAGTGAATGTGGGAATCTTAGAGGGAGGGAACTTTAATAGAGTTATTTATGTGCCTTTGGACAGATCCCATTATCCACTGCTCTCCTCATTAGTGGTACAAATAGCAAAGGCCTTATGAGAATAGTCAACCATTTGGGATGTAGCACATTCTTGGAGAATGTACTCTTTCTACTTTCTTCTAGCACTCACGATTTATATGTACAGCTGGACATGTTAATTTTCCAATCAAGTTCCTACATCTATGATACAAGCAGAATATCTCTATCAGAATGTATGTAGCCATTATCGTTGTTGCTGAAAATAAACTGGGGCCACTGTAGATCAGCGAAACACTATAGGAACACTATTGATGAGGAAATCCTCACTTTCTCTAATGAAAATGAAAGGTCTCCAACTGAGCCTTTTACTTAAGTGTAACATTTTTAAAGTAGTAATTAGGGGCCCTGCATTAGGACTATATTTAAACTAAACTAGAGAGCAAGATGGATTCTGTGAATAAAAACATGAGGGATCTAGAATGTGCCATTTCTGAAGGAAGTGGTTAGAGGGAGAAAAAAAACTATGCACAAATGTTCAAGCCCATTGGGTCTTTAGATTGTCAAGCCTATGTGCAGGGCCACTGGAATTAGGAAACAGTGGAGGACAAAATTATGCAGCAGGGTTGACTAAATTATGTGTCAATAGAAAAGGTAGATTATGCTGCATAAAGTGGCACATGTTATGACAGCATTGCTTAATTATGTTGTAATTTTTACAGATGGTAACACTGTCTAGCCTACGAATTCATCTTGTTACTACTATTTTAACACCCAAATACAGCAATAAGCATTTGGGAAATGGCGAGTTGAGTTTTGCAAAAGGGTTTCCACTATGCGGGGCATGTTTCCCTGTGCATTCAGTAGCATTTGATCCATTTGAGCTAGAATCTTATTTTGTTTAGTTAGAGTCTGCAGATTATACCGCAAATTATGGATTACATGGCAAACTCTGGAAATCCATAATTATCAAAAAAACTCTGCAGCTGCATAATGGCATAATTCCAGTGGCCCTGCCTATATGGATAAAAACATTATGACAGGGATTCACCAAGGAACATTTTAGCCTGGTTTATTAGGCCTGATTCCAGGAAAGTCCCAATAACATGTGTCTGTAATACATCCCGTGGCATAGTTTGCAAACAGGATTTCAACCAGAAATTTCTGGAAATCGTGTTATGGGAGATGGGTTTTATCAAATATAGTGGTCCTGACCACACATTCTTGACTATTGGGGAAAGATCACTTTGCCCCCCTTGTTGTAAATGAACATCTTTTGTGTGGTATTCCCTCACATTTGTGCCCGTTGTATCAACCTATTTCTGTTGGCATTCGAACTTTAGGCACTTTTCCTCTATCAACCAGTAGAAAAGTGTCTGTGCTCTTTCCTTTAAACATGATAAAATTGGCACTCACTTGATCGACACATTTAATTTATTTAAAAGCCCTTTAGTTTATGGTGCTACTTATACCAAGGGCCTGTAAATAAACTGCTACTAGTGGGCTGAAACACACATTGTGCCATTCACCCAAGTAGCTCCCTAAAGCATGTCTCAAGCCTATCATTGCAGCCTGCAGCTTAGTTATAAACTGCCACTTTATGCAAAACAACCCCTTTGTCAAGAATAAACTTCCCTTTTTAATACTTACAAGTTAAGTCACCACTAAGGTGAGCCCTAAAGGCTCACAAGGCAGGCTGCAGTGGATTAAAAAAGCAGGACATGTATATTGAATCTTTTACATGTCCTGGCAGTGGAAAACCTCCAAAGTAATTTTTCACTGTGGCAAGACTAACTTCCTACAGAGTAACACTGGTTTACCTTATTATATTTAATAAGTGCTGAATTCAGTAAGTGAACAGGTAGAGAAATACATCTTCCACTCATTTTACTTGAAATTTGAAATCCTTTTTAATGGCAAAGTCAGATTTAAAATTATTATTTTGAAAATGCCACTTGTAGAAAGTTGGCATTTCCCTGCATACAATTTCGGTAGCATTTCTATTTGTGATCAGCTGCTTTTGGGCTGGTGATGGTGATTCCCACTTGGGAATGTGTTTTGGGGCCAGGCAGTGGACACAGGTGTCTGTGTGCAGTGGGAAGTAGGTCTTTCTTACAGGATGAGTGGGGAGGAGCTGTGCCCTGATTACATTTCAAAGCAACCTGCACTGGTAGAAAAAAAAAAACAGTCCTCCCCTGCCTTTTGTTCCACAAGCTAAGCTGCAGCCAATCCCAGGGAAGAAGAATGAACTGTCCAGAACTGGTTTGGGTCCCACCCACAGGCTGGCACTGGGCATAAAAGTGTCAGCCTCAAAATCTGAAATCAGAACACTCCTTTACCTAAGACAGTTTAGAATACGGACTGCTCTTCTGTCTGATAAGTAAGACTGGGCCTGCTTACCTTGAAAACATCACCCCAGAAGTAACTCCAAGTGTCAGTTGGCTGGCCTACGGTTTGAACTACCTCTGTACACAACAAGGATCCAGAGGCCCCTTCCGCTTTCCAGCTGCCCAGCCCCAACTGGACTGGCCTGGTAACCTTTGATGGACTCTGTAGAAGTGACTTCTCACCCCTTAGTACTGTCCTCAAGGTCCTGGATCCTTGACTGGAGTCTGAGGCCTGATTATGAGTTTGGTGGTGCAGTGCTGGGTCTGCCCTGTTGCCGCACCCCCAAAACCGTGGGGAGGCCGCCCGCCAGATTACGAGTGTATCTCATGTCTGGCGGGCTTTTTTTGGTATCCCTTTAAAACAGGCACCGCAATAGGAATGTCAAAAACAGTTCCTGTATGACATGAACTGAAATATCCATGTCGTGCAGGAACTGATGTGCATGCACAAAGGCTGGCGCACATGTGGTGCTCCCCTGTGTGCATTCACATGCAAAGGAGGCACAGGGGGGGCTGCAGGGTCCCCTTTGTTTCCTTTCTGCCAGGGATGGAGGAGAAACCGCCATGTAAACCCTGGCGAAGAGGAAACTCTTAATATGCTTGGCGGGACTGCGGTGGTCCTGCCAAGCATATGCATGTCTCCTGTGACTAGGTCAGCTATCATCCAAAGCTAACCTCTTCATTTTTAGCTATTTTAATTCCACAGGTTTATTTGTGCACTGTGCCTTAGTTTTTATCATCTGGGGGCTTGTGAATTGTAAACCTATAGCGAGTATTAATTGACTACCTTGAAGTTGTTTAAAGGGTGTTGTAGGAAAGCACGAGAACGGATAACTGTTGTTGCCTGTAAACTTCAGCGTTTTCAGCATCTGCTCCCCCGTCCACCACAGCATCTGCTGATTGTGTGGAGGGAGCGCTGACGCAATATTTTCCCCACTTCCGGTGGGATAGTCTCGGCCGCCACTTGCGAGTAAGAGACGGTATAGTCTCCAATATAAAAGGAGGGGCGGGCGGTGACGCACGTCTAGTGACAAGGTCAGCTATCATCCAAAGCTAACCTCTTCGTTTTTAGCTATTTTAATTTCACAGGTTTATTTGTGCACTGCGCCTTAGTTTATATCATCTGGGGGGCTTGTGAATTGTAAATGTATAGCGAGTATTAATTGACTACCTTGAAGTTGTTTAAAGGGCGTTGTAGGAAAGCACTAGAACGCCTACTTGTTGTTGCCTGTAAACTTCAGTGTTTTGAGTGTGTGCTCCCCGGTCAATCACAGCATCTGCTGATTGTGTGGAGGGAGCGCTGACGCAACATTTTCCACACTTCCGGTAGAATAGTTTCGGCCGCCATTTGCGCGTAAGAGACGGTCTAGTCTCTGTTAACTCGCTATAAATGGAGGGACAGGTGCTGACACGCAGCGGAGGCACGAAGCGGGCGCGCCAGCAGTGCGCCAAAGGCGCTCCAAAGGCAAGCCCATTTGCACCCGTCCGCGCCAGAGACGTGACCAGCGCCAGTTATGCTGTCCGTTTAGAGCCAGGTAGGATGCTTCCAGCTAAGTATCTGCTGGAGCTAAATCTTAAGTATGATTGTGAAAACTACATAGATGTGGATAGAGTTAAAGGCCCCATATCATGCTATAAATGTAAGGTTCAGATATCTTTCTGCGAGCGGAAAAAGGAATAGAAGAATTAAAGGGAGATGGACACCAGATGCACATTAGGGGAAGTCTGATGAATTCACGATCATTAGGCCAACATGCCCTAGAGGTCAAGGAATTGATCATGGATAATGACTTAGATTTTTTATGTGTAACAGAATCCTGGTTAAAAGGGGACTCTAATCCGGATATTGCTGTTGCTCTGCCACCAGAGTTTACAACATGCAGGGTAGACAGGGAATGTGGCAGGGGTAGCCATTTTACAATGGAAAGTCTTTACGCTTCCTGGTCTCAGAGGAGAAGAACATATGGGATTCTGCTGCACTATGAATAGCACCTTTTCTTTATCTGGGATGTTGGTATATCGCCCACCAGGCAATAGTAAGGCCTTCCTGGATTCACTTGGAGATGCACTCAGTGAGGCTATGCTTAGGTATGCAAACTTCACGCTACTTGGTGATGTTAATCTCCACTTAGAATGTTGTGATCGCCCAGGGGTTACATCCTTTTTGGAAATGATCCACTTGTTGGGCATGAAGCTAATAGTTCAGGGATCAACACACAGGGCAGTGCATACCCTGGATGTGGTTTGTACCAACTTTAGTCCACTTCAGATAGGAAAGCCATCTCCACAGATCTTGTCTGACCACTGCATCATTCCATTAAATCCCTGATAAGGATAATATGGTAAGGAAGGCAGTAGTAGGGGCCCCAAGGAAGGGGTGGCATCGCCTAATTACTAATTCTTGACTGCAAACAGTTGCACACTACAAGATCCCAACTCTTACAGGAGCACCTGGAAAGGACTCTCACCGGTTTCATAGCTGGATATCGTCTATAGGGGAAGAACTGCTTTCGACTAAGCGTCTGGTTAGACCGATTAAAAGGAAATTCCACAAGGACCCTTGATTCTCGAAGAACTAGAAGGACTCCATCTGCAGTCCAAACAGTTGGAACGCAGATGGAAAAAGGGATACAGGGAATCTAACCTACAGATTTTTTTTAAATTCAGGAAAAGATACCATTCAGCTATTAAATCAGCAAAAAAGGCATATTTTCATAATCAAATAACCCTAGCAAAGCACAATCAAAAAGAGATCTTTACAATCGTCAAATCATTCATTGATCCCAACGGAGTACATGTAGAAATCCCTCCCTCCCAGAAGCTATGTGATGAAATCGCGATGTACTTTGAAGAAAAGATCAAGGCCATACAAAGAATTTTGTGTCCCAGGATTACTTGGAGCCTTTGGTGGGACAGGTGTCTGGAAAAAGAGAGGATAAACCTGGCCTTCAAACGTTTCAACTGGCCACTCTCTCACAGACCAAGGAGGCAATACTGGCCTGTAAATCGGGCTCCCCATTGGACGCTTGCCCTCCGATGCTTTTACACCACATCATTGACACTGTCAATCCGGTGATCAATGATATCGTGAATTTATCACTTGCCACGGGGACTGTGCCAGATGAATGGAAATCTGCTATAGTAAAACATCTAAAGAAGAAATTGAACATTGATCACTAAAATCTCACTAATTATATGCCCATATCTCTTCTACCCATTTTAGGCAAAATTACAGAGAAAATAGTTTACAAGGAACTCTCTAGTTATTCAGTGTCAGCACAGATTTTTCATCCCCGACTATCCGGTTTACGACCAAAACATTCGACTGAGTCGGCATCACTTGAAATATCGGACACCATTAAATTTATAATGAATGATGGCAAGAGGGCAGTCTCAATCCTTTTAGACTTGTCAGCAGCGTTTGATTCTATCTCACATAAGATTATGCTAGCCAGACTGAGGTCTTGCGGTATATCAGATTCTGCATTGGCTTGGATTACATCTTTCCTGTCAAATAGGAAGCAGGTGATCTTGCTGGGACCCTTCCTGTCACCAATACAAGCTATCTCCACTGGGGTGCCTCAGGGGGCTTCTTTAAATCCTCTGTTGTTTAACATATATATGCCCACTCTTATCTCGCTGATTTCCAGCTATGGGAATCGAAATCCCGCGGTACGCCGACAATACCCAGTTGATTCTGTCTTTAGACAAGAATTCTACAGATGTGGAAGAAAACTTTAAATCCTGTTTTACAGCAGTAATAAAAATGGATGAGGGATAATCATCTATGCTGTAACACTGACGAAACAGAAATCCTACCCATCGGTAAAAACTATCTTTTCCAACCAAAGGACTGGTGGTCACATAACACTACAGCGCCTCCATCGAAGGTGGAAGTTTCAAAGAATTTAGGTGTGTGGTTTGACTCTGCCCTCTCATTTAAACCTCATGTTCTGAAAGTGACCGGGACCTGTGTTGGACATATAAAAACATTGCGAACGTTTTTCAATTTAATTCCACTGGCCGCCAAGAAGACAGTGACGGTGGCTCTTATACTATCGCGGCTGGACTACTCATTATTCTTCTTGCAGGAATCAACAAAACTATCCTGAGGAGACTACAGGTGGTCCAGCACGCGGCAGCCAGACTGGTCCTAGGATTACCGCGTAGGGCGTCGGCCTCAGCTACATTGAAGGCTCTTCATTGGCTTCCAGTCCATAAAAGAATACTGTTCAAACTTCTACTGGTGACATTTAGAGCCCATCGTCATCTGGGCCCAAGATATCTATCAGTAAGATTTAGGCCTCACACTACTGTAAGAACACTGAGGTCCTCCACCGCAAGCTTGCTCAAGGTTCCGGCATTTAAACTAGCTACCAGAGGTGGAAGATCAGCCACTGTTCTGGAAGTAAAGGCCTGGAACGATCATTAGGCCAACATGCCCTAGAGGTCAAGGAATTGATCATGGATAATGACTTAGATTTTTTATGTGTAACAGAATCCTGGTTAAAAGGGGACTCTAATCCGGATATTGCTGTTGCTCTGCCACCAGAGTTTACAACATGCAGGGTAGACAGGGAATGTGGCAGGGGTAGCCATTTTACAATGGAAAGTCTTTACGCTTCCTGGTCTCAGAGGAGAAGAACATATGGGATTCTGCTGCACTATGAATAGATAGCACCTTTTCTTTATCTGGGATGTTGGTATATCGCCCACCAGGCAATAGTAAGGCCTTCCTGGATTCACTTGGAGATGCACTCAGTGAGGCTATGCTTAGGTATGCAAACTTCACGCTACTTGGTGATGTTAATCTCCACTTAGAATGTTGTGATCGCCCAGGGGTTACATCCTTTTTGGAAATGATCCACTTGTTGGGCATGAAGCTAATAGTTCAGGGATCAACACACAGGGCAGTGCATACCCTGGATGTGGTTTGTACCAACTTTAGTCCACTTCAGATAGGAAAGCCATCTCCACAGATCTTGTCTGACCACTGCATCATTCCATTAAATCCCTGATAAGGATAATAGGGTAAGGAAGGCAGTAGTAGGGGCCCCAAGGAAGGGGTGGCATCGCCTAATTACTAATTCTTGACTGCAAACAGTTGCACACTACAAGATCCCAACTCTTACAGGAGCACCTGGAAAGGACTCTCACCGGTTTCATAGCTGGATATCGTCTATAGGGGAAGAACTGCTTTCGACTAAGCGTCTGGTTAGACCGATTAAAAGGAAATTCCACAAGGACCCTTGATTCTCAAAGAACTAGAAGGACTCCATCTGCAGTCCAAACAGTTGGAACGCAGATGGAAAAAGGGATACAGGGAATCTAACCTACAGATTTTTTTTAAATTTAGGAAAAGATACCATTCAGCTATTAAATCAGCAAAAAAGGCATATTTTCATAATCAAATAACCCTAGCAAAGCACAATCAAAAAGAGATCTTTACAATCCTCAAATCATTCATTGATCCCAACGGAGTACATGTAGAAATCCCTCCCTCCCAGAAGCTATGTGATGAAATCGCGATGTACTTTGAAGAAAAGATCAAGGCCATACAAAGAATTTTGTGTCCCAGGATTACTTGGAGCCTTTGGTGGGACAGGTGTCTGGAAAAAGAGAGGATAAACCTGGCCTTCAAACGTTTCAACTGGCCACTCTCTCACAGACCAAGGAGGCAATACTGGCCTGTAAATCGGGCTCCCCATTGGACGCTTGCCCTCCGATGCTTTTACACCACATCATTGACACTGTCAATCCGGTGATCAATGATATCGTGAATTTATCACTTGCCACGGGGACTGTGCCAGATGAATGGAAATCTGCTATAGTAAAACATCTAAAGAAGAAATTGAACATTGATCCCTAAAATCTCACTAATTATATGCCCATATCTCTTCTACCCATTTTAGGCAAAATTACAGAGAAAATAGTTTACAAGGAACTCTCTAGTTATTCAGTGTCAGCACAGATTTTTCATCCCCGACTATCCGGTTTACGACCAAAACATTCGACTGAGTCGGCATCACTTGAAATATCGGACACCATTAAATTTATAATGAATGATGGCAAGAGGGCAGTCTCAATCCTTTTAGACTTGTCAGCAGCGTTTGATTCTATCTCACATAAGATTATGCTAGCCAGACTGAGGTCTTGCGGTATATCAGATTCTGCATTGGCTTGGATTACATCTTTCCTGTCAAATAGGAAGCAGGTGATCTTGCTGGGACCCTTCCTGTCACCAATACAAGCTATCTCCACTGGGGTGCCTCAGGGGGCTTCTTTAAATCCTCTGTTGTTTAACATATATATGCCCACTCTTATCTCGCTGATTTCCAGCTATGGGAATCGAAATCCCGCGGTACGCCGACAATACCCAGTTGATTCTGTCTTTAGACAAGAATTCTACAGATGTGGAAGAAAACTTTAAATCCTGTTTTACAGCAGTAATAAAAATGGATGAGGGATAATCATCTATGCTGTAACACTGACAAAACAGAAATCCTACCCATCGGTAAAAACTATCTTTTCCAACCAAAGGACTGGTGGTCACATAACACTACAGCGCCTCCATCGAAGGTGGAAGTTTCAAAGAATTTAGGTGTGTGGTTTGACTCTGCCCTCTCATTTAAACCTCATGTTCTGAAAGTGACCGGGACCTGTGTTGGACATATAAAAACATTGCGAACGTTTTTCAATTTAATTCCACTGGCCGCCAAGAAGACAGTGACGGTGGCTCTTATACTATCGCGGCTGGACTACTCATTATTCTTCTTGCAGGAATCAACAAAACTATCCTGAGGAGACTACAGGTGGTCCAGCACGCGGCAGCCAGACTGGTCCTAGGATTACCGCGTAGGGCGTCGGCCTCAGCTACATTGAAGGCTCTTCATTGGCTTCCAGTCCATAAAAGAATACTGTTCAAACTTCTACTGGTGACATTTAGAGCCCATCGTCATCTGGGCCCAAGATATCTATCAGTAAGATTTAGGCCTCACACTACTGTAAGAACACTGAGGTCCTCCACCGCAAGCTTGCTCAAGGTTCCGGCATTTAAACTAGCTACCAGAGGTGGAAGATCAGCCACTGTTCTGGAAGTAAAGGCCTGGAATAGTATGCCTAGGGAACTCAGAGTGATTGCGCAGGAGGAGAAGTTCAGGAAATTGTTAAAGACGTGGATTTTAGGAATATCGAATGCCTGTTGCCTAGACCTCATTTAGGTTTATGCTCTATATAGTGGATCTTGTGTCACTTACAGCGCCAGGAGACTCCGGTAGGAGTGGCAGTTGCTCTATATAAAAATGACTTTTCATTTCATTTCTCCTGCTTGCCGCAAGCCCACCAGGGAACAGCAGTTCACATATTAAACACAGTTCCACTAGCGAACAAGGGTCCAAGGGACAATATTTACCGACCAACTTAACAGATTCAATCCCCATAATTCAACTCATACAAAACACAAGTGGAATCTGGTGGTCATCTCAGAGGACTACAACAATGAAGTAGGTGAGAGGAAATGCAACTACTATGACACACAGCTCACTATCAAGGGTGTCCCATCCCTAACAATACAGTAAAGTAAATCTTGTTGTCACATAGGAAAGTGGCTTATGGATTTCCATCAACTGCCCTTCGTGGCCAGTGTCATCATCTGGAATTCCATCTTTCCTGTCACAGCACCTCGTTGACACAGGAGTTAACTCTGTGCAAAGTGCAGTAAGATGTACAGACAACAGGAACCAGAAAATGACCTATGCCTACCAACCTATGTTTAAGAACCAACAAAAAGTGCAGTGCAAATTGGGAAGTGTAAGTTAAAAAGGAAATGGAAGTAAACAGATAACTTTATTCAAATATTGCTTCCAAACCTAGTTAAAAATTGTGCAGGAACGGCCTTTAAGAAATATGCCGTTGTTCTCAACTACGGTCTACTAGTTTCAGCCAATATGAGCTTCTTGCCCTTGCACCTATTGCTGGTGTTCTAACAGCACATTGCTTCTAAAATTTAAAGGCATATTTATGAGAGCCTTGCATCACGTTTGCACCACACAATGTGGTACATGAATGACGCAAGGCACTGCGTCAGATTTATGAAACAACGTAATGCTACAATGTATGGTTTTGAGTGGTCTTATAAATCCTGAGTATGGCGACGCAGCGCAGTTAGCTGTGTCGCCTTACTCTGCGCAAGGGAGGCGCTCCATGGGAGTTGTGATGAGTGTTCCCATGTAACTCCTATGGGTTTTGGTGCGTTCCAATTTTTAGAAAGACTTGTACACCTAGGAATGAGTCATTATCGTGCACCTCTCGAGGCGAGGAGTAAAGAGGAGAAATAACTTAATTTCTCCTTGTTTGTTCTTCTTTCTAAGTGTGTTGCATTCTACATTCTGCAGCACACATTGGAAGAGGAACACGCCTCAGTAGATTGTTTCTGTGCAGTAAGGTGCCTCTTCCTGCACTTACACTATCCTGCCAACTACATAGCAGTGGCAGATGATAGGGAACAATGGTGGGCGGGAGTGGGTGGGGGGGGGGGGGGAAATACTAAAATAAAGATAAAATAAAGAAAACTTACCTTCTGGTCACGTCGCCAGCCACGGCCTCTCCTCGTCGCAGGAAGCACCCGGGGTCCCAGGCTCCCTAATCCAATGACAATGCTGCAGTGCTATGATTGGTCTGAGCGCCATGGTTCAGTGCTCAGGCGGGGTCAGAGAGCTTGTGCATGTTCCCCACCATGCTGTGTAATTTAGCTTGTTGGGGAACATGCAAAGTGCGCATGAATGTATGGCCAGCCCAAGTCGACCAGTCAAACATTCATGTGCACTCTGAGTGTGCTCACTGCTCCTCCACTGGCCCCAGCTCTGGCCAGCCCCGCCCCTCCCCGCATCTAGGAAAGGAAAAATAAAAAGATAATAAAGTTTCATTATTATCATTGTATTTTTCCTCTGCACTGCTCTTTAAGAAGACGGGCACGGACCTTGCAACACAGGCACCCTTGCACATTGGTGCCTGCATTGGCGCTAGGTTTCTGAAATGGCGCCAGCGCATAGGGAAAGGACACAGGGCAGTGAGGAAAAGGTCACTCGCTGCGTTGCCCTGTGTCAAATCCCCATGAATGAGGCCCAAAACGTATATGGTTCTTTGACTTTCACAACATTAAAGTCACTCAGTCACCATATTCAGTCATTTAGTCAGTCACTCACTTGATCAGGCAGCTGCTTTCGGAGAGCAGTCATGCACTTGGCAATTGGGGTGTGTGGGAATGAGACAGACAGCTTGAGACATTCGTGTCAGGAAAAGCTGTGTCTGGGGTTTTGCTTAGTCTGCTGCATACAAGAAACTCCTGAGTGTGGCACGTGAGAAAAGTTGGTCTTTTTGTTGATGGTGTTTTTTCTTGCCACCCTGGTCAACTCACATATTTATCTCTCCTTTCTCTCAGTACGCTCTTGAACTCCAGTTTGACTTAGCAGCTAACACCTACTGGACATGTCCGTTGGTCGTTCCCAACAGGACCACTGAGTGCAGTGCTATTGTTGATTCCAGAGTTAAGCGCTACTTTCATGTTCCTTCACCCATGGGCTCCTCACTGCTTCTATGGCATTGTGGGTCGAATGCTTTAACAAGCGTTTTAGTTGAATCAAGAGTTTTATTTGGGAGGCTCATTCGGTTCGTGTGGTAGGTACGACAGCTTGATGCAGGGGATGTTTTTTTTAAGGCAATGCTCATTTGAACGCAATAGCAAATAATGAATATTCTTTTTTTTTTCTTAATACTTTATTCGATATGAATATCATAAGAGTACATACATTTTGATAAAGAACATAAAAAATAGACAGTTTGAAAGGACAATTAATAGCTATTTCATGGAATAAAGTACAGTTAAAAGACAGTAAAAATATATATATACAAGTTAAGAACAAATATTTTTAGCAATCTCTCATTCGGTAACAGTAATATACATACAGAGATTCTGCTCCTGCGGGCTCTATACGTTATTGTAGTTTAACAACTTGGAGCGGGTAAGCCAGGCACTTGATAGGTATTTAGCAACTCCACATACAACAACTAAAGAAGTTGTATCAGTTAAGAGAATGTGGGATATTCAAGGAAGGACGAGGCACCTCAGCTTTAACAAAACTCTTTATTTATTTTTAAAATGCTCCTGGCAGCTCGGCCAGTGCTGTGGTAAGTGATTATGTTTCTTTACTTTCCTCTTGTGACTCCCCTCTTGCTTTTCCATATCAGTGTTCTGTGGTTCTGCGGTATCCTTCTTTATGACCCTTTAGCCATGCTTTCGCTAAGCTGTTGTGCTTTAGTAATCCAATAAACACAATCTAAATCGCACATGCTTTTCCCGAATTGGTTCTGCAGGCTGTGTGTTCAGCATCTTTTCGCAGGGATCTGAGCAAGCAAATAGCAAGCTCTCTTCACAGCATCCATTCATTATGGCTTGGTTGTTACACTCTTGCATCAACATACTTAGACCAGGCTTCAGATGACACTGAATAAAGCAGTTGCACAATTGATTTTTTTTTTGGGGGAGGGGTACTATTATTTTGCAGTTCCCATTCATAAATGCCCGCAGTAAGCTTTTTTGTATCTATTCTCCTGTAGGTGCAGAACTAGAGGTGGGGAGTCAGGTGGGATGCATGCTTCCTTAGAATAAGGGGTTGCAACATTATTAACCATGTCTTTGCAAAACGCATCTGCAGTTGCTCACACACTTCTCGCGAGAAGCACACACCGTGTTGCTGATGCAATTTTTAAATTGTTTACCCTGGCGAACCCCAAAAAATATACCTCCTAAAAAAGTTTTTGTCACTATTGTGTACAGAAGTATTTTAAACATACTAACTCTTCACAAATAGTAGAAGCCTAATGTTCTCACACAAGCAATCTTTGCCACATTTGCCCCCGTGACAGTGCACACCATGTGACCGGCGCATTCGTCCACAAAAAACATCATCAGATTTTGCATGGTTTGCCCCTCCCATGTCCTGCCATGCTTACTACATCTGTGTTTCCTCGCAACTACTGGATAGAACACTTTTTTGTTAAACACAATTTCAAAATGACCCCATTATGTCTGAAGGTATGCCACCAATACAGCACCATTTTTACCACATAGTATCTTTACCACTCCATCTTGACTATGGAGGTAAGTTCTATGTCAACTGACTCCATAGAGTAAACAGTCTAACAGTACCCACTTTTCTACTTAGATCCACTTAATTTCTCAATGTAGTTTCAGTGACTGTCAGGGGTTTGATACAGGTAAAGAGGGCCAGTAGTAGGGCATTAGTTATATGACAGGGATTCAGTATCTGGAGGAACTTGGTTTTCTCTGAACAGTTGTATACAGACTGAAATCCGTGTACCGTATAGTTTACCATTTCATCTGTGGTTCATAGTCAACATGAACTCAGCGACACATGAAGTGTATGTATCGAACTACGTATGTAATCTACTAAAATAAGGGGGGCAGATTTATGAAGGCCTTGCGCCGCCGGTGCGTCATTTTTAACATGGGAAAAAGTGACGCACCGGTGGCGCAAGGCCTTCATAAATAAGGCCCAGGGTCTTTTAGGGACGTATTGGGGTATTAAGGGGTTTTTATGTTTCAAGGATGTAACTGATTAAGTGGTAAAAATGTTTTTTTAGGTTTTAAGGATGGATAGGTGTAAGGTGCACAAAGATTTTTTATTTAGAGTTTAGGGATTGGAGAGGGGTTATATATCAGCACTTTTGTGTGGTAAAGGGAAACAGTGTAAAACAATACGTTGTTTAAATTTGAAAGCATTGTAAAGTACCATATGGTAAAGATATACATGGTAATGTCTGACAATCATTACTGAAAGGTCATATCCTGGAAGGGGGGCGCTTAGATGTTTGCATTTCATTTTGCATCCACACACAGTAAATAGATTATGAAGAACACTTCGGCTGAGTAAAAGACCTGCCATGTCCGCATACACAATTAGTCCCAGTCCCATGGGCTCCCGTCCAGGCTGAGAGCGGCTTAAAGATATCACGCTCTGACTTTGCAGTCTATAGGCGAGCTTGATAAATGACAGCCCAGGTCCAATCACAGAAGACACGCTGATCTCCTCTGGCCACCTGCTCAGATTAACCAGCGGCTGGAAATTACAAGTATTTATTTACCTAACTGGAGCTTGCTGCCGCAGAAATCCATCTTCAAACCACGAAGGGAATAGGGATTTCGAAAATGCAAAGATGTTCTACGCCAGGAGACAGATACATGAACTCAAATAAAACAAAGGTTGCAAGAAATAATAGTAATTACTAAGTTTTCCTTCATTTACCTACTGTGTGCCAATCCGTATTATGTCCTTCATTTTGAATTCAAATCACTATAAGGGTATTTTAATCAAAGTATTTATTTTAGGGATCTAAATGCAAATGAACTAGACGAAATAATGTTTTCTTTTTTATATTTTTGTCGCATACTGCATAGTCTCCACTTCAATGTTTTCTTAAAAATATGCTGCAGCAATCAGCCGATGAAACAGCAAGCATCGGGGGGGGGGGGGGGGGGGGGTGAGGGGGTGGGGGGGGAGCCATCGTTGAACAGAAATTGAAATACATGAAAGGGGGAATTTCAGGTAAAGAAAATCAGGAGTTAAAGATTCATGGCCACACGTTAGTGTAACAAACCTTACAAATTGTGCATAAAATGTACATTAGAAATGTATATTGATGCTGCAAAATGCGGTGTTGAAAACTCAGCGGAGATACAATGCAAAGCAAAACATAATTTGCAGTGATGAAATGAGTATAAGAGATAGTTTAGAGGGATGAGACAAGAATGGCTTGAACAATGTCGACCACCTACATTTGCAGAAGACTGAATGCAAAGTTACCCATCAGTTTTTGTTGTCTCAGTGATTATTCATAAGTGAGAGGCAGTTGTGTCGCAAGGGAGAGTGGGGAGAGCGGTCCGCCCTTTGGTGGCAAACACAGGAATCGCCAGCAACCCCCCCCTTACATCAATTTGACGCGGGCGGCAACGCAGGAATCACCAGCAACCCCCTCGTCTTCCATGCGGCTGCCGCAGTGTGCGCTTGCCATGGGCCTGCCGCGGCCCGTGGAGGGAGTTACGGTGGGGCAGGGAGGTGGGGAGGGGGAGGGTCGGGGTGGAGGGTGCTAAAAAGCGGCATATGGATAATTGCAGGTAAGTAAACAATTTAATTAATAAAACGAATTTCGTAGCGCGCACTGCATCGCATTTTGCGATGCAAGGCGCACTACCAAATTTGTTTTATTAATTAAATTGTTTACTTACCTGCAATTATCCATATGCCGGTTTTTAGCACCCTCCATCCTAGGCCCTCCCCTCCCCGCCTCCCTGCCCCACCGTAACTCCCTCCACGGCCGTGGCTGCCACGGGCGGGTGGCAAATGCAGGAATTGCTAGTAATTACTCCCCCACTCTTACATGCACCCTCTGTGGGGCAAGCAGCAAGCTCGGGAATCGTCAGCAACCCCCCCCTTCCATGCTGCCAGCATCAGCGACAAAGTATCTAGCTACGGTGGTGAGAGGGGAATGCCCAAACGTGAGTTCCTAGCAAGACCTATCTATGTACTAAAATGTAATTCACGAGCAAAACATCACAGGGGAACAAGTATCTGTTAATATGTTGATGGGATATTAACTGGCAGATGTGGATAAACTGCTCCTTTGGTTTGGGGCACACTGTTGTGTAAGTTTACTCCTTTTTGGTATTCACAAACAAACAATGTATAAAACGTTTACAACTGCGGGGACTCCACAGTGGGGGAGGAGTCCTCCAAACTTAAAATGATAGGCTTGGCCTACTCCCTTCTGCAGTAGGCACACATGAGCTGAGCAATGACTGCATTCAATAGTTTGGCAGAGCAATTGCCTGTTAAGAAGCACTGGAATGTGCATTCATACTTATAACGCTGTGTTGTTTTAAAAATGGAAATACAATGAGTTTTAGAAAATAAGAAAGCCTGTAGTAGTACATGGTAGAGTCATATATACCCAGGGCCTACCATACGCATATTGTGAAAGTATCATATTTACAGAGAACAAAATATTTTATTTTCTCATACCCATGCCTAGAAAAATAACTGCAGGGCGACTGCCCTCTCTTTTAATTGGGTGCTGTAAATATCCAGAGTTGGTCATAGACCTAACTTACTGTCAAAGTCTAAGGGCAAGAATTTCCAATTTTTCATTCAATACAGCGCACAAACCGAATTTAAACAGTGGTGCGTTGCACAAGGGGGAGAATACAGAGCAGAGTCATATCTATTAATATTGGCATACTGCTGCTGTCATCCTCTCAGTTGGTGCACAAACAGGCTGGCTTGGGCGATGCACAGCTGCACTCTTTGGTGCAGAGGTGCATGTTTCTTGAATAGCATAAGATTCGTACTGGAAGCATACCCTTTCAGTACAAATTCTTATGCCTGCACAAACACAGAAGAATCTCGAACATTGAGCATGTGTGGTGCAATGCAGCTCACATGCAATGCAGCTTTTTGAGAAATAAACACGTTTCCCAAGTTAATACCTCCTTCAAGAGGGCATTATTTTTTAACACAAACTTCAGTATAGGTATCTGAGAGGTTAGGCTTTTCATCAAAACTTATGGGAATCTGCACTGCAGAAAGATTTTATGTTCTGAAAAATAGTTATCTTCCCAGCACTGGCATAAAGCCTTGGTAAGCTGGCCCTAGACGCCTACCCATGGAATACATTCTGCAGGAGTAAAGACCGGTAAAGGGAGATCAGCTTTTATATTCTCCTTTGCTTCTGGTTTGGACCTTAGAAAATTTTATACAGTAGATATTCTGAATAACTTAAAGGTAGATAACCAGTTTCGATGATTTGGTCAATAAAGCACTTACAAGAGCAGAGGAATTTATAATGGAACATTTTACCTGTCTTAAGCAACCTGCTCAAACCTTGTTTAAAAGAAAATTCTGAGGAGTAACATTATAATTATAATAGGGATTGGTTTCTCTCCAAAGGCATTAGGCAGACCGCCCAAACTTCCCTGTTTTAGTTGCTAAGGTGAATGGAACCATTTGGCTGTGCTGTTAAAAATAACCAAGACTTACAAAAATGGAACTGAATTTGAGGCCTCACTGTATAAAATGTCACAATCTCTCAAATGATATATTCTTTAGCTTATTATGTAGAGGTCCCTAGTTGAAGAGGTTCTGGCTGAAAGGAACATATATGGAAAATTGGCCCCTTAGAAATAAAAAAAACACCTATTTGAATCTCACAACGACCCCTTCCAGCTTTACAATGGATGGTATATTCAGATGAACTTGGAGTCAAATGAAGTATTTGGGTGTATGGATCCCACAAGATCTGATCCGCTTATTCAAGACTGCATAAAATCACACAGGCTTGTGTATCGTTATACAATCCTAATAAATCAAGCCTCAGAAATCTACTTTGAAGAGGTAGACACTTTTCGTGGACTGCCTGTGTGGTGGCCTTGGGAATGTTCAGCATTTGGCAAATCAGTCAATTAGTTCCCCAGATTTGTGGCTGAATTATGGAGGGAAACAACTCTCCTGTGGCACGCTGGGAAAATCCAGAAGAAAAGAGAAGAGACTGGAGGACTACTGCTGCTCACCCTCCATTGTTAGAGATCTATTGTGGTCTCCTAAAAATAGAAATTCTTAAAACCGTGTATATTCACCAAGCCCCTGAGGTATAATGAAAGATTTGGATGGAAAGCACATGTCATCCGATTTTGGGTCTACTTTCAACAAAAAGTGTTCCACCCTGCAGACCTGGCATTTTTTTTCTTTGTGTTTAATATCTCTCTGAGTAGACTCTTCAGCTGGTGCCCAATTGTGGAGTTTTAGGTGCAAGTTCATGAGGCCGAAGTGTGGGTGCTCTTCCATTACCATGACTATATTTCTTTTTTTTGCCATGACCATGGCTGGATCAATACACTGTTTAGTTGATTTGGTAGCCCTTGGCATATGGACCAGGAAGGCACACATTTTGTTTACGGCACACATTTTGTTTACGTGAGGATTCCCTGTCCAACCAGAAATGTCTTTTACCACCTTACTCCAAAATATTTGAATCTCAGGGCATGACCAGATCATATGGTAAAGTGGGACCTCAGAACTACTACATCTCAGACATTCACTGGCTATTCCTGTAAACGAGTCATGTAATTTGGCCTGTGTGAGATATGCGTGGTGCAGGTAATTTAATTGCGCACATTTTAATCATGCTTTTGTAGACATCTTGTGCATATGCCGGAGGGCCACCAACCACTCTTCATCTGTGACCTTTTGACCTAAATCAGTATACAGCTATATTTGAGGGTGCTCATTTGCCTCGCACTCCTTCAATTCAAGAGTATTTCGGGTACGTGGTCTATCTCTGGCTCTTCTGTAGCATTCTCGCTTCTCTTTATGACCACTCTGGAAAGGGTAGCATGAGAAAGGAACTGCTGGTGGCAGTCTATATTATCCTCTGAACTTATCAAATGTCATGAAAGCCCCCATGTTGTATAGGTGTACAACCTAGTTAATCATAGATCTATCACAACCCACTTGCTTTAGTGTTGCTTTAGAATGTATAAACATCGGTAAGGCCAATAGCAGAATCTCTGGTGCATCTACATTGGGACATCTATATTTCTGTAAGAATCTTCACCAACAATGCCTGGCTTTCTCAGGAGTTTTGGGGATGTGTCAGAGTGCTGGCACTCAGCAAATAGAAATTCAGATATAATGATGGGGAGCAATGTGGCAGCTACACATCTGATTTTGAGGGTGTCTGTTGGGTTCAGCTCTGCTGTGAGCCATTGAAGTTGCACCACCAAAAAGATTCATTCAAGATCTGGGACCTAGAGTCCTCCCGCATTAAGAAGGACATATAGTTTGGTCAGGGTCACTCAACATTTCTCTGCACTCCATATCAAGTCTGTTAAGATTGTGTTATGGTATTTAGAAAAGTTCCCTGTGACGATGATTGTAAAGTCAACAAAGATGCTCAAAAGCCACTTAGGCCTGCTAGATATCCTTTTACAAATACCAAGTGACATAAATCCACCCGTTTGTGGCTCTAAAGTTACATTTAGATTTGAAAAAGGCTTTGTGAATCAGATCACTGACTTCAGTTGTCAATGAATAGTAATTGTTGCAAAGGAGACCTTGCCCTGCAAATTATATTTTCTAAGATGTCAGTGTCTGACAACACAGAAATTATAAAAGCAAAGTTACAAGCAGTGGTAACATCAATAAGAGTTATTATTTTATCTTATGAATGTTGTCTCTACACTGTAGAATTTCTTCAAAGTTTAATTCAAATGGGGGAAAGATTTCACTCCGTTACACATATGCAGAACAATTGTGTCTTAATTGTAACATCAGTAGTGACTGTGCAGAAGAGGATTTTTCTGCTGTTTAACATACTATGTTACTTTGCTGTTTTATACCTGCGCTCCTTATTTAGAGTATGGCTAGCTGTACTCCATTTTGGTCAGTCAGCTTAAGGTTGCAATCGGCAGTCCTGGTGCACTACAGTTTGGAATCAATCAGGATTTGCTCAGCGCAGCACTGTCACCCAATGAATATCGGGGCGCTGTGGATGCAACGTCTCCGTCAAAGAGCCATGTAAGAAAAGAGCAGAAAGAGGAAAATAAAGGCCAGAAACAAGCAGAAAGAGGAAAAATAAATGTCAGAAACTAGCAGAAAGGGGAAAGAGAAAGGTTGGAAACAAGCAGAAAGAGGAAAAATAAGGGGCAGAAATGAGCAGAAAGAGGAAAAATAAAGGTTAGAAATGAGCAGAAAGAGGAAAAATAAAGGTTAGAAATGAGCAGAAAGAGGTAAAATAATGGTCAGAAATGAGCAGAAGAGGCAAAATAAAGGGCAGGACGAGCAGACAGAGGCAAAGAAAAGGCGCAGATGTGGGCATAAAAAGTCAGAAAGTCAAGCGGAAGGCAATCCGGACAGAAGGCAAAAAATGAGCAGAGGAGGCATCAACCAAAGGGAGCAGAGGGTAGATGATTGTGGGCAAGTTGGACAGGAGAACTCTCGTAGGGGTAGCTGACACGAGGACCTGCTCAATGGGAACAGGCTACAGCCTCCAGTAAGTAGGTCCTGGAGGTAAGGTGGGGCGCTGTGTGGCGGGAGGAGAGAAATGGCAGGAGGAAGGAAACTGTGGGAAAAGAGAAAAAAACGAACAGAAAGAGGAAAAATAAAGGTCAGAAATGAGCAGGAAGAGGTAAAATGAATGTCAGAAACGAGAAGGAAGAGGAAAATAAAGGTCAGAAAACAGCAGAAAGAGAAAACATAATGGGCAGGAAAGAGCAGAAAGACTAAAAATAAAGGTTAATAAAAAGCAGAAATAAGAAAGAGGCAAAATACCGGACAGAATGAGCAGACAGAAGAAAAAATAGAGGGCAGAATCAGGCAGAAAACCTAACAGAAAACAAGCGGAAAAGAAGGCAGAAAACGAGCAGAGGTGGCACAAACATAAGGCAGGAGAGGGGAGCAGACAGGAGAATCGTCACAGCGAGAGCTGGCACAAGAACCTACTCAATGCGGTAGCACTGCAGCCCCATTAAGTAGGTCCTGTGGGAGGGCAGGCACCTGGTGGCGGGAGGACTAAAAGGACAGGAGGAGGGAAATGACAGGAAGAGGAAAAATAAAAGTTAGAAACAAGCGGAAAGAGGAAAAATGAATGTCAGAAACCAGCAGGAAGCAGCAACAATAATGGGCAGAAAAAAGCGGAAAGAGGCAAAAAAAAGGTAAGAAATGAGCAGAAAGAGGAAAAATTAAGGTTAGAGATAGAAAAATAAAGGTCAGAAACGAACAGAACAAGGAAAAATAATGGACAGAAACTAGCAAAAAGAGAAAAAATTAAGGCCAAAAACGAACAGTAGGTGGCAAATTAAAGGTCCAAAACAAGCAGAACGACTCAAAATAACAGGAGAACGAGCAGAAAAAGGCAAACATAGAGGACGGACGTGGACAGAAACAGGCAGAAAAATGAGCAGAAAGCAGGCAGAAAAGAAGGTGAGAAAACGAGTAGAGGAGGCACAACATAAGGTAGCGGAGGGTAGCGAACTGCAGGCAAGTTGGACAGGAGAACTGTCACAGGTAGGGCTAGCATGAGGATCTGTTCAATGTGGTCACACCGCGGCCTCCAGTAAGTAGGTCCTAGGGGGAGGACGGGGCACTGGGTGGCGTGAGGAAAGAAACAGTGGAAGGAGGGAAACAGTTGGAAGTGGGAAAAAATTAGCAGAAAGATGAAAAATAAAGGTCAGAAACAAGCAGAATTAAAGAAAAATGAAGGTCAGGAATGGGCAGAAGGAGGCAATATAACAAGCAGAACAAGCAGAGAGAGGCAAAATAGAGGTCAGAAGTGGGCAGAAAAATGTGCAGAAGGAGGGCAGAAAAATGTGCAGAAGGAGAGCAGAAAAGAAGACAGAAAATGAGCATAGGAAGCACAAACCTAAATCAGCTGAGTGTAGTGTAATGTGGGAAAGCTGGACAGGAGAACTGTTGCAGGGGGAGCTGGCATGAGGAATAATTAGTGATTTACCCCATGCAGGCATTGGATGTTTGCTGAGCAGCACCAATGTTTAATGTGGCCTCTCAGCAACTTTTAATTTTTGAAAACATGCCCTCAAAGCAGGAGTTTGCTACAGAAGAACAAGAAAAATGTCCTTGAAATGCTGGGAAATTTTTCCCAGCATGTCGGGGTACTTACTTAGCTTTCCTGTTCTGTATGATCCGCTTTCCCTGATGGTCTCTAAAAGTGCATTGAAATGTTTTCCAAAAATAGAGAGGATGGTCTGAGGTACTTTGAGCCGGAACCAACATCTAATGGGCGATCTATCAAAGGCTGCCAGAGGGTAAGTCAGCATAGACTTCACTGGCAGAAACAAGGTTGATTCCCCTGCCGCTAAATAGATCGGTGAACAACAAATTAGATGAACCAGATATGGATGTATGACATTACAACGCATGCTTTTACATCGCATGCCTTTACAATGCGGTTTTTACAACGCATACCATTACAACGCATAGCGCTTTGGGGTGCTGGATAGTGAATAGTTTAATTTACTATTCCAACTCCAGTCCCCGTGGATAGTAGATAAGGTGTTGGATAGTAAATTAAATCTATTCCCTATCCTAGAGCGCCCCCCAACGCAATGCGTTGTAATGGTTTGCGTTGTAAAAGTTGCGTCGTAAAGGCACTGCGTGGTAAAAGTTGCGGTGTAAAGGATGTTTCCCACCAGATATCTACCACGATTTTGACAGAGTATCCCATCCCCAAAACTCGAATTGAGGACCTATGTATGGATACATTTACTTGTTAAAATTCATATTCACCTGAAGTAGTTGATGCCTGTGAGGTTTACAGACCCTAAAAATGTTTCCAACATTTGTGGCCTAATGATTAAACGGAGTGAATGTACCTCTACAGCCGTACAGTTGATGCTTGACATCCATGCATGCCCCGCAAACATATCAAAGATCTATCTTCTATACTACATGAGGGAGTGTTTCTATTAAATTTAACATTATATAGCTCTATAAATATAAATAAAAGAAGGAATATCTCCTGTAATGTAGAAGATCGACCTTTGATTATATATTACTGGTGTGTGATGTGGATGGCTGGGTCACACGTAAGAACCTTGGTCAGCAGTAAGTATTAAGCGAGAGGGCAGAAGTATATGAGTTCTGCAAAATTCTTCAGGATGTACTGCCCCTTGCAGGTCAAACAATCAAAAACATTGAAAAGAAAAAAAATGATTTAGAAGGCCCAGTTTGTCTAAGATAATATTGAATCATGGATATTTGTGTGTCAACCTGAAATTTCAGAATTCACCAAGGGCTAAGTAACATATCTCTTGGTAGTCTCAATCTCTTCCAACAATTGCTCTTTATCGCAGAATTGAGCCATTTGTGAGTGGAAAAAAGAATTTTTCTATGTACAAAGGCCAATTTTACCAAAGCACAAAATAGGTTAGCGATTCGATATTGAGAAGGACAGTGTTAAGTGAGTCCCTTCCTAATAGCGACTCACAGTGATTTGTAAGAAAGTTTTGCAACCGTAATTCTGTGGTCAAATATTCGCATATTACCATCAACTTGAAGTTGGTGGTAACCTATTTACAAGCAGAAGGGGGTCCCAAGGGACCCCTTCACCTTTGTGAATGCATGTGACAAAGTTTTTTAAGTGCAGCCAGAGGCCCACAGACCACTGCCTACTCCTAAAAAAATAATAAAAAAAACTTTTCATACTTGTTTTTGAAAAGCATCCTGTTTTCCTTTAGGGATAACAGGCTGCATTGTTCCCAGCAGGCCACAATCCCTGGATTTTTAGCGACTGATTTCCAAAGGGTTGCAAATTGCCCCCTACCTCATGAATATTAATAAGGTAGGTCAGTTGCAACACAATTAGGAATCTCTAAATGTGTCAAAAGACACATCATTACATAGGTGTTTGCGATTGCCTAATAGTGAATCACAAAGATTAACAATTAGGTAATTGCAAATTATAACCTATGCACATGTGGCTCTAAGTGGTATGCACTTTCCAGAGGCTTAATGTAGTTTAACTAAAAACAGAAAATGAAGCACTAAAATTTTCTGTTGCATGACACTAAAAAATTCATACTGACAAAACAAACTAAAAATCATGTAAACACCCAGATAGATAGAGCTTGAACAAATGAAATCAAATATTAAATGAACTTTAATTTGTTTTGACAGAAAGAGATTTGGGGCCATATGTACAAAGCATTTTTCCAGACGTAAGCAGCCCTATTTACAGTATTTGGCTGTTTGCAACCATTAAAAAAAATCAAATATGCAAAATGTGATTCAGCAACTTGTTATCAAATTGCATTTTGCATTTGCAATTCAGTATTTGGAAGGACATTTATGGTGTCCATTCCAAATACCGTATCAGTATGTATTAGTGTTTTGCGACAGAATTCTGGTTGCAAAACTGTAATACTATAACACCAGTTTAAAACTGGTGGTAACCAATTATTGAGAGGAAGGGATCCACAAGGGACCGCATCCCTCTGAGATTGTAAATAATATTATTTTTTAAGAGCAGGCAGTGGTTCCACAGACCACCGCCCACTAATAAAAAAGGAAACTTCAAGGTTTAATTTTTTTAAACATCCTGTTTTTCTTTATTATAAAGCAATCACAGTCATGGTGGTCTGCTGAACTCAACAGGTCTCCATCTCTGTGATGGCTGTGACTCCTAATGGGTTGCAAACAGAGACCTACCTCATTAATATTCATGAGGTAGGTCAATTTGCCACCTACAAGAAATCTCTAAATGAAACTCAATGAGTTTCATACATTAGGAAATTGGTATTCCTAATGTTTCTACATCTGGATCTTGGTTACTAAACCATGGGGGATATGTCCATGTCTCTGCATAGTTTCTTGAAAACAAACACTATTGAATAAAACATTAATAAGCCTGCCTATTCAGGCATGTATGAGCCTGAGGATACTCATGAAAAATAAGCCATTTTGCAAATATTACATCAAATGTGGTGTCCGAGTAAACGAAACATTTATAAAATATACTCAGGGTGCAGGTGTCAGTGCGCTCAACTGCTAGAGTAATGCATTATGCATGTTTGTTTGAATGGACATAGTGGAATGAACATACTCAAGCTGAATAATCAGTTATAAAACAATTAATATTCCCATGTCACAAATTTGCATCACTGCGCTACACTACTACACTTGTACAGCTCACTATAAGGGTACTTACTGAGGTACAGACAAAATAGTGGACATGTACACATTACAGTGATGAACTAAATACAAATTCCATCAAAAGAATAATTTACAAACCAACAAACAACAAAAGTAACACTAGTAATTATCACGAGTTAAAATAAAGAAATTAAATATGGTTCTTAGGATTCTGTTTATTTGTTGCTCCTGTTACAACTATGAAACCTGATTCCAGTCTTGGCCAGTGTTGTGCCAGGTGTAGCAGTTGGTAAGCCAGGGGTAGCAGCTGCTACCCCAACATACTACTATTTCAAATGTAAGTTTGTTAGCCAAAATATGTTAAATATTCACATGCATCATAGCATAATAGTCATAAATAAAAACATACACCTATACAATCATAAAACATGACAAAACCTTTTTTTTGCTGAAAGTAGAAAGTGGCATAACCTGATGGTCATATCCATACAACTCAACAACAACACATGTTTTCTAGCAATGTCAAAGTGGTTGCCCATAGTTAACAAATATAGGTTTTAAAATGTGTCCATAAAATGATTAAAACAAAAAGCAGTCCATCACAATATTTGAACATATGCATTTATAATCTGAAGTGCATAACATTTCCCTTCAATTACATAATCTATGCTACTACATTTGAGACCAAAAACAGTGGAATGAGAATGTTCGATTTGTCGGCCCTAGGGAGCTTCCCACTTAAGTAGCCTTGCAAACAAGTCTCAAGCCCGCCTTTAGAGCCTGTGTGTACAGCTTTAAGCTGCCATCTCGCCCTGCCAAAACAAACCTTTTGCCAGGCTCAAAACTACCTTTTTAATACCTATAAGTCACACCTACGGTAGGCCTTAAACATCCCACAGAGCAAGGTTCAATGTATTTAAAGAGTAGGACATATACTTCTAAGTTTTACATGTCCTGATAGTGAAAAAGCCTTACATTCTTTTTCCACTACTACGAGACCTATGTCTCCTATAGGATAATATTGGAGTTAATTTATTACATTTAATAAGCTGTAACATCTAAATAGGTCAACTATTAATGTAGGTTGTCTTTGGAATTGTAAGGAAATATTTTCTTTTATAGCAAAGTCAGATTTTGAATTACAATTTTGAAAATGCCACTTTCAGAATGTTGGCATTTTTCTGCCCTAGCCATTTAGTTCTTGCAGCCTGTCTCTGAGTCATATGACTGGGTGTAGTTGGCAGTTGGTCTTTGTGTATTACTCCTAGAAAACTACACACAACAGAGAGCTGGATGGGCCATCACTGGCAGGATGGGAGGGCGGAGTTAGGCACAGACCCAGTTTTACCTGAATAGGCTGTGTCCTGTCTTCAGACAAAGGATTGCATACCCCTGTACTTAGTCTGGAGCCAGGGTAGGGGTGTCAGGAAACCTGAGTAGTTCAAATGGAATCCTCTAGAACAGCAATCTTCAATCTGTGGGGCGCGACACCCAGGGGGGCCTTGGAGACCTGGGAAGGGGGTCATACATTTCCAGGCCTAAAACAAAAGGTGCTTTTCTTTTTGGACAAAGACAACAGCCCAGACTCAGAATTCTGCTAATTAAAATGCTTTAACTGAATTTGATTGAGTCTTGTGCTGTAAAACGTAGAGGCTTGGTAAAACAATCCTTCAAGTAAGTCTTCATGCCAGGGTGCCTGCTTGCCTGAATGACATGCAAATGTGCACTAGGAGTTAATCTGCAAATGTAAAGGGTGCTTGGGAGTGTTCCTGACTGTAATTGCTTGAATCACTCCAAGCATTGTGATGGCAAATATGTGTTGTTTTTTGCATGGCGGTGTAAAGAGTTAAGAAATGGGCTGTGAAGTGCATGCTTTTAACCATAACTGTATTTACACAGTGCTTAGTACCCCTGGGGAGGTGTTGAAGGGACCGGTATGCAAAACAATAAGTATTACTTATGGTCTTATATTACTCAAATCTACATTTTGGAAGCTCCATTTTATCCTAAAACTATGTGCGCAGTTTGTAGCTGTCTATATTATAATGTGTGTAATGTGTGTAATGCAAGTATAGAATACAGGCTTACACATTCACTGTGCTTTCTGTCACAAGCTGTGACCTCATAGCACTAAAAATACACAAGTCACTATTCTTCACTGTGCCAACCAAATTTAATTCTGTGTCTGTCTGGTTACACACAGACCTCTGCAGTGCATTAAATAATAGGGATTTCATAATGTACTACAGTGCATTTCCCATTGAGTAAATGTATTTTTCATTTAAGTCACTCATTATTTTATATGTAGCTACCTGATGGTAAAAGACCTAAAAAACTAAAAAAGTATGTTGGGGCTGATTTATGAGAGGCTTGGGCTGCCGGAGCGTCAACTTTTTGTCAGAAAAAGCTTCTCAATCATATCTATGAGGTGATGCACAGTCACTTTGCGTGGCTTTGCAAGGCCTAATAGATATGGAGTAAGACAAAGCAGCGCAAGTCGCTTTGTTGCCTTACACTGTGTCAAGTAGGCGTTCCATAAGCATTGCAGTGGGTGTTCCCACGCAACAACCATGGATTTGGACACTGCCCCAGATTTGTAAAACCATGTAAACCTGGGGCAGCGCCAAAACCTTATGTCTCCCCACAGCAGGCGTGACGAGGAGAAATGTTTTTATTTCGCCTCGTTTTTCCTCTTTCTATGTGTGTTCCTCTTTCTAGGTATACTGCAATGTGCAGCACACATAAACAGAGGAAAAACCCGCTCAGGATTCTTTTTTTGCAGAAAGGTGCCCCGTCCTGCACAAAACAATTCTGCCTATGTTGGCATTAGGCAGCAGTTTGTGCGCCAACGCAGGGGAAAAGGAAAGGAATGAACCATATTTCATAAATAAGCTGCATTCCTGCCTTTTTACATTGGCGTAGGGCTGCACGGCAAGAAGACTTGCGGCACTGCCCCATGCCAATGCCTCATAAATGAGGCCCTTTGTTTTAGCCACACCTTTGACTACGCCCCAATGCTCACTGAACTTTGGTTTGCTAAACACTGTTTAATTTATTTCCCCAATGTAAAAATGAATTGCTGTGGGAATTGAGGGCATTTATGATTGTCCATAGTTGGCAATGATGAGGAGGGCCATGTTCTAGAATTTTTTGTCAGGAGGGGTCCTTAGGCTCAACTTCTTTTGACAGGGGGGTCTCGGCCTCAAAACATTTGAAGACCTCTGCTCTACAGGTTTCTACCACTTCAAAGAAGGAACTAGGTATAAGAATTGGAGCACCAACACTGACTCTTCAAGGCCTTTGGAAGACTCCGGCAGGAAGTAGGACTGCTGTGCTTATGAAAGTACTGCCACTCTCTTAAACTGCTGCTCTGAAGGACAGGCGGCTGCTGTACTGACCTGTTTGCTGCTGCCCTTTTGTCTGAGTGAGAAGGATTGGACCTGAAGCCTGTACCCAGGACCACCAGAGTGAGAGACTCCAAGGGTTTGCCTGTTGTAACCAGCACCTGGACTCTGCAACTGTGAGTTCTACCCTACCAAGTGGTGCCACCCTAGTCCTTGAACTTTGGCAGTCGGCCTGAAAGTGCTCTGCCAGCCCATCTATGGATATAGCAGAACTCATGCATCTCCTCTGCTGCGCAGATCAACCTGGAACCTCTGCTGCAAGGATTCTTACAGAACACAAACTCTGCATCACGATCATAGCCGCATTAGAACCGCCACTGTGTGATGTATCACAAACTCAGGCCCCCGCACCGCAAGGCTCTCATTGAAGGTAGCCTCATCGACGACACAGGACTTTGCATTACAAGCCCCGCAGTCTCTTTAGAACCAGCCTATCTGTGATACATCCTTGATGTAGGACTGACCTTCACATGCTTCCCTCATTAATAGCCTTCTCAACAAGGAAGAAGAACCCCAAATTGCAGCCTGGAAGCTTCCTCGGAACTGTCGCTTTTTGACCCGTGAAAGTGTAGTATGAGTGGAAAGTGAAAGCAAAGATATGAAAGGGTATTGGGGGAAGGAGGAGGGAGAAAGGAGACAGGAATGAGGTCAGAGAGCAACCGGTAATAGTAATCAGGAAAGTAGGGAGAGAGAGGGAGATAGAAGGAGTTATTTGCGGGGTGGATGTGGGCATTGTGGCATGTGTTTTGTCACACAAACTGGGAATTCGTCCTGCAACTTTCTCATGGCTTCAATGTCATTGGTATTAATTTTCCATTGGGTGATAATTCCATCCCACGCGCTTTAGACTGCGAGTGAGTCTAGTATCCTTGCTCCCAAGTGAGCAAAAATACATTTTCAATAAAAGCAACTGGCTCCGTTCCGTTTTACACCCAGAACTAGATCAGTCCAAAGTGTGTGGGATGGAATTATCACCACATGGAAAGTTGCTCCAATGACATTGAAGCCTTGAGAAAGTTGCGGGACAATTTCCCAGTTTTTGAGACGAAT
This sequence comes from Lissotriton helveticus, assembly GCF_964261635.1. Lineage (NCBI taxonomy): Eukaryota > Metazoa > Chordata > Amphibia > Caudata > Salamandridae > Lissotriton > Lissotriton helveticus. The sequence continues at coordinate 898,892,485 of NC_136063.1, read as the reverse complement.
CATGTGTTGGCTGATCAGAAAGAAAAGAATAAAAAAAAGAGAAGATTTCTGAAACTGTGTTTATATTTTGTGTATATTTTCCATATTTTCATTGGTATTTAATATTACTCTCAGACATGTGCTGAGGATTTTGTGAACTAAAATGTTAAGCACCTTTGATTATATTAGTTTACAGGAGAAGTAGGATACAGATGTGTTATGCATTTTAGATGGTTATGCTTAGTTTTCCTCCAATGTCACCCCTTCCATCCATAGCATTGCCAAAGGGGGGTTAGTGATGCTTATTAAACTGAGCATAAACTGCAAACCGTAGAATCGCAGATGATTTTTTACAAACTCGCCCTACATCCTTGGTGTTTTCCTGACTTTTGGCAAATATGGGTTCTGCTTATTTATTGTACTTCCAGTATTACAGTGTTTATGTTGATAAGTGATTTCAATTTGCACCCCTGCATTGATTGCTACTTCTATGGGGACATTGATGTGATTTCTCTGAACAATGATCAAGTGCACCTCAAACACACCAAACCAAGAGACATATTAAATATATCAGATCACAATCTAGGTAATTCATTTAAATAATGGGTAAGTTAATTCCATTGAACTGACATCCATGTTTAAGAAGGTAGAGGCCAGGTGGATTATTGATATTATTTTGTTTGGGTATGCCTATTTTCCTCTCTAGTAAAGTTCCTTGTGGTTTGGGACACACATAGTAACCATAATCCCCTTTTGGCTACTTTTCAGCGGTGTCAAGCATCTGTGGATACTAGATGTTTATACAAGGAATCAACCAGTCTAAAAGATCAGGGCCAAAGGCTGAAATGGGACAAGGCCATACCAGCTGATTTTATTCGTAATTTGCTATCATTTTTTATTTACTTAAATGATGACGCCACTGATGCAATCATTTGGACAGCTTTTTCCAACATCTGTGGATGCATTAAGTCCGCTCTGACTATATCAGGGGTTGTGCCACCCTCTCCCCCTTACAAGTGGTTTGACAAAAAGTGCTCACTGGCCCAAACAGAGATGTTGAATACTCTGCAAAAGAAGCCCTGTAATCATGATGAGGTGAGGAAGGCCAGGGCTACATATCGTGCAATACAAAATGAACAGAAGAGTAATTTTAAAAAGGAGTTGTGGAACAACCTTATGGTACCAATTGTTCCACCCAGAGCAGTTGTTAGGCCAGGCATTAACTATCCCCTCTCAGGTTTGTGTAGATCATTTTCGGGCAATATATGATATTGAGGACACTGAACAACTCTTAACTTGTGTCCAGTCAGAATTTAAGATTGTTTTCGGATGGGAGAAATCATAATGGCTATCATGTCCTTACCTACAGGCAAGGCTCCCAGAACCGACTAGGTTCCTGGGGACCTGTTTAAGTCCCTAATCGATCTTTGGGCACCCTTACTGAACAACATATCGATGCAGCCATTTGTGGTTCATTACCGCATGGCTGACGTCATTCATTGATTGTGCCCGTATTTAAAAATGCAAAAGACACACAATTGATGAACGGAATGCAAAACAAATCTAAACATTCACCCCAGTCAAGAGATCTGAGTTAAATCCATAATTCATTTGCTAACCATGCCCCCCAGTTTAGACCTGGCCATATGCAAATCAGTCTTGACCCTGTGCCTCATGGGGACAGCCCAGCCCGAAATGCCAAGCCAGGTCCTCCCTGGCCCTTAATTAAAAATGGGCACAGAATAGATCCAGCCTGTTACCAACCCATTTCACTGGTAGACTCCGTTGTTAAAGTTGTAGGTTGGATACTCCTAAATCGTCTCACCACTTGGGCAAGAGATCAGAATGTGTTAACCGATATCCAATATGAGTTTAGGCCTGGTCAGGGCACTGTTGAGCAAAATCTCAAATTATATTTGATAATCACTAAGTATACAACGGCAAACTGGGGTGCAATATGCCTGTCCTTCATAGACCTTAGCCTTTGAATCAGTTAACAGAGCTAAGCTCTGGACCTCTCAGGGGTCCATGGGAGTTGAGCCTGCTCTTGTTGCCTTTCTGTGATTTGCAAGATGGCCTTACTGCCACAGTGAGGTATGATCCTAATGAGGAATGCACTCTGCACTTTAGTTTGAAGAGAGGGGTTCACCAGGGTTGTACCTTGCCCTCTTTCTTTTTATTCTTTATATTAATCGCTTGGAATTTGTTTTAACTGAGCACAGTCTTAATGCCCCAGGAGTGGGAGGTCGTTCACTTCCCATCCTCTTATATGCAGACAAAGCTGCCCTAGTTGCACCCACGGCTAGGATTTTTCAACAACTTCTCAGCCTTATATTTACGTTTTATGGGTAGTCTCAATCTCACAACTAACTGCAATAAATCTCATGTAATCATGGTGAGCCTTAAAAATACCAAAACTCAAAAATGTCAGGTAAAGGGCCAACACACACCTAGTGTTGAAAACTTCACATATTTAGTTATCTTACTTGACTCCAGTCTTTACTGTCAGCCACTACTTAGTAAGAATACGATTTTAAAAAGACAATCTACAGCACTGGAGATTTTTCAAGGCGGTTGGGCCATAAACCAATCAGACCTACGTTAGGTTTTTATAAAGCTAAATGCATACCCATGGCAAGCTATGGCTTCGAAAATTGGGGATATACGATCCTGGTGATGGAAAATAAGTTCCTTAGAGGTCTCTTAAATGTTCCTCATGGTATACCCACCAAGACTTGACATGAAGAGCTGGGGATGGGATACATATCAAATTTTATAGTCCTTTGCCCCCTTTTATCATGGCTGTCTGACTGACTGAAGGACAAACTAAACCTTAATAAATCTATTGTACTGGATTGGGTGGGTCTGGATAAGATGTCACATAATCCTTGTTTGCAATACATTTAAAGTAACTTGTAAGATCTTGGCAGACCAGAATTTTTGGGTGATCGTACCTGCAACATGAAAGGGGATATCGCCTGGCTGGAGCAGGCCTTTCATCTCAGAGTGGCAGCAGAGAGAGAAACCCTTGCTCTTACCAAGCACTCAATATGCCAGTTTATATTGGTTAAATCTGTGAGTGGGATTGAGTCATACCTGAGCCAAAATATGTTCTTTCATCATCTCAGGTTACTGACCCATTTTAAGTTAAATTTGCTTCATCGTTTGATATTTACAAAGGGGGGTTAGATAAAAGATTCTGAGTTGCAAGCATGTGCTTGCGATGATATCTCTATTCTCGACATCCTGAATATTGTTATTATCTGCCCTAGATTTAGTTTCTTGCTTCATAACATATACGGTCCATCCTCTTAACTATAACTTTTAGACAGGTGAAACCTGCGCTTGTGTTCTTATAACTTTTTCCAAGGTGTATATTTTTTTGTCAGTATTTTTATCAGGAATATTATATTGAGGTAAACAGGTTCATTGTGATTACATGTCCCCTTTATGTGGTTGTAATGTTACCATGTGTTTCTTGAGTTTGTCTACTTGAATGAATATACTCTGCATTTGCACTTTCAATATGTGTTTCTGGTTGTTGTTTCACTAACATGTATATTTGGGTTCTGTTTTATGAATTGCATTTGGGCTTGTCAAATTGAATGTCATTTTCATGGTTTTATTCTATTGGTTTTCTAGTTGACAACTTTGTATTATGTGTATTCAGATTGTGTTTTATTAATGTTGACCCTTGCCTGTACTTTTAAGATTTTCATGGGGAAAATAAAATAAAGTTTCTACTACTACCACTACTGGGCATTAAGGTTATACCTGTAGTAAGGATGTGTATTCACCTTAATAAAGCTGCATATCACTTAAAACAATTATACTAGGATCAGATTTTTTAACTTTATCAGTGCTCTCCAGACTACCTATTCATTTTACATTGTATAAATGAATCTAAACACTGTTTCTACAACCTGTAACATTTTAATGTTCATCAAGCTGCCTTATTGTACCTACAAGATACCTAAATGTGATGATTATCACATGGTTATAGTAGTATTACCTTTATAACAATTAACAGGTTTCAAACGAATCTAGTGTTACTAGTCTGATTTAGCTGATGTCATCTATGGCAAGATGTTGCCTGCTCAAGCATAATACGATCCATAGAATATTCTTGGCATAACCTTTTGTGCTCATATCAAACATTGGGGTCCACATTGGATGTGATTGTGGTAAGTACTATCATATTACAGGCATTTTGTCCATGATTTTGTTCACGCTTAGAATGGTTTGTAAATATAGTGGGTACCTATGGCATAGTATCACCATCCCTGCCATAACTATCGAACCCCATGGCAACATGTCATAGGATTGATTTCTCTGGTATCTGATGAAGATACAGGGTGAAGAAAGGCAGAAACTGTCTTTCCATGATGATTGTGCAGTCCATACAGGTAATGACAAACATTTTGCGAGTAGCAAAATATATATGTTAAACAGGCAGTACTGATTTTTCATTACAGAACAATGTAGTTTCTGACAATTACATTTTCTTCCTAGATGGTTTGAATTTACTTTCCAAAATGAAGAATGTGTAGTTAATGGAAAATAGTGTTTAAAGTCTATACTAAAATGCTAATGTTTGACAACAACATGATTACATAATAGTTTGAGCTGATATCTGTGTGGCAATTCAAGCTGATTTCAGGAGCTGTATTGCAGATGATTGGTCCTTGGTACAAGTTTTCACCTATTGCAGTGCCTGTTATTTCTAGAAGTTCGTGGCAGCATTTCATTATCCATATTAATTTAGAGACGATTACCACTATCGCGCTCTGAAAAACAATTTGTTTCTGCTGTCAGAGCCTAATAAGGCTCATTAGCACCTCAGTATATGAAACTGTATCATCTCTCTATGTCTGCTGGGTTGTATAATAATACTTTAAGATACCACTACAGTGACACCGTTAACACAAAACAACCACATTATTAAAATAATTTCCAAATGCAATTTACAATTCCCTTGATCCCCACTATCTCAACCCTAAAATTGCATTGACCTTTTTAAAATAAAAGTAAATTAATGGCTTTATATTTAATATTTATTTAATTAACATAATACTGTGCATAATTGTAATGCTAGCCCTTAATCCAATTAAATGCAATTATTAACCATAACAAAATTGGCTAACCTACCCTAACACAAACCCTCAATTTGAATAAAATGAATGTAATTTATCTGTAAAATAACATTTTATAAATATATTAAGTTGTTCATGAATTGAAATAAGAGACAAACACATCCTAACCATAATAACAGTTAGAGAGCTAACCTTTTACGGATTTCTAATGATTATATACATTTAAATTAAATCAATAACCCTTTTAATTAATAAAGTTAATTTTATTTTAAAATGAGTTAAGTTAAGCCACAACCATAACTTAATTTCAATTATATGAGCTAACATTAAATAGATAGCACTAACCTAAAGCTATTGCAGACCCTAATGCTTGAGTTTCTACTAACCTTCACTGTTGCTTATTTTTTATTGAATAAATGTAAAAGAAATTAAAGAATCATCCTTTACATTAATGAATAATAAATTTAAATTATATTGGATTACATTACATAACCCACCCTAACACTTAATTAAATTAAATTAAATTAAAGCAAACACAATTAAATGATATAGGTAAGAAACCTTCAGGTCCTAATTTCATTAAATAAAACAAAATCTAAAATAAGCATCAACACTTTGTTTTAAAAAAGTACTTTAAAATTGAATTATTGTAGTGATTAAGCTCACGCAAACTTTGTGATAGGTTTTTAGTAATAGACTCCATCAAAACCCAGCCTCAGCACAATGCTTACTACAGCTAAGGAGAACAGCTTCTTATGTAAGGACATAACAAATTATATGCATAGCAATACAACCAAGGTATTACTATTTAGTTGTCTCAAATCCACCTAAAACCTAACTGTTCCATTAGCCCATTGATTTACAACCAAAGGGGTGACCCGTTCAGCTGATTGTACATTTTCTATAACCCTCATCTTTAGTAATATGTTCAGTACTGGTTTAACTTTATCTCTTACTATCAAAGGGATTCTCCTAACTTTAAATGTTGTTTGCTTTCAGCATGATATTATGAGAGACTCCTCTATTTTTTACCTATACTTTCCTTAAACACATTCAGGAATTGATCTTGTACTGACCTTCTAATATCTTCTGCATCATCCACTATCAATACCTTGTCATGGCCCTTTGGATCATGCACAGTATGTAATATCCTTTGGTCCTGTCGCCCTAGTAGTTTCGAAACACCCCAAACTCTCAAAGGAATTTCCCATTGCAAAACTTGCTTGAAACAATGGAACATGGGGAACCTTTTACAGCAGCAATGTGGATAGGAATAGCAACAATTGTTATATGACAAGTTGGTTAACTCCTGCTCAAATTCCTACAAAAACAAATCACAATTCATGAGATCTATGTTATTGTCACTCCAACATTCAGAAGTACACTCATTCTATTGCGTTATGTAGGAAGCTCCAGGTTTTCTTTTGTTTCCACACATGAGTGAAATGCCCTCAAACATCGTGGTCCAAAGTGCAGGCAGGTATTTATTGGGAGCTGAATGGTTGAAACTCCCACTGCAATGGCATTTCATAACTCGATCACTTCCTAGTTGCTGTAAAATAATGTATGTGTTCTTCGAACATTTACAATCTCCCTTAACCATGTTTATTTTCTTGACAATTGCTCTTTCAGCAAGTTCTTTATCTTTGTCTTTATACTTTGAGGCAGGTTTAGAGTATCTACATATAATTCTGCTTTTCTTACAATAGTCAATATATCATCCAGAGGGGATTCACCATTACCTAGGAGTCTGTCCTGGTTTCCAGGGTTATTTGTGGGGAGAACAATTTGATCTCTGATGAGTTAATCTTACAAAACCCCACAAATGAGTGTGTGATCAACTTCCTCAAAGTAGAGACATATTTATCTACACTCTCAAACTTTCCCTGAGCTTGATTGAAAAAAATAAAGTAACTGATCACCATACTCTGTAGAGGCATAATAATCATCAGTATTTACGAGTTATCTACATTTGTATCACTCTGTCTTACACTACGTGCTGAACTACAATGTTTATTTCAGAAGGCGACTCCCATCAACATAAAACCAATTGCAATACTCAAAATTGCTAAATTACATAAAAACTGCTTGTCATACATTTATAAACATTTCATACAAAGCTTAAATCAGAAATCAGTTATTCCAATATAGTCCATTTCAAAATCCTATGCACAAGTACTTAGTCTGTGTTTAAAAGTCCTATGTACAAGTACTTAGACTGTGTCTTCGAGCAGTAAGCTGAATGTAAATATTTAGATACAGCAATACCTGTTAAATAATTATTATCAGTTTTAAGTATCCTTAATGCTTGTTTAAACTGTCTAACAGTCATATTCCTGAATATGGGAAATATCCATTTTGTTCTAATGTGACATTAGGCAGCAAATGGGCAATAGATTCCACATACACCTTGCAGGAAGGACAAATATTCAAACGGACAATATTGTCTTGCCATTTGCTAAAACAACTATTTAACAAGTAGTATACCAATTTGAAAGTAACAGTTGGGGCTCAGTTGGTTCTGTTTGAGCTAACAACTGTTCTAACACCATTACATTTTTGAAATCTAAGAAATTCTTGGTTAAGCAGTCTAATTTCAAATTGGGCAACCCTTTATTCTGTATATACAGCCAATATTTAGCTTCAGCAGCAGCAGTAACTCCCTTTAAAATGGTCTCAGAATTCTCCTATACCTCATTGAGGTCCATCCTATAAACCCACCACATTATGTGAGCAGACCATGGTACTTTGCATCATTTGTCCTTTTCTCCCAATTCTGCAAATGCTTTCTTATAAGGTCCTAATGATTTCTTACACCACAATCTTACCCAACAAAAGAGAAGTTTCAGAATATCCAAATCTGCTGTACTCTTTCACTCCAAGTCCAAGCATACTGGAATCAATGGTGCACTTTGTGGAAAATTAAAACATGCTCTCAAAAGTCCACTTTTCACACAAGCAAGATTATTGAAATACAATTTCTACATAACTCATACAAAGCTGTGCCCAACTTTAGCACAGTGTATTTCCAAAACTAGTTATATTGGGCTATAAGTGGAAGATTTACTTAATTTTCAAACTGAGAAACCTCTGTTTTGGGAGATCAGTTGGCTGTTTATAATCTGAGGTGTCCATAACAACAAATTGGCTAACCGTACCCATGAATAGGTGAAGTCCTTCACTCTTTTCAAAAATATGTCACCCAAACTTTATCTCTCAACTAAAGGACCACTAAGGATGGAATGCCATGAACTTTGTTCTTTTGGGGTTAATTTCCAACCCACCTTGTGTACAGATTTTTTTTAAATCTGTTAGGAGGTTTGAATGCCCATTGAGGTTTTGGAGTTGAGCAAGGTGTCACCTACAAAGTAAAGGGCAGGTAATTTCTGATCGGCCCATTTAGAGGAAACGTTCTCACAGTGATAAAGCATTTTGATCACCTCATGTAACCATAGTGTGAGCAAGGATGGGGCCGAAAGACAACCCTGGTGAACCTTGCACTGATGTTAATCTAACTTGTCAATTTGCCCTTCTTCCCCCACCTGACACAGGCAAAATTAGCCGCGTAAAAGCATATTATTGGTACTAATGAAATCTCTAACATACTCATATTTCTTAGTACCTTTCAGAACTTGGGTCGCAGGACCAAGCCAAAAACTGCTCTAAAGCCTACAAATACAACGTATAAATAATCATGGTTCAATGCTACACTTCTCCAAAGCAATGAAATAAAACAAAAAACCTGATCAATGGTACCAGTGTGTAGTCTACATTCTGCCTGGAGAGGGGGTAGGACTTGTGACTCATTAACTCAATCATGGATTCTGGCCAATAATTGACTACTAATTGTTTTTTAGATGTTATTGATTAAACTAATTGGCCTGGATTGCCTCTATTTTCCTTTTTATAAATCAGAATAATCTTAGTACCTCTCCAGGACTCAGGGATCTCAGCGCTGCCTAAAAAGTGCATTGAAAAAGTGCATTCAAATATGGTCCTCACACAGCAGGCACAAGTCAATAAAGATCCCCTGTAATTCTATTTAGACCTGTTGCTTTACTACCTTTAACAGTCTCAATAGCTAAAATTGTCATCTAAAGTAGCAAAGATTGCAAACAAACCTCCAGCAGCCAATTAAGGGGTTGCTGGCCAGGTCCTCAGTAGTTTCTAGAACTCAATAGAGATCAGAAGAATGCTTGCTCCATATCTATGGTTGAACAAAGAACTCCACATTCTTATTTGTTTTTGAGGTACCCTGAGACAGAAGATACCAAAAGGGTGTAGTATCCTTAGTTTGCATAGTGATTACCAATTCTCGCCAATATACTGCTTCCACCTTTTTTTACTTGAAGCCAAAGTTGACTTACATTCTTTCCTACCCTTTATTATATTAGCTCTACTGCCTCTTTTATTTGCCAACAGCAATTTATATTATGCTTCCCTGCAACTATGTTCAAACCAAGATATTTCTCCTGGTTTGTGAGCCTGTGGTTTCACGCTACTGAGAAAATAATCTCTATGTGCTGTAAAACAGATTGTGGTTAATGACAATGGGTAGAAGTAGGCCACAAATGATTCCTGTACGAAAAGACAGCAATGAAGGAGAAAATGTTAATTTCATGAACAAATATGGAATGAAATGTGTTTATCAATTATTATTTCTTGTTTAATTAAGAAATATTAATTGAATAGAATAATAATTTAAAATTATTGTGTTTACATTAGACTAATGAAAGATTGAAATGAATTATGGAATAGAGTTTTTGTTTTGAGCAAATAACTGAATCTGTTAATTTCTTCTAGAGAAGACTGCACGCTTTACAAAGAAGGCCTCAAAGCTCTCATTAGGGTATCATTTTGCTTTAAAACGTAAAAATTTGTTTTATTCTTCATAGACGGCTATTGTGGTCTTTCTTGTCAAATGGCTGCTACATGTTCAGAGTATCAGCGGAACTTCCTATTGTCTGAGGAAGTGTTATGTTTTGTGGATGAGTGTGCCAGTGAAATGATACATTTGTTCGAATACATGTGTGTTGAGGAAGGAGAAGATTATGCTTTCCTTTGTTGAAGGACAATGATGACGTGAATCTAAACAAAGAACTTTTGTTTTTTTGTTTTTTTTAAATATTTTTTATTGTAAAACAAAGAAATTTTTCAGGCACACACATGACACATAGTACAAATACCTTAATGCAAATAATAAATCATGTACCAAATCAAAGTTACTATCAAGAAAAAACACATATTAATACAAAAAAGGAAACCCAATCAGGATGAAATTAATACATCAGTCTACGTTTGCAATTAATCTTTCTTTCCAACGATGTATCGGTTCCCAAATTTTTCTCCCCCATCTTTTTTTCCTTTTGCCTTTTTTCTCGAATATACCCCTTTCAAGGTTAAACGTCCCCAGTAATAAGGCAATCCACTGTTGCAGGCCCGGGGGGAGGGGATTGAGCCAAACTCTAGCAATCATCAACCTGTAGACCGCCATAGCTACAAATAAAAATTCGCTATGGGCGCCTTCACAATCCCTAACTCCTAACATAATTACAGTTGGTGTTAGGGTTATGTTAAAAGCAAGTGTGCGGGCCATAAAATCCTCAATGTCCATTAATAAAGATCTTAATTTGGGACAGAGCGCAAATATGTGGATGCTATCTGCAGCCATAGCGTTACATCGCCAACAGCTAATTCCTGAAGTTGCACCCCACTGTGCTATACGATCAGGCGTATGGTATAGTTGGTATAGCGTTTTAAAATGTTGCGATTGTAGTTGGGCAGAATAGAGAGTTGAGCAGCCTAACTCCAAGGATGACTGAAAGTCTTCCCCTGATGTCCCTAATTTCCCAGCCCATTTCATACCAAATCTATCCTTGTCATCCTTCTTTGAATCAGCCAGCTGGGCATAGAAAAATCGAATGGAACACATCCCGCTTTGCTCAATTGTCTCCATAAACTTACTTATGCCAAATCCACCTGGCCCACCTTTTTTCTTAAGAAAGAAACTCCTGATCTGGAGATACTTGAAAAAACTATATCTTGCAATACTAAATTTATCTAGCAAATCTGAAAATAGAAGAATATTTCCATCTGAATCTAGCATATCGCCAAGTTTCTTAATACCTTTTCTATCCCAGTCCGCCATCATAGCATCCGAAAAGACTTCAGGGGGTAGAGACTTATTTCTGTACATTCTGATATATCTATTAAATCTCCCTAGACCACAATTTTTGGCAACAGCAGACCATACATTATGAGCAGCGGCGACTGTCTTGAAGCGAGTTCGTTTAAAATAGGATGAATCAATACATTTTAAGAAAGCATTTGCTGTATCTTCGCCCAATGCGATTGCGTAAATCATAGTTGAGACAGCTTTTACCTTCGGGTTCCCTTCATTTGTGCCAATTAAGCCCTGGATATATTGCAAAACTGAAGCCCAATAGTAAAACCTAAAGTCAGGAACCCCCCAACCTCCCCTCTCCCTTGGTAAAGTCATGTACTTATATGCCCGTCTCGTCTTCCCATAGGACCAAATAAATTTATTTAAAATTGACTCTAGTTTACTAAACCAAATTGACTCAAACAATAACGGTATTGTACGAAAAAAATACAGAAATTTAGGAAGTATAATCATTTTAATGATGTTAGTGCGGCCCACTAACGACAATCTGAGGTTATTTATCCTTAGCAAGTCCGCGTTGACTTTTGTCAGTAAAGGCGAAATATTACGCTCAACTACTGTCCCTAAATCAGGTGAAATTTCAACACCTAAATATACTGCAGAGGAAATCACTCGAGGATCATTACATTGAGATGCTAAGTTTTTGATGATCTGTGTTTTAGCTCTGTTGAGTTTATAACCAGAAATGTTACCAAATTCTTGGGCCTCCTGTTCTATTACACCTATTGCCATTTCAGGATTAGAGGTAATTATCGCCACATCGTCTGCGTAAGCCAGCACTTTCACTGCTGACTCATTTACACACAATGGGGAGATGCTGGGATTGAGTTCGAGCCTACGTAAATATGGATCCATGTATAATGCAAATAAAAGAGGGGAACTAGGACAGCCTTGCCTTGTACCTCTTTTAATCTGCACCGGCGCTGATAACTCTCGGTTAATTTTAATTCTAGCCGTAGGATCTCTATAGAGAACCTGAATTGCTTTTATAAAATTATCCCCAAACCCAAAAATTCTCATTAACTCCCATAGATATTCCCAAGCGACCCTGTCGAAAGCTTTTTCAGCATCTAGAAATAGAGCCGCGACAGGGCCGCCTGTAACCTCCATAGCATCAAAACAGGTAATCACAGTCCTAATGTGTTCAGTGGTCCCTTTCCCCGGAATAAAACCATGTTGGACTGGGGTAACTAGCTTTTCTATTACAGCGGACATCCTTGTGGCCAAAATTTTTGAGTATAGCTTTACATCGGCATTCATTAATGCAATAGGTCTGTATGACCCAGGATTTGAAGCGGGCTTCCCTTTTTTCAAAATAACAATAACCTCTGTCTCCCCCCAAGAATTAGGGATTGACATACCTCTCTGGGCTTGCATAAGTATATCCAGAAGGTCTACACTAAAACCTGAAATAAACGTCTTGTAAAATTCAATTGGTATCAAATCTGGTCCTGCAGCCTTCGATGAAGGGAGATCTGCTAAAGCTAGCATCACTTCTTTTAATGTTATGTTGGCATCGAGTATAGTTTTTTCCTCTGACTTTAATTTTTTAAGTTGAATATTTCCTAAAAAGTTCCTAATATTCTCAACTTCTGGCTCTGTCTCCCTATCATATAGTTCCGAATAAAACTTCCAAAATTCTTTTCTTATTTCCTCAGAATCAGAGATTAAATTGCCTAAGCTGTCAACTATATTTTTAATGTCCCCTGCGTTGGCTTTCTGCCTAGCTCTGACAGCAAGAATATGACCAATCCGTTCACTAAACTCGCACGCCTGCTCCTTCTTTGTTAAATAGCTAGCTACTATCTTCTTAGTAATACAGTCCGCTATTTCTGCCTTTAAAATCATGATCTCCAACAATTGATGATCCAACGAGAGCCCACCCAAAATTAACCTACTTAGTTCGGACTCAGCATTCAGAAGGGAATTAACCTGTTGGTCAAACAACTCTCTTTCCTTTTTTCGTTTATAGGTTGAGAAGCTTATTGTCTCTCCTCTAACACCTGCTTTGAATGCATCCCAAATAAATCCGCTGCTTGTGCTACCCCTGTTGTTCAACTAAAACTCCTTGATCCATTTTTCCATGTGCTTACGGTAGCACTCATCTTGTAACAGAGCTCGCTCGAAAGTCCATTTATATGTTTTCGTACCTACCCCAGATAAGTTCAGTAACAATAATAATGGATTGTGGTCTGACACTAACCGAGGGAGCTTTTTGATCTGTATCTTACCTAGCAGAGCATTAGATATTAAAAAGTAGTCCAATCTTACTGTTATATTATGGGGGGCAGAAAAATATGTATCCCCATCTAACTGTGGGTGCAGGTTGGCCCAGACGTCTGAGAGAGCATTATTCAAAGCCATATTCGCTATTGCTCTATGCACCCTTTTCTTCCTCCCTGTATAAGAATGACCTGATTGTAACTCAATGTTCGCCGGTCGACTGATGTTGAAATCCCCACAGCAAACAATCGGTTCTGGCCACGTTGGGAGTTCATCGTCGAGAAATTGAAAAATATCCGGGTCATCGCACGTTGAGCCATACACTGAAACCAAAGTGAACCTAACCCCTCTAAAACTCAATTCTATAATCACCCATCTACCCCAAATGTCTTCTTTGCTCCTATGTACAGTACAATCTGCACCCTTTCCCAGAATCGCCACCCCTCGAGTTTTAGAGGCTTGTTTCGTATAAGCTAAAACTTTAAATCCAGTTTGTTCCAGCAAAAACCCCTTACCGCCCTCCACGTGAGTTTCCTGTAAACAGATCAAATCAGGAGACATTGATTTACAAAATGCTGAGACTCGCAGCCTCTTTTGGAGATCATTAAGACCGCAAACATTAAATGACAAAATTCGACAAGACATCAAAAAACATCAAAGGTTAACGCCAGCTTCGAATTCCATCTCTTAATCAAGCCCAGGGCTTCCTTTGTCCTCCATGTAAACAAAACCTTGATCTGCTGCAAACTGCATTTCGCTGTGTATAGTGTGTGCCTTTTTTCCCACCCCTTACCCCTCCCACCTCCCTGAGCCCTCCCCGAGTGCCCCTCCCCCCTCCCCCCCTACAGGCAAATAGGTCAAGCATGACCTATATGTGGACGCCGGGGACGCAGCAGCCGCCACACCTCCCCACTGCCAGCCGATAATGCAAACATATCAGACTAACTCAATAACATTTTCTCTTTATATCCCAAAACCTCTATCATATAGGCTTTTGCCTTAATCTCTGAAAAGAAGATTTTAAACTGGCCCTTAGTCACAATTTTCAGTTTTGCAGGGTAAAGCAAATAGGCTTCAGAACCCAGAGCCTGGATATGCGGTATCAATTGTCTCAGCCTCCATCTACGTTCAACTGTGGCGTGGCAAAAGTCTGGTCTTGCAAAGAACGTAACGTTGTTATAGGTACGTCTTGACCCTGGCTTTGCTTTGTCCAGTATCAACTGCCTAAGAAGGAAATTCCCTACGAATATTAGCAGAGCCCTTGGTTGCCCCTTCTGGCCCCCAACCTGTGCCTGACCCCTTTTAAGAAAAAAAGGGAAACGGTGGGCTCTTTGAATTTCTATTTCCCACTGCCAACTAGCTAACTCCGGGAAAGCCCCTTTTAACAAATCCACAACAAACAGCCTGGGGTCCTCCCCTTCCAGACCTTCCTCCACGCCCAACAATCTGATGTTATTCCGACGCTGCCTGTTCTCAAAATCTTCCAGCTTCCAGTTGACATCCTCTGCCACCTTTTGATGCTCTTCCTTGTATGATTTCAAGCCCCTCAGATCATCCTCCACTTTACTAGTCCTTTCCTCCACTTGTACCACTCTCTCAACCATCTCATCTTGTCTTTTGCTTATACTTCTAAGTTTATTTTGGATCTTCCTCGATTCCTGTCTTGCCCTCCTGCTCTCTCCTCTAGCCTCAGTCTGCATTAATTTCAGGGTGTTAAACAAAAGATCAAGCGTAACAGGAGGCTGGGAGGATTGAGCAGAACCGTGATCCCCAGTCAAAGTTGCTGGACTGTCCTGCTCCATAAAAGAAAAGGTAGTGGTTGAGTAGTCCCACGCTAATTTTTTAGTAGGATCAGTGGTACTGCTTGCAGTGGAGGGTTTCCTTTTAGACAGGCGTTTTTTTTGTGAGGTTTTCCTTGCCGGGGAGCTGCTAAGTGAGTCAATGCCTGTGGACTCGTCGGAACAAACATCCTCAGAGGGCAGAGATTGTGACTGTGTGTCTTCTTCCACAGAATAAAATCTCTCTGCTGAGGCGGAACCGCTGGCAATACCAATTTCTGCTGAGGTGGAGGAATCGCCACCTGATTTAAATCCCCCATTCTCTGCATTTAAATCCATAGTTTCTGCCCATGTTAGGGGTTTGTTGTACAATAGGCTAGCTGCGTTAGTGCCGACAGTAGCAGCGAATTCCTTCCCCTCACTTACATTTGACTCATGTAGCTCATGCATCTCGACCCCCTGATTTGTATGTTCTAATACCATAGTAAGGGAATTTACCGTCACATCCGAAGTATCCCCAGGAAGCTGAGTGTGCAGGGCTCGGCAGTCACTCATCGCCATCAGATTTACACTTTTGCTTGAGCTTGTGTTTGTTATTGCGCGACTCCATTCCTGCGCCTCTAGCCCTTGGTTCAGCCCGGCCACGACACCGCCACTTGCCTTGCCCACGACAATCTTTACTCCTGCAGCGCTGAACACTTCCGGAGCGGACGTGGACGCAGGCATTGCAGTGGCCGGCTTACCTGCTTCTACTGCTGCCGGTCTTCCTGGTTGCCTAGCGACCCCAGGATTGTGCATGGAGTCTGCATCCGTGTTGAGAGCGCCAGCGCCAGCTCCCCTAGCTCCGCCAGCTCCCTCAGCGCTGATTCCGGTAGCTTCAGAAGCCGGGTCTACACCATCTCTTCTGTCCGCGCTGGAGTCCGTGATAGTCCCGGGTTTATCTGCGAGCAGATCGCTGCTGGCATGAGCGGTTACGGGAGTGTTGGCAAAACTTTCCGTGACGGTAGGTTGACGAAAAGCAGACTCTCTAGTCTTTGGCCTGACAACTTGACCTGCATCTTTAGCAGGGGCCGCGCTTTCTGCTCCGTTTCTTTTCACCATTATTCTCTTCAGGCTTGACGCGTTTTTCTGTACCATGGCAGTAACCAGAGCCGAGCCAGTAATTTTCTGCTCTGTCCTTGTTTTCCCTTTTTCCTTTACAGCAGATTTCTGTCCTTTGGCATTATCTACATCCGATGTTTTCACTCCTTTCCCATCTTTGAGCTCGCGTCCACGCTGCACAGTAGATTTCTGTCCTTTGGCGTTTTCTGCATCCGATGTTTTCCCTCCTTTTCCATCCTTGAGCTCAAGCCCACGCTGTAAACGAGGTGGCATCCTGTGGCAAAGTTCTACTATCAGAATTAGAACTTCAGAAATAGCTTTTTTAAGGTGGGTAACGGTGCGTGGAATAAAGTTCCCTTGTTTCAGCCAGGGAGGGAAAATCACCGAGTTGCCAGACAGAGGCATTAAAAAAAACCAGCAATTCTTAGTCTATCCAGCCATTGATAGTTTCTGGCAGTGGAGAAGAGGAGAGTGCGACTCACTCACTGCACCCCACGGCGGCCATCTTGCCTCCCCCCCAGCTCTAAACAAAGAACTTTTGAAAGAGAAGAACGACAGAAGTGGTGGGACTTAATACCCTATTCTTCCAGACCAATGAGGAGAGAGACTTTCGCAGATTGTCAAGAGTAGGGATGGACTTCTACCTTTAGGGTATAACTATTAGTGATAGAGTCCATGTTTTTTTAGTCAGGTCAGCATGAGACTTCTGTATGAGACGTTCCTGTGAGCTGTTTCTTTGAGATTCTTTGGCTGATACTGTCTGTAAGCTGACTCCTTAACTTTGCTCCTCATACTTTTGTGAGAATTGCCCCAGCTTTCCCTTCCAGCCAGAAGGTTAGCATTTCCAGCTATTAGCACGCTGTCCTATAGTTTTTTAGGTACAAATGAAATTCTGTATTTGCATTGATCTTTGTCTCTTACACTATCCACTCAACTCATGCTCCTTGATTAAGATGTTATTGTGAATTACTGATTATGTGTTCTCCTGTGTGATGGTTCTAACTCGATACTGTACATTTGTCTGACCAATCCATATGTTTCCAAAGAAAATAGATAAAGGCAAAGCAATAGAGAACCTGAGTCTGCTGTTTTTGAATATTGTAAATAATGAGACATATATATAGTTGTAAATAATGTGGTTTGTATAAATATTTCCTTTGTTCTGGGCCTTATGAGGGGGATATTCATCTAAATCTTTTGCGAAATCCCTGTCAACTCTCCGATCTGTTGGAGGACCTGATGTTTCATATGGGGCAAAATTCAGTCATATAAATAGAGATTTTGTAACTGGTTTAGCTCTTGGTATAAATGTTATACACTCTGCTTTAGTTAGCCCAAACCCCTTTTCTGATGTGCCACGTGCTATCACTGTCAAGCACATCTGGTATTGCCTTTTTCGAAGGCCAAAACAGGAACTGATCATAAAAAGAGTTGATGCAGTATGATCACTATCAATTCTATCCACCACTACCATGTTATGCAAGCTAGACCAGAGGCATATGCCTAGTTGGATATTATCTACTTTCCAAGTGTGCTAACCTCTTTTAAATGTATGTCTTGCTTTCTGGTCTGAGTTAGATCACCCATTACAGGTGTGTAAACCATGGGTCAAGGTAAATGATGCTATCTGTAACAGCAACAGACCATGTGTTTCTTTTTAAAGCTGATTACAAATACGAAGGCCTTCTAACCCAAGCCAATGCAAAATAATGTTCTTTCCCCTTTCAGGTAACAAGCAACATCTTCAATGCTAACAATGTCATTTAGGAATTACGCTTTCCATTTAGCCCTGCTTTTTATTGGTTCATCTAAAGAAGGCTTGGAGGCCTGTGGTGAAGTCAAAGTGAGTTACAGGAAGGACCATTACATGTGTCGTCAAGTTCTGCAGTGATTATGCTCGCTTGATGTTCAAGAGAATTTTATTAGTAACATCACAGCATGAGGCAGCCTCACAGCCACACAGTGCTGCCTTCTGCTCTGCCGCATGGCTCCCTGTCCTCCTTTCAAAACATAGCATTCTATGTAAATACAATATGATTCCAGAATAGCCCAGTAACTAGTCTAAATGCAGACACATCCTTAGGTGGAAACAACACTGCAACTATATGCTATTGCACCTAAGTATACTGAAGTGGTAGCACCACCTGTAGTGGCAATTTAAATTTAGAGCCCATGATGAACTGTTTCATTGATGTAGTAGTATCAAAGATATAGGGCTTGAATCTTTTTTGTCAATGATTATGTGTGATTTGTGAATTTTTTTTATTTTTAAGGTTTGCCAGTGCTAGCAGATCCTCTGTCACACATTTCACTAGGAACCTATCCTAAGAGGCACGATGGGAAAACTGAAGGATGTGAAATGTAGAACTTAAGATATATGCTAATTACATTTTCAAAAATGGACAGGATATGTGAAATGTATTACCAGATGTTTTGAACTGCTTGCAACACCTGGAGTTTTCACCTGTTCGTTTTTAAGGAGATTGTGCTGAAACGCCCCACTTGCAACCACCGGCTCATATTAAGCACTGGGTGAAACATCCTAGTGTTATTTTCGATTGTTTGTAAAGATTGTCATTTTCAAAGCCAACCAAACACTCTAGTATAAACTAGGTAAGCTATAACACTGAACAGTGGCAGTGTCAATGTTGTGTATGTGAATTCAATTTTTCCAACAAATTAAGGCGTAATGCACAGAATCTTCATTCTGCTTTAGTCAAACAAACCAAATTAAGTGTAGAAAAATAAAACCTCAGTGGAAAACTTCAAAAGTGAACAAAACTACCTACACAATGCTGAATAAATATTGTGCCCGTTTTGAAAAAGTGATGCACGCAGTGTACGGGACTCAAAATAACGATCAAATGAGCAACATTAAGTCAAATAGCATTTGTAATTAAAAAAATATCGCAAGTAAACATGGGAAATATTTTAAGTGATAAATACACTCTCATAGAGGTGCAGCAATATATGAAAGCCATTAAGTTGGGTTCAATAGCATCTACAATATTCCAAAAATTAAGACTTTTCTTATAAAAAATGATTAACATTTAACCACGAAAGCAGACTAACATATTGATGTGCCATCACTCTTAGTTGAAGGTGTTGTGAATATCACTACACAAAACTATTCAAGTAAATGAAAAACACTAAAGTTGTCGACACGAATTTTACTTTCGATTATTAAATGTAGTGATATTTAACTGAATCGTTTTAACCAACAGAAACAGGTGTAATAACTTTTTATTCAGCAAGAGCGAGTTTTGAAACACGAACATACGTAGATAAAATATATCTCATGCCAACTGATAGTTATGGCCACATTGGTGAAACAAATGACAGAACATCTCCCAGAACAGGGACTGACCTTAGATTTCGGAGGTGCCCGGATGTACCATTTGCAGTCCACAGCTTCAGAGGCAGAAGCCTTCCCTTCCTTTACAATCTGGAGGGATTCAATTATTCCTTCCGGTCCTCCCATCTCAAACTCACAAACTGAGCACACGGGCCAAGGAAAAAAAGCAGAGAAGAAAAAAAGACAACTTGAATAACAACCACAATTTAGTTTATGCATCAAACATAACCTCAACGGTCAAGTTGTGATTGCTCAGCATACCAACCTGGCAATGGCTTCAGAACTCCCAGGTCCTTGAAATCCGGATCTTTAAAGGGAAGAACAAGTGGAAAAAGAAAGGAAGTAGACTTATTAAAATAAATTACCAACAAATGCACGAAAGAATAATTAATTCAGCAAAATGTTTTTAACACTAAAGATTTTTTGGGGAGTGGTTCTTCAAAATAACATGTTATCTTGCTCTTTTTCCAAATTATTATGAATAGAATATTTGTTAGATGTATCGTTCAGACTCGCAGATGCATGCAGTCAATTAAAATCCGAGTTGGAAACATTTTGTGCTGAGTTATTGGCAACAGTAAAAGGAATAGATTCCCAACACATTTTGCTCATTTACATGACTCAAAGATTAAGATGTGGGATGTTAGCCATTTTTATTGCAGAACAAAAGAAGGGCAATAAAATGGATAGCATTGTCAATTAACTGATATAAGTAAGAGTCTACAGCGTGTCCTGTAAATGTATAAATATCTGGGGGCTTATTTATGAGCTTTATGATGCAGCTCAGCAAGTTACCCTGTTGTGTGACAGGGAAATGGCAGGAATGCACAGTATTTAGTGGAATACTATGCATGCCTGTCCTTTCCCATGCGCTGGGGCACAATGAGATACATAGCGCCAATGCAGGCACCCTTGCACCATGCAGGCACACCTTCCTGCACAAAAACACTCCTGGGAGGCATACTCCACTTTCTATGTGTGCTACAGAGAGTAAGAAATGAGGAGAAATAGAAATATTTCTCCTCGTTACGCCTCCCCTAAGGGGGTGTAGGATTTTGACGCATCCTCAGGTTTACAAGTTCTTGTAAATCTCGGGATGCATCAAATTCCATGGAAGTTGCGTGGGAACACCCAAGCAACTCCATGGAACACCTTCACAGGGCAGGAAAACACAGCGATTTCAGCTGTGTTGCGTTGGCACTGATTTTTTAAGCGACTCAGAGCCACGCAGGGGGGCCTTGAATGGCTTCAAAAATCAGACTTATGGATTACGTCCATTTTGCTCAACATTGTGAGGTGCAAAATTGACGCAAACCATGTTACAAATAAGCCCCCTGGAGTACAAACTAACCATTTCCACAATCTAAACATCATCCTCTCAATAGTTTCACAACAGTCTCATTGTTGAAATGCCCCTACTGAATATTTGAAGTTAAAGTTATTCATAACTTCCAGCATTGTGGAGCAAGGATCGAAAACATCCTGCCAATGGCTGGCTGTTTGCAGATGGGCAATCAAGACTGAATGAAGACAAAATTATTGTGGTTTTTTTTAGTGACCCCAGCATAATCAGTGAGCTATCTGGCAAGATAGGCATGTTTATGACCCAAGAAACTCTATTAAAGAACTGATCCTAATAAGTGCGAAGGACAGGGCAAAATGACAACATGTGAACCTGATCTGAGTTTTTAAAGTGACATCAAGTGCACTGACCAGATATGCAGGCTTTAGGATTCCAATGAAGAATTGTTTCAATTGTATTTATTTATTCATATAGGTTTTATATAGCACCAGCTAGACCCGAAAGGTATCAGAGCGCTTACAGACTTGAGAGCAAGGCAGTTATCCAGTCACTGAGTATATGATGCGTGGCAATCTTAGGTTCAAGTACAAACAACAATGCATACACATGAGAACAAAGATATTAGTCAATGAGGATTGAATACAAAACAGAAAACACCCTATGTATACGGACAGAAGTTAGGCCCTAAGGCCAGTTACTGGTTGTAGACAAAACACATATTTTGAAGCCCAGAGAGAGAAAGACCTTCTAGGCAAAAGAGGCTGACAAAGAAAGCAGCCAACTGTTCAACGTTCAGCGATAGAGACTAATAGAGCCAAGTTCAGTAATTGCTCATGTTTTCCAATATTTGTAGAGGAGATGGTGTTTCAGGTCTCTTTCGATGCTACTGAAGGCGGGGTTGCATTGTACGTCCGTTGGGGAAGAGTTCCATATGCTGGGAGCGTTACCCGAGAAAGAGCGAGCCTGGGTTGATTTTTTTTTTTGTTTCGGAGGAACAATAAGAAGTGTGTTGGAGCTCCTCAGTGATCTGGTTCTTCCTGCTTTTGTGAGTTTGTTATCTAAATAGTCGGGAGTGTGTGAGTGGATGGCTTTGTGGGTGACATAGGCAGTCTTGTAATTGCATCTTCCTTCGATGGGAAGCCAGTTGAGGTACTTAAGTGCTGGGGTGATGTGTTCATACCGTATAATGTCTGTTGTGAGCCGGGCATCCATATTTAGTACTGATCTGAGAGGGAGCAAGGTGCGTTTTCGGGGTCCCTGTGAGTGTAGCATTTCCATAGTCAAGTTTAGAGAGGACCAGGGATTGAACGATCCATTTGAAATCCTCAGAGGGAATGAATGATTTGATTGTTTTGAGGTGTTTTAGTGTGTAAATTGCTCCTTTGGCTGAGATTTTGATGTGATCCTTCATTAACAATTTATTATTCAGGGTAAAGCCTAGGGATTTAGCTGAGTTGGAAAGAGTGAGAGAACAATTTAGAGCCACAAATCACTGATCCAGTCCTTGATTGGAAGGTGGTTACTTTTGGAGGAGAACATAAATATTTCAGTTTTGGTGGTGTTTAATTGTAGATGGTTGGACTTAAACTAAGATTGCATATTACTCAGTGTGACGTTGAGATGTAGGATGTCACTGGGTGATTTAATTTTGAAGTAGAGTTGGTTGTTGTCTGCATGGAGGTGAAATGTGATCCCTGCTTGCTTCAAAATGATAGTGAGGGGTCCCATGAAGAGATTGAAAAGTGAGGGGGAGAGGATTGAACCCTGGGGGACCCCACGAGTGACAGATGTGGGTTTAGAGAGACAAGACTTTCTTATAATTTGTTGTGATTGGTGTTGCAGGTGCCATTGAAACCGGATTGTATTTCAGTGATTCCAGTAAGGCTGGGTGATTCAAAGTGTCAAAGGCCGCTAATAAGTCAAGTAGGATAAGTATGCATGCATCAACTTCTTCTAGGGATCTATGGATGTCATCTGCGATATTAAGCATGGCGGTTTCTGTGCTACATCCTTTTCATATACCTGATTGGAGGGAGTCAAGTAGGTTGAAATCCTCTATATGCCAGTTGAGTTGTGGTAAGACACTTTTTTCCATAGTTTTGGCTAGGAACAGGAGGTTAATGATAGGTCCAAGGTTGTTGAGATCATTTGGGTCAGCCCTGGGATTTTTGGGAATGGGTGGGATTTGACCTAGTTGAAGGGAATCAGGTACACAACCCGAGACGAAAGAAGTATTGATGATTTTAGTCCAACACGTGGTGATGATGTGGTTTAGGTTATGTACTATTTTTGCAGGGAGTGGATCCTTTGTGTGATAATTGGGATTTAATTTTGCAATAATATTGAAAACTTCAAGTTCTGCCATGGGTTTTAAGACCGACCAATTGGCGTTGTTTTTCAATTTTATCTGGAGTAATGTAATATTTATGTATGGAGCAATAACGATGAAGTCTACTTTTGACCATGGTGGAAACTAGATATACCCATGTGAGTTTGTCCAGAAAAAGTTCCCGATTATTATGTGCCAAGCCATAAATCCCATTTCCTAACCAATTCTATAAAGTCATCTTCAAGAGTACATCTACAAAAATTGATAAAAAAATCTAATTCAAAATGATGGCTGTTGATTTAAAGTCAAGCAACTGATAGCATTAAGCAGGGGATCAAAGTCCAGATCGATGATTAGAAAGCATTCTCTGATTTGCAGATATTTGAAAAACTTCAACTGTGAAACATTAAATAATTTTTTTTATTGAAGTCCAAAATTACAATACATTAAATACTGTAAGCTTTTTTACAACATACATAAGACAGTAACCACTTCCAATCCTAATTGAAGTATGTAGCCCAAATTTTTTCAAACTTCCCGAGACCCCCCACACGTAATACATAGGTGCGTTCACTTCTTTTAACCGCTTTCATCTTATGGGCCCACTCATGGACAGAAGGAATCAAGTCAGTTTGCAACAAAAGTGATCTGGCTACTGCCATTGCAATGTATACCAATTTGACAAGTTTATCAGGAAGGAGAAGATCTGGATAAAAACCAATAATTATTAACAAATCATTCACTTCTAATCGAATACTGCATTCAGTTTCCAAGTGACAAAAAATATCTGCCCAGAACCTCTGAATCCTAGGACATTGCAACATAATATGTGACCGATTAGCACATTGCAACATAATATGTGACCGATTAGCTGTAGGATGATTAATACAGCGAAAACAGTGCGCTGATTGATTGATATACATTTTAGAAAGGGAGAGAGAGGTTCGGTAAATTTGCCATTTACTAAAAAACAACATCCTTCGCCAATTCGCACTTCTTAGCGTACTGAAATTAAGTTTATTAATAACTGACCACATATTTGCAGAAATTTCTAAATCGTCATGATTCATCAATGTTTTAATTGCCTTCTGTCCAAGATCCAGGCCCCTAACTAAAGCTAAAAGCTTTTTCCATGCCTAGGTTTTCTACCAGATGTATCCTGTAAAAGTTCAAGAACTAGCGGATGCTGTTCGTCAATTTGGGATATGTCTAATTTAGTAAGGAATTTATGGAAGATGTTATATGACCTCAAAAGAATAAAATCATTAACAATCAATTGCGACATTTCGGTCATAGTCAACCATCTTCCATTCCTCAGAAAATCTGAGGCTTTAAGAAAACCAGCCGAGGCCCATTGGGACATTAAACATTGAATTCATCTTGAGTCTCCAAAAAAGATTTCAATAAACCAAGAAGAAATGATTGCTGAATGAGGTATAAGTCAGAGTTAAGATAGGGAACTCCTTTGGAGGTACTATCAGGTAATTTGATATCAATGAATAACCATGGAGAGTTGGTGTCTTGTAGTGCTTAGAGATGTCGCGTCAGGTTAAGCAGAGATCTGTTAAACACATACATATAATTTGGTATTGATGTTGTATTAAATTAGCAAATCAATGTAAAAACAAGTGGTGGGGACACAGCCAGGAGAGGAAATTGGGGGAGTGAGAGGGGTCATACTTGGGCTGGGGTGGTACACATAAAGAAAGAGTCCAGAGGAGCTATACTATATTTTCAGTATTGAATTTCTACACCTGGTCGATTAAGGATTATTATCCTCAATGTTAAGAGTCTAACTGCGCACTTTAAGGGGAAACGTGAATTTGGAATTAAAATATTTAGAGTCAAACATTGTCTCCTTACTAGAAGCCAGAATTAAATCTAAAGAAAGCACATCATTAAACACCTTTGGATAAAATTTTCTTTTAGTACTTGTGGGAAATTAGGTGGTTGGTTGGGGGGGGGATGAAGCCTACTACAGCAGCAGCCACAATCATTGTTAGGGTAAATGACAAAAAGTCAATGTGCCTCAACTCGTGTTAGCTTGGCACAAAACCAGTCACGCATAACTTAGAGGCCATGTGTAAATTATTCATGCAGAACACAAACAGTAATAAGGTGAGAAGACAACACAGACGAAATCTCACATCAATTTGGAAAATATAGTAGAATGTCATACATTATTTGACACCAAAATGACAAAAATGTAATCAGTAGAATCTGAGATGTGCAATTTCAAAAATGTAATGTAAGTATAATGACGAAAAACACGAATTTCTACTCGTGGACATCTGGTTGTGTTAGACCAGGGTAAAGTCAAAAGTTTATGTGATGGAGTGTGGGTCGCATACAGGGACCAGGTTAGTGCTGCTGAAAGGTTACCTTCTCAAAATTCAGCACAAAGAGTCCATTTTACGGTGGAGGAGGCATTGAGGAGCATCTGTCAGGCATCACAGATGGTTGTTGCTGAAGCTTTGCGTTCACGGTCACCAAGGGCTGTCAATGCTGCTCCGTTACTATGCGGATAACATCGCTGGATTTCAGAGCGTCCGAGAACTTTGCCTTGGTGCACTAATACCTAGTGCCCGTTTTCTGCTGCCTTCGCGATTTTGTTGACCGCCCATATTATCCAAGTAAACTGTACCTGATTTATAGATATCTTCACATTATTATTTATGTACTTTCTGCTTATATACTTGAACGTTTTATAGTGTTCTCCAACCTGTAGGATCCCTGTTTTTATATTATGCTGGCTTATATGCTGGCCTTTTGACAGGACAATTGTGTTCACTATGGTGCTTTTTTGACATTTGTGGAGCATTTCCTGTTAAGACGGATCATTACTGTCACTTCTACCTCACCTCTTCTTTTTCGTACGAGGCTCTGTTGACATACTAGCTACTCCATAATTTGGGACTACTGATGTCATCCACTCGAATATCATCACTTGTGTCAAATTACTAGGACCAACAAATTTCTTTAGCCTTGAAAAAGTCATGGTACACATATGTACTGACAAAACGCGTGTTGGCTATTTCCTTTGATGATAACACAAAAATATTTTTTGTTCCATGAATAGAATCAAGAACGGATTCAAAAATGAACTTTGGTGTTGTTCCTCTGTCTCTTTAAATGAAGACTACAAATTGATCTGACGCTTTATCGTTATTGTTTTTCCGCTATACAAGACAGATTGCTTATGTTTATGATTAATATGTCATAATTCTTGCCATTTGAAATAGGATTGTGCACACTTGACCCATTCTGTTGTTTAGTGCTGCTGAAAGGTTACCTTCTCAAAATTCAGCACAAAGAGTCCATTTTGCGGTGGAGGAGGCATTGAGGAGCATCTGTCAGGCATCACAGATGGTTGTTGCTGAAGCTTTGCGTTCACTGTCACCAAGGGCTGTCGATGCTGTAACATGAAGTGCAGGTCTCACACTGCTGGTGGTCACTGGAATTCATTGTAGAATGAAGAATTAGATTCAAGGAGGTTTACAATGACCCGTGGTGCAAATAGTCCAAATCTTCAGGATTGCGCCTTATCTTCCCGGAGGAGTTCAACTGATGCCACACAAAACAGCCTATGATCTGGGAGGCACATTTCAGGGATCATCAACTCAATGACTGGCAGGGTCAATTGCAGATCCTGGCAGGTCTAGTACAGCAGGTCAGCTGGGCAGTTACAGGGAAGTCTCAGGAGCTTGTTACGTTCCTGTAGCTTTGAATAGGAGGTTAGTCAGCTGACCCTTGGTGTCACCTTAGGTACCCTAGGATGATGGGAGGAGGTCCACTCTTCCTTCTTAGACAGCAGGCTTTAGGCAGCTAGGCACTCCTCTGGCAGCAGGACAGTATTTCTTCTATAGTATCCACAGGTCCAGGAGTGTACAGAAGAGTTGGTCTGGGGGTCCAATATGTTACCTGGTGCCAGCTTTGAAGTTGGGACATTTCTAGACATCATAAGAAAATGCCAGCTTTATGATAGTGGTATTTTCAGAATAGTGACCTAAAATACAACTTTACCGTTAAATAGGGTTTTAAATTGCAACTCATTAAGGACCAAACTTGACTTTCCTGCCTATTCCCAATCAAAAGTTAGTATTTATTAAATTTAATATGGTAACCTAATGTTATCCTATGGTAGATGTAGGCCCTTGCAGTAGTGAAAAGCAAATGTAAGAGTTTTTTACTACCAGGATATGTAAAACTTGAATGCACATGTCCTACTATTTAAATACACAGTGCCCCACCCCATGGGCTGCTTAGGGCCTAGCATAGCGGTGACATATGTATTAAAGAAGGAAGGTTTAGGTCTGACAAAAGGTTTATCTTTCCAGGTCTGAATGGCAGTTTAAAACAGCACAGAAGTTTGAATGGCAGACCTGAGTCATGTTTAAAGACGTTCCCTAAGTTTGTGGCACAATTTGTGCTGCAGGCTCTAGAGTAGCATATTATTTACAGGCCCTGGATACATATAGTACCACTTTACTAGTGACTAATAAGTTATTTATATGTGCCAATTTGATGTAATTTAATTTTACAATGTTTAGAGGAGACAGCATAAGCACTTTAACATTGGTTTGCAGTTGTAAAGTGCACAGAGTCCTAAGGCCAACACAAGCTAAATCAGCAAAACAGGAGGAGTGTAGGCAAACTGTTTGGGGGAAAACCAAGCCAGTGATGTCAGGTCTAACACTACTGTTCAAATCACCTCTGATAAGCATGTTACAATTCTCTAGTTTGATAATACACTTCAAATAATTTCAAGTAAGTTTGACCCAGGTGGTCTCAGGATAATCCTTAAGATAAGAGCTGGTCCTTCAGGTATTAATTTGTGCTCAAAATATAGCCCGAGTTCTGATTGACCATAAAGTTACCACAATTTGTCACCTATGCTCCTTCCTTGTCTGGACTATCACTTATAGGGTTCTCACTTGCATTATTCGTCTTATGTTAGACAATACTAACACAGAATGTTGATCTAGGATGTAAGCTACAGAATGGAGCATACAATTTAAATACCATTACAATATGAACACCTCTTAAATCAAAGTAGCTGCTAAAAAGGAATTTGTATACACTGGACAAGTTTGTCACTACTTGGGCCTGGCTAGCTGTGCAGCTTTCATTGTTCAGCAAGCAGTAGCAGCAAACTTTGGGAATTTGGTAGGTCATTAGTACATTCATTGAAGGTACTACTTTATCCTATTAAAGTACCACTCTCTATTGACTTGGGATTCTAGTGTCATTCGCAATACTGCCCCCATGGAATATTTAAATGCTTTCAACTTTTAGTGGATCCATATATCACTGGCTCAGAAGACTTTGTCTAACATCATTGACTGTAATTTTTATTTGGTGTCTTACCAATGTTCTGTGATTCATTGAAAGCCTGCAAAGAGGGCTGCTCTCATATTCTTCATCTCCTACTTTTCTGGTTTATAAGAACAACCAGTTACAGCACCATAGCTTGTCTGATTTTTCCTCTGTTTGAGCAAATATTACTTCTTTCCACATGAACGTTATGTCACACAAATCAAATTCTCGAGTATTAATCAGTTTGAGCATGGAGATCAAATCAGAGCCATTTTGGCAACTTTAGCACAAGATGAAAATTCATACAATCAAATTTAGGACATTGTTCAGTTAGCCCACCCATCTCAATCTACTGCACCTTATATCACCCCTGCTTTCACAGAGTACTATGTGAAGCATTATTAGTTGTAAGTCTCACTGTACTGCAACACAGCATTTTCTGAAGCAAATTTGTTTTCCCAAACTGAATTATCTTCAGATTGAAAAACTGATTACTCTATCACAAACGCTAACATTTCTTTAGCAATCCAAGCTGCTCCATCAGTCAAGGTGGCAAACACTGATGCATGTCTCATCGAGCTATCACAAAATCTCTAGAATATGTTTTCTATCCTTCAGGGAATAATAAAGACAATTGTGGATTGAACTCCAATTCCACTACCTTGCCACGTGGCAAGAATTACGGTCTTTTACCAACAACTACAACAACAAAAAATGCTAAAACACCATCGAGCTTATGCTCAAAAAGACTGATTTTTCTACTTTTTGCGACTGTAAAATCTGGGCTTGAGTAATTGACAATTTCCTTTACTAAATTACCTCCTATTTGGTTTCTTCTTGCTAACATGGCTTTATCCCAGACTGTGACACAAGTCACAAAAACTATGCTATTGTATTGAGCAACCAGGCTGAACAATGGCATCATCTTTAGGCCTTTATAGCACTCAACATTGAAAAGGCATTTGATCAGATGGAGAGGCAATTACTTTGCTCCATGATACAATAATTTCGGTTCGCCAAGCAATTTGTAGGCTGGAGCCAGCCCCTCAACCAGCTTCCCTGTGGCACTTCAATGATAATGGCCATTCTTCACCCCCATTTGATATTACAAGAGATACTCAACAAGGCTATCCATTTCCTCAATTTGTACATGGAGAGAAGATATTTTACAATAAAAACATTGTTTTCCTTTCAATTCTCTCTCTTTGAAAAAGGCAAACATTATCTGAAATAAAATGAAAGATTTTTTTCAGAAAATAATATTGAAGGGCTGCTGGAATCTGAAATATTATTACTCGAGAAATTCACTGTATGTGTTTAAGGGAGATGGGATTCGGTGGGCAGAGGAGTGGGGGCAGGTGTGACCGCTGCATACTTGAGCTGTCGGCGCAAGTGCAGTTTAGAAATCAAAAACATCTCACCTCACTAATGCTGTTGTGTGGTGAGTGCTTTCCCTCCTGCTGTGCCTGCGGTGCTAACGCCACTTCTACGTCTAAAATTGTGGGGCATATTACCAACGATTAGCGATATTTATCGCTAACGAGGCTTAGCAACTAATTTTTTAACGCTAAGTAACGCCGGAAATTGCCGCAGAGATAACTTGCTATTAGCAAGGTTTATCTCAGAAGTGATAAAAATCCTTGCGCTAACTGCCAAATGAAAGATTATCGCTGGAAAACCAACGATAATCTCTCGAAGTTTGGCGTTAGCTTGATGATAGGGGCTCACAAACTTAGCCATGATATCCACCTTCCATAGGATATCATGGCTAAGTCAGGGAAATCGATTTTGGAAAAGGGGGGTGGTGATGGACAGAGTTTCTGAATGATGCAGAATACGCTTACCAAGTCAATAGATCATGGTTTTAATCCATCACCGTTTTTTAGCTCACTGCACCGTCCCAGCTCAGAACCTGGCTACATGCAAATTAGTCTGTTCCTGTCCCAGTGCATGATGGGAACAGGGCAAACCAAACTACCAAGCCAATTCTTATACTGGGAAATACCAGGTGTAAAAAAAGCAGCGCTAACTGCTTTTTTTATCACTAACAGGGTTAACGAAATCCTTGATAATAGGAGAAATGTCGCTTAACAACATTTCTCCTATTATTTTTCTCTGGAACGCCCCCTTTGCATCTCATTAGAGATGCAAGGGGAAGCGTAGAGAAAAAGGGTGCTAACATGCGAATTTGCGTGTTAGCACCCTGTTGCTGATAGGGAGATAATTTTATCTCCGCTTTCTTGGCTTTTAAAGCAAAAAAAGCGGAGATAAATCCCTTGATAATATGCCCCTGTGAGTTTTACTGTACTGGGTCCACGATTAAACCATCTGTTATTTTACCATTTCTTCTCAGTACCATACAATTAATAGTAAAACACAATGAATGGTGAAGTACTGTTTGGGACCGAATATTCCAGACATACAAGTACACAGACTCTCCCATTCAATGTGATGTTAACGCATACATTTACCGCATGTTTTGAGCAGGTGTTAAATGTATGCTGCTTTCAGCAGGTGGTAAATGTATGCAGGGAATGTTCACAAAGTAAGGGTGAGGGAGGAAGGTGTAGGCAGTAGGGAAAGGAAGCAAACGTTTCCCAGCATGGGAAAGTATTGTATGCTTCGACTGCGGCCAAAGTATCATGCAGTACTTCCAGGTAGTTTTACTGGCTGGAAAAATCAGGTCAGGTATTCTTCCACACCAGACAGAATGGTGTGTTGGAAAACATACCCAGCAGTAATCGGATTGAACAAAATAAACGCATAAAATCATACAGTAATTGGGTTCCTCCTGATTTGCAACCAGCCATGTGTGAGGGAAGAAATCAGGAACTGCTGCTAAATTAATAATCTTTTTGGGAATGAGTGAATGTGCTCTGCTGCTGTCATTGCGGCACCTCTTCTATATGTGAGGGGCAAAACCACAACTGCTGCAGTCTACCCTGCAACTAACTTTTCCATGTATGTGAAGGAAACTTGGATTTTCATAGGACGTGACCTTAAAGAATTAAAGATGTCCGAGGGATCGGACATCCCAGCAAGAGAGAGAAGGTTTAAAATGACCAATGCAGGCTGTTTCATAGTGCAATAAATGGAGTAAAAGGGGTAACCTTGGTGCTGTCAATGAGTTGTTGGAATTTTTGAGATTTATTCCATTGCACCTGTCAGTAGAGTGTGGGACTACTGATGTTAGGTACTGTCGAACTTAATAATTGATGCTTCCCCTTCTTTTTCATGCTTCATTGATGGGGTCTGTGTAATATATGGGCTTGGCTGATGTGATGAGTTGTATGTATGTTAAACTGAAATATTTCAGCAGTGTTAGGTTGGCATTATTCCATTTCCTTTGCTGTTTTCAAATGACGATCTTATTGGTTTTCAGGTACATACATTTTAATAGGAATGTGTTGATGTCATTAGGAAGGGAATTGGAGTCGGATGGTGCGGTGATAGTGAAAGAGCAATAGTGAAGTTTGTGCTGTCGTTTTTCAATAGAGAACTCCTTGAAGGAACAGAAGGGTTGTTGTTCTCAATTTGGTTGAACTATGTGTATTGATTGGAAATTAAGCAGAGTTAAGGAGATTGCAAGATGGATGGTCCAGAAGCATGGGTGAATTGTAGTAGATGGTCGGTGAGGTTGAGAAAACTGAACAGAGATGGCTCCTTTAGAGTAGGTTTGTTCAGTGATATGCTGTAACATTCTAATCATGCTGATAAAGGTGAGGAGGGTGTCTCTTGCTTTCTTAGTTAGCAGTTAGCAGAGCAGGTTGAAGTTGCCATGAGAGTTTTCTGTTTGTAGAGTGGATGAGGTGGTGAGGAGGTCTGAGTTTTCATTTATGAAATCCTTGATTGGTCTACTAGGCCTGCAAATAAGATAGACCTTGGCTGGTTGGGTACCAGAGAATGGAAAGTGTCCCTGAGGAGCTCAATGGTGCGTGTTTGCTTGGGTTCAAAGACAGGAGATCTCATGGAAGATGGCGACCCTCCTGTCTTATGTATACCATGTGCATGATAAATGCTGAAACCTGTGCAAGGATGTTGTGGCAAACCATGCTTCTGTGATGCAGTGAATGTTACGTTTTTGATATCTGAAGAGTTCTATTATGTTTGGGTGTAGACTGCTTCAGTACGTACTATTGTACGTACACAAGTTGGAAGGCTTGGCCTTTAAGTCTTTCCTTGGCAGGGCACGTGCAGTGTACCAAATGAAAAACTACATTGTTAGCCATCTTCTTGCCATTATATATTTTCTTTTTCAAGCTTGAACGAGAGCCGAAGGCCAGTCCTGTGGGCGATGCCCTGTATGTGATTTGACATGCCTTCACAATTTTTTAATGAATGTGGTTGGATGGCCAAAAAGTCACAATTGCTTTTCCCAGTTGCATGGATGGTTACTAGGGCAATACAATTATGGTTAAGCATTCCTGAGCATGACTGTGCATGGCTTTGTAGACGACGCACAAAATGTGCAAATGTAGGTCTTTTTGTGTAATGTGGAAAAATATGTGTAAATAGCTGTACTAAAGGTCAGGTGTGAGCGCTGCAGGGACTCGCTTGTCCAGGAGTCCCTGCATGACCCGAGTCAGCTGGTCTGCTCACCCTGAGAGCCCCGCCCCGAGGCCGTCACATCCTCTATTTAATCAACTTACTTTACCGCTGCGCGGGACGCCCCTCAGAGGCCAGAGGAGGCTGGGCTGGGCCAATACTTTAACAACTTTCCAAATGATTATTTGTTGTATTGTTTCCTAGTGTACTATGGCCTCGAACCCTGGATAACATGTACCTGTGAAGCCAGTAGGAGTTAGTAAAGGTATACTAGATAGCTACTTCACTAAGGTTACCCCAGATATAGAAAGGGGGAGCGTACTGGCTGAACGCCGTGCTGAGCGGCGTCGCTCTGTTGAGGGTATGAAAAACAAACCTCCCTTGGACCTTTTGAAACAAACTACCCCACTTGATCTAAGCTCCCAAATTGGAATTGATGATTCTCTTTCAACAGATAGTGTTCCTATGCTCTTGCGGGATATATCTCCTCTACTTGATATGTCCAATGACCTGCACACGAATGTCATATCTGTTCCTAGTAGTAGGTCTACCAAGGGAGCAGACGTGACAGTCGAGCCACCTTTACTAGTAGTTGGGACTGCTAAGAAGAAGACCAAGAAACCAGTGATGCCTAAAGCTCTTGGTCCACCACCAAGTAAAAGAAGAAAGAGGGGTGGTGATCCGCAACAAAGTAAGATTAGCCATTCTGACTTTGGTAAAACCTCAAAGGCTATTGTAACAACTGTGCCAACTTTAACGGCCCCTATGGCAACTGTACCAACTCCAAATGTACCTGTATCAACTGTACTAACCCTATCAGGTCTAATCACCCCTCTACATTGCTCGCCAAAGGAAGCACTGCCTGTTGCTCCTTTGGAAAGTCTGGAACATGTAATTAGGTCATTCATTTTACCTATAATAGAGAGGTTGAAGAGGTTTGAGCAACGGTTGGGGAACCTGGAGCTGGCTATTAGTAACAATGCTGGGTCAATTAAGAACCTAGCGAAGCCGGCACCGCCCCCATAGCAACAGTGTCACCTCCCACTCCTGTTGCCCATAAAGGTGTAAACAAAACCAATAAGCCTATAAACTCTAAACAACATAGGGCAATACCACCCAAATTAGCTCAACAATCGGCATTGCCTGTTGTCAGCGACGTTCAAAAGGTTGACAAAAAATCTTATACAGGATATATGCGAGACGAGAGGGGAAGTACTAGCCCCGTTAGGGCAGTGAAGCATAGGGGGCGTCAAGTTGAATTACCTCCAGAAGCGGTTCCTTTTGTGGTTGTTCTTACGGGAGTTCCCACATTAGCGGAAGGCAAGAGGGAAGGGTTTTCCCAGTTAAAAAATAAAACCATGCACTGGCTTAGACAAAACCGACCACTGCCTTATAATATTAATGGTGAGATCCTGCATGTCCGGCGACTTCAATGGTTGGGAAGCAGAGCAAAAGATATAAAGGGGGACTTAATTGTTATTAACTTCAGAGATCCTGGAGCTGTTAGATATATTCTAAATTGGTCTCCAGGGAATGCCCGTAACTCCATTGTCCCCTGTGAATTTACCTATTTTTTTTATCCAAGACCTCTAGTGACCCCTATAACATACCCCGAGGCCTTATCTTGCCTGCAGACTAACCCCCTATACCTTTTAGTAATCGGTATATGATGGATGCATGCATATGAATTTTGAAAACTGGGCTGGGTGGGACACTGTACCATTTAGGAGTTATAGAAATAGAAGTAGGAGGATGGACCACTTGCTACCGTTCACCCTGCTGGAAGTTGCAAATAGATTCGAAGCCTTTTCGGGCTTTGATGACTGCGATTGGCAGACGGGGCCCACTACTAATAGGCTACCTACTACTGACAACCTAATTGTAAATGCAAAATTAAGCCCCCTAGTAAAAACCTTGGTAATAGAACAAATCACTCAGCCTGCAATTGTCTCTTCTCCTGATGATCGATATCCATCGAACTGTGAGCCTGAGCAAGTGGCAGAAGCTAGTCCTCTTGCTACTAATGATTTCCCTGGTCCCTTGGATTGTGAACAAATCAAGCAAGATCTGGTTGTTGCCCAAGTGAAAATCTTATCCTGGAATGTGGCGGGACTTAAGAGTAAATTGCCCATTCCAGACTGGGGCTCCTTTATGGCTACGCATGACATTTGTATGCTGCAAGAAACTTGGGCGTTAAAAGAAAGTATAGCCCAGGGCTTTGCAACATACGATATCCTGGCAAGCATGGGTGATAGGGGCAGGCCTTCGGGTGGGTTGTCTATATGGGTTGGCACGCACCTGGGAGTGAAGGCAACACCAATCTCAACTAACTCATTGGATGTCCAGTGTGTTCTGCCGATCTTGCCTAATGGGCCAAACATTGCTTTGATCAACGTATATTCAAGGCCAGTTAGGCGGGGTCTTCAGTCAGAGGCTATCGAAACTTTGTTAACTCTTATATAGTCGATTGAATCCTCCACTGTATTAATTTTGGGTGGAGAATTGTCACTTTGAGCCTCTTATGGACCCAAATTTTGGTGATCCAGATGATGTGGATTTGCTTTGGGCTATCCCAAAGCCATTGACTCCTCTGGTCAAGGTATGGACCCCTCTTGCTTTGCAATTACAGTCATTTGCGCTAGCCACATCACTTCGAGCATGCAATGGGAGGGTGGAGCCTGATAGACCAGGGAGAGCCACGTTTAATCGATTAAATCAGACCTCAGTAATCGATTATATTTTTATTGAGGCTAGGCATTGGGACAGACTGCATGAATTCAGGGTCATTGAAAGGTTTGACAGCGACCACAATGCCCTCGTTTTGTCCCTTAAACCGGGGAGCTTTGGGTTGAAAGGCTCAACTCCGGCTGAGCACTGTGCCGCTGTGCCATTAATAATAACAAACTGTAGGTGAAGGGTTAAATGGCCAGACCTTGATGCGTCCACTAGTAAACTCGCCGAATTATATGAGACCATTATTCCGTTCATCAAAGAGATGGGGAAATTCGGCCATTTGGGCAGGGCAACTGAAATACATAATCAATTGGTTGCCATATTAAAAGATATTTTGTACCCTGTGAAAAGGGCAAACCCCCCCCCCGGACCATGATCCTTCGATGGTTTAATACCTCCTGTCGGAAGGCCAAAAAGGCCTTGCTTACAGCACTAAAAATCAATGATAGTGAGGCCATCAGGGTGCATCGCACTATATATAAAAAGGCAATTTGTGATGCTAAGAAGGAATGGGAAGTTACATTGTGGGAGGAGTTGAGATCTGCACTTAGGTGTAAGGATTCCAAACTATTTTGGTCCATTGTTGCAACTGGATTTAGTGGGCATATCCAGGCGCCTGCTCCCAATATTGCCCCTTCAATCTGGGAAAGCCACTTTGGTGTTCTATATTGTACCCTGGAGTTTGATGCCTCGCCTCTTAGAACTCTTGAACCCCAGCA
This sequence comes from Lissotriton helveticus, assembly GCF_964261635.1. Classification (NCBI taxonomy): domain Eukaryota; kingdom Metazoa; phylum Chordata; class Amphibia; order Caudata; family Salamandridae; genus Lissotriton; species Lissotriton helveticus. The sequence continues at coordinate 898,855,827 of NC_136063.1, read as the reverse complement.
ACTCCAAGGTGTCAATGGGGCTGAGGAGCGTGGATGGTTGATTGTAGTCCCTACACTCCTCGCTCCAGTTGAATCTTTCACTTTGATTGAGGTCAAAACAGCCATAGGTAAATTGCTCCCTAACAAGGCTCCGGGAATGGATAAATTGCCGGGGGATTTATTTAGGGCACAACCTAAAATCTGGGCCCCCTATTTGGTCGCGCTATTTAATGGCATTCTGCAGGGAGACGACCTGCCTCCTACTTGGCTAGGAGCAGAAATTGTCCCTATCCTAAAAAAGGGCTGCCCGTTAACCCCCTCCAATTATAGACCCATCAGCTTAATTGATACATCACAAAAGCTGATGGGGAGGGTTATCCTTGATAGGATTCTCGGGTGGATCGAAGAGAATGGGATCCTTTCTATACTCCAGGCAGGCTTTAGGTCCGGCACATCTACCTTAGATCAGATATTTCGCCTGCAGGTCCTGTACTGGAAAACAGCAATGGTAGAGGGTGGCAGTCTCTACCTTGTGTTTGTGGACCTGCGGGCGGCATTTGATCTGGTTCCGCGTGAAAAATTGTGGAAGGTGCTAGCAGACTTGGGACTCCCGCCATACTTATTGATCATTTTATCTAGGCTCCACGTAAATAACTTTGCCCCGGTCAGGTGTGGTAGGCATGGCGAACTCACAGACCAATTTCCTGTCCAAAAAGGAGTTTGTCAAGGGTGCGTGCTGGCACCCACACTATTCAGCCTCTACATAAATGGCCTTGTGGAACATTTGAATTGTGTGGTAAACAATGATGCCCCTAAATTGGCTACGGGTAGAGTGCCCGCTCTGATGTTCGCAGACGACACTCTGTTGTTGTCTAGAACATCATCGGGCATTCAAAAAATACTTGATGGATTTGTGGAGTTCTGTGAGCTTCGGGGATTGGAAATCAATCTGGGAAAAACTAAGTTCATGATTTTTAACCCCCCTAAGCGGGTACGCCCAAATCCGGTTTTACATGGTACCCCCCTTGAAAGGGTTAAAACATTTGTTTATCTGGGTGTTACCCTAACTGAGAATTTTGATTGGAACACCCAGATTGCTAAGTCCACACTTAAGCTATCTCAGCTTGCTGGGGGTATAAGTAAAGTTTTTAGGGAGTCAACTTTAAGGCCGGTGTCCCCAGCCCTGGAAATATATTGCCCCCAGGCTAGAATGGCAGCAACTTATGGGGCTGAACTTTGGGGACACAAGCTGATAACGAACCTCAAAAAGGTAGAGCAGTCTTTTGTGAGAAACTTAGTTGGGTTACCGTCTAGCACGTCTTTGATCCTCTTAGACTTGATCTTGGCATGGTCCCAATAGACGAGATTATAAGTGCAAGGCCAATCATGTACTGGAAGAGGTTGTGGTCAGTCCCCGAACTGGCCGCTTATAGAGCAGAATTCTCTGAGATTTGACCTCTCCTTATACACAAAAAGATCCCTTGGCTCCAGCACATTCGTGCTGTTAGTACCTGGTTAGGCCTTTTTGAACTGTGGGAAACCCCTGAGACTTATTGCCTAGGGATATCAAAGAATGAAGTTCTTTCTCATATACGTATGCAGAACGTTCAGATGCTATCGAGCTCCGCAACATTGGGTAGGTTGACATCTGAGTTTCTCCTAGACAAATCTGAACCCAAAATTGAGGAATTCCTGGATTCAATTGAACCCCTGCTTGCTCGAAAGCTATATCTCCAGCTAAGATATGACACTCTACCTATTAGGTCTTTTACATCTAAATGGCTAAAAACTAATAATGCCCTGCATGTAATTAAAAAATGAGAATGTAATTCATGTATTGTTTTTCTGCATTGCGTATTCTGCAATTAGAAAATGTTGGTTGATTCCTATTTGCAAGAATTTGGGATTTCTGCATTTCACACAGGCCTGCAGGATTCTGACCTATGATACCCATCCTCCCATTGTGTTTGCGGTTTCACGTTATTTATTCAGCATGTGGCGTAGGAGACAAACCTTTTTAACTTAATTGTTGTACCTATTGCTTTTATTCTTGCATCTTGATAACTTGTAGTTTAATTCTCTTTTAACATTTTATGACTATTTGTTGTTTTATTGTTCGTGCTGATGTATTTTATGTGCACTTTTATGGTCATTTGACGGAAATAAAGTTATCAATGAGCAATGAACTTACAGTTTACCTTTAATGAAAAGTGACGAGTATGTGCAATTGTATGGGATATTTACATTGTTTAACAGATACTTCCTCTACTTTAATCTTGGCCAAAACTGCAAAGTGAGCAGTGTTTTTTCAGCTTACAAGCACTGATTGAGACAAATACTGGATCTAACGCTGAAATGCAAGGTCACAAGGTGATGAAAGATGTAATAGCTTTCATACCTAAACATGCCGAAACAAAGCAAATAGGTCTTGTCTCTAATAGGTGAGAACTACTTGTTTTGCCGATGCTTATTGGCAATGGCAGTACCGGGATTCATGTTTTATTTTTTATCTAACTTACTAAAATATCTGCCAGGCATTTTTACAAGGTAAAGTGCAAAAATGAAATGGCTGCTGGTGTGTCTTGATGCATGCTAATCTTGCACGCACATAGCAGCCATGATGGAAAGGTTTTTCTTTTAAGACAAAAAAAAATCCATTCCAAGATGGCTGCTGTATGCAAGCAAGTATCGTGATGAACTGACAGCGTTTTTACTTTACAGTTCCAACATGGCTTATGGTCAGTAAAGTAAAGGTAAAGTAAAAATAAAAAAGAAAGTGTGCAAAGGCGCATAAAGAAAAGCAAGTTTCGCATTAGCACTGTGTAGCTTCCAGTAAAAGGAAACTTGGTCGCATCACAGTAGGGGCCTGTGAGTTCCAGGGAGGAACAGATGATAGTGGGCACATGGGGGGTAGATGGAGCATGTAGGCTCTCATGAAACAGACGAGAGGGGGAGGGTTAAGCAGAAAAAGCAACTGTGGGACGGGCTGGTAAGGAAAACAATCAGACGAGGAACAGAGCAAGGAAAGTACACATGCTCCCAGAGAAGGCTGAAAGGAAAAAAAGAGTAGGCAGTGGAAGGATACACCACATCCAATTAGATGCAATGTGAAGAAGCATAAGAATATGGAGAAAAGCCATAAGTAAGTAACAGATATTTGAGATAAAATTGGGCAAGGGGCTGCCCCAAAGCCCACATTTTATATCATAAAGTACAAAACAGCTGATACCTAACAAAAGGGGCATGGTCATTTTTTTTTTTTTTTTAAAAGAGCATTATTCCTATTGGTCTGAAAAATGCACATTAATATTTGCTGGTAACCTATACGGGCATCAGCTTCAAAGAGATGAAAGGGACATTTTAGAAGGAATCTAACAACACTTAGTGTAGATAATATGCATGTTCATGAAGAGGGGGGGCATGTCCAAGCACCTAAAATGGCACTCGTGTTCTGAGGACACTCTGCTCCGTATCCCCTGTTTATCATGGCAATCCACCAGAGCAGCAACAGGATATTTGCCCTACTGGCGAGGAGTCCACTAAGGAGCACACACTGACCTGGCAGGGGTCTCTTAAATCCCGAATCGTGAGCGAAACAGACCCTCTACCATCCAGGCCCTTGTGGTACGTGAAGAGCTTGCATGGGCCCGAGAGGAGAGGTGACATCCTGAGGGGCATGCATTCACTGACACAGAGACGTATCAGGTGAGCCTGTGGCAGTGCTGTTCAGCTGAGGTGGGGGGGGGGGGGTCCTGGGGTTATTTGGGCCTAGGCCCCTCCAAAGTACAGAGCAGAGTAGTGGTGTGTCACTACCTGGGCGCCGCAGAGCGACGATCAGTGCGGGGGCTAGATCGGGCCTATGCTGATCCTGACTCCGTCACAGGGGTTGTTGCCTGAGGGCGGGGGGACTGGCTGAGATAGGAGGATTATGGGGTCGTTCGGGCCTAGCTCCTCCCTCACAGGACCTCCCCTGCTTCGGCCTGGCGGGGCTGCGGCAGTGCTAACAACCTGCTAGAGTGGTCCCTACCCCACCAGCTTGTCATTAAATAGACATGTGCTTGGCTCATCTGGGTGATCTCTGGGATAGGGCGTAGCCCTAAGAAGCTGGGAAGAGTAGTGGAGGCACTGTGCAGTTCGCAGATGAGAGACGTTCACAACTCGCCCCCCATGCAGAGACCTCAGCAAATCGTCATGGGGCGCCTACGTTCTGATACGCACCAGAATGTCCCTCCCCGAGGCCGGTCCGAGGGAACAACCAAGGCTTCAGGACAACTAGTTGGGGGCAGACCAACCAAACATACTACCCAAATTGGATTCGGTACTGGCGGCCGTGGAAAGGATCGACACCACACTGAAAAAAACGAGCACCTCCCTGGAGGGCAGGATGAACACCATAACCTCTGATTACATGCTTCTCCGTGCTGATCAGCACAAGCTATCTGACCAGGTCCACGACACGGAGGCACTGACCTCCAGCCCGATGCCTTAACTGCGCATCCACACTACAGGACTTGATGGATCGAGTGTGCACCCTAGAGTAGGCGGTAGATGATGCTGAAGGGAGGTCGCACCGCAACAATGTGCGGGTGATTGGAGTTCCGGAGGGGGTGGAGGACCAGGATCCAGAGGGCTACACGGAAGCCTGGATGAGAGAACTGCTTCCCCCGGGGTCACTTTCACCGCAGTTTGTAGTGAAACGATCCCATAGAGTTCCGACTTGTAAACCCCCTCCGGGGCACACCCTCGTCCCTTCTTGTTCTGTTTAATGAACTTTAGGGATGGAGATGTCATACTGCGGGAAATAGGCATGCACCCCGGCCCTAAAGTGCAAAATGTCACTGTTTCCTTCTTCCCAGACTACACGGCTCACATTCAAAGAAGGAGAGCCACCTTCGGTGCAGTCAAGAAACAACTCAGAGAACTGGAACTCTGATACTTCCTACTCTTTTCTGCCCACCTTTGAGTTATCAGAGATGGTAACACTGATACTTCGATCCCCCTTCGGAGGCCTGGGACTGGCTCGAAGAAAATGTGTTGACAATGGCCCCTAGTCCCTCTGAAGACTTCCAAGCACACGTGAGAACCCGTTGTGGCTGTTTCAGGAGGAAAGGCAGGGATATGCGGTCGCCCATTGTGGCCCCGAGTTAAGAACAGATCAGATAGGAACGTCAATTGGCATTGCAGGTCACTGCGGCCCTTCAACCTGCCAGATCACCTTTACCCACAGGTTCTGTTGGATCTCTGTCAAAGTCCAGAGATGGCGCCTCCACTTTAGAATGGTCAAATGACATGGGCTTGCCTTGGCCTCCGGATGTCACTCCCAAGAACTCAGACGACATTATCTGAGAACATGTTGACTACAGATCCAATTGCTTCATATTCACATGTGACAGAGATCCAGGGTTCTAGATTACACATAAATCCCCACCTATCCACGATGTACTCCTGAGAGTTTTCACGCATCTATCTCCTACTGGAGAGAGGTGAATAAGGGGGATGGAATTTGTAACCATTTTGTCTCTTCACTTTTCTTTGTTAAATTGGTGCTCCCCCCGAAGTCAAACAACAACGTTAGACTAGTTGCCATAATAATAAGACTTAAATGTTTGGGTCGACCTCGATGTTGGGGGTCCACACTTATAATGTTTCAGGAAGTTCGGATGCTACATATTATTACTTCCTTTTACAAGAGTCGCCTTGCTCAGAGACCTGCTGCCGCCGCCGCATATACCCTTCCTGGGGCTGTTCACCTCACAAAGGAAAAGACAACATGTGAGTGAGACCTGATAGCCTTATATCGTCACAATGACTAATCTCAACATTGTAACTTGGAACGTTAGGGGCATACATACACACACCAGGAGGTACTCCATATATGCTTACCTGCAACGCAAAGCAACCAGGATCACGCTATTGCAGGAGATGCATCTGATGAACCATGAGGCTGTCCAGCTGCGCCGTCACCGGCGGGGTCAGATTTATAGCACTAACTACTCAGCCATGGCTAGAGGAGTGGTTATATGGGTCAAAACAGAGGTTCCCTGTGAAGAGGAGGAGTTGCTGGTTGACCCAGCTGGGCGATATGTGCTGGTTAGGGGTAGACCAAATGGCCAGTCTGTCTTTCTGGGCTCTATCTATACCCCCAATACTGAGCAGTGCGCCTTCCTAAACAGTCTATTGGAGGTGTTGCTCCGGTGGAAGGATGTCCTGTGGCTACTGGGTGGAAATTTTAATGCCATTAAAGATGTTTCTCTTGATTGCTTCTTCCCTCCTCTAAATCGCACTACAGCTTCCTCAAACACACAATTTCTATATACCTGGCTGGGCCATTGGTTACTTACCGACGTCTGGCGAGAACGTCATCGGTATTCTAGAATTTATTCCTTCAACTCCCCGGTTTATGACTTACATGTGCACCTAGATCGCATGTTAACATCCGCTGCCCTACTCTCTCTGATACAGTATACAGATTAACTGGGTTGTACGCATTCAGACGATAATCTGCAAATAATGCATTTGACCTGGGAGGTGGGACCACCTCCGATCCCGGTCTGGCGGTTGCAGACAGCAGCCCTGGAGGACCCGGTGTTTCGAAGCTCAATGGAGGCTGCTGTGGGCAGTTATTTAGAGTTCAACACAGATTCTACAGAATCAACCTTGACAGAGTGGGAGGCTTTTAAAGTACTGGTTAGAGGGCACTGTCTGGGGAAGTGATGGAGTATTCGTAAACAGCTGGACACGTCATTGTCTGCCATTGAGAGACAATTGCTCCAGCACGAATCGTGGATTGTTACTCGATCAGACCAACGAAGGTGGCTAGATGATGCCCATGCAGAAAGAAGGGCACTATTAGAGAGACTGCGGTGCCATCATTATTTTGTGCATTCCGCCCGTTCACATTCTGCTGCGGGCAAAGCGGAGAAGTTATTGGCCTATTTGATATGGCAAGAGCATCCCCAACGCCCTATACAGATGCTGGTGGATGACCTGGGGCACAGGCGGAGTACTCAGAGGGATAGTCAAGCAGCAATGAAAGATCATTATGCCAGGCTGTATGCAACCCAGCAGACAGAAATTGCCAAAGTGTGAAGGCATTTCTTGACACAGTGGAGCTGCCCACGCTAACGATAGATCAGCTCCTTGCCCTGGAATCCCCATTAACAGAGGATGAAATAAGGGAAGCGCTATGGTCCCTGGGATTCAGCAAGACGCCGGGTCCTGATGGACTCCCAACGGAATTCTTTAGGACATACACGGAAAGACTGGTGCCTCTATTGCACTCTCCTTACGCAGCTGCAATCACTGGGAGGACACTGCCTCCGTCTATGCGTACAGCTAACGTGGTCTCTCTGTTGAAGCCAGGCAAAGATCCCACGTCTCCTGGTTCCTACCGACCGATTGCAATTCTAAACACGGACTGTAAAATTCTAGCCAAGATTCTGGCCAATAGGCTGGCCCCACTTGTCCCGGCTTGGTACATTTTGACCAGAATGGGCTCATCACAATACCGCTTAGAACATACAATGCTACTTTTAAGGTGGCAGAGTACTCCCCTATTGACTGACCTTATTTGGGTTGCATAGTACTGGACCTCGAGAAGGCCTTTTATTTGCTTGCCTGGAACTTCCTTTTGGCTATCCTGGCCCGGTTTGGAATGGGACCATATTTCATTAGTATGATACAACTGCTTTACCAACATCCGACAGTTCAGGTGCGAACTGGACCCTATATTTCAGATCCCATTCAGGTCTGACGGGGGACCCGACAAGGATCCCCGCGGTCTCCTCTCCTTTTTGCGCTAGTAGTGTTGCTGCTGGCGACACACGTCCGCGCCCATGTCGACATGGGTATACATTTGGGAGATGGCACGCACATTATTTCATAATATACGAACGCCCTGTTGGTTTATGTCCATGACCTTCATAACATTCCGCCCTCCCTAGATCAGGCCCTAACACACTTCGCACAAGTCTCAGGATTGCGGGTTAACGTAGCGAAATCTATTCTTTCACCGTTCCTAGAGGAGAATCCTGACCCGGGACATGCCCTTGGGGGAGTTCCAGTAACATGGTGCACTGAACCTTTTAGATACTTGGGGGTGCGTGTCTGCCATACTAGGGAAGATTCATTGGAAGGGAAAATACTTAGAGCCACCACAATCATCCATTCACAAATTTACTTCTGGAAAACCCTTCCGTTGGCAATCTCATGGAGGATTGCTCTTATTAAAATGGTAGCCCTTCCCCGCCTCCTCTACTACTTTGCCACCCTTCCTATTATTAGCTCTCCTCCATTCTTCCGCCGATGGGAAAAGACTTTGAGGGGCTTTATATGGGGGGGCGTCGAGAATAGGGTGTCTATGGGGAAACTATATTTGCCTTCGGAGTTGGGGGGACTGGCGATGCCTAATTTCCAGCACTATTACTTAGCCTCTCAACTGCAGTGGGTTGCCTGGTGGCTCTCATCTCGGTATTTGGCAGACACAGCTTCATTATAGCCCCCAATAGCGCACCATGTCTTACTGTATGTCTTTCATCCATGTGCAAAGCCCAGGCCCCCGGACATGCTCTTACTCACAGTAGCTTATAAATGCTTTCATAGGAGCCTTTTCCTCACCAGAACTACCACCCCATATGCGCCCGCTATTGCGATACTAGGAACGCCACAAGGAGAAATTTACACCACATCAGCCGAACTGTGACACTAGGCTGCAGAGGGCATCCAGAACATGGGAGATCTTTTTTAAGATGGCTCACTCATCCCATATCAGGAACTCATAACGGAAGGGAACTTATGCCTGGCACAGTTTTTATTGCACCGAGCACTTATAGTCTCGCCGTCTTCTAAGTGGGGTACACTTGCTCACGAACAACCCACACACCACACCCTGCAATACTGCCATGTGATGGGAACTGGGGGACATTTGACACGATGATTCACGTCCTCTCTTCACCAGCACACGGAGGCCAACCTGACCCCTCTGAAGCTAGGAGGGGCCTTGGGGAAGGCTTTCACAGAGAGGGAGTGGATTGTTGTCTGGGGTAGTCCGACATACATTCCGTGCAATCAGCGGTTTAAGAAAATTCAATTCTTTGTATTACATCGGACTTATCTCACCCCAGCTCTAATCAATAAGTACTTCCTCAGAACAGATGCTTCCTACCCTAGACGCCGTCAGCTGGATGTGGACATCCTCTATATGTTGTGGCATTGCCCTGTTTTAAAAGAATATTGGAGCAGCATGGCAACCCCACTAGACACTTGCACATCTCCCGCTATCCCAGCTAGGTGGGAGGTACACACACTGCACCTTTTCAGCAGGAATAAGAAACACAGGGATGCCACCTGATTTCTTGATCTGGGACTAGTAGAAGTAAAACGCTTGATCACCAAGCAATGGAAATCCCCTCTGGCACCTCACACATTACCCTGGCATCGGTCCATACTCAACTGGGCTAAGGCGGAGGGAATGGCTCTGAGCAGCGAGGACCTACTTGCTATCCGTAGGTTCCCCTCGCGTCTCATTGGGATACTATGGTGTCAAATTTACAGGACATAGTTACCAACACAGGGGAGCCTCGAGATGGTAACCAGGTCTGACACCGAGCACTCACCCTTCCTGGGCACATGGGTAGAGTGGTACTGGCTTCTAGGGATGTTTGACCCTGCTTCATAATATTGCTGTCCTTGCGTCCTGGGAGGGCTGGTCGCCTCTGTTACACCACATACAGCAGCAGGTTTCCAGTGACTCTCTTACCCCTCCTTTGATACACCATGTCTGAAACGTATAAAGGCTGTGCAGTGGTAAGACTCTCTGGCATTGATACGCCCTCTATACAGACACTGTTGCAAGTGTTCTCTCAGTATCCTGTTGAATAACTTACCATTTTACACAGTACTGTACATGACATCCCATCACTTGAAAGTAACCAAACATGGTGTTTATGCATTGTTCATGTTGTATGATTAAAATGAAAATGCCAATAAAACGATTTAAACAAACAAAATATGCATGTGCAAGACTATTCACTTAAACCCTTTATTAGGACATATGCTAATGCACCGGTACCTACAGACATACTATACAGGTTGGAAAAGTATATTGGCACCAGAGGAATATAGTGGTTACAGTCTGAGTACTAGCTGCTGGAATTACTGATTCAGCACGTCTTGTATGTTGTGGAACATAAAGTCAGTCCTTGTAGCCTTACTGCCTGGATGACATCATAGAATATTACCCACTTATTTCCAGTTCGAGGGATGTTTTACCCCCAACTATACAAGCTACTGCCTTAAGCAATTAAAATCATATATTGGGCTTATTTTATGGAGACTTGAAGACTAAAACTGATTATTGAGGAATATCTCAGGAGCCTGAACATGAGTGATGAATCTTTGTGTGTAAATGGAGAGTGAGATATGCTGAAAATGATGGCTCCTTGAAAACCTTTCCAGAGAGGATAATGGCAGGACAAAAGTCCCTGAAATGTGATGCTGACTAAGTGGGATTCAACAATGCTGCATAACTGCAGCAAAATGAGAGAACAACTGCAGGGCAAATAATTACTACTACAGCAGTTTGCCGTCAAATTTAAATACAACCTCACAGGACACCCCGGCATTGACGATAAATAGCTAATGAACTGTGGCACGCGTGCTGCTAGTAAACGCTGCTCTGTATTTTCAGCATGTGTTTATTCCCCGGAGACGCGCATCACAGTTGGTGCTGGTGACTTGTACCCTCAAAGGTGAGATAGTGTTGTGTCCTTGCAGCCCACTTCTAGAAGGTGACAGGATGCGGGCTGCGAAATGCAATTCTGTGTTGGGTCTGGCATAGGAGGCAGGAGATGGCGGGGGCAGTGACAGCAAGGGAAAGTGAAAGCTGCACAGCACCTTTGCTAGTACAACTACACAAAACAAAACAACTTGTCAAGGAAGGAAAAGGCTTCGAAAGTATGCTGACCAGATCAGAGTCATCCTCCTGGGGGTGCGAGGTCCGTGCTAAGGAAGTTATCAGAAGTTGGAGAGGAGAAAATTAGATGTAGGGTTTCACAGCAGTTATGATAAAGTTTTTGCCGTAAATTAACCTAGAGCTCATGAGGTGATCCCAGCCAATACTTTGGTTTGGTGACGTGTATTTTGAATTCCTTTGTAAACTGTACTTTTCTATGTTTCTTCAGAGAGACAAGGCAAAAATGCTCTTCCTGCTGTGTTGCACATGCAGCAACATTATTAAGAATTAATAAAACATATATGCTTCAATAACAATAATGCGAGCTAGATTAGAGTGGCGACGTGCACAAAGAAAATACATTCACTGCGAAAGGATACAGGATGATTAAAAGTAACGAAGGCCAAAACTTTGAGCAATGGCTCACTTACCTCTTCAATGAGCACATCAAAGTGCATGTTTCCAAACTCAAAAAACAGCCAGACTAAATACTGACTAGTGTATTTTGAAAGGTGCCTTGCAGGTATCACTTGGTCACCCTACAAAGATGAGCAAACTGAGATCCACTTTGAGTAGGGAAGTTTGCTTAGAGGCAGAACCTGAAAATCACAGTACTTTTTAATTTCTTCAGGTGTTACATGTGCATTTGGATGTGTCACTCCATAAGGCACGCACCTATAATGTTATTCATGATGAAACCATCTGCATAGGTTGGAGGTATTTGGAAAATTCTCAGACACTTATAGCTGTGCAAGTATCTTCCTTCTATGTCACACCGCTCAATATGCACTTGTGAACCTAACTGCAGAACATTATGAATCTGCTTTCAGAATATTTGGCTCAATTCACAAAGATTTTGCATTGAGTATGTTTGACGTACTCTTGCAGTACTGCTGACTTGAGGGCATACCAACAAGGCCCGCGATAATTATCGCTCAGTTCACTTAGCGAGAGTATAATTATCGCCGGCTATCACTAGATTATATCGCAGAGAGAGCGCGTTATCATCAACGCTTATCTTCAATGCGATATAAAATCCAGCGATAGCGGCAAAATGTGCGATTATCGCTGGCAATCCAGCGATAACCACACAGCGATAGGGAAATCCTTGTAGATAAGGCAGGGTGGTCTCATCCTTATAATCCACCACCCATAGGCTACAATGGCTTAGTAAGATTCAGAGCAGGGGTAATGAAACCTGCGATAAGTGCGGTTAAGCGCTACTTTTATCGTCGCTACACAGGTTAGCAAGCAGATTGATCATTGGAAAAATGTCTGTTAGCGACATTTTCCACGTTATTTCTGTCAGTTAGGCCCACTTCGCATATTATTAACGTTGCAAATATGGGCTTTGAGGAAACAGTCGCAGAGGCATAGAAACACGCGCTAGCGTGTCCTTGCTGATAGTGCGATAAAATTATCGCCGCTTTTCGCCCGAAAACGGACGCTAAAGCAGCGATAATTTTATCGCGGGGCCTTGATGATATGCCCTTAGGCTTAGATTTGGGTAACATGACGGGAGCAATCCTGGCTTCCTCTAGCTTACTCCCAGAATTTAAAAGTAAGGCATGAGTACTACAAGAGCAAGGGCCTTATTGAAAGTGCCAAAGGCTACAATGCACTTGCAATATCGTGGACAGGACATTTATCATGTTTGTGGCACGGTATCATATCAGCAAAAACTCAAAATAAGTCCTTAATCGTATCTACGCAATTAGAATTTTTTTATACCATGAAGGAAAGACTAAAGTGCACTGGTGACTGCTTGGGTGGTTTGACGAGGAAGTTTGATAATGGAGAACATTTTATAAAGTCATGATCACAAATAAAGGATTGCCAGTTTTAGCAACTACTAATAATGACTTGACGTTTGGTAGGCATATGCTCCAGTGACCCTTGGCCAGCCTTCCTTGATGCATTCACAGGGGTACATGTCTGTGTTCTGCGTGGAGTTCATGCACAATAAGATGATGGACAGAGTTCGGCAACTTTTCAGACCCTCAACTCCAGTCACAGATCTGGGTTTAGTCCATCATTGTTCTTCTGCTAACTAAGCCACCTGAGTTTGAACCCAGCCAAATGCAAATCAGTCTTGACCCTGTTCCTCATGGGAACAGTCCAGTCTGAGCTGCCAAGCCAGGTACTCACTGGACCCGAAACAAGCATCCTGGGACAGGTTTCGGGGTTTCACCCCTCATCAGCCAGGGTAACTTGAATTCACTGGAAAAGTGAGCAAGGGACACACGTCTGGCCATACCCTGGCCACTTAGGGAGAACATACCAAACACAATAAGATAATTGGCAGGGTGCTGAAACTTTTCAGACACTCACCCGCAGCCACAGATCTATGTTTAATCCATCATTGTTCTTCTGATCACTAAGGCACCCCAGTTTGGGCAATTGACGTTTGATAGGCATCTGCTCTGGTGACCCCAGGCCAGCCTTCCTTGATGCATTCACGGGGGTACAGGCCTGTGTTTTGTGTGGAATTCAAGCACAATAAGATGATGGACGAAGTGCTGAAACTTTTTAGACACTCACCTCCGGTCACAGATCTGGGTTTAATCCATCATTGTTCTTCTGCTCACTAAGCCACCCGAGTTTGAACCCAGCCATAGGCAAATAAGTCTTGACCCTGTTCCTCATGGGAACAGTCCAGCCTGAACTGCGGGGCCAGGTCCTCTCTGGACCGGAAACAAGCATCCTGGGACCGGTTTCAGGGTTTCACCCTTCATCAGCTAGACTAGCTTGAGTACAGTGGCAAATTGAGCAGGGGACCCACGTCTGGGCATACCCTGGCCACTTAGTACGAACATAGCAAACACAATAAGATGATGGACGAAGTGCTGAGACTTTACAATCACCCACCTCAAGTCACAGATCTGGGTTTAATCCATCATCGTTCTTCTGACTCACTAAGCCACCCCAGTTTGGACCCAGCCATATGCAAATCAGTCTTGACTCTGTTCCTCATGGGAACAATCCAGCCCAAACCGCCAGGTCAGTCTTCCCTGGACATGAAACAAGCATTTTGTCCAGCCCGGAGTTCATTTTATGGTTAAAAGAAAGTACCTTAATTCTAGAACAATCAGAAGAATCAATGTTTGGCCCACCTAGATTTTGTTTCTTCAAACTCTTGACTTTGCTTGCTGACAGGAGATATGTTGCAAGTGAGCATGGCAAGGCCCATTGAGCATATGTGATATGTAAGCACCCTTTGAGAATTTGCCTTTATGCAAGGGTACAAAGGGCTCCAAAGAAAACAGTCATTAAAGGACAAGTTTTGAATGAGCAAGGCTAAACCAAAGATTGAGCAACATGCTGAAGCTTTTCATTATTTGAACATCCATGAAAGAGAGGGAAAACAATAATTTGAACCAAACTCAAGCACTGTGTGTAAAGCTTTGGCTTAATCGCAGTGTTGTAACCACTGATGTTCATGATTTGCAGCTTCTGACACTTGTATCAATGCACATTGTGTAATACTGTGTTCTGCAGTTCAAAATATATTATTATTACCACTTTATCAAGAGGGTGAAGAGAATACAACAAGTGTTCATCTATGTCCAGTTTTCTTTTAAAATCCCATAAATCAAGGAGACTAGAATCCAACTAGGACCAAGAAAATCCAGTGACACAGGTGAACACTTAATGTAAAGCAAGTCAAGTTAGGGAAAATAGGGAAGGCTTCAACACTGCAATACTCATGCGTTATTATCATTTCAGGTCTTCTCTGCAGTTCCCTACCCCCACCCTCTTTCTATCTTCTATCCACATTAAGATTCTGAGCTATCACAGAAGTCAGAATTGGTGAAATCTGAGATAGAATGTTGAAATGTCATGATGACCTGAGGATCATCACAGCTAACAATGGCTCTTGGGTTCACAGTGGATTGCTGGATGACACAATAATGCTTATTCTCACAAAGCCCTGGTGCAGGTTACAGCAAAAACTCTGCAGAAAGACCAGTGGACCTACTCACAGCACAAGTCGCTCCTGGCTTTGCTCTCTATGGTTGTCAGCTTTTCTCTGAGTGTGTCTCATGCTGGAAACATGCTTGGCTTTATCTCCTGGACAGTCTATCCCTCCTGAAAGCATTTTCCTTCCCTCTCACAGCAGAGAATTAGGCTGCTAGGCATTTAGCAGACCCTCATGTTAAGAAGTAGACAGGAAGCAGTCGAAGTTCCTCAGAATAAGTTTATTAGAAACAGCCCCACACCGAAGGTGGTGCGTGGGTCAGTGAGACATCAGTTATGACAGTTGATGTCACAGGTGGTGAACCAGGGGGGAATGGAATGTAGGGGGAACCAATCAGGGAAGGGAGAGCACGGAGGGAGCTCACGCGCAGGGGAGGGGAATGTACCACGCGCAGGGGCACGGGAGGGGTGGCATAAGTGAGATACAACACATCTTCCTCTCTTGAGAGTTTTGACAACTGTGCCACGAGATGTGGTAAACATTAACATGGGGGGAAATAACTGGTAGACAATTAGTCACAGACAAAGTCATCCAAGCGTTTTGGTCTTCGGATGGTTCTACCAAACCTTCCAGAGACCGACGGTAAATCAGGTGCACATTCAGTGTCAGAATAGGAATCATAGCTATTTCTGCCGAACCTACCACTGAACCTGTGACCGTCAGATGCAACTTCAGAGTCAGAATGGGGTTCATCGTGACAACTCCGATTATATGTCGAAGTGCTTGGATTGACACCAACAGACCGATCTGTCGATTGACAATCATCTGAGTCAGTGTCAGGTTGGAGATCATGTGTGATGTCATTTCTAGACATATTACTATCTTCAACACAAGACCTATCAACATCCACCCACAGATCATTGCTAACCGTAACATGATGCTGTTGATTGTGAGCCTTGCCTCCAGGATGATATTTTGCCAGTCTGCTCATGTACCATACTTTCCCATCACTGAGTCTTGCCGCATTGTTAAACAGTTCATCAATGTAAAGAGGGGCAGTGAATCTGCTTTCTCCTTTCTTTACTCTTTTCTCCAAACGAACTTTCACAAGGTCGCCGACCTTAAATGCATGTTCCTTAGCACTGTGTTTTGAGTCATACCATTCCTTGTAGTATTTCTGGGCTTTGATAATGTTATTCCTTATGTTTTCTGGTGACCATTCAATTTGCTTAGATTTGGACATCCACCCCAGGTCTATGCTTAAAGGCTGTCTGCTTCTCATGAGAACAAATGGTGCTGTGCGTGTGCTTGCACAAGGAGATATCCTGAATGCCCAGATGAGTTTGTATACTTCTTCTTCCCAGTTTAGGTTTGCATTTCTAGATAGTTGTATGTGTCCCTTCAAGACACGGTTGAAACGTTCAGTGAGACCATTACCTTCTGGATGGTAAATTGAAGTGGTGTGATGAGTGATACAGTTCCTTGCTAGAAATGACTTGAATGCCTCTGAGCAGAATTGCGGACCATTATCTGTGAGCACAGATTTGGGTAATCCTTCACTCAAAAATAGTTTGTCCAAGAAATTAATACATTTTGAGCTGTCAATCTCATCGACAATTTTTATTTCTGGCCACTTGGAGAAATGATCTATCGCCACTAGGATGTACCTGATTTCTACATCATGTCTTCGATGGGCCCCACTATGTCTAAGCCCAATTCCTCCCATGCCATTAGGGGGGGTTGAATTGGAGAGAGACTGACTTTTGATGTTTTAAGAGTTTTGGCAGAGTCACAGCATTCTACACAGTTCCTGACCTGGACCTCAATTTGTTTGTCAATACCCGGCCACCAATAACCTGACCTGACTCTCTGCTTAGTCTTGGTGATGCCAAGGTGGCCTATGTGACACAATCTTAGAATTTTGTCTCTGAGTGTGACAGGGGCTATAGCTTTACCGATTCTGTACAACACACCGTTTTCCCAACTGAGTTCATTTCTTGTTTCCCAGTATGCTTTGATGTTGTCATGTAGGCTGCGCTTTTCAGGCCATGCAGAGTTGACAAATTTACATACTTCTTGTAGCGTAGAGTCGTGCGACATGTGTTGACCCCATTCTTCCGCTGATATTCCATCCAGGTCAGTGTTGAAGAGCAGAGCCACTTTCTCCTCATCTTCCTGTGTGACCATGCTTTCAGTGTGAGGCAGAGGTAGTCTGCTGAGGAAATCTGCAATTTTGTTTTTCACTCCAGGCCAATATTCCACCGAGTAGTTGTAATCCAACAACTTGATTGACATTTTGCTCAGTCTTGGTGAAGCATTTTGCAGACCCGAGGCAGACAGTATCTTGATTAATGGTTTGTGGTCTGTGCGAAGATGGATTTTGTATCCCCACACATATGCTCTGAAGTAATTGAGCGCCCATGAACAAGCCAGCATTTCACGCTCAATTACTGAGTACTTTTCCTCTGCAGAGGTGAGCGACCTGGAGGCAAAGGCTACAACCCATTCTTGGTTCGATGTGTCCTTTTGTGCTAGCACAGCACCAATTCCCTTGTTGCTTGCATCGGTGGTCAGATAGATTTCTGCTTTGGGATCAAAACCTTTGAGAAAAGGTGCCTCGCTGATTTCCTTTTTGATGGTATCAAAGGTGTCCTGACAGTCAGGTGACCAGACACATTTGGTTTTATTTTTCAGTAATTGTCTTATACTGTAGGTTTTTTCAGAATAAGTTTATTAGAAACAGCCCCACACCGAAGGTGGTGCATGGGTCAGTGGGACATCAGTTATGACAGTTGATGTCACAGGTGGTGAACCAGGGGGGAATGGAATGTAGGGGGAACCAATCAGGGAGGGAAGAGCACGGAGGGAGCTCACGCGCAGGGGAGGGGAAGGTACCACGCGCAGGGGCACGGGAGGGGTGGCATAAGTGAGATACAACACCTCAGCTCCTGCAGGGTAAAGTGTTAACTTAAGATGATATCTGCTCCCTTCACGGAGACTGTCAGGCAGACCCCAGCAATGGTCTTACACTAGCGTGTCGTGTACTCTCAAAAGTGCTCCATATCTTAGCCCAAAAGAACTTAGAACTAAAACAAAAAGAGGCAATTTAGATCCTAATCCTATCCACATTTTCTAGGCAGAATATGTGGATCTACTGCCCATGTCTTCAGAACGGGTTTGGATTGGTTCACTTTCAAATATCATTTTCTGGTTGTTCCTAAGACACAACCTTTGTACAAGGTGACGGCCTACTTAGCACGTAGGAATGGGGCTGACTCTAATTAGCTGTCTCCCAAAAGAGCGGTACAAAGACATGTCAGATCTCTGATTCTGACTGTCATCAGTCTTCTTGAAGCAACAATAGGGATAGCCAAAATGACAACTTCCTCACCTTGAACAACAGCAACAGAAACTGCAGCCCAACCCCACACTGTTACAATCTACCAAATGGCAGTGCTCAGGAAGCCCGAATCAGCAGCCTTTAGTTAACAAGGTCCTAATTGAATTTATAATAGAAGCTCTCCATCCTCCTTTACTTCAGTGCCTGGATTTCCACTCTCCAGCCACAGGAATGCAGGCCACTCTCGCTGAACTCATTCTCGATCTTGTGCTATGGTAAGCACAGGGATAGTAAGCACAGGGAATCGAAAATGAATCCCACTCAAACTCACACAATACAAAGTCCTACTGCCATACATGTATTATCCATTTAATATCACACATGCATTTGAATGCGCTCGGCATATCCATACAAGGTTCAGGTAGTTCAAGTAACAGCTAAAAACCTGTCAGAGAGGGGTCAATATACCACACATTAATAAACACAGAGATAAAGGTCTGATCACTCAAAAGATTCAGAAAATATGGTACGCTGCCACTGCCGCTTTATGTGATACACTCCATACAGGAACAGTAGGATAATGTATACTATGAGGGCATGCTTGGTGTCCCCTTCTGGTCAAAGAACAGGTTCTGGATTTCACATTACTGGGGTAGGCGTATACCTTTGTGCGCATGCTAGATTAGCATAACACCAGGGCAAAATAAAAAGTTGGTTTATCAGCTTTATACAGCAATTGGCACTTAGGGCAGGGTTACACTTATTTACCATGAAAGAGACAGTCCTGTTCCAATGCTCCACTAACACTGAAGGATCATTTGCCTTGTTTCTGTATATGGAAGGAAAAAGAGTATGTCTCAGATTTTTTTTCAGTGTGAAGAGTAATAATGAAAGAGGTGTAAACATAGAAGATTGTTTTAGTGGAGAGCCCACAGAAATAGTTGCTTAGATTGGAATGCCGGTGTAGCACAACCTAAAGTTATTTATGAGCATACTGAGTGAAAGAGAAAAAGCTAAATGTTTTATATAATTTTATGATATGTTTTATATAATGGAAATTGTGCAGTTCTGCAGAATTTCTAGAGACTCACAATTCTCTGTACACGTTTTTATCCCCATAAACGTTTCACAACCCTAAACAATTCCTTTCCAACCTTACAGGACAAAGTGCAATACTTCATAGCATTAAGTATTAGGTAAGGTTTTCAGCCTTTGCTGCCATATTGCTTTTCATGAAGAGCAAAATCCCAGTATTTGTATTTAAAATATCACAACAAATATATGGAGATAATAGATAGCAAGCAAGTGAAATTTGAAAATGGGGTTCAGGGTCATATTAAAACAACTGTCCAGAAGCAATGCTCGATCTTTGTTTTCTTTCAACAAATCCTGTAATGAAACAAAAAAAATATATGGTATGCAAGGGAGCTAAAGAATTGTAAGGAACTTTAGAGCGGATTGAAAAAATGTGTTGACAAAAAACAACGTTCATATACAAAAAAGTAAACAAATACAGACTAAGGTTAAGCATTTAAATTCCTAGATTAATATCATCCAATTAGGTGCAACTACTCCCAGCATCAGCCGTTGATAGATGCTACAAATTCGAAAGAGTTCACAGATAAGGAAGGTGCACTCAAAAGAGAATTTAATCAAAACATCCAAATATTTCCCATCATTCTTCTTTATTCTTCATTTTGTTAAAACCGGCAAACAGCCAACGCGTTTCATTCCTTATTGCCAAAGGAACTTCTTCAGGGCTAAAATTCAAATGAAGTAAAAAATTTAAGAACGGCAAGTATACAATATACGTATTGTCCAGATGCTGACTTCTTACATAAATCGGAGTACTGTGCAATATTAACATGTCAATATTCAAATCTTAAATTTATCCGACGTAAGAATATAACATGCAGGGTTTGGGTAGAGACTGGAGCAACGAGCGAATCATGGAATACACTTCTGGACGATACAGGATGGTTTTACATTATAGTGTATAATTTGTACTGTGTAATTATAACAAGCAGCATGTTAACGAGCAGCATGATAACTGGCAGTTATGTAAGAAAGAAGTCAGCATCTAGACAATACTGAATGATGGAAAATATTTGGCTGTTTTGATTAACTTCTCTTTTGAGTGCACCTTCCTTGGCCTTTTATCCATGAGCACCTTGCATGCTTCAATTTTGATCCTGTCTTCTTGTCTTTACAACATTAAATATGAAGCTATAGGTCCCAGAATGCAATAAGCTAATGGCTAAAATACCAACACTGGCAGAAGATGTTCCACAAATAATGGAGCAACTTGGCAGCTCTGAACCCATTTACCAATTCAATTAGTTCTGTTATATCTTTTAAAAGTATAATTAAATGATTGAGCATCAGTAGTGTGATCGCTTATCAGAAACGAAAAAAGATTTTAAATGTTATTTGTAATGCCCAATGCGACACCTATCACTAGTGAGTGCAGGAATGAAAGAAGAGATTACTAATGGCCGATTACTGAGTGGCTCTTATAAACTCTTTTATTTCACAGGAATTGTAGTGCTGTTTTCAGCATTATCTGTGTCTGTTTTCCGCAGGGGAATATTATATCTTCTCTTGTCCAGAGACTGGTGACCCCTCAACATCATTTCATGGGTCACTGGGGAAGCCCTCCCCACACCTTTGAAGATCTGTGGGCTCAACTGACATATACAGATAGTGACGTTGAAGGAGAACTGCAATCACTCATATAAGAGACAGAAAAAAGCATTTTCAAATTGGGAAGAGATCAGTCAATCTACTCTCAGGAATGATGCAGAAGCCTGAGAAAAGGATAGATTCTGCTCATCAAGAAACATACATAAATGCTAGACAACATTTGTCAGTTGTCATTTTGAAAGAAAAATCTGTTTTTATTCTTTTATTTAGAATTGGTATTCAATTCCAAAATTACTTTTCTAAAAGAGTAACAGATAATATATAATAATGTATGTTTAGATAATACTTTATAAAGCAAAATGTGTTGCTTTAAAAGGGTGAAGCCTTCTTTCCAATTTAGCATCAACCAAACCACACTCTCAGGAATTTTGAAACATATGTTTTGCAGCCAGCTGTGCTTTAAAGACAGATCTTAATAACAGTGTTTGTCATAGTGTTGAAAACAAACACCAAGAAAATAATATTTATCATGTTGTACAGCGCTGCATTTTATTTTAGTAAGACAGAGTAAATAAGGAAATACTTGCTATGATTATAAAACCAATTTACCATCGTTTTATTTTTCTTTCCCTTTTAGAGCCGCCAAATCTGGGCAGGTGGGGCTATGATTACAGCAGGGGAGGTGTAGTGCAGCACTCTAAGTGTGCATGACAGTTTGACCAGTATCTTAGGCCAGCCAAAACGTCATGCACACTTAGGTTTCTCCAACCCAGACGTGTTGAACAGCCGGGTTGGAGAAACTGCACAGACTCCCAGACACTGCTCTCATGCTATTGAGAGCAGCGTCCGTATTGGGTGGGGAGCCTGCTTTGGTGTCCCAGGGACTGCTGGCACACCATCAGAAGAGAAGAGGAGCTCCAAGGCGGATGGCAGTCCCGGCGGCAGAACAGGTATGTTTTTCAACAATTCTTAATAATTCCCTAATCCCCTATCCCCCACCCTCCCACTTGAGTTTTGCACAACTACCACTGCTAATGCATAATTTTCTCGAAATTTCTGCAGTGATGCACCAAATTACCAATACTTATTTAAATGTTTGTTTCTTTCTAAAACATATCCTGTTCTGTTTACCCCTGCACCAAGCTCCAGTGCTGACCAGAATCTGCCAGTTTAACCAGTGGTGTAGCAAGAAGGGCCGTACACCCCAGGCAGCACAGGTTTTTGGGGCGGCGGCCTCTCCCCAGCTCTGACCTGCAGCCACGCCGGGCAGCAAAAGCAGGATTTGTTGGACCAGCGCCCCCTCGCTTTTACGGCAGTATTAACTGGTATTGTTTCAAATGGTATGTGTTATATTTCTTAAGCACAGTCTAATCCCACATACATTGGGACATACTGAATAGTGATGCATATGAAGGAAGTGAGAGGTCACAACTGAAACACATCCTCTGATAGATAGTTTCCACAAATCCTTTCATGTAATTTGCAAAAAGTATCTGTGCATTGAAGAAAATCTCTTTTGATGCTTTTCCAAAGATCAATATGTTGTCACTATGTGGTGGCTCCAGAATCAAATTTTAACATGATGTCTTTTGCTTTGATATTATCCAGGTGAAAGGACATAGATGTGATGGCATTTACAGGTAAAGGATGCATGATGTCCCTTCCACTTTTCCTAGAATTTCGGGGAATCAATGTTTATATGTAGAAAATTCTCACAACGCTACCTAAATTGACTTTATCAAGCAAAATCTGTATCAGGGTGAAGGCATTACTCTCAACCTCAATAACGAAGGAAACACATTTATGGAAGTTGGTAGATGCTGATGGAGAAAAGGAGTGTTCCCAACAACAAAGTACTCTTTACTAGTAGCATTAATTCATGAAGGATAACACCTAGCATTCATTTGTGGACTAATCAGCTGAGCAAACTTTTCAAATTAGTATGCACATTATTTCATATGTTGTTGGATAAGCATTGTAATAGAACAATGTTTTCAATAATAATGTATGATCATTTTAATGATGTAATTGTATTTATGGTGTCTGCTGTGTTCAACGCTTAAATACTTGCTTAATGACTCACTTGCTTTATAATGGGTGATGAAAATATTGTAAATGATTTAATTAACAGAAAAAATAATGTATTCATTTGGTTACTGCCATAGATCATACAGTAATAGCTTTAAAACAGAGGGAGTGAAGACTGTATTTGGGTTACACGGACAATTTCTCCAAGTTCATCTTTTAAAGAGCTCTGTTGTGGAGCATTATTCATTTTGCACTCTCCAGTGCCTGTCTTCGCCGCAAAAAAATGTTGCCAGATAATTTAAGCTAATGCCTTCTGCATCCTGTCCTATTTGCAGATCAATATTGAGCTGTATTCTTTGAGTTGGCAGAGCAGGCGGAAGGAGTTCTTGATCAAGATACCACTGACTTTATATGTCAAGAGCATGTTGACGACTGTTGACTATAGGAGAGTTGTCCCCAGACTGAACACATATGAACGGTGTGAACAGCTGTATCAATCTTAACTAGAAGAAGAATTTTTTTGATGAAGGACTTTTTTCTAAACACAATACCCGTATCACACTTCACATAGCCCTATTAAAAATTGAAACAAATAACAGATAACTATTCAGGGAGGCAAATTTACCACACTCATTAAATTTCCATCAGACATTTAGAGATTGCATATAAGCAAATTCACTGTGGTCTGCAGGTGGACTTAAAAGTTTCCAAGGCTAAATGTTAAAGATACATAACACCTTATGCCCTTACTGTTAAATTAAAGGGGGGTCAGACACCTGTGGAGTGTTGTGTCTCAACCCCAATGTGGATCGTCAACCCAGGGTTGGACACCTGCAGTTGAATGCTCGCAAAGAGTGGGGCAGAGCACCTGTGCCTCATTCCTGCCCTGTATGGATAAGGGTTGTAAGGTTAGGGGGTGGGAACATGCAGTAGTTAGGATGCAGGTTTAGTGTCTTGCGAGATAACATTCACGGAAACCTTTTGACTCCTAATGAACTCTTTAGAGCTATGACATAAAACATAGAGTGTATTGCAGTGAAGGTTGTTTTAGAATGTGTTGTTCGCTGGTACACGCAGACAAATAAAGACATGTGATACCAAGCTCCATGTGTGGTGTGGTCATTGCCGGGTACCCCTGCTGGGAAGATGCTAAAAATAGGGATGAGATAGGGTATAAGTAACCCGGAGATTTACAGTGCTCTCTCAGAGAGTTTGCCATTGGCCCAAGCAAAATGTTTGTGAGTGCCATGTGTGCCGCTGTTGAAGTATAGAATTAATGCTGAATGCATGTAGAGTCAAAGCGCAGTTCCAGCCACTTTGAAGCAGTTGAAAATGAAAGCCTTTACAGATTATCTACACGTCACTGGTCACAAGCCTGTTGGTCAGGCCTTACATAAAGGTAATATTCTACTACACAACATAGAGCTTTATATAGTGCGATGTGATAACGCGCAATCAATCAGGGATTGTAAGCGCGCTACTCACCTGTGAGGTTCTCAAGGTGCTTGAGGGGTGGGGGGGCTATGCCGCTCCATTCAGCCGAAGAGCCGGGTCTTGACGGTCTTTCTGAAGTTATTCAGGGAGGGGGTAAGCCCGATGTCTGCCGGTAGCTCATTCCAGGTCTTGGCTGCGATGTGGGAGAACGATCTTCTGCCTGATCTGGCTCTGTGGATGCGCAGGGTTTCAGCCAGTGCGAGGTTGGATGATTGCAGGTTTCTTTTGGGTACGTGGAAGTTTATTCTGTGGTTGCGGTATTAAGGTCCGATGTTGTGTAGGCGAGGATTTTGAAGGTGACTCTCTTATTCACCTTCGCAACGGTTTTGGCTGATGTGTTCGTGCTGGGGGATACCAAGGACGAGTCTAGCTGTGGTGTTCTGTATAGTTTGCAGTTTGCAGAGTAGGGACTTGTTGATGCTGGCTTAGAGTGCATTGCAATAGTCGAGTTTGCTGGTGATGAGCACATGGGTGACTGGTTTCCCTGATTCGGGGGGGATCCATTTGAAGGTCTTTCGGAGGATGCAGAGGGTGTTGAAGCAGCTGGAGGTAACGATGTTGACCTGTCGGTTCATGGCGAGTGATGAATCGAGTACGATGCCGAGGCTCTTAGCGTGGTCTGAGGGGGTAGGTGGGCTTCCGAGGGCGGTGGACCACCAGGTGCTGTTCCATGCTGAGGGGGTAGTTCCAAGGACGAGGACTTCTGTCTTCTCAGCGTTGAGTTTTAGGCAGCTTTATGTCATCCAGACTTCCACTTCTTGCCTTCGTCTCTGGACGTTGAATTTTCAGGTGGTGGGGTCTTTGGTGAGGGAGAGGATGAGCTGGGTATCATTGGCGTAGGATACAATGTTGAGGCTGTGTTGTCGGACGATGTCTGCGAGAGTGGCCATGTAGATGTTGGAGAGGGTCGGGCTCAGAGGTGACCACCGTGGGACTCCACAGGTGATGTGTTGGGGGGCAGAGAGGAAGGGCGGTAGTCTGATTGTTTGGCTTCCACCACTGAGGAACGAGCGGATTCTGCCTTGAGCAGTTCCCTGTATGCCGGCGTTGTGTAGTCTAGTGATTAGTGTGCGGTGAGAGACGGTGTCGAAGGCTGCAGACAGGTCGAGGTGGATGAGGGCTGTGGAGGGTGCGAATGTTGTCTGTGGCGGCGAGTAGGGCGGTATCGGTGCTGTGGTTGTCTCGGAATCCAGATTAGGATGGGTTAAGGATGGCCTGCTCTTCGATGAATCATGTCAGTTCCCTGTTGACTCTTTTCTCTGCCACTTTGGCTGCGAAGGGGAGAAGCAAGATGGGTCGGTAGTTTTTGAGGTTGGTGGGGTCGGCCGTGGGCTTCTTGAGCAGGGGCCTGTCTTTGGCATGCTTCCAGTCGTCTGGGAAGGTCCCTGTTTTGATTGGGGTGTCAATGGTGTGTTGCAGTTGGGGTGCAATGGTGTCTGTGGCTCTGTGGTAGATGTGCGGGGGCCGGGGTTGGTGGGGTCCCCCGAGAGAATGCCTTTTATGGCCATAGCGCGAACTAGACCCGAGAAATCGGGTATCAGAGCGCTTTCCATGAGCACCAGTTTTGTTACAGAACGACACATTTATTTTTGCTAGGCACAAGGAGATTAAGTGAGTTGCCCAGAATCACAAGATGTTTTAGCGTTGTTGCCGAGACTCGAACCTGGCTCCCCATCTTCGTGGTCGACTGCTCTAGCCGTAAGGCTACATTCTCTTCCCTGATTGGTGTCCATTCGGAGATGGTGGGCAGGCTGGTGTCTTGGGGAGGCGGGGGTTGGCTTAGGTGTCTTATGGGTTGTCGCTGAAGTTGTTGTGGAGTGTTCTGATCTTGAGGTAGAAGTAGGTTCTGAACTTGTTGCAGAGGTCTTGGGACGGGGTGATGTCTGCGGCTTCGCTGTGTGGGTAGTTGAATTCCCAGATGACGTTGAAGAGTTCCTTTTTGTTGTTCTGATTAGGTTTTGGTAGTCCATCATGGCATCCGTGTAGGTGGAGCAGCTTTCAGTTGTCTTGGTATTCCTACAGTTCTTTTCCAGGCGTCTGCAGGTGCACCTGGCTTCTTGGAAGTTGTGGTGAACCAGGCGTCTTTTCCGGGGTATTTTTTCCGGGTTTGCTTAGCGGGGCGAGCTCATCTGCGCAGTGGGAGATCCATGTGTGGAGTTCTCTGGCTGCGGTGTTTGCGTTGGATGCCCAGGTGTGGCAGTCTCGGAAGAGGGTGAAGTTCAGTTGCTCGTCGGTGACCTTGCTCCAGTTCCTTCAAGGCGGGAGTGAAGCTGGTTAGGGTGCTTTGAGTTTATCGACGAAGTGGACACAGTGATGGTCGGCCGAAGGTGGTTGCATTGTGTGGCTGAAGTGGACGCTGTTTCCTTCAGGGAAGATGGAGTCGAGGGTGTGCCCTGCCCTGTGTGTCGGTGTGTTGACAAGTTGGTTGAGTCCGATGTTGGTGAAGCTGTCACAAGGGGGGACTTGGGGTCGCTTAGGTTGTTGAGGTGGAAATTGAGGTCTCCAATGAGTATGTAGTTTGTTGATGCAATGGCGTGGGGTGCAATGAAATCGGTGATGGCCATTGTGAATGGTATCTGGCGGCCGGGGGGGTCTGTTGATGAGTGTCCCACAGAGTGTGGTCTTAGGGCTGGTCCTGATCTGGAAATGCAGGTGTTCGACAGAGGGGAAAGTTTAGCTGGAGGTGGAGAGGCAGAGGGTGCTTTTGTCGACTACGGCGAGGCCACCTTCCGGGTGGTTGAAGCGATCCTTCCTTTTGATCTTGTAGCTGTCCAGGATGGTGGTGTTAATGTCGGGGCAGAAGTGGCGTTGGCCCAGGTCTCAGTGAAGAAGGCGACGTCGGACGAGAGAGAGGCAAGTAGGTTTCAGATTTCCACGGCGTGTTTGTGCATGGAGTGCACGTTGAGGAGGATGCAGCTGAGGGTGCTGTTGGTGCTGGTGTTGATGCGGGTCGGGGTGGTGGTGATGGTCCTGCGGCAGTGAAGGCAGGAAAACAGGCCATGGGTCATGCTCGGTGAGGCCTGTTGGCAGTGTGTGTGTCTTCCTGGGTTGAGTGTGAGAAGGGTGTTGTTGTCATAGTGATGGATAGTTGAAGGTCCAGAGTTCCTGGCACTGGTCGCGGTCTGCTCATGGACGGGCGCAGATGGGCTTGCCTTAGGCTCCCCAGCTACACGCGTCCACTGCGCAACCATGCAGCGGCCACCATTAAGTAGGGGAGGGGGAGGGATGGCAGCTGGGAGACGGGGAGCGTGCGTAGATGGATTAGGGCTGCAGGGGCAGGAACCGCGGGAACTACACAAAGTGCCACAAAACTACAACATAGCTTAGCAGCAATTGAGCATCACACAGTGAAAATAAAATGCAGAAAAAAGCACAGCAGACAGTAACCACAATAAGGGTGCGGCAGGGAGACAATAGTCAAAACAGCAATGAATGAGTGGCAAATGCACAGCAGACAGTAACCACAATAACAATAAACAAAAACACAAGCCAAAAACAGAAACAATAATTACAGGCGCGGCGAGGAGACAATAATTACGGGCGGGGCGAGGAGGCAGGGCTGCGATTACAAGTGCTGCCAAGCAGAAATCAACCTAGTGTCAAAAAGTACAAAGTGTCAACCAAGCGCAAGATAACACTGTGTTTACAAGTGCTGCCAGGTAGAGATTAACCAGGTGTCAGGAAAAGTATTAAGCGACAGACAAGTGCAAGAGAACATTGTGGTTGAAAGCAGACAATCACATACTGTCAATGTACTTACCGGAGTCTTGAGAAAGGAAGAGTTCTACGACCTTCGCAATGGCTGAGGAGACCCAAGAGGAAGCCCTGGGTTGTGCCTAATGAGCTGTCCAATACCTGTGGTGGCACACCACCAAAGCTGCTGGGGGACAAGAAGTTTAAAGTTCTCATAGAAAGGAAGGGCTCTTTTGGAGACCAAGAGAGAGGTCACCATTCCACTGGTCGTCCCTGATGACGTAGAGGCCAGCACATCACAGGGCTTAGAGATGGTGCTCATGAACTAGATCCTAGTGGATGGCAGACAGGGTCAGAGAGAACTTCGCCCTCAGCTCCTCCCATAAAATGGTTAACATGCTGCTGCTTTCTTGAAACCACCTTTATCAATTAATACCACATAAAATCTAAATATTGGGCACTGATGGACTACGTGGATAGAGACGCATGAAGATTTCATTGATGCACTTGAAAAACGAATAACTGAAAGATTATGAAATTTCTCAAAGATCTTGTCGGAGATGCGTGAAAGTAGTCATAAAGAAAATGTCACAAACGGATAAAGAAATCATATACAGATTAGAGAAACCTTGAATCTCAAGTTCAATCCAATGCCAATTTGACTATAAAAGATATATTTTCAGTCAAGTATGACAGAATATTGGTGAAACCATCTATGAATTTGTAGAGATGGGTGACACACTTTTGAAACACTGGAAGTTCAATTAATTGAATGATTAAGGAGCCATAGATCTCTGATGGTTGCTTGTCCGATTCGTTCAGAAGGAGAATGCTGAGAGAAACTCTGAATCTAGATTGAATGTTAATGGCTGCTAGAGCTGAGGAGTGGGCCAATCGTGAAGCTGGTGATGTGGAGACTGGAGGTGCATTGAATGAATCAGTCATGAGGGTAAAAAGCAATTCAAAGCAGAAGACTGACAGACACAAGGTGATGTCTCTCCATAAAATGTAGTAATGTTTCAAATGTGGATTTTCATTTCCACATGAAGACAAATGTCCCGCCACTGAACTGATATTTAAATCTGTGGGAAGGATAACCATTTTTTATGGTGTGCAAATCAAAGTGAACAGAAGTGCATCACAGTGCAAAGGCGAAATGTCCACCCGAGCTTTCCAGGAGCAATGTTTGACGCTCACCCACAAGGCCCAGGGGAGATGTCAGGTACGACAAATCAAAACTGAACAAAGTTGATTGTCATCGCAATCATCGTCAAACAGTTCTCCCCATATCAGTATCAAGTGAGAGTGAAGAAGATGACTATGCCATGTTGATGTTTACTTCAGAAAACCATACGCATGTTGGATGGGCCGCATGTGATGAAAAATGTCAGTCAAACAAAATTCGACATGTCAAAGAATCAAAGTCATTAAAACATTTTATGAAAATTACCCTGAAAGAAAATGATTGTTTGATACCTTTCACCATCGAAAGTGATGCATCGATAAATATTATGCCTGAGGAAAATATAATGAACTGCATCCACTACCACAAACTATGCCATTGAAAGGCAAAGTGTATACATAGGCTACAGTGACAGCCTTAAAAGGTCAAGGGTTCATTTTTACCGACAATGAAACATAAGAAAACAAAGGTGCAAGCACCATTCCATGTGCTTCAAGTGACATTGTTGAGTGCCTGTTTACTCAGTTTGAGCACAGCTGCTAATAGGCGACTGATATCAATGAACTACCATATAAATGTTGATCCTACAATAGTAAGTCAATTTCCTTAATTTTTTCATGGTTTGGGAAAGCTTAAGACTATGAAAGTAAAATTACATATTATTGAGGGCATCCCTCCAGTTGCTCAGAGACAAAGGCAAATTGCTTTTCATTTACAAGATGTGTTGAAAAGGAGCTTGAATCATTACTTAAGCATGATATCATTGAGCGTTCTACTGGTCTAAATCCATGGGTTTCTCCCATTTTGGTAGTGCCCAAAATGGAGAGTGAAGAAGTGGTCTGCATTTGCATTGATATGCATCAGGTAAACAAGGCAACTGAACGACAACAAAAAATAGGAGCACACATTGCTGATATGATATCACAACTGAATGGTGCAAACTATCTTCTCTCACCTTAATTTAAATAAAGGTTTATTATCAAATGGAACGTGTAAAAGATTGTGGGTATATTACAATCTTTTCTACACATGTTGGCCTGTTTCTATACAAAAGACTAAGTTTTGGAGTATCATCCGCTGCAGTAGTGTTTCAAGACATACAGCCTTTCATGAATGTGTTTAATTACAGCTTTGACATATTGGCTACGCAAAAAGAACATGATAAAGCTCTTACACAAGTATGTTGTTTACTTGCCAAAGCAGGTTTGTCTTTGAATGCAGACAAATGTGAGTTCCTGAAGAAGAAGCTACAATTCTTTGGCCATATTTTTTCTGATGAGGGTATGACACTGGATTCTGCTAAAGTACAAGCGGTGTCAAATGCTGATCCCCACAAAATGTTTCAATGGTGCATTAATTTCTTGGCATGGCAAGCTACTGTTTTAGATATAGATATATACGAGACGTTGCCACTGTAAGTGCTCCATTAAGAGAGTTGATTAAAAATAAAGTTTCCTTTCAGTGGTACCATGAATGTGAGACCAGTATTAGGAAAATCAAAAAAGACATTGAGAATGCTACTGAAATGGCTTATTTCGATCCAAAACGTCATACAGAGGTTGCTGTTGATGCTACCTCAGTGGAGTTAGGTGCTATCATTGCACAGCAGACTAAATGCTTGAAGGCATGTTGTGGTGTATGCGAGCAGGAGTTTGTCCCAAACAGAGCATGCTAACTCACAACCTGAAAAAAAGATGTTAGTTCTGGAAGGGGCATTTGAACACTTCCATGTATTACTGTCCAGAAAGCCTTTTATGCTGGTAATTGATCTTCAAGCTTAACTAACAATATTTAGCAATCTAAAGGACAAGAGGCATCCCTGCAGTGAATGTTTGAGACTATGGCTACAGGAGTACGATTATAATATTCTGCATCAGCCAGGAAAAGATCCGAAACCTGCTGACTACTTTTCCAGAGTGCCCATTTAAGGTCAAGGTTCTCCATCCAAGTCAGCTGACGCTTATATCAACTTCATTGCAAAATAAAAAAACATCAGCTGCCATTTCCTTAGCCAAGATTATTACTGCCACAAGCCATGATAGTGACATGCTAAAGTTGTAAGATATAATTTACACATCAGTTGTGGAACCAGCAGACTCTATCTCTCAACAGTGAGGGTGAATATCAAAATTATAGAAATGTAAAGATGAACTGTCCATAACTCAAGAGGGGGTTATATTGTGAAGATCGACATTCTTGATTCCGGACAGTCTGCAGCAGAAAATGATTGAAGTGACCGATGAAGGTCCTTATGATTAAAGTGGCCCATGTAGGAATCATTGCCACAAAATAACCTCTCCAAGACTGAAGCTGGCTTCCAAATCTCAATGAGCGAGTTGAGAAGGAATGAAAGGCCTGTCATCAATGCAACCGCCTATCAACAAAAGTTACTCAGCACACCTTAAACATGTCAGAACTCCTGGAGCATGCCTAGAAGAGAATAGCCATTGACTTGTTTGTTCCACTCGACAACGGACAATATCTAATGGTAATTGTGGATGAATACTCACAATTTCCACTTATCGAGGATCTCTTATGGGCCACTTAAGAATGAGTCATTGAGAAACTGGATGGCATATTTGTGACATGGGGTGTTACAGCCATACTAAAATCTGACAATATGCCACCTTTTAATTGTCAAGAGCTCAAAGACTTCTTAGAGCATCTGAGTATAAAGCATCAAAAGAACACTCCTCTGTGGCTGCAGGCCAACAGACTGGTTGAGAGATTTATTAGCATGCTTAAGAAAGCAGTGCAGCATACTACACTTGAAAAGCTCAAATTACAAACTCTGTTAAATTCGACAGCAGACGATAGTTCCACACCACTGATGTTTAGGAGAGCAATGACAACAAAGACACCCTAGTGGACCTATCGGAGAGAAAGAGAGGAGAATGCAACTCATATGAGGGACTTGGTTCAGAAGCAAAATATGAAAACATAGGCTGACTGAAGACGACTTGCAAAAAACATCTTCTTTCAGCAAGGAGACAGAGTGCTCGCACAGCAGATGCGGAAAAGAAAATCTGATGCTCTCTTTGATACAGAACCTTTCCAAGTGGTGATGACCAAAGGAAACATAGTGAGTGCCCAGTGCCCTGGAGAGTCTATTACCAGATATTCTTATCACCTCTGACGTTTGATTCATAGTTCAGCAGATCTCCATGGTAACAAAGAGACTGACTCTGAAGCACCTGTGACTGATGCTGCTTTTTCATCATTCCAGCAGCTCTTGGATCATGATGATGACAGGCTTCAACTTTGCAAGACATGTTCAGGCCAAACAATTAGAACACCAAAGAGATTAACTGAAAAGATTTAAATGTATGTATGGGTATATCTTTTGTAAAATTGGTAGGTTTTCATTTAACAGAGGGGGAGATGCAGTGTCATGTGAGTTAAACAATGATGTAACCCTTTTGGCTCATAATGAACTCCATAGAGCTATGACATAATGAATAGAGTACACTGCAGTAAAGGCTTCTTTAGAGTTCGCAGTTGAACACAGATGAATGAAGAAGTGTGATACCAAGCTCAGTGTGTGGCATAGTCATTGGCGGGTATCCCACCTGCGAAGAAGTAACTCAGGCATGGAGAAGCAGGAGTCAGATGACCACTGAAGGAGGACGGCCTGGTCTTTTGTTATGCACAAAGGGAGTTGGAAGCCTGCAGAGGATGGGTGTAGTGCATAGCAAGAGGCCTTTGGTTGTGCTCAGTGGGAAATTAAAGCTTGCAGAGGGTGGGGTGCAGGGCATGGCAGAAGAACGGGCCTGTGCCTAAGAGTTTGTACATATTGAATTAGATGCACACTTCTGGTAACTATGCAGGTTTTCCTTGAAGGAAAACATTGTAGTTTGGTATCAAATTTGTACATATCCACTTAGGTTTACTTTTTCAGTTTTTATGCTGTATTCTCTTCAATGTATATCTATTTTTATTTTATGTTTCCTATGCCTCAATTACCAAATGTGTTATTTCAGAGTGATTTTTCAGTTATCAAAGTGTTTCAATACAAATATAGACAAATCGTACGAACCTCCTAAAGACTCTTTTGGAGATGGGTGGTATGGAGACATCTGTCAAAAATCAGCAAATATCCTGTTGGCTAAAATAACGGATTTCTTTCCTCATTTATGTGGAGAAACCACCACTCTTTTTCTGAAAGCAGATGTTACACCAGCTCCATTGTCAGGAAAACCATAACTGTTAGATGAATGCCAGTTGAAATGGTGCTGGAAGGCCCACACTACAGGGCAGGACTTCTGAAACCATATCCAACACATGTTGCCCTGTCAGACACTCCCATACCAATCACTGTAGTTATGTGTGCATGAAGGTGCCCTCAAGAACACAAATCCCTGTCCCCCTCTCTGTGGGAGAAAACTCCCAGCTCATTAGGAATATTATTGTTTTGTTAAAGAGGACCCTAAACATGCTCTTAAAACTGAAATGTGCTAATAGTTAGGCTTGTCAGGCAAACAAAATCCTATGTCCAAAGATATCCATCACATTCTGAGATGGAGATTCTGCTTAGGCAACTGTTATGCTTAATTTTTATGATTATATAGCTTAAACAACCAATAGGTGCTTCTTATTCCTTACTCTAAAACAACATTTTTGGGACAGTTCACAAAACTTGGACCGTTTGGAAATAAACATTAGAGAGCCAAAAACATACGTATAGCAGTTACACATTCAAACCTCAGTTTAGCATTACACATAAGCCAAACTATCTGATTTACTCTCAAATCAAAGCTTACCGTTAAGCTAGCAGCACTTTTTTTTTATCCTAAGCAAAATACATAGGAGACAAAAAGCCAAAAGAGACTTATATCTCATATGTTTTGCAGTAATGCTTGAATTTTTTTCTTGAGTCTGCTTTTGAGGTTAAGAGGGTAATTTAGTATTTTTGTAACTGAGTTGCAGTGCCATAAATAAATGGAGTGGGTGACCATCAATATGACGTGGTGATTCAGGGGCAGATAGGCTGCTAGATCAAAGCTTTGCACTGGTAAAACCAGCTGAGTCTCAGATAGTACAAGCTGGGTGCTATGCCGACATATAAATCGCAAAGGGATATCACAGTTCTGACTGTAATGGACAGCCACCTATTTATGGTGCATGACCCAATCTTCAAAAGATAATAGTGGGCTATATTTGTTTTCTTACTGTATGTGGTGTGCATGCCCGCCAGCTTTTCATGGAGTTTTCTCATTTTGTCTTTTTGTCCAGTTGAGACTCTAGTATCTCGCGTATGGGTCAAAGCATAGTTAAGATGCTCAGTAGCAAACAAACAATTATACTATGGACTGAAATTTTGAATAATTTGAGATCGCTGTTCTGTGGTTTGTTACCATTACATTAGCCCATGCTCATTTGTTTGGTCCTTGTTACTGTGCATGTTGTGGGGACACATTGCCCTGAGTTCTATGTTTTTTATGTGTAACTAACTCCACTTGATAAAAAGATGTTACCATTTTGACTAAGGTGGTTTATGTCTTATTTGAAAAGGATGTTTTGTTCATGAGGTTAAGTCTTCAATTACATAATATATTGTTACAAATTATACCAATGAGAGCCGTTATTGCCTAAAAGATTGTCCTCTACCATGGTTCCTATGGGCTTATGGGTTGCTCTTGTAGCCTGAAAAGATCAATCCACAAAAATAACATTTCCTATAGAGGGACAATTCAATGTAGGAGAATTAGGAAAAGGTTTGATACGTTTCTGTGGGCCAATGTAATACCAAAGGCAACCTGTGTGGGCAACAGCTGATAAACGATAAACAGTATGAGCAACATCTTTTGAAATAAATGAAAACTGAGAGTATGAGATATAGATCAGTCCAAACCTGGGAGAGAGTTTGTATAGAAAGACTACAATCAGAAAAAGGTCTGACGACATTGAGCATGTTGCCCACTATGCCTGTGCTAGAATTAATAAGTGGAAGTATTTCCACAAAGTGCTGTACCCAACACTCCTGTCCTTAGCTTTTTATTGGGGTGCCCTGACACACGTGCCTATAGGAGCCACATAGTTTTATACAGAACGACAAGCCATTTCATGAACATCTTCAGTAACCAACCACAGGCTCCCAATGTGCCCAGATGGGGCTCATACACTGTTTTTCCTGAAACTGCACTGCTCATAGAGTATACATTAACTCAAAAGAATTTAATAGTTAGTGCTTCAGCTGTGGACAGTACAGCTCAGAAGGAAGAAGAGGTTGCCACTGCTTAGTGTTTCCTAGTATGTGCTGCATACACCACAATTTAAGCAAATACATATGCATTGAAATGTTCTGATCCTGCACACTAAAGTAGAACCTTTTCATTATACAACCCCAAGATCATCAAGTTCAACTTGTATTCCCACTCCCTGATATCAAAATTACACTTTGAACTTATGGTGGTGAAACAAGATCTAACACTTGTCAAAGCCACCAAGTTACAAACTCACCCAGTTATTGTATTTGATAGAACATATTGAGCTGTGCATGCTCTTCTCCCAAAACGGAAAATGCATTCAACCACGTAACACTTGTACAGCTTCAAGGTGGCTGCCGAGTAGGAGCCTTCTGAAAGCGCTCCTGGTTTGGGGATTATCTCTGGGTCGTGTATCCCTGCTTAACCCGTTCCAACTGGCCTCTAACCCCTCTACCTGAGGAACTGACTGTTCACCTTTCTGGAAACCGACTCTGAGATATTTTTCATTGATCAACTCACCCAACAGATTGACCGGAGCTGCTGCCTTGATCCAAGCCTCTATGCATGGAGTCCGGCTGGGCTGATTCCCTTGTCCCAGGGCTGCTCAGAAGGGAAGAGGTCCACATCCACGGATGCGAGGTGCTTAACGTGGTCGCCTGTTACATCTGGATCCTCTGCTCTTGCGCCTGCCCTGGGAATCGGTCGGGGTCCCCTGCTGCTGGCGCTGTTGCGGTGATGCAGATGAGTCCCGCTGCCTGCTGACGCTCCCGGTCCAACCCCTATTGCCCGAGGTCCGGCAGTGGAGGGCAATCCCTTGCCCCAGGACCGTTCAGCAGCAGGGAGTTTGTCAGTGCAGTTCACCCGCAGTCTCTGGCTCTTCGGATCGCACCTGGGCCTGCCTGATGACTGAGTCAGGGTTTCCCGTGGCCAGTGCCGTGCGGGCCCCATCTGCCGCCGACTGTCTGTGGCCTGGAGGCACTGTCTGGAGGCCGGCACTCGGCAGCGCCTTCCCTTCTGCCCATAGGTCAGTTTACCCACCTGATGATCGAGTGGAGCGGCGCTGCTCCATTCCGACCCTGCAGCCATCTGCTTCATTTTTAATGGAGTTTGCGCTGCTGTGCCGGCTGTTGGAGCTCCACAGCCATTTTACAGCCATTCCTCGTAACAATGCCAGGCTCTGCCCATTGACGGACAGCTGAAACTATTCCTGCCAGGGTCCTGCCTAAGTATCCTGAGGCATTACCTAGCCTCAGCGCCTAACTGGACCTGTTAATGGCTCCCTGCTGTGGGCCCAACCGACTCAATGCTTAACGACCGTCTCACTTTAAATCGAGGCTGCCGGTCTCAGCGGAGGTACGATCGTGCCACCACACACTTCCTTGTCTCAGGGCGGGACCCGCCGGTCTACCCTCAGGGAATCATGGCACCTGTTTATTAGTGGTCATTGCCCTGCCTGAAGTGTCTGATGTGCAGCGGCTGACGTGAAACCATCTTCCTTACACCCAGTGAGTCTTGTTCCCCCCCCGCACTCTGACCGACTGCCCCTGAGTCAACTGGGCTGGCGGCCTTGGGAAGGCCTCCATGGTACATCTACGGCGTGAACAAAACAAAAGAGACAGGGACCAAGGATTCAATTATGGTCCAGTGTCCATGCTCCTTAAACATAATATTCATACCAAAAAAGACACTGTTCCTAGAGCGGGATAAAAGTATCCAACACTCTCAAACAAAAAAGAAGGAAAGAAACCTAGGTCATAAAGGGAAACACCAGGGAGAGGAAAGAACAATTCTTATCTCCTGTTGCCCTCACACACCCTGAAGGGTGTCATGCTTCATCATCGGGCATTTGCTCCTCGTAGGGTCGGCGCTGCAATCCCCTACCGGCCCCCCGAAGGTTCACTTTATCGGAGATCTTTTGGAGAATGCCGGATGGTGCATGCGGGTGTGTGGGTGGGTGGTGGGGCCCAAGGAGAGGGTAAGAAAAGTGCATGCATTGTGAAATCAAAAAATTAAATAAAAAATGACCAGGGGTTGTTCTTTAGAGATTATCATTCAATCAGCCCCTATGGGTACAAGTTACCCCAACAGACACTCTGTGCCTGGTTGTAGCGAGTCGACATGTTTTGCGCCTCTACTGCCACACAAGTCGTTGGCGCTTCATCAGGACTAAAAACGTGATGTGCATGTTAAAATCATAATAAAAACAGTACCCTCAGAAGGAGACAGGCCACGTCAAAATGCTGTGTAGCCTACAATGTGGCTGATGGACGAGGCCTCTCCTGAAGCATACACCTAGGAGAAAGGAAACAGAAATGAAAGATAGGGAGTGTGCATCAGTTCAACTTGATGTACAGAGATGTGCCACAATCGTGTGCGCATCGTCCCACAGTTTAAAAAGACATGAGCTACAAGGATGCCTCATGGAGCTCACACCCCACGGGGCATTACAGCTAAGTCACATGGTGAGCCCGGCGTGAATAGCGCCAGAAATGCTGACCTTCACGTACAAGGTCTCATTGATGTCCACACTGGGAAACGTGCCACCATAATGAGCAATCCAAAATAAAAATAAAAATAAAAATAAAGGATTCGTGCCTGTTGGTGGCTAGATAAAGCACAGCAGGTCAGCATTTCTGGCGCTATTCACAGTGTTTTGACGTGGCCTGTCTCCTTCTGAGAGTACTGTTTTTATTATGATTTTAACATGCACATCACGTTTTTAGTCCTGATAGGGGCCGATTGAATGATAATCTCTAAAGAACAACCCCTGGTCATTTTTTATTTAATTTTTTATTTAATTTTTTGATTTCACAATGCACGCACTTTACTTACCCTCTCCTTGGGCCCCACCACCCCCCCACACATCCGCATGCACCATCAGGAATTCTCCAAAAGATCTCCGATAAAGTGACCCTTCAGGGGGCCCATAGGGGATTGCAGCGCGGGCCCAACAAGGAGCAAATGCCCGATGATGAAGCATGACACCCTTCGGGGTGTGTGAGGGCAACAGGAGATAAGAATTGTTCTTTCCTCTCCCTTGTGGGTCCCTTCATGACCTAGGTTTCTTTCCTTCTTTTTTGTTTGAGAGCGCTGGATATTTTTATCCCGCTCTAGGAACAGTGTCCTTTTTTTTTTGGTATGAACATCTACGGTGTGCTCTGGGATGGGCTAAATTCTACTGGTTCCCCTGTGCCTCAGCTGAAACTCCTAAGCTCTTCCTTGCCTCCCTCCATCCTAAGACTCTGGGGATATCTCTAGACTCAATGGTGTCACCCTACTGCTTCTGCAGTTGAATAATGAGGTTTGCCCGAGTTGCTGCTCCACTTTGTTGTCTGAGGAGAGCACAAAAAGCCTGTTTCTACTAACCTAAAAAATTGGGTGAGATCACTTGGCTCCATAGAGACACCTGTACTGTTCTTATGACCGAAACTTTGGTGTGTGCCCTAGAGGCTGCTCTTCCTGTGGATGGGTGAGTGGCACATAAACCCTGTTGACTGTTTTTATGACTAGAACTTTGGTGTGTGCCCTAGATGCTGCTTTTCCTGTGGATTGATGAGTGGCACATACATCCTGTTTTTTCGCTAACCAAAAGAACTGGTGAATAGCACTAGGCTCATTGGAGACTCCTTACTGCCCTTGTAGCTGAATCAAAAACTTGCGCCTGAGTTGCCGCTCTACCTGAATGATTGAGGAGCTGCACATAGGAGGATTCCGTCTGGGGCCTGCTGCACTGCCCTTGAATGTGACCCCTGCTCCCTCATGGGGTCCAGTGAGCTTCAACTGTTACCTGGTCCCTCTCTACCTTATCACCCAGAACTAGTGGCGTGGTGGCTGGCCCTGCTTCCTAGTCTCTGCGGCAGCCTATCCCCGTAGACGCCCACGTCCGACCATCGCCAGAACCATCAGACCCCTGCCCTAATGCTCTGACAATCCTGCTCCCTCAAGAAATCTCACCATTGGATACATCTGGATCAACCCCTGCTTCTCCACACTGCTTCTGAGAACTAGTAGTGCCCCACTCTAACCAGCATGGCAGGACCTGGCCTAACTGCTACAGGGGAAAACTCATATACTCTGGTTTACCCACTGCAAAATCCTTCAAGCACGACACCCTAAAAAGGCACCCGGAGTCATTGATCTCTGACCTGCGATACAGTACGAACAATGGCACTATCATTAATGACCTCATCTACTCCAGAAGAACCTCTTCTTGGCGCAAAACCTTTGCGCACCTCCTCTATGTACATGCAACCAGGAACATTCCATGCGGCACTAAGCTCACTATAGTGCCCTCCACATTCCTGCAAGCTGACATCAACATCACCCTCTATAAAAACGGCATCGTCCTGATCCAAGATACAACTAAAAACCTTAATAAATTTGCGAACCTCTTTACCCTCCTCAGGAACCATGTGCATGACTCTTGCAGGGTAACCAACACCGGCCCGTCGACCCTCCAACCAGCCAGTCTAACGTGCCTAGCCACCCTCAAACCACCCCTCTAAGGGTTTCCAACACAGATCATCCCAACCCCTCTAGGACGCCGCCCGGGCTTGCCAGTAGAATTGCCGCTAGTACTCCGGTCCCCTCCCTGCTAGTTCCCCATGTGACCTTGAGACTGATACTCTTCCAAGGACCTATGACGCAGATCGAGCTAGCCCCTCTACTCCTTCTCCTACACATGCCGATAGAACTGCCCCTGAACCACTGCCCCCATGCCCTTAAGTACTTCGCTCCTATCTGGATATCGAAACTCTGCACTCCAGAGCAACCAAATTAACGCAGAGCATCCATAACTCCATTCTTTGACCTAAAGAACATCCTTTACCTCGCTGAACTCTCCTTTGCTAAGCCTAAGCCCCAGTAGGACTCTCCCCCATACCACCAAGCACCCACAACCACTACACCTGAGACACCTTCGCCCCCGCAAGCAACCATGCCCGCTCTCGGAGGAGGAAATCCTAGATCCCGTCCTCTCCTACAACACTACTACCCTGGCCACCCCATGCCCACCAGACCTCACTGCCCCAGATTCTCCCTGTCCACCAGACATGAGTGCAGACCATGCCATCTGCATGGTCGCCATCAACCCCAACAGATCAGCTACCCTCCGTAACAGGAGCGTGGTTAATAGCAATCTAGCACCCGTACCCCTGTCCGCCCTGACTCCCGTTTCTCCCATCGACCCCCCCCCCTGTCTGGCCTTTTAATCAACTGCTAATCGGCTGACAGGCATGCTGCTGATATCCCTGATCTCATCCTGAATAAAAACCTTGACTTAGCGATCCCGACCGAATTGTGGCTCAACGAATCCTCATCTCCATGCCTGGACCTCCTAGTCCCTCCCAACTACAACATTTCTATGCTGGATAGGCAATCCAGCAAAAAATGAGGCATTGCCTGCATCTGCCTCTCTACCCTCATTGTCACGGAACTTGTAGCAGACACCTCAGACTCCTGCGAATACCTCACCCTATCCATTTGAAGCGACTCCACCCAACTGTGCAATCTGCACATCTTGTACCACCCCCAGGCACGAACAACACCTTCACTGACCACTTCATGGAAATCATCACAGCCAAGGTTTCCTTCCCCTGACAACTTCAGACCTATCTCCAATATCCCTCTCTTAGCCAAAGTGTTGGAGAAGTGTGTGCAACAGCAGCTAAGCCATCACATCAACAAATTTCATCTATTTGACGACTTCCAATCAGGATTCAGACCTGGGCACAGTACTGAAACCACCATGCTCCACATCGTAGACAATGCCCTCCAAGCCCTCGACCAAGGCAAAACTTGTCTCCTAATCCTCCTGGATCTATCCTCGGCCTTCAACATGGTCAACCATGAAAAATTACTCGAACATCTCAAATATGGGATTGGATGGTTCTGATTTAGACTGGTTTAGGTCCTTCCTCCAAAATCGATCACAAATATTCCTAAATAACGGTAACCTGACCCCTCCCCGGTCACAGTTGGAGTCCCTCAAGGTTCAACCCGGTCCCCCACCCTCTTCAACCTTTACCTGGAACCGCTTGCCAAAGTACTACGCTCCGCAAACATCTCATACCACATGTATGCTGACGACACCCAGATCTACATCAAAACCTCATCCCTCGAGGAGATTCTATCCTTGAATGAGGCCTCTAAAATGACTGTCCAATGGCTCTCCTCCAATCAACTCAAACTCAATGCAAAGAAAACTGAATTTCTCCTAATTTCCCCACCAAAAACTAACCCTGAGATTCAGACATGGATTAAGGCCATCACAGCCCTAAACTACCGACCATTGTGGACTCGGCCAAATCTTTGGGCATAACCCTTGACTGCAACTTGAACATGCGAGACCACATCAACTCAATGGCTAAATCAGCCAGATTCAACCTGAGCTACCTCAGGAAACTGAAACCCTTCCTTGACGCTCCCGACAAAG
This sequence comes from Lissotriton helveticus, assembly GCF_964261635.1. Taxonomy (NCBI): domain Eukaryota; kingdom Metazoa; phylum Chordata; class Amphibia; order Caudata; family Salamandridae; genus Lissotriton; species Lissotriton helveticus. Next base: position 898,813,958 of record NC_136063.1, on the reverse strand, counting down.
AAATGGCAGTCCAGGCACTAGTCCTCTCTAGACTGGAATATGGCTGTTCTACCCGCTCAGGGCTACCAAAGATCTCCTTGGCACCTTTAAAAGCGTGCCTCAACGCAGCCACCAGACTTCTTACTGGCACAAGGAAATTCGATCACATTTCACCTCACCTGAAAGCTCTGAATTGGCTCCCTCACGAGGCCAGAATTCAACTCAAACTAGCATGCATCACGCACAGGCACTATACTCAAACTCCCCTGCATATCTTGCACAGAAACTTGTGATATCTGGAGGAACCAGAAACTCCAGGTCTGCCAGAGACCTCTTGCTCCAACCTGCGTGCTTGTGTAAAAAAAAAGAAACTACAATTGCGCCTTCTCTGGGGCCGCACCAAGAGTATGGAATTCTCTCCCGCCCGCCATCAGAAGAATCCCCTCACTGGCACGCTTCAAAAAGAATGCCAAAACCTTCTTTATGGGCAAATTCCTCGCTTAATTTTCGCCTCAACCCCCCAGAGAGGATTGCTACGAGTAAATGTATAATGCAAAATGTACATATGTATCCTCTATCTCTTATGTACCAAGCACCCCGCCACCTCCTACCCTATAGTACACTTTTGAGTCTATTGCCACAAGCAATATGTAGAATGTAAAATGGACATACCTACCTTCTATCCCTTATGTACCCAGCACCCCGCCCCTTCCTATACTATTGTGTACTTTTGTGACTTTCAGCCTATTGTATACTGTTTTGTTCCTGTAAAGCGCTCTGATACCCTAACGGGTCAAGTTTGCGCTCTATAAAACACTAAAATAAAAAATAAAAATAAACACTGCACAGAACACAGAAATAAAGTTCCTTGGGAACTCTCACACATGCACAACAGATGCACCGTTCTCAAACTGGTTTCAAATAAGTAAGGGTCCTCATGCTTTAGAACAATAATTTTTTAGCAATCTACACAATGGTTCTCAAATAAGCACAAAATGCCATAGGCACAGGACAACAATGTAAAATAAATTTCATTGTTGGAGTGAACTGCTCAAACAAAAGACCCAAGGTATCCTACATTTCAAAAAACATCTTTACAGCTGCATATTTATACAGCCACTCAGTTTGTTTTCACTAAAAGCCCTATAGGTAAAAATATGCATATTCATTCTTTAGCATATTTCTCCCCTGTGGCAATACACAGCAGTAATCGGCACAGATGAGAGTGTAATGTCAAATTTAGTAGCCAACTCCTTTCTTGGAATCTCAAGACAAAAATCATGGCTGTGTGATAATGACTTTCAATGACAGAGCACCATGCACCCCACGGTGCCATTTCAAATACTAGGTAAAAAAAATCTTAATTAAGTCGAAGTTTGTCATTTGTCTGAAGAGTAATGCAGCGGGAAAGTGTGTTGTATGCTCAACATGAACCTTTTATCTACTGCACTCAATTCCTAATGAGGTGAAAATGTATCTTCATCCATGCACATATTTTACATAGGTTGGTGCAGGACTGCTGGAAAGAGGAGGTTAGTTGCTGGGAAAGGAGACAAAGATAGTGCTGAGGTAAATAATACAAAGTTACTTGTAAGACCAAATTCAAGGATGAGGTAAAAGAAGCAAATTAGAAGTAGAAAAGAAGGAAGAATTTACTAAAGGAATGAACTAGAGAAGGGGGGGGGATGCTATTCTTGTAAAAGCTCAACAACACAATCTCCATGACACTGATAAACACCCCCACCCAAAACATATATAAAATAGAAACTCAATACAAGAAAGCCTAATTATAATGATAATACATCTTGATACTGAAAAGTCTCTGGTCATTTCTTCATGTATTATTTTCCATTCTGATTAATTTTCTCTACTCATTTGAGTTATTTGTTCATAGTTTTACATATGTGTCTAGTTCTCTCATGTTTTACATCATATAACAATCTCCAACTTTGTTGACTTTCATCACATGCAAACAAACTACCTATGTGCCTATTTGTGATGCCCCATGTCTACTTGGAGGCAACTTCTGATGCTATCCTAGCCCGCTTACTGATTTCACATCTTAGTTAACAATTCCACCTTGCCACTATTACAGATATGACTAACATCTCTAGGCAAAACTGAGACCTTGAACATCCTAATAAACCTTTTGATCCATTGTTGATAGGTGATGTAAAACAGTACAGTTTTTTACCTTCAAACCAAAATAAGCTAACAATATCTGACAGAACTGACAGAACTGATGTGTCTAATTACTCTTCAGACTCCAAGCAATGCATAGCATTCCCTACCGAAAATGCAAAAATGATACTATTACATTTTTTAACAATCGCACTGCTGTAGCGTTTACTGGGCCTATTCTTACTTTCCAAACATTTGGTCCTCTGATGGATCTTGCTCTGTGCTGAAATGGGTTGGGTATTCGTGGAATTGGCAGTCACTCAATGAGGACCAGGATTAGGATAACTGGATCTACAAACTCGAAATTAAACTCATATAGCTAAATCTCAGAAAAATACTGTTGATGTAAAATATCATCACCGCAGACCCAAATCTCCTAAAGAGATGAAGGCAAGCAAGGATCATGCATACCAGGAGTTCCATTACAGAAATAAAGAATAATAGCATCTGGATTTGATGATCAGAAACATTTCTGTTTAGTCATAGGGCAGCCCAGTTTAAATTAAATGCACATTCACAAAGGACAATAAGTAAGAATAGCAGAGCCAAATCAAGGTAGTACATTTTGGTTTATCAGATTAAAACAATTTATTATTAATATATCTAGAATTTCGATTAGAACTCAGATTATATTTATTCAATGAATACCAAAGCTCGAGATTCAGGAAAGGTAAGGAGATCAGAGAGGAGCAGTCTACCTCAGCTGAGGAAACCCCCCAAGCACATACAGCATATGTGCCGATATAGATAGGCAGCCAGCAAACCCTTCACTAATGCTTGTTCAGTAAAAGTCAGCAAAGTTCCAGGTAGCTAGTCCAGTCTAATAAGACAGAGACCTGCCTTTGTTTGCACATAGAAGTTTACAGCCGCATAAATAGAACTTCTCCACTCTTGCTTCACTCGTTATAGGTACAGGAAACAAGCAGAAGAAGCCCTGGAAGGACAGCGAATGGCGACGAAGAAAGCACCCCACATTCACTTAGGAGAGGCAATTATACTTAGTCAGCTCTGTGGTGACACCTCCTGGCATCACTTCAATTTGTCAGACCACCAAATCCATTGGTCAGTTCGTATAGAATAAGTGTGACGCAACAGTAGAATTGATATAAATACCAAATGGCTGGCCCTGATGATTCAAAAGCTTCAAAAGCTTCAAAAGCTAGCGAAGAAACCACCGAGTTTCATGTTAAAGGAGCGCGCCCTTAGTGATATTATTATCACACAACTGATCAGTATTTAGAAGGCACTGACAGACACAGTGCGTCAAGGACAGCGCCACACACAATCAATTACCATACCTACAAGTCGAAAATAGGTGTGCACGGAGACAACAAATTCTTTGCAACAGTAGAAATGACACAAAATCTGGAAAAATAGGTGGATCGATTACGCAGTTCCTTAAGTTATTCAATCAAGCGACATATCGAACAATTGCACAATGAGGAGAACAATCATAGCAAGTTCAAAAGGCACTTTCTCAGGCAGCTGTTCTAAATTGTAGCAAGTGCCCCGCACAGTACAGGCGAAGTCAAAGGAAACAATTAGTAATTAAATACTACTGGCAATAGTGTGGAATGTTCCCATATGCTTTGGTTATACTAGTCCATTATTGCAGTATTAGAATGAGGCCCACATGAATTTAAGCTAGTATACGGCAAAGTCATATTAATTGTAAATCATACATTTAAAAGAAAATGAAAGCATATAAGTTCATATATATTATTGATGCATTAATAATCATTTCAATATGGTTGAAATTAATACATGTAAGTATAGGGTACTCATAAGTTTTTGGGAAAATACCAACGTATACATATAACTAAGATTTTGTCTAAACATTTTCGTTTGTTATTTTAATCATTAATATATATGTGATATACATTCTAGAGACATTTAATGAAGGCACAGTTAATTATGATTGTGCAACACCTACTTATGTTTTGTCATTTTCGGTGTCTACGTTATTACATGAAATGTCACTTTTATACATTTGTGAGATAGAGCCAAGTTAATTCATATTGTTTTAATTTGGTCTTAATAATGTCCACACTTATATATGAATATCAAGAGGATTTGCGATAAACTCCATAATATGATAGCCTACCATTTTACATACTTTTAGCGCGTTAATATAATTATATTTTTCGTTCGTAAAATCACAACTGTGTTATTTGAACAAATTTATACATATGACGGGTGACTTCTTATCCAAGATACAAGATTTTGAATTGAACATTGGCCTGTTACTAATTACATTAGATGTGACTTCACTGTACACGTCCATTAACCACCATGAGAGACTGAGACGGTTACATCATTTTCTAGCATTAAGACCGATTGAGTGCTCGCAACATAGCAAAATGCTTTGTAATATGGTAGAGTTTTGTTTATGCAACAACATTTTCCTACTCCAAAACACCTTGTACCAACAACAGCATGGTGTGGCAATGGGGTCCGCTTATCCCCCAGCTATGCCTGTTTACATATGGGCTGGTGGGAGGAGCTGGCCCTACAAAAAGAATATGCCACATTTATCAATACCAACATCAGACTGTTTCTGAGATATATAAATGAATTATTTCCAATTTGGCAGGGCACCAAAATGGAAGCTGAAAAGTTCATAGAAATGCTTAACATCAATAGTTTGAATTTGCATTCACAGCATCCATCAGTTCACAGTCTGTTAATTTCTTAGATGTTTGGGTGACTATTAGGGATGGAAAGATGGAAACTAGCCATGCATAGAAAGTCAACCGTGGGCAACTTAGTGTTGCATGTGGGGAGTTCTCATCCTCATCACTTAATACAAAATATACCCTACGAAGAGATGTTCCGGATTAAACGTATTTGCAGTTGTGAAGATGACCTAAGGGATGCCCAACTAGCTAGTAAACAAAGGTTGTTTTTAGCAAGAGGGTACTCTAGAAAATGAATTGACAAAGCTATCAGAAAAAGCAACAGGGTCGAAAGAGTAATCCTGCTAAAAAAAACTCTAGGTTGAAGGAAAAGAGGGAAGAGAAAACTGAAACTTTTAGATTCATCCTGAGCTATAACAGACAGGAAAAGGCCACAACAAATATACGACTGCTCTATTTCAAGCGGCTTAGTGCCATTTTCATGTCGTTATTGCAAGCAAATAATACCAATCGATGTTCCAAAGTGGCATATAATAATACTCAGTGCGCATAAAAGAATGGTGGGTTAGAGTACTAGAATACGTGCTGAACAGTACCTCAACAAAAGTATATTTGTTGGCACTAAGCCGCTTGAAATAGAGCAGTCGTTTATGCGCTTCCTTCTTTTTGCATCAATATGGTTTAGCTTTATCGTTCACTTGAACTAGAATTGTCTTCACGTTTTTAATGACGGTTAAGCACCCAGTCAAGTTTATGACAGACAGCGCATGCGCTTCTTTTGGTTCTCTTCTCAAATTTCTCTATTGTTTAGATACACCATGAGATTTAATCCATTGCTGTTCTAACGATTAGAGCACCGAACAGAGCATAAGGCACATGGATACAAAAGGGGATGATGGACGGAGCGTTTGAGCAAATCAATCACCATTCTTTAGCCCACTCAGCCACCCCATTTCAGACATGGCTATATGCAAATCAGTCTGACCCTGTGCCTTATGGGAACAGTCCAGTCCGAACTGCCAAGCCATGTCTTCCATGGACCGGAAACAAGCATCCTGGGACCGGTTTCGGCACGTGGACACATTTCTTGTATAGCTTTACAAAATTGTTCAATTGTTAATATCATTCATGAATTGTCATTATTCATGGGCTCACAACACATGTTGATGAATTGATACCATCTGATATCAGTGTGCATAGCACTTCACTAATGTTATTCATGAAATGGAGTATTCCCCTCTTATTTTTGCATATTTTTGGACATTTTTGCACATTTAGTAATGGCTGACATAGCATTTCTGTTTCATTTGCTATGTATGTTCACCTGTATCGTGAGATTATTGTGTGATCAAGTCAGTTTTGCTGACGAAACGCGTAATGATTAAAAACTTCACTGTTTTATACCTCCGTGTGCAAGCCCTTCTTCTAGAAGATTTTGTGCGGAATTTCAATACCGGGAGACCTGCCCGGCTTGGCTCGCCACCTGTCTACAGGCAAGTGACTCCAGAAAACTGGTCGTTTGTGGGGATATATATATATATATATATATATATATATACACATGTATAATGTATCACAATTAATAAAAGATTTAATTTACCTTATATATATGGGGAGATTAGTTGGCCTAACGGCTAGGGCGGTCAACCTTGAATCTGGGGAACCGGGTTCGAGTATCAACAATGACGCTGAACATCCTGTAATTCTGGGCAAATCACTTAATCTCCCTGTGCCTAACAAAAAAATTATTGTGTCCTCATGTAATGCAACTGGTGCTATGTAAAGGGCTCTGATACCCGATTAGGGTCAAGTTCGCCCTATATCAAACTCTGTAAAAGAAATATACATATATATTCCGATTCCTTCTTGTACATGAGACAAAAACGTGGGCACTCCAAACAATGTGTCAATTCGTAATATTTATTAACAGCAGTCCAAAACGGACACAATCTGGCTTGATCTTTTTCAAAGTGCAAGGCTCACCGCCCAGTGAAAGTTTAAAAAGGACATTAACCATAAACAAGGAAAACATACTTCCATCAAACTTATTTGCTTTTTTCAAGTTTCTTCCACTCTATTTTTCTATTTTTCATTTTGTCATAGAGGAATCCGTATTTCAAACCATGGCACACAATAATTTTATACTATAGTACAAATCAATCAATTATATGCTTATACTATTTTCTTCATTCTGTTCTCTTTTTTGTTCTCTTTGGGATAAGCAATTTTATAATAAAAACACTCTAGTACATATTTGGAGCTTATGGAGTAAATTTTTAAATATCGGGCGAGTGCCCACATTTTCACATCTCTAATGACAGCAATGTCAGAAAGGCAGGTTCTATATACATTCACTTATCAAAATAGTCAGACCACCAATATCTGTACTCGGTAGAGATCCGATCAAAAGTATCTTTCGCATGAAACGACGTTCCCATCTATCTTAAGGACTCATTATATGTGCAAGATAACATTAATACAGCAATAAATGAATGCAAATAAATAACAATAAATAGTTATTACATCAAAATTGTACACAAAAAATTGATATAAACTCATAATATAAGAATAAATAACCAATGTAATCTCAAATATTACCTATAAATATATAAGAAAGCAACTATTTTCAAATGTGCAAATTCGTTAGTGTAAACACATTCATTTAAGCCATATCACAAAATCAAAGTGCATTTATAATTAAATAACTTCGTAAATGTCAATATAATTAATCCATCACATAAAAATGCCTCAAGAAGATTTCATGAAAATTCATTCAGAGAGACAAAAGTCTCAGGTTCGTACGTTTCATAATCATTGGATCAATGTTAAAAAAAATGCATGGTTCCTATCAAAAATTAATTTAAAGAAAGACCACACGGTCAAAGGGCAACAGAAGATTAAGACCACTTACCCAACATGTACTTCTATCTCTTCATCCCTATTTACTCCTCCAGGAAATTTAGTATGCAAATCCAGAATATATCTGAATTCCCGAAGTCTGAATTTCATCACTCTATTTCCTCCTCTAGGATTAGGGGGTACTCTGTCTACTACAAAATGATTTAATCTTCCTGGATTACTGGTATGTTTCTCATAAAAATGTTGCCACAGGATAACTAAAATCATGATTTCTAATAGGCCGGTGATGTTCTAGTATATGTTTTTAGGGGAAAGATAGTATTACCCACATGCATGAGAGAGCAAGGACTGACTACGACATATACAGTTATCTGTATTGCAATTATAAAAGCCACTGATCCTCTTCTGTTGACCCATTGAGGAAGTGTATTCCAAAGTATTTTTGACCATCCTACATGCCTTACACTGGCTACATTTAAAGAATCCCTTTGTCTTCGATCTCCATTTCCTTTGTTGACGACCCCTGAAAAGCTATCTATTATTTAATAGATCTTCGAGTGTCCTCCCTTTCCTCTAAGTTATGGGTGGTACACTAGGTAACTCTTGTCCTATTACCACATCGCCTTTAGCTATAGACCAATGTCTTTTGATCATCTGGCTCACTTTCTGTGACATGGAATTAAAGCATGTGATTAATTGAGTTGCAGGTTCTTCCTTTTCTGGTCTGTCATCCGGATACAGTAACTGATTTCTAGCTAAACTCTTGGATTTCTTCATAGCCCGGAGGAAACCCTGGGCCACTTTCTATTCGCATGTATAGCCTATAAGCATGTTAGGAATAAATGGTTGAAACCAGTATGTAGGGTTTTGGGCGTGAAGGATCATAGATCAGCCCTGCGAATTATGCTAACCAACACTGTCTCTATGTATATCGCCTGTGGGGTTGCAAAATTCCTCGCGGGTGCTTGGATAATCCGTTCAAGGTTGCTGGGCAATGTATAAAAGCTATTTAGGATGATTGTATTGTTTTAAAACCCTCTTTTTTCCTTTTTTTAATTGTCTTGTGCTGTTCTGTTGGAAATGTAATATTATTGGGTAGATTGTTTTTATGTATTTTGTATGTTTGTACTTTTATGATAAATATCTATCGAATAAAGTATTACAACAATGACTTCATAGCCATGTTTACTTTTTTCGTACTGTATCCTCTTTTTAAGAATCTTCCTTTCATCTGGGCCAATTGTTTGTTGTATTCCTCTTCTTAGTTACACATTATTTGTAATCTGAGAGATTCCCAGTATGGAATACTTTCTTTTAAAGATTTTGGGTGTTGACTTTTAAAGTGCAATGTGCTATTTCCTTCTGTATCTTTAAAATGCACTGATGTATGGATTTTGGCATCACTTATCTTTAAAGCAAGATCCAAACATGCTATTTCACTGAAACTTATTTTCAAAATATAAGGATTGTTATTTAGTTTCTTCATGTACTCATGTACTTACTCTCTAGTTCCATTCCATAATAAAAACAGGTTATGGATGTATCTAATCCAAATAAAAATATTTTGTACACATTCAAAGACATCATCCGCACAGGCTACATGCTTCTTCTACCAGCCCATCACCAAATTGGCAAAGTTTGGGGCACAGCAGGTGCCCAACGCGGTACCAACCTTCTGTTGATATAAGAACTAATTGTGCATGAATACATATTCTCTATAAAACAACCCTGTATCATGCTAATAAGCATTTTGTTAAGTTTTAAAAAACACTCTAGTCTAATTTAAAAAAAGTGTTTACAGGCTTTTATACCAAACACATGATCAATATACGTATAGAGTGAAGTCACGTCCAATATAATAATCAAATAAAAACCTGTCCAAACCAAATTATGTATTTTAGTTAAGAAATCCCCAGTGTCTGTACAATATGCTGATAGTCTTTACAAAAGGAAATAAGAAGGTGTCTATGTATATGGCAGTATTTTCCAAAAAGCTTTCATTTGAAGAAACTATGGGTCTTCCCAGATGATTAGTAAGACTCTTATGGACTTTGGGTAAGATATAAAATGAGGGTATTCTAGGATGTTCAGATATTAATTCATCTTGATTTAAAATTTCTTCTGCCATTGTTTTTTTCACACAAGTCTGATAAAAACTCACAGATGTTTTATACTCCTCCATATAAATTCCTTCCTAACAATTTCTATCTGCCAATTGACGCATCACTTCTTGTTCATAAATATTTGTGTCTAATATAACCATATTACCTCCCTTATCACTAATCTTAATCACAATGGAGGTGTCTTCTTTAACCACTTGGCTGCTAAGGGTGTTGGTTGAGCTCCATTGACTTTCCATTGAAATCAATGGAAAGTCCATGACGAGTTACCCTTGTCATTAGCGCTGAAGGGGTTAAGGGACTTTAATGCCTTTCTATGTTCCTCTGTAAGATTATACAAATTCATACCGCCATTTTTTCCCAATCTTAATAAATCTTTAGACACCATCTCATGAAACACAACTAAATTATAATTGGGAGTGGTCGGTATAGCATCAGATTTCAATTTGAAACTACTGCCACTGGCAGTTTTCATTTTAATCCCCAATGTTTCCATCAGTTGCTCTAATTCAACATTCAATTCAACTGCTTCGCTTTCACGATGAACGGTTTCCAAAGCAAACAGTCTCTCTATCGCCCCAATTTGTAAATCACATGTGGTCGCTTGTTTGGAAGTAATGCTTGGTTTAGTCTCAGATAGTTTATACAATTTGCTCAATTTAAATTTTCTCTCACATAAATAGAGATCAATTCCCAATTGCGCATAATTGTATCCCGTGCTTGGACAGAAGGAAAGTCTGAGTTCCAAATGCGAGCTCTCATTTTTGGTTAGACTTCTTTGGGATAAATTAAGGACTGTTAATCTTTCTTCTCATCCTCCTCTTCTAGCAGGCTGCCGCTCATTCTGTTGTGTTCCTACTGCCCCTCTTCTAATTCTATGCTTTTGTTGGCATATTTTCTTTTTCATCCATCCTCTTCCTCTTCATCTTCCTAGGGGGGGTCAGTCCTTTTTAGGTTTTTCGGATTCTCTCAGAAAACTGCATTTTTTGTGAAAACCCAAGTTTATGGCTTGGTTATCACCATCATCACTTTCCCCTATGCGGACATCTGAGTTGGATCCAGTAGAGACCAAGTCTTGTTGTCTCTCTGAGTCTTCCTGGAGCATCTACTTCCTGTAAATATCATATTTCCTTGCAAAAGATAGTATTTGTCCTTCCGTGTAGTTGCGTTTACCCCTCTCAAATTTCTGTTGTTTTTTTCACTTTAACCTTCTCTTTATGTTTGGGTAATCATTCCACCATTTTTTCTTCTATTCACGATATATATATTATAAACGAATGCTTCCACAAGAAAACCATAACAAATATAAAGAATTCAATAACAACAAAAGTATACATTTTTTGGGGTCAATAAATATAATATTACAGGTTTAAAACCCCAAAGAACACATTTACCAAAAAATACTATAAACATTAAAATAAATGTAAAAATAAAAACTGATCGTTTAAAATATAAAAAAGATTATAGCTATACAATGTATTTAACCAATGTTATGAAAACTATTAGTCTAAAAAAATTTAATATACCATTTCCACTCTAATTTATGCAACAGTAGAGAAAATATTGGACTTCAGAGGGTTTAGATGTAATCTTTCTACTCCAGTCAGTTCAACAGTAGAGAAAGCGTTGTACTTTGGAGAGGGTAAATTTACTAATACTACACCTGTCCAAGGGACAGTAAAGAGTAAAGAAATTTTTGGGGGCGTGGATAGCCAGCCAACATGGCGGACGCACTTGAGTAGAGCTCCACAACAAGGCCCCTTATTATGCTGACATTTTACCTGAAGGAGGTGTTCTCTGGACCTGTATTGTTGGGAACCGGTGTGAGAATGCGGTGGGGAGCCTCTGGAGCCCAACAGATTCCGCTCCGGGGCCACGGAGACACAGGCGGATGGTGGCTGGCTGCGACAGGGCCTGCGGCGGAGTGGCGCGCAGGGCGCCAACGGCTACTGTGACACCCGGCTGCGACTGCAGGAGGCTGGACACTGTCCTGGGCCCTGGGATTCTCGCAAGCTGAGCGGAGACATCGGCGCTGCGGCCAACAGTGAGAGAGGGTGCGGCAGGTTGAGGCGGCTGGTGAAGTGCACCAAGCGGCCGGGGCCACGGAAGACCCTGGGGTTGTGGCAGGACGGAGCCGGGTACCGCCATCTGGTGCCAGGGAGCTGGGCAAGGCCTCTCCGCCGCACTGGGTCGACGGCGGCTGCTGGACGGCGTGAGGGGATCCTGCACGGGCGCTGGCTCGAGTGACTGCACGCCCCCCCCTCGGTGAGGAGCGGGATCTGGGGGATCGAGAGGCACCCCAAGGAGGAGTCGCAGCCTGGAGGCCCCCGGGAGGGGGCTGAGGCCTGCACAGCGCGAGTGAGTGGCGGCAGAAGCGGCTCTAAGCGCCTGACGAGCCGCGCTGCTCCCGCATTGACAGCGCGGGGTGCAGCCAGCGCCTGAGGTCCGGCCCGATACCAGCGAGAGAGGCGCTCTGGGCCCGAAAACAAAGACTTGAGTGGGCGGAGCCCGAGGAGCGGTGCCGGCCGGGGGCCCTGAGGTGACTGGGGGCCTTGAGCCAGCCGGGGGCTGGGCGTCACCTTGAAGTGCCGGATGGTGATCGTGGACGACGGGGTGGCCGTCCCTGACATCCCCAGGCCGTGAACATTAGGGCCAGACTGTGCGCCTGCAACCCGACGCAGTGAGCTCCATTTTGTTGTTGGCGTGGGAGCCATTTTCGCTGCAGCCGATCTCTGGGTGGCCAATACCAGGTGCGTGCCAGACGCCGCGCCAGAAGACAGTGCCCAAGGCCGGGACTCCCAGAGGTGAGACAGGTGAACCAGGCTGGCGTGGCAGGCGGCATGCAATAAACGGCCGGGGGCCGTGGTGGCCATCGTGGTCGGCGCGGGACGGGGCCTGGCGCCGTCACCTGAAGCCTGAGAGCTGAGAGAGACTCCTCTGCCCCTCTGGGCCAGAAGTGGCGACCAGCCGAAGAGAGTCATCCCCGCGCTGGCGCCTGCTGGAGCAACTGCTAGGCGCTTTTCCCCCCCAAGATGAGAAGCGGGAACAGGGGTGTCTGGCGGAGCCTGGTGGAAGAACCGAGGCCTGGAGGTCTGAAAGGCGAGCTGAGGCCTGCACGGCGTGAGCGAGGGACAGTCGGGAGCTGTGCGACATTTAGACCGGTGCACTGGAGGGACACTGAACTGCGCACGCTGCCGTGCCGTGCGGTGACTGTGGTCGGCTGGGTGGCCCTAATTAGAGACCCTGGGCTGCGTCCGTTGGAGCATGACTGTGTGATTGCGCCCTGACACGGCGAGACCTGGGCGCCATTTCGTTGTTCGCGTGGGTGCCATCTTTGCGCCGCTGCTCTTTGGGTGGCCCTCACCCGGAAAGCACCTGACTCCAAGCTAGGAGACGCCGTTAAGAGCCCGGAACAGTCAGGGGTGGAACAAGCCACCCTGCTGAGCTGCTGTGGCCTCCGCCGCCGGAGGCACAGCGGGGTACTGACGGCGATTGTCTGGGAAGGGAGCGTTGGCAAAGGGGACTCTGGACGCTGAAACCACTTGGACGAGGGGTGAGGGCCTCTGGTGGGTCCGAAAGGTACACCCCTACTGGACCGTGAGGTGCTGGTCGGCCCGCTGCCGAAGGCACTTGAGAGGTGAGTGAGGTCTGCTGAACACTGGGACTTGGCCTGTGCTGGCGCTTAGTTTGGATTGGTGATTCTCCTGGCAGCAGTTGGTGGCACTGGGCTGGTGAGGTGCCCTTTCCACCGGGAGTGTTACAAGGCTTCTGGATGGAGGGTGTAGCTTCTGGGCTGCACCTAGCAGGCGCTGCGCATTTATCTCCCTAGCAGGCTACTCTGCGGGCGTCCCGAGCTGGCCCAGCGCACCGTGGGATCTAGATACCCAGCAACACCTCCCGCGCAGTCAGGCGAGTCACGTTAGGGGGGCTGAGTACTGGAATAGTTGGCAGCGCACGTACCCAGACAGCTACCACGCTGAGTTAAACCCACTCTTGCAAGGTGGATCTAGTTAAAGTTTGGACGTATGCCCCGTTTGAGACGCTCCCTCCTTGTTCTATTGTTTGTATTAGTTCACATGTTTCCAATGCGGCGCACTGACCTCCCTTTCCTAACTGGCGTTCATAAGGCCCCAGTCGGGGTGCTCCCTTGCTCCCACGCGCAAACAAACCAGACACATGATGCACACTAATAAAGTAACATGGAATATTCGAGGAATGCACACCCCGTCCCGCCGTTACTCAGTGTTCTCCTACCTACAACGTCATGGGGTGGGGGTTTCCCTTCTCCAGGAGACGCACTTGACACTGGTCGAGCTGGACAAATTGTGCAGGCGATGGAGGGGACAGTTATTCGGTACCACCTTCTCTGCCCATGTGCGCGGCACACTGATTTGGGTGAGGGCGGGTGTCCCCTTCAGGTGTATGGAAGCACTGGTAGACCCTGCAGGCAGGTATACCCTAGTGCGGGGCGATTAAATGGTCAGGAACTCCTGCTGGAATCTCTTTATGCCCCGAACACAGATCAGTCCGCCTACTTAGAGAGCATGAATCAAATACTGCACCCATACGCTGGACTCCCCTGGCTTGTTGGCGGGGATTTTAACATGGTGCTAGACCCCCATTTGGACAGGTCCTTCCCCCCTCTTCGAGCTACACCAGTAGCGTCCACAGCGCAAGCGTTCAGGGAGTGGCTCGCGCACTGGGGGGTATGTGACCTCTGGCGCGTGCAACACCCCACAGATAGAATGTACTCATACTATTCCCCAGTGCAGGATTTGCATGTCCGCTTGGATCGCATAATAGGCACCCAGTCGCTGCTTCCACTCTTAGCCCAGACGGAATACCTTGGGCGAACACACTCTGATCACAATCCCCTGTGGTTCAGGCTCAGCTGGGAGGCAAATCGACCGCCTGTGCACACGTGGAGACTGCAGCCTGCTGCGCCCGAAGACGCTGAGTTCAGATCCTCGTTGGGTACGGCCATTATAGCTTATTTTGAGACCAAAGCAGAGACGGCGAGCAGCACACTGGTGGAGTGGGAGGCGCATAAGGCAGTGATCTGCGGGCATTGTATGGGGGCCACAGGGCACATTCGCAAAAAACTGGCAGCCTCTTTGACGAGGCTGGAATTGGAACTCCTCCGCTATGAGCGGGAGGGCGAGGGGATGAGTGAGCATGCGCTTAAGCTCAATGCCCTGCGTGCTAAACATGCAACACTTATGGAACAGCTGCAATGCCATAACTACGCGGCACATACGGCCAGAACACACGCCAGGGCGGATAGAGCCAAACTGCTCCAAACCGTGAGCATTTGTATCAATGTGTTCTGTGGTTAAGGCAACTGCTTTGGATAGGCCTCTCTCTGATGTCAATGCCACTATGCTGTTAGCTTGATGCCTGACTCAGGCAACTGTGCCCCCTGAACCCGTTATCCATCGAGTCAGGAATTTTCATCCTCATTTTCCAACTTTAGAACAATCTTATTAAAAGGCCACTGCACACACTCCTCGCTGATTGCCTTCATTTCAATGACTATGTTTCCATCTGACAAACTCTCACACAACATCCTGTTGCACTCCATTCTGCAATATCTCATTAACAATCTCTCACTTCTCCATGTATTACCTCACATCTGACATCCATCCCTGTTGTTTCAGCTCTCCTTCCTTTCCAGCACCTCTCATTTTACCAAACTCGTGCTGCTTCACCGTCTGCACTGTCCATTCACTTAACAAGTCTATTTCTGTAATCTCTAGGGAAGGACCAGTGGACAAGAGGAGAAGATAAATGTACATGTCATGCTACTCTGATCCGAACAGCCTACTACTACTCCACTGGAGTGGGAGGCAAAAAGAAACAGCAGCAGGGGACTAACAGGTGATGTTGTTCAAAGCATGGGAACAATAGTTTATTTATTTTTATAAAACCATGTTTGGGTGCATATTTGTTAGATGATTAAATGTATACATTTGCAAAAAAGTGAGAATATATGTGTATGATTGTGTATGTGTGAGTGCATCTATCTGCATAGATGTGTGTGTGGAATCATATTTCTTTAAAATATACAGTTAAAGAGTACTTGTAATTTTAGAGGTGTCATATCATTGGTTCCATGACCCCATCTCATAATAAACGGCATATAGTCTTGTTCAGTGATGTGAATGTCAAGTGTTTAACTATTTCCTGCACTTTTCTTACACAGGCAGTCTACATCACATGTCATCCTTCTTCATGTGAGAATGTCATTAGTTGTGTAATTTGTTGGGTGATCATTGATGCCATGTGTGAAATTATGAGGTGGGTGAGGTGAGGGTGTGAGTGGATTTGCTCAGCATACCACCAATGAACTTTCAGTGTTTTGTTTAATGTTTGCATTGTATCAATTACATTGCTTTAACTGTTTACTTCATCTTCATGTTAACTTTAAATTAGTAAATGTGAAAATAATCCAGTAATTGTTTGGACTACATCTATGCTGCAACTAGACTGAAATGACCCTATGATCCATAAAGGACAGGCTGGTATTGTCTTGCAGACTGTCTTTGTTCTAGCAATGTCTATTGACAGTAATCCCATGCTAGGCAACGGCCGTCAGGATCTTAAACTGAATACTGTTTCCCAGAGGGCACCTTCTCCAGGCTTTCTGATTTTGTCTTCCCTATTTCTGGTGGCATGTGTTGTATGGAAAGCAGCAGACCATAGGAAAAGTCATCTTCCTACATTATGTTCTAATACCCCACAGACACAAAATAACTACCACCTCATTATTGTAATATCCACTGTCCATTGAGGTTGAAGCATTGTCTCTAGCTGCAGTCAATGGGAAAAGTAATGGCTAGTCATTAGTATCTATCATACATTCCAGGTAGTGATTGATGTCCTTTCTGTTGGTTGATCAAAATATGGATTCCTTTCTACTCTTCAATTTTAGGACAGAAAGGACATTTATTTCCATTATGTGATTTTATTTGAAAAGGTTTTCACGTTTTATTGAGGGGTAGATTTTTTTTTTAAACTGATAATTGTGATTAAAATCTTACACATAGGGGCCGATTAGGATGTCATGCAGAAACATTCCGCCAGACACAGTCTCAGAATCGGGACTGACCGACTCACAGTTGGCAGTTTCGACCGACTGATTACGATACGACCGAACACTGTGAGGTCGAATTCCCATTGACTCCTATGGAAGCCCGTGCTCTGCCCGACAACACAGACTTCTTTGGGGAAAATGGGGGTGTGCGGAAAGCTCTGCACCCTGTTGCAGACATCCCATGGTGTCTGCAACACAGTGCATGGTTTTACAGGGGGGTCCCTTAAGTACCTCCTCCGCTCCCAACCAGGATGAAGGGGACCTTGCTAGGGGCCCCAAAAGTCACTTTCTGGCAGCCTTTTTGTGTCGGACAGGCAGACTCTTAAAGGCTGTTGGAAACCGTTATCGTAATCGCTTGGTCGGAACTGCAGTCCATAGAGCTGTATGATGCAGGTCCAACCAACACAAATACTCTGAGAGCCGGTCAGAACTGATTCCGAAAGACCGTGCAGTTTAGAATCCGACTGCTAATATTGTAATTGGTCGGTCGGATTGTAAACTGACCAAGTCAGTCAGAAGGGTTCCGACACGGTCTAGGGGAGTCTGACTGTCGGGATGAGGCTTTCCCCTGACATTTTAATCAGTCCCTTGGTTGTAAGTGTAACTGTAAATACAGCACCAACTTCTCCTTGCATCATGGGTGGCAATCACTATGCAAGGCATCCAGGTTTTTCTAAAGTCATCTTCATGTGGTGCAATGCATGATATTCAAATATATCGCACTGATACACAGATTTTGAAATGAAATTTTAAAATACCCCTATCCTCAAGAGAGCTCATTTTCAAGTATCCTAGCTGAAGAAAGTATTACCAAAGAGGCACGTGCAATTTTTCTTTTTCTTCTATAGTAATACTAATACTATAGGACTCTGTGTCAAAACCCGAAGCAATAGTTATTTACCACAAGAAAGAATATTTACGAATAAATTATTAAAGAGGCAACTCATAAAATATTCCAGAATAGTCTATGCCAAAAGCTAAAAAACACACTTTTAACCTTGTCGATCTCTAGAACAAATCATCTTAGATCTTACGTTTTAGATAGCTGTTTTACATGCACATGTAAAACACTTATCAAAGGTATACTTTCAAGTACAAGCTCCGGGGAAGAAGAACAGTTGTCACAGCCTATACAGTACATCTTCACAGAGAAAGAAGAAATTCGAGTGAAATTACATGTAATTGTAATATTTATGTCTATCGATATTATTATGCTTTAAAGTAAAGGGCTGCATAGTTAAACGTGCATAGCGTGTTTAACTGAGATGCTTACTGATGACGTCATATACACGAACAGTGTTTAAATATTTACTAAACGTGGGAGGAAGAGGTAAGTGAGGGAAGCTTAGACTCGTTATACAAGATGTTCCAATTTTTCAGATGCTGCATGTGGTGTCGAGCAATTAAAATAGTTTTTTTTTTATATATATCAATATTAGGGTCAAATGAAAATGATTGAATCCATTTGTATTTTTTGAGCATTTGAGAGGTGTCAATGATGAGCCGACCACTGTAAGGATTTTTCGTACTTTCCCGTTAAGAAATGGATACGACTTAGTAGTCAATGTCACACGTCGGTAAAGGCCAGAGCTTCTGCGTAACACAGTGACGCACCAAAAAGTGACTGGAGTCTGCGGATGCAGATAAGAAGAATGCAAGAAGGATATTATGGTGCTATCAGTTGGCATGGAAATAGAAGTCATGCGGGTTGATTAGATGAGGAGGGAGTACCCCGCATCCGAGCATCGCAATTGATTCTAGCAGGGCCGGCTCTAGGCATGTGCAAGCTGTGCACCTGCACAGGGCCACCAAACCCCAGGGGCCACCACGCAAATATATATCCTTAATATATTAATCCTCTGAGGATGGATACATATTTGCGTGGTGGCCCCTGGCAGGGATTTGGCGGCCTCCGGCTCTGTTCCACTTCTAAACACCCTGACCCCCTCCCCTCTTTACTGGCCTGCGCGCTCCGCCCCGCCCGGACCCCCTCTTCCGGGCCCCCTACCTACGCTCCTTGCCCCGGGCCACCATGAGCCTAGAGCCGGCCCTGATTCTAGGTATGTCCTACGAGACTTGATATTTGATTTGTTAATGTGTACGTCATTCAAGTACGTGTATGTTTGAATATGCCAACTCAAAACAGGTACACTATGCCTATCCCTAGTACATTAGCAGTATTTATATCCCCCCACCCCACAGTGGGAAAATATATTTGTTTTTTGCAAATATTTTGTGCATAGAAACACTAGTAAAATGATTACTTCCGATGTAGATTTATTTGATTCTTCTTCTTCACCTTAATTTTACCATCAGAGAGGATAAAAACAATAATTTCCCTAAGGATTTGCTATTCACTAACTAGAAGACACTTTTTGAGTAGGGGCATGTCATACACAAGCCCTGAAGCGTGCAGTGGTCACTCCTCCTCAAACATGGTATCTGTTCTCATCGCTGCTATCGTAATGCACCAGGCTCAAAAAATAGGACCTGGTTAGCTTAATAATTCAAAATAAATAGCCAACACATGATCGCAATTTTAATTTTGTGGTTCAAAGATATTTCTCAAATTTGCGCAGTTTATGGTTTTCAAAGCGATTGCAAACATTACAGTACAATCATTGTATTTAATGTTACTAAAATGTGGAATGATTGCATTAAAGGCATTCTTATCAACCACAGATATTTTAGTGGTGCTTTTTCAATCATCAATTTGAATTTTGGCGGTACTTTTCTTTATCCCTACTCGCTCGCCCTTTCCATGCTTTCAGAGTCATTTTATTTTCCTTTGCACTACACAAGAGGAACTTTGCCTATGTCACAAGAGGAACTTTGCCTATGTTTTCTCATACCTAATCGTGGCTGTTTCCAAAATGTTGAACAGCAACATCATTCACCCAACCCCAGAGGGCAGCAGGAAACACTGTCACCGCTGAGTAGAAATTATTGTTACTGCAGGAACACATCAGGTTAGGGCAACCTTTCATATTTTAAACGTGGTGCCGTGTGAAAGAAATGGTAGTGCGAGTTTTGTTGCAGTGTCAAGATCTGCTTCCCACAGTACTTAGCCGCCATGAGCCTCAACACCACAACCAAAGAGACCCCAGGAACAAGCATTGGCACACCCTGCTTCTACTAGTGATATTATCAGCATTGGCAAATAAAAAAAGTAGCAGCAGTAACAACCCATACCACATTGTAACAAAGACAAGCTGCCTTGGCGGCACTGCATCTTTTGTAATCACTTGCAAAGATAAGGGCCCCCCTGGTACTAATGTGAAGTTCACCTAGACAGGGAAATATATATTGTAAAAAATCTAGGGCAACTTCAATACAATGAGATTATCAGAACATGTTAAATGAAAATAGTGACACTAGTAATTAGAAAAAAACAAAACACAATTTATTCAAGAGTCATAATTCAGTTTTAAATATAAAAACACATAATGGATATAGACTTACACAGACCCTGATTTGTGCAACATCCTAACTACAAACATCCATCACATATTCACAATACACTCTAATACTCATATCGATATATATAATCTGTTTGATGATAGTGCAATTCATAAATAGTCAAAGTCGATATAGCAAAACATAATTAAACACATGATTATTAGGGTGGTTTCCAAGTAATCTCTATGCGCGTTTTGGCAGACCTCTGCCTTCCTCAGGAGTTCGACCACCAAATGTTGTACTCAGAATGGTAAGTGTTTCAACAGAATAAAGATGTTGAATGGATAATGGGCAAGATACCAGACTCATTTGCACATCTAAGCGCTCCATACTACGTGACCAGCGTCATCGACTGAGCTGTCTGCACCTCGCATAGAATTAATGCACCCTGTACACGTTGTGAGACCTAGCGGATTAGCAGCTCGTCCATCCTGCCAGATTCATCATTTGCAAGTCTGAAGGTCTAGACACTATAAAGAAGTACTTTAACCTCGTCATTGTTAGTACAATAAGAAGCATACATATTACCTATGGTATGGTTGGCTGGCTCTTTCTCGATTTGAAGCATCTATCATTGTATACAAAATTGGTTTACTTTGGTCACTGTGATTCTTCTGGCAGTGTTTGAGTCTGGTATCTTGCCCATTATCCATTCAACATCTTTATTCTGTTGAAACACTTACCATTCTGAGTACAATATTTGGTGGTCGAACTCCTGAGGAAGGCAGTGGTCTGCCAAAACGCGCGTATAGATTATTTGGAAACCACCCTAATAATCATGTGTTTCATTATATGTTTTGCTATTTCAGCTTTCACTTATTTATGAATTGCACTATCATCAAACAGACAATATATATATCGATATGAGTATTATAGTGTTTGGTGAATGTGTGATGGATGTTTGTAGTTAGGATGTTGCACGAATCAGGGTCTCTGTAGGTCTATATCCATCATGTGTTTTTATACTTAAAACTGATTTATGAATCTTGAATAAATTGTTTTGTATTTTCTAATTGCTAGTGTCACTATTTTTATTTGACATGTTCTGATAATTTCATTGTATTGAAGTTGCCCTAGATTATTTACAATATCTTTTGTAATCACTGCCTTCTCTGGTGGCAGCAGTATTGTTTAATGCATTCTTAAGAAGCATCAGCTGGTTGTATAGTTATATGTCAATCACTCCATGTCTTGTTAAGTGAAAGCTCATGAATCTGTGCATAACACTGTACCAAACTGCGTGTGCGGGCATTCCTTATTCTCTCATTATATTGCTATTTCTATCCAGGAAAACATTAATACCACCTAGCAAAAGTAAATACAGGAGACTTGGGGCAATCTGCAGCCTGTACAGGTACCATCACCGGTACCTGAGAAGTGGGAGCTAGTGTATTCACTGTTGGTATCTAGGCCTTCCCGTACAGAGTGCACTTTCTGTTATCCGTTTTGAGGCCACCTACTGAACAAGATGCTGCCCAAGTAGCCTTATATAATATGATCCTTATGCCCTTGTTATACAATGTTAATACTCCGAGGGCAGTTGGTGAAGTTCTCCACCTAGCTGGTATATAAGCAAATCCCTCCCCAATTGCTTTGCTGAGGAAACCATATTCTAATAGATTGCCAGAATATGTACTGTAATTGGCCAATTTGCCACACCAGAAAGTTTCATTGGTCCCCCCAAACAATCCTTTCAAATCCCAATTGTTCGGGGTGAGTGTTGACTATCCCCCCTACATACTGGCAAGGATATCTCCAGGATTCTTGAGGTATAGTTTCTTAGAGTAACCTGAGAATATGTAAGGTCCCAGTCTGGGCATGCCACCCACTCAGGGGCATATTCACGGACTCATTGCCGATTTATCAGCACTTTAGGGCAGCAAAAGTGGTGATAGATTTATCGCCCTATTCACAAGTTGGTGCAAACTGCCGACATCGCCAGTTTTTCAGCGACAGCTGCCGCATAAAACGTTGCCACGAATGAGAGCGACAACTAATGCTAATGTGATGCAGAGTAGGCGTTCCCATGCAAAAACACCCAAAAACACATTGTCTTGACATTCTCAACGACCAGCCAGATCTGCGATCCAAAAACAGGCAATAAGGCATGTTAGCTGCAGGGATTAAACACCTGCCTTTTACTGGTGTTAGGCAGGATGACAACCTGCAGTATGTAAGGGAGCCCAGCCCAGAGCCACATCTGTAGACCAACACATGTCATGGAGCTACTGATCATGCAACTCAGAGACCCAAGAGGGCCACAACACCCACCGCCAACACCCCCAGGACCACCCCCCAGACCTCCCCCCGGACGACCACTGACGCAGCGCAGAACAAGACAGCTGACCTTCCGAAAACGGTATGGCCCCCAGCCACACAATTGCAGAATGTGGGGAGAGGTGGGAACCAAGTATGTGTGAAGGAGGCAAGTCACCCATGAATAAGAATGTGCACAATGCCAAGTGTGGCGGTGATGTGCTGGACAGACTTCAGTATGCAGAGGACAGACATGTCCATGTGGACATCTACTGCTGGTGTTTGTAGTGTTGTGGACAGTGGATGCAACCATGTTACCTCAGGCAGTGGGTTAGACCTCGGTCATGTAGCTTTGTCATCCCTCCTGTAAGCGTAAGTGGAGTGGGCTAGTTCGGCGTACACCAGTCCTGCGTAGGAGTGTGAATAAATGGGCCGGGGCTCTGGGCGTGTTTCACTTCCAGGATCAGAATTGTTCTTTCCAGTTTGAGATAACATCTTAACAATTTCGAATGAACTGAGTATTAATAACATTATCATAATACACTAGCATCCACACTGGTAGGAGGATGCGTGTATGTATACTAATCGATATTAGTGAGTTATTTCGTCTCCTTTAGTCTATTTTTGATTTCTCTTGTAGTTCAGGCAAGTTGTAGCCGAGTAGTTTTTAGTAAGCGGAATGAGCTTGTTCAACCGGAAGTGCTTGCACGATGTCTTATGCAAATGTCACGTCGTGGTTAGTATTTATACTCGGAGATATACGATGATGAGTTGATACATCTACGGAGGCGTACGCCCTGATTACCCGTTGTCTGGATCGTGGCAGGTAATGTCATCATAACTTCGGCTGTATATTATACAATAGTGGTCTGGGTATAATAGGAGAAGGCACTAATTCCATGCATATTCTATTTAACATTTGTTCTAGACCGCTGGCGGTGTTCCTTTTTAAATGCGGCCGGGATTACGCAGTAACCCGTGACGAGTGCAGCTTTTTTGAAGCGATCTTGTCTACACGCCGTTTTTTATGCTAAGGTAACATCTTTCATATAGTTATTCAAATAAACTGAGTATAGACAGTCTACATTGCATGTAAATCTGTCCATTAACATCTGTTTTCATTAACGCACAATCTTAGTAATAATATGATGTATGTGATAATTTATTGTCACCGCGACATTTCCTTTAGTTAGACTGTGACTATCCACATTAGCAATGACTTAATGGTCATGATAATGTTTGTTACATATTGGGGAGTAACACATACATTGGAGAATGCTTTAACTATATACGCAGAACTACTCTGCATTAGAGAAAACACAGCGGAACTATGCACCATAGAGATAGGTGCGTTTTGTTCTGTATTGGTCGTTTCCTTCGATAATAAATGTAGTTAGGTTTCCTGGCGGTTTGTGAAAATGCGTGTAATTTCCGTCTATTGAAATATACCAACTATACAATTGAGCATGCACTTGAGAACTATTTAAAAACCAAGGTGTAGAAACATTCTTTTTCCAGTGTTATGTGATTAAAAGATGCCAATAAGAGATTTTGGTATTCTCTGTGTTCACAGATTGATGGGTGGAGTTCTCTATGAGTGATATGATAAACATCTGTGTATGATATATTACGGAAAATAGCAGCCGAGTCAACATTAAATATTCTTTCATCAACGACTTTTATTAAGGTGTGTGTAACTATTAGATGTAGTTACTGCTAATACAATATTTGCTGGCTCACTTTGCGACATGACTTTGTTATTATTTCTTCCCCATGTATAGCAAACTCTATAAGATAAATCACAGTGTGCAGTTGGATATTTGGAGGTTTCTTAGACCCCAGAATAAGGTAAATCATGTGTATATAAATCATTATCGGATAGAAGAGGGAATAGAGAGTAACATCCTTTACCTATAATCCACCACACAGCACTTCTATCTCTGAACCTAGAACATTATGATACAATAAGGACAGAGTTATAATATCAAATCCCCTAATTAAAAGGTAATTATGCATGCTAAATGATAGGATTAGGTGGTACTAGGTGTAGTGCCCCTAGTATTAAGTCTCGCTAATGCGCTAATGAGAAGTCTGTATAAGTTAAGAATAGGGATGAAAATGTTCTTTCTATTCAATGAAGGCCTATCAATTATACTGGAGTACTGTGCTGCACTGTTTGGCAGTTAACTCTAAGTTTACACAATCAGGTGTTTCTACATATTAACATTTGATGTGAGAAAGGATGCTATGAATGTGGTTTGCTATTATTCCTTTCAATAAAGTTTGTAGCATAGAGGATCTGTAAAACGGTGCAAAAACAATGTTTTCTTATGTATTAGCCTAGCCATACATTTTATATGTTTTTTATTGTTCTTGTATTTTAGAATGTATATGTTCATGTGGGATTCAAATGTAGTTCTGTACTGAAGAAGGTGCTGGCTCTCTAAATCATTAAGCCCACCGAAACACGTTGATGAATAATCTGAGAGAAAATACGTTAAGTCTGTAAAGCAACAACTCTTACTACAAGTAAAAGGATATATGTGTTAGAGTCTGATTACTGTTAGACTTCTGTATTCTCCTCATTTCAATAGGAATTATTTATTCCTTGTTTTTTGTCTCCCATTTGTGTTTTTAGGATACTTTCACTGTATACAAATGTATATGTTTACATGTATTATTTTTTAATGATTAATTCTGTATTGGAATTAGGTTTACTGTGCTTTTACTGTGTTTTTAATCTATTTGAATAAATTGTGTACTTTTATGAAGGTATCTTTACATTTCCTCTTTGCTAAATGTTTTTGAATTACTGGTGTGGATGTGAGTATATGTAATACATAATTCTACCCAAAAGGGAAATTCTTGTTTTGGCATTTGTCTTTTTGGTACCCTATCCCTTTTGGCTGTTGGGTCCCTCTCTTTTACTAGAGTCACTTCCAGGATGGCCAATGTGTCTGCCAGAATAGCGCCCCTTCTGCCTCCGTGATTGCCAGCCTCCTCAGCCGATCGCTGTCCTCCGCGACACAGACCCCCAGTGCACCCAGCAGCACAGCACAGCACTGCAGAGTTCTGTGTGTGCTGACTATTGCCTTCGGCCTACACTGCGGTCAGCAGGGCTCACACATATCAAATCCAGACCTGCAAGGCCAAGCACTCATCACTGGCTGCTCACCCGCTCAGCTCTTCAGGTGCCACTAACTCTATGCAGCTTAAGTCAATGCCACATGGCTGTGGGCCCTTGCTGACCGCTGCCTCCGGCCTATACTGCGGTCAGCAGGGCTCGCACATATCAAATCCAATCCTGACCTGCAAGGACACGCCATCATCGCTGGCTGCACACCCGCTCAGCTCTTCAGGTGTCACTAACTCTTTGCAGCACAACTCATGCAACCTTCATGATTGAGTTTCGTGCTGTGGACACTGGATGCAACAATGTCAGCCCAGGCAGTGGGGAAGGCCTGGGACAATGATGATCAAGATGAAGCAGGTGTATCACACCCCACTACAGCTGCAGCAGGAATATCCCGAAGGGACACAACCAACAATAATTTCTTCACATGAGCATGCTCAGCTCTGGTGCCCCTACCTCAGTGCAGCTCAAGTCATAGATCCTTCATGTTAGAATATTTTGTGTGTGATTCCAGAACTGGTGCCTTTGCCTCAGTGCACCTCGGTTCCTTGACCCTTTATGATTGAATATTTTGTGTGTGATTCCATAACTGGTGCCCCTGCCTCAGTGCAGCTCAATTCCTGGACCCTTTATGTATGAATCTGTGTGTGTGATCTGATGATCACTATTCTAGTTGTTGCCAGCACTAACCACTCCCTGAGGGCTGGCTTACACTCACACCACACCCATCCAGCACAGGTGTCACTGGACATGTGACCCTTGTAATAAAAAGGAGCCGGACCCACGTTCCCATAGCCAGTTCCACTATCAATCTAAGTGTGTCCGTGCGATCATTATGCATGGATGACAGGCCCGGGCCCTACCACATTACATTGTGCTGTGGACAGCAGACACAACCATGTCACCTCAGGCAGTCGCTAAGACCTTGGACATGTAGCTTTGTCGCTGCCCCCTGTAAGCGTAAGTGGAGTGGACTGGGCTGGGGTGTGAAGAATGTGCCCAGGGCTCTGGGCATGGTTCAGTTCTGGCCTGGAAAATGAAGTACCTAATGTGTGTGTCTCTGTAGTAGTGTCTGCGACACCCGGCCCGCAATTGACAATGTTGAAATGTAGCATGCATCCGGAGGGTTGGCTTGCATGAATGGAGAAATGCAGGAGCGCAAGACTGCTTGTGGGGATGTACGATGTTACAACGCGATCAAAATGATCGCGGTACATCACAACACATCTTTTACAACGCAAGACGTTACCATGACTTGCGCTGTAGGGTGCTGGACTTAGGAATAGTAAGATTTACTATTCCAACTCCAGCCTACGTACAGTAGGGAAGGTGTTGGAATAGTAAATCTACTATTCCTTAGTCTAGAGCGCCCTCCAGCGCAAGTTGTGGTAACGACTTGCGTTGTAAAAGACACGTCGTAATGGCACCGCGGTGTTTTGACCGCGGTGTAAACGTTGTAGACCGCTTTGGTCTTGGCTCATACATGCCAAGTGTTGTGTGTATCTGTATTCCCACAGCATGAGCCTAATGCCTAGCCCTACTCACAGCGCAAGTTCAGCTAGGCATGAACTCTACATCTGTGTCCGCCCTATCCTTACCATTGGCCTACACTCATGTGGACGCCCACCTTCAACGGCCAACATCATGGTGTCATTGTCAGGCTTCTGGACGTGCACAGACAGGTTTGACAAGTGTGTGCCGTAGGAGTGCAAGTGATGCAACTGTGCAGCGCACACAGGTAAATAGGCCCGGGGAAGGGATGAGCAGCTGCAAGGCAACCTAACACACAGTGATGCCACACATTTTCCACATGCTCGACATGTCAAACATGAATGCCAATGTCGTACAAATCCCACCCCACCCCCAACAAGCCACTTCACAATTCCTGAATGCAAGCAGATGACGAACTAAAATTAGGGATGAAAGTTCCTTTGTCTGAACTATCATGTGGGAGCACATCTGCACCTCCGACTTGCATGTGCCCGGCGCCACTAACAGATACTATAGCAGCTGACGATGACTCCCACACTACGTACAGCCCGACGAAAGACCAGTGTATACACACCCCACAGACAGAAGTCCTTACTCTAAGTTATCTTGCATGGATTGGCCTTCATACTTACTCCCACACCATCCCAGGCGTACAAACGTTGCACACTTAAACAACTCATTTATCTGAGCTGTGGCATTTCATCCACAGAACTGGCACAGTTCAGAACAGTGCCACTTCAACCAGAGCCACAGACACAATGGCAGAACATCCCGGGCACATGCACAACCCCTGTCACATGGAACTGTACCGTACTTGTATGCTGCATTTAGTGGGGGCACTGCCATTGACAGTGCGGCGGATCAGTTACCGGCTAAGCTTCCACCTTGCCAACGTCACCTGCGTTCAGCCTGTGTTGCTTTGTTGATTGTGCATATTCAAGTGGTGCATGGATGTCTGCCTATCCAACTGGATGGAAGATGAACTGGATTTTGACATGTGGGTGCTCCCTTTGTTGGCACACGACCAGGAGTGTCACAGTAATACCCGTTTCTGGAATGCCTTGATACTTGGCATACAATCTGGCAGCTGGACGTGGAAGATTGCACAAATCCTTGTGTGCAGTGACCTCCATGAACCGCTCCCCTATTGGGCTGTAGTGCTACTTGGTGAAAGGAGGTGGACGCAGCACATCTGTCTGGACCTGCTAATGGAGGGACTTGCCGTCCTGTTTGATGAAGTCGACAACGACCTCATGGTGGAAATAATGGGCTACAAAGCTGCAATCGCTTTCATGGACAAGTAACTACTTATATGCAGCCACAACTGACTGGAACCCATTGCACATGTCCCAACACCTCGTTGCATCCTGGAGATCTGGTCACATATCCCACGAGAACAGTGGACATGGCTGCATTTGCCTGGACTCTGACTACATGAGCAGACTACAACACGGGTTATCACACACCTGTGGGAAGGTGAGGCACTCCCCCGGAATGGACAGCGGCGGTTGGCAACGTTCCTCATTCTGACATACTGCTGCATTGGTCTGCATGTTGTGGCACTTACCTTGCCCATACTGACACGCATATGCTAATAAAGTCTATGCACCTTCACTTGTATTCAACTGTGATGAGTGTTGATTTGAATGACAATGTGTGTCTCACTGCCTATCTGGGTCACACCATACATGCACAATGATAGAATTACCCAGGAAATGCCTTTTTGTTGAGTCACTGTCCCTACATTCATCCATACTTACATACTTGATTGATGATAGCCATGACACATCTGTGAGAATTAGAATGTTTTATTCACATTCAGTGGTGTGTTGAAGCTGGAACAGTAAAGGGCCATGCACACCCCACTTTACATTGTTGCCCCCATGGAGGGCCAGTCAGAGTCCTTTAGGGATTGACAAGTTCATCGGAAGTGGAAGTCATGGTCCAAGGTGTGTGGCACTGAGTGTATCGGGGGACAGTAGAATGTGCTATTCCAGGGCATGATGCAGAGGGCAGAATCAAGCTGAAACCGGCCTAATTGCTGAGATGAATGCTA
Organism: Lissotriton helveticus; assembly: GCF_964261635.1. Lineage (NCBI taxonomy): Eukaryota > Metazoa > Chordata > Amphibia > Caudata > Salamandridae > Lissotriton > Lissotriton helveticus. The sequence continues at coordinate 898,784,695 of NC_136063.1, read as the reverse complement.
CCACTTCATTCTGACCACAAAGCCGGATTCATCATTATCTTCATCCTCTGATGTGTCAGGTGCCTCACATGTTGGTGGTGGTGTTCTGTCTGCATCACTGTGTGGCAGTGACACATCAGGAGCCGGGTGTGGAATGTCTGCCAGACTGTGTGGCACTGACTCTTTAGGGAGCAGAGATGTGAATAGAGTGGTAGCAGCAGCATTCATCCATGCCTGGCCTTGTGGTGGCAATGCCATGAAGAGGATCTACAGGGTATGGAAGATCCCAGCTACATCTCTCTGGTGTGCAGCTGTGGCAAACATTCTTTCCGCTTGCATCCGCTTCAAGCTCTCCATCGTTCTCATTATGTGTCCCAACTCCTGGGTGACATCGCTGGAGCCACTCTGAATAGAGAGTTGTTCTTGGCTCACAGTCATGACTCCAGGGATGTCAGCCATGGATTGTTAGAGCGCATGGAGAGGACAGTTGGTGTCCATTAGGGACTGTAAGTGGTCTCTGATGGGACTTAGACACACACGTTTGGCATCTAGTTTGGCTGCCATGAGGTCAAACCCCACCCGCAGCTGGTCAACCATCTTCTTCTGGCACCCTAACACACAGCGTTGTAATGCCATGTGTTGGTTGTGGGTGTCCTGGGAGACAGCCGTGGTGGTGGGTGCTTCCTGCTGTGTGGTCTGTGCAGTGGGTGAGGTCTCTCGATTCAGCTGGGCTGTCCTGCTTCTAGAGGAGGGTTGCCGGAGCTGTCCATGAGCTGTTGGAGGGCATCAGTGTCAATGTTGGGGAGGTCCTCTTCATCATCAGTGCTGTGTTGTTGGGTCTGCTCTGCAAGAGGTCTTGATTCTCCCTCTGCAATGTGAAGTGAAGATGTACATTGACATTGTGTTCACATGTATGTTCACGCATTGTACAAGTTTACTAACAGACTGCATGACAATGTACATTGTGACTGTTTATGAGGAGATGCCGATTTGATGCGGGCCAGTTGACATTTCGACACCATCACGGTTGTGAGGTTGTACTTGTACATTGTGATCTCACAGTTTCCTGCTATGCCAAATGCAAATGGCCATTTTCCTCACACAAGCGGCAGCAGTTGTGTCTTCTGTTCTGTTGTTGAGGTGTTGCAGTTTATACCACATTGTTGACAATGTTGAGGTGCTCGGATGTTTATGTGTGTGTGCTGCATTGTGGTCGAGCTGCCCCGTCAGCTCTAATTTTGTAGGCCCATATCCCTTTCAGGCGGTGTGTGCCTTTCACTTCTGTGCTTATACAGTGCTGAGATGTTGCAGACTTGGGTAAATTGGGATCTTGGTCGGAGTTGTGAGTCTTGGGTATGGTTTGTCCGCAGATGCGCTATACTTAATTGTGCATGTGTGCCATTGTGCCCATCTCACCCCATCCCCCCAGTCCCTGGTCATTACTCACCCTGTTGCTGTTGGCTCAGGTCCTGTTGTGCAGTGTCCGGTCCCCCAACTCCTACCACCGTCTCCCCAATGATGGTCCCAGGCTGGTCCTCCGTGAGGCTTGTGGAGTTCTGGTTGTCCTCTGTACTTGCTTCGGCTACCTCCATGGTGCTTCGCATTGTATGTGTTTTGTTTGTGCTTTTTGTTGCCGCTTTTATAGTGATTTTTCCCGCCTGACTTGTGGGACTTGCAGGCGTGGTGCTGCTTATTGCTGACATTTTTATCACTGTTGGGCCGATCACAGCATTTTTCACATTCAGGTTTAGAATTTAATCGCTGTCATGGTGATTTTATCGCAGACATTTGACACGTTATTGGGAAACTATTGTATGTTACCGCCGTGTTGTGAATGGGACTTTAACACTGAGTTATTTTCCTGTGATAGACGGTGATGTGAAACATTGCGTTAACCTTTTTTGGCAAAGATTATCGCACGTTCTTGAGCTTTATAGAACCCCGGGCAGGCGAAGTAAATGGCACACCATATAGTGATAAACATGCCACATGCAAAAAGTGTCACTCTGGATAGAATCTAATCTATAGGATTTTCCCTGCTAAAAACACACTTCTCCTCCTCAACTGCTGACTTATAATAGGCAAGATACCACGGCTGCGAACCTGGTTTCTGACATCATTACGGAACACATATAATGGCCCAATGGTTTAGAAAGAATATTTTGTTTGGATTATAAATTTCAGTTCAGGGTAGCTGAATATATAAAGGGATTTGGCTGTTTCAAAGATTCCTCCAGTGATCTTTACTGGTATTAAAGTAGCCAAAGGCAATGTAACCTGCCTTGATAAAGCAGCTGATGGTGAGTTTCCAAGCAGATTGGGAAAATTACTTGTAGGACAGTACTTTGGCTACTTAAAGAAATGCATGTTTATGATTAGCATGACTGAGATAATAATGATCTCACATCATTTTCTAGTACCAGGGTGCAGCTTCTGGAGGATGCTCTGCCCGCACATCTCAAAACTGAAGACAGATTAGGCAAGGAATCCAGAGGGTGTATCTGTGAGGGAGGGGGCGTGTTTGGGGTGTTACACCCCCCCCAATAAAAGTATTCTCTAGTTTATAGTTGGGTACAGGTGATTTAAGTCCGGTTTGTTGAAGTGTTTGCTCGTATTTCACTTAGGATATTTAATACATACACCGACAAAAAAAATACATAAAAACTGTTGGTTTTCAGGGTCTTACATTTTTTATTTTACATCTATGCCAGTAAATACGTATCACTCAAATGATTGACATCTCAACTTTGTTTACTTTGCCAGATGAGTCAATCCATTATAAAGTCATGCAATTTTTGTACACACTATTTGCTTCTAATTGTTGTAATTGTTAATGCCTACTGTTCCTCTTTGCTTTTATTGTATTTTAAATAGTCTACTGTGGGATAACTATTATTCTTTTGCTACCCTCATTGCAATATTTGTTTTTTCCTTTAAATGTACTATCAGTGCAACAGCTCTTGCTTTATACAACATGGGGCCTAATTACAAGTCCAAATTCATGGTGGAGGTGCATGGCTGTCGGGGACCACCGCACCAGTGGTCTAACAGCTGCATTAAAACTACATCAGTCAGACCGCCAGAGAACCACCTCACCCTTCAGGGAACCATGCTCCCTGGCGGTTGTGCAGCAGTCAGAGGCGCGCAATATGCTGGCAGTGCCGCTGTGGCTCTGCCAAGCGTATTACGAGTTTTCCTCACTGTCAGGATTTTATGGTGGTGTACACACCATGAAATTCAGGTGGTGAGGAAACAACGGGGGGCCTACAGGGCTTGTGGTTGCCTGGGCCTTTGGGTGCATGCACCCCCTTTCCTGCACAGCATGGAATTAACACTCCTTGCAATGCAGGAAAGGGCTTTGGGGTTCCCATGGCAGTGCCTTTTTTAAAGGCACCACCATGGGATTGCCAAAGGACCTCTCTCCAAACAACAAGAAAACTCGTAATCTGGAGTGCGGCCAATGGTCGAGTTTGGCAGTGCAGGAGCGGGAAGGTTGCATGCCGCCCCACTCCTGCACTGAAAAACTCGTATTCAGGCACTTCGTTTTTTAATTGTAATTTAAATGAAAAGCCCTTAATAGCAAAATTGTGTTACATTCATCTGTAGCTGATATTTCAACTGGTTCCACATTCTAACTAGGAGCAGGAAAAACGTATATATGTTCATAACATTTTCCATCATTTGAAAATTCACATGGTGCATGCAATTTTATGTCATTTTGTCTAGTGAAAAAATGGTCTTCGGACAAAGTGGCTTGATGAGAATTGTTTTTGCTTGACCAATTTATTGCAAGCAGTTTATATGCATTTTTTGTACAAGGTATACACTGACATGAAATTTCATATAAGATAACCGCAAACCACACGTCATACACTAAGCAGATTTTTTTTTTAATTTTGGAGAAAACATTACCCACTTCTGCGCATCCTTAGTTCTAACCTGAATGCTACAGAATGTAGAAAACTCTAGTGAGTACTCATCACTATTTAAAAAATTGACCGCCCTTTCTTAAGCAGAGAGTTGGACATAAATTTAGAAGTGGAAATGCTGTACATCACCTTACACCACCTTAAGTTCTACTTATTGGAAACATCAGCTGGTTTTTATTTATTTTGAATATCATCCCACAATATGATTGGGGCCAGGGTCTATATTTATAGAGTTGCTCAATATTGCTCTGCATTTAACCTAGCAAGTAGACTAATAGGGAACCCTGGCTTAGCTCTGAAACTGATCCCTTGACCAAGAATGGAGGGGGATATTACCAAGCAATAGCGATAATTATCGCTATTGCTTGGTTAGAGACAAAAATTTACCGCAGAGCTGCGGCGATTTTTATCGCAGATAAACCTTGGTATTACCAAGGTTTATCGCAAATGCAATAAAAAACGGCCGCAATGCATGAATATCGCTGAAAAGTCAGTGATATTCATGCATTACCGAGCTAATGCTCGTAGCCATGTTATCCACCTCCCATTGGATAACATGGCTAAGAACTGCTCAGGGGCAGGTGTTAGCTTTTGGAGATATTTGCGCTTACCGCGAATATCTGCAAAAGTTGGTAATAGGAGATAGCGAAGTTAGCGACTGTTTCCAGTCGCTAACATCTTGGCACGCCCACTTTGCATGTCATTAGTGATAAATATCACTGACATGCAAAGTGGGGCCCAAGATGGTCGCTATCTCCTACTAGCTGTCGCTAACTGGTGTAAGCGACAGCTAGGTAATAGGGAGATAATTTTATCTCCGCTTTCTTGGCTTTTAAAGCCAAAAAGCGGAGATAAGCCCCCTTGATAATATGCCCCGTAGTATCTCTAAGTATCTAAATACTATCCACAGTCTTTATACTATGTATCACCCAGGCAACAACCACAATCCTTGTCAGGGTGAACCTCAAAGTTACTAAATTAACCTGTCCTTAACCCTCTCCTAACGTGGCACAAAAGCAGTCAGCCTGAACTTAAATGTAATAAATGAATGAAGTGAAACATAAAGCAGTACTATGATAAATCAGTTGAAGTGAGATATGTTTAATATTCACAACTGGGTATTTGCTACAGTGCAAAGTCTGATATCATTACACCCACATTTCCTTGTCTTCCTCAGTGGATTAAAATCACTTCTTGCAGGCAATATAACTTGAGGTGCAGGAATTCTACCTTATGTCCCCTTCCTTCCTCGCTACATTGATCTACCAAGCCACATACTTCCTAATTGAACACAATGAAGCACAACAATCTCTACATTTTATCCTTAAACACCAAAAGCTTAAGTGATCCTGTTAAGAGATGGAAGATCGTAGAGTATTTTCACAGATTGAAGGACAACACAATCTTACTACAAGAAACCAGAATTGACTTTAAAGACAATACAAGCATTTGCAATGCAATAGGTCTCGCATTTGTGAGAGTTTAAGTTATTGGCATTGTAATTGACAATGCCTTTCAGATATCTGCTTTTCTAATTAACACATAAATAAAAGACATTGTCATTTACAATGCCAATCGCTTAAACTCTTGTAAATGCAAGACCTATTCAAAGAAGCAGCAGCCATTGTCACAGATGCTCGGAAAGTGAAAGCACGCATGGCGCGCTGAATGTTGCAGGAAAGCATGTTGTTCCTGCAGTAGAACAAACTCATTAAATAAAACAGTGCTTACACAATAAAAAAGACTTTCTGTGTAACAACCAAAGTAAAAGGGCCAGTTCTCATGGGAGGTTACAAATGAGGAAAAGGTGGTACTAAGGAGTGTCTAACAAGCCTATAAATAAATCAAAAGCCAGAATTTCCAAAGGAAAATGACACAAGCCAATGAAGAATATGGGTGGAGGGTGGGTGGGGCTTCTATACCATACTGCAATACAGCATGCCGCATTGCAGCGCATGCGCTGCCCAGACTCGACCTAATAAAAATGATCTCATAGACATATGGCGATTATACAATCGAACAGGCAGTGACTATACATTTTCTTCCAATCCACAGGATACTTTTTCTAGAACTGATTATAAACTAGATGACAAAAATCCAGTACTCTGGAGCTCCAACCCCAGGATAGAACTAACAGTTGTCTCTGTTAATGCATGTATATCCCAGAAAGTAGAGGTAGGTGTGAACAATGGAGACTTAATGGCTCCTTAATAGATGATCCAATCACTATATTCTCAAGGGAATTGCCCAGTATCTAGAAAAAAATAGTTTGTCAATGACCTCACCAGTAGTTAGTTGAGACGCACCAAAAGCTGCCATAAGAGGAACTATATTTACAACAAGGGGTAGTGAGGGACAGAGTCTCTGAATTAAGCAGAATACTCTCACCCAGTCAAGAGATCAGGGCTAGATCCAACACCGTTTTTTTAGCTCAATGCACCATCCCAGTTTCAGAACCTGGCTGTATGCAAATTAGTCTTTTCCTGTCCCAGTGCATGATGGGAACAGGGCAAACCAAACTACAAAAGCCAATTCTTACACTGGGAAGGAAACAAGCTTCCGGGGACCGGTTTCTGGCATTACAGCCGTCTTCGGCCCGGCTTGCTTGAATCCTGATGGTGCAATGAGCAAGGGACTCATGTCTGAGTATACCCTTCCACGCTTAGGGTGGACAAAAATATTTACAACAAGGGGTGGTGAGGGACAGAGTCTCTGAATTAAGCAGAATACTCTCACCCAGTCAAGAGATCAGGGCTAGATCCAACACCGTTTTTTAGCTCAATGCACCATCCCAGTTTCAGAACCTGGCTGTATGCAAATTAGTCTGTTCCTGTCCCAGTGCATGATGGGAACAGGGCAAACCAAACTACAAAAGCCAATTCTTACACTGGGAAGGAAACAAGCTTCCGGGGACAGGTTTCTGGCATTACAGCCGTCTTCGGCCCAGCTTGCTTGAATCCTGATGGTGCAATGAGCAAGGGACTCATGTCTGAGTATACCCTTCCACGCTTAGGGTGGACAAAAATATTTACAACAAGGGGTGGTGAGGGACAGAGTCTCTGAATTAAGCAGAATACTCTCACCCAGTCAAGAGATCAGGGCTACATCCAACACAGTTTTTTAGCTCAATGCACCATCCCAGTTTCAGAACCTGGCTGTATGCAAATTGGTCTGTTCCTGTCCCAGTGCATGATGGGAAAAGGGCAAACCAAACTACAAAAGCCAATTCTTACACTGGGAAGGAAACAAGCTTCCGGGGACCGGTTTCTGGCATTACAGCCGTCTTTGGCCCGGCTTGCTTGAATCCTGATGGTGCAATGAGCAAGGGACTCATGTCTGAGTATACCCTTCCACGCTTAGGGTGGACAAAAATATTTACAACAAGGGGTGGTGAGGGACAGAGTCTCTGAATTAAGTAGAATACTCTCACCCAGTCAAGAGATCAGGGCTAGATCCAACACCGTTTTTTAGCTCAATGCACCATCCCAGTTTCAGAACCTGGCTGTATGCAAATTAGTCTGTTCCTGTCCCAGTGCATGATGGGAACAGGGCAAACCAAACTACAAAAGCCAATTCTTACACTGGGAAGGAAACAAGCTTCCGGGGACCGGTTTCTGGCATTACAGCCGTCTTCGGCCCGGCTTGCTTGAATCCTGATGGTGCAATGAGCAAGGGACTCATGTCTGAGTATACCCTTCCACGCTTAGGGTGGACAAAAATATTTACAACAAGGGGTGGTGAGGGACAGAGTCTCTGAATTAAGCAGAATACTCTCACCCAGTCAAGAGATCAGGGCTAGATCCAACACCGTTTTTTAGCTCAATGCACCATTCCAGTTTCAGAACCTGGCTGTATGCAAATTAGTCTGTTCCTGTCCCAGTGCATGATGGGAACAGGGCAAACCAAACTACAAAAGCCAATTCTTACACTGGGAAGGAAACAAGCTTCCGGGGACAGGTTTCTGGCATTACAGCCGTCTTCGGCCCGGCTTGCTTGAATCCTGATGGTGCAATGAGCAAGGGACTCATGTCTGAGTATACCCTTCCACGCTTAGGGTGGACAAAAATATTTACAACAAGGGGTGGTGAGGGACAGAGTCTCTGAATTAAGCAGAATACTCTCACCCAGTCAAGAGATATGGGCTAGATCCAACACCGTTTTTTAGCTCAATGCACCATCCCAGTTTCAGAACCTGGCTGTATGCAAATTAGTCTGTTCCTGTCCCAGTGCATGATGGGAACAGGGCAAACCAAACTACAAAAGCCAATTCTTACACTGGGAAGGAAACAAGCTTCCGGGGACCGGTTTCTGGCATTACAGCCGTCTTCGGCCCGGCTTGCTTGAATCCTGATGGTGCAATGAGCAAGGGACTCATGTCTGAGTATACCCTTCCACGCTTAGGGTGGACAAAAATATTTACAACAAGGGGTGGTGAGGGACAGAGTCTCTGAATTAAGCAGAATACTCTCACCCAGTCAAGAGATCAGGGCTAGATCCAACACCGTTTTTTAGCTCAATGCACCATCCCAGTTTCAGAACCTGGCTGCATGCAAATTAGTCTGTTCCTGTCCCAGTGCATGATGGGAACAGGGCAAACCAAACTACAAAAGCCAATTCTTACACTGGGAAGGAAACAAGCTTCCGGGGACCGGTTTCTGGCATTACAGCCGTCTTCGGCCCGGCTTGCTTGAATCCTGATGGTGCAATGAACAAGGGACTCATGTCTGAGTATACCCTTCCACGCTTAGGGTGGACAAAAATATTTACAACAAGGGGTGGTGAGGGACAGAGTCTCTGAATTAAGCAGAATACTCTCACCCAGTCAAGAGATCAGGGCTAGATCCAACACCGTTTTTTAGCTCAATGCACCATCCCAGTTTCAGAACCTGGCTGTATGCAAATTAGTCTGTTCCTGTCCCAGTGCATGATGGGAACAGGGCAAACCAAACTACAAAAGCCAATTCTTACACTGTGAAGGAAACAAGCTTCCGGGGACCGGTTTCTGGCATTACAGCCGTCTTCGGCCCGGCTTGCTTGAATCCTGATGGTGCAATGAGCAAGGGACTCATGTCTGAGTATACCCTTCCACGCTTAGGGTGGACAAAAATTTTACAACAAGGGGTGGTGAGGGACAGAGTCTCTGAATTAAGCAGAATACTCTCACCCAGTCAAGAGATCAGGGCTAGATCCAACACCGTTTTTTAGCTCAATGCACCATCCCAGTTTCAGAACCTGGCTGTATGCAAATTAGTCTGTTCCTGTCCCAGTGCATGATGGGAACAGGGCAAACCAAACTACAAAAGCCAATTCTTACCCTGGGAAGGAAACAAGCTTCCGGGGACCGGTTTCTGGCATTACAGCCGTCTTCGGCCCGGCTTGCTTGAATCCTGATGGTGCAATGAGCAAGGGACTCATGTCTGAGTATACCCTTCCACGCTTAGGGTGGACAAAAATATTTACAACAAGGGGTGGTGAGGGACAGAGTCTCTGAATTAAGCAGAATACTCTCACCCAGTCAAGAGATCAGGGCTAGATCCAACACCGTTTTTTGGCTTAATGCACCATCCCAGTTTCAGAACCTGGCTGTATGCAAATTAGTCTGTTCCTGTCCCAGTGCATGATGGGAACAGGGCAAACCAAACTACAAAAGCCAATTCTTACACTGGGAAGGAAACAAGCTTCCGGGGACCGGTTTCTGTCATTACAGCCGTCTTCGGCCCGGCTTGCTTGAATCCTGATGGTGCAATGCGCAAGGGACTCATGTCTGAGTATACCCTTCCACGCTTAGGGTGGACAAAAATATTTACAACAAGGGGTGGTGAGGGACAGAGTCTCTGAATTAAGCAGAATACTCTCACCCAGTCAAGAGATCAGGGCTAGATCCAACACCGTTTTTTAGCTCAATGCACCATCCCAGTTTCAGAACCTGGCTGTATGCAAATTAGTCTGTTCCTGTCCCAGTGCATGATGGGAACAGGGCAAACCAAACTACAAAAGCCAATTCTTACACTGGGAAGGAAACAAGCTTCCGGGGACCGGTTTCTGGCATTACAGCCGTCTTCGGCCCGGCTTGCTTGAATCCTGATGGTGCAATGAGCAAGGGACTCATGTCTGAGTATACCCTTCCACGCTTAGGGTGGACAAAAATATTTACAACAAGGGGTGGTGAGGGACAGAGTCTCTGAATTAAGCACAATACTCTCACCCAGTCAAGAGATCAGGGCTAGATCCAACACCGTTTTTTAGCTCAATGCACCATCCCAGTTTCAGAACCTGGCTGTATGCAAATTAGTCTGTTCCTGTCCCAGTGCATGATGGGAACAGGGCAAACCAAACTACAAAAGCCAATTCTTACACTGGGAAGGAAACAAGCTTCCGGGGACCGGTTTCTGGCATTACAGCCGTCTTCGGCCCGGCTTGCTTGAATCCTGATGGTGCAATGAGCAAGGGACTCATGTCTGAGTATACCCTTCCACGCTTAGGGTGGACAAAAATATTTACAACAAGGGGTGGTGAGGGACAGAGTCTCTGAATTAAGCAGAATACTCTCACCCAGTCAAGAGATCAGGGCTAGATCCAACACCGTTTTTTAGCTCAATGCACCATCCCAGTTTCAGAACCTGGCTGTATGCAAATTAGTCTGTTCCTGTCCCACTGCATGATGAGAACAGGGCAAACCAAACTACAAAAGCCAATTCTTACACTGGGAAGGAAACAAGCTTCCGGGGACCGGTTTCTGTCATTACAGCCGTCTTCGGCCCGGCTTGCTTGAATCCTGATGGTGCAATGCGCAAGGGACTCATGTCTGAGTATACCCTTCCACGCTTAGGGTGGACAAAAATATTTACAACAAGGGGTGGTGAGGGACAGAGTCTCTGAATTAAGCAGAATACTCTCACCCAGTCAAGAGATCAGGGCTAGATCCAACACCGTTTTTTAGCTCAATGCACCATCCCAGTTTCAGAACCTGGCTGTATGCAAATTAGTCTGTTCCTGTCCCAGTGCATGATGGGAACAGGGCAAACCACACTACAAAATCCAATTCTTACACTGGGAAGGAAACAAGCTTCCGGGGACCGGTTTCTGGCATTACAGCCGTCTTCGGCCCAGCTTGCTTGAATCCTGATGGTGCAATGAGCAAGGGACTCATGTCTGAGTATACCCTTCCACGCTTAGGGTGGACAAAAATATTTACAACAAGGGGTGGTGAGGGACAGAGTCTCTGAATTAAGCAGAATACTCTCACCCAGTCAAGAGATCAGGGCTAGATCCAACACCGTTTTTTAGCTCAATGCACCATCCCAGTTTCAGAACCTGGCTGTATGCAAATTAGTCTGTTCCTGTCCCAGTGCATGATGGGAACAGGGCAAACCAAACTACAAAAGCCAATTCTTACACTGGGAAGGAAACAAGCTTCCGGGGACCGGTTTCTGGCATTACAGCCGTCTTCGGCCCGGCTTGCTTGAATCCTGATGGTGCAATGAGCAAGGGACTCATGTCTGAGTATACCCTTCCACGCTTAGGGTGGCCAAAAATATTTACAACAAGGGTTGGTGAGGGACAGAGTCTCTGAATTAAGCAGAATACTCTCACCCAGTCAAGAGATCAGGGCTAGATCCAACACCGTTTTTTAGTTCAATGCACCATCCCAGTTTCAGAACCTGGCTGTATGCAAATTAGTCTGTTCCTGTCCCAGTGCATGATGAGAACAGGGCAAACGAAACTACAAAAGCCAATTCTTACACTGGGAAGGAAACAAGCTTCCGGGGACCGGTTTCTGGCATTACAGCCGTCTTCGGCCCGGCTTGCTTGAATCCTGATGGTGCAATGAGCAAGGGACTCATGTCTGAGTATACCCTTCCACGCTTAGGGTGGACAAAAATATTTACAACAAGGGGTGGTGAGGGACAGAGTCTCTGAATTAAGCAGAATACTCTCACCCAGTCAAGAGATCAGGGCTAGATCCAACACCGTTTTTTAGCTCAATGCACCAACCCAGTTTCAGAACCTGGCTGCATGCAAATTAGTCTGTTCCTGTCCCAGTGCATGATGGGTACAGGGCAAACCAAACTACAAAAGCCAATTCTTACCCTGGGAAGGAAACAAGCTTCCGGGGACCGGTTTCTGGCATTACAGCCGTCTTCGGCCCGGCTTGCTTGAATCCTGATGGTGCAATGAGCAAGGGACTCATGTCTGAGTATACCCTTCCACGCTTAGGGTGGACAAAAATATTTACAACAAGGGGTGGTGAGGGACAGAGTCTCTGAATTAAGCAGAATACTCTCACCCGGTCAAGAGATCAGGGCTAGATCCAACACCGTTTTTTAGCTCAATGCACCATCCCAGTTTCAGAACCTGGCTGTATGCAAATTAGTCTCTTCCTGTCCCATTGCATGATGGGAACAGGGCAAACCAAACTACAAAAGCCAATTCTTACACTGGGAAGGAAACAAGCTTCCGGGGACCGGTTTCTGGCATTACAGCCGTCTTCGGCCCGGCTTGCTTGAATCCTGATGGTGCAATTCGCAAGGGACTCATGTCTGAGTATACCCTTCCACGCTTAGGGTGGACAAAAATATTTACAACAAGGGGTGGTGAGTGACAGAGTCTCTGAATTAAGCAGAATACTCTCACCCAGTCAAGAGATCAGGGCTAGATCCAACACCGTTTTTTAGCTCAGTGCACCATCCCAGTTTCAGAACCTGGCTGTATGCAAATTAGTCTGTTCCTGTCCCAGTGCATGATGGGAACAGGGCAAACCAAACTACAAAAGCCAATTCTTACACTGGAAGGAAACAAGCTTCCAGGGACCGGTTTCTGGCATTACAGCCGTCTTCGGCCCGGCTTGCTTGAATCCTGATGGTGCAATGAGCAAGGGACTCATGTCTGAGTATACCCTTCCACGCTTAGGGTGGACAAAAATATTTACAACAAGGGGTGGTGAGGGACAGAGTCTCTGAATTAGGCAGAATACTCTCACCCAGTCAAGAGATCAGGGCTAGATCCAACACTGTTTTTTAGCTCAATGCACCATCCCAGTTTCAGAACCTGGCTGTATGCAAATTAGTCTGTTCCTGTCCCAGTGCATGATGGGAACAGGGCAAACCAAACTACAAAAGCCAATTCTTACACTGGGAAGGAAACAAGCTTCCGGGGACCGGTTTCTGGCATTACAGCCGTCTTTGGCCCGGCTTGCTTGAATCCTGATGGTGCAATGAGCAAGCGACTCATGTCTGAGTATACCCTTCCACGCTTAGGGTGGACAAAAATATTTACAACAAGGGGTGGTGAGGGACAGAGTCTCTGAATTAAGTAGAATACTCTCACCCAGTCAAGAGATCAGGGCTAGATCCAACACCGTTTTTTTAGCTCAATGCACCATCCCAGTTTCAGAACCCGGCTGTATGCAAATTAGTCTGTTCCTGTCCCAGTGCATGATGGGAACAGGGCAAACCAAACTACAAAAGCCAATTCTTACACTGGGAAGGAAACAAGCTTCCGGGGACCGGTTTCTGGCATTACAGCCGTCTTCGGCCCGGCTTGCTTGAATCCTGATGGTGCAATGAGCAAGGGACTCATGTCTGAGTATACCCTTCCACGCTTAGGGTGGACAAAAATATTTACAACAAGGGGTGGTGAGGGACAGAGTCTCTGAATTAAGCAGAATACTCTCACCCGGTCAAGAGATCAGGGCTAGATCCAACACCGTTTTTTAGCTCAATGCACCATCCCAGTTTCAGAACCTGGCTGTATGCAAATTAGTCTCTTCCTGTCCCAGTGCATGATGGGAACAGGGCAAACCAAACTACAAAAGCCAATTCTTACACTGGGAAGGAAACAAGCTTCCGGGGACCGGTTTCTGGCATTACAGCCGTCTTCGGCCCGGCTTGCTTGAATCCTGATGGTGCAATTCGCAAGGGACTCATGTCTGAGTATACCCTTCCACGCTTAGGGTGGACAAAAATATTTACAACAAGGGGTGGTGAGGGACAGAGTCTCTGAATTAAGCAGAATACTCTCACCCAGTCAAGAGATCAGGGCTGGATCCAACACCGTTTTTTAGTTCAATGCACCATCCCAGTTTCAGAACCTGGCTGTATGCAAATTAGTCTGTTCCTGTCCCAGTGCATGATGAGAACAGGGCAAACGAAACTACAAAAGCCAATTCTTACACTGGGAAGGAAACAAGCTTCCGGGGACCGGTTTCTGGCATTACAGCCGTCTTCGGCCCGGCTTGCTTGAATCCTGATGGTGCAATGAGCAAGGGACTCATGTCTGAGTATACCCTTCCACGCTTAGGGTGGACAAAAATATTTACAACAAGGGGTGGTGAGGGACAGAGTCTCTGAATTAAGCAGAATACTCTCACCCAGTCAAGAGATCAGGGCTAGATCCAACACCGTTTTTTAGCTCAATGCACCAACCCAATTTCAGAACCTGGCTGCATGCAAATTAGTCTGTTCCTGTCCCAGTGCATGATGGGAACAGGGCAAACCAAACTACAAAAGCCAATTCTTACCCTGGGAAGGAAACAAGCTTCCGGGGACCGGTTTCTGGCATTACAGCCGTCTTCGGCCCGGCTTGCTTGAATCCTGATGGTGCAATGAGCAAGGGACTCATGTCTGAGTATACCCTTCCACGCTTAGGGTGGACAAAAATATTTACAACAAGGGGTGGTGAGGGACAGAGTCTCTGAATTAAGCAGAATACTCTCACCCGGTCAAGAGATCAGGGCTAGATCCAACACCGTTTTTTAGCTCAATGCACCATCCCAGTTTCAGAACCTGGCTGTATGCAAATTAGTCTCTTCCTGTCCCATTGCATGATGGGAACAGGGCAAACCAAACTACAAAAGCCAATTCTTACACTGGGAAGGAAACAAGCTTCCGGGGACCGGTTTCTGGCATTACAGCCGTCTTCGGCCCGGCTTGCTTGAATCCTGATGGTGCAATTCGCAAGGGACTCATGTCTGAGTATACCCTTCCACGCTTAGGGTGGACAAAAATATTTACAACAAGGGGTGGTGAGTGACAGAGTCTCTGAATTAAGCAGAATACTCTCACCCAGTCAAGAGATCAGGGCTAGATCCAACACCGTTTTTTAGCTCAGTGCACCATCCCAGTTTCAGAACCTGGCTGTATGCAAATTAGTCTGTTCCTGTCCCAGTGCATGATGGGAACAGGGCAAACCAAACTACAAAAGCCAATTCTTACACTGGAAGGAAACAAGCTTCCAGGGACCGGTTTCTGGCATTACAGCCGTCTTCGGCCCGGCTTGCTTGAATCCTGATGGTGCAATGAGCAAGGGACTCATGTCTGAGTATACCCTTCCACGCTTAGGGTGGACAAAAATATTTACAACAAGGGGTGGTGAGGGACAGAGTCTCTGAATTAGGCAGAATACTCTCACCCAGTCAAGAGATCAGGGCTAGATCCAACACTGTTTTTTAGCTCAATGCACCATCCCAGTTTCAGAACCTGGCTGTATGCAAATTAGTCTGTTCCTGTCCCAGTGCATGATGGGAACAGGGCAAACCAAACTACAAAAGCCAATTCTTACACTGGGAAGGAAACAAGCTTCCGGGGACCGGTTTCTGGCATTACAGCCGTCTTTGGCCCGGCTTGCTTGAATCCTGATGGTGCAATGAGCAAGCGACTCATGTCTGAGTATACCCTTCCACGCTTAGGGTGGACAAAAATATTTACAACAAGGGGTGGTGAGGGACAGAGTCTCTGAATTAAGTAGAATACTCTCACCCAGTCAAGAGATCAGGGCTAGATCCAACACCGTTTTTTTAGCTCAATGCACCATCCCAGTTTCAGAACCCGGCTGTATGCAAATTAGTCTGTTCCTGTCCCAGTGCATGATGGGAACAGGGCAAACCAAACTACAAAAGCCAATTCTTACACTGGGAAGGAAACAAGCTTCCGGGGACCGGTTTCTGGCATTACAGCCGTCTTCGGCCCGGCTTGCTTGAATCCTGATGGTGCAATGAGCAAGGGACTCATGTCTGAGTATACCCTTCCACGCTTAGGGTGGACAAAAATATTTACAACAAGGGGTGGTGAGGGACAGAGTCTCTGAATTAAGCAGAATACTCTCACCCGGTCAAGAGATCAGGGCTAGATCCAACACCGTTTTTTAGCTCAATGCACCATCCCAGTTTCAGAACCTGGCTGTATGCAAATTAGTCTCTTCCTGTCCCAGTGCATGATGGGAACAGGGCAAACCAAACTACAAAAGCCAATTCTTACACTGGGAAGGAAACAAGCTTCCGGGGACCGGTTTCTGGCATTACAGCCGTCTTCGGCCCGGCTTGCTTGAATCCTGATGGTGCAATGAGCAAGGGACTCATGTCTGAGTATACCCTTCCACGCTTAGGGTGGACAAAAATATTTACAACAAGGGGTGGTGAGGGACAGAGTCTCTGAATTAAGCAGAATACTCTCACCCGGTCAAGAGATCAGGGCTAGATCCAACACCGTTTTTTAGCTCAATGCACCATCCCAGTTTCAGAACCTGGCTGTATGCAAATTAGTCTCTTCCTGTCCCAGTGCATGATGGGAACAGGGCAAACCAAACTACAAAAGCCAATTCTTACACTGGGAAGGAAACAAGCTTCCGGGGACCGGTTTCTGGCATTACAGCCGTCTTCGGCCCGGCTTGCTTGAATCCTGATGGTGCAATTCGCAAGGGACTCATGTCTGAGTATACCCTTCCACGCTTAGGGTGGACAAAAATATTTACAACAAGGGGTGGTGAGGGACAGAGTCTCTGAATTAAGCAGAATACTCTCACCCAGTCAAGAGATCAGGGCTAGATCCAACACCGTTTTTTAGCTCAGTGCACCATCCCAGTTTCAGAACCTGGCTGTATGCAAATTAGTCTGTTCCTGTCCCAGTGCATGATGGGAACAGGGCAAACCAAACTACAAAAGCCAATTCTTACACTGGAAGGAAACAAGCTTCCGGGGACCGGTTTCTGGCATTACAGCCGTCTTCGGCCCGGCTTGCTTGAATCCTGATGGTGCAATGAGCAAGGGACTCATGTCTGAGTATACCCTTCCACGCTTAGGGTGGACAAAAATATTTACAACAAGGGGTGGTGAGGGACAGAGTCTCTGAATTAGGCAGAATACTCTCACCCAGTCAAGAGATCAGGGCTAGATCCAACACCGTTTTTTAGCTCAATGCACCATCCCAGTTTCAGAACCTGGCTGTATGCAAATTAGTCTGTTCCTGTCCCAGTGCATGATGGGAACAGGGCAAACCAAACTACAAAAGCCAATTCTTACACTGGGAAGGAAACAAGCTTCCGGGGACCGGTTTCTGGCATTACAGCCGTCTTTGGCCCGGCTTGCTTGAATCCTGATGGTGCAATGAGCAAGCGACTCATGTCTGAGTATACCCTTCCACGCTTAGGGTGGACAAAAATATTTACAACAAGGGGTGGTGAGGGACAGAGTCTCTGAATTAAGTAGAATACTCTCACCCAGTCAAGAGATCAGGGCTAGATCCAACACCGTTTTTTAGCTCAATGCACCATCCCAGTTTCAGAACCTGGCTGTATGCAAATTAGTCTGTTCCTGTCCCAGTGCATGATGGGAACAGGGCAAACCAAACTACAAAAGCCAATTCTTACACTGGGAAGGAAACAAGCTTCCGGGGACCGGTTTCTGGCATTACAGCCGTCTTCGGCCCGGCTTGCTTGAATCCTGATGGTGCAATGAGCAAGGGACTCATGTCTGAGTATACCCTTCCACGCTTAGGGTGGACAAAAATATTTACAACAAGGGGTGGTGAGGGACAGAGTCTCTGAATTAAGCAGAATACTCTCACCCAGTCAAGAGATATGGGCTAGATCCAACACCGTTTTTTAGCTCAATGCACCATCCCAGTTTCAGAACCTGGCTGTATGCAAATTAGTCTGTTCCTGTCCCAGTGCATGATGGGAACAGGGCAAACCAAACTACAAAAGCCAATTCTTACACTGGGAAGGAAACAAGCTTCCGGGGACCGGTTTCTGGCATTACAGCCGTCTTCGGCCCGGCTTGCTTGAATCCTGATGGTGCAATGAGCAAGGGACTCATGTCTGAGTATACCCTTCCACGCTTAGGGTGGACAAAAATATTTACAACAAGGGGTGGTGAGGGACAGAGTCTCTGAATTAAGCAGAATACTCTCACCCAGTCAAGAGATCAGGGCTAGATCCAACACCGTTTTTTAGCTCAATGCACCATCCCAGTTTCAGAACCTGGCTGTATGCAAATTAGTCTCTTCCTGTCCCAGTGCATAATGGGAACAGGGCAAACCAAACTACAAAAGCCAATTCTTACACTGGGAAGGAAACAAGCTTCCGGGGACAGGTTTCTGGCATTACAGCCGTCTTCGGCCCGGCTTGCTTGAATCCTGATGGTGCAATGAGCAAGGGACTCATGTCTGAGTATACCCTTCCACGCTTAGGGTGGACAAAAATATTTTCAACAAGGGGTGGTGAGGGACAGAGTCTCTGAATTAAGCAGAATACTCTCACCCAGTCAAGAGATATGGGCTAGATCCAACACCGTTTTTTAGCTCAATGCACCATCCCAGTTTCAGAACCTGGCTGTATGCAAATTAGTCTGTTCCTGTCCCAGTGCATGATGGGAACAGGGCAAACCAAACTACAAAAGCCAATTCTTACACTGGGAAGGAAACAAGCTTCCGGGGACCGGTTTCTGGCATTACAGCCGTCTTCGGCCCGGCTTGCTTGAATCCTGATGGTGCAATGAGCAAGGGACTCATGTCTGAGTATACCCTTCCACGCTTAGGGTGGACAAAAATATTTACAACAAGGGGTGGTGAGGGACAGAGTCTCTGAATTAAGCAGAATACTCTCACCCAGTCAAGAGATCAGGGCTAGATCCAACACCGTTTTTTAGCTCAATGCACCATCCCAGTTTCAGAACCTGGCTGCATGCAAATTAGTCTGTTCCTGTCCCAGTGCATGATGGGAACAGGGCAAACCAAACTACAAAAGCCAATTCTTACACTGGGAAGGAAACAAGCTTCCGGGGACCGGTTTCTGGCATTACAGCCGTCTTCGGCCCGGCTTGCTTGAATCCTGATGGTGCAATGAGCAAGGGACTCATGTCTGAGTATACCCTTCCACGCTTAGGGTGGACAAAAATATTTACAACAAGGGGTGGTGAGGGACAGAGTCTCTGAATTAAGCAGAATACTCTCACCCAGTCAAGAGATCAGGGCTAGATCCAACACCGTTTTTTAGCTCAATGCACCATCCCAGTTTCAGAACCTGGCTGTATGCAAATTAGTCTGTTCCTGTCCCAGTGCATGATGGGAACAGGGCAAACCAAACTACAAAAGCCAATTCTTACACTGTGAAGGAAACAAGCTTCCGGGGACCGGTTTCTGGCATTACAGCCGTCTTCGGCCCGGCTTGCTTGAATCCTGATGGTGCAATGAGCAAGGGACTCATGTCTGAGTATACCCTTCCACGCTTAGGGTGGACAAAAATTTTACAACAAGGGGTGGTGAGGGACAGAGTCTCTGAATTAAGCAGAATACTCTCACCCAGTCAAGAGATCAGGGCTAGATCCAACACCGTTTTTTAGCTCAATGCACCATCCCAGTTTCAGAACCTGACTGTATGCAAATTAGTCTGTTCCTGTCCCAGTGCATGATGGGAACAGGGCAAACCAAACTACAAAAGCCAATTCTTACCCTGGGAAGGAAACAAGCTTCCGGGGACCGGTTTCTGGCATTACAGCCGTCTTCGGCCCGGCTTGCTTGAATCCTGATGGTGCAATGAGCAAGGGACTCATGTCTGAGTATACCCTTCCACGCTTAGGGTGGACAAAAATATTTACAACAAGGGGTGGTGAGGGACAGAGTCTCTGAATTAAGCAGAATACTCTCACCCAGTCAAGAGATCAGGGCTAGATCCAACACCGTTTTTTGGCTCAATGCACCATCCCAGTTTCAGAACCTGGCTGTATGCAAATTAGTCTGTTCCTGTCCCAGTGCATGATGGGAACAGGGCAAACCAAACTACAAAAGCCAATTCTTACACTGGGAAGGAAACAAGCTTCCGGGGACCGGTTTCTGTCATTACAGCCGTCTTCGGCCCGGCTTGCTTGAATCCTGATGGTGCAATGCGCAAGGGACTCATGTCTGAGTATACCCTTCCACGCTTAGGGTGGACAAAAATATTTACAACAAGGGGTGGTGAGGGACAGAGTCTCTGAATTAAGCAGAATACTCTCACCCAGTCAAGAGATCAGGGCTAGATCCAACACCGTTTTTTAGCTCAATGCACCATCCCAGTTTCAGAACCTGGCTGTATGCAAATTAGTCTGTTCCTGTCCCAGTGCATGATGGGAACAGGGCAAACCAAACTACAAAAGCCAATTCTTACACTGGGAAGGAAACAAGCTTCCGGGGACCGGTTTCTGGCATTACAGCCGTCTTCGGCCCGGCTTGCTTGAATCCTGATGGTGCAATGAGCAAGGGACTCATGTCTGAGTATACCCTTCCACGCTTAGGGTGGACAAAAATATTTACAACAAGGGGTGGTGAGGGACAGAGTCTCTGAATTAAGCACAATACTCTCACCCAGTCAAGAGATCAGGGCTAGATCCAACACCGTTTTTTAGCTCAATGCACCATCCCAGTTTCAGAACCTGGCTGTATGCAAATTAGTCTGTTCCTGTCCCAGTGCATGATGGGAACAGGGCAAACCAAACTACAAAAGCCAATTCTTACACTGGGAAGGAAACAAGCTTCCGGGGACCGGTTTCTGGCATTACAGCCGTCTTCGGCCCGGCTTGCTTGAATCCTGATGGTGCAATGAGCAAGGGACTCATGTCTGAGTATACCCTTCCACGCTTAGGGTGGACAAAAATATTTACAACAAGGGGTGGTGAGGGACAGAGTCTCTGAATTAAGCAGAATACTCTCACCCAGTCAAGAGATCAGGGCTAGATCCAACACCGTTTTTTAGCTCAATGCACCATCCCAGTTTCAGAACCTGGCTGTATGCAAATTAGTCTGTTCCTGTCCCAGTGCATGATGAGAACAGGGCAAACCAAACTACAAAAGCCAATTCTTACACTGGGAAGGAAACAAGCTTCCGGGGACCGGTTTCTGTCATTACAGCCGTCTTCGGCCCGGCTTGCTTGAATCCTGATGGTGCAATGCGCAAGGGACTCATGTCTGAGTATACCCTTCCACGCTTAGGGTGGACAAAAATATTTACAACAAGGGGTGGTGAGGGACAGAGTCTCTGAATTAAGCAGAATACTCTCACCCAGTCAAGAGATCAGGGCTAGATCCAACACCGTTTTTTAGTTCAATGCACCATCCCAGTTTCAGAACCTGGCTGTATGCAAATTAGTCTGTTCCTGTCCCAGTGCATGATGAGAACAGAGCAAACGAAACTACAAAAGCCAATTCTTACACTGGGAAGGAAACAAGCTTCCGGGGACCGGTTTCTGGCATTACAGCCGTCTTCGGCCCGGCTTGCTTGAATCCTGATGGTGCAATGAGCAAGGGGCTCATGTCTGAGTATACCCTTCCACGCTTAGGGTGGACAAAAATATTTACAACAAGGGGTGGTGAGGGACAGAGTCTCTGAATTAAGCAGAATACTCTCACCCAGTCAAGAGATCAGGGCTAGATCCAACACCGTTTTTTAGCTCAATGCACCAACCCAGTTTCAGAACCTGGCTGCATGCAAATTAGTCTGTTCCTGTCCCAGTGCATGATGGGTACAGGGCAAACCAAACTACAAAAGCCAATTCTTACCCTGGGAAGGAAACAAGCTTCCGGGGACCAGTTTCTGGCATTACAGCCGTCTTCGGCCCGCCTTGCTTGAATCCTGATGGTGCAATGAGCAAGGGACTCATGTCTGAGTATACCCTTCCACGCTTAGGGTGGACAAAAATATTTACAACAAGGGGTGGTGAGGGACAGAGTCTCTGAATTAAGCAGAATACTCTCACCCGGTCAAGAGATCAGGGCTAGATCCAACACCGTTTTTTAGCTCAATGCACCATCCCAGTTTCAGAACCTGGCTGTATGCAAATTAGTCTCTTCCTGTCCCAGTGCATGATGGGAACAGGGCAAACCAAACTACAAAAGCCAATTCTTACACTGGGAAGGAAACAAGCTTCCGGGGACCGGTTTCTGGCATTACAGCCGTCTTCGGCCCGGCTTGCTTGAATCCTGATGGTGCAATGAGCAAGGGACTCATGTCTGAGTATACCCTTCCACGCTTAGGGTGGACAAAAATATTTACAACAAGGGGTGGTGAGGGACAGAGTCTCTGAATTAAGCAGAATACTCTCACCCAGTCAAGAGATCAGGGCTAGATCCAACACCGTTTTTTAGCTCAATGCACCATCCCAGTTTCAGAACCTGGCTGCATGCAAATTAGTCTGTTCCTGTCCCAGTGCATGATGGGAACAGGGCAAACCAAACTACAAAAGCCAATTCTTACACTGGGAAGGAAACAAGCTTCCGGGGACCGGTTTCTGGCATTACAGCCGTCTTCGGCCCGGCTTGCTTGAATCCTGATGGTGCAATGAGCAAGGGACTCATGTCTGAGTATACCCTTCCACGCTTAGGGTGGACAAAAATATTTACAACAAGGGGTGGTGAGGGACAGAGTCTCTGAATTAAGCAGAATACTCTCACCCAGTCAAGAGATCAGGGCTAGATCCAACACCGTTTTTTAGCTCAATGCACCATCCCAGTTTCAGAACCTGGCTGCATGCAAATTAGTCTGTTCCTGTCCCAGTGCATGATGGGAACAGGGCAAACCAAACTACAAAAGCCAATTCTTACACTGGGAAGGAAACAAGCTTCCGGGGACCGGTTTCTGGCATTACAGCCGTCTTCGGCCCGGCTTGCTTGAATCCTGATGGTGCAATGAGCAAGGGACTCATGTCTGAGTATACCCTTCCACGCTTAGGGTGGACAAAAATATTTACAACAAGGGGTGGTGAGGGACAGAGTCTCTGAATTAAGCAGAATACTCTCACCCAGTCAAGAGATCAGGGCTAGATCCAACACCGTTTTTTAGCTCAATGCACCATCCCAGTTTCAGAACCTGGCTGTATGCAAATTAGTCTGTTCCTGTCCCAGTGCATGATGGGAACAGGGCAAACCAAACTACAAAAGCCAATTCTTACACTGTGAAGGAAACAAGCTTCCGGGGACCGGTTTCTGGCATTACAGCCGTCTTCGGCCCGGCTTGCTTGAATCCTGATGGTGCAATGAGCAAGGGACTCATGTCTGAGTATACCCTTCCACGCTTAGGGTGGACAAAAATTTTACAACAAGGGGTGGTGAGGGACAGAGTCTCTGAATTAAGCAGAATACTCTCACCCAGTCAAGAGATCAGGGCTAGATCCAACACCGTTTTTTAGCTCAATGCACCATCCCAGTTTCAGAACCTGACTGTATGCAAATTAGTCTGTTCCTGTCCCAGTGCATGATGGGAACAGGGCAAACCAAACT
Source organism: Lissotriton helveticus (assembly GCF_964261635.1). Lineage (NCBI taxonomy): Eukaryota > Metazoa > Chordata > Amphibia > Caudata > Salamandridae > Lissotriton > Lissotriton helveticus. Next base: position 898,761,267 of record NC_136063.1, on the reverse strand, counting down.
ACAAAAGCCAATTCTTACCCTGGGAAGGAAACAAGCTTCCGGGGACCGGTTTCTGGCATTACAGCCGTCTTCGGCCCGGCTTGCTTGAATCCTGATGGTGCAATGAGCAAGGGACTCATGTCTGAGTATACCCTTCCACGCTTAGGGTGGACAAAAATATTTACAACAAGGGGTGGTGAGGGACAGAGTCTCTGAATTAAGCAGAATACTCTCACCCAGTCAAGAGATCAGGGCTAGATCCAACACCGTTTTTTGGCTCAATGCACCATCCCAGTTTCAGAACCTGGCTGTATGCAAATTAGTCTGTTCCTGTCCCAGTGCATGATGGGAACAGGGCAAACCAAACTACAAAAGCCAATTCTTACACTGGGAAGGAAACAAGCTTCCGGGGACCGGTTTCTGTCATTACAGCCGTCTTCGGCCCGGCTTGCTTGAATCCTGATGGTGCAATGCGCAAGGGACTCATGTCTGAGTATACCCTTCCACGCTTAGGGTGGACAAAAATATTTACAACAAGGGGTGGTGAGGGACAGAGTCTCTGAATTAAGCAGAATACTCTCACCCAGTCAAGAGATCAGGGCTAGATCCAACACCGTTTTTTAGCTCAATGCACCATCCCAGTTTCAGAACCTGGCTGTATGCAAATTAGTCTGTTCCTGTCCCAGTGCATGATGGGAACAGGGCAAACCAAACTACAAAAGCCAATTCTTACACTGGGAAGGAAACAAGCTTCCGGGGACCGGTTTCTGGCATTACAGCCGTCTTCGGCCCGGCTTGCTTGAATCCTGATGGTGCAATGAGCAAGGGACTCATGTCTGAGTATACCCTTCCACGCTTAGGGTGGACAAAAATATTTACAACAAGGGGTGGTGAGGGACAGAGTCTCTGAATTAAGCACAATACTCTCACCCAGTCAAGAGATCAGGGCTAGATCCAACACCGTTTTTTAGCTCAATGCACCATCCCAGTTTCAGAACCTGGCTGTATGCAAATTAGTCTGTTCCTGTCCCAGTGCATGATGGGAACAGGGCAAACCAAACTACAAAAGCCAATTCTTACACTGGGAAGGAAACAAGCTTCCGGGGACCGGTTTCTGGCATTACAGCCGTCTTCGGCCCGGCTTGCTTGAATCCTGATGGTGCAATGAGCAAGGGACTCATGTCTGAGTATACCCTTCCACGCTTAGGGTGGACAAAAATATTTACAACAAGGGGTGGTGAGGGACAGAGTCTCTGAATTAAGCAGAATACTCTCACCCAGTCAAGAGATCAGGGCTAGATCCAACACCGTTTTTTAGCTCAATGCACCATCCCAGTTTCAGAACCTGGCTGTATGCAAATTAGTCTGTTCCTGTCCCAGTGCATGATGAGAACAGGGCAAACCAAACTACAAAAGCCAATTCTTACACTGGGAAGGAAACAAGCTTCCGGGGACCGGTTTCTGTCATTACAGCCGTCTTCGGCCCGGCTTGCTTGAATCCTGATGGTGCAATGCGCAAGGGACTCATGTCTGAGTATACCCTTCCACGCTTAGGGTGGACAAAAATATTTACAACAAGGGGTGGTGAGGGACAGAGTCTCTGAATTAAGCAGAATACTCTCACCCAGTCAAGAGATCAGGGCTAGATCCAACACCGTTTTTTAGCTCAATGCACCATCCCAGTTTCAGAACCTGGCTGTATGCAAATTAGTCTGTTCCTGTCCCAGTGCATGATGGGAACAGGGCAAACCAAACTACAAAAGCCAATTCTTACACTGGGAAGGAAACAAGCTTCCGGGGACCGGTTTCTGGCATTACAGCCGTCTTCGGCCCGGCTTGCTTGAATCCTGATGGTGCAATGAGCAAGGGACTCATGTCTGAGTATACCCTTCCACGCTTAGGGTGGCCAAAAATATTTACAACAAGGGGTGGTGAGGGACAGAGTCTCTGAATTAAGCAGAATACTCTCACCCAGTCAAGAGATCAGGGCTAGATCCAACACCGTTTTTTAGTTCAATGCACCATCCCAGTTTCAGAACCTGGCTGTATGCAAATTAGTCTGTTCCTGTCCCAGTGCATGATGAGAACAGAGCAAACGAAACTACAAAAGCCAATTCTTACACTGGGAAGGAAACAAGCTTCCGGGGACCGGTTTCTGGCATTACAGCCGTCTTCGGCCCGGCTTGCTTGAATCCTGATGGTGCAATGAGCAAGGGGCTCATGTCTGAGTATACCCTTCCACGCTTAGGGTGGACAAAAATATTTACAACAAGGGGTGGTGAGGGACAGAGTCTCTGAATTAAGCAGAATACTCTCACCCAGTCAAGAGATCAGGGCTAGATCCAACACCGTTTTTTAGCTCAATGCACCAACCCAGTTTCAGAACCTGGCTGCATGCAAATTAGTCTGTTCCTGTCCCAGTGCATGATGGGTACAGGGCAAACCAAACTACAAAAGCCAATTCTTACCCTGGGAAGGAAACAAGCTTCCGGGGACCAGTTTCTGGCATTACAGCCGTCTTCGGCCCGCCTTGCTTGAATCCTGATGGTGCAATGAGCAAGGGACTCATGTCTGAGTATACCCTTCCACGCTTAGGGTGGACAAAAATATTTACAACAAGGGGTGGTGAGGGACAGAGTCTCTGAATTAAGCAGAATACTCTCACCCGGTCAAGAGATCAGGGCTAGATCCAACACCGTTTTTTAGCTCAATGCACCATCCCAGTTTCAGAACCTGGCTGTATGCAAATTAGTCTCTTCCTGTCCCAGTGCATGATGGGAACAGGGCAAACCAAACTACAAAAGCCAATTCTTACACTGGGAAGGAAACAAGCTTCCGGGGACCGGTTTCTGGCATTACAGCCGTCTTCGGCCCGGCTTGCTTGAATCCTGATGGTGCAATTCGCAAGGGACTCATGTCTGAGTATACCCTTCCACGCTTAGGGTGGACAAAAATATTTACAACAAGGGGTGGTGAGGGACAGAGTCTCTGAATTAAGCAGAATACTCTCACCCAGTCAAGAGATCAGGGCTAGATCCAACACCGTTTTTTAGCTCAGTGCACCATCCCAGTTTCAGAACCTGGCTGTATGCAAATTAGTCTGTTCCTGTCCCAGTGCATGATGGGAACAGGGCAAACCAAACTACAAAAGCCAATTCTTACACTGGAAGGAAACAAGCTTCCGGGGACCGGTTTCTGGCATTACAGCCGTCTTCGGCCCGGCTTGCTTGAATCCTGATGGTGCAATGAGCAAGGGACTCATGTCTGAGTATACCCTTCCATGCTTAGGGTGGACAAAAATATTTACAACAAGGGGTGGTGAGGGACAGAGTCTCTGAATTAGGCAGAATACTCTCACCCAGTCAAGAGATCAGGGCTAGATCCAACACCGTTTTTTAGCTCAATGCACCATCCCAGTTTCAGAACCTGGCTGTATGCAAATTAGTCTGTTCCTGTCCCAGTGCATGATGGGAACAGGGCAAACCAAACTACAAAAGCCAATTCTTACACTGGGAAGGAAACAAGCTTCCGGGGACCGGTTTCTGGCATTACAGCCGTCTTTGGCCCGGCTTGCTTGAATCCTGATGGTGCAATGAGCAAGGGACTCATGTCTGAGTATACCCTTCCACGCTTAGGGTGGACAAAAATATTTACAACAAGGGGTGGTGAGGGACAGAGTCTCTGAATTAAGTAGAATACTCTCACCCAGTCAAGAGATCAGGGCTAGATCCAACACCGTTTTTTAGCTCAATGCACCATCCCAGTTTCAGAACCTGGCTGTATGCAAATTAGTCTGTTCCTGTCCCAGTGCATGATGGGAACAGGGCAAACCAAACTACAAAAGCCAATTCTTACACTGGGAAGGAAACAAGCTTCCGGGGACCGGTTTCTGGCATTACAGCCGTCTTTGGCCCGGCTTGCTTGAATCCTGATGGTGCAATGAGCAAGGGACTCATGTCTGAGTATACCCTTCCACGCTTAGGGTGGACAAAAATATTTACAACAAGGGGTGGTGAGGGACAGAGTCTCTGAATTAAGCAGAATACTCTCACCCAGTCAAGAGATCAGGGCTAGATCCAACACCGTTTTTTAGCTCAATGCACCATCCCAGTTTCAGAACCTGGCTGTATGCAAATTAGTCTCTTCCTGTCCCAGTGCATGATGGGAACAGGGCAAACCAAACTACAAAAGCCAATTCTTACACTGGGAAGGAAACAAGCTTCCGGGGACAGGTTTCTGGCATTACAGCCGTCTTCGGCCCGGCTTGCTTGAATCCTGATGGTGCAATGAGCAAGGGACTCATGTCTGAGTATACCCTTCCACGCTTAGGGTGGACAAAAATATTTACAACAAGGGGTGGTGAGGGACAGAGTCTCTGAATTAAGCAGAATACTCTCACCCAGTCAAGAGATATGGGCTAGATCCAACACCGTTTTTTAGCTCAATGCACCATCCCAGTTTCAGAACCTGGCTGTATGCAAATTAGTCTGTTCCTGTCCCAGTGCATGATGGGAACAGGGCAAACCAAACTACAAAAGCCAATTCTTACACTGGGAAGGAAACAAGCTTCCGGGGACCGGTTTCTGGCATTACAGCCGTCTTCGGCCCGGCTTGCTTGAATCCTGATGGTGCAATGAGCAAGGGACTCATGTCTGAGTATACCCTTCCACGCTTAGGGTGGACAAAAATATTTACAACAAGGGGTGGTGAGGGACAGAGTCTCTGAATTAAGCAGAATACTCTCACCCAGTCAAGAGATCAGGGCTAGATCCAACACCGTTTTTTAGCTCAATGCACCATCCCAGTTTCAGAACCTGGCTGTATGCAAATTAGTCTCTTCCTGTCCCAGTGCATAATGGGAACAGGGCAAACCAAACTACAAAAGCCAATTCTTACACTGGGAAGGAAACAAGCTTCCGGGGACAGGTTTCTGGCATTACAGCCGTCTTTGGCCCGGCTTGCTTGAATCCTGATGGTGCAATGAGCAAGGGACTCATGTCTGAGTATGAAATGAAATGAAATGAAATGAAAAATTGCATTTGTATAGCGCATAACTGCCCTAGGGCCTCGCAGCGCTTGAAGATAAAATGGTTTATACCCTTCCACGCTTAGGGTGGACAAAAATATTTACAACAAGGGGTGGTGAGGGACAGAGTCTCTGAATTAAGCAGAATACTCTCACCCAGTCAAGAGATATGGGCTAGATCCAACACCGTTTTTTAGCTCAATGCACCATCCCAGTTTCAGAACCTGGCTGTATGCAAATTAGTCTGTTCCTGTCCCAGTGCATGATGGGAACAGGGCAAACCAAACTACAAAAGCCAATTCTTACACTGGGAAGGAAACAAGCTTCCGGGGACCGGTTTCTGGCATTACAGCCGTCTTCGGCCCGGCTTGCTTGAATCCTGATGGTGCAATGAGCAAGGGACTCATGTCTGAGTATACCCTTCCACGCTTAGGGTGGACAAAAATATTTACAACAAGGGGTGGTGAGGGACAGAGTCTCTGAATTAAGCAGAATACTCTCACCCAGTCAAGAGATCAGGGCTAGATCCAACACCGTTTTTTAGCTCAATGCACCATCCCAGTTTCAGAACCTGGCTGCATGCAAATTAGTCTGTTCCTGTCCCAGTGCATGATGGGAACAGGGCAAACCAAACTACAAAAGCCAATTCTTACACTGGGAAGGAAACAAGCTTCCGGGGACCGGTTTCTGGCATTACAGCCGTCTTCGGCCCGGCTTGCTTGAATCCTGATGGTGCAATGAGCAAGGGACTCATGTCTGAGTATACCCTTCCACGCTTAGGGTGGACAAAAATATTTACAACAAGGGGTGGTGAGGGACAGAGTCTCTGAATTAAGCAGAATACTCTCACCCAGTCAAGAGATCAGGGCTAGATCCAACACCGTTTTTTAGCTCAATGCACCATCCCAGTTTCAGAACCTGGCTGTATGCAAATTAGTCTGTTCCTGTCCCAGTGCATGATGGGAACAGGGCAAACCAAACTACAAAAGCCAATTCTTACACTGTGAAGGAAACAAGCTTCCGGGGACCGGTTTCTGGCATTACAGCCGTCTTCGGCCCGGCTTGCTTGAATCCTGATGGTGCAATGAGCAAGGGACTCATGTCTGAGTATACCCTTCCACGCTTAGGGTGGACAAAAATTTTACAACAAGGGGTGGTGAGGGACAGAGTCTCTGAATTAAGCAGAATACTCTCACCCAGTCAAGAGATCAGGGCTAGATCCAACACCGTTTTTTAGCTCAATGCACCATCCCAGTTTCAGAACCTGGCTGTATGCAAATTAGTCTGTTCCTGTCCCAGTGCATGATGGGAACAGGGCAAACCAAACTACAAAAGCCAATTCTTACACTGGGAAGGAAACAAGCTTCCGGGGACCGGTTTCTGGCATTACAGCCGTCTTCGGCCCGGCTTGCTTGAATCCTGATGGTGCAATGAGCAAGGGACTCATGTCTGAGTATACCCTTCCACGCTTAGGGTGGCCAAAAATATTTACAACAAGGGGTGGTGAGGGACAGAGTCTCTGAATTAAGCAGAATACTCTCACCCAGTCAAGAGATCAGGGCTAGATCCAACACCGTTTTTTAGTTCAATGCACCATCCCAGTTTCAGAACCTGGCTGTATGCAAATTAGTCTGTTCCTGTCCCAGTGCATGATGAGAACAGGGCAAACGAAACTACAAAAGCCAATTCTTACACTGGGAAGGAAACAAGCTTCCGGGGACCGGTTTCTGGCATTACAGCCGTCTTCGGCCCGGCTTGCTTGAATCCTGATGGTGCAATGAGCAAGGGACTCATGTCTGAGTATACCCTTCCACGCTTAGGGTGGACAAAAATATTTACAACAAGGGGTGGTGAGGGACAGAGTCTCTGAATTAAGCAGAATACTCTCACCCAGTCAAGAGATCAGGGCTAGATCCAACACCGTTTTTTAGCTCAATGCACCAACCCAGTTTCAGAACCTGGCTGCATGCAAATTAGTCTGTTCCTGTCCCAGTGCATGATGGGTACAGGGCAAACCAAACTACAAAAGCCAATTCTTACCCTGGGAAGGAAACAAGCTTCCGGGGACCGGTTTCTGGCATTACAGCCGTCTTCGGCCCGGCTTGCTTGAATCCTGATGGTGCAATGAGCAAGGGACTCATGTCTGAGTATACCCTTCCACGCTTAGGGTGGACAAAAATATTTACAACAAGGGGTGGTGAGGGACAGAGTCTCTGAATTAAGCAGAATACTCTCACCCGGTCAAGAGATCAGGGCTAGATCCAACACCGTTTTTTAGCTCAATGCACCATCCCAGTTTCAGAACCTGGCTGTATGCAAATTAGTCTCTTCCTGTCCCATTGCATGATGGGAACAGGGCAAACCAAACTACAAAAGCCAATTCTTACACTGGGAAGGAAACAAGCTTCCGGGGACCGGTTTCTGGCATTACAGCCGTCTTCGGCCCGGCTTGCTTGAATCCTGATGGTGCAATTCGCAAGGGACTCATGTCTGAGTATACCCTTCCACGCTTAGGGTGGACAAAAATATTTACAACAAGGGGTGGTGAGTGACAGAGTCTCTGAATTAAGCAGAATACTCTCACCCAGTCAAGAGATCAGGGCTAGATCCAACACCGTTTTTTAGCTCAGTGCACCATCCCAGTTTCAGAACCTGGCTGTATGCAAATTAGTCTGTTCCTGTCCCAGTGCATGATGGGAACAGGGCAAACCAAACTACAAAAGCCAATTCTTACACTGGAAGGAAACAAGCTTCCAGGGACCGGTTTCTGGCATTACAGCCGTCTTCGGCCCGGCTTGCTTGAATCCTGATGGTGCAATGAGCAAGGGACTCATGTCTGAGTATACCCTTCCACGCTTAGGGTGGACAAAAATATTTACAACAAGGGGTGGTGAGGGACAGAGTCTCTGAATTAGGCAGAATACTCTCACCCAGTCAAGAGATCAGGGCTAGATCCAACACTGTTTTTTAGCTCAATGCACCATCCCAGTTTCAGAACCTGGCTGTATGCAAATTAGTCTGTTCCTGTCCCAGTGCATGATGGGAACAGGGCAAACCAAACTACAAAAGCCAATTCTTACACTGGGAAGGAAACAAGCTTCCGGGGACCGGTTTCTGGCATTACAGCCGTCTTTGGCCCGGCTTGCTTGAATCCTGATGGTGCAATGAGCAAGCGACTCATGTCTGAGTATACCCTTCCACGCTTAGGGTGGACAAAAATATTTACAACAAGGGGTGGTGAGGGACAGAGTCTCTGAATTAAGTAGAATACTCTCACCCAGTCAAGAGATCAGGGCTAGATCCAACACCGTTTTTTTAGCTCAATGCACCATCCCAGTTTCAGAACCCGGCTGTATGCAAATTAGTCTGTTCCTGTCCCAGTGCATGATGGGAACAGGGCAAACCAAACTACAAAAGCCAATTCTTACACTGGGAAGGAAACAAGCTTCCGGGGACCGGTTTCTGGCATTACAGCCGTCTTCGGCCCGGCTTGCTTGAATCCTGATGGTGCAATGAGCAAGGGACTCATGTCTGAGTATACCCTTCCACGCTTAGGGTGGACAAAAATATTTACAACAAGGGGTGGTGAGGGACAGAGTCTCTGAATTAAGCAGAATACTCTCACCCAGTCAAGAGATATGGGCTAGATCCAACACCGTTTTTTAGCTCAATGCACCATCCCAGTTTCAGAACCTGGCTGTATGCAAATTAGTCTGTTCCTGTCCCAGTGCATGATGGGAACAGGGCAAACCAAACTACAAAAGCCAATTCTTACACTGGGAAGGAAACAAGCTTCCGGGGACCGGTTTCTGGCATTACAGCCGTCTTCGGCCCGGCTTGCTTGAATCCTGATGGTGCAATGAGCAAGGGACTCATGTCTGAGTATACCCTTCCACGCTTAGGGTGGACAAAAATATTTACAACAAGGGGTGGTGAGGGACAGAGTCTCTGAATTAAGCAGAATACTCTCACCCAGTCAAGAGATCAGGGCTAGATCCAACACCGTTTTTTAGCTCAATGCACCATCCCAGTTTCAGAACCTGGCTGTATGCAAATTAGTCTCTTCCTGTCCCAGTGCATAATGGGAACAGGGCAAACCAAACTACAAAAGCCAATTCTTACACTGGGAAGGAAACAAGCTTCCGGGGACAGGTTTCTGGCATTACAGCCGTCTTTGGCCCGGCTTGCTTGAATCCTGATGGTGCAATGAGCAAGGGACTCATGTCTGAGTATACCCTTCCACGCTTAGGGTGGACAAAAATATTTACAACAAGGGGTGGTGAGGGACAGAGTCTCTGAATTAAGTAGAATACTCTCACCCAGTCAAGAGATCAGGGCTAGATCCAACACCGTTTTTTAGCTCAATGCACCATCCCAGTTTCAGAACCTGGCTGTATGCAAATTAGTCTGTTCCTGTCCCAGTGCATGATGGGAACAGGGCAAACCAAACTACAAAAGCCAATTCTTACACTGGGAAGGAAACAAGCTTCCGGGGACCGGTTTCTGGCATTACAGCCGTCTTCGGCCCGGCTTGCTTGAATCCTGATGGTGCAATGAGCAAGGGACTCATGTCTGAGTATACCCTTCCACGCTTAGGGTGGACAAAAATATTTACAACAAGGGGTGGTGAGGGACAGAGTCTCTGAATTAAGCAGAATACTCTCACCCAGTCAAGAGATCAGGGCTAGATCCAACACCGTTTTTTAGCTCAATGCACCATCCCAGTTTCAGAACCTGGCTGTATGCAAATTAGTCTCTTCCTGTCCCAGTGCATGATGGGAACAGGGCAAACCAAACTACAAAAGCCAATTCTTACACTGGGAAGGAAACAAGCTTCCGGGGACAGGTTTCTGGCATTACAGCCGTCTTCGGCCCGGCTTGCTTGAATCCTGATGGTGCAATGAGCAAGGGACTCATGTCTGAGTATACCCTTCCACGCTTAGGGTGGACAAAAATATTTACAACAAGGGGTGGTGAGGGACAGAGTCTCTGAATTAAGCAGAATACTCTCACCCAGTCAAGAGATATGGGCTAGATCCAACACCGTTTTTTAGCTCAATGCACCATCCCAGTTTCAGAACCTGGCTGTATGCAAATTAGTCTGTTCCTGTCCCAGTGCATGATGGGAACAGGGCAAACCAAACTACAAAAGCCAATTCTTACACTGGGAAGGAAACAAGCTTCCGGGGACCGGTTTCTGGCATTACAGCCGTCTTCGGCCCGGCTTGCTTGAATCCTGATGGTGCAATGAGCAAGGGACTCATGTCTGAGTATACCCTTCCACGCTTAGGGTGGACAAAAATATTTACAACAAGGGGTGGTGAGGGACAGAGTCTCTGAATTAAGCAGAATACTCTCACCCAGTCAAGAGATCAGGGCTAGATCCAACACCGTTTTTTAGCTCAATGCACCATCCCAGTTTCAGAACCTGGCTGTATGCAAATTAGTCTCTTCCTGTCCCAGTGCATAATGGGAACAGGGCAAACCAAACTACAAAAGCCAATTCTTACACTGGGAAGGAAACAAGCTTCCGGGGACAGGTTTCTGGCATTACAGCCGTCTTCGGCCCGGCTTGCTTGAATCCTGATGGTGCAATGAGCAAGGGACTCATGTCTGAGTATACCCTTCCACGCTTAGGGTGGACAAAAATATTTACAACAAGGGGTGGTGAGGGACAGAGTCTCTGAATTAAGCAGAATACTCTCACCCAGTCAAGAGATATGGGCTAGATCCAACACCGTTTTTTAGCTCAATGCACCATCCCAGTTTCAGAACCTGGCTGTATGCAAATTAGTCTGTTCCTGTCCCAGTGCATGATGGGAACAGGGCAAACCAAACTACAAAAGCCAATTCTTACACTGGGAAGGAAACAAGCTTCCGGGGACCGGTTTCTGGCATTACAGCCGTCTTCGGCCCGGCTTGCTTGAATCCTGATGGTGCAATGAGCAAGGGACTCATGTCTGAGTATACCCTTCCACGCTTAGGGTGGACAAAAATATTTACAACAAGGGGTGGTGAGGGACAGAGTCTCTGAATTAAGCAGAATACTCTCACCCAGTCAAGAGATCAGGGCTAGATCCAACACCGTTTTTTAGCTCAATGCACCATCCCAGTTTCAGAACCTGGCTGCATGCAAATTAGTCTGTTCCTGTCCCAGTGCATGATGGGAACAGGGCAAACCAAACTACAAAAGCCAATTCTTACACTGGGAAGGAAACAAGCTTCCGGGGACCGGTTTCTGGCATTACAGCCGTCTTCGGCCCGGCTTGCTTGAATCCTGATGGTGCAATGAGCAAGGGACTCATGTCTGAGTATACCCTTCCACGCTTAGGGTGGACAAAAATATTTACAACAAGGGGTGGTGAGGGACAGAGTCTCTGAATTAAGCAGAATACTCTCACCCAGTCAAGAGATCAGGGCTAGATCCAACACCGTTTTTTAGCTCAATGCACCATCCCAGTTTCAGAACCTGGCTGTATGCAAATTAGTCTGTTCCTGTCCCAGTGCATGATGGGAACAGGGCAAACCAAACTACAAAAGCCAATTCTTACACTGTGAAGGAAACAAGCTTCCGGGGACCGGTTTCTGGCATTACAGCCGTCTTCGGCCCGGCTTGCTTGAATCCTGATGGTGCAATGAGCAAGGGACTCATGTCTGAGTATACCCTTCCACGCTTAGGGTGGACAAAAATTTTACAACAAGGGGTGGTGAGGGACAGAGTCTCTGAATTAAGCAGAATACTCTCACCCAGTCAAGAGATCAGGGCTAGATCCAACACCGTTTTTTAGCTCAATGCACCATCCCAGTTTCAGAACCTGGCTGTATGCAAATTAGTCTGTTCCTGTCCCAGTGCATGATGGGAACAGGGCAAACCAAACTACAAAAGCCAATTCTTACACTGGGAAGGAAACAAGCTTCCGGGGACCGGTTTCTGGCATTACAGCCGTCTTCGGCCCGGCTTGCTTGAATCCTGATGGTGCAATGAGCAAGGGACTCATGTCTGAGTATACCCTTCCACGCTTAGGGTGGCCAAAAATATTTACAACAAGGGGTGGTGAGGGACAGAGTCTCTGAATTAAGCAGAATACTCTCACCCAGTCAAGAGATCAGGGCTAGATCCAACACCGTTTTTTAGTTCAATGCACCATCCCAGTTTCAGAACCTGGCTGTATGCAAATTAGTCTGTTCCTGTCCCAGTGCATGATGAGAACAGGGCAAACGAAACTACAAAAGCCAATTCTTACACTGGGAAGGAAACAAGCTTCCGGGGACCGGTTTCTGGCATTACAGCCGTCTTCGGCCCGGCTTGCTTGAATCCTGATGGTGCAATGAGCAAGGGACTCATGTCTGAGTATACCCTTCCACGCTTAGGGTGGACAAAAATATTTACAACAAGGGGTGGTGAGGGACAGAGTCTCTGAATTAAGCAGAATACTCTCACCCAGTCAAGAGATCAGGGCTAGATCCAACACCGTTTTTTAGCTCAATGCACCAACCCAGTTTCAGAACCTGGCTGCATGCAAATTAGTCTGTTCCTGTCCCAGTGCATGATGGGTACAGGGCAAACCAAACTACAAAAGCCAATTCTTACCCTGGGAAGGAAACAAGCTTCCGGGGACCGGTTTCTGGCATTACAGCCGTCTTCGGCCCGGCTTGCTTGAATCCTGATGGTGCAATGAGCAAGGGACTCATGTCTGAGTATACCCTTCCACGCTTAGGGTGGACAAAAATATTTACAACAAGGGGTGGTGAGGGACAGAGTCTCTGAATTAAGCAGAATACTCTCACCCGGTCAAGAGATCAGGGCTAGATCCAACACCGTTTTTTAGCTCAATGCACCATCCCAGTTTCAGAACCTGGCTGTATGCAAATTAGTCTCTTCCTGTCCCATTGCATGATGGGAACAGGGCAAACCAAACTACAAAAGCCAATTCTTACACTGGGAAGGAAACAAGCTTCCGGGGACCGGTTTCTGGCATTACAGCCGTCTTCGGCCCGGCTTGCTTGAATCCTGATGGTGCAATTCGCAAGGGACTCATGTCTGAGTATACCCTTCCACGCTTAGGGTGGACAAAAATATTTACAACAAGGGGTGGTGAGTGACAGAGTCTCTGAATTAAGCAGAATACTCTCACCCAGTCAAGAGATCAGGGCTAGATCCAACACCGTTTTTTAGCTCAGTGCACCATCCCAGTTTCAGAACCTGGCTGTATGCAAATTAGTCTGTTCCTGTCCCAGTGCATGATGGGAACAGGGCAAACCAAACTACAAAAGCCAATTCTTACACTGGAAGGAAACAAGCTTCCAGGGACCGGTTTCTGGCATTACAGCCGTCTTCGGCCCGGCTTGCTTGAATCCTGATGGTGCAATGAGCAAGGGACTCATGTCTGAGTATACCCTTCCACGCTTAGGGTGGACAAAAATATTTACAACAAGGGGTGGTGAGGGACAGAGTCTCTGAATTAGGCAGAATACTCTCACCCAGTCAAGAGATCAGGGCTAGATCCAACACTGTTTTTTAGCTCAATGCACCATCCCAGTTTCAGAACCTGGCTGTATGCAAATTAGTCTGTTCCTGTCCCAGTGCATGATGGGAACAGGGCAAACCAAACTACAAAAGCCAATTCTTACACTGGGAAGGAAACAAGCTTCCGGGGACCGGTTTCTGGCATTACAGCCGTCTTTGGCCCGGCTTGCTTGAATCCTGATGGTGCAATGAGCAAGCGACTCATGTCTGAGTATACCCTTCCACGCTTAGGGTGGACAAAAATATTTACAACAAGGGGTGGTGAGGGACAGAGTCTCTGAATTAAGTAGAATACTCTCACCCAGTCAAGAGATCAGGGCTAGATCCAACACCGTTTTTTTAGCTCAATGCACCATCCCAGTTTCAGAACCCGGCTGTATGCAAATTAGTCTGTTCCTGTCCCAGTGCATGATGGGAACAGGGCAAACCAAACTACAAAAGCCAATTCTTACACTGGGAAGGAAACAAGCTTCCGGGGACCGGTTTCTGGCATTACAGCCGTCTTCGGCCCGGCTTGCTTGAATCCTGATGGTGCAATGAGCAAGGGACTCATGTCTGAGTATACCCTTCCACGCTTAGGGTGGACAAAAATATTTACAACAAGGGGTGGTGAGGGACAGAGTCTCTGAATTAAGCAGAATACTCTCACCCGGTCAAGAGATCAGGGCTAGATCCAACACCGTTTTTTAGCTCAATGCACCATCCCAGTTTCAGAACCTGGCTGTATGCAAATTAGTCTCTTCCTGTCCCAGTGCATGATGGGAACAGGGCAAACCAAACTACAAAAGCCAATTCTTACACTGGGAAGGAAACAAGCTTCCGGGGACCGGTTTCTGGCATTACAGCCGTCTTCGGCCCGGCTTGCTTGAATCCTGATGGTGCAATGAGCAAGGGACTCATGTCTGAGTATACCCTTCCACGCTTAGGGTGGACAAAAATATTTACAACAAGGGGTGGTGAGGGACAGAGTCTCTGAATTAAGCAGAATACTCTCACCCAGTCAAGAGATCAGGGCTAGATCCAACACCGTTTTTTAGCTCAATGCACCATCCCAGTTTCAGAACCTGGCTGTATGCAAATTAGTCTCTTCCTGTCCCAGTGCATAATGGGAACAGGGCAAACCAAACTACAAAAGCCAATTCTTACACTGGGAAGGAAACAAGCTTCCGGGGACAGGTTTCTGGCATTACAGCCGTCTTCGGCCCGGCTTGCTTGAATCCTGATGGTGCAATGAGCAAGGGACTCATGTCTGAGTATACCCTTCCACGCTTAGGGTGGACAAAAATATTTACAACAAGGGGTGGTGAGGGACAGAGTCTCTGAATTAAGCAGAATACTCTCACCCAGTCAAGAGATATGGGCTAGATCCAACACCGTTTTTTAGCTCAATGCACCATCCCAGTTTCAGAACCTGGCTGTATGCAAATTAGTCTGTTCCTGTCCCAGTGCATGATGGGAACAGGGCAAACCAAACTACAAAAGCCAATTCTTACACTGGGAAGGAAACAAGCTTCCGGGGACCGGTTTCTGGCATTACAGCCGTCTTCGGCCCGGCTTGCTTGAATCCTGATGGTGCAATGAGCAAGGGACTCATGTCTGAGTATACCCTTCCACGCTTAGGGTGGACAAAAATATTTACAACAAGGGGTGGTGAGGGACAGAGTCTCTGAATTAAGCAGAATACTCTCACCCAGTCAAGAGATCAGGGCTAGATCCAACACCGTTTTTTAGCTCAATGCACCATCCCAGTTTCAGAACCTGGCTGCATGCAAATTAGTCTGTTCCTGTCCCAGTGCATGATGGGAACAGGGCAAACCAAACTACAAAAGCCAATTCTTACACTGGGAAGGAAACAAGCTTCCGGGGACCGGTTTCTGGCATTACAGCCGTCTTCGGCCCGGCTTGCTTGAATCCTGATGGTGCAATGAGCAAGGGACTCATGTCTGAGTATACCCTTCCACGCTTAGGGTGGACAAAAATATTTACAACAAGGGGTGGTGAGGGACAGAGTCTCTGAATTAAGCAGAATACTCTCACCCAGTCAAGAGATCAGGGCTAGATCCAACACCGTTTTTTAGCTCAATGCACCATCCCAGTTTCAGAACCTGGCTGTATGCAAATTAGTCTGTTCCTGTCCCAGTGCATGATGGGAACAGGGCAAACCAAACTACAAAAGCCAATTCTTACACTGTGAAGGAAACAAGCTTCCGGGGACCGGTTTCTGGCATTACAGCCGTCTTCGGCCCGGCTTGCTTGAATCCTGATGGTGCAATGAGCAAGGGACTCATGTCTGAGTATACCCTTCCACGCTTAGGGTGGACAAAAATTTTACAACAAGGGGTGGTGAGGGACAGAGTCTCTGAATTAAGCAGAATACTCTCACCCAGTCAAGAGATCAGGGCTAGATCCAACACCGTTTTTTAGCTCAATGCACCATCCCAGTTTCAGAACCTGACTGTATGCAAATTAGTCTGTTCCTGTCCCAGTGCATGATGGGAACAGGGCAAACCAAACTACAAAAGCCAATTCTTACCCTGGGAAGGAAACAAGCTTCCGGGGACCGGTTTCTGGCATTACAGCCGTCTTCGGCCCGGCTTGCTTGAATCCTGATGGTGCAATGAGCAAGGGACTCATGTCTGAGTATACCCTTCCACGCTTAGGGTGGACAAAAATATTTACAACAAGGGGTGGTGAGGGACAGAGTCTCTGAATTAAGCAGAATACTCTCACCCAGTCAAGAGATCAGGGCTAGATCCAACACCGTTTTTTGGCTCAATGCACCATCCCAGTTTCAGAACCTGGCTGTATGCAAATTAGTCTGTTCCTGTCCCAGTGCATGATGGGAACAGGGCAAACCAAACTACAAAAGCCAATTCTTACACTGGGAAGGAAACAAGCTTCCGGGGACCGGTTTCTGTCATTACAGCCGTCTTCGGCCCGGCTTGCTTGAATCCTGATGGTGCAATGCGCAAGGGACTCATGTCTGAGTATACCCTTCCACGCTTAGGGTGGACAAAAATATTTACAACAAGGGGTGGTGAGGGACAGAGTCTCTGAATTAAGCAGAATACTCTCACCCAGTCAAGAGATCAGGGCTAGATCCAACACCGTTTTTTAGCTCAATGCACCATCCCAGTTTCAGAACCTGGCTGTATGCAAATTAGTCTGTTCCTGTCCCAGTGCATGATGGGAACAGGGCAAACCAAACTACAAAAGCCAATTCTTACACTGGGAAGGAAACAAGCTTCCGGGGACCGGTTTCTGGCATTACAGCCGTCTTCGGCCCGGCTTGCTTGAATCCTGATGGTGCAATGAGCAAGGGACTCATGTCTGAGTATACCCTTCCACGCTTAGGGTGGACAAAAATATTTACAACAAGGGGTGGTGAGGGACAGAGTCTCTGAATTAAGCACAATACTCTCACCCAGTCAAGAGATCAGGGCTAGATCCAACACCGTTTTTTAGCTCAATGCACCATCCCAGTTTCAGAACCTGGCTGTATGCAAATTAGTCTGTTCCTGTCCCAGTGCATGATGGGAACAGGGCAAACCAAACTACAAAAGCCAATTCTTACACTGGGAAGGAAACAAGCTTCCGGGGACCGGTTTCTGGCATTACAGCCGTCTTCGGCCCGGCTTGCTTGAATCCTGATGGTGCAATGAGCAAGGGACTCATGTCTGAGTATACCCTTCCACGCTTAGGGTGGACAAAAATATTTACAACAAGGGGTGGTGAGGGACAGAGTCTCTGAATTAAGCAGAATACTCTCACCCAGTCAAGAGATCAGGGCTAGATCCAACACCGTTTTTTAGCTCAATGCACCATCCCAGTTTCAGAACCTGGCTGTATGCAAATTAGTCTGTTCCTGTCCCAGTGCATGATGAGAACAGGGCAAACCAAACTACAAAAGCCAATTCTTACACTGGGAAGGAAACAAGCTTCCGGGGACCGGTTTCTGTCATTACAGCCGTCTTCGGCCCGGCTTGCTTGAATCCTGATGGTGCAATGCGCAAGGGACTCATGTCTGAGTATACCCTTCCACGCTTAGGGTGGACAAAAATATTTACAACAAGGGGTGGTGAGGGACAGAGTCTCTGAATTAAGCAGAATACTCTCACCCAGTCAAGAGATCAGGGCTAGATCCAACACCGTTTTTTAGCTCAATGCACCATCCCAGTTTCAGAACCTGGCTGTATGCAAATTAGTCTGTTCCTGTCCCAGTGCATGATGGGAACAGGGCAAACCAAACTACAAAAGCCAATTCTTACACTGGGAAGGAAACAAGCTTTCGGGGACCGGTTTCTGGCATTACAGCCGTCTTCGGCCCGGCTTGCTTGAATCCTGATGGTGCAATGAGCAAGGGACTCATGTCTGAGTATACCCTTCCACGCTTAGGGTGGCCAAAAATATTTACAACAAGGGGTGGTGAGGGACAGAGTCTCTGAATTAAGCAGAATACTCTCACCCAGTCAAGAGATCAGGGCTAGATCCAACACCGTTTTTTAGTTCAATGCACCATCCCAGTTTCAGAACCTGGCTGTATGCAAATTAGTCTGTTCCTGTCCCAGTGCATGATGAGAACAGAGCAAACGAAACTACAAAAGCCAATTCTTACACTGGGAAGGAAACAAGCTTCCGGGGACCGGTTTCTGGCATTACAGCCGTCTTCGGCCCGGCTTGCTTGAATCCTGATGGTGCAATGAGCAAGGGACTCATGTCTGAGTATACCCTTCCACGCTTAGGGTGGACAAAAATATTTACAACAAGGGGTGGTGAGGGACAGAGTCTCTGAATTAAGCAGAATACTCTCACCCAGTCAAGAGATCAGGGCTAGATCCAACACCGTTTTTTAGCTCAATGCACCAACCCAGTTTCAGAACCTGGCTGCATGCAAATTAGTCTGTTCCTGTCCCAGTGCATGATGGGTACAGGGCAAACCAAACTACAAAAGCCAATTCTTACCCTGGGAAGGAAACAAGCTTCCGGGGACCAGTTTCTGGCATTACAGCCGTCTTCGGCCCGGCTTGCTTGAATCCTGATGGTGCAATGAGCAAGGGACTCATGTCTGAGTATACCCTTCCACGCTTAGGGTGGACAAAAATATTTACAACAAGGGGTGGTGAGGGACAGAGTCTCTGAATTAAGCAGAATACTCTCACCCGGTCAAGAGATCAGGGCTAGATCCAACACCGTTTTTTAGCTCAATGCACCATCCCAGTTTCAGAACCTGGCTGTATGCAAATTAGTCTCTTCCTGTCCCAGTGCATGATGGGAACAGGGCAAACCAAACTACAAAAGCCAATTCTTACACTGGGAAGGAAACAAGCTTCCGGGGACCGGTTTCTGGCATTACAGCCGTCTTCGGCCCGGCTTGCTTGAATCCTGATGGTGCAATTCGCAAGGGACTCATGTCTGAGTATACCCTTCCACGCTTAGGGTGGACAAAAATATTTACAACAAGGGGTGGTGAGGGACAGAGTCTCTGAATTAAGCAGAATACTCTCACCCAGTCAAGAGATCAGGGCTAGATCCAACACCGTTTTTTAGCTCAGTGCACCATCCCAGTTTCAGAACCTGGCTGTATGCAAATTAGTCTGTTCCTGTCCCAGTGCATGATGGGAACAGGGCAAACCAAACTACAAAAGCCAATTCTTACACTGGAAGGAAACAAGCTTCCGGGGACCGGTTTCTGGCATTACAGCCGTCTTCGGCCCGGCTTGCTTGAATCCTGATGGTGCAATGAGCAAGGGACTCATGTCTGAGTATACCCTTCCATGCTTAGGGTGGACAAAAATATTTACAACAAGGGGTGGTGAGGGACAGAGTCTCTGAATTAGGCAGAATACTCTCACCCAGTCAAGAGATCAGGGCTAGATCCAACACCGTTTTTTAGCTCAATGCACCATCCCAGTTTCAGAACCTGGCTGTATGCAAATTAGTCTGTTCCTGTCCCAGTGCATGATGGGAACAGGGCAAACCAAACTACAAAAGCCAATTCTTACACTGGGAAGGAAACAAGCTTCCGGGGACCGGTTTCTGGCATTACAGCCGTCTTTGGCCCGGCTTGCTTGAATCCTGATGGTGCAATGAGCAAGGGACTCATGTCTGAGTATACCCTTCCACGCTTAGGGTGGACAAAAATATTTACAACAAGGGGTGGTGAGGGACAGAGTCTCTGAATTAAGTAGAATACTCTCACCCAGTCAAGAGATCAGGGCTAGATCCAACACCGTTTTTTAGCTCAATGCACCATCCCAGTTTCAGAACCTGGCTGTATGCAAATTAGTCTGTTCCTGTCCCAGTGCATGATGGGAACAGGGCAAACCAAACTACAAAAGCCAATTCTTACACTGGGAAGGAAACAAGCTTCCGGGGACCGGTTTCTGGCATTACAGCCGTCTTCGGCCCGGCTTGCTTGAATCCTGATGGTGCAATGAGCAAGGGACTCATGTCTGAGTATACCCTTCCACGCTTAGGGTGGACAAAAATATTTACAACAAGGGGTGGTGAGGGACAGAGTCTCTGAATTAAGCAGAATACTCTCACCCAGTCAAGAGATCAGGGCTAGATCCAACACCGTTTTTTAGCTCAATGCACCATCCCAGTTTCAGAACCTGGCTGTATGCAAATTAGTCTCTTCCTGTCCCAGTGCATGATGGGAACAGGGCAAACCAAACTACAAAAGCCAATTCTTACACTGGGAAGGAAACAAGCTTCCGGGGACAGGTTTCTGGCATTACAGCCGTCTTCGGCCCGGCTTGCTTGAATCCTGATGGTGCAATGAGCAAGGGACTCATGTCTGAGTATACCCTTCCACGCTTAGGGTGGACAAAAATATTTACAACAAGGGGTGGTGAGGGACAGAGTCTCTGAATTAAGCAGAATACTCTCACCCAGTCAAGAGATATGGGCTAGATCCAACACCGTTTTTTAGCTCAATGCACCATCCCAGTTTCAGAACCTGGCTGTATGCAAATTAGTCTGTTCCTGTCCCAGTGCATGATGGGAACAGGGCAAACCAAACTACAAAAGCCAATTCTTACACTGGGAAGGAAACAAGCTTCCGGGGACCGGTTTCTGGCATTACAGCCGTCTTCGGCCCGGCTTGCTTGAATCCTGATGGTGCAATGAGCAAGGGACTCATGTCTGAGTATACCCTTCCACGCTTAGGGTGGACAAAAATATTTACAACAAGGGGTGGTGAGGGACAGAGTCTCTGAATTAAGCAGAATACTCTCACCCAGTCAAGAGATCAGGGCTAGATCCAACACCGTTTTTTAGCTCAATGCACCATCCCAGTTTCAGAACCTGGCTGTATGCAAATTAGTCTCTTCCTGTCCCAGTGCATAATGGGAACAGGGCAAACCAAACTACAAAAGCCAATTCTTACACTGGGAAGGAAACAAGCTTCCGGGGACAGGTTTCTGGCATTACAGCCGTCTTCGGCCCGGCTTGCTTGAATCCTGATGGTGCAATGAGCAAGGGACTCATGTCTGAGTATACCCTTCCACGCTTAGGGTGGACAAAAATATTTACAACAAGGGGTGGTGAGGGACAGAGTCTCTGAATTAAGCAGAATACTCTCACCCAGTCAAGAGATATGGGCTAGATCCAACACCGTTTTTTAGCTCAATGCACCATCCCAGTTTCAGAACCTGGCTGTATGCAAATTAGTCTGTTCCTGCCCCAGTGCATGATGGGAACAGGGCAAACCAAACTACAAAAGCCAATTCTTACACTGGGAAGGAAACAAGCTTCCGGGGACCGGTTTCTGGCATTACAGCCGTCTTCGGCCCGGCTTGCTTGAATCCTGATGGTGCAATGAGCAAGGGACTCATGTCTGAGTATACCCTTCCACGCTTAGGGTGGACAAAAATATTTACAACAAGGGGTGGTGAGGGACAGAGTCTCTGAATTAAGCAGAATACTCTCACCCAGTCAAGAGATCAGGGCTAGATCCAACACCGTTTTTTAGCTCAATGCACCATCCCAGTTTCAGAACCTGGCTGCATGCAAATTAGTCTGTTCCTGTCCCAGTGCATGATGGGAACAGGGCAAACCAAACTACAAAAGCCAATTCTTACACTGGGAAGGAAACAAGCTTCCGGGGACCGGTTTCTGGCATTACAGCCGTCTTCGGCCCGGCTTGCTTGAATCCTGATGGTGCAATGAGCAAGGGACTCATGTCTGAGTATACCCTTCCACGCTTAGGGTGGACAAAAATATTTACAACAAGGGGTGGTGAGGGACAGAGTCTCTGAATTAAGCAGAATACTCTCACCCAGTCAAGAGATCAGGGCTAGATCCAACACCGTTTTTTAGCTCAATGCACCATCCCAGTTTCAGAACCTGGCTGTATGCAAATTAGTCTGTTCCTGTCCCAGTGCATGATGGGAACAGGGCAAACCAAACTACAAAAGCCAATTCTTACACTGTGAAGGAAACAAGCTTCCGGGGACCGGTTTCTGGCATTACAGCCGTCTTCGGCCCGGCTTGCTTGAATCCTGATGGTGCAATGAGCAAGGGACTCATGTCTGAGTATACCCTTCCACGCTTAGGGTGGACAAAAATTTTACAACAAGGGGTGGTGAGGGACAGAGTCTCTGAATTAAGCAGAATACTCTCACCCAGTCAAGAGATCAGGGCTAGATCCAACACCGTTTTTTAGCTCAATGCACCATCCCAGTTTCAGAACCTGACTGTATGCAAATTAGTCTGTTCCTGTCCCAGTGCATGATGGGAACAGGGCAAACCAAACTACAAAAGCCAATTCTTACCCTGGGAAGGAAACAAGCTTCCGGGGACCGGTTTCTGGCATTACAGCCGTCTTCGGCCCGGCTTGCTTGAATCCTGATGGTGCAATGAGCAAGGGACTCATGTCTGAGTATACCCTTCCACGCTTAGGGTGGACAAAAATATTTACAACAAGGGGTGGTGAGGGACAGAGTCTCTGAATTAAGCAGAATACTCTCACCCAGTCAAGAGATCAGGGCTAGATCCAACACCGTTTTTTGGCTCAATGCACCATCCCAGTTTCAGAACCTGGCTGTATGCAAATTAGTCTGTTCCTGTCCCAGTGCATGATGGGAACAGGGCAAACCAAACTACAAAAGCCAATTCTTACACTGGGAAGGAAACAAGCTTCCGGGGACCGGTTTCTGTCATTACAGCCGTCTTCGGCCCGGCTTGCTTGAATCCTGATGGTGCAATGCGCAAGGGACTCATGTCTGAGTATACCCTTCCACGCTTAGGGTGGACAAAAATATTTACAACAAGGGGTGGTGAGGGACAGAGTCTCTGAATTAAGCAGAATACTCTCACCCAGTCAAGAGATCAGGGCTAGATCCAACACCGTTTTTTAGCTCAATGCACCATCCCAGTTTCAGAACCTGGCTGTATGCAAATTAGTCTGTTCCTGTCCCAGTGCATGATGGGAACAGGGCAAACCAAACTACAAAAGCCAATTCTTACACTGGGAAGGAAACAAGCTTCCGGGGACCGGTTTCTGGCATTACAGCCGTCTTCGGCCCGGCTTGCTTGAATCCTGATGGTGCAATGAGCAAGGGACTCATGTCTGAGTATACCCTTCCACGCTTAGGGTGGACAAAAATATTTACAACAAGGGGTGGTGAGGGACAGAGTCTCTGAATTAAGCACAATACTCTCACCCAGTCAAGAGATCAGGGCTAGATCCAACACCGTTTTTTAGCTCAATGCACCATCCCAGTTTCAGAACCTGGCTGTATGCAAATTAGTCTGTTCCTGTCCCAGTGCATGATGGGAACAGGGCAAACCAAACTACAAAAGCCAATTCTTACACTGGGAAGGAAACAAGCTTCCGGGGACCGGTTTCTGGCATTACAGCCGTCTTCGGCCCGGCTTGCTTGAATCCTGATGGTGCAATGAGCAAGGGACTCATGTCTGAGTATACCCTTCCACGCTTAGGGTGGACAAAAATATTTACAACAAGGGGTGGTGAGGGACAGAGTCTCTGAATTAAGCAGAATACTCTCACCCAGTCAAGAGATCAGGGCTAGATCCAACACCGTTTTTTTAGCTCAATGCACCATCCCAGTTTCAGAACCTGGCTGTATGCAAATTAGTCTGTTCCTGTCCCAGTGCATGATGGGAACAGGGCAAACCACACTACAAAAGCCAATTCTTACACTGGGAAGGAAACAAGCTTCCGGGGACCGGTTTCTGGCATTACAGCCGTCTTCGGCCCGGCTTGCTTGAATCCTGATGGTGCAATGAGCAAGGGACTCATGTCTGAGTATACCCTTCCACGCTTAGGGTGGACAAAAATATTTACAACAAGGGGTGGTGAGGGACAGAGTCTCTGAATTAAGCAGAATACTCTCACCCAGTCAAGAGATCAGGGCTAGATCCAACACCGTTTTTTAGCTCAATGCACCATCCCAGTTTCAGAACCTGGCTGTATGCAAATTAGTCTGTTCCTGTCCCAGTGCATGATGGGAACAGGGCAAACCAAACTACAAAAGCCAATTCTTACACTGGGAAGGAAACAAGCTTCCGGGGACCGGTTTCTGGCATTACAGCCATCTTCGGCCCGGCTTGCTTGAATCCTGATGGTGCAATGAGCAAGGGACTCATGTCTGAGTATACCCTTCCACGCTTAGGGTGGACAAAAATATTTACAACAAGGGGTGGTGAGGGACAGAGTCTCTGAATTAAGCAGAATACTCTCACCTAGTCAAGAGATCAGGGCTAGATCCAACACCGTTTTTTAGTTCAATGCACCATCCCAGTTTCAGAACCTGGCTGTATGCAAATTAGTCTGTTCCTGTCCCAGTGCATGATGAGAACAGGGCAAACCAAACTACAAAAGCCAATTCTTACACTGGGAAGGAAACAAGCTTCCGGGGACCGGTTTCTGGCATTACAGCCGTCTTCGGCCCGGCTTGCTTGAATCCTGATGGTACAATGAGCAAGGGACTCATGTCTGAGTATACCCTTCCACGCTTAGGGTGGACAAAAATATTTACAACAAGGAGTGGTGAGGGACAGAGTCTCTGAATTAAGCAGAATACTCTCACCCAGTCAAGAGATCAGGGCTAGATCCAACACCGTTTTTTAGCTCAATGCACCATCCCAGTTTCAGAACCTGGCTGTATGCAAATTAGTCTGTTCCTGTCCCAGTGCATGATGGGAACAGGGCAAACCAAACTACAAAAGCCAATTCTTACACTGGGAAGGAAACAAGCTTCCGGGGACCGGTTTCTGGCATTACAGCCGTCTTCGGCCTGGCTTGCTTGAATCCTGATGGTGCAATGAGCAAGGGACTCATGTCTGAGTATACCCTTCCACGCTTAGGGTGGACAAAAATATTTACAACAAGGGGTGGTGAGGGACAGAGTCTCTGAATTAGGCAGAATACTCTCACCCAGTCAAGAGATCAGGGCTAGATCCAACACCGTTTTTTAGCTCAATGCACCATCCCAGTTTCAGAACCTGGCTGTATGCAAATTAGTCTGTTCCTGTCCCAGTGCATGATGGGAACAGGGCAAACCAAACTACAAAAGCCAATTCTTACACTGGGAAGGAAACAAGCTTCCGGGGACCGGTTTCTGGCATTACAGCCGTCTTCGGCCCGGCTTGCTTGAATCCTGATGGTGCAATGAGCAAGGGACTCATGTCTGAGTATACCCTTCCACGCTTAGGGTGGACAAAAATATTTACAACAAGGGGTGGTGAGGGACAGAGTCTCTGAATTAAGCAGGATACTCTCACCCAGTCAAGAGATCAGGGCTAGATCCAACACCGTTTTTTAGCTCAATGCACCATCCCAGTTTCAGAACCTGGCTGTATGCAAATTAGTCTCTTCCTGTCCCAGTGCATGATGGGAACAGGGCAAACCAAACTACAAAAGCCAATTCTTACACTGGGAAGGAAACAAGCTTCCGGGGACCGGTTTCTGGCATTACAGCCGTCTTCGGCCCGGCTTGCTTGAATCCTGATGGTGCAATGAGCAAGGGACTCATGTCTGAGTATACCCTTCCACGCTTAGGGTGGACAAAAATATTTACAACAAGGGGTGGTGAGGGACAGAGTCTCTGAATTAAGCAGAATACTCTCACCCAGTCAAGAGATCAGGGCTAGATCAAACACCGTTTTTTAGCTCAATGCACCATCCCAGTTTCAGAACCTGGCTGTATGCAAATTAGTCTGTTCCTGTCCCAGTGCATGATGGGAACAGGGCAAACCAAACTACAAAAGCCAATTCTTACACTGGGAAGGAAACAAGCTTCCGGGGACCGGTTTCTGGCATTACAGCCGTCTTCGGCCCGGCTTGCTTGAATCCTGATGGTGCAATGAGCAAGGGACTCATGTCTGAGTATACCCTTCCACGCTTAGGGTGGACAAAAATATTTACAACAAGGGGTGGTGAGGGACAGAGTCTCTGAATTAAGCAGAATACTCTCATCCAGTCAAGAGATCAGGGCTAGATCCAACACCGTTTTTTAGCTCAATGCACCATCCCAGTTTCAGAACCTGGCTGTATGCAAATTAGTCTGTTCCTGTCCCAGTGCATGATGGGAACAGGGCAAACCAAACTACAAAAGCCAATTCTTACACTGGGAAGGAAACAAGCTTCCGGGGACCGGTTTCTGGCATTACAGCCGTCTTCGGCCCGGCTTGCTTGAATCCTGATGGTGCAATGAGCAAGGGACTCATGTCTGAGTATACCCTTCCACGCTTAGGGTGGACAAAAATATTTACAACAAGGGGTGGTGAGGGACAGAGTCTCTGAATTAAGCAGAATACTCTCACCCAGTCAAGAGATCAGGGCTAGATCCAACACCGTTTTTTAGCTCAATGCACCATCCCAGTTTCAGAACCTGGCTGTATGCAAATTAGTCTGTTCCTGTCCCAGTGCATGATGGGAACAGGGCAAACCAAACTACAAAAGCCAATTCTTACACTGGGAAGGAAACAAGCTTCCGGGGACCGGTTTCTGGCATTACAGCCGTCTTCGGCCCGGCTTGCTTGAATCCTGATGGTGCAATGAGCAAGGGACTCATGTCTGAGTATACCCTTCCACGCTTAGGGTGGACAAAAATATTTAGAACAAGGGGTGGTGAGGGACAGAGTCTCTGAATTAAGCAGAATACTCTCACCCGGTCAAGAGATCAGGGCTAGATCCAACACCGTTTTTTAGCTCAATGCACCATCCCAGTTTCAGAACCTGGCTGTATGCAAATTAGTCTCTTCCTGTCCCAGTGCATGATGGGAACAGGGCAAACCAAACTACAAAAGCCAATTCTTACACTGGGAAGGAAACAAGCTTCCGGGGACCGGTTTCTGGCATTACAGCCGTCTTCGGCCCGGCTTGCTTGAATCCTGATGGTGCAATGAGCAAGGGACTCATATCTGAGTATACCCTTCCACGCCTAGGGTGGACAAAAATATTTACAACAAGGGGTGGTGAGGGACAGAGTCTCTGAATTAGGCAGAATACTCTCACCCAGTCAAGAGATCAGGGCTAGATCCAACACCGTTTTTTAGCTCAATGCACCATCCCAGTTTCAGAACCTGGCTGTATGCAAATTAGTCTGTTCCTGTCCCAGTGCATGATGGGAACAGGGCAAACCAAACTACAAAAGCCAATTCTTACACTGGGAAGGAAACAAGCTTCCGGGGACCGGTTTCTGGCATTACAGCCGTCTTCGGCCCGGCTTGCTTGAATCCTGATGGTGCAATGAGCAAGGGACTCATGTCTGAGTATACCCTTCCACGCTTAGGGTGGACAAAAATATTTACAACAAGGGGTGGTGAGGGACAGAGTCTCTGAATTAAGCAGAATACTCTCACCCAGTCAAGAGATCAGGGCTAGATCCAACACCGTTTTTTAGCTCAATGCACCATCCCAGTTTCAGAACCTGGCTGTATGCAAATTAGTCTGTTCCTGTCCCAGTGCATGATGAGAACAGGGCAAACCAAACTACAAAAGCCAATTCTTACACTGGGAAGGAAACAAGCTTCCGGGGACCGGTTTCTGTCATTACAGCCGTCTTCGGCCCGGCTTGCTTGAATCCTGATGGTGCAATGCGCAAGGGACTCATGTCTGAGTATACCCTTCCACGCTTAGGGTGGACAAAAATATTTACAACAAGGGGTGGTGAGGGACAGAGTCTCTGAATTAAGCAGAATACTCTCACCCAGTCAAGAGATCAGGGCTAGATCCAACACCGTTTTTTAGCTCAATGCACCATCCCAGTTTCAGAACCTGGCTGTATGCAAATTAGTCTGTTCCTGTCCCAGTGCATGATGGGAACAGGGCAAACCACACTACAAAAGCCAATTCTTACACTGGGAAGGAAACAAGCTTCCGGGGACCGGTTTCTGGCATTACAGCCGTCTTCGGCCCGGCTTGCTTGAATCCTGATGGTGCAATGAGCAAGGGACTCATGTCTGAGTATACCCTTCCACGCTTAGGGTGGACAAAAATATTTACAACAAGGGGTGGTGAGGGACAGAGTCTCTGAATTAAGCAGAATACTCTCACCTAGTCAAGAGATCAGGGCTAGATCCAACACCGTTTTTTAGTTCAATGCACCATCCCAGTTTCAGAACCTGGCTGTATGCAAATTAGTCTGTTCCTGTCCCAGTGCATGATGAGAACAGGGCAAACCAAACTACAAAAGCCAATTCTTACACTGGGAAGGAAACAAGCTTCCGGGGACCGGTTTCTGGCATTACAGCCGTCTTCGGCCCGGCTTGCTTGAATCCTGATGGTACAATGAGCAAGGGACTCATGTCTGAGTATACCCTTCCACGCTTAGGGTGGACAAAAATATTTACAACAAGGGGTGGTGAGGGACAGAGTCTCTGAATTAAGCAGAATACTCTCACCCAGTCAAGAGATCAGGGCTAGATCCAACACCGTTTTTTAGCTCAATGCACCAACCCAGTTTCAGAACCTGGCTGCATGCAAATTAGTCTGTTCCTGTCCCAGTGCATGATGGGTACAGGGCAAACCAAACTACAAAAGCCAATTCTTACCCTGGGAAGGAAACAAGCTTCCGGGGACCGGTTTCTGGCATTACAGCCGTCTTCGGCCCGGCTTGCTTGAATCCTGATGGTGCAATGAGCAAGGGACTTATGTCTGAGTATACCCTTCCACGCTTAGGGTGGACAAAAATATTTACAACAAGGGGTGGTGAGGGACAGAGTCTCTGAATTAAGCAGAATACTCTCACCCGGTCAAGAGATCAGGGCTAGATCCAACACCGTTTTTTAGCTCAATGCACCATCCCAGTTTCAGAACCTGGCTGTATGCAAATTAGTCTCTTCCTGTCCCAGTGCATGATGGGAACAGGGCAAACCAAACTACAAAAGCCAATTTTTACACTGGGAAGGAAACAAGCTTCCGGGGACCGGTTTCTGGCATTACAGCCGTCTTCGGCCCGGCTTGCTTGAATCCTGATGGTGCAATGCGCAAGGGACTCATGTCTGAGTATACCCTTCCACGCTTAGGGTGGACAAAAATATTTACAACAAGGGGTGGTGAGGGACAGAGTCTCTGAATTAAGCAGAATACTCTCACCCAGTCAAGAGATCAGGGCTAGATCCAACACCGTTTTTTAGCTCAGTGCACCATCCCAGTTTCAGAACCTGGCTGTATGCAAATTAGTCTGTTCCTGTCCCAGTGCATGATGGGAACAGGGCAAACCAAACTACAAAAGCCAATTCTTACACTGGAAGGAAACAAGCTTCCGGGGACCGGTTTCTGGCATTACAGCCGTCTTCGGCCTGGCTTGCTTGAATCCTGATGGTGCAATGAGCAAGGGACTCATGTCTGAGTATACCCTTCCACGCTTAGGGTGGACAAAAATATTTACAACAAGGGGTGGTGAGGGACAGAGTCTCTGAATTAGGCAGAATACTCTCACCCAGTCAAGAGATCAGGGCTAGATCCAACACCGTTTTTTAGCTCAATGCACCATCCCAGTTTCAGAACCTGGCTGTATGCAAATTAGTCTGTTCCTGTCCCAGTGCATGATGGGAACAGGGCAAACCAAACTACAAAAGCCAATTCTTACACTGGGAAGGAAACAAGCTTCCGGGGACCGGTTTCTGGCATTACAGCCGTCTTCGGCCCGGCTTGCTTGAATCCTGATGGTGCAATGAGCAAGGGACTCATGTCTGAGTATACCCTTCCACGCTTAGGGTGGACAAAAATATTTACAACAAGGGGTGGTGAGGGACAGAGTCTCTGAATTAAGCAGAATACTCTCACCCAGTCAAGAGATCAGGGCTAGATCCAACACCGTTTTTTAGCTCAATGCACCATCCCAGTTTCAGAACCTGGCTGTATGCAAATTAGTCTCTTCCTGTCCCAGTGCATGATGGGAACAGGGCAAACCAAACTACAAAAGCCAATTCTTACACTGGGAAGGAAACAAGCTTCCGGGGACCGGTTTCTGGCATTACAGCCGTCTTCGGCCCGGCTTGCTTGAATCCTGATGGTGCAATGAGCAAGGGACTCATGTCTGAGTATACCCTTCCACGCTTAGGGTGGACAAAAATATTTACAACAAGGGGTGGTGAGGGACAGAGTCTCTGAATTAAGCAGAATACTCTCACCCAGTCAAGAGATCAGGGCTAGATCCAACACCGTTTTTTAGCTCAATGCACCATCCCAGTTTCAGAACCTGGCTGTATGCAAATTAGTCTGTTCCTGTCCCAGTGCATGATGGGAACAGGGCAAACCAAACTACAAAAGCCAATTCTTACACTGGGAAGGAAACAAGCTTCCGGGGACCGGTTTCTGGCATTACAGCCGTCTTCGGCCCGGCTTGCTTGAATCCTGATGGTGCAATGAGCAAGGGACTCATGTCTGAGTATACCCTTCCACGCTTAGGGTGGACAAAAATATTTACAACAAGGGGTGGTGAGGGACAGAGTCTCTGAATTAAGCAGAATACTCTCATCCAGTCAAGAGATCAGGGCTAGATCCAACACCGTTTTTTAGCTCAATGCACCATCCCAGTTTCAGAACCTGGCTGTATGCAAATTAGTCTGTTCCTGTCCCAGTGCATGATGGGAACAGGGCAAACCAAACTACAAAAGCCAATTCTTACACTGGGAAGGAAACAAGCTTCCGGGGACCGGTTTCTGGCATTACAGCCGTCTTCGGCCCGGCTTGCTTGAATCCTGATGGTGCAATGAGCAAGGGACTCATGTCTGAGTATACCCTTCCACGCTTAGGGTGGACAAAAATATTTACAACAAGGGGTGGTGAGGGACAGAGTCTCTGAATTAAGCAGAATACTCTCACCCAGTCAAGAGATCAGGGCTAGATCCAACACCGTTTTTTAGCTCAATGCACCATCCCAGTTTCAGAACCTGGCTGTATGCAAATTAGTCTGTTCCTGTCCCAGTGCATGATGGGAACAGGGCAAACCAAACTACAAAAGCCAATTCTTACACTGGGAAGGAAACAAGCTTCCGGGGACCGGTTTCTGGCATTACAGCCGTCTTCGGCCCGGCTTGCTTGAATCCTGATGGTGCAATGAGCAAGGGACTCATGTCTGAGTATACCCTTCCACGCTTAGGGTGGACAAAAATATTTAGAACAAGGGGTGGTGAGGGACAGAGTCTCTGAATTAAGCAGAATACTCTCACCCGGTCAAGAGATCAGGGCTAGATCCAACACTGTTTTTTAGCTCAATGCACCATCCCAGTTTCAGAACCTGGCTGTATGCAAATTAGTCTCTTCCTGTCCCAGTGCATGATGGGAACAGGGCAAACCAAACTACAAAAGCCAATTCTTACACTGGGAAGGAAACAAGCTTCCGGGGACCGGTTTCTGGCATTACAGCCGTCTTCGGCCCGGCTTGCTTGAATCCTGATGGTGCAATGAGCAAGGGACTCATATCTGAGTATACCCTTCCACGCCTAGGGTGGACAAAAATATTTACAACAAGGGGTGGTGAGGGACAGAGTCTCTGAATTAGGCAGAATACTCTCACCCAGTCAAGAGATCAGGGCTAGATCCAACACCGTTTTTTAGCTCAATGCACCATCCCAGTTTCAGAACCTGGCTGTATGCAAATTAGTCTGTTCCTGTCCCAGTGCATGATGGGAACAGGGCAAACCAAACTACAAAAGCCAATTCTTACACTGGGAAGGAAACAAGCTTCCGGGGACCGGTTTCTGGCATTACAGCCGTCTTCGGCCCGGCTTCCTTGAATCCTGATGGTGCAATGAGCAAGGGACTCATGTCTGAGTATACCCTTCCAGGCTTAGGGTGGACAAAAATATTTACAACAAGGGGTGGTGAGGGACAGAGTCTCTGAATTAAGCAGAATACTCTCACCCAGTCAAGAGATCAGGGCTAGATCCAACACCGTTTTTTAGCTCAATGCACCATCCCAGTTTCAGAACATGGCTGTATGCAAATTAGTCTGTTCCTGTCCCAGTGCATGATGGGAACAGGGCAAACCAAACTAAAAAAGCCAATTCTTACACTGGGAAGGAAACAAGCTTCCGGGGACCGGTTTCTGGCATTACAGCCGTCTTCGGCCCGGCTTGCTTGAATCCTGATGGTGCAATGAGCAAGGGACTCATGTCTGAGTATACCCTTCCACGCTTAGGGTGGACAAAAATATTTACAACAAGGGGTGGTGAGGGACAGAGTCTCTGAATTAAGCAGAATACTCTCATCCAGTCAAGAGATCAGGGCTAGATCCAACACCGTTTTTTAGCTCAATGCACCATCCCAGTTTCAGAACCTGGCTGTATGCAAATTAGTCTGTTCCTGTCCCAGTGCATGATGGGAACAGGGCAAACCAAACTACAAAAGCCAATTCTTACACTGGGAAGGAAACAAGCTCCGGGGACCGGTTTCTGGCATTACAGCCGTCTTCGGCCCGGCTTGCTTGAATCCTGATGGTGCAATGAGCAAGGGACTCATGTCTGAGTATACCCTTCCACGCTTAGGGTGGACAAAAATATTTACAACAAGGGGTGGTGAGGGACAGAGTCTCTGAATTAAGCAGAATACTCTCACCCAGTCAAGAGATCAGGGCTAGATCCAACACCGTTTTTAGCTCAATGCACAATCCCAGTTTCAGAACCTGGCTGTATGCAAATTAGTCTCTTCCTGTCCCAGTGCATGATGGGAACAGGGCAAACCAAACTACAAAAGCCAATTCTTACACTGGGAAGGAAACAAGCTTCCGGGGACCGGTTTCTGGCATTACAGCCGTCTTCGGCCCGGCTTGCTTGAATCCTGATGGTGCAATGAGCAAGGGACTCATGTCTGAGTATACCCTTCCACGCTTAGGGTGGACAAAAATATTTACAACAAGGGGTGGTGAGGGACAGAGTCTCTGAATTAAGCAGAATACTCTCACCCAGTCAAGAGATCAGGGCTAGATCCAACACCGTTTTTTAGCTCAATGCACCATCCCAGTTTCAGAACCTGGCTGTATGCAAATTAGTCTGTTCCTGTCCCAGTGCATGATGGGAACAGGGCAAACCAAACTACAAAAGCCAATTCTTACACTGGGAAGGAAACAAGCTTCCGGGGACCGGTTTCTGGCATTACAGCCGTCTTCGGCCCGGCTTGCTTGAATCCTGATGGTGCAATGAGCAAGGGACTCATGTCTGAGTATACCCTTCCACGCTTAGGGTGGACAAAAATATTTCAACAAGGGGTGGTGAGGGACAGAGTCTCTGAATTAAGCAGAATACTCTCATCCAGTCAAGAGATCAGGGCTAGATCCAACACCGTTTTTTAGCTCAATGCACCATCCCAGTTTCAGAACCTGGCTGTATGCAAATTAGTCTGTTCCTGTCCCAGTGCATGATGGGAACAGGGCAAACCAAACTACAAAAGCCAATTCTTACACTGGGAAGGAAACAAGCTTCCGGGGACCGGTTTCTGGCATTACAGCCGTCTTCGGCCCGGCTTGCTTGAATCCTGATGGTGCAATGAGCAAGGGACTCATGTCTGAGTATACCCTTCCACGCTTAGGGTGGACAAAAATATTTACAACAAGGGGTGGTGAGGGACAGAGTCTCTGAATTAAGCAGAATACTCTCACCCAGTCAAGAGATCAGGGCTAGATCCAACACCGTTTTTTAGCTCAATGCACCATCCCAGTTTCAGAACCTGGCTGTATGCAAATTAGTCTGTTCCTGTCCCAGTGCATGATGGGAACAGGGCAAACCAAACTACAAAAGCCAATTCTTACACTGGGAAGGAAACAAGCTTCCGGGGACCGGTTTCTGGCATTACAGCCGTCTTCGGCCCGGCTTGCTTGAATCCTGATGGTGCAATGAGCAAGGGACTCATGTCTGAGTATACCCTTCCACGCTTAGGGTGGACAAAAATATTTAGAACAAGGGGTGGTGAGGGACAGAGTCTCTGAATTAAGCAGAATACTCTCACCCGGTCAAGAGATCAGGGCTAGATCCAACACCGTTTTTTAGCTCAATGCACCATCCCAGTTTCAGAACCTGGCTGTATGCAAATTAGTCTCTTCCTGTCCCAGTGCATGATGGGAACAGGGCAAACCAAACTACAAAAGCCAATTCTTACACTGGGAAGGAAACAAGCTTCCGGGGACCGGTTTCTGGCATTACAGCCGTCTTCGGCCCGGCTTGCTTGAATCCTGATGGTGCAATGAGCAAGGGACTCATATCTGAGTATACCCTTCCACGCTTAGGGTGGACAAAAATATTTACAACAAGGGGTGGTGAGGGACAGAGTCTCTGAATTAGGCAGAATACTCTCACCCAGTCAAGAGATCAGGGCTAGATCCAACACCGTTTTTTAGCTCAATGCACCATCCCAGTTTCAGAACCTGGCTGTATGCAAATTAGTCTGTTCCTGTCCCAGTGCATGATGGGAACAGGGCAAACCAAACTACAAAAGCCAATTCTTACACTGGGAAGGAA
This sequence comes from Lissotriton helveticus, assembly GCF_964261635.1. Taxonomy (NCBI): domain Eukaryota; kingdom Metazoa; phylum Chordata; class Amphibia; order Caudata; family Salamandridae; genus Lissotriton; species Lissotriton helveticus. The sequence goes on along the minus strand of NC_136063.1, from coordinate 898,726,804 downwards.
ACAAGCTTCCGGGGACCGGTTTCTGGCATTACAGCCGTCTTCGGCCCGGCTTGCTTGAATCCTGATGGTGCAATGAGCAAGGGACTCATGTCTGAGTATACCCTTCCACGCTTAGGGTGGACAAAAATATTTACAACAAGGGGTGGTGAGGGATAGAGTCTCTGAATTAAGCAGAATACTCTCACCCAGTCAAGAGATCAGGGCTAGATCCAACACCGTTTTTTAGCTCAATGCACCATCCCAGTTTCAGAACCTGGCTGTATGCAAATTAGTCTGTTCCTGTCCCAGTGCATGATGGGAACAGGGCAAACCAAACTACAAAAGCCAATTCTTACACTGGGAAGGAAACAAGCTTCCGGGGACCGGTTTCTGGCATTACAGCCGTCTTCGGCCCGGCTTGCTTGAATCCTGATGGTGCAATGAGCAAGGGACTCATGTCTGAGTATACCCTTCCACGCTTAGGGTGGACAAAAATATTTACAACAAGGGGTGGTGAGGGACAGAGTCTCTGAATTAAGCAGAATACTCTCACCCAGTCAAGAGATCAGGGCTAGATCCAACACCGTTTTTTAGCTCAATGCACCATCCCAGTTTCAGAACATGGCTGTATGCAAATTAGTCTGTTCCTGTCTCAGTGCATGATTGGAACAGGGCAAACCAAACTAAAAAAGCCAATTCTTACACTGGGAAGGAAACAAGCTTCCGGGGACCGGTTTCTGGCATTACAGCCGTCTTCGGCCCGGCTTGCTTGAATCCTGATGGTGCAATGAGCAAGGGACTCATGTCTGAGTATACCCTTCCACGCTTAGGGTGGACAAAAATATTTACAACAAGGGGTGGTGAGGCACAGAGTCTCTGAATTAAGCAGAATACTCTCATCCAGTCAAGAGATCAGGGCTAGATCCAACACCGTTTTTTAGCTCAATGCACCATCCCAGTTTCAGAACCTGGCTGTATGCAAATTAGTCTGTTCCTGTCCCAGTGCATGATGGGAACAGGGCAAACCAAACTACAAAAGCCAATTCTTACACTGGGAAGGAAACAAGCTTCCGGGGACCGGTTTCTGGCATTACAGCCGTCTTCGGCCCGGCTTGCTTGAATCCTGATGGTGCAATGAGCAAGGGACTCATGTCTGAGTATACCCTTCCACGCTTAGGGTGGACAAAAATATTTACAACAAGGGGTGGTGAGGGACAGAGTCTCTGAATTAAGCAGAATACGCTCACCCAGTCAAGAGATCAGGGCTAGATCCAACACCGTTTTTTAGCTCAATGCACCATCCCAGTTTCAGAACCTGGCTGTATGCAAATTAGTCTGTTCCTGTCCCAGTGCATGATGGGAACAGGGCAAACCAAACTACAAAAGCCAATTCTTACACTGGGAAGGAAACAAGCTTCCGGGGACCGGTTTCTGGCATTACAGCCGTCTTCAGCCCGGCTTGCTTGAATCCTGATGGTGCAATGAGCAAGGGACTCATGTCTGAGTATACCCTTCCACGCTTAGGGTGGACAAAAATATTTACAACAAGGGGTGGTGAGGGACAGAGTCTCTGAATTAAGCAGAATACTCTCACCCAGTCAAGAGATCAGGGCTAGATCCAACACCGTTTTTTAGCTCAATGCACCATCCCAGTTTCAGAACCTGGCTGTATGCAAATTAGTCTGTTCCTGTCCCAGTGCATGATGGGAACAGGGCAAACCAAACTACAAAAGTCAATTCTTACACTGGGAAGGAAACAAGCTTCCGGGGACCGGTTTCTGGCATTACAGCCGTCTTCGGCCCGGCTTGCTTGAATCCTGATGGTGCAATGAGCAAGGGACTCATGTCTGAGTATACCCTTCCACGCTTAGGGTGGACAAAAATATTTACAACAAGGGGTGGTGAGGGACAGAGTCTCTGAATTAGGCAGAATACTCTCACCCAGTCAAGAGATCAGGGCTAGATCCAACACCGTTTTTTAGCTCAATGCACCATCCCAGTTTCAGAACCTGGCTGTATGCAAATTAGTCCGTTCCTGTCCCAGTGCATGATGGGAACAGGGCAAACCAAACTACAAAAGCCAATTCTTACACTGGGAAGGAAACAAGCTTCCGGGGACCGGTTTCTGGCATTACAGCCGTCTTCGGCCCGGCTTGCTTGAATCCTGATGGTGCAATGAGCAAGGGACTCATGTCTGAGTATACCCTTCCACGCTTAGGGTGGACAAAAATATTTACAACAAGGGGTGGTGAGGGACAGAGTCTCTGAATTAGGCAGAATACTCTCACCCAGTCAAGAGATCAGGGCTAGATCCAACACCGTTTTTTAGCTCAATGCACCATCCCAGTTTCAGAACCTGGCTGTATGCAAATTAGTCTGTTCCTGTCCCAGTGCATGATGGGAGCAGGGCAAACCAAACTACAAAAGCCAATTCTTACACTGGGAAGGAAACAAGCTTCCGGGGACCGGTTTATGGCATTACAGCCGTCTTCGGCCCGGCTTGCTTGAATCCTGATAGTGCAATGAGCAAGGGACTCATGTCTGAGTATACCCTTCCACGCTTAGGGTGGACAAAAATATTTACAACAAGGGGTGGTGAGGGACAGAGTCTCTGAATTAAGCAGAATACTCTCACCCAGTCAAGAGATCAGGGCTAGATCAAACACCGTTTTTTAGCTCAATGCACCATCCCAGTTTCAGAACCTGGCTGTATGCAAATTAGTCTGTTCCTGTCCCAGTGCATGATGGGAACAGGGCAAACCAAACTACAAAAGCCAATTCTTACACTGGGAAGGAAACAAGCTTCCGGGGACCGGTTTCTGGCATTACAGCCGTCTTCGGCCCGGCTTGCTTGAATCCTGATGGTGCAATGAGCAAGGGACTCATGTCTGAGTATACCCTTCCACGCTTAGGGTGGACAAAAATATTTACAACAAGGGGTGGTGAGGGACAGAGTCTCTGAATTAAGCAGAATACTCTCACCCAGTCAAGAGATCAGGGCTAGATCCAACACCATTTTTTAGCTCAATGCACCATCCCAGTTTCAGAACCTGGCTGTATGCAAATTAGTCTGTTCCTGTCCCAGTGCATGATGGGAACAGGGCAAACCAAACTACAAAAGCCAATTCTTACACTGGGAAGGAAACAAGCTTCCGGGGACCGGTTTCTGGCATTACAGCCGTCTTCGGCCCGGCTTGCTTGAATCCTGATGGTGCAATGAGCAAGGGACTCATGTCTGAGTATACCCTTCCACACTTAGGGTGGACAAAAATATTTACAACAAGGGGTGGTGAGGCACAGAGTCTCTGAATTAAGCAGAATACTCTCATCCAGTCAAGAGATCAGGGCTAGATCCAACACCGTTTTTTAGCTCAATGCACCATCCCAGTTTCAGAACCTGGCTGTATGCAAATTAGTCTGTTCCTGTCCCAGTGCATGATGGGAACAGGGCAAACCAAACTACAAAAGCCAATTCTTACACTGGGAAGGAAACAAGCTTCCGGGGACCGGTTTCTGGCATTACAGCCGTCTTCGGCCCGGCTTGCTTGAATCCTGATGGTGCAATGAGCAAGGGACTCATGTCTGAGTATACCCTTCCACGCTTAGGGTGGACAAAAATATTTACAACAAGGGGTGGTGAGGGACAGAGTCTCTGAATTAAGCAGAATACGCTCACCCAGTCAAGAGATCAGGGCTAGATCCAACACCGTTTTTTAGCTCAATGCACCATCCCAGTTTCAGAACCTGGCTGTATGCAAATTAGTCTGTTCCTGTCCCAGTGCATGATGGGAACAGGGCAAACCAAACTACAAAAGCCAATTCTTACACTGGGAAGGAAACAAGCTTCCGGGGACCGGTTTCTGGCATTACAGCCGTCTTCGGCCCGGCTTGCTTGAATCCTGATGGTGCAATGAGCAAGGGACTCATGTCTGAGTATACCCTTCCACGCTTAGGGTGGACAAAAATATTTACAACAAGGGGTGGTGAGGGACAGAGTCTCTGAATTAAGCAGAATACTCTCACCCAGTCAAGAGATCAGGGCTAGATCCAACACCGTTTTTTAGCTCAATGCACCATCCCAGTTTTAGAACCTGGCTGTATGCAAATTAGTCTGTTCCTGTCCCAGTGCATGATGGGAACAGGGCAAACCAAACTACAAAAGCCAATTCTTACACTGGGAAGGAAACAAGCTTCCGGGGACCGGTTTCTGGCCTTACAGCCGTCTTCGGCCCGGCTTGCTTGAATCCTGATGGTGCAATGAGCAAGGGACTCATGTCTGAGTATACCCTTCCACGCTTAGGGTGGACAAAAATATTTACAACAAGGGGTGGTGAGGGACAGAGTCTCTGAATTAAGCAGAATACTCTCACCCAGTCAAGAGATCAGGGCTAGATCCAACACCGTTTTTTAGCTCAATGCACCATCCCAGTTTCAGAACCTGGCTGTATGCAAATTAGTCTGTTCCTGTCCCAGTGCATGATGGGAACAGGGCAAACCAAACTACAAAAGTCAATTCTTACACTGGGAAGGAAACAAGCTTCCGGGGACCGGTTTCTGGCATTACAGCCGTCTTCGGCCCGGCTTGCTTGAATCCTGATGGTGCAATGAGCAAGGGACTCATGTCTGAGTATACCCTTCCACGCTTAGGGTGGACAAAAATATTTACAACAAGGGGTGGTGAGGGACAGAGTCTCTGAATTAGGCAGAATACTCTCACCCAGTCAAGAGATCAGGGCTAGATCCAACACCGTTTTTTAGCTCAATGCACCATCCCAGTTTCAGAACCTGGCTGTATGCAAATTAGTCTGTTCCTGTCCCAGTGCATGATGGGAACAGGGCAAACCAAACTACAAAAGCCAATTCTTACACTGGGAAGGAAACAAGCTTCCGGGGACCGGTTTCTGGCATTACAGCCGTCTTCGGCCCGGCTTGCTTGAATCCTGATGGTGCAATGAGCAAGGGACTCATGTCTGAGTATACCCTTCCACGCTTAGGGTGGACAAAAATATTTACAACAAGGGGTGGTGAGGGACAGAGTCTCTGAATTAAGCAGAATATTCTCACCCAGTCAAGAGATCAGGGCTAGATCCAACACCGTTTTTTAGCTCAATGCACCATCCCAGTTTCAGAACCTGGCTGTATGCACATTAGTCTGTTCCTGTCCCAGTGCATGATGGGAACAGGGCAAACCAAACTACAAAAGCCAATTCTTACACTGGGAAGGAAACAAGCTTCCGGGGACCGGTTTCTGGCATTACAGCCGTCTTCGGCCCGGCTTGCTTGAATCCTGATGTTGCAATGAGCAAGGGACTCATGTCTGAGTATACCCTTCCACGCTTAGGGTGGACAAAAATATTTACAACAAGGGGTGGTGAGGGACAGAGTCTCTGAATTAAGCAGAATACTCTCACCCAGTCAAGAGATCAGGGCTAGATCCAACACCGTTTTTTAGCTCAATGCACCATCCCAGTTTCAGAACCTGGCTGTATGCAAATTAGTCTGTTCCTGTCCCAGTGCATGATGGGAACAGGGCAAACCAAACTACAAAAGCCAATTCTTACACTGGGAAGGAAACAAGCTTCCGGGGACCGGTTTCTGGCATTACAGCCGTCTTCGGCCCGGCTTGCTTGAATCCTGATGGTGCAATGAGCAAGGGACTCATGTCTGAGTATACCCTTCCACGCTTAGGGTGGACAAAAATATTTACAACAAGGGGTGGTGAGGCACAGAGTCTCTGAATTAAGCAGAATACTCTCATCCAGTCAAGAGATCAGGGCTAGATCCAACACCGTTTTTTAGCTCAATGCACCATCCCAGTTTCAGAACCTGGCTGTATACAAATTAGTCTGTTCCTGTCCCAGTGCATGATGGGAACAGGGCAAACCAAACTACAAAAGCCAATTCTTACACTGGGAAGGAAACAAGCTTCCGGGGACCGGTTTCTGGCATTACAGCCGTCTTCGGCCCGGCTTGCTTGAATCCTGATGGTGCAATGAGCAAGGGACTCATGTCTGAGTATACCCTTCCACGCTTAGGGTGGACAAAAATATTTACAACAAGGGGTGGTGAGGGATCTAGCCCTGATCTCTTGACTGGGTGAGAGTACTCTGCTTATTTCAGAGACTCTGTCCATCACCACCCCTTGTTGTAAATAATTATAAGAGGAACTATAACAAACCTGATGTCAATTAAAACAGATCTATAAATAAAAAGCTGTCAGAACTGGAAAATGACATAACAAACTTAGGAAACACCTTCAGACACAATAAGGGCTCAGCCCTCTTACCAAAAGTTATGAGCCCTCCAGTACGAACAAAATAAAATCCTGAGTGAAAGAGTACACAAATGGATTGACATAAATAGAGCTGAAAAAGCTTTATAATGAACAGGACGCGAAAACACTTAGAAAATAACCTTAAATACACCAAAAGCAAATACATGATTTATATAGCTAGAAATAAAAGTGGGGAAGTCCGCACCTCAACAGAAAAACTCAGGTCATTTCAAGACTTCTCCTCCAACATATACAATTGAAGCAAGGACATATCTATTGACGCATACAAATCCTAGGTTGACAATTTGCCCATCACAAGCACTGAGGCTGCTGAGTATACCTCCCTTAACAAACCAATCAAAAGGAAGTCATTACAGAGGCCATCCGGTAACTCAAATCAGGAAAAGCGTCCAGACCATGTGGCTGCACTGGCTCTTTTTATAAATCACTAGCAGCCTGTCCCGACATTGTCCGGGTATGAATTGCTGCCGGCCAGTAGTATATTGTTTTGTAGGATTTCGTTTTGATAGCATTTCTTATCTGTCACAGGCCTGTGAAACGCTCCGATTCACAGTGCACTGCTGATGCACTTAAGAGTGCGCGTTCAGTAGTGTGTGAACTCGAGTTTCCCTACTTTATTTTTCCTTGCAATATTATAAAGGCGCAAACTCGACAACATGGCATGAGCACAATTTACATTACAGAAGAACACATTCATTTGTGGTAGGCACGGGGAGACAAAGCGATTGGCCTGGAATCACAAGATGTTGAGCTGATGCCGAGATTCGAACCTAGCTTCCCAGCTCTAAAGTTTGCAATTCTAGAACTTGTGGTGGGAGGTGTGTCTAAAAGTGTATGTCGGTGCTGGTCATCAATGAGAGAGACCTGTGCATTTTTCAAATCGGTGGTGAAAAAAATATGATTATGTTGCTGGAGATGTGGGCCGCCGTGCCACCAATGTACTTACCGGGGGAGGGTAAACCCCATTATTCCGCAACTTTCTTTCCGCATACCATCCCGCATACTTTCATTCCGAAAGTACCATGACTCCGCAATGCCATTATAACGCATGGCAATACATTTTATATGCTTTACCACGCATACAGTTACAACGAAATTCGTTGTAAATGCATGAATGGTAAAAGCATGGTTTTTTTTATGTTTGGATAAGGTAAGTATGGGTATAGCGGTATATGTTTTGGGGTACTGAGGTTTATGTTTTGGGGTGTTTGGGTATTTTAAGGGTTCAGATATAGTTTTGGGTTATGGGGTACAGGGGTAGTTTTAGGGTTTAGGGATAGGTATGGGTTTTGGGGTACAGGGGTATTTTTAGGGTTCAGGGCTAGGTTTGGGTTTTGGGGTATAGGGGTATTTTTAGAGTTCAGGGCTTGGTTTGGGTTTTGGGGTACAGGATTTTTTTTAGGGTTCAGGGCTAGGTTTGGGTTTTGGGGTACAGGGGTATTTTAGGGTTCAGGGGTAGGTTTGGGTTTTGGGGTACAGGGTTATTTTTATGGTTCAGGGCTAGGTTTGGGTTTTGGGGTAAAGGGGTATTTTTAGGGTTCAGGGGTAGGTTTGGATTTTGGGGTACAGGGGTATTTTAAGGGTTCAGGGCTAGGTTTGGGTTTAGGGGTACATGGGTATTTTTAGGGTTCAGGGCTAGGTTTGGGTTTTGGAGTACAGGGGTATATTTAGGGTTCAGGGGTAGGTTTGGGTTTGGGGGTACAGTGTATATTTATAGGGTTAAGATGGGTTAGTGTTTAAGGGTGCTGGGGTATTTTAAGGAGTAAGGGTGGGTTATGATTATGGGGTGCAGGGGTAATTAAAGGGAGCAGGGTGGACACCCGGGGCTGGAATGTACAGAAACTGGGAAGGAAAAAACAATGAAATATAGGGCACAACGCTCGCTTTTTTTTCCATAATCCCGCACCCCGCACACGCCCACGCCCCCAGCACATGCCCACAGCACACGATATGAGACATGACATGAAGGGCGGAACGTACCACACGCCCCCAGCGTTTGTCACGCCCCCAGCACACGCCCACAGCACAACGCAGACACACCCACAAGGGACTACTTTGCTGGCACGGTTCTTTTACCTTTTAAATGTATATGGTGGGCGTCTGCATAGCCTATGTCCTTCTGCTGCAACTGCCCTTTCCAACGCTGTATTGGGTGTTGTGATTGGTGCTGTGGTTCCTGAGATTACTTGCCTCAAAGGTTTGGGCTCTCTCTTTATTATATTAGTATAGATTGGCTAATGTACTTCTTGAGCTTCTGAGTTCACTCTTGAAACAGTGTGTCAGAGAAGGCACCATATCTGGTACAGTAATCAATGATACCATAGTGGCCAGACCAAAAGAAGGGAAAGACCACACGGATACTAAGACATATAGGCCCATATCACTAATTACCATTGACTGCAAGCTTTATGCAAAACATTTAGCTTGCAGATTGGAAAAAGTCACACAAAAATTAACACACCCAATCAGGACCAGCTTTCTTAAAGGGAGGCTAGCAGCAGATAGCAAGTCTATTCTGCTACGTGATTGATAAAACCAAAAGTCAACACTCGCCTACAGCTGCCTCAGCACTGGATGTTGAGAAGGCCTTTGACAAAGTCTCTTGGACCTTCATACATGTGATCATGCTAAGATATGACCTAAGATTTTATCTGCACAGTAATGGCACTCTCCTCCCCCAGAAGCAAAGGTGAGGATTAATGCTCATCTCTCAAGCCAAATTAAACTATCCCAGGGTAGTAGGCAGGGATGCTCTCTACCCCCCTTGTTATTGCTGCTGGTGTAACAGCCTTTACTGATAGCCCTAAAGATCATCTCCAATTTTAAAGGAATACTGTTTTCTAGTGGTAGACAACTTATAGCAGCCTACGCAGATGATCTCCCCGTAGTCAGAGAAAAGGCAGACAGAGGTATTTCAGAGATCATGGCTACAATTGCTAAATACTCTGCTGTCTCTGGCTACTCACTAAACACAGAGAAAAACAAGGTATTCCCACTAATAGTTCATTGCACTTCTGCGATAATATGAATTCTGAGTTAAAACGCAGTCAAAATCCATAAAATCTATCAATCCATCTTCTATCAATGATCTTGAAACCTTGTTGACAATAAAGAAAATATTAGACTATCCAAATTCAAGGACCTGCTAAAGACTTGGACCTCTAAATATATCAGATGGTGGGGAAAAACTGAAACAATCAAAATGATGATTGCTCCCCTGGCAGGTTTTCCAACAGACAAGCATGCTTCCATTCAATCCCTCCACATTTTTTCAAATCAATTGAAAAGGTAATTCCTGATTTTGTGTAGCAAAATAAGAAAGCTAGGACATGCCTAGACAAACTCAAAATGAGTAAATCTAAAGGGGGTTTTAATCTCCCGGATTTCCAAAAATATCAACTGACTCTCCTAGCTTTCCAAGATTCTTGTTGGTTGCTACAAGATAACAACATTCTCCCTCATGGCTGCAAATAAACCCCCAGCTATTGGTTCTGCTAAATGTATGCTCCACCATAACACTTAATCATGCTAGAAGGCTGCCCATTGAAAATTCTTAACTCATACTACAAAACACTTCAAATTCCCTTAATCATCTACAAAAAAAGTGAGTAACAATATTTCAGGCTTAGAGATGGCCTCGCTCTGTTGCAATATACATGTCATATTCCTGGGAGTCCTGGGCTAGGAGGAGTATTAACTTTATCCAAGACCTAGGCACCAAGGATAACTCCAGACCCTTTTCCGCCTTAAAAGCTAACGTTGTCTTACAAGACATGGACTTTTACAACTTTTTGAAACTCAAATCCACTCTCAGGAAACTAACTTGTCCCCATACATCCGACCTCCCCATCATACTCCACAAATTTTAAGACTGGGAACACGCAGCATCTAAAATATACAAGACTCTTGCATCTCCACAAATTAGTAAAATGAAGAAAATATGCGACCCACAAAATCCCACATGCCACAATCCCATATTTCCTGGTTCAATTTAAGAAGAAATCTAGCTAGCTCCCTTTAATGCAAAAATCACTCCAGCAGTGGCCCAAGCCCATTTCTGGTCCATGCACAACACATACTGGACACCTGCTAGACTTCACAAATTGGTTCTACTCAAAAACAACTTATGCTGGTAATGCGACACCACACAGGGCGATATGGAACATACGCTTTACACTTGCAGATTTCTGTGCCCCCTCTGGGTCCACATAAGGGATCTAATGCTGTACATGTTCAAGATTCACCTCCACCTGTATCTACCTACAATTGCCCTTGGGATCTCTGCCTATCGTGGCCTGTTAAATCTATCTCTATCAGATCTGCTTCTTTTAGACCTATTGCTGACTCTAGGTGTCAAAGTAATACTATCAGAGTGGAAAACGAAACCCCTGATTTAATTTAAGAAATTGCAGCAATACATTCCGCAAATCACCCTCATTACACAGGTGAAGCAAACTGGGGGGTAGTTCTGACAAATGCTCACGGAAAAGTAAACCCCTGTAGAATACACGTGTTCACTTTTTATGTGATCATTCACAACATATACAACATCATGATCATGTGCCCAACCCATCATAATCTTTAATTATGTGCACCTTACCTTTTAATAAGCAAGAATGCACATCTTTTCATCACCCAGTACACTGCAGATGACTGACCATCCCTATTAGGCGACCATTTAATTCTTACCCGACGTACATATTTCCCTTCTCTACCTCCACCAGTCCTCCCCGGACTGTGCTCCTCCCTTTCCTCCCCCACTCTATCTCTCCTTACCTTCTTCTCTCTCACTATTGCATCTACATCATCCCTTTTTCAGAAATGTCAGGATTGTGATCTCCAAGATGTACTGTGGTGCTCCTATTAGCTTCTGAACACCAGGTGAATGGCAGACTTTTACGCTACAAGGTCCAACTTCACACTGTCACTATGCTTTGCTTGGAGACCTACTTGTCAGTGAATATACCCAAGATCTCGTTCTTTAGTTCATAATTTAGGGCCTTGGACATATGAAAACTTTGGATTGCCTAATCCTGCAGACACTCTATAATCTATCAGGCTATGCGCGTATTATTGTGCATTCATAGCTTGTACATTTAATCATGGTTTATGATGCCCTGTTTTTCTTGCAACAACTTTTAAATAGTTTGGAAATGAAAATGGATTTTTCATTTCCCTAATATTTTACTTTTGATAGTTTTAATACAGGATAGATATTGGCCTAATAGTTTTCTTGCACAAATGTGTGAGAAAATGTACATTTTAATTTAAAAAAAGCATGCAGAAGACCTTACATACTATGAATGTTAGTCATAGTTTTAACACGATTTAAGTGGATTTTGGAAGAAAAGTATTTAACAATTGTGTTCACCTCTAATAAATATATAATGGATTTGTGAGAAGCATTATAATTGAGCGCTACATTAACCCGTTTGCTGCTTCGAACGTTCAGCGCCAGTGCTGAACGTTCGAAGAAACGGGTGCGGCCGCGTCGGCCGTTGGACATGCGCAGCACCAGGGAGGTAGCTCGCGTGACGTCCAACGGCCAACGGCAGAAGCGAAGGGGTTAAGTAACCTGGAAAGCAAGCATGTGTGTAACTCTCTGTGAACATAAGAGCTTTCTTCGGAGCGAATATTATTTTATTATTGTTATCGTTATATTATTATTGACATCTGCTAGAAGGTTAACATGATAAATATTATTTTTAGTGCCAAAGCTATATAAATTACTCTTTTTTTCGTGTGTATGGTCACAAGGAAGGAGTGGGAGCTGATTTCGATTTTCTTACATTTAGGTGATTTAACTTGAGGATTTTTTAATTCAATAGCAGTCACAAAGCTTCTCAAACTGTAGAAATGATCAGCTGGGGAATAGTTTCACGACACTTAAAATGCATTTCTGAAAAATACTCCAGGAATAAATTGGTGGACATTTAAAGTACATTCCTGGTGTTAGTATTCAGAACACTGGGAAGATTTCTGTGAAAATGTGATAGGAATGTGTTGGCCTGGCAAGCATAAGCACGTACAGACTCCTACCATTGCCATTCGAGATGGGAAAGTAAGGTCAGAGTAGAGTGGAAATTGTAATATCAGTGTCTCCATCACAGGAACAATTTGTCTTCAGCTGTTTTAGTATCCTTAGAGAAAGATGAAGTGTAGTAAATGATGGTCATTTTCTCTGCTTGAAGATTAAAGGCCAAAATTCCCCGAGATTGTCTGTCCCACCAGGTAATTCACTGAAAAACAATGTGTTGTATTCTCAAAGGGGCATGGGGCGAATTGCCTAGCCTGTGAGAATTACAAGTATTTTATCTGGATGGATGTTAAGTCTCACAACAGCACAAATACACATCTTTACTTTTTTTTTTTAAATCATGTTTTACATGATTTTCCTTCTAAATGCCATTAACAGGTCGCCTCCAGTAATACAAAGTAGCAATTTCGTGAACATATATGATAAATGCCAAATTGTCATATGACCCTCAGGACCCAAGTTGAAATCCCTGGTGGGATTACTCGGGATTTTGGCGACCTGCACGTAATACCCTTATTTACACTCATTCTTGTTAGAGCAATACTTGCTATGTACTTTACCAATAAACTACGAAACTGCAATAGCAAGCACTATATCAACAAGCATTGGCAATGGCAAAATGCATGGCTTTGAAATGCTGAACCCTGCACTGACAAAGCACACCACAGGCCCTTCACTGACCTGAGCCTACTACCTACCGTACATTCACACAGCTATAACATACGAGTACACCACTCTGCCTACATTCACATACGATGCACAATGCACTCACAAAGCAAACGATTTACCCCTGTATTCACAGGCTCACTGCTCACCATGCACTCACACAGATACCCCTTACATCCTGTACTCACACAAGCATACCCCTTACACAATACTCACATGGACACACCTCTGACCCTGCACTCACAGAGAAAGACGTCTCCTTGTGCACTAACACAGCCACACATCTCACCCTGCATTCAAGTGAACACACTACTCATCCCGCACCATCATGGGCTACTTTCACACAGACACACCTCTGATACAGCATTCATACAGACTCAACCTTGCACTCAACCTGCAGTCACATAGGGGCATCTCTCACACTTCACTCCTACAGAAATACACCTCTCTGATGGAAATGAGAGGCTGTGGGGTACTTTTGTGCCCCTCAAACCTGTTTTGCACAACCCACTCTTCTTACCCTCACCACTAACAAAGTGATGTGTGTCAAACTCCAGGCCAGTGCATGATCCACCATGGCTCAGGTGTGTGCTCCTCCACATCCCCAGGGGCAGCTCTAAGGCTTAAAGACTAGCTATCAGGTTCCCTCACTTTTGAGTGTGCAGTGACACAACCTCACTCTCTCCACAGTCCTAAGGTGGAACTGGGCAGAACTCATCTGCGGTTCCTGTTCATGCACCACATTCTCTGCACCCTGTTCTTCACTATCATTCACAAGCTCCCAGCAGTGCTAGTTATGCACCATGCATACCAATACTTATAAAAACAAGTCAAAAATAAGCTATGCACACACAATGAGCGACTTCAGAGGGGCTAAAACTACCAGGCCATGAACAGGTAGGTCTGATTCATGCTCTAGTTAGTGCAACTGGTTAGTCTAACAGCATTCCTGCTGGCCATACTGCTGCTGTCTCATGCAGCCTGTTGAGAGAAAAGCCCTCCCAGACAATACAATGAGAACATGGTGGAGAGTTATTCCCTTCACATGCTGCCAGCACCATGTTGCTATGTTTGAATGGGGCAGCCATTCTAGGTGGGGTAGCACCCTTCGTTAGTCAATCGGAGTGCAAAATAAGCACTGTTTTGATGGCGAAGCAAAACTTCTGGCCAGTCAAATCCCATACTCTAATTAATCAACATGTGGACGGTATGAAAGAGCCTCACTTGGCAGTACCTCTTGAAGGTCTTTTTCTACTGATCACATGAAGTCTGACAAAAGTTGTACTGTTAAGCCAGACCTAAAAAACAAGTCAATATTATCATGAAGATCTTGTGAAATATTGGTAAAACATAAAATTATGCATTAAATGAGGCAAAATGTGAAGTTTGTATGTCAGGTTATTGTTATCATAAACATAGTTTAATAGAAATATTTGGCCCGATTCATAAAAGTAATCTGAGACAAAATCCTAACTTTACGACTTTCAGTAATCACAAAAGGCTTTTAGGAATAGTAAAGTTAGGAATCCTAACTTTACTATGCCTAAATGTCTTTTGTGAATACCGAAAGTCGTAAAGTTTGGATTTTGTCTCAGTTTAGGAGTAGTAAAGTTAGGAATCCTAACTTTACTACTCCTAAATGCCTTTTGTGAATACCGAAAGTCGTAAAGTTACGGTTTTATCTCAGTTCAGGAGTAGTAAAGTTAGGAAATCTCACTTTACTACTAAATGCCTTTTGTGATTACCGAAAGTCGTAAAGTTAGGATTTTGTGTCAGGTTACTTTTGTGAATCTGGCCCATTGTATCCTAAATATTGTTTACAAAAATATTGCACTGTTGTGTGTAGATTTAGGACTCAATATTTTTGTCAGGCAATATTTCGATTTAATATTCTTGCACTATACCAATGAGACTAAATTGTAGATTTTCAAGAACTTTTATTTTTGTAAATGTGTCTTTTATAAATCTCACTTGACCAATCGATAACCAGGCAATGAATTCACTTTTTATCTCAGCAAATGGTTAACGAGTTTCGGAATGGCCCCTGCTTGTTTTCTGTTCCTGGGATTCCAAGGCACACCTATACACTGCTCATGTAGAGGGTGTGGCCAGCAAGATGGCCACATAGGACTTGCCTGTGCGGTGCTCCCGCTGGATCACAGTAGAATCCGCTAAAATCCTTCAGTGCGACATCGCATCAACCCCATAAACGCCAGTTCGGCCAGGAGTTCTTAACTGGCAAGGGGAATTCTGCTCTGAACCAGCAAAGAAACCCAAAAGGCACCGAAAAATGGATGCCGTGAAAACAAGCCTGCCATCTGCTTGCCATGGATGCCTATGCCGCCGGCGTAAGAGGCGGTGTGCCAGCGACAGGAGACCCTCGGGCACTGGGGAAGCAACGACAAGCCTACACACGCCCGGCGCAAAGAGCGGCCTCCAGGACATCGGCTACCCACATGAAGACGTGGATGGCGCCGGCCTAGTTGAGCACTGTGAGAGATGGACCAGACATTCTTATGATGTCTGGGGTGTCGGGGCCCGCCCGCGGCGAGAGGAGTTGAGTCGCTGGCAGAGGGAGGCTTAGGCCTGGATGCGAAGAGTGGGCCGGCTGAGGCCGTGCCAGGCCTGGAAGGGGCTGAGTGCTGATGGTGGCCTGCTGAAAATCCGAGGCCGGTACCAAGTGAATGAGGCTGGCATAGTTAATGGAGGACCGACCGGGGGAGAAGGATCTCTGCCTGTGTAATGAACACTTGGCTCTGAACATTGCTAATACAGGGAACTTAGGGCCCAAGGGTCTGAATGACACATGTGGCCTAGGTTGGGGCACCTACACCGGGGATTGGAGGGTCGCTGAGACTGAGCGGGACTCAGCGATGCTGATGGAGATTTTGGGCCCAGTTGGGCACTCGAGGCTGGGAGCAAGACAGACCAGTTGCCACTGGGGAAAGGGTCTGCACACCCCCCTGGACTTTACAATATACACTTAAGGAGGAACTGCCTCTCTGACGGAGCCTGTCCATGGAAACCTGGGGACTCTGGCGGTGGCTCACAGTTCAAAGATAGCTGCAGAGGCGGGTAGTATCATGGACACGGAGTGCCACTCACGCTGTGTGGGACCCAGAGGTCATCAGGAAGAACGAAGTAAGTTGGTAAAAAAAAAAAGCCAAACGGACCCAGGCCAACAAAATCATTAATTATGCACAACCCCTACAGCAAGGGTACACCAACAAGACCCAAGGTCAGACAACGCTGAGGGGGACCCCAAAGGAAGAACGGCAAGACCCTTCTCTAAATGACATCTTGGCAGCCATACACAATACAAGAGATGAGATATGTCAAGGATTGATGGGGTGGTGATTGATGTCCGTCTTCTTTGGTGTGACATGGTCAAGCTATCTGACAGAGTCACCATGACCAGAAAACATGTTGAAACACATACGAATGTGAAATTACCCAGGGAAACAGTCAAGGAGCTGCAAAGGAAAACAATCAAGCTGGATGATCGGGCTGAGGAGCAGGACGGACACTCGAGAAGGAATATTTTATGCTTTGTAAGATTCCCGGAGTGAGTGGAGGGACCCTCGGCGGAGTTATTCTTGGATGACTGGATCACCAAGGTTCTTCATCCCTGGAGAACATCCAAGTTCTTTAACATTGAAAGGGCCCACAGGGCGTTGGTTCCCCCTCAGAAACGTGGAGCTGCGCCGAGTGCCATCATAGCCCTGTTCTTTAACTATTGTGACTGGGACATAATCCTGCAGGCTACTTGCAAAAACGACGTCCTACTTTTCACAGGGTCACCCGATCGCAATATATATATAACACAACTGGATTAAACTCCATGAAGGGGTAAAGCAGGTGAGCTCGAACACATGGTTCAATTGACACAATATAATTTTGTTAATCAAATATATCTCACACCCAAAAGACTGAATAGGATGTATCTGGACCACTCATGGCGGTGTCAAAGATGTAGAGCCAAGGAAGCGGATTTCATACAGGTATGCTGGTCATGCCCAATTATGAGTCCTTGTTGGACTGAGGCTCTAACTTGGCTAAAGAAAGCGACAGGGTGAGTGATACCCTGGGAGATATGCACAGTCCTGATGGGTTTAATGGCCAGTACTAAAAACAAGAAGCTCGGTAGAAGGTTTGTGCTCTTGGGGCTTGTGCTGGGAAAACAAAGGTTAGTCATTTTCTGACTAAGGCGTGACCAACCAAAGGAGACTGGGTGGGTGCGGAATGTAAATGAATGGGCTACGGCAGAGATGGTCCAAATGCAGTGGACCAGACGTGATGACAAAATGGAAGATGACCTACAGGCTTGAAGGGAAATGCTAGGGGATCTGTGGGGGGATCATGCACCTAACAGTTCCCAATCCAATACTGCAGAGACCGGAAGTCCGCAAGATAATAGGGTGACACCTACATAGGGGAGGAAGATACATGATTCCTGACACTAAAGACAACATACAGGGATATATAACATGAAGAGCTGCACTCAGACATAGAGGGGGGCATGGGCAGGGAGGGGGACAGTTTAGTTCAACTAAATGTTCTTGTTATACAAATGACATCAGTGAAAATAGTGTGGTATAGTGGGGGAAGGAATAAAGGGAAGCCACGAAATGCGAACATTTAATAATACAAGGTAGTTGATACTCTATGTACATATACTGTGTGATATAAGGTTTATTGTTCTGGCACCTACCTTTTTTGATGTACAGTTCATAAAATGCTGAAACGATTGTAACATATATTTTTGTTCCAGATGTCAATAAATATATATTTTTTTAAACTACAGAAAAACTGCTCATGTATATTTCCTTGTATATTCCTTCACCTCTTGATTGTTTTGGACTCAAATGTCCTTCATTTCCACCATTTCACCTAAAAATACAAAGCTTACACAATTGGTTGGACAAAGGTATACTCAATTAAACTGATATCACCAAGCAGGAGGAAGACTTTGAGCCAACCGAGATTGCTGCTCCCTGCTAGAGCTCTTTGCGACACTGCTTAAGAGCCCCCATTTCTGTTCGCTTGTTGGGACACCTGCACTGCTGACTCTACAGACTGATATCCTATGGGCAGGTTTGTGGCAGGGAGGCCTTGACGCCTGAATCCTGCAGAACGGCCTTTGCTATGTTTGCAACTGTGGGGTGCAGCGGCCCAGTGCCTGTCTCTAGTGGCCGCGGGAGCCACAACTTCAGCACTGCTAATGCTCTGAGCCCAGAAGACTGGCATTGACAGAGCCGCGGCCCAGTGATCTGGGGCCTTGGCAGAGTTGGGCACCTGGGAGTTGTGACCCGGTTCATGGCACCTACTTCCTCAAAGCCTGTGATGGCCTATTTTCTGACTCTGCCTACTGCTGGTCTGGGAGTGCAGTGCCTACCATGTCCCCACACCTCATCATGCACGGCAGTAGAGATGCCACCGCTGTCTTCTTTGATAGCCCAGGGAGCTTAGGACCGGTACAGCCTCTTCTCTACATCTATCCACACCCTGTCTGACTCCCAATGGCTTGTGCCAGCCAGGACACATGTCACTGGGCCAGCAGTGCCCCAATTGACCTCTCTTCTTGTGGAAGCACTGCACTGCTGAGTGAGTGGGCCATTTTGCCAGGGAACAAGAGACTAACCTGCCTAGCCACACTACACAGGGAGATGTGGACCCACTGCAGCCCTGAACAGTCCCCCCCCCCTATTATCCTGAAGTGCAGGATGCCTCTTGCTCCCCCTTGTTGGACACTGACTCTCCCTTGATGGCCTACAACTTCTGTTACTTTCTTGAGAGTCCCCCCTTAGACTTGGCACCCTTGTTGACTGGGCTGTATTGCTACTGCTGGTCCCCAGCCCAGCTGATGGGCCACACGCTTTACCTCCGCCTGGGCTAGGAGGTCCTGTGCATACTGGCAAAGTGAGGCACTCTCAGTGCTTTCATTCATCCCTGGGGTTGCCAGCTGGGCCCATCCGCTCAAGAAGCCATTCATTACCTGTGTGGGTTTGGTTGGCACCCCCTGCTCACCAGACTTGCTGCATTTTGACATGGACAAAAATGGTCCGACAGCTCCTATTTGCTGGTATGGAGGCTCTCCTCAAGAAAATTTCTACCAGTGGCTCAACCCTTACTGCTCTGGATGCCAAGATGATGATTTTCACTGCTGAAGTACATTCAGTCCAACAGGGGGTGTCCTCCCTTAACTTTTGCCTGGACATGCTGGACAGTCAGCTAAATGACATGGAGTGTGGTTATGAGAGCTTGCCGTACTGGGGGCCAGAGATGAATTTCTGGCTCCACAAGGTGACGGGCCACATCGGAAGGGCCAAGATGATATGCACAAAAAGTGGACAGGGTGCTTCTTAGGACCTGGTGTCTGCCAATGCTCTTGTGGATGTGTGGTAGTTACTGCACCTTGGGGATCGAGAGTACACATCGCTTTGTTGTCTGCACGGGAATCAGTCCCAGATTCATTACTTCCAGATGAATGGCCAGCTCTTACCCTGCATTACCTTTTGTAAAATCCGGTATGTGAATCTGTCTGACCATAGTCCAGTGCTGTTGGACGTGATGCACAACCTGGTAAGTGGAGCATGCAGGCCTTTGCCTATCGGCAATTTGAGGGGAAGGTTCTACTTCTCAGATAATGAGGGCACAGTGTCCTCTACTAGGATGCTGTGGGCAGCCAGTAAGGCAACCCTTTGGGGCTCTATGATGGTGGACACCGCAGCTGCCAAATGCAAGGAGCATGCAGCCAGCAATCTCCATGAATGGAAAATGCACTCTAATGACCCTACACTCAGCCTTCCCGATGCAGTCTCTCTTTAGGTGGCTAGAACTCTTATTTCATGATGCCTGCCTGAAAGGCCCTGGGTAAGCAGCAGTGGCACCGATCTGACCACAGAGAGAAGGCAGGCTGGCTCTTAGTCCCCAACTAAATCAGAGGGAATCATAACTTGCCATTCCAGTGATCTGTGATTCTGAAGGTGCCCTCCTAACTCACCCTTGTGATATTAATGTCCGGTACTCTTCTGACTATGCCTCCCTCTATTCTGTGGATCAAGAGGCCACCCTAGAACATATGGAGTCCTTTCTGGGCCCCTTACATTTGCTGGTACTGTCTGCTGAGAGCCTGGGTGCCCTGTCAGGTGGCCATCACTGAGGAGGATGTGGCCAATTCTTTTGCGTCCCTCCCCACATGTAAATCTCCCAGGGAAGATGGGTTCCATGGCAAATTCTTTAAAGCAGAGAAGGACATTTTGGTCGCCCCCCTGTTTCTGGAAGCTAAAGAGGTGGGTACACTATGGGCTATCTCCAACAAGGCCACCATCATCCTTCCCCCTAAGGCTGGAAGGGACCCCCTGGAATTTGCCAGTTACAATCTGCTATCACTTCTCAATATCAACGTGAAGCTGTTGGCCAAGGAGCTAGCTACCTGTTTGAGCAAAGTCATGATCCATGAGTCCCAGGTGGGGTTTCTCCTGGGCCATAGCTCCAGGAATCTTCTATGACTTATGTGCCATTTGTTGTTTCAGATGAAGGATGACTCACTCCAAATTTATGTCATTGGATGCTGAGAAGATGTTCAATTGTATTGACTAGTGATATCTGTTCCAGGTCATGTCGCATATGGGTTTGGGTGCAGACTTCATTCTTTAGGTGCTCTTTTATGAATCCCTGTAAGCCGTGGTGTCCTCTGCAGTCTTCTGTTGGGGTCATTCCCAAAGGTGCACAGGACCCACCAAGGTTGGCTGCTCCCCCTTCACATATTCCTTATTGCTATGGCACCCCTGGCTGCTGTGACTCGACGGACGCAGGGAAAGACTGGCGTCCCAACTGCTGTGGGTGATGTCAAGACCCTTCTGTTTGCCAATGATATTTTACTACTCCTGTCCAATACCGGACATCAATAGCAGCTGCAGTGTCACCAGTGGATGACTTTTCCCTGTTTCAAGATCCAAAACAAATTGGTCCAAGAGCGAGGCCCTTCTTATGTCTTGCTCAACCACTGCTGCCAGTGTCAATGACTACTGTATGCAATGGGTTTCATCTGGCCTCACCTATCTGGGTGCTAAGTTTAACAAAGGCCTTACCCATATGGTGGAGGATAATATTCTCCTGCTGCTGGACCATGCAAAGCGGGACTTCCAGTCCCTCCAGTATCTCTCCCTCTTGGGTCAGGTGCAGACCATCAAGATGTAAAAAAATCCGTATTTGTAAAGCGCGAACTACTCACCCTTAGAGGTCTCAAGGCGCTGGGGGCCATCGTGGAAATGAAGTGAGCTATTGCCCAGAGTCACATGGTGCTGAGCTGCCAACGAAGTCGGGGATGAAATCGTGAATCCTGTGCTCCGAAGTAAGCTGCCCTGGCCGCTGCACCACACCTCTCCACTAGATGACTGCCACTCCTCCCTTCAACTATTTCTTTAGGATGTTACCTCTGCATATACAATGGACCCTCCTTGCAGCCATTGATGCGGATATTCGCACTTATATCAGGATCTGGACGGCGCATCTCTGGATGGACATGAAGTCGGTGGACTCTGATTGCTGCATATGAAGTCTTACTACCTGGAGTTCCAGCTCTCCAAGGTGGTGGTGCATTTGGGCCCATCTTGGGATGCCCCCCTCAGGACAAGGCTGGACCATCACATGTTTGGTGCCCTGTCCCTGCCCCTGCCACCACACAAGTCTCCTTGGCTTAATTTCCTCTATCCCACTCTCCACATAGACAA
This sequence comes from Lissotriton helveticus, assembly GCF_964261635.1. Taxonomy (NCBI): domain Eukaryota; kingdom Metazoa; phylum Chordata; class Amphibia; order Caudata; family Salamandridae; genus Lissotriton; species Lissotriton helveticus. The sequence goes on along the minus strand of NC_136063.1, from coordinate 898,705,092 downwards.
TGGTAGTATGGAGAGACATGCACCAGTTGATGAATGTGCCTCAGTTGTTGTATGTAAAGGCTACATTGTGGCACAATTCTGCCCTGTGAATTGGAGGTGCACCATTTTCTTGGGAATCAAATGTTCAATGGTGCTACAACCAAATCCTTCCCGGCTCTCTGCATGGAGTTTGGCCTTCAGCCTGTGTGACACTTGTGATTTTGCGAGTTGACACATTGACTGGGAGTGGCACTGGGGCCGGCACTACTGGCGCTTCCCACAGTGCCTGTTCTGCAATACCTCCATGCTCCCGAATCCTACCAAGGTCTGGTCTTGGGCCGCTATGGGGTTCTCATCAAAGCCCTGCATTTTGGTCCCTCCAGTGATGCAATGCAGCTGTTATAGCATACAACACTTAGCAAGGTCAATTTTGCTAAAGGTATGGGCATACCTTATGGCGGGACATGACAGGGTCTTACGGGAATCCCGGATTAAATACCAGTACTTCAAAATGCTGCATGATTGGTATTGGTCACCATGGAAGCTCAAGCAGGCTCATTTGCTTCCCTATGACTGATGCTGGAGGTGTGACGCAAATTGCTGTGATTTGTTTCACAACCTGTGGGCATGTCCATCTCTTGCGGCCTAATGGACTGATATATGGTGTCAGCTCAGCCGTCACTGCCCCTTCCAAGTTCCCTCCTCGCATCACCTCACTCTCTTTCACAATAACTCGGACCTCCCGGACCTTACCTGCTACAAACATATGTGGGTTGCGGCTGACCTCACTGAGGCAAAATGTTGGATCCTTCACCATTGGCAGCAGCCAGTGGCCCTCCACACCAATGAATGGAACATAGAACTGCACAGAATTGGCACTCAATAATGCATGACATATAAACTGAACAACAACCTGGACACCTGTGAGGTGATCTGGGTTCCCTATCTTGCTGTTGATGGTTCCGACCTTCCCTGATATGGTTTATGGCACTCTCCCCACAGAGCTGCTCCTCACACTCTGGCTGTACCTTGCCCTGTTCCCACCACGCCTGGGTGCTGTCTCCCTTGTTCACCACCATGGACATTTCCCCCAAAGTGTCCCTGTGTGTTTCATGGATTCCTCCTACCCCCTAGACCCAGGTGCCCTTTTCTCTTCCCCTGAGTATGTGGCCTGTTGACACTCACCCTCCCAGACCTTTTCTGATGAGTGCAGTCCACTTCAGGCTCACTAAGACTGGGAGGGGCAGGTTCCTATACCCCAGTTTAGTGTCTCAGACCATTCTTTTGCTCCTTTGGGTGTCCTGCGAGGGTTGTTCTCACCACCTATGGGCTCTATACGACCCGGCGACTCCCCATGATGGTTAATTATCTTGCTTTCTATGTATAATGATTTATTGCTAAATCACCTGTTTGTGTTTTTAAAACGCCAATAAAGAATTGTTGGAAAAAAATAAACTGTAATCAACCTAGATGTAGCAGCATAAATCTAGAAATATATCCCATTGACTAGTTTCCATTTTAGTGAGACTTACCTGAATGAGAAACTGTATACAAAATACCTATGAAAGTTGAATACCAGAGGTGTAAAATACAAATATCACCATATGAATTTCCCACACAATGGTGTCTCGGCAATGGAAAACAAAAGAGTTCTAAAAAAGTCCGACAATCTTTTGAAACTAAATAGAGGAGAATTGATTTGGTGTACATTCTTCCTTTCAACCATCAATGCCCTCAGGGTACGTGTGGGGAGTGTGGTGTGCTTGTGTGAGTGCAGAGGTATACCTGTATGTGCATATGTTGAGAACTCTGCAAGAATCAGTGTACTCAAGCATACTTCCAAAAGCATATTCTCATTACATTTCCTCCAGGAAATTTAAATGAATTTCTTCAGAAATTGTAATCTCAACCAAAATGTATAGACATTTCACAATGAAAACGATCATCCACTTAAGTGACTTCAGATAAGTCACAGGTTAGCAAGCTGTCACAAAGGCAAACATGACAAATAAGACATAGACAGAACTTCCCACTGACATGAAAGACACGCCTTTTCCACATTTGTTCCTGTTGAGCAGACCTTCACCCATTAAAGCCTATTTACTATTGTATATTGTTTGGAAGGGGAAGAGGCGGCCTCTTCTCAGACCTGCAAGTTTTGTTAGGCATAATGTGCTTATAAGAGTCCCAGACATCAATTATGGTCATTTCATCTGACAGCAAAAGGCCAACTTTGCATAACTTTTTCTGTATGTAATTGTACCTCACGCCTGAGGAGGGTCATATTTAGAAATGGTTAGTAATGACCAAAAATTAGTGGCTCTCCGTTACACCTAACTTATCTATGCCCCACCACTTTCAGGGGGTGGGAGATGGCAGTTTCATTAACAGTAGAGTTGCTGCTGACTCCGCCATTGGATAAGCCTACTGGGAGGATGCAATAGAGATGGGTGTTGGAAATTGGGTTGTTGGTTGACTGTGGTACGAGCCCTGGTCAAGCAACAGACGCAATCCCATGCAGGATGAACCACAATAAGTCACTCAATTACCCTGTGCTAAACCCTGGGTAGCTTAGCACAAAAAGGGTGCACAGACATAATATCGACTCCAAAATATCGTTTGGACAGAATATCGAGTTTTAAATATTGTTTGGAGAAAATATCGACTAGACAGAATATCGACAGCCAAAATATCGTTTTTAAGGTAAGTGAAGTAATATCGACTGTAAATAATATAGACAGTGAAAATATCCAGGTATATAATCTAGATAGTAAAAAATATAGTTTTTTAAATAATATTTAATTATTTATAGTGTTTTTATGTTATAATATGTGTGAAAAGTGTCATTTTATTTTATAATTATTTTTAATTAATGATTTTTTTTAATTATTGTGTAATTTTATTCTGTAGCGGGTTGTGGGTTTATAGGGGAATAGGGTGGGAAGTAATTTAATTATAATTAATTAAATATGTAAATTTATTAATTGGTAGTAATAATTAATTAATTGGTAATTAAATAATATATGTTAATTATTTAAAATTTAATTGGTAATTAATTTAATTTAATTGATTAATTGCTAAATATGTAAATTAAAATAATGTATTTTCTGTAGCGGGTTGTGGGTTTATAGGGGAATAGGGTGGGAAGCAATTTAATTATAATTAATTAAATATGTAAATTTAATAATTGGTAGTAATATTTAATTAATTGTTAATTAAAAAATATTTGTTAATTAATTAAAATGTAATTGGTAATTAATTTAATTTAATTGATTAATTGCTAATTATGTTAAATTAAAGGGGTATTTTTAGGGTTCAGGGTCAGTTTTTAGTTTTTGGGTAAAGGGGTATTTTTAGGGTTCAGGGTCAGTTTTGGGTTTTTGGGTAAAGGGGTATTTTTAGGGTTCAGGGTCAGTTTTTAGTTTTTGGGTAAAGGGGTATTTTTAGGGTTCAGGGTCAGTTTTTAGTTTTTGGGTAAAGGGGTATTTTTAGGGTTCAGGGTCAGTTTTTAGTTTTTGGGTAAAGGGGTATTTTTAGGGTTCAGGGTCAGTTTTCAGTTTTTGGGTAAAGGGGTATTTTTAGGGTTCAGGGTCAGTTTTTAGTTTTTGGGTAAAGGGGTATTTTTAGGGTTCAGGGTCAGTTTTGGGTTTTTGGGTAAAGGGGTATTTTAGGGTTCAGGGTCAGTTTTTAGTTTTTGGGTAAAGGGGTATTTTTAGGGTTCAGGGTCAGTTTTTAGTTTTTGGGTAAAGGGGTATTTTTAGGGTTCAGGGTCAGTTTTTAGTTTTTGGGTAAAGGGGTATTTTTAGGGTTCAGGGTCAGTTTTTAGTTTTTGGGTAAAGGGGTATTTTTAGGGTTCAGGGTCATTTTTGGGTTTTTGGGGTACATATACAATATTGCTTATTATTTAATTAAATTTTGTTACTATATATATATATGTTTTAAGAAATATGATTAAAAAAATATTATTTTTTTACTTTCATTAATTATTTAATTATTAAAAGTTATTTTAAGTAAAGTTAATTATATTTTAGTAATTAATTTTTTATATTAATTTAATTAAACATTGTTTTTAGTAAAGTCGATATTTTTTACAACGATATTTTTGTAAACGATATTTTGTACTCGATATTTTTGTACTTACCTGTTTGTACATACAAAGTCGATATTTTGGTTGTAGATATTTTTTCCTCGATATTTTGGGTAGTCGATATTTTGGTAGTCGATATTATTTCAGTGATCCCACAAAAAGCATGGCTTAACTTATTACAATAACTTAGACATCAAAGATGACACAGCTACCGGCTCCCAATTGGAAATGACAGCTTATTAAAAGTAATGAAAAAATCACCAATGTTATCCTGTAGAAAGGGTAGGCCTCACAATAGTGAAAACATAATTTAGGAGTCTTTCACTACTAGGATGTGTAAAACTTAAAAGTACTTGTCCAACCTTTTGATTACACAGCACCCACCACTATTGTCAACCTATGCCCTACCTTAGGGGTGACTTATATGTTATACAAATAGAGTTTCAAGCTTGGCAAGGGGACTTAAATGCCAAGTCGACATGGAAATATAACACTGAATTCAGGTTGCAATGACAGGCCAGGGACATGTTTTAAAGTGCTGCTTAGATGGGTGGCACAATAAGTGCAGCAGGCCTACTGGTAGCGTTTAGTTTACAGGCCCTGGGTATATGGAGAAGTGTGGCTCACTGGTTAGAGGAGGCAGACCTGGAAGCAGAGGTCAGCCGGGACCAGGGTTCAATTCCCGGCTCGGCGGGGTCTTGAGTCCTAAAATGTCCATGGACTCGACAATTCTCGCTCCGGTGCCTACTCGATTCACGGGTTCACACTCTGCGACTCTGGGCAATAGTTGCTTAATCTCCACAACGGCCCCTTGCGGCGGGATGCCTGGCTTTCACCTTGCGGATACCCTGCCGGGGTTATCTCACAGGGGAATACCAGGACGGGTTCCCTAAGCAAGCGCTTAGAAACCGCTTGGTGATTTGCGCTATATAAATTCCTGTACATTTACACATGTACATGTACATATGCTATACCATTCTACAAGAGACTTATAAGTAAACTAAAAATGCTGATTAGGGGTCATATAAGTAAACTAAATATGCCAATCAGGAGCCATATTATGAACACATCCCACTTTTCTTGTTTGCCCCTGCGCACCTTTCAAAAGGTGCACACTGCGCAAACAAAGAAAGTGCACCATATTAGATGAATGCACTGTCCCCTGAGCAACCTCGAACCTGCGCTGCCCTGGGGCCAGCCCATTCAAGTGCAATACAGAGCAGCTTTTTAAAAGATGGTCCATCATTCACTGTGTAGGCGGTAACCTGCCAGTACTTTTAAGGTGGATTAGAGATTCCTTTGCCGGTGGGTGCAGTGAATAACTACATCCACCTGCATGGGCATGTCTGAGCGGTTCAATGGACCCCCTTTGTCCCACTCAGAGGGCTGACTTTAGGAGGCACACTGAAAAGGTGCCACCATTTTTGTGGTGCACTTTCAGTGAGCCTCTTACAGGCATGTTTGCCTTTGCGCCCACGTCGGTAATAAGGTACGGACGCAGAGGCACAGTGATTCCCTCATTTACATATCCAAGCCTGAATGCATATAAGGTATGGTTCTCTCATGACAGCGCTTGCGCAACATGTGCTTCAGCACTATCTGTATAGCAGAAGGGAACACACAAGCATCCGCTGTAATACCATTGTGTCACGAGGGCCCTCAAAGCAGGAGCACACGCCTGATGCACCCCTAGGCACAATGTATAATACGGGTCTGTGTGTAAGCCAATCAAACCATGATTAGGGGAGTGAGCACAAGTTCTTTAGTATTGGTTAGCAGTGGTAAAATGCACAGTCCTATGGCTAACTAAGACGAATTTCAGCAAATGCTGGGGGTAAGTAGGCATAAAAGCCTGGGGGAAGAACCCTTAGGCTGACAGGTCTAACAAAGGGCATGGAATCAGAGAGCTACTTCATTTAGGCCCGTCCTCCAGAGGCTATATCTGCCAGCTGTTTATATGTCACCATTCACACCAGGACACTCCTGTACGTGAAAACATGCAAACGTGTGTCCCGTGCACAACATAAGAACTTCTATTGCATCAAGGATGTTCAATTTTACTTCCCAATGACAAACAGACATTCCGGGGGACTGTCTTCAGAAAATCTGAAAAAGAAAGTGCTGACAAGTCTGCAAAACTACCATGCAACTGCAGACATGTTTTGGGGATTACTTCTCAAATAATTGCGACAATATTTCTGGAAATATGTAATGAAACATTAAAACAAAAAACGAAAAAATGTATTAATCTGTAATGGTGTCTCTTTGATTTCACTGCACTGTAACACAGAGTGGGCCTCAAGTACTTCTCCTAATTTGAATACCGAATCATTTAATTAAGCCTATTTGATCCTACTACAAATTGACACCCATTATTCTCAGCCTACTTTTATGGGACAAAACACATCTTTGGCACCCAGGAATGTGCGTGCACTGGAATGTTTAACTAAACCTTGCAGGAGTAAACTAAACATTTTAGATATATTATGAGAATTATATGTGGTTTTGGAGCTGTTAAATCAGGAGCTGACTTCCCTCAATGCACTCTAACCATTACCAGCAATTTGTTGTCCTTTTAAAGAGGATACTCAGTTGATGGGTCTCTGCAGAGAAACCCTTGACTGCAAATAATTTTGAGGAAGCAATCAGTTTTGATTCCTTAAATTTTGTACAGGGCTCTTCTCGTGTCACTGAAGCATATTTCCTTTTCCAGAATTATTGGAATTAAGGCAGGGCAGTGATGGCTTGCTAGGGAACGGGGGCAGGAGGGTGGGGAGTTAGAAACAATAACCAAATAAAATAAAGAAGACTTACCTTCTGAACACCAGCCCCACCTCTCCTGCGTTCTGCCTCGGGCTCCTGGCTCTCTGAATCAGTCAGGCTCTCAGACTCTCCAGACTAATCACAATGATGCCTTACAGCAGTGTTGTGACAGGTCTGAGCGTTGTGGTTCGGGAATCAGAGAGGAACTGGAGGCCTGTGCATGTTCTCTACCAGGTTGTAATGCATCCTGGGTGGAGAACATGCAAAGTGCGCATGACAGTTTGGGCTTGCCAAACTATCATGCACACTTAAGTGCGCACCTGTCCTCCCATTGCTGCCTGCAATGACAGCCTAGCTCCGCCATGTGCTGTAAAACAGAAAACTAACATGATAATATCATTGAGTTATTTTCTTCTTATTTTTCCTTTTTCCACTAGTCCCAGAGCAGTGGGGTGGTGCTCCTCTATCTTAGCAGTGGAGCTGCCCCTGAGCCAGCGCCTGTCTAAATGTGGTTACAGGCATGTTTGAGGATTCAGATTGTACCTGGTTGTGCTGATTTATTGCTTGGCTGAGATTTTACCCCTGACTAGTCAACTGTACGGTGTAAGGTAGCAATGTCCAGTGTACTGTTTCTTAACTACAGCTTGTAATAGTAAAGTGCTGATTGCACACCAGTTGCTGTTTTTTGCAAATTGCTGCGATGCAAACTAATCATTTTCTCTAGTGCAATGAAATTACTAAAACACCCTAGCACAATATGAACATTTTGATGGATTCACAGAATCCTGCTTCATGTGCATTAATGAGGCAAGATTTCCTCTTGGAAACAAACCAAATTGCATTGAAAGCTGTGACAGAAATCTGCGAGAGACAGCAAAACTCAAGTAAACTCAATCACTGCATTAACAGTTGCAGCAATGTGAGGCACAGCAAAATTCCATCACTGCGTTCACATTTTCAAAATGCCAACATTGCAAACCTTGTGTGATTATGCAGGACAGCCCTGTTCTGTGGTGTGCTCCTTCCAAAAGCCAACAAACTGCATTCACAAAGTGGAAGCTGTTCCTGATAGGCACCTTTCACTTTGCAAATGGATATGTTATGTTATGGAGATTTGTAGCACACACTATCACACAAGAGGCGATTATGGCACTGAGTAGATATGAGTCTAGCCAAACCTAGGGCCTAGAGGGACTACTCAACAAGCCAAATCTTCAGCTTCTTGTGTAGCTAAAGATGTGAGAATGAGATTCTAGTGTGTAGTGTCAGGTTGTTTCACTCATTAGCAGTGATGTAGGAGAGTCTTTGACCACTGAATGTGGTTTTCAGAATCCATGAGATGTGTGCAAGCAGGAGTCTGGACAAGCAGAGGTGTCAGGAAGGTTTGTGAAAGCAGATGCAGTTGTTGAAATATGCTGGGTCAGTACCTTGAAAGTGAGAGTGAGGAGTTTAATTTGTGCTTGTTTTTGAATGGGAAACAAGTGGAGCTTCTTCAAGTGAGGTGTGATGTGAGTGTGGCATTCGTTGTTGAGAGGGATTCTGGCTGCTTTGTTCTGAATGGTCTGCAGCTTTCTGGTAAGGTTTTTGTTGATCACGACATAGAGGGTGTTCCCATAGTCCAGCTTTCCTATGACCAGGGTGTGCATGATGGGTTTTCGGGTGCTAATTGGATGCCTTTTGGAAATCTTCCTCAACATCTTCAGGGTATGGATGCATGAGGCAATGACAGCATTGACTGCGTGATCAAATTGAATTTGCTGTTGGTGACAGTCCTGCGGTTATTGACCTGGGGTGGGTGTTGGTACTAGCTCTTTTGGCCACCAGGTGGAGTCCCACAGTTACGTGCTCTATCTGAAGACCACATTTTTGGTCATCATCCAGTGAGCAATTTCAGTCATGCAGGCATTGAACTTCATCAAGGTACTAGGCGTCTTGAATGTGGAGAGAATGAGTTGCATGTTGTTGGCATAGAGAGGACATTAATGTTGTGAGAGCAGATGACCCTGGCTAGAAGGATTATGTATGCATTGAAAAGGATCGGGCTCAAGGAGTATCCTTGCAGAACTCCACAGATAAGGTTGCAGGTCGTCTAAGATGTATGATGCCAGGATGATTAACCCGGTCCTTACAGTCAAGAAGGAGCTAATCTATCAAAGTGTGTGTCCTTGTATTCCAGTGTTTTGTATGTGTTAGATGAGGGTGGGGTGAGAGATCGAGTCAAATGCTGCAGAGGGGTCCAAGAGTATGATGGGCACTGTGTCTCCTCTGTCCAGAGTCATGCAGACGTCATTCATAGTGGAGATGAGGGCAATTTCGAAGCTGGTGTTGTGTCTGGCACCAGACTGAATGGTGTTAGGGAGCTGGTGGTCATTGAGGTATTTGGTGAGGTGTCCGTTGAGGATTTCCTTTAAGATCTTGTCTGGGAATGATAGCAAGGAGATATGTCTTTAGCTGGCAAGCGTTGAAGGATCAGTGAAGGTTTCTTCAGAGATAAAAGGACAGGTGCATGTTTCCAAACATCTGAGAAGGTTGCAGAAGAGGTGGATGCATTCAGAATGGGTGTGAATATGTCTCTGATGAGCTGCAGTTGTCTTGAATAGGCATGGTGGGGGCAGGGTTCTCATAGGGCCAGAGAGTGGATGGACTTCATGATGGCAACGGTTTCTTCTTAGGTGATGATGAGCCATGTGATTAGCACTGGTTCTTAGGATAAGATTGTGAAATATTTAGTGAGGTCTGTTGGTCTGGATTCAGGTTGAAGTTGCTGTACATCGTAATGTTATTTTGTTGCTGAAGAGTTGAGAGAGATTATTGTAGAGGCCCTGCGAGAGGGTTATCGAGTGGGAGGTGGCTGCTGGTGAGGTGAAATCCTTCACAATGGAAAATATGTCTTTGCTTTGGTTGGTGTTGGCATCAATGCGATCCCCCAGAGCTGGGAGTTTGGTGATCTGGATCATTTAGTGATAGCGCCTCAGGGCAGATTTGAACATGCTCCTGTCTGTATTGTCCTGGTTCATTCTCCACTTCTGCTCCAGTTGATTGCAATGGTGTTGCATCAGCCTGGACACCTGCATTTGCCAAATGGGATGGGGTATAAATCTTGCTGTATTGCTATGTTTGAGGGGGGACAGGGAGGCAGCACAAGAGGTGATCCAATTGTTGAGATTCTTGTAGGTGTTGGTGAGGCTGTTGCTCTGCGCAAGTCAGTGGGTGTTTAGAGTGGTGCTCCAGTCCTTGTCAGTGAAGCTGTTCGAATTTCGGCAGGCTGGTCTGTTGGTGGTGCATTTGCATTGGACCGAGGCAGGTATGTTGAACTTGATGTGGGTGTGGACTGTTCGGGAAAGGTGTTGGCTTGTTAACTCTGATGCTGTTGAAGGTGGTGAAAATATGCTCCAGTAGGTGATTTAACTCATGGGGTGAAGCCCAGGCTTCCAAGGTCTTCAAAGAGTGCATTTGCCTTTAAGTTGGGGTGGTCTTCTAGATGGAACTTCAAGACTCTGAGTAGGATGCAACTACTAGTGTCGAGGATGAGTGGTGTGATGATGTTGGTGAAGTTGGTGCACGATCTCGGTGCTGTTCTTGTGTTTGATAGAGATTCTGCCTCTGGACTTGTGAAGACTGTCTTTCCTGAAGATCTTTTAGCTGGGAGATGGTTGTGAAGATGTCAGGTGCCGCTGCAGGGTTCACCCAGGTTACCACAAGGAAATGTAGGTACAGGGTGCTGTTGTGCAGCATGTCCCAGATCTATGTCACATGTTTCGTGAGTGAGCAGGTCTTGAGAAGCAAACATGGGAGTGGGGAATGTTGACTGGGTGGTTGCAGGAGCTGTTGAAGCCTATGTGGTGACTTTTAGGTGTAGGTAAATGCATGACAACTTGCAGGAAGCACAGGTGAAAGCTCCCTCAGTAGTGTGTGGTGGGGTGGGGGTGAGGCAGCAGTATGTGATGTCATAGCTGGTGTTGAGGGCACAGAGTGTTGCAGTGGAGTTGGAGCAGGAGTTGGGAGGACCAGGTTCCTGACGCTGGGTGTGGTCCAGGCAAGTAGGTAGCGGACGGGAGCACACAGGCTTGTCTTTGGCATGCTTTCAGGGAGTCAGCAATGCCATTATAATAGATCTTGGGAGGGGAGAGGTGTGATGGCACTTCCTGTGCAGATGGATAATGGGAAATCCAGTGATGTCACTTCTTGTACAGAGGGGTTATGGAAATGAGTCTTTGTGCTGAGTTCCTTATTTTAAATACAATTTTGGTATGAAACCATTGGTGTCACTTCCTGTGCAGATGAATGATGGGAAATCCAGTGATGTAACTTCCTGTAAAGATTCCTAATGGGAAATCCAATGATTTCACTCCCTGTGAGAAGGGGTTGGGCTGCACCACGTAAAGAAACGCCATTACAATCTGAAACAACACCCCTATAGCCTCCAGATCATAGTGAGGGTTAGTGTCATAGGTCCCCACAGGTTTGTAGCCAAAAGATTCAGCAGCGGCCACTGCAGGAGACTTTGTCCTGTACATTGGCTGCATGTCACACAGAGTCCTTACTGCCTAGAGAAGCAGCAGGCAGGTCCCAGCAGCCATGGTTAACATCCTTTGCAGAGCAGGGAAAGCGGGGTGCAGAGCAGTGCAGTTTGGCAGGCGAGCTTCGTTTGAGGATCTTTCAGGGGGGGTCATGGCTGAACCCGCACCTGAATGTAGCTCTTCCCTCATAGAAGGGGATTCCTTCCTCTTTCACACGTAGTTATCCCATCATTAATTTATTTGATGCTACACTAGTTGTTAAAAGCCATTAGTATATATCCTTACAATTGACAAGAAAGGAGGAACAATCTTTTCACCTCACCTTTTTCTTAAGGATTGGAAGGTGCTAATATGTGAACATTTTAAGACACAAATCGTTTTGCGACTGATGTCACTTTAGCACATTGTGACATTAGTGTTGGCCAACACAAAGCCAACAGTTTTGTCTTCAGTGGAGCCCTCAACATTCTTTGAGAGTGCTAAAACTTTTCATGCATCATATCCTATGTCCCGAAATGTAGCCACTGCATGACAGAGCATTAATTGTTTATTAAAACTTGACCCTTCAGAATAGACAGACATGCTTCAGACCAAGCCAAGGAGAGGGACAGAATCCACAGTAGAAGATATCAGAGAAGAGCTGCTTGTCTAGCTATTTTCGACCAAATCTAAAATCCATATCCATCACAATTGGTCTGCCACTTATGACTTTTGTTGATATTAAAACAATACTGGAGTGCTTTGATACTGGACAAGAATCAATGGAACCACCCACGAATAGTACCACTCCATCACGTCAAACCATATCCAATGCTCATATAGGGTTCCTAGGAAACTACTCCATCTCCCCTTTTATTCAGCATCAATATCAAGTCATTGGTTTAGGTTGTCTCCCATTATATTGTGCAGTTTTAAATATATTCAGAAAACAACTACCCTCATATCAGCTTAGTTAATTATAAATATCAATGCAAAAACATTGACGCTACGTGAAGCCCGTTTATTGCTGGATGAAGGACAGCTGCTTTTGCTTGAATGGATCAAAAAAGAGTTGCTGCGTGCCAGGGACCCCAAATGTGACAATCTGCCAGTTAGTCAGAATAGGGAACTAGTTTCTATTCCAATCCCTGTTCAAGGAGTAAAAACCTAGGCGTATGATTTAGCTTAAAACTATTCTTTGCCCACCAAATTACATCTGTGGGCAAAAGCACACTCTTTGCATCATATTGCTAAGAAGGATTCTACTGCTTCATATAGTACTTTACCAAATCAAACTCCCCAGACCTTTGCTGTAGTCAAGAGTGCACTGTTTAAATATTCATCTAGGTCTAGGCCCCTAGGAAACAGATATTGACATCGCAGAAACATAAAATCAGGCAGTCATACTCTCCCTCAACTTCTCGGTGATTGATTGATTTATTGAAGAAACCATTCCATATCACTCCAGCCATAAGGGCTTGCTATGGTTCCCGGCTGCAGAGAGAATCATTTTAACATTTCTCAGCATCGTTTTCAAAGCAAGATCTCGCCACAACCCAACGTATTTATAATCTCTCCTTCTAAATTACACCCCCAACGGTGATCTGAGAGAGAGCAAGGCCAACTTACTTGCAAAAGGAAGTTTCAGTTGTAAGACTGTATGAGGCAGATCTCTGGAAGGCTCTGAGACCAGAGCAGAGGGAGCAAACATATCTGACAACAGTTTAAAAAAGCGAAGACAAGCTTCTTCAAAGAGGGCTTCCCATCTGTGCAGAAATCTATTGGGATTAACCCCGCACCTGGCCGTGTTGAGAGCAGTTTGAGCCCTGGCGGTAATTGGATTTCAGGTTCTGATTAAATCTTTGATCAACTCGTTGAATCAGACTATGTATCCCCCGGTACAGGAATCAGATTTTCCAAAACTTCCCTTATTCACATCATCACAGCTAAAAAGGCCCAGACACAAGCCAGCATTTAAAAAAACATACATAAAATAAGCAAATAAAATACAATATTTCAAGCGTTACAAGCCATGGCTAAATGTTTATTCAATCACAACAAATCGCTGCAGGTGAATAAGAAATTGATTTTAAAATGTGCCTCAAACGCCTCCATGCCCTCACATATCTTTATGAAATACTTTTCAATATATATTGGAAAAAGTCGGCCATTTTGTTCAGGAAAATGATAACGTCTCCTTGCTTTGTAAAATTATTAACAGCAATTAAAGTGATCGCATTTTTTTTTCAAATACCTGGAAGCCTTTCGCAGTGTGCATGTCCAAGTGGATGGGGACATATAATAGATATAAGCAGCAGAGTGCCCTGGCACTGCGTTTAATTAGCACCACATGGTGTTCTGTATGTGACTCCATACTCCCTCAGGCAATAAATGCCAGACAACACCTGGCCAGCGATGTTTTGATGTCCTGTTACAAAGCATCTTGTGATTGTTCCAGTGTCGTCGAGGGAGCCGAAGTGTGACTGGAATATAAACCGCGAACAACATGTTAGTTTTGTGTGGATTTTTGTACACGTTACCCGATTAACACTAGTTTGGAAAATATCTGTTAAAAAGCTAACATCTGAAGCACGATTTTAATTTGTGTATATAAAAAAAGATATTCTAAAATACCAGAGTAACCTCGTGTGTACATTATATTTGCCCTGTCGATAATCATGTTCTTTCGACTGAACAGGTTTTTAATGATGAGGTTTTATGGTTCATTTTATTTTAGTTTCCGTACAGCACGGAGTTTTATTTTCAATCATTTTAATGATAAGGTAATTAAAAAGAGGGATGTTTAATCCATCGTTATTTGCAGCACAGGGAATCATTTTCCAGGAAAATTAAAAAAACTAATCTCTAATACCAATTTACAGCACCCTGATTTTAAATGTTTTCTCCTTCTATTAAGGTGTGTGTCATTCCTGGGTGTGGGTATATTTACTCAGATGCAACCATTTTTCCTCTCCAACATCGATCCAACAGCACGGCGCTAAGGAATGCTGCTCTAAAGGTTCGTGTTTAGGGTGAAAGAAAACATTTAAACAGACCAAAAATCAAAACTGATATTTTAAAGATAAATTGTCCCTTAAAATATCTATTTAGGCATTGCAGGTAAAGTCTATAGGCAATATCTATTTTTCTACCGAATTTACTTGGCTATCCATTAATGGTCGCTTCAGTATGCAACACATGATAAGTGATTATTAATATTTTTTTGTTATGTACGACTCTGGTAGGGAACCACTATCGTTTATATCAGTTTCTCAGTGGCGTAGCACGCCCTTGTGCTGCCCGTGGCGGTCACTGCTTTTGCCGCCCGCGGTGGCCGTGTGATAGGGCGGGGGTGGGGTGCTGGCGGTTTCTGCGTTGGTGGCCGCATGAAAAAGAGGGGTGATGTAGGGTGCCGCCCCCAAAACTAGTGATGCCTGTGGCAAAGCGCCCCCCGCCCTCCCCTATGCCCATGCAGTTTCTGAAGCTGATAACACCCTGATATGACGTAGCAACAGTTGCATAACTCATTACCCACTTTTATTACATCATAGAAGCTTTCCAATTTAGGCTGCCAGGCTTGCTGGGAGCCTGTCAGTGCAGCACTACTTGTCTGTTTTGAATGGAAGCATAAAGCACAGCTGCAAGAGGTGGAAGGAAGGCAGGGACGTGGTGTGGTTCGTTAAGATTGGCAGGTAAGGTTATTATTTTACATTTAGGACATGCAGGAGAGGCCATGTTATATATGGCTTCCCAATACTCTTTTTCCTCAGTGTAGTAGTTAAAAACTGGGGCAGATGATTTTCGGGGCCATACATAACTTGGGTAAAAAGTAAATTACGAGGATGTTTCGCCTTGGTGGTCTGAGTGACATCACAGACAAATCGAGCGTTGCTCTCATTGTCTATCTGATGTGACTCAGAACTCGTCTTTTAAAAACAAACCTGTAATTTACTGTTACTCATCTATTATTCTATATAATATTGTGTATGTGTGAGCACAATAGATGAGAAATGCTCTCTCCCCTAGTTAAAGGTATGAACCCCAGACAAGAGCCTACAATAGGAGGGAGGTCCTTTAAAGACAGAGGGGTTGACAGGCTATAATGCTAATACAGCGCTCCAGTCACAAACGGCAGAATGCTCTATATTGCACAGGTTGGAGAAGAGAAACATTGGAATGTTAAAGCAGAAAGCCACTAATAGGAAATTGGAATGTTGAGCGCTCCATTGAATGCACAGGAGTGCTCCGGGCTTCTACGGGCCGGTAGAAGCCCGCAGAGCAACATTCCAACGATGTATTTTAGTTTACAGCTGCTGCTGTGAACAAAGGCCTTTCTGACGCCTTAGGGGATTTAAACCCACTTGAGTTCCCTAAGGCCTTTGTTTTTAGTAATTAGAGCATTCTGCCCTCTGTTCTAATAGCCTTAAAGTCCTCCTAGCGGGATCCACCGGCCATTAAAGGCACTCTCCCTTGCTAAAGACCCTAGTCTTCGGCTCAATCTTTAACGGTGGAGCAGGTCTTTAATGGCCAATAGAGCCCATAAGGTCGGGCACTAAGGCTATATTGGAACACTGGAATGTTGAGAGCTCTAATGAAGACAATAGACCAGCAGTGGTCTGTATGAATTAGTATAGGCCTACTGGACTCAACATTTCAAAGTTCAAATAATCAGCCTCCACCTTTCTCTTGCCCTATCTCTCCAAAGTAATCTTAGGGGGAGATTTTAACACCACCTTTGAGCCCTTTGATAATGCGGAATTGGACCTAGCGGGGGAGGAGGTCGAGCAGTGGAGTATCCCTATCCTGGAAATATCCCCAATTAGAAAATGGACAGAGGCTGCACTACAGATGAACGTCTTAAGCCTTGGTCATGGACTAAGGGCAGTCAACGGAAGAACAAGATCTGACAAGCAAGGGGCAAACATGTTTAGTAATGGTCGTTGTTCAAGCAGGATTAACTATATGTTAATTAGCTTAAAATCTGGCACCCCCTGCAGGATATGGTTGTGATGGATAGCATCGAAAGTGACCATAATCCACTCTGCACACCATTTACACTGAAGGGCAAACAAGAGCAATCACAATTTTTCTAATTTTTTCCAGACAGGCGAACTGGCTTTGGCCAATGACTTGCAACATTTTAAATTGGCAATGGTAATTGAACGTCCCAACATATTATCAACTATTAGCTCAGATTTGAAGCATACTCTATAACTCAGGTGCTGCATTCTCACCGTGACTCCCATTGAAAGATATAATACTGTTACAAAATACCCTTTTGGTAGAATACGCTCACATTTCTAAATCCCTTGTCGGCCTACGGTCAAGGGAAGCCGGCAACATCCTCACTGGTATAATAATGAGTGCAAAAAAACGCGTAGAGCTCTGGGGTGGGAAGGGGAGCAATAAGATTAGGAGACCAACTTAGAGTCCAACATTCGAGGAAGCTATACAAGAACGTGATTTTGTCAGCAAAAAAGGCCTGGGATGAGAAAAGATGGCAGTACCTTAAAGAAGCAAGTAAGAAGAGGAACATGCAACGCTTTTGGAGCCTAGTAAAATGGGGTGCAGGTGGTGCAAGGCAATCCCCCCAAAATCATGTGGACCCTGCTGTGTGGGTTAAGATTTTAATAGATCAATACGCAGCCAATGACAATATGGATTACAACCCTTCCCGGGTTTATTTTAAGCTATCAGACACTGTCTTTGCTGAGCACTGTTACTAGTGGTAGAGCCCCAGGAATTGATAAGGTGCCCGTAGAGATTTTCATTCAGGTCAAAGTCAAATGGAGCCAGTACATACTGCTTTTAGCAAATGCAATCGCTCATGGAGCTCCGATTCCAGATACCTGGAAAGGGGCGGAGATCATCACAATTCATAAAAAAGGAGATAAATCCTCACCCGGAAACTACAGGCCAATAAGCCTTATGGATTCAATCCAGAAAGTCGCAGCTCAGCTTGCTTTGGCAAAAATCCAAACCTGAATTGATGATAATGATATTTTGAGCCCTCTCCAGGCCAGCTTCTGGGCCAACATGAGTACCATTGATCAGGTCTTCCGATTCATTTTAATTTCTTGGTGGACAGTGACCCTTGAAAAAGGAAGCATTTATGAAGCCTTTGTTGATCTTAAGTCTGCTTTTGATTTAGTACCATGGCCAAAATTGTGGAGGGTACTACAGGAACTTGGGCTGCCCCCTGATCTACTTTTCTTAATTGTTCGCATCCACGAAAACAACTATGCCCAAATTCGCTGGGGGCTCAGGAAAATAAGACTGACCGGTTCCCAGTTGAGATGAGAATACGCCAGGGTTGCGTCCTAGCACCTACATTATTCTCACTTTTTATTAATGGCATTGTCCATTTTTTAGCTTCCTTTACCACAGATAGCCCAGTTTTAGCAGGTACAAAAATTCCGATATTAATGTTTGCGGACGACACACTTTTATATTATCTAAAACACCATGTGGGTTAAAGTGTGCGTTGCTGCATTTTGAAGAATTTTGCACTTTGCCTGGTCTAAAAGTCAATAGCGCACAAACAGAGTTTATGACCTTTAACCAACATAGGTTATTTTAGGGGGTCATGGTTATGGATTGGCAACACTTGGAGCAGGTTGATACTTATCTAGGCATCACCCTGCATAAGGGACTCAGCTGGGGCCGCATATCGACACCATGGCCTTAAAGCACAGGCAATTGGCCGGTGATATGATTACGGAACACAAAACATCACTGACTAAGCCCCTTGCAGATCTGTATTTCTAGGATACTGAGCTCGGCTCTGTATAGCGCTGAGTTATGGGGCTTTGAGAAAGTGCATCCTCTACCTGTATCCGAGAACAAGTTCTTACGTGGATCACAAGCCTACCGCAAAGGTAGGCAGAAAAGCCACAGTAGATCTTGAAAGAATACGCCCTATTCTCTACTGGCGTAGAATCTGGTGAACCCCAGAGTTGGCAATTTTTGAGGAAGGTCTCAAAGACATAATGGAGGCTGACTACTTTCACAAGATCGGTTGGTTATGTGACATCAGACCCTTACTAACAAGTATGGGCATTCCATTATTGTGGAATGATCCTAGTGGCACTGAGCTTCCACCAAAAATTCTAATCAAGCAAAGGTATTGGGAACTCATAGTGCAAGAAGCCAACAGAATGAGTGATGCCACTTCACTGACAGGAAAGTTCTTACAAATAAAACCAAATCCATGTATAGAGGACTACTGGGATGTAATCACTAAGCTGCTAGATCGTAAACTGAATTTTGAGTTTAGAGCAAGCTGTTTACCCTTGAAGTCCTTCACAGCTGCATGGTCTACTGTGGCCGATGATAAATGCTCCAATTGTACTGACATCGAAGAAACATACGGACATGTGCTGTTTGTATGCCCAACGTATGCTGCACCCGCAAAGCCTGATTGGCACCCATTTGTAGGAACATTTGCACTCACCTGTCGAGTGTAGCAATGAGAATATTGTGTTCTGATCCATCAGTGTTGTACGCAGTATCAATGGCAACGTTTCTCAGATGGATGTGGGCAATCAGATCTAAGCGTTTCTTAGTACATTGATGAATGAAGGCTTCTGTCGCCAATAAGCTATATTTCAATGCAGGGATTCTTTTAAAACCTTTTATCAATTAACAGTATTAATGTTATCTGACAATATTGAGTACATGTTTTGTTAATGTGTCTGATTTTCTCCTTTTATCTATATTTTAATATATTGAATTGATCTTTATAGAACTTGTGACATGTTTTTATGTGAACTGCTTATGACATTTTTGGTAAATAAAGCTTAAGTTGATGATGGCTAACAAAATGGGAACTGGCTGTATAGTTGTAATTTACAATAAATCCTCATTTCTCTCACAGTAATGGTTAGCCATTTTAAAGATGTATTACAGGCCCAAAAAATGAAAAAAGATACCTCAACCGTTTGAACACTATCTTAGATGACAGAAAATATCAGTTAAAAAAAGAGACACATCCTCACCACGATCTCTGTTCGACACTGTTGAGTACAATGGAGATTACTGAGACCTCACTACATGTGCAAGCAAAAATGCTTGTATTACCTGTTTTGGTGTTTTATTGCACAAAAACCAGTGGTTTAAACCCACATATTTTTAAGAAACCTTGAAATATGGAAAATATTTCACTATTGTGAAATACAGATTTCCAAATGTTTTTCATTGTCTAGGCTACTAGGATTATGCAGCTTTCAAAGTTATTGAAATTTTGCAGCAAAAAACTGCAAATTATGAGGCACTTTGTCCGGTGGAATTATTTTCATTTGTTTGCGCTGGCAACCACAATTTCTGTGAAATCTGCATATTTTGAAAAATAAGTGGCAACATCCAATGCTTGCAGGTCTTGTGGACACTCTCTGAGCTGCAGCAGTGCTCAAAATCTCAGTGGAATGCATTGGTGAAGACAAAAGATCTGGCCTTAATGTGCTACTGCAGGAAAGAACAGGCACAGACGTATGACTTTTCCATGCATTAGTGCATTAAACCCGATCTTCAAACGTGTATTCTAATACTGTCTCGAACCCCTAGTGTGCAAAATGGTAGCCCCAGCAACACTGTTTAGTACTAGTGCCACGCCCCGCCAAAGTTTGGGTCCAATTGTACCCATAGCTGCAACAGATAGAAAGCCATAAAAATAATGGGGCAAGTTTGATTGAATCCTCCACACAACCTAACTAAAAGGTAGGACATGTACTTTTAAGTTGTACACGTCCTGGTAGTGACAAACAGTTAAGTTTGTTTTTCACTACTGTGACGGCTACTGCTCTCATAGGCTGGTATTGGGAATTCCTTTAAACACTTTTAAGCTGTAATTCCAGATTGGGAAGAAGCAGCAGCATTGTGTTTCATATCTTTGGAACAGTAATGGTAAATCCTCTTTAATTGTAAAGTTGGAATATATAACACTATTTTTGAAATGCTACTTTTAGGAAGTGGCTATTTCTCTGCTATGTCTGCTCTATTTGCTGTGCATCTTGTCGCCAAAACACGTCAAAGCTGAGTAACAGCTTCACTTTGTGTGTTCCTTCTAGTCAGCCACAAACACAGGAAGGGTGTGTGTGACTGAGGACTTATCTGCATTCATCTACTTTCTGATAGTCTTCCTGTGCAGAAAAGTTATTGGAAGCTGACATGAACATCTGAATAAACTGTGGCCAGTCCCCACATAAAGGGTTGATTGCGTCCCCCCCCCCAACAGATAGCGTGGCAGACGGGGCTGGGGTGAAAGGGAACCTGTGCACTTCAAGGAACAGTTTTGAAGTCATCCCCCCACCCCCACTTCAGAGGCATACTTGGGTATACCGATATGTGAAGAACTCTGCCAGGAATAAGGACTGCTGTGCTACGAGGATTACCACTCTGCTTGACTGACTGTTCTGTGGATCTGCTTCACTGCTGTACAGACCTGCACTGCTGCCCACTGATCTCTACCCTGCTGAGGACAAGGGCTGGACCTTTCTCACTTGAACCCTGAGTGTCTAAGGGCCATCAAAGACTTACTACAACTCTGCTGTGGCTGCCGTATTCTGCCACCTGTGAGTCCTCCCTTGCCTGAGGTGCCAATCCACCCACTCCTCGGCCTCAGAAGTGGGTACTGCAGCAGTTTTTGCATCAAATGTGAAGCAGTAACAACTTTGAGCTGATCGGACCAGACGCATTGCCCTACGACATGGGAGCTGATCAGCAACATTGCCTCAATGGCTCAACATCAATGGACAGCACGGCTCAATGTTGATGCAGAAACAGCATCGTAAAGGAGTTAGATGCCAAAGTTTTCATTAACTGTGCAGATTGGCATCAACGCTTTGCTTCATCCATAAGATTGACAACAATGCTGCGCCTCCTTGACTCCGTGCATCCAGGCTTTGACGTCAATGCTTGCTTCATACTTTGTCAACGGGACCTGTCGGAGTCCTGTAGCCAGCCTGCCCTCCACACCAGTCAGCCTCAACTTTGAATTTACCCTGTTATAGCGTGACCTACATACCCCTTAGCGATATTGACTTCTATGCACTATTTTTGATTTATTCTTTAAAAATTCATAACGTCGGTTATATTTATTGGATTATTGTCATTTTGGTATTGATTTAATCAGATAAATATTCTCTATTTTTCAAACCTGTGTGGAGTCTTTTTGTGGTGCTTTCATTTTGTTAGTGTGTGTGTGTGTTATAGAAATACCTTACACATTGCCTCTTTAGATAAGCCTGACTGCTTTGTGCTAAGCTACCAGAGGGTGAGCACAGGTTATCTTTTAGTCTGTATCTAGCTTACCGTCCTCGACTCCTCCTATTGAGGTTTACCCTGGCTAGAGTGGTGGTTCTTACTTGGACAGGATGCAAACCCCTGCCAACAAGAGGTACTGACCAAAGATCGCTAACCTGTTATGAAACAAGCATATCTTTTAGAAATGTTACTCAGTTTAAGTGCCTTTCTGAAGAGTCATAAAATTATCACGTGCATGAGATTTGAAAATCAAATCAATACTAAATATTGAATATACTTGTAAATTGCTCCTGACTCAAACATTCCTAATGAAATTAAGATAAATCTACCAAAGAATTGAAAGAATCTTTTCACTCCGGCCCAATAACGTGCACCTAGGAAAACATGTAAGTTGTTCTCTTTAGTTAAGATTGAGACCTCTCTCCTTAGGAGTTGTATTTTGCACCTTTAGGTACTCAGTTCCACTTAACCAATTTGATCTAAGCCTGGGAAAAGAATGTTTATCAATCAAACGTACAGTTTTCCAAATTTGATGCATTTTGATCTTAGAGGTCAAAAGTTGTACAATGGGTCTCAAATCCAGTGATTGCTTGAATTAACCTCAGAATCACTGTAGGTGAATTGTACATGAATAACTGTAAAGCCATTGAACAAAATAAAAAAAAAGAAATTACAGGCCCTCATTGCTTGGCTGCAGCTGGTGCCGAGATTTTTCACCTGCCCGCTTTTGATTTATTGAGCAAAAAAAATGTTGGGTGTGCATGCACCAGAGCTGTACACGTTAGTACATGTTTGTGAACAGCAGATAAAATTCTCAGAACAATGTAAGATGAGACTATAGACATAGAGCTTAATTTATAAAAAAAATAGGTGCTAGGGCCCTTGTCAGGAGGCCATGGCAGTTTGCACTACCTATTGCCCCTGCCAGCGCTGCCAATGACAGTACCAACATAACTACTTACCATCAAGCTCCTATAAGTGTGACAATTTAGGGCTTCATTTATGAGTTCCCTTGCGCCACCGAAACGTCACATGTTGTGACGTTCCGAGGCGCTGGAGCCTGCTCTATATTTATGAGGCATCACTAAGCCACTTTTTTTGGCTTAAAGCTGCCTCATAAAAATCGTTCCCTTTAATGTAGTTTTCTGCGTTAAAGGGGCGTGCAATGGGTGTTGCTCCGGCGTTCCCGGCAGCATCCATGGCTTTTTGACACTCCTCCAGATTTATGAGAAATCATAAATCCGAGGCAGCACCAAAAACTACCATAAGAGAGGCACAACGAGGAGAAATTATCTTTATTTCTTCTCGTTTTTCCTATATCTATGTGTGTTGCATTCTGCAGCAAACATAGAAAGAAGAAAAAGACTATTGTGATTGTATTTGTGCAGGAAGGTTTCCCTTCCTGCACAAAAATATTCATTCCTGCAATGCAGACACCCTTGCACCATGGTGCAAAGATGCCTGCGTTGGCGCACGGCAGGCCATTCTGCTTTGGCACAGGGGAAAACAACAGGAATGTGCAGTCTCTGAAAGACACAACGCATTCCTGCCCTTTTCTTTTGCTTTAGGGCAGCGCTGCAGAAAGGCCCGCGGCGCTGTCCTACATTCAAACATCATAAATTAGGCCCCTAGACTTTACCTGCTGCCCAAGGTATTATTATAGCTTTGGTGGCAGGTATTAGTCATTTTGTATGTATGTTGATTTATTTAAAAAACTCTTGTTCTGCTCTTCATAAAACTAGACAAAAAAAGTCACAATGTTGTTGGCTGTCATATGTGCTGGTGTTGACAATAAAGTGCCAGTGTTGAGCACCTAAAACCACCAGATCAAATTAAGCACTGTTAACCATGCGTCTACTTGGGGCAGATACATTTTATCATTTGCCCAGATATTTGCCAACAATACTGTCCATTAACATCAATGGATGCAAATCTCAATGTGGATGAAGCTCTCACCATGATGTTCAACAAACTCAACATGGTTAAACCCCTCAACTGTGAAGGTCCAATTGCCACCATTCACAAATAGATGTCAAAAGGAAAACACTTTGATTCAACAGGCTGACTGCAAACCAATGACAAAGAATATACCCAGAGTAATTTACAGTGGTTCAAATGAATCAAAATATTTCTATATATAACATTTTGCTGTCTAAGTGATGTTTAAAAATCAAACATGCACTAATATTCAGAAACATCAAACAAGTTGAGAAGAAAGTCTGTTTTGGCAAAGGCCATTCTCTGGTTGGCACTATAGCAACATCTGCCACATAAGATTACAGTTTACAATTTATGGCGGGTATCAAAACCACACAAAAGTCAATGTTTATGAACATCAAAGTATCTCACCAAGAATCACCCATAGTGAGTGTTTTGCAAATGTTATTAAAACACATCACCATAATCGGCTTCTAAAGATATATTCATCAATACTCCTCAATATGGTGTTCTTGAAAACTGTATGTTATGATATTTGTGAACAAGTGAGTAGCCAGAAAATTTCAATACCTCCCACTTTGAACCAAAGCTCTCATGGCACAAAGCAAACTAATACCAGGACTTACTCAATGTAACATACAACAGATGAGAATGCTTATTGTATAACATGCCGGAAATGTGAAATCCAATAAAAAGTTGTTTTTAAATGGCACAAAGCAAACTATGCTAATTATTGCAACCCTCCCCAGAAGAGCTTGCTTGTCTCGTCCATTCAAGCATCTATCCATACCATCCACACGCTGATATCCATCATTACACCTTTACATTCTGTCATCCATTAAATCTTTCATCCATCATTCAGCCTGTCTCTATTTATACGCCCATGCATATCCAAACCTATCCATCCATTTTCAAACCTTTCTATCCATCTACACTTTCACTAAGTTATCCATCCTTTCACTTACCTATCCTACCTTTCATCCATCCATCCTTTGAATAATGCATGAATATATCCTTTTGCTCATCCATCCACCATTTCACGTAAATCTTTCACTCTGCCCATCAATCCATCTATCCACACATTCATTTATCCATCCATCCATTTATCCACCCTTTCACTCAGCCAACCATAATTTCACTTATGTTTCTACCTTTCGACTTATCCATGCATTCACTCCCTCATCCATCCACTCATTAACCCTTTCACTCATCCATCCAGCCTTTCACTCACTCATACATCCACCCTTTCACTCATGCGTCTGTCCACCCTTTCACTCATCCATCCATCCATTCATACAGCCATCCATCTACCCTCCCTTTCACTTATCCATTATTTCACTCATTCATCCTTACACCCAGCCATCCTTTCGCTCATCCATCCATCAACCTGTTCACTCCATTCATCCATTTACCCTTTTACTTATCCATTCACCTTTTCACTCATCCATCCACCCTTACACTCATCCATCCACCCATTCACCCGTTCACTCATCCATCCATCCATTCACCCTCCCATTCACTCATCAATCCTTACATCCATCCTTTCACTCATTCATCCATACATCTATCCCTCCACCCTTTCACTCAAGCACCCATTCATCCATGCCCTCATCCTCCCACCCTTTCGCATTAATTATGAGCCTTTGTCTGCTAAGCTGCAGATAGAAGAGGCCTTACAAGAACCCAACGCCTGCTGTAGATGCTGAAGATGGGGTTGATGATGTCCCTGTTTTTAAGAATATGTATGGTCTAAAAAAGGTTCAAAAGTATGCTTAACTCACCCATTACAAGTTGTGTAAATCAGTTGAAATAAAAGAAATTTATCATGAGAACTACTAATAAAAGGATTTTATAGTTGACTGGGGGTTAATAAATGGCTATTTCACCAAAGGTCAAAAGACATTAAGGGTCCGATTTAGAGTTTGGCGGACAACTCACTCCATCACAAACATCAAGCATATCCGAACTGCTGTATTTCAAGTGCTGCTGGACATAATGCACTTGTTCTATGGTTTATGGGATATGCGCCACATTTGGGCGACAGATTGACCCGTTCAACGAACTGTAAATCAGGATGAAAGTTTATAAATGAAGCTATTGTCTTATTCTTATTGACTACTCCTGACATACCAACTTAGTAATAAGCTTTTGGATATAAGATTCCACAATACCAAATTTCTGGAAAGAAACCTGGTTGAATATTTGTTTGCAGTTAGAATGCGGGTCTGTTTGTAAGAGTGCAGGTATGGAACACTTAACTAATGTCACACCACAGGCATGCTCCTCCCAATGACAACTCCTGTGTTCTTTTGAAACTGGTGACGTCTCGGGAAATAAGGTATATCGGCATCTTGGTAGTTCCCTAATATTTGTAAGAATGGTGACTACTGTAGAGAGGCATTCTTCTCCTTAGTTCCCTTTTCCCATCATATAAGTTCTCTGATTTTAAATAAAGGCTCATTCAAACTAACAATCCTGTTATTGAAGTCATCATAAAATTAGGACTTGTTGACAAATTTCCAAAGTTTTGGTGAAGTAAAATTGTAACACACCTTCCATTGCAATGGAGTCACATACTATACAAGGATTGGCAGTCTTGCATATTCTTCAGCTAGGAACCTAGATGGCAGCCGAGAAGTGATATGCCTAAGCAAGGAAAGTGCCTGAATGTTTTTTTCCCATAAAATATCGATTCTTCATTTTTGCTTGCAAAAACAGAAAAGCATCCTTGTGAGAATTCAAGAAGATTGCTCACCTGCTCCTGTGAATTCAAGAAAGTAGTTGCATCTTCATTTGAACTGATAAATGAGAAATCCAGTAGCAATGCAATATTTCTTTACAGGTGGACCATTTTTTTCCCATGCTTCCTAAAACATGCTATATTTAGAGGAATTCTGGTTTAATTAAATATAAAATCCACTGTCTATAGACAGCCATAAATTTGAGACATGAGCTGATGAAACCAGCAAAGACTAAATGTGCAGATTGTTTGAGATGAAGAGGGTGGGAGAAAATGGGAGTCTAGTTACAGCGCCAGCTAACAAAGAGGCTTGCAATGTTGAAGATTAGAGAAGCTTTCATTGTTTTCCTCTGATTGTCACTCTGAGATCATCACCCAGATGTATGTAGTGGCTTGTGTAAATAACACTTAGACTGATGTAAGAAATTGGGTTATCAGTTGAGGGGGTGCCCACTCAGACAATAGCCACAATCCTTGTCAGGGTGAACCACAAAAAGTCAGTAAAGTAACTCTCTGGTGGCTTGGCACAAAAGCAGTCAAGCTTAACTTAGAGACAATGTATTAAGAACTTATGCAGCACACAAGCACAACAAAGTTCCACACCAATTTAGAAGAATAGAGAAATTTGCAATAAATAAAATAATACTAGAATGACAAAGATCCAATCACTAGAACGAGAGATATTCAGTTTCAAAGATTTAGGTAGATATAGCGCCTAAAAGCATAAAGCAACAACAATGGGTATCTTATTACGCGCATCTGAAGCAAAGCCAGAAGTTAAGGCCAAACACGGTACAACGCAGTTCAGATACACAAGGTGGATTGGGCCCAGACTTGGCTTACCTTTGTGCTTAGAAGAAAATATGAAGAAAAGTTCTGGAGACGGTAGAGTACTGTGGGGCAAGGCTGCAGGCTGTGTCATAGCAGGAGTCGTCATCAAGGAGTGCCGGGTGAGGTTTCAGTTAAGCCACCTATCACTGCAGGAAAAAGTTCCAAGTGGGGAAACCTAAATTTCCAGGTCGAGGATGTTGTCGTTGCTGATGCGGAGACTGTTGCCATCAGCCCAGTTAAGATTTTTACCTTCGGATTTAGACAACTTTTTTGAAGTTGAAAACCTCTAACAGGATGAAGTTGCAAGTCGCAGCTGAGGGGGGCCCCATGAGGCCCAAAAGCGTCACTTGGATGGCCATCTGAACAGGATTTGCTGCTGTGGAGAACAATGTAGCTGGAGCTACCATGAAGTCAAGCCGACTGGTGATACACCTTGGATGAAACGGCTACAGGTGGGTCCAAGACCTGAAGGCTACCACTTGGGAGGTTAAGACTCACTCCAGCTGAGTCCGGGTGCAGGGTTCAATATCACAGGAGATAGTTATGTCCCTGTAACCCACACAGGAGGCACCCAACTAGGCTTTAGAGTCACTTTGGAAGTCCTGGGTTCGAGGAGATGACCTTCTCTCCTTCAAGTAGCAAGGCAGGCCTCAAACAGCAGGACAGTCTTCTGGGGACCAAGGCAGCCTTCAATTAGCAGGGTAGTCCTCTGGTAGCAGAAAGACTGAAGAACAAGCCACTCCTTTTGAATTTTTTCACAGGTCCAGGAATGTACTGAAGAAGTGTTCAGAGAGTCCAATATTAATACCTGGTACCATACATTAAAGTGGGTGGAGGGACGTCCTGGCTACCCCCACATCTGGTTCTGCAAAGTTCTTCCCTATATTACTAACGTTCTAAAAAGTCTAGAGTGACAAAATACTAGGGTCAGGTTCATGTGAGCGTGTGCTAGAGACAGCCCTTTGAAATGTAAGTAGGGGAGAGAACAGCTCCACCCTCACCTTCCTGTCAGTAGGAACCATCCTGCCAACACCTAGTGCTCCACTGTCTCACGGTGCAGGAGGAATACACAAAGGCCAACAGCTAAGCTATTCACAGTCATGTAACCCAGGACACAGGCAGCAGATACAAATTGGTTCGGACAAGAAAATGCCAACTTTCTAAAAGTTGCATTTTCAGAATACAACTTCACCATTAAAGAGGATTTTAAAGTACAATTATTTTGAGTCCAAGATTGACATAGGTGTCTGTTCCCAATCAAATGTTAGCACTTATTAAATGTAATAAGGTAACCCAATGTTACCCAGAAGGAGAGATATACTTAAAAATACATGTTCTACTTTTTATATATAATGCAAACTGCCCTTTGGGCTTATAGGGCCTTCCTTAGGGGTGACATATATAATAAAAAGGAAGATTTAGGCCTGAAAAATGTTTCTTTTGCCAGATCGAATTAGCAGTTTTAAAACTGCACTACAAGCCACAATGGCATGCATGGGACATGTTTTAAAGTGCTACATATGAAGGTGGCACAATGAGTGATGCAGGCTGACTGATAGAATTTAATTTACAGGCCCTTGGTACATGTAGTACCATTTACTAGAGACTTATAGGTAAATTAAATATGCCAATCAGGTTTAAGCCAATTAGACCATGTTTTAAGGAGTGAGCTTATGCTCTTTAGAACAGGTTAGAAGTGGTAAAGTCCGCAGTGTACTAATGCCAACACAAATGAAAATTAGAAAGCAGGAAGGTTAAAGGTTTGGGGGAAGACCACATCAAGGACGACAGGTCTAACAACTGGATCTGCTGAATATCTCAGATTTAAATTTAACTTTGTCAAGTCAGCTTTTGGAGAGGCTCAGAACAAAGACAAAATAACAGCAAAATATGTACCAATGGCAACCTCTGCAGACAAACACAGAGCAGAACAAAATCTAACCATCTTGTATCGTAAAAGATCTGGCAGCAAATCCAATTTAAAAAAGCTTACAGAATCCTACACTTCAAACCAGGAAATTTGACACTGAAAGAGCAACCAGGTAATCTTTTTCAGGGTTGCTGGAACATCGATATGGAACTTGCTGCTGGTGAAACTTCAACAGTCTTAATTTCTAATCATTTTTTTTATTAAAGACTAAACACTTTTCTCTTTAAAAGCCACTTAAACCATTCACTAGAAAGTGAGAGAATATCCACCAAAATTCTTTCCACTGAGCCACTGTCACTTTCATGTTTTCCTTCCAATGTTCCGCTTTTTACCTACAGTAACATTTATTTACCTATTTCTTTATTTATACCACTCACTTTATTTTGACCTCCTAAACTGTCCTTTTCATCTTTAGTTCCTATTTCAATCCTGACTTGTCCTCTCTGCCTCCCCTTTCTTCATCCATCCACCAACCGGCAGTATTCTCAGCATCTTCTCTCATTATGGGCACATTACTGAAACAAGCAAATTGAACTTTACTCTGTCACATTTTGGCACTTTTAATTGTTTTCCTTCCATCCAGTTTCATGTAAGTTTAAGCACACATTCCTCTGTATCATATACAGCATGCTGAACCCCCATGTTTGAGTGAACTATATAAAGATTTATAAATACAATAGAATTACTATATCATTTGACTAAAATGTGGGGCATTAGGAATTCCAATGTGATTCTTCGTACTTAGATGCAAAGGACAATGTTTTTCATGCATTTGCGTGAAGCAGGTTTTATTCTGGTTTGTAGTAGAAAGTTACAAATACAAAGTTCTGCAAAGCACAATTTACTGCAATTTTGGATTTGAATAAAAAGTGCTGTCTTAACAATATGGAAATCTGTTGCTTCCTACTTGATCTCTGTTAGTTCTAAAGAGAAGCATTGTACTCAGATTTCCACCACCAATCTAAATATCTGAATTGCTCTTTGAAGCCATTTCAAGAAGATGATATGAAAATGGGCGTGATTTGGACTTCTAAGTTGATAAGAGATGCCTTTAAAATCCTGAAAATATTGGATCTACTGAGCTACAATGCAACCGTGAAGAAACAATACATGAAGTAGTTGTATTAAAGATCCAAGAAACCTTAAAAGCTTAAGTGTAGACTGTTTTCAAACACAGAGGAGTGGGGGTGCTGGAGATCGCTGCTTTTGCCGCGACAGCTGCAGGTAAGAGCGGGCGGGAGGTCACCGCCGTAAAACTCAAGCAACCAGGGCTGACTGCCTGCCCTCTCTTGCTACGCCACTGGATTCGTATGCTATGTGAAAGAATACCTTGTGACGCCTACATAAAGAAGACCTGGTTGATATATTCATCAATGACATAAAGATATTATTTATGAAAAGACTCCAAATATTCAACAGAAGCAAGTAGATTGTTCACCTTAAATACATTTTCCAGATTTTGATTTTGAAAACATAAACATAAAGGGGAAAATGTTAATTATTTCTTGCAAAAATTCTTGATTAAAAGGAACAAAATCTCTTTTCTATTTGTTTTTTTAGCAGAGCACAACAACAACAATTTCTAACTGATGAATATACATTACAGAATATGTATATATATATATATATATATATATATATTGGTGAAAAATTGGCTTGTGACAAAGAGCTTTCGCTCGAAACGCGTCAGCCGAAATAAAACCTTATGATTCAGCAGCAACGTGGAGTGCGAGTCTTGTTTTTCCAGATGGATAGACCTGTACGGGGAAACCTTTGTTTATATATATATATTTATATATATACATATACACACACACACACACACACACACACACACACACACACGCATGCACATGCACACACACACATTGTGAAGCCCATTCCTGCAGGCTGGGCAGCTAGGTATTTTTATTGGGTGAAACAGACTAGCTGAGATCGTGACATTTGTCGGAGTGTGGGCCTCAGCTGAACCGAGATTTGCCAGATCTCTGTGGAACTGTTGGTAGTGCAACACATAGTGGCATCCTATGAAATTCCTTAGGACCTGCTTTTCACAAATTAAGCACTGCTAACATCATGAGCAGCAGGCTGTATTTACAGCATGCACATGAGACACATATTTAATTCTGCTAATCCCTGTGTATCAATTTTTTCAGATGGGACTGTCCGTCAAAACCCATGGGTGGTTCCATGAGCATGCCCATGTACCACTCATGGAACACCTCATTTATGCAAAGTAATGTAATGCAGCACGTCGTGCACCTTTGTGTTACTTTGGGATACTATCCTACACAAGTCCTGAATTATGTTTGATAGCAAATCTCACCTCAACACTGTGCACCAGGTTTGCATAATAAAAGTGGTGCAAACCCAGTGGAAAGTGTTCATAAATCTAGGCCTTGGTATATTTTCTGCATGAGAGTTGAGTTGTCTGGGTAAGAGCTTTCCCTAATGATTACATGCCAGAGTAACACAGTGTTTGTCATTTTCACCCTCTTTTCAAAATATTAAGAATAAAATAGTCCTTGTAATTTTCCAAAAGTTTGGAGTCTTTTCCTAATTTCTAATGTATGTTTGCAGAGTCTACGGTACCCACCAGAGTGTACCCTTTGTAAGTCAGAATACTTTAGTAAATTGACTTTTAAGGCAATATGCTTCTATAACCGCCTGGAAAGTCATAATTTTCTCTCTTCTAGCCTCACAAAAGCAGACTTAACATGAGAAAAAATATTGCTTGAAATAACCTCTTTAACAGGTAATAACTCCGCGTCACCTTCCAGTTCATTATTTTTCTGCTCACTGTACCATGATATACACCGGCGTGTCATTTATAAATCAGTCTTAACCCTGCTCCGATAGAAACGGTCTAGCTCGAACTGCATGACCATCTCCCCTCCACATGGAAACAATCAGTTGGTACCTTGGTTATAGAACCCATTGCAGTTTGAGTACATATTAATTGTTCCACGATAAGTAAATAAGTACAAACCCTTCCTGTTTCAGCCACTCCCATGACATGACCCAATTTATCTGCTATCAGTCAAGTAGCTGCAATCTCAGTAAACGGTATAAAAGTATCTAATGAACCACAACAGATAGAGAGACAATTCTTCATCAAAAAGAGTCGCTTTACATGCATTGTTAGAGTGAATAAATGGCTCCATGTATCAGGCACTCTATTTTTCTACTCCTAGATTTTGATTATAGATATTAGTGCATTTATGGTCAGAGTAACTGCTCTCCTCTCACACAGCTCTACCGTTGTGAACCAGGTAGGTGTTCGAGGCCCTCCTCCACCCGCAGGCTTCTGCCTGCGCCTCATTCCTGGTGCTCTTCTGCTAGTCCGCTCTGTGTCTGTCATCTTTTTCTCCTCTTGCCTTTTCTGTTTTTGCCTTTTCTGTTCTTGCCTTTTCTGTTATTGCCTTTTCTGGTTTGCCTTTTCTGTTCTGCCTTTTTTAGTTTTGCATTTTTCTGTTTTCCCTGCAGCTGCTCCCACGCAGCCCCCCGCATGTACTGCTCCTGCCTCCCAGCTGCTCACCCTCCCTGACCCCTACTTAAGTGCGGCTGCTATGCGCCAAGGAGAGCAAGACCTCTGACCTCCTGCACTCTCAACACAATCAACCATGGACGCACCAACAACTACCAGCTCTCGACACCAAGCAGCATATCTGACCTGATCTCCTGCTGACACTGCTGCTGCACATTCACCCACCTCGGGACCCCGGAAGCCACCCCATGACCACCAGATGCCAACAACCACAAACCACTAAGTTGCATCCTCCTCAACATATGCTCCCTGCACAGACACACAGGAGAAATCTTGGACCTCCTCAACACTCACTCGCCTGACGTTGCCTTCCTCACAAAGACCAGGACCAATGCCAGCTCTGCTCCAGACATCGCAACCGCCATTCCAGATGGATACAAGATACTGAGAAAAGACTGCCCAACCGTCCAGGTGGAGGCCTCTCCATCATCCACAAAAGCTCACTCCGACTAACAACCACCAACTTGGATGACGCCTTGCACCTCATTGAACATATTCACTTCAGGATCTAGTCCAACTCTAGAAGGATACCCCACAGAACACTCACCCACACACTTCCCAGACTCTCCTCCCTTTTCACCATCATCGCAGACTACATCGCTCCCCTCACTCTTGCCTCCATGGACTACATACTGCTCAGAGACTTGAACTTCACCTAGACAACCTCAGCGATCCCAACACCACCACCCTCCTGGAGAACCTCACCAACATAGGACTGAAGAAGCTTGTCTCCACCCCCATACACATGGCAGGACACACACTCGATCCCAACTTCTCTGGAGGAAACAACATTCGCTTCAGCCACACCACAGAACCGCTCTGGACAGACAACCACTGCATCCATTTCTCCTTCTCGAAACCCATGCACGCCCCACCTCCCATGCAGAAACTTGAACAGAGTCTCAGAAGAACACCTCACATACACCCTCAGGTGCACTCCTCCCCCTACTACGACAGAGGCCAACACAGCAGCAAGCAACCTCCTCCATTGAATCGCCAACAGCGTCAACACTCTCGCCCCCCTCCAGAACACCACCAGACGACACAACTCGAAAGCCACCTGGTTCACCACAGACCTTCGAGAATCCAAGCGCTCTTGCGGATGACCGGAGAAAACGTGGAGAAACAGCAAAACCCAGAAGCACCACACTCTGCCAACAAAGCCAACCAGTACCTCAGCACTGCCCCAAACCCCCCGCCGTGATGCTATCCAACAGACCCTCCTCACCTGGACCCCTCTTACCACAGAAGACACTGCAAAGACAATGAAAACATCCACTCCGGCGCACCTACTGACCCCTTCCTGCTGCACATCTTCTTTAGGGCCGCCACCACCATCGCACCCGAACTACGCTGAACTATCAGCGGCTCCCTCACAACTGCTATGTTCCCCGACTGGAAACATGCAGAAGTAAAACCCCTCCTCAAGAAGCCCTCCACAGATCCAACAGATCTCAAGAACTTCAGGCCAATCTCACTACTCCCTTTCGCCGCCAAAGTAACCGAGAAAGTTGTCAACACCCAGCTAGCACACTTCATAGAAACCAACCACATCCTAGACACCTCTCAATCTGGATTCTGCAGCAACCACAGCACTGGGACCAACCTCGTAGCTGCCACCGACGGCATCCGTGCCCCCCTTGACCAAGGGGATTATAAGTAGGGGGGTAGACCCAGTTAACGTTACGGGGACCTGGGTTAGCTATGCAGTGAAGAGAGAGGGGTCCCAGTCACAGTAGGAAATGTAAACACAACCATGTAAAATAATCAAAGAAACATAACTTGAATTCGCACTGTTTTACTTCACAATGGGAATACGCATTTGAATATGCAATTAGTATATATAATAACCAGTAATTTACATGGTGCCCCAAGAGCGGGAGGGGAGGGAAGTGATGGTGGTTGTGGGGAAATGGTGAAGAACAAAGTGAGATTTCAAAATAGACAGTAAAATCAACAATTGTCAATCATTCAGTAATGTTACAAAAACTGTACATTGGGATGAGACAAAAAAGTTCATGGGTTATTCACACAGAGCCATCCTCCAAAGAGTTCAATTAATGAAAGTAGTAGGGAATGGAGTTGGCGATGGAAGGTAGACGTATGTCGACGTTTCGATCCTGTTCGAGAGTGCAGACATCAATATTTGTCTTGCCGGAGGGTCTTCATCAGGACAGGAGGGGCACACACCCTATTTAGTATATAAATATATATATTTTGTAAGTACGGGACAGTAGCCCCTGTAGATGAATTGGTAAGCAAAAAGCAAAAAGCACATCACCCCAAACAAGAAGGGGTATAGATCAAGGCACTCATTCAAGTCCTATGGAATATATTTGGGACTATGAATACAACGAATTACAAGCATATCAATTGAATTGAAAACTGGTTAGTAGTGAGCGTGAGGAGATAGGCCGTAACGAACACGGTGGGCGGGTACGCACCACCTCTTAACATAGATACCGCGTGGGTTGCCGGTGTAACGTGGTCTGAGTGACCATACAGGTAGGTAATTGGTATTATAATGAGCTACTGTGTTCAGTGGAATAAACGTGATTGTTAAAAATAAAAATAAAAATAAAAATGTTTGACTGAAAATAAATGACGTAGAACACTAAATGGCCGGCACTACCTAAATGGATGGTAATACTGATCGAGGCAAGACTCACCGTGTGAGTAACAATGGATGTCAGGGCGTTAGTGGTGGGGGTCCAAGGGAGCCGTAGACCAGTGTGATACAATCTACAAAGATATACAAAAATAGAATGCAGAGTTGTTTACATTGGCCGAGGGGAAGGCGGGTCTGATGAGCACAACCGGAGGAATAAAGACTCACCAGATTGCCGTAATGAAAAAGCGTCCGGCTGGGGAACAGTCCGTGACGATTTAGGATATATCCACAGTCATTGAATCTAAAAAATGAAATGAATAAAAGTAGCACATGTTGGGACAAACTCGAGCGGCTGATGGGTAAAGACACGGGCACGTTAGTAGGCAGAGAGCCACTTACCCGAGAGAAGCCGTGCGAGTGCGTCCGGCTTGGAGCGAGTCCGTCGGGATCAGGCAGGGCCGTGCTCGGGCTGGGATCTAAGGGAGGTGAATCATGGATATTAAAATGAGTTGAAAGGACCGGTGAGGTGGTTATCCGCGGGAGCACTCACAAATCGGCTTACCGTTCGCGGAGTGAATCCGTGTAAGAACGCCGCCGGCTGTCAACGAGGGAGAGCCTAGTTCCGGGTATCGTAATGTAACCCTGGAAACCAGGCCACGTGACAGATAGGGCGGAGAATGGGAGCGAATGGTTGCATAGCGACCTGGACGCTATAGACATAGTAATAATACTGCCAAGGTGGTCGGAGAAGTAGAAGACTGGCATTAAATCCACGCAATTGCACGCGTGAGCATTTCAGATGTTGGACCCATCAAGTAACAGTAAAGTCAAACGCAGAGTAGATTGGCGCAGGGGAAGACCCGAGAGGCGGTCAACATCCCGCATGTCAATTATAATGGCTAGGAGTAAAGAGAGCCTCAAGTGGCATTGTGAAGGTGAGGTGGGTTGCCGGCAGGGGGGGCCACCAATCAGTATCTTTTTATCTTTTTAGGGTAACCAGTGAATTGGCGGAGGGCAATTGCAGAATCATATGGATCATTGAAAGAAATAGAATAGCATATACATTTGTAAGCCAACAGAATGCGGAGTAAATAGCAACAATTATTCAGATGCAGAGGTCCCTCATACACAACCAGTCTATTGCAGCATATTTACAAGAGTACAACAGAATGAGATCACATACATGGTTGAAGGAGACCAGTGTACTTAGTTGCATATCGCATATAAAAGGAATGATATACAATTTGACCAAACGGGGCACAGACAAGGTAACCTGATGGCCGAGGGCAGCCCACCTTAGATCAAGGCCGTTACGGGCGTACCTCACACATGCGGGTATAGGCCCATGGCACTAGCAGTGCGATATCTAGGAATGTTCGGGGCGTACCTCACACATGTGGGTAAAGGCCACTGAACAATAAATATACTGCACTGGTCAGGGTAGTTAATTGTGAGAAAGACTATGATACTACTCAGGTCAAGGTAGCTAATTGTGAGAAGGAACTGTCCTGCTCGTTGAGCCCTGAATCAATGGAGTCAAAAGTGAACATCCACTTGAGTTCACGAATGTTGAGGATGCTGGAGATGTTACCACCCCGTGGTCCCAGGGATGCTTTCTCAATGATTACCCACTTTAAACTCTCTGGTGAGTGACTTGAGGAGGAAAAATGGGCAACCAATGGTGCGGTTAGTACTTGGCAGCGAATTCTGCTCATGTGCTGAAGTATCCTTGTTTTCGCTTTCTGCTGAGTCTGTCCTACGTAAATCAAGTTGCATGGACAGACAATGGCATAAATTACGTTGGCCGTATTGCAATTGGTTTGACTCTTTAGCTGGATTTTGTGGTGGCGATAAGTGAACTGCTTAGTCTGTATTGTGCTGTCACAGGCTTTGCAACTGCCACATCGGGAGTGTCCCAGAATAGGAGGGAGGTTCCACATAGTTCTGATGGTGGGTGCCTCTGGTATCTTGAAGAGGGAACGGACAACATGGTCTTTAATACTCCTCGCTTTCTTGAAAGCATGTAATGGCGGGTCTTTATGTTGGATGTCATCAGATATCAATTCCCAATGTTTGTTTATGATCCGCTTAATTTCATTGCTTCTGGTATTGAAGGTTGTGACACAGACTATTCTGTGTTCTGTTTCATCTTTGTTGTTTTTGGGAGTGAGCAACTCCTCACGTGGATAAAACCAGGCCCTCTTCCTTGCTCGTTTGACCAATTGTTTGGGATAACCACGGCTCAGGAGTCTCTGTTTGAGTTCTTCAGATTCAATGAAGTATTGGTCCTTCATCGAGCAATTGCGGCGTAGGCGTAAAAATTGCCCAAAGGGGAGATTGTCACGCAATGCTCGGGGGTGATGACTCCCATAATGTAGCAAAGAGTTCCTTTCGGCTGGTTTGCGGTATAATTTGGTCAGCAGATGGCCAGCGCTTTCAAAAATGGTGAGGTCCAGAAAATTGATTTGATGTTTATCAGACTGGATTGTAAATTTTAAGAACTGGGATTGTACATTCAGCCAATCAAAAAACAAACTCAATTCTTCAGAATTACCATGCCATACCAATAGGATGTCATCTATATATCTCATCCAGAGACCAAGATGGTCTCTGAATGGATTGATGTGATTTAATACCGTGTCCTGTTCGAAAGCCGCCATGTATAGGATGGCTACGTCTGGGGCAAAGGGAGCTCCCATGGCAACTCCAGATGTTTGCATATAGAATTTGTCCTTAAACATGAAGAAATTCTTAGTCATTGCAATGCGGAGTAGATCCACAATAAATTCAGTTGGTACTTGAAATGGCGTCGGTCGTTGGTTCAAACAGCGAGTGATGACCGTTAATGCTTCCTGTTGAGGAATGCACGTGTATAATGACACGACGTCGCATGTGGCCAAAAGTTGGTTGTTGGTATCAAAAGGTAACTCTTCAACAATGTTTATAGTGTGCATCGTGTCACGCAAATAGGCAGGAGATGCCTCTGCAATGGGCTTTAGGAAGAAATCAATGTATTTGCCCAGGGGTTCTAACATAGAGCCACATCCAGAGACTATTGGTCGGCCGGGGGGGTCAACCATTGATTTGTGTATCTTGGGTATTGTATAGATGGTGGCTAAACGTGGGTGTGGTTTATTCAGAAAGTTAAACTCCAAATCTGATAGAAAGCCTTGCTCCAGTCCAGCTTGTGTTGTTTCTAGAATTTCCAATGCAATCGCTTGGGAGGGGTCTGATCTTAGTAGACGGTAGCTGGATTCATCATTCAATTGGCGTAAGATTTCTGATTCATATGAGCATGCCTCCTGAATCACAATAGCGCCACCCTTGTCGGCCGGCTTGATGACAAGTGTGTTGTTCTTAGACAAAGATTGCAAGGCCAGTTTTTGATTTTTGCTGGTATTAAATCTGGTGTAGTTATGGGTTCCCAGAAGTTGTAATACATCACGTAGTACCACCGATTCGTAGGCCAGAATCTTATGTGACATCGCACTACTAAAAGGAACAAAGGTTGAGGGAGGTCGTAAACCGGTTACCGAAATTGGTGCACTAGGTGTTGAATTGCGGAAGAAGTACTTTAACCTGATTTTCCGGAAGAGTTTGAACAATTCAGTGCGAATGATGAAAGTGTCCGGACGACTTGTAGGGACAAACGATAGTCCCTTTTCTAATATTCCGATTTCATCGTCATTTAGAGGTTGTTTTGATATATTTACAACCGGGCCTGATGTGCTCGGCGGAGCACCTCCAAGAAGTCTTAAACGAGGATTAGATTTTGCTTTTTGCTTACCAATTCATCTACAGGGGCTACTGTCCCGTACTTACAAAATATATATATTTATATACTAAATAGGGTGTGTGCCCCTCCTGTCCTGATGAAGACCCTCCGGCAAGACAAATATTGATGTCTGCACTCTCGAACAGGGTCGAAACGTCGACATACGTCTACCTTCCATCGCCAACTCCATTCCCTACTACTTTCATTAATTGAACTCTTTGGAGGATGGCTCTGTGTGAATAACCCATGAACTTTTTTGTCTCATCCCAATGTACAGTTTTTGTAACATTACTGAATGATTGACAATTGTTGATTTTACTGTCTATTTTGAAATCTCACTTTGTTCTTCACCATTTCCCCACAACCACCATCACTTCCCTCCCCCCCTTGACCAAGGCCACACAGCAGCCCTCATCCTCCTGGACCTTTCAGAAGCCTTCAACACTGTCTCCCACCGTACACTAGCCGCCAGACTCCACGACGCTGGCATCCAGGGAACAGCCTTAGACTAGATTTGATGTTTCCTCTCAGGAAGAACACAAAGAATAAGACTCTCGCCCTTCCTCCCGAAACTTACAGAGATCAGATGAAAAGTACCCCAAGGATCTTCCCTCAGCCCCACGTTCTTCAATGTGTACATGCTCACCCTCACAACCATCCTCAGAAAACACTGACTCAACATTGTCTCATATGCCAATGACACCCAGCACATCCTCTTCCTCACCAAGAAACCGGACATCACCAGGTGCAGTTTCCAAGAAGGGATGACAGACATCGCAACCTGGATGAGCAGCAGCTGCCTGAAGCTCATCTCATAGAAAAACAAAGTCCTCATCCTCAGCTCCAACCCGTCTGCATAGGAAAACACCTGGTTTCCCCCCTCCCTCAGAAACCCACCCACCCCAAAGGAGCACGCTATCAACCTTGGCATCATACTGGACTCTTAACTCACCATTAACCGCAAGATCAACGCTGTGTCCTCCACTTGGTTCAACACCCTTCGCATATATCACTAGACTTTCATATGGACCCCCCCCCCCCCCCCCGATGCCAGAAAGACAATCACCCACGTACTCATCACCAGCAGACTGGACTACAGAGTGGCCCTCCATACCAGAATCAACAAAAAATTCCTCTGCAAACTCCAGACCGTCAAAAACGCCGTAGCCTTATCTTCAGCATCCCACGACATGCCTACATCACCCAACACCTTGGTGACCTCCACTGGCTCCCTGTGGAAAGAGGAATAACCTTCAAACTGCTCACACACACCTACAAAGCCCTCCATAATACTGGACCCAAATACCTCAACAAATGAATCTCCTTCCATGCCTCCAAGAGAAACCTTCACTCTGCCGATCCCGGCCTATCCACTGTCTCCCCCATCCACAGGGTCAGAGCAAATGGCGGAATCTTTTCCTACCTCCTGGCCAAGACCTGGAAGGATCTCCCCCACCACATCTGATGAAGCCTGACACTGCACCAATTCAGAAAGGACCTCAAGACCTGGCTCTTCGAATAACCAACGAAGCTGCCCGCACCCCCTTTGTGCCTTGAGACACTCAAGGGTGAGTAGCGTACTTTAAAAACCCCTGATTTATTGATTGATTGGGAGTAGTAGTCTTAGTTATTTTAACTTGGCCCAACACACCTGGTAGCAAATATATTTGGAAGCAAAGTACTGGAAATGAAAAGTGGTACCTCATGACATGAAACCATGTGGTTGCCCTCTGAATTGCAACACTGACAGAACAGTTTGCACGGGAAATCAAGCCATTTTGGATCCAAATTTCGGTTGGCAATTAGCAAAAAAAAGTGCTTTTTCCTTTAACCTGATTTGTTCTTGCAATCATTAGCGACTGCACAATTTTGCTTTGTGTGGTCAGTGTATATGTCAGTGAAAAACTGCTCAGTCTAATTGCAAAATTAGTCATGCAGTGCACTAAATTCAACCCCTGCCCTGCTGAATGCCACACTGCACAGTAGCACTTATGTTCGGCACATAACTCAACTTTCTGATGATGATAACTGGAAACTATCATCAGTCCTTAATAGATATTTAAACTAATAGGATCATAATTACAAGCATCGAATTGGCGGGAGTGCTAAAAAACTTGGGAACATTGATATAATTATAATGGTGCAAATTTGCTAATCTACTTCACCACTTGACTAATCAGAAACAATGATGTCCCTACAGGCAATATTGGCAATATTGACCACATGGCGATTAAATAGACAACAGTCACTACGCTATAGTGCAAAAGAATGCATACGGATCAGCAGTGTTGGCACAAAACATCCCACCAATTAGCATGTGAATTAGCAGTTCATAATACTAACATTTATTAGGAATCCCCCCCCCTTCGCTTGATCATCATATGTCGTGTGTAAATAAAATTAAGCAAAATTATTTTCAAACATCTTCTCCTGTGATGGCTAACTTATGCTATCCTTGATTATATAAAACTTAAAAAAATATGCACTGTGGCACAGCAACTATGCAAGATGATTAGAAATGCACCTATCAACTGTTCTCACTAATTGTTGGGGTTTGAGATATTTTCTCAATTTTTAGAAGGTGAAAATATAATTTAATGAGATGATGGTAGAATCAGCACTAGAATCCACCCAAACTTAGTTTTTCTTCTATCGGATACACCAGTACCTGGTCATTTCTACTAAATCATAGCCAGGATCAAATCCTGAATGTGCAGTATCGCTTGCTGAACCTGGCCTACTTTATTATGCTTCTAAAATAGAAAAACATGGGTCCTGATGAATGCATCTTAACCTTTATCCCAGCAAAGCATGTCCATTCATATTCCAAGTTCGTTCAATTTCTTTTGGCCTTCATTCAACTTTGCTAGATAATCAGTCTGGTCTTGCAAATTAAACAATTTGAACGCATGAGATTTTAATTAAAAAGAAAAAAATACTTTCTGGTTTTAATTTAAAAGCGCTAAACGTCGAAACAATCAAACCTCCCTCTCTACTAACCTGCAATTATGTTCTAATACAAACGTCTACATCTATCAAAGTGGATGCATTTAAGTCACCGCAGTGTATTAATCCACAAGGTCTTTTGTTGGCAAAAATTGCATATGTTATAAGGATAACGAATTAAGATGTCAATGAAATTTCTTGTACAACCAGTCACACATTAAACAAACAGCTCAATGCATTCCCTGTATAAATGACTGCAATTCCAATGAAATAGCGCCATCAAAACCAACTAGGTGGAAACAATCATATTTTAGCCGTATTCTAACTATATTAGCAGGATTCTATTTATAGATGTCTGGCGACGTCTAATTCTTCAGTTTCTTCGCTGGCTGCACACACCTTTATTAAAGTGACATAACAAATATGTCGCCTTCGTAATTCGCCAGAATATACATTCTAATATCGTAAAGGTAGCATATTTTCAAAGGAAATATTTCACATACCTTGTGTGAAGTTATAACGCGCAGAAAATCCTGATGATTCTAGCTCTCCATCAGCAAAAAACTTAATCCATAGGAACCTGCCACTAGATTTTATAAAAGGTGGGTTTTGCTCTCCGCAGTAACGTCCAATAATTGGGGAAAATCCAAACGGTCCATCTCGTACTTCAATGTGATCGAATTTGCACTCCCATGAATGTTCAATAGCGTACTTCTCATCAAAGTGGAGCTCAATGCACTGTCTAGGGGCAGCTGGAGGAGAAAAAAGTAAACTTATTTAGCATGAAAGAGCTTTAAATTACTGTTATTTTTCAATAATTTTTTTGATCCATATTCGGCTTTCTCGTGTAGATTCAAAAACGTGAGATATTCTTTTCAATATTTAACATTATTTTTCTGCATATGTCAGGGGTCATCCTGTAAATGAAGTTCGCACATGCCTTAAAACACCAGCAGTAATTGCAAACACAACAGTGATGGACAGAATGTGGATCAATGTCACACATTCACCCCAGTCCAAAGATCTGGGCCCAAATCCATCGTTTTTCCACTCCACACCACCCTGGGTTAGACAATGGCGATATGCAAATCAGCGCTGACCCTGTGCCCCATGGGAACAGTCCAGTCCGAACTACAAAAGCCATGTCCTTCCCAGAACGGAAACAAGCATCCGAGGACCGGCCCGGTTTCGAGGTAACACCTCTCATCAGCCCGGCTAGCTTGATTCCAGTGGTGTGGAGTGCCTGGGACTCACGTCTGAGCATCCCCAGTACACTTAGAGCGGTAATTGCAAACACAACAGTGATG
This sequence comes from Lissotriton helveticus, assembly GCF_964261635.1. Lineage (NCBI taxonomy): Eukaryota > Metazoa > Chordata > Amphibia > Caudata > Salamandridae > Lissotriton > Lissotriton helveticus. Next base: position 898,661,879 of record NC_136063.1, on the reverse strand, counting down.
GACAGAATGTGGATCAATGTCACACATTCACCCCAGTCCAAAGATCTGGGCCCAAATCCATCGTTTTTCCACTCCACACCACCCTGGGTTAGACAATGGCGATATGCAAATCAGCGCTGACCCTGTGCCCCATGGGAACAGTCCAGTCCGAACTACAAAAGCCATGTCCTTCCCAGAACGGAAACAAGCATCCGAGGACCGGCCCGGTTTCGAGGTAACACCTCTCATCAGCCAGGCTAGCTTGATTCCAGTGGTGTGGAGTGCCTGGGACTCACGTCTGAGCATCCCCAGTACACTTAGAGCGGTAATTGCAAACACAACAGTGATGGACAGAATGTGGATCAATGTCACACATTCACCCCAGTCCAAAGATCTGGGCCCAAATCCATCGTTTTTCCACTCCACACCACCCTGGGTTAGACAATGGCGATATGCAAATCAGCGCTGACCCTGTGCCCCATGGGAACAGTCCAGTCCGAACTACAAAAGCCAAAACACCAGCAGACATCATTAAACAAAGGAACATTCATGAATGTTTATCTTTGGAGATTGTGAGTGCCAACACAAATGTAATTATTTACAAAGTGCTTTACTAACAGGATTTGCAAAGCAATAGGTCTCGCATTTACGCAAGTTTAACCCCTTGCCTGCGGGGCTAATTACCCCGCTGTGCTGGGAGGAGGGGGGGCGCGCACAGAGCCCCGGTGCTCATGGCGAGCTCAGCTCATCATGAGCCACGGTGCTCGTGTGCTCATGACGAGCTGAGCTCGTTACGGCCACACCCGTTTTTAAGAACGTTCAGCACAGCGGGGGAATTAGCTCCGCATGCAAGCGTTCGGACCGTTATGACGAGCTCAGCTCGTCATGAGCACACGAGCACTGTGGCTCATGACGAGCTGAGCTCGTCATGAGCGTGGGAGGGGTTAAGCAATTGGAATTGTAAACGACAATGCCTATTATTTTTGCTTTATAAAACATAAATAAAAGGCATTATCGTTTACAATGCCAATAGCTTAAACTCGCGTAAATGTGAGACCTATTGCATTGCAAATACTTGTTTAAGCGTAAAATTGAGCACTGAGCCGCTTCAAGGACACCGCACTCGGTTTCTTTTTTTAAACTTTAACGGTGCAGCACTCAGTCTTAATATAAAAAAAAGAAAGAAACGGAGCAGAGTGTCCTTGAAGCGGCGCCGCGCTCAGTATTACAGTTAAAAAAAAAAACTGAACGTGGTGTACCTGAAGCGGGCACCGCGCTCACTATAGAAGTTAAAAAAAAAATCAACAGAGAGCGGTTACCCAGAAGTGAACGCTGAGCCCAGTATTAAATTAGAATAAATAAACTGAACGTTGTGTCCCTACAGCGGGCGCCGGGCTCAGGATACAAATTAAAAAAATATATAGCAGCCGCCATTGTCCTCACAAGTGGCCATAAACAAAATAGTGCTCACCCCCTAGATAAAGCCGACCGTGTACAGAACCAAGAAAGATCCAGTTGTCATTCGTGGTCACAAATGGAGACAGGTCGGTTACCAGGAGGGACTAACAAGCCTCATAATGAATCGGAGGATAGCATTTACTAAGGACAATGACACCAGCCAATCAAAAATATGGGCAGAGATAAGACGAGGCTTACACAGCATACTCGACTACTGCACGCCTCGCAGTGTGAGCAGGGCATGCGTGCTGCAGCTAGGCTCAACCTAAAAAAAGAAATACGGACAGACTGAGAAAGAAAAGGAGAGAGAAAGAGCGATAGACACACTACAAAGAAAGGTAGAGTAAGGGAAATAAATGAAGAGACAGGCAGACACTGGACTGAATGAACATACCTTTCCTTCTAATGACGTTTTAATACATCTAATTATGAACTATCCATCATTACCAGTTTCTATGTCCATGTATCTTTATTGCCTTAGCATAATTCACAATCTATCTTTCAATCTGCCTCTCTAAGTAAATTTCTTTCCCTCGGTCTGTGTCTTCCTTTTTCTCTATGCCCCCTACCTAAGAAGAGTTACATCTCAATCTGCCACAGCATCTGGGTGGACACACTTGTGACTTTAGCACAATCTGAAACCAGCATCTGGGGAGACAACACTCTCTGCCGTTTCTCAATGTTTCGAACGACAAAATATAGACATGTACTGCATGACCAAAATAAGACATTTTACACTTGCCTTCCCCGTGTCCAGGTCAATTACGGAACAGAGGTCTCTTAGATTCAATAATTTAAAATCTGAATATACAGCTATCTTTGCTTCAGATGGGGGTTAAGAGTCAAAAGGTAAAACAGGCAGGTCAAATTTCACAAATAAGAAAAGAGATACTGAAACTGCAGCTAAGAGGTTCACGGCGCCCCAACAAAAGGAGAGCTTGAAGGAGAAAGCGGAAGCGAAGAAAACATAAGGAATGAGACTTGCCCTCCTACCTGCACCAGCACTAGAGAGCAGTTAATCGATTGCCACCCGAGCCAAACAACCAGAAACACCAGCTAATAGATGGGTCTGCAGTAATAACGGAGAAAGGACTGTAACAGTCCCACAAACCTCCCAGCGGCGACATAAAGTATCAGCCATGTTTTAATGGGAAAGGTTCAGATGTTGTATATAATGAAAAGTAGGGGCGCAAATAACCCGTTTGTTTCCATAAAATTCTAATTTTTATAATATAGCCTGTGGCTATATACTGTAATTCGCTCCTCAGGCTTACTTTAATTGAAATTATTAAATGCACTCCTTACACAAAGTTAATACTGTGTACCACAAATGGTGATTTGCTGCCCCAGGCCATTCTAATGATCACCAGTCAAAGATGGCTGATCGCTTCATTCTGTTTCGAATATTAAACGCTTTTGTAGGAACCTCGCTTGCACCAAATAATAAGAGCCCAGGGGATGTTTGCTCAAGATATTTATTCCCCGGAGCGCCGGGACTGCATGACTATCACTGAGCCGGCCGGCGCCACACAAGATGGCCGCCTTCCGGTTCCTGTTCTTGCCTTCCGGTTCCGGCGCTAGCCGGCGACAACTAGACCGTCACCACATATCTCCCCCCTTTATGCAACTAACAACACATAACAGGAATAAACAGTCTTACTTTTTTTTAAAACTCTTTATTCATGACTGTGACAGTTTCTCCAAGTTACATGTGTACAGGTTACATTGCATCTGTCTTTTCCGTTTTCTTTAACTTAACTTAGGCATAGTATAACCGAATCCAAGTGTTCATCACGTCATACATTTTTGCCAGACATGGTTTCATCACATCAATAAGTAGTAACAATCAAATTGCAGTATCGCCTGCCCATAAACTGTCCCTCAAACCCTTTCCTCCCCCCACCCTGTCTCCCGGCTATTCCTTTGTACACATTCCTTAAGTGGGACACATTAGCTTTCAGTGTTTCTTAGAAGATATTACAGTCGTCAGGCCTGGTTAATTAACACATCCTGTCTACGTATCTGCTTGTGCGGAGAGTCCATGGGTCTGGCATACAACAGACTGGATATCACTGTGACAACTCTAGGTCCTCATTCTCCAGCTCCATCAGCATTTGGTTCCATTCCTGCGCAACAGGAAATCTACGAAGGCCCTTCTATTCCTCTCCGCTTTGCCCCATTTCAACACATCTGACCGCCACATTTCTACATTTGGGGATCTGGGTGACTTCCACCGCATAGTGAGAACTCTAAGTGCCAACAAGTAGGCTAAGTCCAGAAATTTCAGTTGCGCCTTACAGGTCTTAGTTCTCTTCCTATGGCCTATGAGGCAGGGTAGCGCCCCTTCAGGGATCTGCAGGGCTGTTACTGAGTATAGTGTATGTCTGATCGTCCCCCAGTAGTTGCGTATTCTCGGGCATGACCATAACATGTGGAGAATGTTTGCCTCGTCCTCCTGACATCTAGGGCAGTTGTTGGGGGTGGCAGGGAATATCATGTGGAGCCTTTGGGGGGTGAGATATGCTCTATGTAGGACCATGGCTTGTATAAATTTGAATTTAACATTTCTGGACACCCTCCTATGATGACCCAGGATAATCTTCCAGTTTCCATCTGTTATGGCCTCCCCTGTATCTGTAGCCCAAATCTCCTTAAGGGTGGTAAGGGGCAGAGCTGCGTGTTCTCTAATGCCCACATAGAGCCATCGTACTAGGTGTCCACCCGTTCCTATATAGTGGAGGAGATGAACCAGTTCGTGCTGGACTGGTTTGGTGCGTTGTGGGGCCCAGGTGCGTCTCACATAGGAGGTCACCGAGGAGTGTATAAGGTACAGTCGTTGCGGGGCACCTGTGTATTGCGCAAAAGAGGCATGATCCAGTAAAGTGTCGTCCCCAAACAGGTCTCCTACCCTGTCCACCCCGGCCGCCGTCCAGGGTTGCAATCTGCTTCGTGACAAGTTCCCTTGTGGTGTTGGGAGTCCTAGTAGGGGAATGTTGTCCGCGTAGGGGGTGGTCCCCACCGTGTACCGCAGTGCTTTTCGCCAAAATCTCAGAGCTACGCGTAGGAGGGGGTGGTAGTCTCTGGGGATCTTGGCAGCAGGCAGTAAAATGGAGTGGAGATCTCCGCGTGCCAGTCTGCCTGCTGTATAAGCAATCTCATGTAGGTTCCTACCCGCCACCCATTGTGTCAACCATTGGAGTTGGCTTGCGTAGTAGTAGCTACGTAGGTCTGGTACTCCCAGACCCACTTGTCTGGTATTCAGTTGTAGTTTTATGAGACTGATACGCCGTCTTCCTGATCCCCAAATGAGATTGATGAGTAGCGTGTTCAACATGGTAAAAATTTGTTGTGGGAGTAGCACCGGCAGGTTTACGAAGTAGTACAATATCCGGGGGAGCAGGACCATCTTTGAGATCGCCACCCGGCCCATTACAGAGAGGGGCAGGGATGTCCAAAAGTTCACGCTACCTCGAAGGCCATTAATTGCTCTCCGCACATTACCCTCAATCTGGTCTTCGGGACTCCGATATACGTTGGTACCAAGATATTTGAACGTGGTGGGCGCTACCTGGATCTCATAGGGTCCAAACTGTACATGGGTAGGCTGCTGTCCATCCCCGGAAAAAGAAGCCCAGGGATTTACTTGGGTTTATGGCCAGGCCATAGAGTTTCTCAAATCGTTCAAAGATGGTCGCTAGTTGGGAATGATCACCCTGTAAATTACGGAGGAACACCAGTATATCGAAGGCATATATGGAGAGCAAGTTATGGGTATCCCCAACTGGTATGCCCGTCTCCGCTGCCCAATTTCGGAGTGCAATCGCCAGGGGTTCTAATGTAAGTACGAACAGCAATGGCGACAGCGGGCATCCCTGTCGGGTGCCCCTGGGAACGTTATAACTGTCCGAGGTGTGTCCGCCAGTTCGTGCTCTAGCCGTTGGGTTCGTATATAACAGCCAAATCCAGTTTATCAGGGCATCCGGGAAGCCGAATCGGCCTAGAACTTCAAACATAAAGTCCCATGACAGGGAATCAAACGCCTGTCGGAGATCTAGGGCTATGCAGCCCGCGTGCGGCAGTTCTTGTGGGGTGGTCGTCATAAGGGCGTGTAGCCGTCGCGTATTTTGAGAGGTGCTTCTCTCTGGGAGGAAGCCACATTGGTCAGTGTGGATCAGGCCAGGTAGATGAGCTTGTATTCGTAAGGCAATAGCTTTGCTGAGTATTTTATACTCCGAGGAGAGCATGGAGAGGGGTCTATAGTTGGTCACGTCAAGGGTGTCTCTGCCGGGTTTCGGAATAGATATCACCAAGGCCTGCATGGTCGTGACCGGCAGATGGCCGACCTCAAAAGCAGTTTTGTAAATTCGTTCTAAGATAGGTACCAGGGTCTCGGAGTAGGTTTGGTAGAACTCCCCCGGCAGCCCATCTATGCCCGGAGTCTTACCCCGGTTCAGTGTGTGGATAGCTACTTTTATTTCCTGTTGCGTTATGGGTCCGGCTAGGGTCGTTTGAATGTCGCGGGTCAGGGTCGGAAATGTCAAGTCTCCTAGGAATTCTAACATATCATCTCTGGTATCTGCAGGGGGAGGAGCATAGAGTCCCTCCAGATGGGTCTTGAACACAGTATTGATCTCTAGTTGCGTATGCACCTGTCTGCCTGTTCCATCCCGGATACTCGTGATTACCGGGACCTCAGGGGTGTCTCGGATCAGACGAGCTAGCAGTGTCCCGGATCTATCCGCCTCCGCCTGCTGTCGTCTCAGATAGTCCCCATAGTCTATGACCCGTAAGGTTTCTAGGGTTTCTGTATGCTCCATGTTACACAATTGTAAGTCACCCCTGCGCTCTGGGTCATTCCCTGCCTCAGTCTCAAGCTTTTTCAAGCGGTCCTCCACGTCACATAGTTTGCCATGGATTTCCTGTCTGGCTCCCACCTGTCTGCCTATCGCAGCGCCCCTGAGCACAGCCTTCATTGCGTCCCATACCACCAAGTTCGAGGACGTAGAGTCCCAATTTTCCTGGAAGTAATTGGTCAATGTGTCGGCAAGGTGTGTGCGGAACGGGCCATCTTCAAGTAGGGAGGGGTTAAGCCTCCAGGTGGGGACCGGTGAGGGTATCCTACCCCAGTGTAGGTCTAGTGTTTGCGGCCTATGGTCCGAAAAGGTTTTGGCGAGATAGGCTGAGGACGTACATTTTGGCAGTAAGGAGTTGGTGCAGCGGAATCTATCCAGCCGGGTATGTAGGTTATGCAATGGGGAATAGTACGAATATTCTTTGTGTGCCGGGTGTAGCATCTGCCATACATCCCTCATGCCCCATCCCTGAATCCATGTCCGAAATGTGTCAGACAGTTTATGTACACCTGTCGCCTGGAGGGGGGTGTGATCTGTCCAGGTTTACATCTAGTATCATGTTCCAGTCACCCCCCAGGATCCAGGGGATATCTATCCAGTCTGCCAGGGCCCGGCCGACGGTTGTAAGAAATCTGTCCTGCTCAAAGTTCGGGGCATAGATGCTACCCAAGACCACCATTGTACCATCTAGTGTGCCCTTTACTAGTATGTAGGGTCCCTGTTCATCCACCCTCCTCTCCATTTCTACGAAAGGGGTACCGTACCTCACCCATATTGTGGCGCCCCTGGAGAAGGCAGAGTACGTAGTGGAAAAGATGGTTCCTCTCCATTTTTTCCGTAACGTATGCGCTTCGGACTGCGTTAGGTGGGACTCCTGCAGGAATATTATGTGTGCACGCTGGCGGAGCAAGAAGGCATGTACTCTGTGTCGCTTCTGTACCGCTCCTAATCCCCGCACATTCCAAGTAACCAGCCTATATTTCCCTTTCTCCTCCGCCATATCCCGATACAGGTATCACAGTAAATAACATTTCACATTGCAACATGTACATTATCGGTGCTAGCCCGGAGACGGTTCCCTCCCTTCCCCAAACACAAACTCTGGAGGCGCAGCCTCGGAACTCTGCTGTGCCGAACATGAAACTGTAGTACATAACCAAACAATCAACGTTGTATACGCTTCTGGGAGGTTGGCTAGGCTTGGGCCGTGTCCAAAGGGCCATACTTGTCTGCGCTATCGGCTCAACAGCGCCGCCGGGAGATAGCATATAATCGTCAATTATTGTTAGCCGCGTTTTGGGGGGGGGGGGCACACATGTGTCCTAATTATACAGCGTAATGTACCTGTGTAGCAAGTGAGCGTGGGGTGCGTAAGACCCGCGTAGTAAAGACAATGATTAGAAAGCCCAACCCGGCTACTACCAGGGTCAACATGTCACTACAGACTCACACTCATGTACCCCATTCGTGGATCCCCTCCTCCCGCCAAGACGTAGCTGTGCATTTTGAGTATAATGAAGGAAAAGGATACCAGTGCGACCTGAAGTTCCAGGTCCCTTCCGTGTTAGAAATTACTCCTGGTCGTTGTCCAAAAGTTCATCTGCCGCTCTAGGTGTTACAGTCGGGAATAACACCACACTGTTCTCCGAGTCCGAGTGGACAGTGCTGTCCTCGGTGTCCGTATTTATAGCCCCACGGTCTTCCCTGAACGAGCCTACCAGTACGACAGCATCTTCCTGTCCTTGCTTTTGTTGATGGAGAGTAGGTTTGCGCTGTTTCGGTTCTGTGCCACCTGCACCTGATCTGTCCTCTGCATGTCCCGATCCGTCTCTGGATCTGCCGGCCGCCAAACTCTGGGTTGGGTCCGGGCTCTCCCCAATATCCATCACCTCCAGCCACTCCTCCACGTCCGTGGGGCTTTCAAAGAAGTGTGTTTTATTGTCGTGAATAACCTTGAGGCGCGCAGGGAATAACAGGGCGTAGCGGAGTTTGGCTCTCTGCAGTCTCTTTTTCACCTCGTAGTATGATGACCTCTGTTTCTGCACCTGGTTGGTATAATCCGGGTATAGGGAGATACGCCTATTTTCATACTCTATGATGGATTTCAACCGGGCCTGTCTAAGCAATATGTCCTTATCACGGTAATTAAGGATCTTCACAATCAGCGGCCGTAGTGGCTGTCCCGGTCTCGGTTGTCCAGTGGGGATCCTGTGTGCTCTCTCCACACAGAAGAACGGTGACAGGCCCTCTGCAGCTACGTGATCTCGGAACCATTGTTCCATGAATTCCGTCGCGTGGGGCCCTTCGCTGCGTTCCGGAAGGCCAATGACGCGTAAGTTATTGCGGCGATTGCGGCCTTCCGCATCCTCCACACGTTCCATGAGAGTTTTCACCTGGCGCTGGATTTGTTGGATGGAATCGGAGTGTACCGCCACAGTCGGGGCAAGGTCCGCCAGCGTCGCCCCTTGGTCTTTGACTTTGTCCACCAATTTACCATGGTCGGCTTTAAGCAGTGAGAGATTAGTGGTGGGGGGCCCCATTTGCATCTCCATCGCGGCTCTAGAGTCCCTGATTTCCTGGAGTATTAGATCCAGCTTGTCCCCCTGCTGGTCTTCCAAGAGGGTAGAGTTAGTGTTAAAAGCGCGGGGCCACCCAGACCCGCGTCCGGGGTAGGTCCCACGGATGTCCCTTCCCTGCCATCCGTGGCCTTTGCACCCTTCCGCACCATGTCGGCCGCTCAGAGGCCCTTCCAGTGGCTGAGGTCACGTCGCAGGACAGACACCCTGCACCACCCGTGCTTACTCCACTCAGTCTCTCAGGCCAACCCTGCAGCCCCTCCAGGTCTCGGTGGGCAATCGAGTTTTCAACGGGGCACTCCGTAGGGCACCGGTGCCTGGAAGGTCGCAGGCCGCTCCCGCCCTCGGTCACTCGAAAGGGGTATCAGGGGTCAGTTCGCGGGGCGGGCACCCGCTTCCGCCCTCTCCCCGGACCCGGGGTGGGCAGCCCCGCACTCTCCGTCCAGGGCAACAACAGCGACTTTCCGGGCTTCTCCACTCATCCCTCGGGCCCGTACCCACGTTTCCACTGGGCCCGTCCGGATCTTCACCCCTCCAGCGTAGCGCAGTCCCAGGCCGGTTGTTCCCACTCGCACACCACCTCTCACCTCACATAGGGCACTGTCAGTGGTTCTCCCCGCTTCTCCGGCCCCGGTCCAGGTCGTCTGCACACACAGGAACCCTCCTCCACGACTCCCCAGTATCAGCAATGGCGGCGGGGGTGGGGGAGGGGAGGGAGGTGGGGAGAAGCAGACGGGGCGATGCAGCGTCCTCCACAGCGTCTTCGTGTGTCCCTCACGCAGTGGTTGTTCCTTCGGGCTTTGGTCCCGGACATCGGCGCGGTGCAGCTCCAGGCTCCCCGCAGGTAGGGCTTTCGTCCATGCGCCGGACCCCCCCCTGAGCAGTTGTCTCCAGACCCACCAAGGCGCACACCAGGGGAACGAAGGGGGGGGTGGTCACAGCCCGCACCTCGGGCTCCGCCAGCAAGCAGGCAATGCGTCAGCCGAACGTTTCAGGGCAGCCCCCGATCTCCCCCGGCAGGCAGCGGTCTGAGTCCCAGGCACCGCCCGCACTCGAGGCCCCGGCTCGCAACGTGGGACCAGGCCACAGGCGCCTCGGCGCGGTTTGTCTGACAGCCGCAGGTCCTGGAGTCTCCAAACCTCCGCCGAGCGGAGCTGGGTACTTTATTATCAGGATCCCACCGTTTATGGCATAGGACGGCCCCCCTCACGGCATGCAGGATGTGGTTTCCTCCCGGCGGCACCGGAGCTCTAACAGCCTCCGTCCGCCATGATGGCTTGCTAGCCATAAACAGTCTTACTTAATGTCCATAGTAAAGTCCTTGAACCTCTTGGGAGTTCTCACGATTCTTCCTACTCTCGTCCTCACCACTCCTTCATCCTTCCCGCCTCTTTGTGCGTCTGGGACGGCGAACAAGCCTCGTGTCTCAGTTCCTTCCAGTTTCTCTTCATACCTCTCTTCGTCCCTTTCTTTCCTACTTGGACTCCCTCCTTTCTCTCTCTCTCTATCGTTCCCACCATGTTCGTTCTCTGTCTGCTCCACTTGCTGTACCATTCCTTCGACCTGCTCTTGTCTCCTTCCTCGACATTCCTCATTCACCATATCTTCATCTCCTTCCATGTCTCCGTCTGCTCCCGCTCCCCACCTCAGGATTTTGCTGCATTTCGCCATCCTGTCCTGCGACCACACCTTGCCATCGCTGAGTAATGCCGATCTGGCGTATGGTTCTAAAACCTGCAGGGGCGGTGTGAACTTGCTCTCTCCTTTCCTTCTCATGGTCGCTACCTTTACTCTCACCCAGTCTCCTCTCTCCAGTGTCACTCCTTGCACATTGCGTCTCTTGTTGAAATGTTCAGTGTACGTCTCTTGTGCTTTCTCCAGATTCCTCTTTACTATTGCCGGTGACCATTTGCTCTGCACTACCATCTGCCTCCAAGCAATGTTGTCTTTTGTGAAAGGCTCTCTACCCCTCAATACCTTAAAGGGGCTGTAGCCTGTGCTGCCTGGTGTGATACGGTAGGCCCATATCATCTTGGGTAACTCCTTCTCCCAATCTTGCCCGTCACTTATGGCTGCTTGGACCGTCCCCATTATTGCCCGGTTGAAACGCTCGACCAGTCCATTACCAGCTGGGTGGTATATGGGAGTGTGCTTGACTTCTATCCCATTCCTGGACATGAAGGCTTCCCATTTGGCTGAGACGAACTGCGGCCCATTGTCGCATGTTATTACCTTGGGGTTACCTTTCTTTATGAATATAGCATTCAAGAACGTTAACACCGCCTCGGTGTCCACAGTTTCCTTCACTTCTACCTCCGGCCACTTGGAGTACCTGTCAATTAATACTATAGCGTACTTCTGTATTCCTTCAATGTTCAGGATGGGTCCGATGATGTCAATGGACACCATCTCCCACAGGCCTCCGGGCACGGCGAACTTCCCTAACTGTGGCCTCATCACGGTTTGGGATTTGTCCGCCTTGGAGCAGGAGTCGCAATTTCTCACATACCTTTCCACTTGAGCGTCAATTGCCGGCCACCAGTACGCCTGTCTAGCTAGGGCTTTGGTCTTCGTGATCCCTTGGTGTCCTTCATGTAGCAGCGCCATCAAGTGTTCTATGAGTCCATGGGGGGGGGGGGTGACTTTATCACCCCTGAGCAGGAACAGGGGGTCCTCCCCTAGTGACAGCTCATCTCTCACTTCCCAGTACTTCCTCAATGTCTCGTTCAGGTGCCTCTTCTCCGGCCACCCATGCATGACATACCCTTTTATCACTTCCAAGTCTTCATCTAGTCTGTAGGCCTCTGCCCATTCCTGCGCACTGATCACTTGCTCCATGTCCTGCACGGTCGCCACCATGTAGCCTTCCCATCCGGGTTTCTCCTGTTCGTCGGCTCCTTCCTTGGCCGCCGCCCTATTCAGAAAGTCTGCTACTTTGTTCTGAGGCCCTGGTATATATTCCACTTTGTACACAAAGTCTAACAGTCTTAGTGTCATTTTTGCTATCCTCAGGGTGGCATGCGCATGTCCATTAGATGTCAGGACCTTTATTAAGGGTTTATGGTCTGTGTGGACCAAAAACTTGGCTCCCCACAGGTATTGTCGGAAGCGTTCCATCGCCCACACCACAGCTAGCATCTCTTTTTCGATGACACTGAACTTCTCCTCATTCGGTGCGAGGGATCTGGACGCGAAGCTGACTGTTGATAGCTCTCCTTTGTCCGACCTTTGCATTAATACTGCTCCCAGGCCCCGATCGCTGGCATCGGTGGTAAGTATAGATTCTGCAGCCGGGTCAAATCCTTTAAGTGGTATGGCTTCGCCCATTTCCTGCTTTAAGGCCTCAAATTCTTCCTGCTCTTCCTTGTTCCACTTGAACCCGTTCCTCTCCTTCAGCAATTGGCGTAGGCAGTGTGTCATGGTGGCAAAGTTGGGGATGAATTTACTATAAAATTCGGCCATGCTCAGGAACGACCTGACGTCTTCTTTCTTCACAGGGGCTGGCGCGTTCCTTATCGCCTCCATGTTGGCTCTATGTGGCTCTATCCCTTTCTCGCTAACTTCATGACCCAGGTAGGTAACTGACGACACACCAAATTTGCACTTTGTCCACTCTGCGGTGAGTCCATTTTCTTGTAATGTGCGTAGCACGGTGTGCAGTTTCTCATTGTGCTCCAGTTTGGATTTTCCCATTACAAGGATATCATCTTGAAAAAATTGAACTCCTTCCACCTTTTGGAAGAGTTTGTGCATCAGCTTTTGAAATACGGCTGCTGCAGACGCCAATCCAAACGGCAATCTCACTAATTTGTAACATCCAAAAGGTGTTATGAAGGACGTAAGATGGCTGCTGGAGGGATGGAGTTTTACCTGATGGTAGGCTGAGGACAGGTCCACCGCCGAGAACCACTTTATTCCTTTCGTCTTAGCAAGCATCTCATTCATGCGTGGGAGTGGAAATTTGTCTATTAGAATGTTTTTATTAAGTTCCCTGAGGTCTACACACAGCCTCACCTTCCCGTTGGGTTTTTGAGCTACCACTAAGGGTGACAACCATTCCGCGCTCTCTATGGCCTGTATTACACCACTTTTCTCCAATCTATCAAGTTCTTCTTGTACTGCCACCCTGCAACGGAAGGGAATGTTTCGGACCTTGTGGATAACAGGTTTCGCTCCTTCTTTCAACCGTATCATGTGCTTGAACCTGGCCAATTCTCCTATCTGTCCGCTGAACACTTTTGGATATTCTCTGTGCCAGGCTTCATCCTCTCGTCCTTCCCCCGTATTCATCAGCAACACTTTTTCTACACCCCCTGGATTCAGCTGGATCCCCAGCGCGCCTTGATCTTTCCAGCTGAGCACCGGCAGTCCCTTCTCAGCTACATACAGTTTACAGGTGGCTTGACGTCCTTTGAATTCAAATAGCAATGGGCAATAGACCACCATGGGTATTCTCTGTCCAGTGTAGGTGACTGGTCTCACATCCATGGGGCGCAGTTCTTCCTTTACCTTTGTCATGAATTTCTCTTCCCACACCTGTCTTTGAACAATCGTGATGGGGGCTCCTGAGTCTGCTATTATGTCAATCTGTACCCCACCGATGTGCATGTTGAGCCTTGGTTTGTCTGACTCCTTACATCCCATGTCCAGGACTTGGGCGTCGATGTAGAGGACTTCATCAAGGTATTCTTCCTCCGCCTGCACCTCTTCTTCTTCTAGACCTCCTTGGTCTATGTATTTGACGGTGGCTCCCTTGGATTTCCGATGGCACACCTTCTCATAATGACCAAATACACCGCAGAACGCACACTTCGCCCTAAACGCTGGACATACTTTGTCGTTGCCCAGGTGCAATGCGCTTCCACATCTGTAGCAGCTTGGTCTTCCTCCCCTTCCTGTCTTCGGGGTTGCTCCCGCTGTCTGTTGGCTTCTTCTGGTGTCTTGGCTCCTGGGTGGTTCCCGTTGCCTGGGTTTGTCTCCTTTGCTGTGCATCATGACTCTACAGACCGTTTGCGTGCCTCCCGTGTCCTTCCTGGCTGCTTGTGCACATCGTTTGGACATCTCTGCCTTCTTCACCAAGGCCCATACCTCTTTAAGGGGAGCGTCGCCGTTCACCCATAGTTTCTCTTGAATGTGCGTGCTCGACGTATGCATCATGATTTGATCCCTTACCAGGTCGTCGTGGAGGGTACCAAATTTACACGTCAGCGCTAACTTCTGCAGCGCCGCCACGTACTCATCGACAGTCTCTCCGCTTTCCTGTTTTCTCTGGAAAAAATTGTATCTGTCTATAGCCACACATACCACAGGCCTGTAGTGCGCATCCAGGTCCTCTATGGCATGTCTGAATACATCCGTATCTGTCGCATCCCTTGGACCTTTGCCTATGGTGTCAAACACTCTCAGCCCTTCTGAGCCCAGATTATGTAGTAGTATCTTCCTTCTCCTCAGGCTCGTGTACGTGGCTTCACTTTCGTCTTCCAGTGCCTCTAGATAATTTAGGAAATACCGCTTCCAATCTTCCCAAGGCATCGTGGGTTCTCCTCTTTTTGGAAGGAAGGGCACCCTGTGGGTGAGGGAAGTGGACGGTGTTGCCATCCTTCCGTTTCCTCCCGGGCCTGCTTGGGCAGGAACAGTATGGTTGGGCGGGCTGCCTGGGTCTTGTTTGGCGTCTCCGTCCTCCTCCTTTTTCTCCCTGCTGTCCGCGCCTCCTGCAGCCCCCTCAGTTGCTGGGTTTGCTCGTAGTCCACCCCTGTCCACCTTGCTAGGCCCCTTACCCCGCTCCTGTTGATCCGCCAGCGTGCCGTGGCTGGGGGTTTCTTGGTGCTGGACAGTGCTTCCCCTTCTTTACTGCCTATGGTGCTGGGCTTGCCACGTTGCTCCGGTTCTGCGCGTTGTAAGCTCTCGTCCCGCGTTTTCCACTTCGGGCTGCCCTTTGGCCGGGGTGGTATCCCTAGTGTCGTAGTCGGTGCAGTGTAGTATTCCTCCTGTAGTGTGAAGCGTTGCGGGTACTGCTGCGTGTTGGGCCGTTGCTCCGCCAGTTGCCCTCTGCCGCGCTCCGGGATTTGCACCTGATGCTCCGGTGCTGGTGTGTTCCTATTGTTTTTTTTTCCGTTCTGCTTATTTCTGGCTCAGGTCCCGCCTCGTCGCCATTGTAGGAACCTCGCTTGCACCAAATAATACGCGGAGCCCAGGGGATGTTTGCTCAAGATATTTATTCCCCGGAGCGCCGGGACTGCGTGACTATCACTGAGCCGGCCGGCGCCACACAAGATGGCTGCCTTCCGGTTCCTGTTCTTGCCTTCCGGTTCCGGTGCTAGCCGGCGACAACTAGACCGTCACCACAGCTTTATTTAAGATTTTGTATACACGTGTTAGTAAACTTCAAGTAAACACATAACACATCACCTTTAATTAAACAAGCATTTGCAATGCAATAGGACGTACATTTACGCGAGACCTATTGCATTGCATCACAGAAGGGGGGAAGCACAGACAGCGGGAGTGCGGGTAGGGCAGGGGAGAAAAAGGGGGGAGAAGGGGGCGGGTTAGGCTTGTGACAAAGTAGTGCTCACAGTCTAAATAACACATACCGTACTGTGTAAAACGCAAAGTAAAGGGGCCAGTACCCATGGAAAGGTACAAATGACGGCATGGCCACAATATGGCGGGACTAACAAGCCTCATAATCAATCAAACTGCAGCATTTACGAAACACAATGACACAAGCCAATTAAAAACATAGGCGGAGAGTGGGCAGAGCTTCCACTGAGCTTCCATTCCATACTCCATTACTGCATGCCTCGCAAAGCGTGCAGCACATGCGCGCTACTGTTATAGGCTCGACCTAAAAATGAAATATGCGGAATTTATTTTTTAAATGAAGTGTGTTTAATGCAAACGTTGTTGTAGGCAACCATACTCAAAACTTATAGGCCTGAAATTAAGAGATACATCATGGATTCATAAGTTGTCTTAATTGAAGATGCCATAATTTAACATGAAGGCCCATTAATGCTGAAATGCTTGTATTTTACTATAGACTAAATTTGTGCATGTTGTTTGTCTTCTCTTTGCTGCAGACATTGCAATTTTGAAAGATAATGTTTATTAGTTAATGAATAGGTATTTGTTGTATTGAACAACTGATAGTGAGGTTCACATTGCAAATTATGTAGACGATATTAAGGATGATTCTTGGGAGGATGTGCTGCAACATTCAAGGATGCATGGTAAAAAAGAGGATTGTATTGGGGTGAAAAGATGGGGTGTAGGCCTGTTCCAAGGAGTGTACTGAAATCTTATTGGTCAACATGAAGAAGAAATAATATAAATGTTGCAACATAGAAAATGTGTTTATATCAGTGTGTGTTCCTAGACTTGTTTCAGACTTTACCATTCTATCAAGCAGATTGATTGATCTTTCCACTCATCCTTTTGAGAGCAGCATCTTGTTCTGTTCCCTTTTTCCAGACTCTCTGAGAGGAGACTCTGTACTCAGGTTCTTGGACATCTCTTTATGAGAACTCTTAGTTAATTTCTTGACCTGCTGTTATTTGAGCTGAGAACACTTCCCAGTGTATTCTCCTAAAGATTTATGCTTATGCTTTATTCTCTCTTCATGGGTATCTGAACTGACACTGTTAACCCTTCTCACATTGATCTTAATTTAGTTTAGACAAGGGAGGTTACTTTATGGAAAGCACATATTGCATTTATTGTATTGTTGTTTACTTTGATTTACCAAACTGACTTACCTTATTACAAATATTGACTAATTGATTTTATTACCATGTAATGATGAAACTTGGAGAATAATACTTCAATACAACAATGAATACTTAGAAGATTTGAAAATAAACATCTTTAGCTCAACTCTCTTTATTGACTGAACTAAAGTAATGATAATTAATCATTGTTAGACCCAGTATCTTTTGGTGTATTCCCCCTGCCTTTTTGCTATCTGACCTCCTCTTTGGATGGTATGCTGAACCTCGTGTTTGCTGCTTTGGTTTCTCTGCGTAATTTACCACTGTTGATCAGTGCTAAAGTGCAAGTGTTCCCTCTGTAAAATTGTGCTATTGATTGGTATTTCTATGCTTGGCTTATTTGATTTAATGGTAAGTCCTTAGTATTGGGCATAGGTGTAAATCAAATGCTACTAGTGACCCCGCAGCACTAATTGTTCCACCCACACAAGAAGCCTTCAAATGTGTCCTGCAACTGTTGTGTCTGTGTACACCATTGTAAACTGCCATTTCGACCAGGCAAGTGCACCCACTTGCCAGGCCTAACCCTTCCCAAATATTATATGTAAGACACCCCTAAGGTAGGCCCAAGGCAGCCTCATAGGCAGTGTGCACTGTACTTAAAGGTAGGACATGTAGTGGTGTGTTTTTACATGTACTGGTAATGAAATACTTTGCATTTCGTTTTTCACTATTGAAAGGCTATCTCTTCCATAGGTTAACATGGGAGAGGTCTGGCTGGAAACACCTTTCCAATGCAGATTCCTATTGGAAGATAATAGAAAGTTGGAGTTTGGGTTGCCTGAACTCACAATCTAAAAATACACCTTTTAGTGAAGATTATTTTTAAATGCGTGTTGGAAAATTGCACTTTCAGAAAGTGGGTATTTTATTACTTAACAATTCTGTGCCTGAGAAATCCACATCTGTGTAGCTGACAGCTGGGACCTCCTGCATATACTCTAGACAGTCACACAAAGGGAAGCTTAGGTGTGCCCTGCATATCCTGATGACTCATCGCCAGGCTAATGGGTCTTCCCGGGCTAAGAGTAGTGGGAGGAGTTGTCATTGGCACTTGAATAGGGCTGCACTTGTCCTGCACAAAGAAGTCTCCACCTCCTGGAGTGTGTCTTGGACAGAGCAGGAAAGAACTGGATCTTTTGAGCAAGATGGACTTTTCTTTGAAGCTTGCCAACTTCAAAGGCCAGAACTGGTAAGTATTGGGCCCGACCCCAGAACTTTTGAACTCCTTTGGACTAAGGAATCTGCCAAGAAGACGAGCTGGAGAAGGTGACTCAATCCTCGTCAACTGACGCCACTGCTTGCACCGGGATCTGTGGGCACTGCATGAAGCATCACCGAGTTGGCATCAAAACTTAGGTCTACCGACAACATCGCTTCAGCAATGACAATGGCGGTAAGTGCACCGTGATCTGTGACCGGATGACGCATTGCCCTGCTTCACACCGAAGCCCTGGTCTCACCAACAAAGTCATACACCGTCCCCAACTTGCTGCCTGTACCGTGACATGTGGTCACTGCATGTTGCATCTTCCCGCTTCGCATCAAAGCCATGACACCATCGACGTCAGCAGTCCTGACTTCAACCTCAGGGAGTTCAACCTGCAAAGCACGTGACTTTAGGGGCCCGATGACTCCTGCACCGACTTCTGGAACTGACACCTGCCGACTCTTGCTGATACCGCTGCCACCGCCTCTTCGGGGCTCATCGCAAGTTCCCCTAAGCCCAGCATTTCCTAGGTACTCTTTGCGGGTCTTCCTGATACCGTAGCTGGCCTGCGACCTCGAGGTCGGGATGTTGGATTTGTTTGTTCACAATGCCATGATAGCCTCAGATAGAGCTATTGGCTTCAAGGAACTGTATTTAAAGTTGATTCTTGCAATATTCATATCTTTATTACTGTATGTTGGGATATTTTCGTTTTGGTCTTGTTTTACACAGATAAATAGTGACTATTTTTCTAAAACTGGTGTGGTGTCCTTTTGTAGTGTTTTCACTGTATTACTGTGTGTTGCGTCAAACACTTTACACATTGCCTCTGAGATAAGCCTGACTGCTCGTGCCAAGCTACCAAGGAGGTGAGCATGGGTCGCTTTAGGAGTATAAGTCCCTTATCCTGACTAAAAGGAAGGGTCCCTACTTGGACAGGGTACAAACCTGGCAACTAGAATCACCCATTTCTAACAATAATTATTTATATTGAGATTATTTGCTTACATCTCAGCTGACATCAAATATCCATCACTAGTGCTCCAACATTAGTGATGTAGGACTGGGTAGAGAGAACAGTTATATGGCAACAATGAATGGCCCTTTAAATACAAAACTGTTTGATAAAATCTTAATAGCTGTATTTGAAGAAACGCAATTGTGTTTCTTGTTTAAAATAATTATTGTCAATAATAATCCATTCCACACTTCAGTTTTCAAAATACATTTATTTCGATGAGATCATGATTTTCAGTGGCACTGAACATGATAACATAAATATGTTCCAAGGAACTGCGTACACCTCTTTGTCTCAACATAAATATGTTGTCAGCAACATTGGTATTCGTGCATTATCAAGGGTGCACTGCACATGCAACAAACAATTTTAGTTATATGCTCATTGTAATCAAAAACCTTTTTGGTCATAACAAAATGATACAACCATTTGTGATCTGAATATTTCCAAAGCTAAATTGAAAATCAAAAAGGTGAATACGTGATCGTTTTTAAAAGGTTTTTCGGTAGGCATTTTTAGGGTTTCATGGCCTGGTAGCATTAAACAGCTAAGCATTGCAGGAATCAGTTACAGAAGTGTTATGATTAGGCGCCTCTACTTGCATACAAGTAATCATTGTGCATATGCAATTATACTAACAAAAGTGAATAAGGTGAACAGTACGAAAGAAAGATAGATGACTGGAGGAGTGATAACTGATTAAGTGTCTTAAGAGTCCTCTTTAAACGAAGACTAAAATAAAAGCAAGTAAAGCTGAGTTGCAGGAGTTAGACAACTGATGAGAGCGGAAAGGGAGCAGCTTTTAAGGCAACACCAAGTGGTCATAAAGGAAAAATGCAAAACAACGATACATTAGAAAATATATTGAAGATATACAAAAGCTGGTATCAAAGAAGCAAAAAGCCTAACGCAAAGAGAACAGGTAGTGACTCCGAAAGCAAATCTTAAGAAGAATGCTTAAGTCATAAGCATAGTTAGATTAAACCAATTTAGAAATGTATCTTGAAGAGAACAGCTTAAGGGTCTTCTTCAATGCTGCAAAAGTGATGGTGGTGCATACAAATGGAGGGAGAAAGTTAGACGTTCTGTTTGCACCACCTGAACACAGTGTGCTGATGTGTGAACGTCAGAGTTTCCAGAAGTAAGAATTAATTAATACAAAGTGACCATTGGCCTCCCAATTTTTTCTGCTTTTCCATCAGACAGAGAAGAGTGCTGTGAGTAAGATCTGTGAATGATACAGGCCGTGTTGTAGAGTCATTTAGCTTCAAAAGGAAGTCATTGGATTGTTCACAGGATGGGTGATAAGATCAATTATTTTGCTTATTAAAAGGAACTTGCCAAAACCAGGCCTTAACAGGCTAATGTATCAAAATATTGCAGTTGAAATATCAACTTCCTGATACATTATGACAGTAACATTATCTCCCAAAATGATGTCACTGTGTGAATTGATAACTGTCAATTTACACTTGTTTTGACAATATATATTGACAAGTCTATTACTTTTCTTTGCATGTTTATATTTTTAACACAATACTTAGTATCCTTCTTGAGCAAAGCTGAGGGCAAAAAACATTGGATTCTTTGTACTGTGAAGCAGTCTGTACCAATCCCGGCAATTCACTGTGAATTTGATTTATATAGCATTTAGGTAAGGGGACTAGCAGTCGTCATTAGATATGGATACCTATTTTCTCGCACTGCAACTGGCATATTGAGGGACCTCAATAAAATAGAAACAAACATATCAACTGGTTGTTAAGGATGCCATTCTAAATCTAAATGTAACTCTTATATTATTTGCGCTCGTGAAATGACTTCTATAGATGAACTAACTTACAATATTTGAATTTTATACTGAAGATAAGAATCTTGAATATCAATCAGGCTCAAGATAAAGCACTGTCAAAAATAATTGTTACTTTCAGAATCAGAATTTATGGAAAACTCCCAACTCTAAATAAGTACAGTATAGTAACAAGATAAAAAGGAAAATCTCATGTGAATGAGTGGTTTACAATTAGGAAGCGGCACTGGAACTCAGGAGAGCGTTCCAACTGAATACTGAATCTCTCAGTTTTGTACTTTAGGTACTCAAGAGTGAATCATTAGGCCTTTGGTTCCCCTGCATGCACAATAATTCAAAGGAAACTGCTATGGCTGTTCTTTTAACAGAATTACATAAAATATGTGGAGGATTCACATACGTTTTTACTCTCTCACCTTTCCTGGCTGTTTGCTATTGAATTTTTTAATTTTTAACAGCTTTTTGACTAGGTACTGAATTTTGTCTTACGGTGTTTAAGTGATTTAGGAGCAGCTATTTACTATTACTTATTGGTATTTTATGTGAGTCTGATGTGGCATTTTTGATTGACATTTGATTTAGATTTTTTAATGTGCTTAGCATAGTTATTTTGTCCTCTTGAAGAGACTAAAAACAGTAATAAACATAACTGAAAATTGAATAGTATTTATCTTGAAAGGTTTAGATGTTATTTTTCTATTAAGAGATGCAACCTCATCAATAAGTTAATTAATGCATTTATTATACTTAGAGCTGGGGGGGGCACTGACATCTTTACTTCATGAGAGAAGTGA
This sequence comes from Lissotriton helveticus, assembly GCF_964261635.1. Classification (NCBI taxonomy): domain Eukaryota; kingdom Metazoa; phylum Chordata; class Amphibia; order Caudata; family Salamandridae; genus Lissotriton; species Lissotriton helveticus. The sequence goes on along the minus strand of NC_136063.1, from coordinate 898,640,412 downwards.
AAGATTGTTTAAGGCCTCACTGCTTTGATGTCATGAACCCCGTGATTTTTATAGATTGGTCCAAATGTTTGCTATTTGTAAACAGCAAATAGAAAAGTACCTGAAAAAGGAAAGATAATTTGTAGTAGATGACGTATAAGCTGATGGAAGTTGCCTGCACTTATATAATGTTCCACATTGAGTGGATGAGTAATTCCTTTGGGTAATTGTTTGTAATGCCCAGAACTCCTGTGGACTACAGCAGCCCATCACCAGAACCTGTCTTCCTGATCACTGCAAACTATAGAATAAACACGAGGAAGAAGGAGGTCCATAGTTTTTTTTAGGTTTCATTTGGTTAACTTTCATTCAGTGCTAGAGTTTAAGATCACGATTATCAATAGCCTTTGTAACTTCTACATCTGTGCTTTTGGGCTGATAAATCATGAAAAAGGAAACATGACGAGAAGCTTACAGTTTTAGTGAATGGTGTAACTATAGGCTTCAATAGAAAAGGTTCAATTGTGATGCACTTCACACTCTTTAATGTTTGAGTAGTGTGAAGTGGTCTAAGTTTAGAGGCAAGAAGAAAATGTAGATTGAAACAGACATAGAAGAGATCAGAATGGCAGGAAGGAAATTACTACCATTTTGGTATTCACAGAAGGCACTTACTCATTTTGGTATTCACAGAAGGCACTTACTCATTGATGAGTAAGTGCCTTCTATGAATACCAAAATGAGTAAGTGCCTTCTGTGAATACCAAAATGAGTAAATGGTAGTAAGTTTAGGATTTTGTCTTAAGTTGGTTCTGTGAATTGGCCCCATATACATTTGTAATCTCAAGTATTTGTAAGATGCAGCAATGTTGAGTTTCTTTATTTGATAACCACCTGAAATTAATTCCTTCATTTCCAAAAATAAACACTAGCACTGTGTTGACTTAAGAAAGCACATTATTATTTCGGGAAACATCCTTTACAACGCAACTTTTACCACGCAGTGCCTTTACGATGCAACTTTTACAACGCAAACCATTACAACGCATTGCGCTGGGGGGCGCTCTAGGATAGGGAATAGGTTTAATGTACTATCCAACACCTTCCCTACTATCCACGGGGACTGGAGTTGGAATAGTAAATTAAACTATTCACTATCCAGCGCCCCAAAGCACTATGCGTTGTAATGGTATGCGTTGTAAAAACCGTGTTGTAAAAGCATGCGATGTAAAAGCATGCGTTGTAATGTCATACATCCTGTTATTTGAGGTGGGTGGTTGCTCACCACAGGTATTAATAATGCTAACTTGACAGGGAGAACCCAAAAGTCACTTAATAACCTTAGTTCAACTCCTTGCAGAGCAGACAGGCTTAAATTAGGGCATTGTTCCAAATGTGTATGCCGTAGTAAAGTAAAAGCATCAAACAATAGGAGTCCCAAACTGAAGTAGAAATCTAGAGTACATGTTTACAAAAAAAAATGTAAGGAAGTGTCTCTATTTGCATGTACACCCCACATTTCTGGACAGATGCTGCTGGCTTTTCAACTCGGAGATTGCAGTGAGGCCTGCTAACCAGATCTCAGTGATAGTATTTCAACCCTATACAAAAGATATGCTAAATTGGAAACATCCAAATGGCAATTACTGACTCACTTATAAGTCTCTAGCATATGGTACCCAGGGCATGTAAGGCAGAGTGTTCAAATAGTGCTGCAGCACTGTTTGTGCCACCTTGCACGTGACATGGGCAAAATGGAATACATCCTGCCACTATAGACTGAAAGGGCAGCATTTTACAATGCTAGTTTGACTTTTCCATTACATCTAAGGCAAAGCCACCACTTCCCCTAAAGATGTATGTACGTCTCCCCTAAGGCAAACTTATGGAGCCCTATGTTAGGAAGCTGACCATTATTAATCAGGACATATGATTTAGTGTATGTTTTAACAGCAACACCTCCAAATTGTAATTTTGTAGTGGAAAGGTTAGAAGCCCTGCTGGCTAACACAGGTTACTGGCTGGCATCCCAGCCTGGCTAACTTCTGAACGGAACTACCTAACAAGGTTGAATAAGGTATCAAATTAATCTTATCATTAAATCTGACCTGATGCCCAGACCAGATTTAACGTCACTGTTAAAGTTAGCAACTTTTAGAAAGTTGCCTCTCTGCACAGCAGCCATTGCAGTGGCTTCACAAAAGCCTTGACACATTGATGGATTTCTGATCACTTGGAGAGACTTGTGAACAACTCCCATGCCCAGGAACAAAGGCAGTTGCCCAAAGAACGTTGTGAGACCTCATCTCGCAGGAGGGTCACTCAAGGTGTTAGCCCAAAAGGCGAGCTTCAAAAGTGAATCCACCTTTGAAGGGCAAACTGCAAGAACACCCCCTAGAAAGATAACTTTTTTTTCCTGCAGAGAATTAGAAGACAGAGCTGGAGAGGGAAAACCCGTCCCCAAACCGATTTCCCTTGGACAAGTTCCCCACTGGTAGCCACATCTCGAGGGTGGGCTACCGTGCTCCTGATGTCAAAGGAAGGGTCATGCCATTTTGATAGGGGTAAGAATGGGTCACTCTGGGATAGCTAGATGTCACACAGTGCAGGAAACATCTTACCAGGTAGGAGAGGACCCAGTAGCCCATTAGCTAGTGACAATGTGGTTCCTTCGGGGCACCGTCCAGGGATAAATGTGGCACCCCTGGCACCCTGCCCCTCTGATCAACCTGTAATCAAAGAGAGGACCAAAGAAGGAGTGCCCTAATGCCCTGATGCCCTTACCCCACACAAAGAGAGACTACACCATTAAGAAGACTGCACCTGCTTCACTTTTTGGCGAGTGAGATTTGAACTGTACCTGCGGCTCCTGACACAGGAGAAAGTTGATTCCCTACCTACACCCACAGCAGTGACTCCAAGCAGCTGTCCCAAGGATCCTGCTCCATGGACACAAGAGCTGAAAGAGCCCAAACCAACAAGTTGGTAGCTACCACAGAAGTTTTACCGCTACCAGTCACCAAGCGCACAAAAGGACAAATCTAAGATAGCTAAAAGTTGCACATGTGCCGGACCAGAGAGTGCTATCAAAGACCAGCTTTGTCATACACAAGGGACACTAGCCCCCACCTTTGGATTTTGCCCCAACTGCGGTGCAAAATGGCCAGTAGTGCATCACTGCTGACCGACAGCTGCAATCAAGACTTCAAGGGACCCCAATCTCCGTGGCCCAAATCACCAATCATCACCCATGGACTGAGGGACCACCAGAGCCTCTTTTGCCTGTATCCTCAGCATCAGTACCATTGTGTCTATGGCAGTGAAACTATAAAGTTAGGAACTAGCTTTAAAAGAGCTCTGGTGGCCATGTAACTGTCCAAGGTATCCTCTCTGGCCCCCTAGACTTTTTCCTTGCTGGAATTAGTCACCCAACCCGGGCCAGAGTACCTGCACTAACTCTTTCAAACTTTTGAAAAGTTTACCTAGTTTTTGTTGACCAAAGCTTATTTACGGTTGCATTTTAAAGTGATAAAAAAGTCTAAAACCTGTATCTCCAGTCCAGTGGATTTTGAAAAATAAGGCCTCTAAAACTTAATTAAAATGTGCTTCTATGTTTATAAATTGTTGTTGCATCTTTTTATTGGTGTGTGACTTTCCTATTTTGTTATTTGGTGCTGTTAAATGCTATACAATAAGTTTTGTTGCAAGCCTTACTTCTCACAGCCACAGATACCCAGGGGTGAGCTAAGGTTAAGTAAACAATACTGACTAGACCCAGGACGGCATTTGCGAGTGTACTCCACGATAAGTCACCACAGCGATATCATATAGTACTCCACAATCCTCACAAAGATTAACACCAAAACAAAAAAATCCAAGACGAGGAACTGAAGTTATGAGTGTTTAAGTGAAATTAGAAACAAAAAGCACTCAGTGCCAAAAACAAAAAGCACTCAGTGCCAATAACGGTCTATGATTGATGTAGGCAAGAATTTAGGTTCACTTTAAGGCTGATCACAAAGGTGACCAAAAGGTTGGATACACCAAGTATGACAGCCCAGACAAGAATTTTACCTTTGAAATTAGTCTGCAAAATGGAGGAGAAAGTCTTTCAATGGGGCAAAGCAGCAGGGCACTTCTGGCGAAGTAGATGCAAAGTTGTATAGTGATTGGACGAGGTCCCACTGAAGCTGTTGGTTTATTTGAGAAAAGCTCAGTGAGAGAAACCTGAATTTCTCCCTCGTTGAGTCCAACCATTGCCCAGATATTTCTTGCACCTTCTGTCAAGATTTTCTGGTTGGGACTTCATCTCCAAAATAGAGGGCCATTATTTCCTACAGGGCAACGCAGCATGCTACATGATGAGGGCTCCACAAGATCAGATACGTTATCGCCAAGATAGACAGAGAGGACATCCTTCCTGGGCCATACCGGATGCTACAAGAGACTTGTCAAGGGGTATAGCACCATAGGTGCTCCCTTGGCAGAACTGACTTTTACGAAGTAGCCCAGAAAAGTGATCTGGATGGAGTCAAGCCAGAATGCTTTTACTCCCCGATGAAGGCCATGTGTACAGCACACATGCTTAGGGTCCCTGTTTCTCCAGAGAAATCATTGTTCTGACAGACGTCTCAGCTAAACGAAGAGGGCCTTGATCAACTTGTAGCCTTCATCAGTAGAAGGTTGCATCTCAGGGAACCGAGGTGGAGTACAACAGAAAGGGAAGCCTTTACAGTGGTCAAGGCACTGATTACATTGATACCACACCTGTTTGGTGCTCAGTTCTGGGTTTAGACAGACAACAGACCCCTCAAATGGCTAATGCAGATGAGGGGTGAGAACCCCAAACTGTTGAGGAGGTTCATCTCCCTACTGGTAATAGTGGAACACAGTCCTGGAACATACCACCCCAATGCTGATGGTCTCTCCAGGTTCTTCTGACTTAGTGATGAGAACTCCCATGTGGTTGGCTATTCCTCCCTACTTTTAGATGGTGGGACATGAATTAGACATGGCATCCTTGCCATGGGTTTCCGCTAAACATTTGTCTCTCTTCCCCCTGTTTGCTGACTTTTTTCTGCTGGCTTTAGGACTCTGTACACTTTACCACTGCTAACCAGTGCTAACGTCCTTGTGCTCTCAACTTAAAACTTTTTAGAATTGATGTATAACCAATAGGCATATTAAACCTACTTGTAAATCCCTATTAAAGTGGCACTCCCTGTGCCTGGGGCCTTTAAATCAAATGCTACTAGTGGGCCTGCAGCACTGATTTTGCTACCCACTTAAGTAGCAGTTTAAACATGTCTCGGGTCTGCCATTGCAGCCTGTGTCTGCAGTTTTAAACTGCCAGTTCAACCTGGCAAACACACCTTTTCAACAGGCCCAATCCTTCCTTTTTAATACATATGTCACTCCTGGGGTCTGCCTTGGAAAGCCCTGAGAGCAGGGCAGACTGTATTTAAAAAGAGGAACATGTACTTTTTCGTTTTACATGTCCTTGTAGTATAAAACTCTTACATTTGTTTTTCACTACTGCAAGACCTGCCTCTCTCATAGGATAACATTGGAGTTACCCTATTGAATTCAATATGAGGAAATTTCCAAATGGGAGCAGACAAACAGTTTATGTTTAGTGTCTATTGAATTGTAATGAAGAAGCATCTCTCAATGAGAAAGTCAATTTTTAAATATTTTTTTTTAAATGGCACTGTTCGAAAGTTGGCTTTTTCCTGCCTTAGCCATCTAGTCACTGAGTCTCATGGCTGGTTGTAGTTGGTAGACATTGTGTATTATTCCTATACAGTCACACTCAATACAGAGATTAAGTGTACCTGGATGGGCTCTCACTGGCAGGATGGGAGGATGGAACTGGGCACAGCCTACTTACATTTAAATATTCTGTGTTCTGCCTCCAAATAAAAGGGCTGAATACTATCTGTATTTAGTCTGCAGCCAGGGCAGGGAAGGCAGGATGCTTGTGGATTTCAAAGAGAAACCTCTAGAAGCTTTTTCCACTTCACAAGAAGGTCCAGGTATAAATATTGGACCCCAGACACCAACTCTTCAGTACACTTCTCAACCTGTGGATGCTCTTATAGGAGGAAGAACTGCTGTGCTGCTGAAAGGACTACTACTCTGCAGGACGGCTACTCTGAAGAACTGCTGCCCTGCTACCCTCTTACCTGGGTGAGAAGGACTCAGCCTGCATCTATTGAACACAGGACCCCAAAGTGACTCCAGGGCTAGTTGGCTGGCCTCCTGACTAGAACCCCAGGGACAGAAGGCTCCAACAAACTTGAACCCAGCACCTGGAGTCTGCCAACTATGATTCTTACCCTGCCAAGTGGTGCCACCTCAGTCCTGATCCTTTGAATTGGCCCTGAAGGTGGTCTGTCAGCCCATCTGTGTATCTAGCAGCACAAGCACGTGAGCACGGGACTCACGTCTGAGCATACCCGCCCAATCGGGGTGACAAATGCAAAAACTACAGTTGATGGACAGAATGCAGAACAACGTCATACATTCACCCCAGTACAGTTTGCTGTTCACCCTATATGGGAAGGGTATGCCCAGACGTGGGCCCCGTGCTCACTACGCCACTGGAGTCAAGCTATCCTGGCTGAAGATGGCTGATAGCCAGAAACCAGTCATAGGATGCTTGATTCCGGTCCAGGGAAGACATGGCTTGGCAGTTCGGGCTGGACTGTTCCCATGAGGCACAGGGTCAAGACTGATTTGCATATGTCCATGTCTGAACGTGGGTGGCTTGGTGAGCAAAATAACGATGTATTAAACCCATATCTGTGACTGGGGGTGAATTGTTTGCCATTGTGCAACATTCCGTCCATCATCATGTGTGTTTTGCTGTTCCCCCTATGTGGGAAGGGTATGCCCAGACGTGGGTCCCATGCTCACTACGCCACTGGAGTCAAGCTATCCTGGCTGAAGATGGCTGATAGACAGAAACCGGCCCTAGGATGCTTGATTCCGGTCCAGGGAAGACATGGCTTGGCAGTTCGGGCTGGACTGTTCCCATGAGGCACAGGGTCAAGACTGATTTGCATGTGGCCATGTCTGAACTGGCGTGGCTTGGTGAGCAAAATAACGATGGATTAAACCCAGATCTGTGACTGGGGGTGAATGTTTTGCCATTGTGCAACATTCCGTTCATCATCTTGTGTGTTTTGCTGTTCACCCTATGTGGGAAGGGTATGCCCAGAAGTGGGTCCTATGCTCACTACACCACTGGAGTCAAGCTATTCTGGCTGAAGATGGCTGATAGCCAGAAACCGGTCCTAGGATGCTTGATTCCGGTCCAGGGAAGACATGGCTTGGCAGTTCGGGCTGGAATGTTCCCATGAGGCACAGGGTCAAGACTGATTTGCATATGTCCATGTCTGAACTGGGGTGGCTTGGTGAGCAAAATAACGATAGATTAAACCCAGATCTGTGACTGGGGCTGAATGTTTTGCCATTGTGCAACATTCCGTCCATCATCATGTGTGTTTTGCTGTTCACCCTATGTGGGAAGGGTATGCCCAGACGTGGGTCCTGTGCTCACTACGCCACTGGAGTCAAGCTATCCTGGCTGAAGATGGCTGATACCCAGAAACCGGTCATAGGATGCTTGATTCCGGTCCATGAAAGACATGGCTTGGCAGTTGGGGCTGGACTGTTCCCATGATGCACAGGGTCAAGACTGATTTGCATATGGCCATGTCTGAACTTGGGTGGCTTGGTGAGCAAAATAACGATGGATTAAACCCAGATCTGTGACTGGGGGTGAATGTTTTGCCATTATGCAACATTCCGTCCATCATCTTGTGTGTTTTGCTGCTCACCCTATGTGGGAAGGGTATGCCCAGACATGGGTCCTATGCTCACTACGCCACTGGAGTCAAGCTATCCTGGCTGAAGACGGCTGATAGCCAGAAACTGGTCCTAGGATGCTTGATTCCGGTCCTGGGAAGACATGGCTTGGCAGTCGGGCTGGAATGTTCCCATGAGGCACAGGGTCAAGACTGATTTGCATATGTCCATGTCTGAACTGGGGTGGCTTGGTGAGCAAAATAACGATGGATTAAAGCCAGATCTGTGACTGGGGATGAATGTTTTGCCATTGTGCAACATTCCGTCCATCATCTTGTGTGTTTTGCTGTTTACCCTATGTGGGAAGGGTATGCCCAGACGTGGGGCCCATGCTCAATACGCCACAGAAGTCAAGCTATCCTGGCTGAAGATGGCTGATAGCTAGAAACCAGTCCTAGGATGCTTGATTCCGGTCCAGGAAAGACATGGCTTGGCAGTTCGGATTGGACTGTACCCATGAGGCACAGGGTCAAGACTGATTTGCATATGGCCATGTCTGAACTGGGGTGGCTTGGTGAGCAAAATAACGATGGATTAAACCCAGATCTGTGACTGGGGGTAAATGTTTTGCCATTGTGCAACATTCCATCCATCATCTTGTGTGTTTTGCTGTTCACCCTATGTGAGAAGGGTATGCCCAGACGTGGGTCCTGTGCTCACTACGCCACTGGAGTCAAGCTATCCTGGCTGAAGATGGCTGATAGACAGAAACCGGTCCTAGGATGCTTGATTCCGGTCCAGGGAAGACATGGCTTGGCAGTTCGGGCTGGACTGTTCCCATGAGGCACAGGGTCAAGACTGATTTGCATGTGGCCCTGTCTGAAGTGGCGTGGCTTGGTGAGCAAAATAACGATGGATTAAACCCAGATCTGTGACTGGGGGTGAAGGTTTTGCCATTGTGCAACATTCCGTCCATCATCTTGTGTGTTTTGCTGCTCACCCTATGTGGGAAGGGTATGCCCAGACGTGGGTCCTATGCTCACTACGCCACTGGAGTCAAGCTATCCTGGCTTAAGACAGCTGATAGCCAGAAACCGGTCCTAGGATGCTTGATTCCGGTCCAGGGAAGACATGGCTTGGCAGTTGGGGCTGGAATGTTCCCATGAGGCACAGGGTCAAGACTGATTTGCATATGTCCATGTCTGAACTGGGGTGGCTTGGTGAGCAAAATAACTATGGATTAAACCCAGCTCTGTGATTGGGGGTGAATGTTTTACCATTGTGCAACATTCCGTCCATCATCTTGTGTATCACTTTCTAAAAGTGGCATCTATCAAATAGTAATATCAATTCCAACTTTACCACTAAAGAGGATTTGTCATTACCATTTCAAAGATATAAAACATGACAAGCTACTCCTTTCAAGTAAGGAATTACAGCTTAAACGTGTAATATTGAATTCTCAATATTAACCTATGAGAGGAGCAGGCCTCACAGTAGTGAAAAACAAATGTAATTGTTTGTCACAAGCAGGACATGCAAAACTTAGCAGTACATGTCCTACCTTTTAGTTACACAGCACCCTGCCCTATGCGCTACCTAGGGCCTACCTTAGGGGTACTAGTACCATTTAATTTACAGGCCCAGGGCAGAGGTAGTGCTCTCTACTAGGGACTTATAGATAAATTAAATATCCCAGTTGTGGATGTTACCATGTTCAGGGGAAAAGTTAATTCACTTTTGCACTGCTAAGCAGTCGTAAAGTGCTCAGAGTCCTAAGGCCAACAAAAAGAAGGTTAGATAAATTAGGAGGATGAAGGCAATAGGTTTGAGGTGACCCTTAAAAGAGGGCTATTTTCAACACCTATATTATACGCAAAGGCTGGGGCTTTCTCTCCCAGCATGCAATCTCATCGCTGGTTTCCTCTTAATGATTGGACTTTCTTTAATTGGTCTGTAATATGTGTATAGCAGTTCCTTTTAAAATAGGATGCTGACAAACAACATAAATCCGAGGTACTGAATGTTTTAGCTGTTCAAATGCACATCTGCTTATTCTGCATAAAATGAAGTCCTAGACCTTACGTTTGGTATTTTTCTGAGATTTGCGTAATTTCTGTAAAGCAGGCAGACTTTGAGCCTTGTTTAAAGTTTGGGGGGATCTGTAAATCCTCTGATATTTGGAGAAAACTGCGAACATGCAGTGTAATCCTCTGAAGATCTGCACCACAGGGGAAAGTAGTGTGCATTAATTTCAGCTGGAGAATTTCAGTCCATATCTATAGTTTCCTCCCGAAATTGAAGGATTTTCATTTCCTAAACTGTAAATGCATCCTTCGTAGCATTTTCCTTCCTCTTCCCTTGAGAACTGCAAAGTATGTAAAACATATTTCTTCGTATGACTAACTAAAGTTTTAAATTTCTTATATTTTAATTAAATTCAGCACATTACTGGTACTGATAAAATCCTACAGGAGGAGGAGAGAAAAGAAAAATGTAACTAAATGTAACAACATTCAAATAAAAAGTCACACATAACCTTCTCCCTGTACCCCTAAGGAAACCAGCAGTTCAATGATTAGCAGCTCAGCGCTTAGCATTTGGTTTCTATAAATATTAAAGTTATCAGATGTATAATTTTACTTGATATCAGTTTTCTGCTGCAGAGCATTCTGTAGCCTTAGAACTAAGTGTGCTCTGTCGAAGGATTTAAAAAAAACATGATAATTCTCAGGTTGATTAATTATTTGTACAACCAATCTCTCCATTCACTCCGGGAGCCCACAACTCTACCACCTGTCTAGTGTTGCTGTTAGATCTGTCAATCAATCAATCAATCAAACAATTTCTATATCCCGCTACGCACCCGGTGGGGTCTCAAGGCGCTGGGGGGAGGGGTCCGTTACTGCTCAAAGAGCCAGGTCTTGAGTTGCCTCCTGAAGGAGAGAGGGTCCTGGGTCAGCCGTAGGTGGATGTGGAGGGAGTTCCAAGTCTTGGCCGCTTGGAAGGAGAAGGATCTTCCTCCGGCGGTGGTTCTGCGAATGCGTGGTACGTGGCGAGGGCGAGGCTGGTCGATCGTAGCTGGCGGGTGGGCGTGTTGAAGGTGAGACGGTTGTTGTGGTACTTGGGACCCAGGTCGTGGAGAGCCTTGTGTGCCTGGGTGAGGAGTCTTAACGTGATCCTTTTGCTGACGGGGAGCCAGTGCAGGTCTCTCAGGTGAGCGGAGATGTGGTTGTGGCGGGGGATGTTTAGGACGAGTCATGCGGTGGCGTTCTGTATGCGCTGGAGTCTTTTCTGTAGTTTGGCAGTGGTTCCCGCGTTGAGGGTGTTCCCGTAGTCCAATTGGCTGGTGACGAGTGCCTGGGTGACCGTCTTCCTGGTTTCGGTGGGGATCCATCGGAAGATCTTTCGGAGCATGCGCAGGGTGTTGAAACAGGATGATGAGACCGCGTTGACTTGTCTGGCCATTGAGAGGGTGGAGTCTAGGATGAAGCCCAGGTTTCGTGCGTGGTCCGTTGGTTTGGGGGTGGTGCCCAATGCAGGGAGCCACCAGGAGTCGTCCCAGGTGGAGGGGGATGATCCCAGGATGAGGACTTCCGTCTTGTCTGAGTTCAGCTTCAGGCGGCTCTTCTTCATCCATTCGGCGACGTCCCTCATTCCCTCGTGTAGGCTGGCTCTGGCGGTGGCAGGGTCGTTGGTGAGGGAGAGGATCAGCTGGGTGTCGTCGGCGTAGGAGATGATGTTAAGGTTGTGTTGGCGTGCGATGGCTGCGAGGGGGCTCATGTAGACGTTGAAGAGGGTGGGGCTGAGCGAGGATCCTTGTGGTACGCCGCAGATCACTTCGGTGGCCACGGATCTGAACGGGGGGAGGAGGACTCTCTGGGTTCTTCCGGCGAGGAACGAGATGATCCATTCCAGTGCCTTTTCTTGGATTCCGATGTTGCTGAGGCGCTGTATTAGGGTGCGGTGGCAGACTGTGTCGAACGCTGCAGAGAGGTCCAGGAAGATGAGGGCAGCTGTTTCCCCGTTGTCAAGCAGAGATCTAATGTCGTCGGTGGCTGCGATGAGGGTGGTCTCGGTGCTGTGGTTGGCTTGGAAACCGGACTGTGAGGGGTCGAGGGATCCGTTCGTCTCAAGGAAGGCGGCGAGCTGTTTGTTGACGGTCTTCTCGATGACTTTGGCAGGAAAAGGGAGGAGCGAGATGGGGCGGAAGTTCTTGAGGTCGGTGGGGTCCGCTGTCAGTTTCTTCAGGAGGGCGCTGAGCTCGGCATGCTTCCAACTCTCCGGGAAGGTGGCAGTGTTGAAGGAGATGTTGATGATGTCACGGAGTTGGGGTGCGATGATGGAGTCGGCCTTGTTGAAGATGTGGTGGGGGCAGGGGTCGGTTGGGGATCCGGAGTGGATGGTGTTCATCATGCGGGTGGTGTATTCGGTGCTGACCGGGGTCCAGTTGCATAGGGTGGTGGTGGGGGGCGTTGGTTCGGTGGTTGGGTGCGTGGTTGGTGCGCCGAAGCTGTTGTGTATGTCGGCGATCTTGCGGTGGAAGAAGGAGGCGAGTGAGTCGCAGAGGTCTTGCAAGGGTGTGATGTCGTTGTTTCCGGCGCTGGGGTTGGAGAGCTCTTTGACGATGCTGAAGAGTTCCTTGCTGTTGTGGGTGTTGTTGTCCAGACTTTCTTTGAATGTTGTCCTTTTGGTGGTGCGGATCAGCTGGTGGTGTGTGCGGGTGGCGTTCTTGAGGGTGCTCTGCCCCAGACTCTTTGCCTTTTACATCCTATGTTGGTTATACTTTTTGTTGACCTTAGGACTCTGAGCACTTTACCACTGGTAACCAGTGCTAATTTGCATGTGCTTCTCCCATAAACATGGGTACATTAGTTTATACTTGAATGGCATATTTAAATTCCCTCTAGACAGCCACAACACAGAAAGGATAGGTGTGTCTGAGTACCCATCTACATACATCTGCAGTCAGTTGGCCTTGCTCGGGCAGAATGTAATGAAGGGTCTATCACTTTACTTGAATAGGTCCTGTCCCTAAACAAAGGACGGATTAACCCCAATAGATAGCCTGACAGGCAGGACTGGGTTGAAATGGATACCCATGCAATTCAGAGAGCTTATTTGAAGTCAACCCCTAAAATCAGATACTACTGTTCTTGCAACTAAAGCTCTGCCATAAGAAGTGCTGTGCTGCTTAAAGGACTCAACTGGACTCCTGATCTGGAAGGCCTGCTTTTCTACTTGTTGCCTTGCTGCCTTCTTCTCTCTGACTCTGCTGAAGTATAGCTGGACTCTGCCTTTGCTACAAGTGCTCTCCCAGGACTAGCTGGTTGGCCTCCTGTTGCTTGAGACTCAGGGATATCGAATCTCTAACCCGCTCTTGTGCCTGGCTCCCTGGAAGTGGCCCAGGTACTTTCTACATGGGTTTCGTCGTATCTCAATCTCATGCCTGCATGTAGAAGAAATGGTGTATCGATGCAGTTGCAGGAATAACAATTGGCGCATCGCAACGAAACCAGCACTTTGCCTCCAGAGACTGATGCATTGGACAGCGTTTCGCCGCCACTGCAGTTTGATGAGATTGATGCATCCCCTTGACTGCTTGGCAGAATCTGGCGCATCTATTGATGCCTCTCAACTCCGGCACCCATCTATGGAAATGACGCATCGCCTTCACCGCATCAAAAAGATCAACCTATCCTGCGTCTGCAGGCTTCAACCTTGACATAGCTATCAGTTTGTAACCAGGAAGGTACTTTGATCAACTGGGGCATGCTTAGGTCCTGTAGCTGTCCGGTGCTCCATTGAGGTTAGCCTGAACTTTGCCATTGCCCCAGTCCAGCACGTCCTTAGGTAACCTTTTGAGAGCTACTTGCTTCTCTGTGCTTTATTGCATTTATTATTTTAAAATTAAATATCTCACTATCTATACATTGGATTGTTATTGTTTTGGTCTTGTTTTGTTCAGAAGCTAATACTCTATTTTTCTAAACCAGTTTGGAGTCTTTTGTGATATATTCTTTGTGTTACTGTATATGTGTGTTGCACAAATACTCTACACAGTGTCTTTTGAATAAGCCTTACTGCTCTGTGCCAAGCTAACAGAGGGCGAGCAGAGGTTATCGTTTAGTGTGTATCTAGCTTACCCTAACTAGAGTGATTGTTCCTGCCTGGTCTGGGTGCATACCTCGGTCAATCAGTAATCCCATTTCTAACATTGGTGAACAGCGGTGAGGACAGGACTTGTGTTTATGCAATACCACATAGTAACTTATTGTTCACTACAACTCTCTATCGAGACCAATTCGAGCCATTTTCAATTCTTACTGTTCTGACATCTTTTGAATTTTCCAAATTTTTCTTTTCTGCAACGTCTGTGGTCCTACCTGGCACTATGAAATTCGAGCTGGCCAATCTGGAGGAATACAAAGTGGCCCAGTTCATGGGGTTCTGCCAGGAGAGAAGGGTGTTCCATATGGAAGTGCCAAGAATGCAGAGCTTCAGAAAGCCTTAAGAGCATGGACAGCAGCCCATCCAGAAGAAGACGTGGATGAGGAGGAGGGACCTGAGTCTGAGGAAGGATCAGAGCAGGACCTGACAGTGGGTTTTATAATGTAGCCTACAAAGGGTGTGTGCATTTTTTCTCCCAGGACTGAAAGTCCACTCTAGACTAGGCAGAAATATGTCCTCAAAGAACTTGTCCCCAAACGAGCTGGTGGAAAAGAAGGGAAGAGAGGAAACTAACCCTCGAGTTTGCCAAGATTGAAATGGAGCAAGCCCTTGCTAAATTAGAGAAAAAGCAAGCTCTAGAAAAGAAGAGGCTGACCAAGGAGGAATGAAAGATGGTCCATGAGCTTAGACTCAGAGAGGTGGACATTAGAGCCCTCCAAGTGGGGTCCAGCAACAACAATATTGGTGGCAGCATACCTGAAGTGTCTTCACACAACTGCAGATTTCATATTCCAAAAGATATGGAGCCCAGTTATGGAGTGGGACATGACATAGACAAATAGTTGGCAGCCTATGAAGTGGCATTGTGAATGCACAGGGTACCAGAGGAGTTCCATGAGAGGGGTAGTCTATGCTGGTACATGCCCACAGTGGGAAGGAAACACTCCTTACATTAGAGGTGAAAGGCCAGACAAGCTACCCCACCATGAAGGTATTTTAGTCAGCAGGTTTAGGCAGATCCCTGAGAAGTACATGCTCTCTACATAAACATGGGTGGATTTCTTGGACTATGCTGGTAAGGCACTGAAGGGTTGGGTGAGGAGTAGCAAAGTTAATGATTAAGAACGGTTGCACAACTTGTTTTTAAAGGAGCACCTTCTTGATACTTGTTTTCCAGAGCTGTGCCACCACCTGATTCATAGCAAGCTTACTGACTACAGGAAGCTTGTTGAGGAGGTGAACATCTGGGTCAGCACCAGAGTGTCCAAAAACATATCTGGGGGCACTCCCAAAATGGTGGTTTGGGTTACCATCACAGGAAGGCAGGGGGAGACAAAAAGAAAGAATGTTCTCAGGCCCCGAAACAACTCACAGGGAAAAGGATCTAGTTCACATTCCCAATCTGGCCACCAGAAGAAAAACTACTGACAAAGATCAGCAGACCAAGTCCGTTAAGTGCTATGGGTGCTATGATTATGGACACTGCAAGGGGGAAGTCAAGTGTACAAAAAGAGCACCACCTCCCACTGGGGAAATGATTCAAGGGGTGGCTTGTAACGCTAGGGGAGGGGGTTGACCCAGTTAATGAGGGGGGATTAGTGGGAATACCCTAGTGTCCCTGGGTGACAGTGAGATGGTTCTAAAGATCCATATGCCTTCAAATACTACAAAGTATAGGAAATGGGTCACCATCAATGGGCAAAGGCTGTAGGCTCTGAGGGATACAATAGCCAGTATGACTATGGTACGGAGGCAGTTGGTTTCTCCGAATCAGGCAAATACCCATGCATTCCTCCAGGTTGTGGTGGCTGACAATGTAGAGGGTCACTATTCTTTGGCCCTTGTTCCATTTTATTGGGGGGAGTTTCAGGTATTTTGAAAGTTGCAGTGAGCCTTGCCATACCTGTGGACTGTTTGATAGGTTATGACCTGGAGAACACTACCAGGAAGCAAGTGAAGCTCAAGGCTCATGTGGAGATGTTAGGGTTCCCTGTCTGGATCTGTGGTACCACACGGTCCATGGCTGCCCAGAATGAGAGTAAAAAAAGGCTGGAGCCTGGAACAATGGCCCAGCCAGCTGCTAGGAAGCTGTGAGGCAGAGGGTGTGGGAAACCAGGTCCTGAATGTACCTCCAGTGAGAGGGATGGGGCACCTGTTGTGGCCACTGCAGAGTCCACTGAGGAAGTTAATGCTTCCCTTGGTAACCTGCCTGAGTTTGCTGGATGGTATGGGAAAGGAAGACCTATCATGGAGGAGTTCTGTAGGGCACCAACGGAGTGCCCATCCCTCGTTAGCTTGAGACAACAGGCTGAAGCCCAAGCAGCAGGTGAGGCCTCAGGTAGCCATCACATTTACTGGGAGGACAACCTCCTTCATGGTGAGCCTAAGGCTCCTGGGCATGAGACAGCAAGGACCCTGGTGTTTCTTCAATGCAACAGGGCCTTCCTATTGGAGCTGGCTCACAAACGTCCCCTGGAAGAACACCTGGGCCAAGACAAGACCTTTGCAAGACTTGCCCCCACTTCTATTGGCCTAGTATCAGGAATTCCTCAGATGCATTCTGTAGGACTTTTGTGACCTACCATACCAGTGGTAAGACATGTCAGAGGCTTAAAGCTTCTCTTAACGCTTTACCGGTCATCGATATACACCTTGAGAGGATGGGCATCGATATTGTAGGGCCTATGGATCCCCAGACTGCCTCAAGCAACAGGTTTATCTTTGTTCCGGTGGATCATGATACTAGGTATTCAGAGACAATCCCTCTTAGAACCATGACTGCACCTACAGTGGCAAAGGCCCGGATAAGGATTTTACTCAAATGTATTTCTCCAACGAAGTTGTGTCTGACAAGGACACAACCTTCATGTATATGTATGTGCAGTCAATGTGGAAGGAGTGTGGGGTAATCTACAAGTTCTCCATCCCTTACCATCCACTAACCAATGGGTTTGCTGACAGCTTCAACAAGCCCCAGAAAGGCATGATCAGAGGTCTGCCAGAGACCCTCAGGAAAAAGTGGGATATCCTCTTACCATGCCTGTTGCTTGTATACAGAGAGGAGCCACAGAGAGGAGTGGGTTTCAGCCCCTTCGAGCTGTTATATGGGCACCCAGTTACAGGACCTCTGAGTTTGGTGAAAGAATTGTGGGAGCAAGGTCCCAGGAAGGTACCCCAGGGTGTAGTGAACTACATGTTGGTCTTCAGAAGCTAGATGGCTAAGTTATGGAAGCAGGCTTCCAGTAACCTCGAAGCCAGCCAGGACGTCATGAAGGAATGGTATGACAAAAATTCAACCACTGTGGAGTTACAACCTATTCAGAAAGTGTGGGTGATGGGGCCAGTAGATCCCAAGGCTCTCCAGGATTGCTGGAATGGGCCCTATGAGGTGATTGAAAGAAAGGGTGAGGCCACATACCTGGTAGATCTCTAGACCCCTAGGCAACCCCACAGGGTGCTGCATGTAAATCACCTCAATCCAAACTTTGAGAGGTCTGAGCTCACCATGCTGTTGGTGACAGATGGAGAAGTGGAAGAAGAGACTGAACCTCTCCCTGAGCTCTAGGACTCCAAGGAGAAGGGTGAGTCTGTGGAAGGAGTAATCATATAACCCACTATAACTCCAAAGCAACATAGAGACTGCCACCAAGTGTTGGGACAGTACTCTTGTCTGTTCCCCCTTATCCCTGGATAACCCACCTGTGTGCCCATGATGTGGACACATGGAAAGGATACATCTTACAGGTTGTCAGAAAAGGGAAGTCCAGCATTAAAGCTGAAGTGTCCAAAATGCTAGAGTTAGCGTCGATGGAACCCTCCATTAGCCCCTCGTCTAGTCCTGTAGTTCTGGTACCAAAAGCTGCCCCACTGGGCACTATACCTGAAGTGAGTTTCTGTGGGAATTAAAAGGGCAAAATTCAGTCATTAAGACAGATTCTCACCCCATCCCCAGGCTGATGAGGTGACTGACATGTTAGGAGCTGCCCAGTATCTCAGTACCTTTGATCTTACATCAGAGTACTGACATATCGCTGTAACTGAGGGAACAAAGAGGAGGTCAACCTTTTCCACTCCAGAAGGCCACCATCAGCTTAGGGTGATGCCCTTTAGAATACAGAACGCCCATGCCACCTTCCAGAGGCTGATGAACTAGGTCCTTGCTGATATGGAGGCCTTTTGTGCTGCCTATCTGGATCACATAGTTGTCTTCAGTTGCAGCTGGAAGGCCCACCTCTTTCACCTCCAGGAAGTTCTTCAGGCTCTGCAACAGGCAGGTGTGACTATCAAGGCAAGTAACTGCCAAATATGGTAGTGGTCGGTGTATACTTGGGATACCTGGTGGGTAGTGGTAAGGCTCAACACCCTTAAGGCCAAGATAGAAATCTCATGGCTCATGGCCTGGCTGCCTACCAAAACCCAGACTGAGGTCAGAGCATCCATGTACTTCACTGGCTTCTATAGGAGGTTTATAAAGGGATATGGCACCATTGTTGCCCTCTTGACTGAGCTAACTTTGAAGAAGTGGCCCAGGAATGTGATTTGGATAGAGGCATGCCAAACTGCATTTGATTCCCTCAAGCAAGCCTTGGGCACAGCTCCTGTGTTATGGTCCACTGCCTTCACCAAGGATTTTATTGTTCAGACAGATGCCTCAGAACATGGCACATGGGCAGTTCTATCCCGACATTAATAAAGATGGTCCTGAC
The DNA here is from genome assembly GCF_964261635.1 of Lissotriton helveticus. Lineage (NCBI taxonomy): Eukaryota > Metazoa > Chordata > Amphibia > Caudata > Salamandridae > Lissotriton > Lissotriton helveticus. The sequence continues at coordinate 898,621,744 of NC_136063.1, read as the reverse complement.
CTACCTGTAGCCTCATCTCCAGGAGGTTATTCCCCAGGGACAGAGTTGGAGTGCTATTGAGAACAAAACTTTTGCTTTGGTATGGGCACTGTAGAAGTTGAGGCCATACCTGTATGACACTCACTTCCTGACTCAGACTGACCACTGGCCCCCCAGGTGGCTCATGCAAATGAGGGTGGGCTGCTGAGTTCGAAATCCTTTGTTTAATTAAATGTTACGGCTCAGACAACATTTACAGGCACGAGGTCTGAGGAATGTCTCAATTTACAGTCGGCACATGTCCTTCCTATGTACCTAATCCAACAGGTCGTAAATGTTTCCGGTGAACCACATATGGTGAGGAATGTTGGTTACTGCCTTTGGAGTCATAAATTAATAGTCAAGTAGTTACTACAGGTGGATCTCGACCTCGCATGGGCACAGTGTGGCCAGTGGATACCACGTCCAGATGTCCGGCATGGGGAGCATGGGATCACTACCTGTGCTAGGTCCTGATTGGATATGTGTTCCTAACTCATGTGGTATATGACTTTATGGTATTTTTAGGAGCGTTCTTACCACCTCCAGCCATCTGTGCTTTATTGGGTCAATCTCCCCTGACCATTGTAATTTCGCTGCTCCTATCTGTGGGATTGATCAAGAGTTTCCGGCAAGAGTGTTTGCCTGCCAGCTACGCGCCCTCCCACCTGTAACCCATCAATCAGTGATCCTGGGCCTAGGTCTCAAGGCCTACTTGACTCTATATTTGCAAGTCGAGATAGATGTGAAGTTCAGAATGGCAATTCTATTAATAAGGACGAGATTTCATTTTATCGATGAACGTATCGTTGTCCATATTAACAGGTGATAACCTAAAACAGTTGAGGTAATCCATTTACCTACAGGATGAAACACAGATCTGGGGTAGACCATGCCAATGCTGATGGCCTATGTAGGGTTTCTGCCTTAGTGATGATAATTCCCTAGAGGTTGGATATGTTTCCCCACTTTCAGCTGGGGGGGGGGAACATGTGTTAGACTTGACATCCTTGGGGTGGTCTACCTCCCACTTTTTGCCTTTTACCCTCCTGTTTAGCTCATATTTTTTGTTGGCCATAGAACACAGAGCATTAATAATATTAAGATGATTTATAGAGCGCCTGATTACTCCATTCGGAGTGCCCCTGTGCTGCCCCCACTATGACCAAGAAAATTACAGGCCCTAACTAAAAAGCTAGACCAACCTATGGTTGTGTAAAAAGCCAAGTCTTAAGTTTCTTCCGGAAGTCTGCCCAGACCTCTCCTGTCTCAGATATGAAGGCATGCTATTACATAGTTTAGAGGCCTGCTGGCCAAAATACCTGCGACCCATACTGACTTGTTTCACTCTGGACACAGCAGTAAGTGAGATCTCAGCAGATCTCAGGCTTCTTTTAGGGTAATAAAACTTGATATGGGGATGTACGTAGCGGGGTTCCTTCCCATTCAAGATATTTTGGCAGATACACAATGTTTTGAAAGATACTCTCTTCCTCACTGGAAGTCAGTGTAACTTGACAAGAGCTGTCCCAATAGATGTCTGCCTCTGAATAATAAGCATCAGACAGGCTGCTGCATTCTGAACTGTCTGAAGTTTTGCCAATCTACCCTGTGAGATTCCTAGATATAGCACATAACAGTTATCCAGCCTGAACATGACCAGCGCCTGGACTACTGATTTCCTGGTCACCTCTGGGAGAAAGCCCAAAACCTTGCTCAGCATTTTTAGGATACCGAGACACCATCCCACCAGGCAGGAGATCTGACTATCGAAAGATAGATCAGCCGCAAACCAGAACCTGAGGTTTTTCACTTCCTACTTGTGCATTGGCACTGGCCTGAGAACATCCAGCCACCATGCAGAGGCCCAAGTACATGGTTGTTTCCCTACTAGGAGGATCTCAGTTTTTCTGGCATTCAGCTTGAGGCAACTCTGATTCATCCATTCTGCCCGATGAAACGGACAAGTGTTTAATCTGGCAGAAGATTCTCCTTCATCTTTGTAGAGGGTGATAATCAGTTGCGTGCCATTGGCGTAAGATATGATGTTAAAGCCATGACGCTTGATGACATTCGCAAGGGATTGCACATAAATGTTGAAAAAAATGGGGCTAAGAGCTGAGCCCTGAGGCACCCGCTGCTGCAATAAAAGGTCCCTCTGACCGAAAATCACTTGGAAAGTGCGATTTTAAAGAAAGGTGGCAAGCCAGCATAGGACCATCTCAACGACACCACAATTACATAAACATTCCAGCAAAAGACCCAGGGATATGATGTAAAATGCTGCGCTGAGGTCTAACATAATCAGTGTGGCAGTTTTATCCCCATCCGCTAACTGCCTCAGGGAATCAGATGCCAACAAAAGTGAGACTCCATGCTGAAGTCCAGCGGAAGCCCAATAGGGTTTCATGCAATATGTTGTGGGCTTCCACAAACCTCATCAGCTGATCATTTACATGTTTCTCGGTCACCTTGGCAAAAAAAGGAAGCACAGGGATGAGTCCAAGATTTTAGGGTTTTGTGGCGTCTCACATACATTTTTTTACTAGTGGCACAACCTTAGCCTACATCCACCTCAGCGGGACTCAGTAAGAGATTTATTGAGCAGCTCACACATTGCTGGTAGAATGGCCTCCTTCCCTCGGTTCAAGATCATGGGTGATGCAGGATCATTAGAGGAACCTGATTTCACCCTGCCCATCAGGGCACACACATCTTCTACAGTTAGGGAGTCAAACCTGGAGAGTCCCATCTTTACATCTAGGGGTTAAAACCAGGTTTCAAGGCTTGGGGCATATTAAGTCTCTCTAGGGAAAGAGTCATAGATATTTGAGACTTTATCCCGGAAGAATTGAGCGATCACATTGCATCTCTCCACCAAGGGAGCTGTGGTCGTGGTTATAGAGACCTAGACCCAATACAAGGAGGATAATGTTTTACAATAGTAAATAGTTCTCTTGAGGAGTTCTGTGCTCCTTTGATTTTATCATCATAGATCTGACTATGCGTAGTTCTAATATGTTTGTGATACTCTTTCAGTGCCTTGCGATACAAAACGTTGTCCCGTGCGTTAAAATTAAGAAGCCATCATCGCTCAAGACATTTTTAGGTCTATTTCAGCTCTCAGAGCTCCTCATTAAACCACTCAGTTGACAGGATGGCTATTGTTCTGCCCTCCCCTGCTCAGGCTTGGCTCAGAAGGAGGGCAGATATGTTACTCTGGTCGGCAGCAACCCTTTTGGGCTGCCCGGGACTAGAAGGCTGGTACCAGGAACACCAGGGAACTCACAAAGCTCGTTTCAGGGGGTATGATTCCACAATGTTTGATACCAAGCAAGATACGGTTACTTTCAGCCATTTTAGAGTTGGTCATCACATGGTCGCTTAATGCCAGTCTAAATGTTGTAAATGGCTGATACACTGACAACCCGGGAGAATGGACTCCATAGGCTGCAGGGGTGTTCTGTTCATGCAGTGGCACTGTCTCCTTATGAACAAGCACCCTGCCTTCAGGATTGGTAAGGCCTGATATAGGGGTGTCTCCACACAAAGGACAGATAACCCCCCACTGATATCCTGGCAAACAGGACTGAGTTGAAAGTGCCACTTGTGCACCTCAGAGAGCTGCTTTAAAGCCACTCCCACCCCAAAAGCACTTCTGGTTATAAGTACTGGGTCTCTGACCACCGAAAATCAGACACAACTGGACTTGTAAGTGAAGTTCTGCCTGAAGAACAGCTTGTTCGACCTGGCACCTTGGATTGGGTCTCCCTTCCATTTTATTGCTGTTGCCTCATGTGTTTTTGCTGGTTATAGATGCTTTGGGCAATGTGCCACTGCTGTCCAGTGCAAGAGCTCCTTATGGTAAATTGATGTATGGATTAGTGATTCCATGATTGGTTGGTTTGGTTTACTTGTCAGACACTAGTACAGTGCACTGAGTGTGCCCAGGGCTTGTAATCCAAAGCCTGCTGGTAGGCTTGCAGCACTGGTTGTGCCACCCACAGAAGCAGCCTGTAAAAGTGTGTCTCAGGTCTTCCATTACAGAGCCTGTGTGCAGTCTGGTACTGCCATGTTGACTGGGAAAGTGAACCCGCCGTCAGACCCTAAACCTTCCCTTTTTTGCATATTAGTCCCCCCATGGTAGGCCCAAGGGCAGGGTGCATTGTATGTAAAAGGTAGGACATGCCCTGATGTGTGTGGCATGTCCTAATAGTGAATTACAGCCATTTTCGGTTTTTACTATTGCCAGGCTACCTTTTCCTCATAGGCCAGAATGGGCAGTTTGATTATTACATCTTATAATCCTAACTGACTCAGGGAACTAGGTATACATTTGAGTTTAGTATGCCTGAACTCAGAATGATAAAATGCATCTTTTAGTGAAGTTGGTTTTAACATTCTGTGTTTGAAAATACCACTTTTAGAAAGTAGGTATTTTCTTGTCTAACCATCCAAGCCTGCCTCTGCTAGGTTGTGTATTTCGTGTCTGGAGTTTGAGTGACAGGGGCTGGGGGATTCCATGAGACAGGGTGAGTCAGCACATGGCTGAAAAGAGAGATATGCATGCAGATGGGAGGGAGGAGTTGCGCCTGGGATCTGAATAGGGCTGTGCCTTCCCTCCACAATACTGGCTCCACCTCCTGTGGTGTGTCTCATGTCCCTGCCCTACACTGAGAAAGGAAAGAAGGAGTCTTGTCAACAAAGTCCTCCAGGACTGACCAGAACTGTTTGGACTAGGCAAAGGCCTCTCTGTCTTCAGAGAACAAAGGGAAAATGAGTCTAAAAGAGGGGACCCATACCCCAGACCTTTAGATCACTTTGGGAAACAAGAAGAAACCTTTGCTGAGAAGAGGAACCAGAGAGACTGAGGAGAGACTATCCCTAAGCATGAGGGATTAGCCTGCAGTGGTTGCCTGACTGCCAAAGAGAGGAGAAAGGACTGTGTGCTACTTTTATTCATCTTTTGAAGTATCTCCAAGGGCTTGAGATAGTACTTGCCTCCTACTGAAGTCTCAGGGACAACAGACTTCAACCACCAGCTCCCCAAGAGTTCTTTGGAAGTGCCTGCAGTTGTGCTGGGCTTTCTGAGGAACTGAGAGTCGCAAGGAGCTGGAAGCGCAACTCACGAAGAGTCAAGTCAACAAAGCTTTATTTCGATATTTGATATCATAAAAGCACAAATAGAGATTAAGAGCACAATTCATAATAAATACATTAAAAAAAGAGATTTCATCTAAAAGACTTTTTACAGCGGGTTAATAAAAGATATATTAAACATTAGCAGCTTTGCGAATAATTAAAAACAGTTAAATACACAAATTCTTTATAAAACCTTTCGTCTAATCAGCCATGCCCAGCTTATGAATTTAGCCACCCCACAAGCTAAAGTTGTACTAGGATCAGCCTTAAGTATTCTAAGTGCAACAGAGTGGTCCCTGGTTTCAAGCTGCAGGCACACAGGTTTGAGCCATTTCAGTCTGGGTTTTGTATAGGCTGGACAGACAAAGAAGAAGTGAGGGATATTTTCAGCGACTCCTGCACAATTTGGACAATCCGCATGCGTTTGGTGCGGGGGCTTCCATTTACTGGTACGATCACGAAGAGGAAGGGTACCCATCCTGAACTGGATAAAAAGAGTCCTGTCTCTTGGCTTTGTAATGAAGTCCAGATAGGGCTCCAGGCGAGGTGTATACTTATGTTGACGAAATACCTCTGTCAGCCTGCCTTGGTTTGGGTCCCTCTGCTCTTGGTCGTCAACCCATGCCCAGAAGGCTCTCTTGGTTTCTATCTTTGATAATACTGCTCCAGACTCCCAAGCAGTTGAGAGGCCCGTCACCAAGAGAAGCTTCCTAATATTAGTTAACCATGCGATCTTGTAGGATCCTTGGAGGTTCATAACCTCTCTTAGGCCCTCGGCATACTTGGAAAGCTCTGGAGTACGCCATAACCAGGCCCAATATAAGAGAGGACGCAGGGTGACTAGGTCCTTAATTGAACGGCGACCCAGTTCACTCAAAAGTGGCTAAGTTGGGGTGCCCCTCGGGAGCGAGAGAAGTTCCCTAAAGAACTTGTTTTCTGAGGTGACTAGCACTTCTACACATCCAAAGCCCCAGAGTTCTGCTCCATATAGGGCACAGCCTACGGCTTTAGCAGCATAAATTTCCAAAGCAGGAGCAATGGGCCTAGTAGTGGATGCACGATGTTCCCTCCCCAATACTCCTACTACTAGTCTGTGGTTTAGGGCCATTTTATTAATATGTAACTGCCAGTTGAATTTGTCAGAAAATCTGATCCCTAGATAATCAAACTCTTTCACGCGCTCAAGTGGCACCCCATCAAGAGTCAGGGTAGATCTAGACGATCTGCTTGGGTTGAAATAGAGAAGCTTAGTTTTAGCTGTGTTAATGACAAGACCCCTCATCTTACAAAACAAACAGAAGCGATCCAACAGCTTCTGCAACCCTGCAGGGGTTTTAGATACTAACAGCGTATCATCCGCAAAGAGTAATGCGGGAACTTTATCATCTGCCAAGACCGGGGTGTCAGCATTAATTTCAAGCAGGAAGGAGACTACGCCGTTCACGAAAAGCGTAAATAGTGTGGGAGTCAGGACGCATCCCTGGCGGACGCCTCTCTTCACAGGAATTTTATCAGTTTTTTGCTCCTGTGATCCCCACCTAATGCGGGCGTAGTTTCCATCGTGCATACGGGCCAGGAGGTTCAAAATGGGCGAAGGGATCCCCATCTCCTGCAGGACCAGCCATAGGCGGTCTCGGGGGACCAGGTCAAAGGCGGTCTTTAAGTCAATGAACGCCAAATAAAGACCGCCTTTGCCAATAGTAACCACCTTCCAGTGCAAGAGTGCCAACCTAAATGCCTGGTCTATGGTACTTGTGCAGGTCCTAAAGCCCGCCTGGAACTGCGAGATATTATTTTCTTCTGCCCATGAAAGGATCCTCTCCAGGAGAACTCTACCAACAAGCTTTTGTCCAGCATCTATAAGACTTATTGGCCGATAGTTGGCAGGGTCCCCCCTGGAACCCTTCTTATAAATGGGGATTACTTCGGCCCCCTTCCAAGAATATGGGACCGGTGAGCCTTCCAACAGGGCATTGGTGAGAAGTACAAAAAAGGTAGCCCACTCTTCAACATTAGCTCTAAATAGGTCACCCGGTATGCCATCTTGTCCCGGGGCCTTAGCGGGTACAATCTTATCAATAGCAGCCACCACCTCCTTCTTCGCTATCCTGGGGGAAATACCCTGAACAGGGGCGGCTACCATAAAGCCGCTTGGGGGCCCTATGCTATCTGTTTCATCATTGCCTACACAGAGCTTCCTAAAGTGCTCAGACCACTCCCTATCGGGTATATGGTTAGGGATTTGGTCCGATTCGCAACCATTAGATCTCCTCACCAGAGCCCAAAAGAGCTCACCCTTCTTGGACTGGCTTGCTGTTTTTAGACTATCCCAGTGTAAATCCTCCCAGGCCCTCTTTACATCTAGGATCGCTTCTCTATATTCCATTCTTGCTAGCCTAACCACAGCAGGATTATTAGTTTTAATAGCAAGAATCAGACTCGTTTTTTTTAATCTACAGTTTTTGTCAAACCACTTCTGTGCTGGATTGGCACTCATTGGGTGCTTTTTACTAGAATCTATAAACAAGGTGCCAATCTTATGTATTGTGTCAACATAGATAGTTTCTGCTGCAACGGACCCAGACTCTTTCATACATGCTGCAAAAAGCCTAACGGTCTGGTCACTAAGTATTTCACCTAGGGTGCTTAATCTTTGCTCATTCATGATAAACTTTGGCCATTTGAGGAACCTGTTATAGTTAGAAGGTAGGACTGCCTTTGTTAGTATTCTCAGTACAGTAGTAGAGTCGTCCACCTTCCTTTCCCACATTTTCAGCATTGTAAGGTACAAGGGGTTATGATCACTGTCTATTGATGGAATAATGATCATATCAACCACAAACTTCCAAGACCTCCATCAACCAATATATAATCAATTCTACTTTGATAGGAGACCCTGTTGTATGTATTTGCTCCCATTACGTCAGAAGACGTACGACCATTTACAGCTCTTAACCCAAATTCTAGCATAAGGGCATTCATTTGAATGACCACTGGCGACCATTTCTTCACTGGCGCAAGTGACAGAGAGGGGATGCCCCACCTGGCATCTTCCTAATAAGTTCCTAAAATGTCTTCTATTGCCAAGGGCTCAAATGAGCAATTTAGATCAACGGCGACCAATACAAAGGAATCAGAGGGACAAGAGAGGAGCATTTCAGAAAGGACAGTAATGGTGGGAGATTTAGCCCCCCCTTGGGTACCCCTAGCATATATATTAAAAAGTTCCCAAGTAATATTGCCCTTGTCACCCTTAAGAGAGAGTCTCATTACATCTGGTGAGGTACATGGACAGTGGGTAATCTAGAGATTGAGCTCTGGCCTAATCCAAACCATAAGTCCTCCAGATGGGCGACCTCAGCCAGACGAGGTAGCAGGTGGATAAAAACAAGTGAAACCAGGCTTATACAAAGGCTCAAGGCACCATGTTTCCTGAAATAAACACAGATCATATCCATCAATAAAATCATTCCAGTCCGGTAATGAAAGCTTATTACGTAAGCCTGCAACATTCCATGAGATGAGTCTAAGATTACTAGTAAGACCTTTACAAGGAATTAGGACACTGGAGGATTGATCTGAGACCCGGCCATCAATGTTATTAACCCTCTGGGGGGATGAGGCAGAAGTTAGTATTTCAGAACCCGGAGACTCACGAAGAAGAAGTGTGTCGCTGCCACAGCCGCTGTCGTCGCATCGCCGGAGAAGAGGATCAGTGTTGCATCAGACGCCGCCGCATCAACAGAGAAGCGTGTCGCCACCGCAGCAGCTGTTGCATCATCGCCGAAGCGCCTCGCATCGCCGTAAAAGAGGATCGACATTGCACCAGATGCCGCCGCATCACCCGGCAGCGTGTCGCAGGGCCTGTGGCAGCTCGGTAGAATTGCTGAGTCACAGCGTGGCCTTCAGGCGTGCACACATCGTGTTGCATCCAAGAGAAGACGGCATTTTTTGTTCATTGCACCCGATCTTCATCGCATCACAGCGCTGCTGGTCGCATTGCCACAGAAGCGTAGTAAGAAACCGTCACATCACCTCCCCTCGTCGAAAAGAAACAACACATCCCCTACGCATCAGTAGGGACCCGAAGCATCACCGTTCTTGCGTTAAGAAACCAACGCATCACCTTCCCTGCAACACTTTCGTTGTATAGCGTTACGCATCCTAAGGTACATTGAACTCAAAGTATTGCATTTTGCATCTTAAGAGAACTGAGCTAATTCTACCATTTTTGAGTACAGTATTGTGGATTTTTGTCGTTTGTGGTCTTGTTTTAAGTCTATATAAAAATATTTATTTTCATACTACAACTTGTGTGGTGTCCATCTGTAGTGTTGTCACTGGGTTACTGTATGTTTTCACACATGCTTTACACACTGCCTCTGAGATAAGCCTGCCTGCTCATGCCAAGCTACCAAGGGGGTGAGCAGGGGTCATTTTAGGAGTGTACCTCCTTACCCTGACTAGACGCAAGGGTTCCAATTTGTCAAAGGTACCTACCTCTGCAAACTAGAGACCCCAAATCTAACACTGCTGTATTGCTTTAAGAAATCAACTGGACTGCTGATCTGGAAGGTCTGCTTTTCTGTTTGTTGCCCTGCTGCTTGCTGCTTTCTGACTAAGCTAAGCTGAAGGAGAGCTGGACTCTGCCTTCACTCCAAGTGATCTACAATGCTTGTTGGCTTGCCTTTTATTGCTTGAACAGGGATATCAAAGTTTCTACCCCTGCTCTCGTGCCTGGCTCACTCTAAGTGGCCCAGATACTTGCAACACTGCTTTTGACACCTCCTCTGTCCGAGTGTACCAGATATTGACACATCGGAGCATGCGTGGGTCCAGTAGCTGGCCGGTACGCCATCATGGTTGGCCTGAACTTTGACTTTGCCCTGGTCCAGCGTGTCCTAAAGTAACCTTTTTAGCGCTACTTGCTTCTAAGCGCTTTATTGCGTTTATTCTGTTAAAATTCAATATCTCAACTTTTATACATTGTATTTTTGTTGTTTTAGTTTTGTTTTGTTCAGAAGTTATCTTTCAGCGTGTATCTAGCTTACCCTGACTAGATTGGTGGTTCCTGCCTGGCCTGGATGCATACCTCAGCCAACCAGAAATCCAATTTCTAACAGTTGCAAACACCAACTCACACAGGACTTCATTCTGACAAACTCTAAACTCAATTAAGTTCAATTCAGTCTCCTGCCACTTACCCATCTCCCTCCCATTCTTTTCATCCCCTCTAGCTTACCTATTCCCTGCTCTTTAAAACACTCACTTCAGGATCACCTGTTCTTCTTTTACCTAAGTGCTACAAATTATGCCCTCAGATAATTCTTACATTTTACTTGCCAATCTAATATAGGTTAACTCTACATGCGACACTGAACAACGTCCTACCTCCCAATCCTGCAGCTTTCACGCAGGTACTCCATCACAATAAGATGAATACCACCTCTACACTACATCCATGCTACTAGATTCAACCCCCCCAACTCTTCTCGTGAAATGGCCATCCTCTTCAATAACAGAACAACCTAGACAATCTGCTCATCCTTGCCATCTAACTCTGCTTTGCGCTACACTTGAAAATACTTGTATGGTCATCAGCCTGTCTGTCAGAAATAACCCCACCACTGATCCATCTTCAGAACACACAGCACAGTCTAGCAAATAACCAACCACTCTGTACTTAAATTCTTGAATAGCTCATCCTACACATGACACACCATTACTGCCAACAAACAAACACTCTTAATGCACTCATAATCTCATCACAATCCTGCCAAATGATTCCCACAAACATGACTGCACTTCCCTCTCAATCTCATACTGAATACCTGACGCACCCTAAAACTTCTGCACCCTTCCTCACAGACCAACTTCAACACTTTACATTTCTAATAGCCAAACCACATCCTCCCTGAATACTCTATTTCCCATGCACATAACCCCTAGTAAACTTGTTATATGTGACAGCTCCAGATCTTCGTTGTTTCCGAGATATGTAAAATGGAAATCACCTCACTACTGACATTTCTTCCCTTTCTCAAAACTCTTGCTAGACTAAATATGATGTCCCACAAATCACTCGCATCCTCTCTGAAATAATCCCATGCAAATCTCCCCTCCCAACTCACACTACTCCTTTCCTTACCAATCTGTACTTCCACTACATTGTCAATGGCTCACACACAATTCTAGCTCACAATGACTTCTCATTTCTACCTCGCAACCACGGCTCCTTACTACCCTGCTGAGCCACTAGCTAGATTCCTCATCCTTTCTCAATGCACAATAGATGTCATACCATCCCCCTACCAATCCACAACAAATGTCATGCATCCAGTCACATTCATAGTAATAACCACAATTCCCATTCTTCACCAATACATCATCACATGCCTCTCATTTATCACTTCCCTCCGTCACTTGAGAATCCCACAATCACTCAATATCTGCCACAAATATTCATAACTGAACCCTTACAAATCATCCCTATGTCGATAAACTGTCTATCAATATGAAGGTATGTCACACCTTACCCAAAATACTCACATCATTCATTCGGACCCACACAACGCCCAACTACACCATCTCACAACTGCACCTTAGCTTAGCTCACCACAGCAACCACAACCTGTCACCACCTCCCCCATACAGAACATAATTCTGCATAGTTTTCTCCATACTCCAAAAAATGTCCTTATCTCATTCCACTCCCAAGCATGCTCCCCACACATCGCAATCTTGTAATTTCTCTTCCTCACTCCATGCATTGCCATCATTTTCCTCTTCTATTCTGGTAAAACCTGTCAACAGTCTATATATTTAGACATAATAATGCCTTTTGATTTCCTCAAAGTGTTTATTTCATCTCTCTCTTCACTACATTCCCTCTTGAAATTCCATTCATCATTGCAATTCCAGGCACATCATCCTTCATCCCTTCACACTCCCATAACAGCTTCTCAACCAGAACAACCCTCACTACCCTTCGTACATAAATCCATCCCCTTCCATCAAGTTCAGTTAAAAAAAAAACTAAGGTCACGTCTCTGATACTGACAAACCTTTCCGGTCTCTCTTCATCCTATAATATACAAAGAAACCCTATGATCAAATCCACCGCTCCACGCATGTCCACTTATCACCATATCCATCTTTGGCTCAACATATGCGTGTGGGACATCATTATCAGGAACATCTTCAGCCCTCCAGAAAACAGCAGACCCATTTTATTCTGGAAAGCACTAAAAATAGACCTCTCTCTATAGCAGTGATTCCAAGATGCAGCATTTGAGTGTCATGACCAGGACTACAAAATAAGTCAGAGAATGAATGCTTGTGCAACACCTCCAAATGTTGTTAATCTGACCAACTGCTTCAACCGAAATTCCTAGCGACTTCCACTGCACTCAAAGTCACTTGTATCTGAATTGGTCTGCCCTCACTAGAACTTGCATAGTGTCTGAAGCACAGGAACTTTTAAATATACTAACATCTGCAATGTGTCTACAGTGGCAACGGCACACCTTCCATTCACAGTGGTACCAGTATCACATCTATGCCCTGCGCCAAACAAAGTCACACTCACTGGTATCTGTAGGGAAAAAATACTTTTGCCACCTGAATAGCATCCTCACTTAAGGACACCAACACGACTCCCAGAGCAGCATGCATGGCCACCCGGTACTACCAGCACCCACTGACACCTATATTGCATCTACACCCAGGGGTATCTGCACTAAGACATGCTCACATTTACCATACCACACCAGCACACATCCACCTCTACTTGATCTGCACACACAACTTTCAGCAACCACCCTGCACATAGAGGCACTGGCATCCACTATCAAATGCACAGTGAATGAACTTCTTACCACTTTCGTCAGCACAACCACTCTCACTCTGACTAGATGTTCCCAAAGCCCGTTTTCTAAAAATCTGGAATAGGCTAAACATCAACAGCAGGATAGGAAAATATGGTCACTGCAGAGGATAACACCAACACCAGGATACAGTGAGAGAGGGGCATAGGGAAAGGAATAGTAGGACAGAGAAACAGTGACACTAGGCTGGGAGAAAAGGATGCTGTGATATGGAAATTGGGAACTGAGAGAAAGAACCACAGGAAATGGGACCAGTAAATATGCACACTGTGATAGAGATGCATGGACTCTGCAACATGGATATGAGCATTAGGATAGCAATATAAATATTGGTCCAGAGAAGCACAGGCACAAGTATATATGAAAATTGAGTGGGAAATATACAGATGCGGGGGTAAGAAAACAGAGAAAGTGAACAGAATAAGAAAGACAGTAGGATAATTATGATAATACAGAAAAGACGAAAAGGAGATATTTCGACAGTGAAACACCATGACAGGTGGCATTTGCACATGGACCTAGAAGGACAGAGAAACAGTACAAGAGGAAGGCAGTGGCACAGGTAAGCAGTGAGATGCATCACCAGGGGCAGCTCCTCTGTTTGAGTGGAGGAGCGTCACCCTGTCTGCTGCGAGGGCAGCAAGCACACACAGATAAGTGAAATGTCACTTTGATGCCATTTTACTTAAACACTGCAGTGTGAGGGCAGGGCTGAATCCTCCAATTTCAGGATTACAGCTGCCCCTGAAGTGCTCATGTTGGGTTGGCTGGATTTTTTTGCTACAGCCAGCCCAATATACACATTGCAAACTCAGCAATCCCATGACTGTGAAACAGCTGGGAATTGCTGGCACAGATCCGCAGCCTAAAATTGAGTGCTGGGTTAGCCTGCTCCCACCAATCCTGGAGCTGCTCTCATATTGGTGTCCACTGAGCAGGAAGGAAGTTCTTCCCCTTCCTGCTGGTGGACGCTGGTCGGGGAGAGAGATGCCGCACCCGGGGGAGCAGTATATGGTGAAATTGGCACTGTAGCGCCCCGCCATATTTTTAAAGCTGTCCATAACCTGTGAGAAAGCAAGACAGAGGGATAGAGAAGCAGCAGTTAAAATAGGCAGCGGGATGGGAAGACAGTATGAGAACGGGGCACCTGGAAAGGCAGAGTCTGTAAGAGGAATTTTGGGACTTGGAGGAAGGGCAGATATTGAATTTGGGGAGACTGTCAGATATGAAAATACTGGAGTCGAAAGACACACGCCTGCTAAGATTTTGGGGTAGGGAAATCGGCTTGGGGAGACATTTGGGAAAAGAGATACCAATAAGAATAAAGGAAGATGAAAACATGGGAAGGGGGCACATGGATGGGGAGACAAATGCAAGGGGGCTGGAATGCAAGGACAAAGAAAAGCAAGCCAAGGACAGGAGGACATTATGGCCATAACGAGATGGGCAATATAGACACAAGCGGTAGGAGATAAAGACATAGAGAGGCACGGTCACATACACTGTGAGTTACGAAGAAAAACATTAGACCAGGGAGACAGACTCAGAAGATTAGGGAATTTGGGACGCCACTGTGGTGCATGAGGAATTTGGGAAACTTGTAGACAACGAGCTACTCAGGTTTACAGTGGCAATGGCAATCAACAGGACAAGGAGGAATCCTAAAAAGGAGAAATCAGGAGACAATGGGACAAGAAGACCACAGAACAAGGAGACATATCCAATGGAATAGAGAGAGGTAGAGATTAGGAACATAATATACAGACAATAGCATTGAGAGCACAAGGTAGTGATTCAGAGCCTGTTAAAACTTGTTACAGAGCATGAGAACAAAACACATTGACAAGTCACTTGAAACATAAAACATAAATATAGCCATTGAGAATACAACCCAACGATTGTGTGAGTATGAGTGTGCTGGGACACACACAATGAGAAGGAGAGACACACACGTTGGCATGAGAAAACAGGAGACACAGGCACCGAGAGACACAAACAAACAGACACAAGGACGTGGAGATAGAGACAACTTCCACGAAAACATTGACAAAGAAACAAGTGAGACAGGAAGACATACAGGGTGAAAGGAGACATAGCCTCGGGACAGGAGGCCATTCTCATAACAAGAAACCATGAAAGAGGCACTATGCCAGAGAAGAACATGGACAGTGAGACTCTTGTGCAAGTAGAAGGTGGAACAGTGAGAGAATGAAACGGGGTTGGCACAACGACCGGGGGCACACAGACAAGTAGACGGAGGACAGGGAGACTCTGAGTGATTTAATCCTGGAAAACAAAACCAAGGCACTTGTTCTGAGAACCCATACACTCTGATCGCAAAGGCACTGGGAAAGAAATCAGAAATCCAGACACGGGAAATGGAAGTCATGAGTACAGACCTGGAAGTAAAAGGTACAAATTCACATGCAGAATATGGCTGACGTATAAACCACAAAAAAGAGGAAGGAACAACAAATTTTTTCTGGTACCACAGAAACACATGTTTAGATCAAGGATGCAAAGTTGCTCTTAACAAATACCAAGCAATTAAACAAAACATAAGGGGGCATATTAGCAAGGGCCATATTGCCGCTTCAGCTGCACTTTTTGCCGCTAAAGCGGCGATATTTTTATCACCCTATCAGCAAGCTGTCGCTAACAGCAGTTAGCGACAGCTTTTAGGCGATAGCTACAGGTTTGGGGCCCACTTTGCATGTCAGCGATATTTATCACTAATGACATGCAAAGTATGTGTACCCAAACTGTTAGCAACTGAAAACAGTCTCTAACACAGCTATCGCCTATTAGCAAGGCAGGCGAAGCGATACAAAAAATTGCGCCAAGCGCGATTATCGCTATAATTTAACGCCTGCTAAAAAGTTGACATACCTGTATAGTCAATGGGGGGTGGATTATCAGATTAAGCCCCCTTTGGCATTATTGCGAGAATATCGCTTGATTTCCAGCGATATTCTCGCATTTCGCCGCTATCCCTGGAAATTTTAGCACAATGGAGAAAAACGGTGCTAATAGCATGTTTTCTCTGCTAAAATATCCAGCGATGAAAAAAAATTTGGTAACCACGTTTAGCGATAAATGTTGCTATTCCTTGCTAATATGCCCCATGATTACTAATTGACTGCTAGTGTACGCTGACGTTTCACCGATGCTGTTTCGCCGGAGGAGACTTCCCACAAGCATCTCAATGCAGATAGACTAAGGCAGGTAGGTGTGAAAAATGGCACAAGGGAAAATCAGCGGTGCAAAAATTTAACTGAATCAAAGTGAAGAGGCAGCAAGTGGGGAAGCAGCCCGTTTAAAAAACAAAAGCATGAATAAAAGAAAACGGGCGTAGAAAAGCGGCCTGGGCCTCAACATGGAGGAATTACACGGAAGTCAACTTTTTTGGTTATTGCCCCACTACATAGTAGTATGGCCTGCCCTTCTTGACCTGTGTCCACATTATTATTAGCTCTCCCAGAAGCAAGAGAAGAGTTCTGGGAGTGAGAATAGGATTACAAAAAAATGGGACTGACGGCCACCGTTGTCAATTAAAAAAATCAATGTACATTGATAGAGAATACAGCGTGGGGGGGTCCCACCGACTACCCGCGTGTGAGATCCCCATAGTGAGATGTCTTACAGCTGTTTGTTACTCCTTGTCCCAGCAACACAATAAATTATATACCCTTCACAGGCCTTATTTACTCTCTGAAAGGAGCAGAGTAAATATGAAAAGCAATCAGGTGAATAAGCTGGCAGTAAATGGGCTTGATGGACTTATGGGGCAGTTTGCTCTTAAAGCATCTCTTTGAGAACTGACACGTTCTACAGGTAAGTGTGCGTCGGTATTGAGAAGGGACCAATGCTCTGTGCACATGGCAATAACGCTTCGAATCATGGATAGTTGAAGACTGTGATGGATTATATTCCATTTTTATTATTTGTCCTGCATATTTTTTTTCTCTTTGTTCACTTTATTTGAATTAGTATGTGCTTAATTGTTATTATTGTACTTTTAATTAAATGTCAAGTTAAATAAAAGTGGTTTTGCATGGAATCCTGGAAAACTCCAAGAGACCGTTCGGTGCATGTGCGCTTTATAAATTACAGTAACATAACATAATTTATGAAAGGAGAAACACTGCAAGCTGAAATACTGTATATAAGTTACGTTAACACCGAAATAAAATGTTATGCAAATCTCTAGTCTCTGAGAAATTCACCCAAGGTCGAACCAATCTCAGAACATGTATAATCAAGACCCTTGAAAACTCCTCTGAATCTCTTCATCATTCAATTATTTTATGAGGAAATGGAATGCACTTGTGCAATCTTATAAACATTTACCAGCCTATACATTAATTAAAATTGCTGCAAATGAGTAGCTATTGCTGAGAAACATAATGGGTTTCACTCTGACCCTTGGAACTATGAATAATGGAAAGACAAAGCAAAGCACAGTGTTAATATTTCCTCCCTCGACTAAGCCATTTTGTCACGAGAGCAACCCACCCTTGGTTCAGGCAATTCGCTGACTCCTGAAATAATTACCTATTCAAATATAGCTTCACTCGCCCCCCACGGCAATGATACAAGAGGATTGTCCTCGCCTGACACATCCTGTTATGCTCATCTCCTTCTTCAATGTTCATTCTTCCTTCTTTTACATAGGTTTTCATTTTCTTCATGGTGATGAAAAGGCATGGCTCACTGGCCTGGGCAAAGACAATCAACCACAGCAGGAGACGATGCAACTCACTAGCTGTGCATACACAATGGATGACATCTATAGAAAGCAAACACTTACACTATAAGCAGGCGCGTGGAAATTGCATCATGCCGAAAAGGAAGTAGTTCCCATAAATACTGAACCTGCCACAAACTCCACAATCGACACCCAGCACTGACAGAAAACAACGATCGGCAAAACCCGGAAGGGATACATTTGTCAAAGATCCACCTTGTTGCTTATGATCATATGTCTGATTGTCTGGAAACTAAAATGCAGGCGTCTATAACCAGCAGAGGTGTCACGTTCCATCCAACATTTGGGTAAACCCTTCACCCTGTGGGCATATGCACCCCATTGAGTCACTTTTGACTCTTCGCTTATACTCTAGTTCTTACATTCCATGTGCCATGATCCTAACACGTTTCTGATTTATCTTATGGTGGGGTTTCTTCTTGGACTTACTGTCTCCACACTAAGAGTTCAGTTGGCAGCCCTCTAGGGCTGTAGGGAGCCCTGACCACAGATGTGCAAGATGAACCTTTTGCTTTCAATATTTTGAGGAGCCCTGTGCTTGCACATTCCATGGTACATACTCTGATGACACCTTAGGTTTTCTTGCTGTTACGAGGACCCTTTAGGAATGGCCCTATCAAAGGGACTCTGTGAGAATACTTGTAAGTTCCTCTTGAAAAAGTTGTTATTCTGGTGGCAAATGCTGCAGTCCCGCTACAGTGGGAGATCAGTGCCATGTATTGAGAAGAACACTTCTATGGTGCTTTCCTTATGCCATAGTGCTTCCCCTATTTCTCTCGTTTTGCTTAAGCTGAGACTGGAATTTGCTTTAACAAGCTTTTCAGTTCCCTTCCTCAAGCGTTGAAGCCTCTTATTGAGGCATTTGAATGAGCCCGTACCATGGGTGCTGCAGTTTGCAGGGAAACAGCATTT
The DNA here is from genome assembly GCF_964261635.1 of Lissotriton helveticus. Taxonomy (NCBI): domain Eukaryota; kingdom Metazoa; phylum Chordata; class Amphibia; order Caudata; family Salamandridae; genus Lissotriton; species Lissotriton helveticus. Next base: position 898,603,018 of record NC_136063.1, on the reverse strand, counting down.
ACAATGAGGCGTCAATCACGCACTGCCATTACAACGCAGGTGTTACAACAAATGCGTCTTTACCATGCATATTGTTCAACGACACAGCTTAGGGAAAGTCGCTTTGGACTTTAATGTCCAACGCTTTACCTGCTGTTGCGCAAAATGGAGCTGGAATAGCAAATCATACCGCTTCAAAGATCAAAGCTTTCCCTAAGGCATGTTGTTGTAATGATATGCGTGGTAAAGGAATGCGTGTTAAAGACGCATTCATTATAAAGACTGTGGAGTAACAGCATGCTTGGTAAAGGCATGCGTTGATCCGACATACAACACAGTTAACATGTAGTTGAACCATATATAATATTAATATTTCATAGTCCTTGTTTCTTTTGGAACAGATGTCAAGGCTAGACAGCCTTCTTTGTCCAATCGCAGTAACTGGATTAAACTGATAATATAGTCGGACTGTGAGTAGGCTGTGGTGATCCACCTTCATCTAGTCAAATCAAATTGAAAATACTTTCTTTCCAAGAAATACATTTTTACGGAAATATTGCACATTACCCAATTCATAAGTAAACCCTCCAGAATGTCATAAAATTAATAGTGCGCAGCACACATTTAGGTCAATTTAACCAACATTCGACTTTGGCTACTAGCTGTATAAACACTTCAAATGTCTGACACTAAAAGACAGCAGATGGTCGACAACCCAAAGTCCTGCAAATATATTATACCACAAATATATTATGCCCAGTCACAGTAGCTGGATTAAACTGATCACAGAGTCAGCCTGTGAGTACGTTGTAGTGATCCTCCTGCATCTGGTCTTGGTGGGACCATCCAGAGCATGCAAACTGTTAGAAATGGGGGTCTCTAGTTGGCAATGGTTTACACCTTTGTCCAAATAGGGACCCTTGCTTCTAGTCAGGGAAAGGGGTATACACTCCTAAAATAACCCCTGCTCACCACCTTGGTAGCTTGGCACGAGCAGACAGGCTTATCTCAAAGGCAGTGTGTAAAGTATTTGGGAACCCACATAGTAACACAGTGAAACACTAAAAATGGACCCCACACCAGTTTAGAAAAATACGTAATCTTTATCTAAACAAGACCAAACGACAAAAATCCATAATACAGTACTAAAATAGGCTCTATAATGGTAGAAATAGTTCAATTCAATGCCAGTTGTAAATACAACACTTTTCCAACGAAGTACCTGAGATGCGTCATGCTTACACAAACAAAAGCGTTGCAGGGAAGGTGATGCATCAGTTCCTTGCTTCCGGGAGGCGATGTGTCGGTTCCTTACAACAGCGCAGGGGAGGTGATGCGTCTATTCCTTACTGGAGAGGAGGCGATGCGACAGGTTTCTTACTGCGTTCCGGTTGCGATGTGACAAGATGGCGCCTCGATGCAATGCAACGATCCTGTGCGATGCGAGAAAATGGCTGCTCCTTGCGATGCGACGATCCGGTCCGATGCGTGTACTTTTGCAGTCGCACAGCAGGCGCTGCGACGATGTACTCGGTGGTGCGTCGGGACTTGATGTAGATGTGGTAAGCTTCTTCCCGTGTCTCGGCGATGCGGCGGGTCTTGGTGTGGATGCAACACGCTTTTTCGCTGTTGCGTCACGCTTTCAGCTCCCAGCGACAAACAGTCTCCAGAGTTTCTAAACAGCCGCAGGCACCTCTCTGTAGGTTAGAATTCCAAGCAAGTAAATGCAGGCGGAGCTGGTGGTGAAGTCTTTGTGTCCCTGAGACTTCAGATAAGGGGCAAGCTCAGTTCAAGCCCTTGGAGATCTTCCTCAAGAGGGCAAAGCCAATAGCAAAATCCTTTTCTCCTTTCCTTGGCAACAAGTAACCACTGCAGGCCAAACCCACAACAGCAAAACAGCACGGGGACAGTAATCCTCCTTCAGCTTCTCCGGTTTCTTCCCCCTCGCAAAGGTTCCTCTTGATTTCCCAGAAGTGATCTATAGTTCTGGGCCCCAATATTTATACTGCAAATCCTTTGTTTCTGAACGCAGAGAGTGTCTTTACCCAGCCAAAACCAGTTCTGCCCTCTCTGGTGCAGCTTTCTGGCAGGGGGTGGAGACAACATTGTTGAAAGCAGACCTGGCCCAGGTAGCTGAAATGAAATCTCCTCCCCCTACTCTCTATTCTATGAAGGCTCAGCCAAGTGAAAGGAAATCTCCTCCCCCTACTCTAAATTCAACCCCGGTCCCATTCAGCCCAGCCCAGCCCTGACTCATCAGACTGCTGGAGCCACAGCCCTCTCCCAGCTCCTGTCACTCACAAGCCAGACATGCAATACACATACCTAGCAGAAGCACACTGGATAGTTAGGCAAGAAAATACCTACTTTCTAAAAGTGATATTTTCAAACACAGAATGTTGAAATCACCCACACTAAAAGATGCACTTTAACATTCTGAGTTCAGGCATACTAAACATTCTTTTCCTATCTTGTTCCCTGGGTCAGTTATATTTATAAGATGTTCTAAACTAACTGCCCTTTCTGGTCTGTGGGAACAGATAGCCTTGCAATAGTGAAAAATTGAATTGGCTGTAATTCACTTTCTGGACATACCACACACACCAGGGCATGTCCTACCTTTCACATACAATGCACCCTGCCCATAGGGGTGACTAACATGTAGAAATGGGAAGGTTTAGGGACTGGCAAGTATGTGCACTTGCCAAGTCACCATGGCAGTCCCAGACTGCACACAGGCTCTGCAATGGCAGGCCTGAGCCATATTTTACTAGCTGCGTCTGTGGGTGGCACAACCAGTGCTGCAAGCCCACCAGCAGCATTTGCCTTACAGGCCCGGGGCACCCATGGTGCACTGTACTAGGGTCTGACAAGTGAATAAAATAGCCAATCATGGAGTCACTAATCCATTACAACAATTTACAAAAGAGAGCATACGCACTTTAGCACTGATCGGCAGTGAACAAGTGCCCAGTGTCATAAAACAACCAACAACAGGTCAGAAAAAATACAGGAGGAAGGCAAAAAGTTCCCGGATGACCCTGCACAAAGGGCCAAGTCCAACACAATCCCTTTCCAGCCATAACGCAGGGTAGACCAACCACTACCTTGATCGGCTTCCCTGCTTTGGGCGATAGAACATGGACCTTGGCCCGCAGCTGCAGGGGCATACTCCATTGCTACGCCAATCAGAACCTTTTTGGATCCCTCTGTCCATAGTCTCAGGGCCCACTAAGCTACCCATGGGGACCCCTTCTCCTCACCTGTGGACACTACCCGTGCAGCACCTAACCTTAGCTTGCTCACAGGTGTGTCCCAACAGACAGACAGTACCCACATGGCCAACACAGTTGTGTCAGGACAGCAAGCCACAGTGGCCACTGACAGCTATCAGTGATGATAACCAGGCTCCAGGCCTTTCATGGTTCTCCAACCTCTGTGGCGTCCGAGAGCGGGGGCAGTAGCCCCAGGTGCCTGGCATCCTTGGTCCACTCTCCCTCCTGTAAGGTCATACCCTGACACTGACACACCACCCCGGGCCTGTACACGGTGGCTGAACAGGAGACTGGGATGGGCTGTCCCACACCTGGTCCTCTTCCTTGGGGCACTACATCCTCCCACTTGCAGCGGTACCCCTTTCCAGAATTGTCAGGGCACCTGTGGCAGGTGTCCTGCACAATTCGTCCACCAGTTCAAGGGTTCTATCTTGCAATTGGTATCCCAGCTTAGGGTCTGTACCCTTAGACTGGGCAGAGGTCAGGGGTGAGTCTGCCTTCTCCCTGCCCCCCTTACTGGGGCCCTGCACCCTCCCACCCTGAGCGGTGCCCCCAGAAGACAAACCGGTAGGGGCACTGTTAGCAGTTGCCCTTCCCTCCAGGTCAGCCAACACCTGGCTTCATAACCCAGAGGCTAAACCCTGCGGCTGAGCCCCCGCCTGGCACACCAGGACTTCCTGGGGAGCACGCATGCCCCCCAAGGGCAACACATGACTCAAATGTTGTGTGACCGTCTGCCTGATGCAGATCTCCCAAACCCTGTCCATCTTACAGTGCGGAAAGATCCCCCAGGACAGAAGTTGTGTCACCATGGTCACTTCTAGGAGGCTCAGCCATAATGGCTGGCTCCTGACCCACTGGTTCTTCCACTGGAGACGCTTCCCCCCTCTCACCTCTCAATCTGGACTTCTGCACCCTCCACTTAGGAGTGGGACTGCCAGACACCAGAACTAATGGAGGCCTGCTTACAGACAAGCCACTTTCTTCTGACACTAGGAAATCTCCCTCAAACAGACCACTGTTACAGCTTAGGCTCCCTACCTGGTGTTCCCTTAGGGAACCATCCAGGCTCTGAGCCTGAGGTTAGGTCCCATGAGGACACATCCCAGTCTCACTCCTTTTCCTAGGAGACAGGACATGAGGCCCTACATCCTTCCCACTACAACGGGACCTACCTGGGTTACTCTGAACCTCTCCCACCAGCCTGGGCTGGTATATATCTGAGCCACTCCTCCTAGGGTCACTCCCCAAGGATTCTTCGGACTCTCTGGAATCCACAAAAAAGGTTGGCATCCCGGGTGAGCTCACAGGGGTCAGAGAACTCACCCTCCAACAGGTGTTGGTATAGCTCTAGAAAACAGGGACATACAATATGCTCTCCCACAATTGGATTCACACAGGTGTTACCCAAACTATCCTTCACCTCACCATCCAGTGCCCCGCACACATACCCCAACCCACTCTCCTGAGATTGGCAAGACAGTATCTGACTGCCTCTGTCACTCAACCCACTCTTCTGGGCGGTCTTCACTCTCACACATCAAGACTTCAGCCATGAGGGAACCCCTCTCACTGCCCCTCTCATCTAGAGTCAATAGAGTGTCCCACCCACAACTTGGACCATGAACCCCTATGTCAGTTCCCCAATCCACCTCAGGGACGCTGCACACCACTGGAGCTACCTCACATCCTTGAACCCCCTGGTGTATGTTAACCCCCTCCTTCAAGTCAGGCACCACATGTCTGGGTGTGTGTACTGCTCCCTCAGCACTAGGTAACACACTTTTGCTGCCACCATCTGAGCTGGTTTCCACCTCCAACCCAGCCAAGCTCACTTCCTGAGCTGCGCACATTTCTTCTTCTTGGATTAAGGCCCTCTTGGCCTCAGCCCTCTGGAGCTCCTCAACAAGCTCTCTCAGCCTCTGCTCACAAGTCAGAAGCCCTTCATCTTTCTCTGTTTCTCCCTCACTTTCAGAGAATTCCTTCTCCTCAGACACATCTGGTAATGTTAGCTTCCAGCGTGGTAGTACATACTGAAATAGGGCTGTCTCTAGATCCTCCCTGGACCTTCCCTTCACAGGCAACCCCCTTTCCTTGCAGAACACATGCAGCTCCCTCATCATATACATGATAATGTGCCAGAAGTCAAGTTCAATCTTGTCAAGACTTCACAAATGCAACAACTAACCAGAGTCTTAGTATAAAAAAATACTTCCAGGAGGACACCAGAAAAAAGAAAAAACAGTATGTGTTTACATAATGGTCTGCACTCACTAGTAGTGTACACCAATAACTTTATGTAGGACACACATGCAAGACCAAATCCCACCGCTGCCACAAATGTTAGAAATGGGGGTCTCTAGTTGGCAATGGTTTGCACCTTTGTCCAAATAGGGACCCTTGCTTATAGTCAGGGAAAGGGGGATACACTCCTAAAATAACCCCTGTTCACCCCCTTGGTAGCTTGGCACGAGCAGACAGGCTTATCTCAGAGGCAGTGTGTAAAGCATTTATGAACACATACAGTAACACAGTGAAACACTACAAATGGACACCACATCAGTTTAGAAAAATAAGTCATCTTTATCTAAACAAGACCAAACAGCAAAAATCCACAATACAGTACTAAAATAGGCTCTTCAATGGTAGAAATAGTTAAATTCAATGCCAGTTGTAAATGCAACACTTTTCCAACCAAATACCTTAGATGCGTCACGCAAATCAAACAAAAGGGTCGCAGGGAAGGTGATATGTCAGTTCCTTGCTTCGGGGGAGGCGATGTGTGGGTTCCTTACTGCAGGGCAGGGGAGGTGATGCGTCTCTTCCTTACTGGAGAGGAGGCGATGCGTCGGTTTCTTACTGCATTCCGGTTGTGATGCTACAAGATGGCGCCTTGATGCGCTGCGACGATCCGGTCTGAAGCGTGTACTTTTGCAGCCACACAGGGGGTGCTGCGAGGATGTACTCAGTGATGCGTCGGGACTCAGTGAAGATGCGGCACGCGTCTTCCTGTGGCTCGGCGATGTGTTGGGTCTCAGTGCGGATGCGACCTGCTTCTTCGTTGTTGTGTCGCGCTTCCAGCTCCCAGCGACAAACAGTCTCTAGAGGTCCTAAACAGCTGCAGGCACCTCTCTGTAGGTTAGAATTCTCAGCAAGGACATTCAGGGGAGCTGGTGGTGAAGTCTTTGTGTCCATGAGACTACAGACAGGAGGCAAGCTCAGTTCAAACCCTTGTAGATCTTCCTCAAGATGGCAAAGCCAACAGCAAAGTCCTTTTATCCTTTTCTTGGCAACAAGTAACCACTGCAGGCCAACCTAAAACAGCAAAACAGCATAGGGGCAGTAATCCTCCTTCAGCTTCTCCGTTTTCTTCTCCTTGGCAAAGGTTCCTCTTGATTTCCCAAAAGTGATCTAAAGTTCTTGGGTCTGGGCCCCAATATTTATACTGCAAATCCTTTGTCTCTGAAGGCAGAGAGTGTCTGTACCCAGCCAAAATCAGTTCTGTACTCTCTAGTGCAACTTCCAGGTAGGAGGTGGAGACAGCATTGTTGAAAGCAGACCTGGCCCAGGTAGCTGAAAGGGAATCTCCTCCCCCTAATCTCTATTCTATGAAGGCTCAGGCAAGTGAAAGGAAATCTCCACCCCTGCTCTAAATTCAACCCAGGTCCCATTCAGCCCAGCCCTGACTCCTCAGACTGCTGGAGCTGCAGCCCTCTCCCAGTTCTTGTCACTCACAGGCCAGACATACAATACAGAAACCTAGCAGAGGCACACTGGATAGTTAGGAAAGAAAATACCTACTTTATAAAAGTGGTATTTTCAGACACAGAATGTTAAAATCACCCACACTGAAGGATGCATTTTAACATTCTGAGTTCAGGCATACTAAACTTTATTTTCCTATCTTGTTCCCTGGGTCAGTTATATTTAAACGAACTGCCCATTCTGGCCTATGGGAACAGATAGACTTGCAATAGTGAAAAACGAAATCGACTGTAATTCACTATCAGGACAAGCCACACACACCAGGGCATATCCTACCGTTCACATAAAATGCACCCTGCCTATAGGGGTGACTAACATGTAGAAAATGGAAAGTTTAGGGCAGAGCTTTCCAAAGTATGTGTCGCAACACGGTTCTGTGTCGCCTGACATGTGTGGGTGTGTTGCACGACGGTGCGTACATCAGGACGTCTGCCCATGTCTGTGAAGCTGTATGGTACCCAGTATGCAAAGGCAGGAGAGGGGAGTGTGCGCGCGGCTGGTTCCCTTTCCCGCCCGTGTTGATCGTTGAATGCGCAGTGAGTATTAGAACTGTAAATACATTAATACAACTTGAAACAAGAACGTTGTATATGTTAAAAAGCTCTCTGAGGGTTTGTGAAGTCACTTCTCAATGTTTTCAGTTTGGCTCACTGGAAATCTAAGCGCAGCAGAAGTGCTGCTACCCTTGGATGTCAGACTGAAAATACTGTTAAATGTTTCAGTCAGCGCATTTTCAGCCTTGTTCTTCACTCCCATTAAAGAGAATATTAATGTGCACCTATCACATTTACTCATGAGCACTTTAAGCCAGAAAGCAGTGACTATTATTTCACTATTGCCGTGAGCTCGGGTTGACTGTACTTAAGTCATCAAGCTATCTTATCGGCTCAGAAATATGTATCGCTATTCTCCTGCTAACGTCCAAACAGAGCAACATTGCCAAACACTTATTATTCAGAAACGGGCTTGTCTCTTGAAAGAAGGATGTCTTATTTTTTTAGATTAATTTAAAAACACAAGGCATGTGGGCAGTGGCAAAAGGTCAGAGGGGACTATGCAGACTGTTCAGCAATGGTATGCAATGGTGTGAGCATCATCCCATGAGTAATATTTATCCATTAGATAATAAAAAGTCAAACGAAAAGAAATAATTCAGTCTAATACTCCCTCGCTGTCTGATGCTCCATCAGAGCGATCATCCCAGTGATTTAGTGCCTGCTCTGTGCGTGACACACATACATGTCATAAGCTGTAACACATGCTGTTTCAAAAAGTTTGGACTTTATTTTTGTAATTTTCATTACCTAACAAGGATATAAAGATTCTATATAAAGCTAATTGGCCTGTTCTTTGTATTAGGTACTTTAGCATCCCTGCTGGAGGCATTGAATGCAGGGCCAAGAGAGCGCTTATGTGATTGGCCGGACTATGACACAAAGACCACAACTCCGGGCAAATAAACTCGGCCGTGTAAAAAGCGTGTTGCCATTCCAGAGCTGGACTTCATTGCCAATAGTAGTCCCAATTTTTTCATTTAAGGTCACAGAATTGAAATGGATGAAAAGCCTCTTTTGAGGCTTATCAAATATTTAACAAAATGTTAGCCACAATTCTCCTGCCAGATACTCAATGTAGCAAAAACAAGTCAACTCTGCCCACTCAAATATAGTGTTTGGGCATGATGCTTGAACTCCCATCAATAGATATACTCATACACAAGAGCCAATACCTGTACGGACCTATGACTGCAGCTACATCGCCAGAAACCTGTACGCAAGGGGTCAGGTGATGGCGTCAGGGCACATCTGTATTTAGCACTGCGCCAGTGGCTCTCCAAGTCTTGCAGTGAGCGCTCAGACTGGGTTGGGTTCCGTTTTATGTCGCTGTCGTAGCTGGGCCTGCAGCCCTTCTATTGAAAGAATGTTGTATCAGCGCCCTGAAAAGCGGTGTGCAAACATGTTTACAATACACTCATCGTGAGAACAATGTTCTAATGGGGAAAAACACATCCATAGCTACTAGGTTAGAAAGTTAGACCCATTAGAAACCATTGTTTTCACGTTAACTCTTGAAAAATGACGGGCTCGCTACTCTCGCTTGCTACACTGCCTTACCGTGTCACTAAAATTATACATCTCCAAACAGTGTGTCACCAACATGAAAAGTTTGGAAAGCTGTGGTTTAGAGACTGGCAAGTGGGTGCACTTGCCCAGTCGACATGGCAGTCCCAGACTGTAGACAGGCTCTGCAATATCAGGCCTGAGCCATATTTTACAAACTGCGTCTGTGGGTGGCACAACCAGTGCTGCAAGCCCACCACCAGCATTTGCCTTACAGGTACTGGGCACCCATGGTGCACTGTACTAGGGTCTGACAAGTAAATCAAATAGCCAATCATGGAGTCACTAATCCATTACAACAATTTACAAATGAGAGCATACGCACTTTAGCACTGATCAGCAGTGAAAAAGTGCCCAGAGTCAGAAAAACAACCAACAACAGGTCAGAAAAAATACAGGAGTAAGGCAAAAATTCCTGGGATGACCCTGCACAGGGCCAAGTCCAACACAAACCTTTTCGATTAAAGTATAAGTATTCCAGATAGGAGAATTCTGACTAATATGAAGAAAAGGGAAGGTTTAGGGACTGGCAAGTGGGTGCACTTGCCCAGTCAGCATGAAAGTACCAGACTGCATGTAGGCTCTGCAATGTCAGACATTAGACACATTTTACAAGGCCGCTTCTGTGGGTGGCACAATCAGTGCTGCAAGCCCACTAGCAGCATTTGGATTTACACGCCCTGGGCACACTCAGTGCACTGTACTAGGGTCTGACAAGTAAACCAAATATCCAATCAGGGAACCACTAATCAGTACATCAATTTACAGTAGGGAGCACTCGCACTGTGGCACTGGACAGCAGTGGCACAGTGCCTAAAGCATCTAACACCAGCAAAAACACATGAGGCAACAGCAAAAATAGAAGGGAAACCACGCCAATGGTGCCAGGACTAACAATGGGGCTATCGCCTGAGTTTCTCCTGAACACATCCATTTGTATTATGAGACTCAAGTTGCTGATCCTCATATGCTGAGGAAGTTTTGGGCACCGCTAATGCTTACGTTTGTATTGCTGCACTGAAAAGAAATCTCCCACGATGGGTCTGCATTGTTTGGTTCTGTGTGATCAATTATCAATCTACTATCCTGCCTGGTTCATATTGGTGTTGAAAGGACTGGGACCATAGCTAGACTGACTGTAGCGGGCATTGTGCGGTTTCCCAGGAGGCTGAAAGGGTGGGCGCCAAATTTGTAGTAGTGAGGGACGTTTTTTGTTGTTACTGGGGGTCGGTTTTGCAGCGTTGCTGCAATATTGGCCCCCTGTAACAAAAGCAGCAGTGCTTCACACTTGCACCTGCACCCCCCTCCAAAGGGGGAGAGGGTGGCAGTCCTACAAGATTGTCAAGGCTAATTTGGGTTCCCAGTCTGGCCCTGACTCGAATAAGGAAGAGGAAAGAAGTGATGATGCTTGGGTTAGGTACCAAATGCAAAAGAAAATATGATAGATGGACGATGGATTAACCAAGATCTCTTGACTGGGGGTGAATGTATGAGTCATTCAGCATTCCGCCCATCATTTGTTTGTGTAGCAATGGGTTAGGTACCAGGCATCTTCATTACGTTGATTCTGACTCTACTTTGTACCAGACCGTAGTTCTGGTTCATCCCCACATATTGAGAGTGCCCATTGTCAACATCTCTGTTCTTTGTTTACTTTTCTGAGTTGTTAAGTTTATACACGTTTTGTAATAGAGAGGGCGACCAACGTACACCTTCCCACAGCTAGAAGAGGAGCTAACTTTTCATATGCCAGATCATATTCGTGAGGTAAGAACTGGGAAACTGAAAAGCTGTACTCACTCATGGAGATTTCTGAAAATGTATACAGAAATTCTGTGACACTACATCACTCAGTGTCTGTAGCACAACTTTGATACTACCAAATAACTCAATACAGGTCACCTCCTACTAGTGGAGCTACATACAAGTGATCATTGTTCGCACATTCAGTTATGGATATAATAATAACATCCACCATACTTGAATAATTAGAACACACAAGTTCAACAAACAGGTTCAAGTTCTTCAATTGATGTTTTGTACAGATGGCCTTAGTATTTTCCACTATGTGGCTTAACCTTTGACGACCACCAGTTTATTAATAATGCGTCAATCAAGCTAACCTGCTTTTCGAACTAATTAGGAATTAAATTAGACTCTAATAATATTTGGAAAGACTCTACTCTGAATTAAATCTATGGGTGAACATCTGGCAATAATTAATCCAAATATAAGCAAGTAAATAAGTTTGATTAGAAATTGGCCACTGTGAAATTTCTGCAATGCCAATGGAGTTCACTAATTTCTTAATATGGGAATTTTGTGCAATTATGTGTATTTATCCATAACAAAATTCCACCCATATTTTCAACTGGTCCCTGGTTCAAGCTGAAAATTTCTTGCAGGAGATATTGTATCCTCAACCTGTCACCTTGTCCGTGTCAACACGTTACTTTTGAACACGAGGCATGGCCTCCTGTTCAATTTTCACACAATATCGCAATGTGAATAAAAAAAAATCAAAACAAATTCAACAATTTTGCATAATCCAAACAAAATATTGCTCATAGCTCAAACTCATAATCCGCCATCTTGTACTATTTCAATACTTTGATCAAATGTGTGCAGTGCCAAAAAATGACATGTATTAAAGTACGTGCGAGCAGCATGCATGACAGAGCGAAATCAAATATGGCTGACAGTTAACCTTGGGAGATTACAAATTGGAATCTTGATATGTTTACAGAGATAAACGATACATCCGTTACTTTGTTAATATACCCAGCTCAGATTTGATGGTCTGTTAATCAACACCCTCTGAGAATTGCAAATGGGCCGCTGAGGTCATACCAACAGTTAAGCCGGCCTAACGGTGAATATGAATTAAATGGATTGATTTTATGGAACTTAATCAATACAATTATTCACTCTCATATGAGAAGGGACTGGGGACTGCACGTCGACGCAGTAAGGAATGCGGCCATATTTCACACCAGTGCCGGCCTCACACATTACTGCAGCCCACCTCTCAGCCCTATTCTACTGTACTTTTCGCTGCAGCACTCTCTGTTTAAGTGGACATCTATTATTTATGTGCAAGTCAATTAATCCACGCGCTCCGGCATTATTGGTTATTCACCTTCTATAATGTAGATGCATTCGGTGTCAGGAGGGTACTTGCTGGGATAATTGGGAGAAGTGAAAATTCCTCCATCTGCGTTTTTCGTCCACGCGCCACAGTCCACTGTTTTCTGTCCTTCTGTAGGGGTCTGTTTTTCTAGAGAAAAATGACTCTGGTCATACTCGGAAACAGGTTAAGACAAGTTCATCTTTTTTTTCAGTTGAAAATAAATCATGATAGAATATATAAAAATTGCCTTTAAAATAAAAAAGAAAAAAATTATTATACTTAAAATCACATCTAGGCTCCTTTAGGACAATTCTGAACGAGTTGTACGTAGATGCGTTGATACGTAATAATCAGTTGAGATAGTTCATCGACAGTTTCAATATATATATATATAAATATATATATATATATATATGTATATATATATATATATTTATATATATATATGTATATATATATATAAGACACAGAGTTCCAAAGTAGATAGTTCTACTGACATATCCAAACCTATTTCCTCATTTAAAGCTTATTAGACTTAGTCCTGACCTTGCATTTTTTATTTTTTACTTTTCAAACAATCTGCGTCATGTGACTGCAGCTGCAATGCCCGGTTACTTACAGGTAATATTCATTACTCCGAGTCCATGTCTTCCTCCTCGCAGTCCTGAGTCCCCCCCCCCCCCCCGCCCCGCCCCGCCCCGCCTCTCACTGTGTGCCACTGATATCTGTCTATGCTTGTTTATTTCAGGAAGTCCTTCCCAGGAAGTGAGGTACTTGTACTTGGGGTAGGGGGCCATGCACGAAGGAGAATAACTCATTAGGTAAGGGGCTGTGAGAGGAAGATCGGCGAAAAAGGTAATATGTGGACCGTATAACAGACCATATCAGCTGAGGATAGTGCGGTGCTGCTCTGCACACCCTGATGCTGAGAGTCAGTAATATGGGCCTTAGAATAGTCTTCCTCAAGTCCTTCTATAAGTCGCAGAAAAAGATGCAATGTAACTGGGTCTGAGAGGTTACCGAGTGACACGGGCAATGGTCAAGGTCTCTACTATGATTGGCATCTGAGGGATAGGATACCAAAAATGAGCCATACCAAGTCTAAACAACATTGCTCCTGAGTTTATTGTGTACTGGATCTGCGCAAATGACAGCGTCGTATTAATATTCACATCACCGAAAATAACAAGACAACTACTGAGCAAGTGGAAAAAAGCAAAGTCTATCATTTTGAAATATATAGGCGTTTGGTCTGGGACAGGGTTTCAAAGAGTAAAAACACGAAAAATAGAAAATCTAAGAAACAAATGACAGAAAATGTTCTAATGATATGTGTGGGGGTAAATACAATCAGCTCCGCCGTGAAATGCTGAGATCGGCACAGCCAATCAGGAATCGTAGAAGGCAGGCATTTGCCAATGATGATTGCCTATATTTCAAGTTCTCAGTGAGAAGGACCATTGGATTATGCAGTTCTGCAGACGTGATATTTTTCACATACATATGACCTGCAGTCGCCAAGTCACCCACCACCTGATGCATGTTGTGCTGATTTCAACAACAATTGACCCTATATGGTTACAAAGTTACTTTGAAAGTGTGCAGCATAGTGGCAGACATTTTAGGACCTTTAATGGCTAATTTTAAATTGTTTACTCAGTATTAAGCTGGTACAAATGAGATGAAGCTTTCCCCCTGAAAGTGTTGATATTTGTTAAAAAGACAGCATTACAGAATATTGCTGCCACAGAATGTGCTGCTTTGTGCCTCATAATTTGCCTTTTCTTGCTCGAAAGAATGAATCAACCCTTTTGCTAGTTTTCCTCCATGCCACATAATTCTAGTGGCACTAATTATAAGCAAGAAGTTGGAACGAAAAACAGGCAAAGTCAGTGGGAGTGTGTGCTTCTGTCCTGGGGTGGGGCAGAAACACATATGCTGTTAGCCTTATAGCCGAGATGCTGTTGGTGTAAAAAGCTGTTGTCTTTACCACTCATTTATTTATAGAGTTAGGTCTTCTGTCGATTAATAATTGGAAGCTTCGACACACGGGTATGCCCGATTGACTGGGTTTATAAGGTGAGATATGTAAAAGAGTATAAAATCCCACTTGAAGGGTTGATGTTGGGTTTTTCATTAATTATTAGTACATCACCTACACTCAAAACCTCTCCTGCAGTTATATGCAAAATAGCAGCATGTTTTGGGGGTCACCTATGAGTCTCATGAATGGGAAGACATTTTAAAATATATGGACTAAGGGGGATGGCGTGGGAGAATCCTGGATGAATTTCAGCCTTTTTAAATCCGTACAGGACTGGTTCTGGACCCCACACAATATCTTCACAATTGGGGCATTACAGCACTCGATCTATTGGAGGTGTGACAACCTGGGCTTTGACACGTCATATCCTCTTCAACTGCTCTGGCCCTACTACAGTTCTGATCACAGGTAGGCCAAAGTATCAGTAATGCATTAGACATGATAGTGTGCCTCCCAAAATGACTAGTACTACTACGTGATATAACAGCCCCCACACGGTCGACACATGAACGTCTGCTTGCCTTGGCCGTTCCCACAGACACAATTTGTATCCGGAGGCATTGGTGTCAACTAGGGTGCCCTTCCATGATGTGTGGGTCACCAAAATGTATAAAATTTCCTTGTAACTAGTGGACCCATCACTGCAGATTAGACAGGGGAGAGAAGGAGACAACGTGGGGACTATGAGTCCCACACCTGCCAGGAGAGAAGAGGAGCTGCCCGGATCATTGTGCTCATAAGTGCTGCAAGGCCTCCCGCTTTGTGGGGAGAGAAGGTGATGCTTTGGGGACTATGAGTCCCACACCTTCCAGTAGAGAGGCGGGGCTGACTTGATCACTATGCTCTTAAATGCTCCAAGGACCCCCACTGCGTGGGACAGACGCGGGAGGTTCCCGGGTTCGGCTGAGGCAAAGGCCAGGTCAAGAGCGGGCCCGTCAGTGTTAGGAAGAGGCAAGGCTTAGCAACGTCCAGCTAGGTCTCATCAGACTCCTTCAATATCATCACCCTCCCACTCAGGTGTGCCCATAGCTCCTTGTTTTTGCCTTGACTATGTTTTATTCCTGGACTTCTTGGATGTGACTTTGTTAGCAAGGCTGTCTTGACCCTGGAACCAGGTTTGAGTCATGTGGAACATCAGTTCGGCATTTCTTTGATTTGCTGCACAAGTGTGGGGTCCAATAGATCTGAAACCCGTGTGTCTATTTCTAGCTGGGAGTTTTCACTGTTGTGCCTTTAAGCGATTGTCCCTTTGGCCTAATTTTTTGTGGGGTGCAAGACCTTGACTCCATGCTCTCTAGTACATACTGCCTTGACAGGCAACATTTGGGTTGTTGTGCTGTGCATATATTGTTTTTTCGTTCTAGTTGAGCATAGGAAAAAGCAAAGCGGCTCCCTCAAAGTCATCGTCCCCACAAGTAGCACCTCGACTCACCATCAGTGAAGGCTTTCTGGCATGGATGGTGGGGGTAGTCTCGAAGGAGATTAACCTGGTAGAGAGGTGGCTATCAGACAGTGGATGGTCCCTATTTTGCTCTTCCAAGATTTTCCCACCCTTCTGGTGATTCAATTGTGCACCTTGAATCTCATAGCTCAAATGTAAGAAGCCCACCAGAGGGAAATCGGGACATGGCTCCATGCCAATAGCCTCACCTTTGAGGTGGGCAGGTCTGCTGACCCTTTGCCTGAGTACACCCAGTCAAATTCAAGCCGCAAGAACAAGCACAGGAAATGGGCACCAGCCCACAGACATGCGTGCAGTTATATTAATGTGGGCACGCAAGCGGAGCTTACGCCAAGCTCCTCCCACCCCGGGGGCTTCATGTTGAATGGTTACTCAAGGAAGTTCAACGATGTTTTCACAAAAGTGTTCAACGCCAAAATGGAACCAATCATCTCAAGGAAAACATTTATTGAATCCAGATTGTCACAGATCCTTGACCGTTTAAAATACCTGAATGAAGCATAACTTAGACCTTGCTCCTCACAAAGTAGTGCGATGAATAAGAAAGTCCCTGTTCAGTCATGAAACTCGCAAGAGAATCTCGTTAGGCCAGAATCTCCCCATGAAATACCTTGTTCTCTTTTGGTGTTAAATAATGTTCTCCTTGATCACACTGTCCCATTAGGCCCATCAGTTTCTATTGCAGGATTGAGTTTACAGTCACTGGCTCAGCATATGCCCGCTAAGCCAGGGGTGATAATTAACTTACCACCTGACACTACCACTTATAAAGTGGTCTTCAGAAATGTCCCTCCCTTGACAAGGTCTATGTCAGAATCCTATGAGGATCTGAAGAATAAGGTAGTTAACTGGTTAGACTTGCACTCTTATTTGAGTATGCAAATGTATGGTTCTATCAACATGGTGCGAAGGGTGAACTGGTTGGGGTCTGATGTAAGAAGTGGGCTGGGGATTGTGCTGTGGTAAACTTTAATAGACCCACCATAGCTGCACACCTTGACCATGTTTATCCTTTTTAGATCTCCTAGACTGTCCAGCATTCAGGCCCTTCCCCTGGTGGTTGTTTGCAAGCCAAAAAAGGTTTGTCCCGCTTTGTGGAATCAAGTCCTGCAGGAGCAGGGCTGTTCGAGTGCTTGGAGCAGACCCTTATCTTCTCCCCTTGTGCCAACAGCTAGATTTCCTCCTTTGAGTAACCTTGAGATCTGTGAGTGATTTGTGCCCCTGGTTCCATGTATGCCCTCTTCTACTTCCCTGTGTAGAAGACCCCCTGTGCATATATTGGCTAGTAGCTCGCATGATTTCCTGTTGTTGTCTTTGAATATTGCGGGCCTGCCAGGCAAGTTTAAGGATAGCAACTAGATGCAGTTTGCTAGGAAATACTAGGTGATTTGTTTACAAGAAATATTGGAAGAGCATAACCGTTTTCCCTAGAAGGATACAAAACCTATTTTGCCCCTGGTGTGGTTTCAGTTGCGGAGAGGGTTAAGGGGAATTCCTTACTTTTGTCTCCCTGGAAATGCGTGGGAAAATTACAGATTTTGCCTGGGACTCGCACCTGATGCAAGAGCGGAAATAATCCCTCCAGGGCTGTACATCTTGTTCTTTAAGTTATTTGTATAACGCTAAAGCCTGGTCAGACGAGGCATCTAACCTCTCCACTTTAAGCTCCGCCATTTAATCTGTGACTGCGAACAGATATGGGATGGAGAAGAATATATTAGTGGGCAATTGTCATTTATTTGATTGTCTTTTAGAACTATCTATTAGGAAACCCAAATGTATGTTGGCAGAGGGGATGCATATGTTTCATACAAGGGAGGGATCTGATCTCAGCACAATCCTAAGCACCTACACTCTTATTTTCTCTATGGAGAAATTTGGCAAGTCTATCAATCCCTGTATTTTATCAACTTTTAGAGAGCAGGGTTCTGTCTCCGTAAAAAAAAAACAATTTTTTGTAAAATCTCCTGTTTTTGTTTATTTCCAATTTTAGTATAGGGCACAGAATATTCCGTGATCATAACCCCTGTCCTCAAAGGTTGTGGGTTAAACGGTGGTGCTAGGGCCTTTTCAGTGGCTCAGCGTGTGCTCTCCCTCAAAGGTCAAGGTAGGAGGCTTAGAATCTAAGATGATCTCAGCTGGAGACAATGCAGTTTAAAGAGTAGTCTCTTTTTTCAGGGTGACAACACAAGATCTTCATGTTTGGATACATGTTCCTCAAGTGGAGCTATTGTATTGGCATATGCTGGCCTCTCACCCAAGGTGTCAAAACTACTCAATGCTCCTGCAACAAACGATAGGCAACAGGAATCAGAATGGTTTGATCACAATTGCTCCAAGGCCCTTCATTTGTTGAAGGCAACTCTAAAGCAGGTACCTAGAGGCAAGGAATGGGTCACTGCCTGTTGTAAGGTATATAAACTAGCACTTCCTCTTTGTAAATCCACCATTCGAACGAGAGCCTGGGACGATCTAGCACAAGCTTGCACGACCAAAGATAGTGCAGTTCTTTTGGTATGTAATAAATCAGCTGTGCTTTGCCAGCATAAATGGCCCTAATCTATATCATCACATTACAGAGCAACAGTGGATAGAGCACTTTGAAATGATCTATAACTATGAGTCAAGTGGAGACAAAGCGGACCAGAATGGGTTCGCAGGTGGCAGAGTCAAATGTGATTTTTTGCGCCAGATGAAGTCACTCTGGGCATCTAGGTGCTAAAACGCAATAAGTCCATAGGCTTGATAGGATACCCCCTGATCTGCTTTTGGATGATATTGAGATCTGGGGTCCAACCGTGATAATGGTCCTGTCCTTAACTCGGTGGTGATGGGGGGCACCTCACCCTCGTGGTCCACTGTACTAATTGTACTGGTTTTTAAGAGAAAGGATAAGAACAACCAATGTTTCCGACCAATATCCCTGATTGATTCAATGGTGAAGGTCCTTGGAAGGATACTTTTAATTAGGCTGATGTTATGGGCACATAAAAATTTACATATTTTCAGAGTTACAATATCGCCTCAGACGAGTCAGATCAACAATGGACCAATGCCTAAATCTCAATTGAATTATTATCAAGTACACTGTTGCCCAGCCCAAGTGAATTTATCTTGGTTTCATGGACCTTACGTCCGCTTATGATGGGTCAATCATGAGAAGTTATGGGGCTTGCTTCTTGCAATAGGGGCGGACCTGAATATTGTGTCCCTTCTAATTGATCTTCATGCCCAGACCTCAGCTTCTGTGTGGTATTCTCAGGGATCAGCTCGTACCCAATCTTTTAGAACTAGGTGGGGGGGGGTACATCAGGGGTGCATTCTTGCCCCCTTCCTATTCACCCTTTGTGTTAATGATCTGGAGTAAGCCCTTCTCCTGGGTAAGTCTGACTGCCCACAGGTGGGAACAAGAGCGCTTCCAGTTCTATTGTACGCTTATGATGTGGTCCGGATGG
Organism: Lissotriton helveticus; assembly: GCF_964261635.1. Taxonomy (NCBI): domain Eukaryota; kingdom Metazoa; phylum Chordata; class Amphibia; order Caudata; family Salamandridae; genus Lissotriton; species Lissotriton helveticus. The sequence goes on along the minus strand of NC_136063.1, from coordinate 898,583,788 downwards.
CGCGCACCACAGTAGATTTACAGTTATAACTGGATACGTTTGTTTCCTTTATGACTAGTTTAGACCTTGCAGTAAATTTCACTAACTTGTATGTGATGGTAGTTGGCCCTTGGTCCACCAGATCCAAAACATTCAATGTGGGAAACCGTACTTTGGCTTTTTCATATATCTGGGACCTGTTTGACTCTAATATGAATTGGAAGCCCCTGATTGGTGTAAAGAAAGTGGAGTTTATCAAGGCCACGGGTGCTCTGGATTGTTTTGACTAGAGGTTGGTGTCCAGGCCCCCTAGAATTCTAACCAAGGTTTACCAGCCTAAAGGTGTTTCTAAGACCCTATATGGTAACAAGGTCTCTGGATACATCAAAGTTGATAATATCAAGACTGTTGAAAACATGTTATTAAGACATGTGTTACAGGTTCCACAAAGCACCCCAGCTTTTTGTGTGCATGATGATATCAGAAGAAAGCTTAGAGGAGACATAATTGCCCTCAGACCACAGTTATGTTGGATTAAGATCTGGACTAGGAAGGAGTTCCAGTTAAATAGGCTGGTCCTCACTGATGGTATGGCCCTTGGACACGTGGACAAGATACCATCAATTGCATATGTCAAGGCCACCTTCAACTGCTTTGGTAGGGAGGGCTTATTTTATTGCCCTCAGCCCATGCGCACTTTGGAGTTGAAGTGGATGAGGCATCAGTTTTTGGAATACAATTCATTACAAACAGAGCAGACAAAGCTGATCAAACCCTTGGTTCAGGGCATACCCTTTTAAAAACAGTCCAGGGCATGCAACCATACCAATCCATGGCTACTAGTGATTGGAATAGATTTCTGCTGAGCAGATTTATATTTAATTCGTTGCACCACCTGCTGGCTTCCCCTAGTGGTTGGAGCACACCTGGCTCTTTGGGCCCTTGCAGCTGTGACAATGTGTCTCCGCAGGACACCTTACATTTTATGATGTTTTGTGGATATTTTAGCTCACCTAAGAGAATGTTCATCACGCCTCTGCTGAAATCTTTGAACTTTATGCCTGTTCGACCTGCCTTTATGTTCCTCCGGCTCCTATCTAATGATCATATGACATTCATAGTATCCTGCTTTTTATTAAGAGCCATGTTAAGATCGAGGCATTCTATGCCTGATTAAAATTGATGCTGCTATGGCAACCGCTATATTTGTGACGCTGGCGCTGAAATTCATATTATGTTTTATACTTGTTGATTCTATTATTTTACGTTTATTATGGATTGGTATTGTGTGTATGCTGATTTTATGCTTGATATATGTGTATTATATTACTAAGTTATTTTATGGTTATGAACTTAACCGAATAAAGATATTTAATCTTGTGGCACTAATTATAAGCAAGCACTGGAACAAAAAACAGGCAAAGTCAGTGGGAGTGTGTGCTTCTGCGCTTTGGTGGGGAAGGAGCACACATGCTAATAGACTTATCGCCGAGTTGCTGTTGGTGTTAAAAGCTGTTGTCTTTGCCTCTTATGTTTTTTTAGCCTTATGTGTGCTGTTGATTAATGTTTGGAGGCGTTAACACCAAGGTATGCTCAATTGACTGGGTTAATAAGGCGAGATGTGTCAAAGAGTATACAAACCCACTGGAAGGAGTGATGTTGGGTTTGTAAAACCTGTTAGTACACCATCTGCAAAAAAGTCTCATAAAGTTACAAACAAAATGGCAGCATCTTTAGGGGGTCATCAATGAGCTGGATGAATGAGAAGAAATTTTGCAACATATGGACTGGGGGGTTGAGAGAATCCAGAAAGGCATTCAGTCCTCTTAAATACCTACAGGACTGGCACAGGACCCCGCACAAGTGCTTCACGATTGGGGCATTGCTGCACTCTATCAGTTGGAGTTGTAGGAGCTCGGGCTGGGACACATCCCACGTCCTCTTCAACATCCCTGGCCTACTACAACACTGGTCATAGGTCGGCCATGCTACCAGTAATGCCCTACATACTATAGTGTGCCTCACTAAATGACTAATACTGCAACATGATATAACTGAGCCCCCAAACTGTTGACACATGAATGACGTCTACTTGCCTTGCCGGTTACTGGAGTCAAAATTTGTATCCTGAGGAATTGTTGGTCAACTAGGGTGCCATTAAAGAATGAGTGGGTCACCAAGATTTATAAAATAGCCTTGTAACTCTTGGACCCAAAACTGCAGATTAGACACTGAACAGTTATTAATTCCATTGGCAGAGCGAAAGAAAGTTGAAGTAACTGCCAGTGCCTACACAAAGATTTCTATACTAAGAAGTGCTAGGCAAGCGTAACGTTTACATAACACTTTTGTCAAATCTTTTCTTTACATATTCACTTTTTTCATTCATTCATTTGCAGCTAAAGGATAAACAATGTAAACATAACAACTCCCAATACACCCCCCCGCCCCAAGCAATAGGTATACAACACTAACCTGGTCCTTTTTTTGTTGCTCCACACGCTTGTAGGATGATAAGACTTGCTACAACTGAAACAGAAGAAGGTGCATTTGTATTCATTTGCTATCATGGAGTGTCAAGTTAATATTCACTTGTTTGACTAATGCAAAATATGATTCAAGTTAGTTTTACACCAGTGGACATCAGTTGCTGCACAACGAAGAATGAGGCATTGACGTTTCAGGAAGTTAATTGGGAGTGTGAGCCTGCCTTTTACAAAACTGAATGCACTGCTTAAATGGAAATAAAATGTCTAGGCAGATCCTTTTGAATGGTGAGCAGTTGGGATGTGGGCTGTGAGCCAACACATCTCTTCTTTACATGTGTCCAGGGAATGAATGAGGCTTGAATGGAAAGACAGTGAGTGATAGTGGGATGACGCAGTTGAGTGATGAAACTGGGGCGGAGGATGAACACATGTGAAAAGGGCATATGTCAGCACAGCAACATATTTGCTATAGTAAGACAGTTCTTAGCCCTGATGATTCTGAAACCGAAAAATGTGTGTAAGCTCGTGCTGAAAGGCTCCAAATGCTTGTTAAACAACTAGGCAAATGATTGCTTTGAAAATTTGTCGGTAATCTCATTACCCGTTACTGTGCACTCGTTCCTGTCCTTACCTCAAAAGGATACACAAAAGCAGGAAGGATAAGTATCTTTCTCCCACCAAGGTCATCAACCATCAACCCTCTTAGGGTCAGAATATTATTTCGTCGGTGGCCGGCAGGTTCCAACACTCAATAGTGCAATGTCTTGGAGACCCTCGCGGATCGCGGGGAGACCTACCCCTGCTCTACCGGTCCCAGGAGAATGATTCAGTGTTGGAACCTGCTGGCCACCGACAAAATAATATTCTGACCCTAAGAGGGTTGATTTCCTAGATCTGCAGGTACCACTTTTTAGGGTGCTGTTTGGGTGGTCACTTAATTAATTTAATGATGTACCACTACCAAAAAGTGTGGATAGATCCTGCATTGGTCCTGAAGAATTGCCTTCAAATAGAAATAATGGCAAGAAGCATGTTGACCACGAGAGCGCACATCCCTGTGACCTTTTAACAGGGCTGCACTACATTCATGTTTTTAATCAGGAGAGTGGCCACAAACATTGAAATAGCTCTGGGTGGACCACTACCTCCTGTTTTAACCTCACTTCTTTACATACTACATTTACACTCACAAGGGCCCTCACACACACTGCACCTTTCTGCATATTTATTTATTTATTTATTTATTTTTGACATTTATAAAGCGCAAACAAATGCCCTTGGGCGTCTCGGCGGTATAGACTCAGTGCAGGATCCAAGGAATGATTTTACTGATTAAACAGCCATGTTTTTATCATCTTACGGAACTGGAATAGGGAATGAGATGAGCGAATCTGTAACGGTAACGCATTCCAGAGCCTAGCTGCTGTCACCACAAAACGTCTGTCTCCCCAAGACACCGTCTTTGTACGTGGTACCATCAGCTGGTGCGCAGTAGCAGATCTAAGTTGTCTGCTAGGACAGTAAGTAGCTAACTGCTTTATCAAAAACTGGGGGCCTTGTTTCTGTACGGCTTTGAAAGTGAGACAGAGAGCTTTAAATTTTATGCGTTTTTTAATCACCAGCCAATGGTAATTTCAGATGACCTGTGAAATGGGTTTTAATTTGGGAGTCCCTGAAAGCATTCTGGCGGCCGCATTTTGGACAGTTTGCATTTTTTTAATCACCCTGCATTGTGCATTAGCAAACAGTCCATTACAATAATCCAATGATGACATTACCAGTGTGCTGACCAAAGTTTTCCCAGCATTTTCTGGTACATAAGGGATTATTTTCTTTATCAGTCGGAGTTTATAGAAGGCCGTTGACACTACTTGGTTGGTATGGAAAACGAAGTTCAGGTTATTATCGAACATAATTCCTAGGTTCCTGACCCTTGAGACTGGGGTGGGAAACGGTCCCAATGAAGGTGGCCACCAGGAACTTGACCAAACAGGAGATAGATTTCCAAAGATAACAACTTCCGTCTTCTCGGAATTAAGTTTGAGGCAATTGCAGGCCATCCAGTCCTTGATGGCCAGCATGTCTCCCTGAAAGAATTCAGCCACCTTCTCTCCATCATTGTTTATTGCCAACACCAGCTGAGTGTCATCTGCGTAAGAGGTAAGGCCCATCCCGTAAGCTTTTATAACTCTGGCTAAGTCCGACACATAGATGTTAAAAAGTGTCCGACTTAGGGATGAGCCTTGGGGAACTCCACACGGTAACGTTAACTCCGTAGACTGAAAGGGTCCCAGGGTAGCTGCCTGTGTTCTATCCGACAGGAAGGAGGCGAGCAGTTTTTTTGCTCTGGATTGAATGCCCATAGCCGAGACTAGGTCGATCAGAATGGATTGATAGACCGTCTCGAATGCCGCTGATAGATCCAGCAATATAAGCACGACTGTGCCTCCCTGATCTCTCATGAGTCTTATATCTTCAGTGGCTTTAATGAGGGCAGTTTCGGTCCCATGAAGCTTACGGAACCCGAACTGTGTATCGTCCAACAGACGATATTCCTCAATAAATTCGGAGAGTTGCATGTTCATCGCTCTCTCTGCCACCTTGGCCAAAAAAGGAAGGCTGGCTATGGGTCTATAGTTTTTCAGTTCCTCCGGATCCAGATGAGTTTTTTTTAGAAGAGGTTAAAGGAAGGTATTTTTTAAACTGTCTGGATAGATCCCGGCCAAACACATGGAATTACATATTTGAGTTATAACCGGTGCGATGGAATTGATGACCAGGAGGAACACTTTGGGGGGACAAGGGTCAGTAGCTGATCCTGATTTTATGGTTTTAATGATGTCGGCTATATGTTGTTCATTGACTTCATTAAATTTCAACAAGTAGTGGTCAGATGATCTAGTACTGATTAACTGTGGATTGATTTTAACTTTGGTAGAAAATTCTAAGTAGATGTTATTAACTTTTTCGTAGAAATAATTGGCCAAGGCATCACACAGTGCTTGTGAAGGGGAGGGAGCGACATCCGGTGCTGTTCCCGCTAATTTCTTCACCACTTGGTATAGTTGTTTATTTGAATTTTTTGCAGTTTCTATTTCCTCATTATAATATTTTTTTTCCCTCGATAATCATCTTTTTATACTTAGCGAGTTCCTCTTTATAACGCATTTTTAACTCCATGGTGTACATTTTGCGCCAATGTCTTTCGTAATTCCTGCATTTTTGTTTCTGTTCTTTTAAGGAATCGGAAAACCATGGTGCAGAGGTAGAGAGTCGATTATTGGAGATGGTTTTATTAGGCACTAGCCTATTCATGGCATTACTTATCCAGCTCGTGTATTGCTCAATAGCAGTATTCGGATCAGTTAGAATAGTCGGGCATGTATTGTTTAGAAGTGCTGTGAGGTGACTATTATTTATGTCTTTCCAGACCTTAAATGACCCTTGGTTAGTTATCGCCACCTTCTTTATTGGAGCGCTGTTTGTTGCTATGTTAAAAATAATAGCATAGTGGTCTGACCATGGTAGCGGAAGGATATCTTGAACGTGGATTTCCTTTGAGTTGGAAAAAATACCGTCCAAAATATGGCCAGGTTCATGCGTTGGTGAGGTGACCAACTGGGAGAGCCCTAGTGTCTCCATGTCAGTCAGTAGGGCCAGTGTTTCAGTATTTTCTATTTTTTCCAAATAGAAATTCAAATCGCCCAGGACGGTAAACGAATCTTCTATCACTAGAGCTTCTAATAGTGTATTAAAAGAGGACAGAAAATCTGTGCGAGCTCCTGGGGGTCTATAAAGGAGGACTCCTTTAAAATTATGCGAAGGCACTAACATGATGGAAAAGTGTATGGCTTCACATGTAGACGAAGGAACTTGATTAATTCTTACAGGAAGATGGCACTGGGATATTATCGCCAGACCACCGCCTTTATTTTTCAATCTGTCCTGCCTTTGAACCATGTATCCTTCAGATACGGCAACCACCAAATCCGGTTCCGACGCATTGTCCATCCATTTTTCGGTGACAAACAATATGTCTATATTTCTGTCAGTAATAAAATCTGCAATATCCTGTATGTGTTTGCCTAGAGAGTGGGCATTGATGAGGGCTGTTATTATATTAAAACTTTTATTCTTTTATTGTTGTGTAAGTTCACGGAGTTAGTGGTGTGATTAAAATGCACTTAATGTCCATAGTTGGACGGAGCTAGACTAATTTGCTTCTGGTATAAGACTTTGTAGCTCCTGTCATGGTAGGACCAGGGGGCATAGCCCTGAGCCCGGTCCCAGCATGGACGGGCGCAGACGGGCTTGCCTTTGGCGCGTCCGCTGCGCCCGCCCGCTGCGCGGACGGAAACAGGTGGTCATTTTATAGGACAGGATGAGGGTCGGAGGTTGCCAGCAACTGGTGCGCAACCCTCGCAGTTCTCCTAAGATGGTGGCTCCCCCTCTCTGCTACCGCATCAGCGCCTAATCGGCTGTGCGGGGAGCAGGGGTCGGGATGCGGCGTGGAGCAGGTATGGCAGCACCTCGAGCGTGGTGCGATAGTCCGTATTTAAAATCCAAAAAATAACAAATAACACAGTTTTTTAAAAATGTTGTCACAAATCCTAAACCCCCGGCTTCCGCCTCAGGGGAGAATCTAGCACTCAATCTGCACGCGAGTGCTAATGCGCTGTTTAAATATCTGGGAGGGAGGGAGGCTGCCAGCAACTGGTGCACAACCCTCGCAGTTCCCCTAAGATGGCGGCTCCCCCTCTCTGCTACCGCATCAGCGCCTAATCGGCTGTGCGAGGAGCAGGAGTCGGGATGCGGCGTGGAGCAGGTATTGCAGCACCTCGAGCGTGGTGCAATAGTCCGTATTTAAAATCCAAAAAATAACAAATAACACAGTTTTTTAAAAATGTTGTCACAAATCCTAAACCCCCGGCTTCCGCCTCAGGGGAGAATCTAGCACTCAATCTGGAATAAAATTAAAAAATATGGAAAAAATATCTCCGCCAAAAGGCCCCATTAAGGTCACCGATCGGGTATTGCTGCGCCGACCCGATAAGGAGCAGACCTGATGATGAAGCAAGACACCCAACTGATGGGGGGTGAGTGAGGGTCCCTTTCCGAAAGGAGGAAACCCCCACCTGCCCCTAGTGTGTACCTTACTACACACTAATTACACATCAACCGACAACATTTAGGAACTTGCAATTTCCTTGTCTTAACCATTTGGTGCCTGCAGCTTGTTTCCTTGATCACATGATTAGATGTAGTAGGTGTAGCTGGCTTTGTATATTCCTCCCAGACAGTGAGACAAAGGAGTATAGGTGTTGGCAGGATGAGCCATCTCTGACTTGATGGGGGAAGAAGCCACCGTCAACAACATTTGTACATCACAAAGGCCCAACCTGAATACACTCACAAAGGTTTAGTACAAGTCTATTATGACCCCGACAAACTGGGGCCAGGACAGGAAGGAGGGAAATTCCAAACACTTCTGGGGGTTGAAACTTGCAGAACCTTGTTTTACTTCAAATTGGACCCTTAGACCCAATTTGTCAGTACACCCCTGGACCTGTGAAAGACTCCGAAGGATTGCTGTGCTGATCTGCAAGAAGGATGGTTGTTCTTCTGCCCTGCTGCTTGAGTGAGTGGACTAGACCTGAATCTGGAGCCCAGGACCATTAGAGAGACTCCATAGGCTAATGGCTGGCCTCTTGATTAGAGTCTCAGGAATAGAAAAGCTCCAACAGCCTTGATCCCAGCACCTGGACTCTCTCTGCTGTGACTCCTACCCCCCCTACATGTTGCCCCCCCCAGTCTTACCCTCTAAAGTAGGAATGAAGGTACTCTGCCACCCCAGCTGTGGTACTGTAGGCAGAATGTATGCAGCGCAACATATCTACTTGTAGTTGCTTCAGAACTGCCACACCACGATGCATTCCTGATGCCAGACTTTGCATCGCAGCCCGCAGTCTCTTCAGACCTGTGGTCTTGCAACATATAATTAACGGAGGCCTTCACATTGAAAGTCCCTCATAGGCAACCTCCTCGATGATGATGCAAAACTCCGCACTGCAGCCCCGCATTTCCTCAGAACAACCGCTGCATGACTCCTCCTTGACATGGGATCTTGCAACACTCCACAAACCAGGATTTAAGGTACTTTTGTTCAGTGGGCCTAGCTTGATCCTGGTATCTGGCTCGACTCCATCGTCGTCAGCCTGAACATGTGACTTTGTCCTGGTCTGGCACGACCAGCTTCCCACAGTTGGCCTTACGCACCATTTTCACTTAAATATTTAAAATTGCATATCTGCGATTCTACCGATTGGATTTTTGTTGTTTTGGAGACAAATAATTTTACATTTTCCTCTATGTTTATAAATTAGTGTGGGTTTTTTCTTGAGTAGTCTTTCACTTCACACTCTTTGTAGTGCTGCATAAATGCTTAACACATTGCCTTTAAGTTAACCCTGCCTACTTTGTGCCAAGGGACCAGAGGGTTAAGCACAGGTTATTTGAGGTTTGCTTAATACTTCACACAGACAGAAATTGTAGCTGCTGCTCGAGTAGGGTTTCACTCCACTCAACCAGTAACCCAATTTCCAACTCAAGGCAACAAGGATAAGATTCACTGGAGAACCTGAAGCAAGGAACCAATCAGCTGCTGCCCAGAACATATGCCGCCGCTGACCAACATCCACATGGCAGCACCAGGCAAAGTGAGTAACCAGACACAACATCAAAATAGGAAGCATAAGGCCCCAACCTGAATAGATGCAACAACAAGCAAAGTAGGCTCAGAAAGGATCAATTTCCTACCAAATCAAGTAGTACATATGGAGGAACCGCCAGAATCTAGAGCCAACATACCCAAAAAGAGAGAGCACAGCATTATGAAGAATTACTTCAGAGCATACCTTGCCCTAAGCTTGAAGGTGCAATAGGAATCCAGGATTGTAGAACGCATAGAGACATATGAGGCCCAAAAAGGAAGACCCATTAGAATGAGGGTAGTGAAGCAGAAGAAATGAAAGTCACCATTTCCAGCAAAGAAAAAGCAAGCACCACAGCCTTTGGAGTGATTGGATCACCTTGTGCTCTACTCAGCAGGTTTTTGCATTCTGCAGCACACATAGAAAGAGGAAAAGGCCTCTGAGTGTTGTTTTTGCACATGAAGGTGCACTCCCCTGCACAAAAACAATCCTGCCTACAATGCAGGTACCCTTACACCATGACACAGAGGGGCCTGCATTGGTGCAAGGCAGCACATAGTGTGCCAGTGCAAGGAAAGGACAGGAATGTGCCTTATAATGTTAAATACTGCGCATTCCTGCACTTTCAAGCAGTGCAGCACAGCAAGGTGATTTGCTGTGTTGCGCTGTATTAAAGGATGATATATCTAAGCCAATGTGTAAGGGGGTTGGAAAAGCATGAAAACAAGGCCAACACAAAGCAACCCACATCATTCAATGCACACAGAGATAAGTACAAGTGTAAACTAACTATGACAAACATAGGGCCAAATACTCAAGCTCCAAGAACATCAAGCAACAGCACAATCACATGGAAGCAAGTATCCAACAAAGGGTAGATATTCCTAACCCCCAAAATGAGGACAACAATCCAGAAGGAAGCAGCAAGCAAAAAAGAGACCAGCACGAGCCCCACAGCTGAGACCCAGACAGTGACCTGTAAGGCAGGTAGTGTCACCATAAAAGACTGGAACACCTCAAGTGTGGTCGTAAGTGCCGGGAATACCCCAGCACAAAAAACCTGCTGATTGGAGCACAAGGTGAGCCAGTCCACTTTGAATTTAAGGAATCACCCCACTCGGACTAATGTGGCACACCCCGATAAGGTAAAGTCTCAACTAGAAGCACAAAGGAGAAGCCACCACCAAACCATACGTCAAATGAGCAAGAAGGGGGCAAAACTAAGAAAACAACTTAGAAACTTTTCCATGAGAATCAAAGCCAAACTGGGGAGGCCACAATGCCACAGCTCGCCAGGTACCAAGAAAGTAATTCAAATCCCAAGCAGAGGAGTAGGAAACCATACCATGGAATACATAGCAGTAACGCAAGCTCCAGTTCCAAGAGGAGCACAAATATAGGAGACCACGAGGCACTAGGAATCCAATCAGCAAAAAAAGATTTGGTGCCAGCCTGGAGTAAAGATGCAAACTACTTCCCAGGAGCCACAGTGTGTGGGGGTGGGTGGAGCAGAACAGACCACCTTCAACCCCCTAAACCCAAAATAGGATGAGATGGACCAAAATAAAGAAAAAATCAGAACCAATCCCATAGCAGTGAAAGGCAGTGGAAACCAGAAGCAGAACCACCAAAGGAAACTTGGGAGCAATCCCGAAAAACCAAGCCCAACAGGAAGCTGGTGGAGAGTCAAAAGATAGCAAACCAATGAAGAGTGCCACGCTAGTCTCCAGGGCCAGGCAACAGCATAAAGCACCGAAAACAGCATAATGACAAACACCACCAAAGAAACTAAGTGGAACATAGGGGCCAAATTGAAAGAGTAACCCCCAACAGTGAATGGAGCTCTACTTGCAAAACATCCTAGAATCCAAAGGAAGCAAAAGAAAGCAAATGGATAGAAATAAAGCACTCCCATAGGATGTGCAAGCCACATCGAGAACGGGGTGTTAATAACAATCCCCACACCAAACAACAGGTGATGAGCTTGCAGAGTTGCAGAATGGGAAATAGAAGGTAAAGTCCTATCCACAAGCATCAGGACAACCATCAATGCCCGCAGAGATAGTAAGACCATGTTTGGAGAGGCATAAGGAACAGTCTCATGATTAACCCTATGAATAAGGAAAAGGGAGGACAAGTTAGATATCTGGGCCATAGAAGTTTGAGCTAGGGCACAAATGCCACAAGGCACAAATCCTGTGTGTACACGCAGGAAGACAACTTCCAGCTTGCTCCCCACTCAAGGAGTGTAAACTCAATCTTAACCCAGAGCCCATAAGAGACACAGAGGAAAATATATGTCAGAGCCATCATCAAACAGTCCACAGGTAGTCCAGCAAAGAGGCAGGAGCAGAGAGTCTGATATGAGACAGAGAACAGGTCACACCTCTCATGAGACCCAAGTTCAGCTGAGAGAATAAGCGTAAGCACAAGACCAGTCCACACCCCTGAAACGAAAAGTCAGGGCACACAGAAATACACACACACACCCCTCCACTAGTGAAGAAGGCTATCCATATTGAGAATGCCTACTCCAGCCCTAGGTTGTGTGGGGGAGCCAGTGAATGGCAAGATGACAATGACAAACAATGGCACACATCTCCCGCAACAAGCCAACTTGAGAAAGTGAGGTAGGGTACACATACAATAAGAAGGAAGTCCAGCAGGGAGCACAGGGGGAAACCCAACACCAGCCCACTCTACAGGACAAAGGGTGGGCACTCACATATCCATCAGTGTGAGGGCCCCGGTGCTGCATGCAGGACATGACCATCTCATCCCTTATTACAGCAGTAAGTGCATAGGGGTGGTCCACCGTCCACCAGTCCTCAGTCTACGGGGAGGAGATACCATTCCAGATCGGAGTCACTGTTTTTGGCAGTGGTGCCACGTGTAAAAAGAGCTCGCATTGGAGGTCGCTCCTTTGGATTGCTGGCCCCACAGTTGTGGAATTCTCTGCCGCTGACACTTCGGCGCGCCACCAGCTTACTTGCTTTCAGGAAAGGTCTAAAGACCTGGTTGTTTACTCTTTAGGCTTTCTTCCTCTTCTTCTTTTTATTGGGTCCCCTTTTGTTTTTTACTGCTGTGTTGTGTTATTTCGTCGTAGGTCTCATTGCTAAAGCGCCGGGACACTCTTTTTGAGTAGCCGCGCGCTATATAAAAATAAATATAACATAACATAACATAACATTCCACAGGCCCACAGCATCTCCCAGAAGAATAAACCCAACACTGGCCTCAGGCACAATAAGAACCAGTGAAGAGCAAGTCAAACATCACAAGAGCATCACACAACCTGTAACAAACTCAGCAATTGTGTCTGGGGTACACAATATCCAACAGAAGACACCAAGATATGGAACGGAACGTCCCAGAAGTCACAAGCCCAGCAGGGAGCAGAGTGGGAATCCCAAGCCGACCCCACAACGCAGAAAGAAAATATGGGGGTACATGCATTCACTAATTCTCCAGTGAAATAAATGAAGGCGTTGCTAAACCGACAAATCCGCCCAAGCCCCACATGGTGCGTAGAAAGTGGTTGTCCCACATATAGCTCCACTAGTCAGAGAGAGGGTGAGAATATGCTTCCAACAATAGAGGCTCAAGGTAACATCAGGAAGTAGGGAAGGGTGGGACAAACACTAGAACACCACTACATAACCGCTGATAAACTAAGAAGGGAAGTTGAGGCACACTCTAGAAGATCAAGAAATGATACAGGAATATAATTCTTGACTTCACAAGTTTAGCAGGCAGTATAATGGGAAGCCCATTCCCAGCCTGCATTTCTGGCAAAGAAGAGGAGAAATTCACCTGTCTTCTGGAGATGCCGATTCCAGATCCTCACAGCAAATACATGCACCCTGGCCCCATCATAGTGGGGTATGTACACAGGGAAACTGACATCCAGCCCAACTAGTTGGGAAGAATCCTCACTCATTGAGGGCTGACGGCAACACCCAGTAGGGCAGCCTCAACCTCAGTCATAAGCCAAGGAGGTAGCTAGGGAGATATGGAAGGGCATGTGAAACACGTGAACAAACACCACACAGCCTAAAGAAGCCCAGCGGGAGGCATTGGTGCTGACAGTGGCAGTATAAACTAAATCACAAGCCCAAAGGGCCTCAACATCAACGGAAGCGAGGAAAACAAACAATCCACAGAAAGTAGAAACAGCCAAACATAGCCCACAGGTAAGCAGAAGCTTCTGTCCAGAGACAAAATCCACAAAGTAATTGGCTCTGATAGAAAGCATGCAAAACAAGAGGTTTATGATTAGAGGTTGTCCTTTCTAAGCACACTTGGAGGGGCAGGAGTTTACTTTTTTCTTGGAAGTAGGTAGATAGGTGTCCGTCTTTAGGATATTAACACACCCCGTGATATTAGGACAGGGACAAGGGTGTGATGAGGAGTTAATGCACTATCTCCAGAGAGTGATGTGTAAACAGAACTCTATAGTTGTCCTTTGTCACATTTGAGTAGCTCATCCAGTGTTGCTTTACTCTTTATTTTCTTTGACTTGTAGTTTTCTTTTTCCCATTTTACATGCAAAATTACAAGTAACTGAAAGGAAAGAAAATAATAGGTTTAACATGTCAGAATAATAAATACAAAAAGATCACAGGGCATAAATAGTGTGTCCTAAATATAGCTGACAGAAATATTAGACCATTGGGTGTGAATTATCGATTAATAACACCAACTGGGCAATATTTTTGTGTTTAGGGCAAGATATTTGTGTCAGGCAATAATATGACAGTGATTTTCCAGTTCTGTATCATAGGCTAGCTTTATGAGGACCTTATGTCAGCCACAGGACAACCTCAAAGGTCTGGTGTGAACCTGCAAATCACATCATCCCAGTCAAAGAATTCAGTACTTCATGCTACCTGTTGCTAAGACGCACGTGCAAACTGTAGGTTAAACATTGCAATCACTGTTAGATTGATTGATAGGATGTGGCTCCAGCAGCAGAGACCAAAGGCCCCAGCTTCTTATTGCAACTAGACATGTCAGTGTGTTGAGTGTTTGCTGCAGAGAGGTGTATCCAGCCAGAATGTCACAAGCTGTCATCCCACTTGGATACATCAGGTGGTTAATGCCCCTCAATGCACTGATCAGTCTATTGCCTGCCTGCCTGCATGTCACAGGACTGCACCCTCCAGGGCTGACTCACAATCTCACACTTCAAGACCTCTACCTATAGAATTGGAACCATTCAGTTATGTAATGTAAACAGCTAATAAAGGTGTCATTTGATGATTCGGTTGTCCAGCAAACATTTCAAAACGTGACCAGCAGTTTATACATAGATATCGGTATTTCACTGAGTTAAAGTTTTATCACAGAGCTATATGCAGAGCTAGAGCTGCATTTTATGCCCAGGAATTTGCCACCAGTACCAACCGCTCAAAACTGATTTTTAAGGTACTGAAGGACCTAATGAAAAATAGATCCTCAGCAGAGGCGATTTGCACAGACTCACACTGTGATAAACTGGCCTCTTTTTTTGTGGAGAAAGTGGAAAAAATATATCACGGGTTCGACACACTCCACCAGGATCGAGAAGCCACTGTCTCTGATACATTGGATCATGAGCCTCTGGCTATCTTACCTGAATTGTCGGTTGAGGCTTTTGACAGACTCAGCCTCAAGGTCAAATCAGGTTCCCCGGCGGACCCGCTGAAGCCTGCCTTCATTAATACACTCTCTCCGCTGTGTCGTAATCCCATACTGGATCTCATTAATATGTCCCTGTCTTCTGGAACTGTACCCGCGGCCTGGAAGCAGGCAGTGGTTACCCCCATATTAAAAAAAGCAAATTCTGACCCCCGACTGCCAGAAAATTACCGACCTATCTCCCTGTTGCCGTGGATTGCCAAGGTAACAGAAGCGCATGTCAACTCGGTTCTGTCCGAGCATCTGGCTTGCAACCAGATCTTGGACCCTAGCCAGAATGGATTTAGGTCAGGACACAGTACCGAGACGGCACTACTTTACATCTTGGAACATCTTCGCCAGGTACTTGACATGGGTCATACCGCAGCGCTTATATTATTAGATTTAAGCGCTGCTTTCGATACTGTGTCCCACCAAATACTTATCCAGCGCTTACAGGAGGCGGGAGTGACGGATGTCGCTCTCCAATGGTTCCGGTCCTTTCTGGCTGATCGTACTTTTAAAGTGGCTATACCACCTGGCCAATCCACTACTTACCCCCTGAAGACGGGGGTTCCTCAGGGATCTTCACTGAGCCCGACTATATTTAATCTCTATGTGAAACCGTTGGCTGGTGTCGTCAAACAGTGGGGCCTTACGATGGCCTCATATGCGGACGACACACAGCTAGCGGTGACACTTAGCGGAGACCCCGAGGTAGCAGCTTCGAGATTCCGTGCGGGTCTCTTGGCAGTAGCAAGCTGGCTTCGCACCAACTGCCTCCAGTTGAATGCCACCAAAACGGAGGTATTGGTTCTTGGGAAGCACGCTGAGCTATGGGGTAATCAGTGGTGGCCGTCAGAGCTTGGTGTCACACCTATTCCAGTGGCTGGAGTGAGAAATCTAGGAGTCTGGGTAGACTCTGCGCTTTCCTTCAAGGACCACACCATGAAGGTGGCTGCCACATGTTATGGAATACTGCGTGGTATTAGGCCAGTCTTGAAGTACTTTGATCCCCCTACCAGACAGCTCGTAGTTCAGGCCTCAATACTATCTAGGCTGGACTACGGTAGCTCACTGTTGTTAGGGGTGAATCAAGCGGAGGCCTCTAGGCTCCAAAGAGTACAAAATGCCGCGGCACGAGCCATTGTGGGCCTTCCCAGACATTGTTCGGTGTCGGGTACCATCATGGCCTTGCATTGGCTCCCGGTCAGACAGCGAATCAAGTTCAAGGCGCTGTGTCTGGCCTTCAAAATTTTGAAAACTTTTCGCCACCGGCACTTGTTACTCTGCTTACACCCTATGTGCCATCGAGATCTTTAAGATCGGAGGGTCTCCATTTGGCTGTCTGCCCACGCTTCAGGTTGAGCAGGATGGGTGGCCGTTCTTTTAGGGTTCTAGCGGCTGGCCTATGGAACTCGCTACCAGTTCACATTCGTGCTCTTGAGGATATGTTCGCCTTCAGGCAGGCCATTAAAACTTTCCTCTTTCCAGTTTCTGGCTAATCTTTTTAGTGTGTTATGTTATAGCATCTGTCAAAGCGCCAGGACGCCCCTTTGCTGGGGCAGCTGTGCGCTCTAGAAATTTTAATAACATAACATAACATAACATAGTGGGTGCTTGCCCAACCAAACTGTTTACATTGATATGTATTCTCCTGCTTACATTCACCAATCACACTTGCTTCTATATGTATGTCTTGCATTTGTGAACATTTACTTTGCAAACCTAAGTCCAGGGTCCAGTGCAAATGTAAGGAAAAAATCTGCTGTGACTTTTTACACCAGTTGTTAGGGGGCACTTTCAGGAGGATTCCAACTGCTTTAACCTTCAGCAAACGTTTAAATATTTGAGATATGGAGACCTTTGGTTTCTTTCAAATTGATAGTACAAGCTGGCTTGCGCAGGCTTGCAGAGGCTGCCCAACGACACATGAAATAAAGGAAAACAGTAACAAAGACAGTCCGGAGGTAACGTCAGAAAGAGCAAGAAGGTGGAGAAAGACCACGAGAAAGAGAATAGCAAGAAAGGGGAAAAGCAGAAGCGAAAACAAGCGAGGTGTATCACAAAGGGGAGATAGTAGACAAAATAAGATTATATCAGTGAGTGGTCAGAGAGAGGGACAGATAAAACCCAAAAAGAGTGGGGTCTAGAAAAGCAGGCCACAAACCAGGAAAGAGACGTCTACAAAGTGAAAAAAAACAAAGAGCTGAGGCAAAAATTGGTGGTAAATAAAAGAGAAAAAAAACACAGACTGAACGAAACATCGACAGAGTAATACGAAGTGGGCTTAAGCAGAGTGACACCAAGTCAACATTAGGGAAGGGAGACAATAAAAACAGAGGAGGAAAGTAAGGGTGGCAAAAGAAGAGTGAACCAGACACACACCAAAATACAGAATGAATCTGAGGAAAATGTGGAGCCAGACCCAAGGCCTTCATCAGGGTGATTGAATCAGCAGAACATAGGGAGCCTAATACCAAAGGAGAAAACTGAGGGTGGAGAGAAAGTGTATAAAAAATAGAGAATACAAGAGATGTTGGTGAATCAAAAAGATGGTCTGACGATGACATTGCGACCGAGAAATAATATGAGAATGGAGCTGAGGGTGGGAGACGGAAGCAATTGAAGGAAGGAAGGGTAAGGGAGGGAAGGAGGTAGGGGGGACATAAACAGTGTGTGTAAGCAATCAGGGACAGATTAGCCTGTCGTCGCTAATATGTGATACAGCGCAGCGAAACTGTTGGCTATGCAAAATGCAAAGTGGTGTGTTTCTAAAATGTGCAGGGGGATCTCTCCTTGGCGATGTTTGTGCCATGCCTTTATGGCTCATTATCAGGCCGTGCACCTTTACGTCGTTACATTTGCTGTGAGTCATGGCTGGGGCCATTTCAGTCTCTAACGTCAAATCGTCCAGCGGCCACGTGGCGCACCATCTTAGGTTTTAAAACCATTTGGTACAGACCGTGTGTGAGAGGCAGTACCGTTTACAGAAAACATGCACGTTTGCACTGTTTTTTTCTCACACCAAGTGTTGGCAACACGCCTGCTCACAGCACTGCGGACATGTTCCAGTCCTCGGATTCCTGGTGAATTACACGTCAGCGCCGGTGCAGAGCGGCAGCCATGCGCAAGATGGCGCTACCCAAGGTCCCAGGTCCCAGCTTCCTTCTCTAGACAGGCAGAAGCGGCTGTTCGTATGGAGGGAAAGTTCTGCTTTACGTGAAACGTGTTTGCTTGAATTCTTCATGCAAGAAGTGATAACGTTGGCAACAGTCGAAAAGTAAGTTGCCGAATTCTTTCAGGCCTGTGCCAAACCTTGCATTACGCGCTGTTCCATATTTTAGAATAAAGTCGAAGCCCCCAGTTTTATCTTTGCTGTAGGCGACAGTTTTATGATGTTGGCAAAACCTGCTTGACCTGCTATATTAAGGTGTATTCTTTGCATAAGAATGCAGAGGTGTGAGCAGTGCAGTAGAAACATGAAGGGGTTTTGTAGAAATAAAGTAAAAAGGGAGAAGAGTTCACAGCAAAACTAAGATATGAAAGATGAGGGAGAGAGGAGGAGAGGCCAAGAGTGGGGGTAATCGGAAAAGAGGAAGATTGCCATAGAGAATGGAGAGAGAGCGCGCGAGAGAGTGAGTGTGTGTGTATGTGAGAGAGAGAGAGAGAAAAAGAGAAAGTGTGTGTGTGAGAGAGCTAGAGGGAGAGAAAGGGAGAGGGTGTGTGTGTGTGAGACAGAGAGAGTGAGAGTGTGTGTGTGAGTGTGTTTGTGTGTGAGAGAGTGTATGAGAGAAAGAAAGTAAGAGAGAGAGATAGATAGTGTGTGTGTGTGAGGGAGAGAGAGAGAGAGAGAAAAAACAGAAATCATACCTATTACTAACGCAATTGACTGATTCTGTATTTACATTAAAATTAATCTCAGCTCACTTGAAGCCGGAACCCTTTCGCATAAACGCATAACGTGATATATTCGTATTCACAGCTGATTGAAATTCCGCATAAATGATCCTTTCAACAAATAATTGTCGGTCCAATGTCCACAAAGATGCACAAGGCATTGCAAAACGGTATGTGCGCCCCGAGGTTGATTTTTTTTCCTGTTGAGAAAACACAAGCCAGACTCCCATTGGTTCCTTGGGTGACTTAGAAGCATCTTGTAACCGTGTATCGCTTGCTATGCTAATGGCACACCTGCATTATTAGTGCAAGCAATTGAATGATTCCTTCTACACCCTACAACGCAGAGAAGACATGCGTTCCCAACATTGTAAAACCCTCATTAAATATTCATCACAGAAACAGTAGTAGAAATGCCTATGGCTGTTGGCACCAAAGCACACAAGACTTCACTCACACCATACCCAGAACATATCACTCACTGACCGGTTCCCTAATCTCGAAATTCCTTGAATTGGCCCATGTCTACCATAACAACAGATAAATCGCCCCTGCAAGCAAACATACTATCGAATTTCACCTTAAGGAGAAAACATCTCAGGCGTCCACCTAAGCACGAGTGCAGAGATCCCTGCACCTCAGCAGTAATTCAAGATTTTCTCTTCGTTGCAAGAAAAAATAAAACATCACAGCCATTAGCATTGATCACATCTCCCCCAAAACTTAACACCCCGCCGCTTTTCAAGCAACACAACCAGCCACCTTCCTTTTTATTACCTCAGTATACCAGCCTCAGTCCTCGGCGCTAACGCCCGAGCGTGTATTTCAGCCCTACATTAAAGGCCCCAGTCCTGAACCCACGTCAGCAGACTGAATCTCTCGCCTCCACAACGGAACCTCACACTACCAGCACAAGTCAAGTTAGCTATTTTACCTCAGCACCGAACAAACCACACTGCGAAACTCAGCCTTTTCCCAGCAGCACACCTCAGATTCACCAGCAGTCACACATATCAGATTCTCATCCACCTCTTCATCCTCGCCTTCAACATGCACCAGCAGTCCACCATTTGACACAAACACCATCTCACTCTTCACCAGCGAAGACCAGAGGCTGCTTAATATCAGCACGTTCACCCATCAATTTACATTACCAAACGCCCCCCCCTCCCGCCGCCAAGCAGTAGCGCCTCAATTTCAGAGCACTCACATGCCACATTTCTCCTCCACCTCGCCTCTACCACGCCTCCATCGGCATCACTAGATTCCCCAGTCCTCGTCTGACCGTCTCCTAAAACCACCCCACACTGATCAAGCCTTCCTCCCGAAAAGCAAATAACCCTGACGTGTCTCCCAACATCACCAGACCCTTCCCTACACCTAACATCACAGAGCCATCCGTTCTCCGGCAGCGCAGATAACAAGCCTGCCTGTCTTAAACTTTCAAGGGTAGCTCTCTTCGCTCAAACTCGCCCCCGGTTTTCCACCAAACAGCCAGACCTGAGGCACATTAAGGGCTGCTCATCCCGAGTATCATTAACAGTAGACATTCACTCCCCCCACATCCGGTGGCTGGACTGGGAAGAGGGTGGTAGTTCTCGCAGGCCATTTCTTGCCCCCCAAAGGCCACCACCACCAGCCTCCACCGGCGCCGACATACTCACTGTGAAACAAACTGCGCCCATGGGTCATGTCTGTTCCTTGCACAAGGGGCTGCGATCTCCACTAATTCCATTTAGCTGCGGGAGGACTTCCAGCGGGGGCGGAGGGGAAAGGCACGGGCGCGATTCGAGAAGGCAGAACCGCACACCCAGGCGGCGCACACTGCGCGCACCGGCTGCACCCGCTTCCTCAGCAGCCTCCGACGTGGGCCGGCCCCAGCGCCTCAGCCTGCGGTGTCATCGCCTGTCCTCCAGATGCGAGCAGAGACCAGTCGCAGACATCAGCGTGAAGTCGCGTGCCAAGCCCAGGGACACCCAGGCCACGGTCCATAGCGAGAGGATGCGCATAGATCCAGCACACACCAATTGCCCCAAAAATCCAAAGGGCTGATGGGTTGCAGAGAGGGGCTCAGTGATCATGCATAGCAGAAAGGGCGAGCACTGTCCGCGCCAGGGTCAGCAGACACCGCGCCAGGATCATGCCAGACCAGCAGCACATCCGAGCACTCACATGATCCCCGGGCCGGCGCGCTCACTATCCTACGGTGCTTCCCCTCCCGCATCCAGGGGATTAAAGAGTCCGTCATCAGCTCCCTCCGGCGGCTCCACCTTGCAAGGCTACCGCGTGCCACGAGCGGTGCGCACCAATGCCAGAAAAGTGGCTTCACATCATGTTTGCGCCGCGCGAGCCTTGGATGGAGACGAGACACCCCAAGAACGGCCCCAATCCGCGCTCCTGAGGGCACAGGATCATCTCCACAAGCAGCACAGCAGCATCGCTCACCAGCAGAAAACCAGCAGCAGAGCGCTTGCAGCGACGAAAGGCTTCAGCCCCCGCGGGTATCACCCAGTGATGGAAAGAGAAGGCACGTCCCAGCAGGCCACCCACTGCGCAAGATCACTCCAGTTCCCTGGTTTCCTTCAGCAGGAGCGGGCATAGTGCACCTGCAGCCTGCGCCTGGGATGCCCTCACTTCGCCCGTACCCATCCCCGGGCCGGGAGAAAAAGTTTCCTCCTCTCAAGGGACCGCCTGGTCCTGATGCTGGCGGCGGGTACAGCCGGGCGCCTCTTGTACAGACTATGAAGCTGCGAGTCCGCTAGCAGCGTGCCAATGGGCGGGCCGTGCTGAGGGATTACCAGGGCGGCTTTCCTGCGGGCACGAGTTCTAAGGTTTGCGGAGCAGTCAGAGAGGATGCGAGGCGGGAGAAACCAGGTCTTGTTCCGTCCACACTCGCTTTCTCGGTCTCCCTCCCTCGCACTGCGCGCCTGGGGCCGGATGCTCGCAACCCTGTCCAGTGAAGGTCGGATTCCTCCGAGTGCTGTGCTGGCGCGCAGATGCAGGATGCGCCGCTGCAGTGCTGTTCTTGCGGGGGAGTTGCGCGCGCTGGGCTCCCGCAGCTCCGGCAGGCGCCGCACCTGTTGCTGCAGCACCTGGGAGGGACGGGGAGGGCGCTATCCCGCTCTGCCGCACACAGCGGTCTTTCGATGGAGAAGCGCTGGGCAGAGGGAAGGAGACACGCGCCTAACACGAACAAGCAATCCTCATCCCGTGAATCCCCTCACATCTGCCTAATGCAGCACCGAGGCGCATGTCATGATCTGTCCGGGCGTTAGCACGTCTCAGACGCGCGTAGGCGCTGGTCCTGTCGAGCCCTGCTCCAGTGTCCACAGACACCGATTAACATTAAAGGATGCGGGGGCTGGGCATGGGAGAGGGGCAGTGTCCTGTGCCCAGAGTGTGCAGACGGGAAATTTTTGTCTCCGATTAATTTGCCTCACTTCCCTTACACAGTAAATTGTCGTCCCTTGTCATAGATCAGGCTAGACAGGGGGATTGCGGGCGGGGGGGGGGGGGGGGGGGGTGTTGAAGGCATGGCTCTATCCCCGGCAGTAGATAGTAGAACCGGCTCACGGGGGGTAGCGGAGAGGAACAATATTTTCCATACATTGGACTCACGCAGTCGCTCAGCCACAGAGCCCTGCAGGGAGTGATACTACAGACTCGGCCGCTCTGGACCGCAGTGATGGACAAGGAATGTGGCTTACAAGGGCTGGAAACGGTGCTGCAGAGGGATAAAGAAAAAGAAAAAATGGGACCGGTGCATTATTTAAATTAACCTGAGCCACTGGTAGGTGGAATGCTAAATTTCATCTCGGCCGCCGGTAATTACTCGTGCCACGTTTTGGATCTTCGTTTGATGGCCATTATACCGTTCTAGACAGGGACCAGTTACATGTTAATCAGGCTCTATTCTTCCAACTTTCTATCCGCGCTCCTGTTTTTCGAAGTGAGATGTCCTAATTACAATTGGAACACACAGATGTGATTCTCCGCTCACTATGCCACAAACCGCATCTTACTGATGATTCCCAGAAGGGAAAAAAAACGTCTGGGTTGTACTCATTTGGAGATAACCTGGCCTGACAGGTCAGACTGGACTATTCCTGTTGGAGCAGCACTAAGGCTCGTGCATGTTCTTGGTTCCTTTAGAGAGTGGTATAGTGATGGGCAAAAAGAAGATGGAGTCATTCAATGCAGCCCCACTTGATCATAAGTCATTGCTAATAATTCATGCTTCCGCCCATCACTTTTTTGTTTTTCTGAGTAGACACTGGCCTGGGGTTGCTTGTCTGGAAGTTGCTTACCATCTCGACTAGAGGGGACCTGGCTAATTTGATTTCCAGCCGGATGGTTCTTGTAAAAACTGGGTTTTTGGTTGAGAGGGGTAGAAGCAACGCTCAGGCAACAACCACAATCCTTGTCAGGGAGGACAACAAAAGTCATTATATTAACCTCTGCAGCTTGGCTATTAACGTGGGGAAAAAATCATTAACAATGAGACCTAAACCACACGTGTCATTATAACTCAATTGGAACTACGCTTCCCTTAACCACGTAGCTGTCTTTACCACACATATGCTTTAACCGCACATATGCATAGGTAGGGCAGTTAGATAGCATTGCAGCAAGTGGGCAAGGAGCGTTGAAGGGTTTCTGCAACTACATTCTAAGGAACAGCAGCTTGGTGAGTAGTTTCTTTACTTTTGTTTAGGTTTCAGAGCAGGGGAAAGGGCAGTTTTTAGGGATGTATGACGTTACAACCCATGCTATTACAACGCATGCCTTTACGATGCAAGTTTTACAACGCAAGTCGTTACAACGACTTGCGTTGGGGGGCGCTGGATAGTGAATAGTTTAATTTACTATTCCAACTCCAGTCCCCGTGGATAGTAGGGAAGGTGTTGGAAACTATTCCCTATCCTAGAGCGCCCCCCAGCGCAAGTCGTTGTAAAAGTTGCGTTGTAATGGTTGCGTCGTAAAGGTACTTCGTTGTAACAGTTGCGTTGTACAGGATGTTCCCCGTATTTATTGCTGGGGACGGATTTAGGGCTCAGTGATGGGGGGCTGAGGTTAAGGATCCAGTGTGAGGTTTGCCACGTTTTTTAGGGCTGGGGGTCCGTCTTAGCGCTCAGGGCAGTGGGGCTGAATTTGGGGGTAGGTTTTAGGGCTCCGGGTGGGGGGTTGGGGTAGTTTTTAGGGCTGGGGACGAGACGTTTTGCAGGACTAGGTGCTGAGTTTTAGGGCTCAGGGCGAGGGGTCTGATCTTTACCATGCAAAAGCCTTTACTAATCATGCCTTTGCAACAAAATGAGTTGCAAAGGCATGCATGGTAAAGACGCTGTTGTGGTTGAGACTGCATTGTTTAGGTATGTGTTGTTGAGGCATGCTTTGTTCTGTCTTACAAACAGTAACTTGGCAAATAAACTGTCAGGCTTAACTTATAGGTAATTTGTAAAGTATTCATGCAGCATACAAACAGTAATGAAGGGAAAATATATGAAAAATCTCAAAACAATTTAGAATATAGACTACATTTTAATGAATAAAATGATATCAGAACACAGATTAAAGCAGTAGATCTGAAGATAATGAATTATATTTTTTTAAATAAAAATTGTGCCTAAGAGCACAAAGCTCTACTTGTAGTCATCTGGTCGCTTTAGACCCTAGAAAAGTCAGAAGATCAGACAGACCCCGAAGGAGCATGGAGCAGACAGAGGAACTAGGTTAGTGCCACTGAAGAGTTGTACTCTCAATCCGGCGCAAAGAGTCCTTGAGGAGGAGGCTTTCGGAGCAAAGAGCAGGTTGAGTGTCGCTGTCGTACGCAGCTGTAGAATGAAGAGCCAGTTGTTGCTGGAGATTTGCATTGATGATTCTTGAGGGCTGGCATTGCTGTTGCACTAAGTGCAGGTTTCGCGTTGCCAGTCATCGTGGATGGTTGCTGTTGGTGCAAAGAGCAGGT
Organism: Lissotriton helveticus; assembly: GCF_964261635.1. Classification (NCBI taxonomy): domain Eukaryota; kingdom Metazoa; phylum Chordata; class Amphibia; order Caudata; family Salamandridae; genus Lissotriton; species Lissotriton helveticus. The sequence goes on along the minus strand of NC_136063.1, from coordinate 898,559,087 downwards.
CTCACCGGAGTTTCATGTTGGCGGTTGAAGGAATTTTGAAACAAACTAAACTGTTTGGGGTTACATGGAGCGCAAACCTAAAGATTTTCTCTAGGAGGAGCTCTCACTGATGCCAGCAAACGGTCCAGAACCTGACAAGCTTCTCATGAAGATCAGGACTCACTCCAGCAGAGGCCTGCAGGAGGGCTCAGGAAGGACTAGTTGGTGCGGGTCAGCTGGGCAGTTGCAGGAATGCCTCTGGAAGCTTTTGTGTCCCTTTAGCTCACACCGGAGACCAGCCAATGACCTGTGGAGTCACTCAGGCTGGCCTGGGATAAAACCTAGCAGGTTCAAACTTTTTTTTCAAACAGTAAGAAGTACTTCAAGAACCAGGCAAGTAGGGCAGTCCTTCTTCTGAATCGTCCACAGGTCCAAGAGTGTTCTGAGTTCAGGTTTTTAGAGTGTCACTTTTATCCTCAGTGCCAGACTATGGGTTGGAGGTGGCCCCTTTCCTGGTGTTGCCTCCTAAATGACTAGGTTCAATAAAAGGCACACAGGCCTAGGCATGTGCTTTGTCAGTAGAAGGACAGGCTTAGAAGTCAGTAATGGGGTGAGCGAGCCATGAGGCGGCCCCTATGAAGCACAGTTAGGTTGTGTGCCAACCCCAGGACATCGTGCTCAGAGAAAAAAACACCCTTCCCCACACCCAAGGTAGTTTTGTAACTATGTCTGAGATGGATATACAAAACAGCACAGAAAAGCAAAGTCAATCATAGTCATGTGACTCTGAAAACTGGCATAGAGGCACATTTGTTTTGTACAGCAAAATGCCTAATGTCTAAGAGTGGAATTTCAAAATGCGAACTTAAAATACAACTTTACCACTAAAGAGTATTTTAAATTAAAGTTGATCTTAGTGTAAACCATATTTTTCTGTCTGCTCCCAATCTAAAGTTAAATCCCAAAACAGCAAGATGATGGATGAAATTCTTGAATTAATCTCAGCCACTGGAACTCGCTCGTGGCCGCATCCCAATCCATCGATTTTTGTCCACCGGGCCACGTCAGCATGAACCCAGCCATTTGCAAATCAGTATTGACCCCCGCTCCCTATGGGAACAATCCAGCCCGCTTGGCCCCCTCCCCTTTTGATTGCATATATATTAATGCCGGGCCCTGGGCGATGGGTTTCCTGGGGCCAAAATCTGCCCAGGAAGGGTTGTTGTGCCGCCTACCTTACCAATTCAGTTAAGGCTGTGCCCTGGAATATGGTGTAATTGGGGCCAGAATTGCCCAGGGAGGGGTGCTGCATGCCCCCACCCCCATTGTAGTTTGGCTGTGTTCAGGGATTGGGGTGTTAGGGGCAGAATTCAGCCCTGGGAGGGGGGCCATGCCCAACCTCTCTCTATCGATCTGGGGAGGGGGACGGTATGCCCTCCACAACATTTTGGCCCAGCCCTGGGGATGGGGTCCCCAGGACCAACATCGGTCTGGGGAGGGGGGTTGTGTGGCCTTCCTCACCTATTCAATTAAAGCTAGTCCCAGGGGGTGGTGTTACTGGGTCTGAAGTTGACCCAGGGAGGGGGACCACATGGATCCTCTCCCCCATTGTATTTTGCCTGGGCCCCAGGGGACGGGATCCCAGGGCTGAAATCAGCCCAGGGAGGGATGCCTCATGATCCTCCTCCCCATTACATTTCAGCGGGGCCCCAGGGTTTGGGGTCCCTGGGACCAAAATTAGCATGGGCAGGGGTGCCGCATGGCCTTCCTCCACCTATTCAATTAAGGCCTGGTCCGGGGGATAGGGTCCCTGGAGGTTAATTCAGTGGGATGTGGGGGCCATGCCTCCTCCCTCCCCCATTAAGTCATGGCTGGGCCCTGGGGATGGAGTCCTTGAGGCTGTTCTAATCCTGATGCTCTTTTAAAAAAAATAACCTCAACAGTAAGCACTTACACATACACACATATCTGGTGCCTCCTTTGAAGTTCACTTCTGTAAAGAACACATGATCCTAACTATTGGGCTTGGTAAAGGCAAAGGAAGTGTGTTTTCTCTAAAATTCATTATTGATAAATTATCTGGAATCCTTCATGGAGGTGAATGCATCGTTGATCTTTTGGAGCACAGTCTAAATTTGACTGTGATGAGTGGGTTCTTTCTTGTTCTGTCCTGGTGAGAGCAGAGTCCATGGTTTCCCTTTTAAATGAGTACGAGTATGCAAATGTGCAATTCACTTCGAAGCTTTGCTTGTTTGGCCCTGCCCAGGTAGTAGTATTCAAAGGTCTTCCTGCCTTTGGCCAGGATGATGCAAAGCTTAAAAAGCAGCCCTCCCGTGTGTTTCCCACCAATTGTGGTGAGGAGTTCTTGATGTGTAGGAATATAAGGACATATTCACCTAACAATGAAGCACTTACTTCAAATAGTTAAAGAGCAAATACCCTTGTTTGGTGGAGATTTACCTCTTTGTAGGTTCTTTGTCTTCTCGCACATTTGCTTGTGCTCCATTATGAAGTTGTAGTGTTGAATACATACTGGACATTTACCCAAGTAGTAAGCACTTAATAATTAACCAGTAGAAAGTAGTCCACTAGGATATATATTTTGTGTGAAACTGTAGACTGTTATTGGGTAAAAGGGCAGGTGTGGTTACTTTGTGTCTCTCACACAGCTACTGACACACCCACTCAGATACTGATACACACACTCACAGACCCACTCACACACTCACTCTCAGATTTACTCAGACACTCATGCACCCACTCACAGACCCATACATCCCCTCACAGACCCATTCAGACACTCTTGCACCCATTTACAGACCCAATCTAATACGTACATCCACTCACAAACCCACTCGGAAACTCATGCACCCCCTCACAGACCCATAGAGCCGCTCATAGACATACTCAGACACTAATACACCCACTCATAGACCCACACAGACAATCACACACTCACTCACAGACTGTCTCATACATTCATGGAGGCACTCACAAACCCAGTAAGACACCTTCACACCCACTCAAAGACCCACTGAGACACTCATTCAGACACTCATGCACCCACTCACAAACCCAGAGAGACATTTATGCTGCCACTCCCAGACCCACAAAGACACTCACACACTCACTCACAAACCCATTGAGACACTCATGCACTCACACACATACTCTCTCTCAAAGGTTACAGGTTACTGTCAGGAAATACAATTTAAAAACCTTGGAAATTCAGTTAAAGAAACTAAGGTTACAGGGATTTATAGTTAGGAAATTACATTAAAAAAAAAGTTAGAAATTAAATAAAAGAACAAAGGTTACAGGGACATTATAGTGAGGATATAGAATAAAATAAACCTTAGAAATTCACGGAAAAAAACAAAGGTTACAGGGACTTTATAGTAAGGGTCACACATCATTTGTATAAAAACAGTGAAATTAAGCAGTTATAGTTAGCTGCGCTAACTATAACATACTCCCCCGCAATGAACTGCCTTTGATCTCACATATTATATCACTCATGACATGGTCAGTGACATCTCTGATGACTTCACTGATGACATCTAAAATGATATCACTGGTGACATCATCCAGAGTGTTTTTAAAATGTTTATGAGTGGTACATATATATATATATATTATATATATATATATATATATATATATATATATATATATATATATATATATATATATATATATATATTTTCACTGAAAAAACCATAGGTTATAGACCATATATAGTTAGGAATTAGCATTTACAAAACCTTGAAAATTCACTGAAAAAACCATAGGTTATAGACCATATATAGTTAGGAATTAGCATTTAAAAAACCTTATTTTACTCACACAAAACCATTGAAATTCCATATATAGTTAGTTGCACTAACTATATATCGCGCACCCGCAATCCACTGCTGATCATGTCACATATTACATCATTCATGACATGGTCAGTGACATCACTGATGACATCACTGATGACATCTCAAATGACATCACTGATGACATCACTGATGACAACATCCAGTGACTGTATGTTTCTGTAAAGTTAAAATATGTCTTACATATTGAAGAATGAGTGGATGTATAAGTGTCTGGATGAAGGATTTAGTAGGTGCGTGACTGACTGTATGAGTGAGTGATTAAATGTGTCTCACTGAATGCATGGGTTAGTGACTAAACTGTCTTAATTTGTGCATCATTATGTCTGTTGTGATGTAAACTGCTGCATGTGTTGATCATTAGCTATACGAGAGGCTATGGGCCAGATGTAGGTAAAACTTATTTACCGATTCTTAATTACCGAATTTTACCGATTCGGTAATTAAGAATCGGTAAATAAGAAGTGGGGGTATGTAGGAACATCCAGATGTTCCAGTTACCGAATCGTTAAGGAATAGGAATGAATGGGGCATTACCGGTCGGTATTTACCGATTCGGTAAATACCGATTTTGACAAGGGTGCAGGGGGCGTTACCGACCGGTAAAACCGGTAAAACCGGTAAAACCCTACCTACATCTGGCCCTTAGGGCCAGATGTAGGTAGGGTTTTACCGGTCGGTAACGGCCGAATTCGGCCGTTACCGACCGGTATTTGGCATTTGATATGTAGGGGCAGGTAAACAGGGAAAATCAGTAATTTTACCGATTCGGTAAATATACCGGTCGGTAAATTTACCGACCGGTATATTTACAGAATCGGTAAAATTGATATGTAGGTGGGACTCTTCTGAGTCCCACAAGGCCTACAAAATCGGTATTTTACCATCAAATTGTATTTGATGTTAAAATACCGATTCAGGTGTGCATGCACATGTGTGCATGCACACCTGTGCCATATGACAGGCAGACCTGCCCTTAGGGCAGGTATGCCTGCCATATGGCCCCCGAACCTTTTGTGGGGGTGCTAGAGGGTGTCAAAGTGACACCCCCTGCACCCTTGTCAAAATCGGTATTTACCGAATCGGTAAATACCGACCGGTAATGCCCCATTCATTCCTATGGGCTTCAAAGCCCATAGGAATGAATGGAGCATTACCGGTCGGTATTTACCGAATCGGTAAATACCGATTCTTAACGATTCGGTAACTGGAACATCTGGATGTTCCTACATACCCCCACTTCTTATTTACCGATTCTTAATTACCGAATCGGTAAAATTCGGTAATTAAGAATCGGTAAATAAGTTTTACCTACATCTGGCCCTATATGTGTTATTGATTGGTTGCCCAAGTATTTGTATGGGAGATTGAGTTTGTGTGGGGGTGGCTGGGAGGTGTGTGACTCTGTGCATAGATGTGTGAGCAGTTGATTCACTAGGTGTATGAGTTTAAGAGTGCATGTGAAAAACAGCTACATGGGCAGTTGACTGTGTGCATGAGTGTATTGATGAGTGAATGGATATCTCAATGCTACATGTCATAGTAAGTACATATGTAAAACACAGTACATGTGAGAGTTGGCATATATAAATAACTGTGCATGAGAGCCACTGAATGTGTGAGTGGTTGTATGGATCATTGTGAACTTGTATCAGGGATTGTATAAGAGAGTAAATATGTGTTAGTATATGTTTGAATAAGTAAGGTGTGTATAACTGTATAGTTGAAGAAATGGAGGTGAGATTGTTTCTTTGCATGACTGACTAGGTGTGTGAGTAACTCCATGGATGAGTGACAGTGTGTGAGTGTCTGTATACACTGAGTGTATCTAAGGTTATATTAGAGTCTGAAGAGGTTTATCGTATTAGCACAAGAATGATGTCAAATGAGATGTCATCATTGATGTCATCAGTGATGTCATTTGAGATGTCATCAGTGATGTCATCAGTGATGTCACTGACCATGTCATGAATGATGTAATATGTGACATGATCAGCAGTGGATTGCGGGTGCGCGATATATAGTTAGTGCAACTAACTATATATGGAATTTCAATGGTTTTGTGTGAGTAAAATAAGGTTTTTTAAATGCTAATTCCTAACTATATATGGTCTATAACCTATGGTTTTTTCAGTGAATTTTCAAGGTTTTGTAAATGCTAATTCCTAACTATATATGGTCTATAACCTATGGTTTTTTCAGTGAATTTCAATGGTTTTTTAATAGCAAATATCATAAGCTGTCGAATGTCAAGTACGTGGTAAGTAAAAACATTTTCGTGTTTATGCACACTGATCTGCTTTGAATGCTGCCCCCCACCCCTCATTTCTATTAGGAGTACTCTCTCTTTGCAGATAGTGAAGGGTAGTTAACGCAGGCCTTTGCCCCCGCTGTAATCCGTCGTGCCTGCTTCTCTCTCCATTTGATTGATTGTTCTCTTTGGTTCATTCTCTATTTACAAACAAGCACAGAGTCGCAATACTCTGTTTAGTCTTTGCAGATAGCGAAAAATCGTGTAAAAAAACAAAAGGAATCGAGCAAAATCAGTAGGCCACTAATGGGATCTCTTTTTGACCTCGCTAAAATAGAAACATTAGGAACAACCTGTTGAAAATAGCAATGTGTATGTACATAAGCGGCGTTCATTTGTGTTCACAATACCCCTTGTTGATTGTTTGAATCGAGCATTGAATTGTTCGAAGTTGGTTCTCTTAAGGATCTTCTCTGCCTGCAAACGAGGAAGAATAGGAATATTCTCTCTCCCTTTGCAGATAGTGAAGGGTAGGTAACGCAAGCCTTTAACACGTCGTACCTATTTCATTCCTCATTGATTGATTTATTGTCCGAACATTGACTGTTTGGGAATTAGTTCTTTTTGGAGGTATTCCCTGTTTGCAAATAAACGTAGGAAAATCTTTGCAAGTAGTGAAAGGGTACGTAATGCGGACCTTTCTCCCCCGTTGTAATCTGTCATGCCTATCTACTCCCCACTGATTGATGCACCTGTTTCACCCGGACCATTTACTAGACATACGTCATCTGGCCCGACCAGAGAGCACCCCTAGTGAAAACGACATATGCAATAATAACGAAGTGATCACTGTATCCTGTTAACAGAAACTTTAGCATGAAACAACCTGGAAAGAAAAGAATAGGAAAACGAAAATCAGTAGGCCACTGATGAACATGAACTTTTATTAAACAACGAACAAAGAAACGATAACATAACGTAATGATAAAACCTATTAATGTCCTAGAAACAAGAAAACGTTAAAATATGCCAGTGGTGAGAGACCAGAAAAACAGTAAGAGAAACCAAATCACCCCTCGCTGTCCCACCGCCTGCCACGCCAAAAAAATCGATAGACTAGGGAAAATGCAAGTCAGTAGAACATCCGCCCCCACTCTGGAAACTTCCAAGGTGGGGCAGGGTTGCGGCTACGCCCAGCCGGGAGCAGCCCATATAAGGCAGGTCCTGCTGCCACGCCTCGGCCAGGAGATCCTAACGTAGGGTGTAGCCGGAGGAGAGGCCGAGACCAGCGGGACCCGGCCAGGGGATTGCCTTTACAATGCTGAACAGTTGCAGGGGGGGGGAATGTCTCCTCGACCCTCCCCTCTCTCTCCCAGTCCGGCCGCGGTGGCCCTTGAGAGTTGCAGGTAGTCCCGCCACATGCTCTTCCGGTCCGGCCACCAACGGTCGGGGGGCCGAGGCCGACGGGATCCGGCTGCAGCCGATAAACCAAGAAACCCGTTCATGGGGCCAGAGCCAGGGGCGTCCGGCCGACATCTACCGGAAGCCCGGCCTGAAGACGGACGGGACACTTCTTCTTTCTTGTATAATTGCTGCAACAACCCTGGGGGGGGATGTCTTGCACATGCCTCCGACCCCCCCCCCTCGTCCTCATCGCCTGGTCCGGCCATAACAAATATCAAGCGAGACGCCGTGGGGTGCACTGGGAGGGAGAGACGGTGCGAACAGGCCTCTCCCGCCTCCCCAGTGGAGGCTTCCCAGCTGCACCCTCAGCGCTCCAGGCGCCCGGAAAAGAGTTCTTCCACTGTGGCCATGCTGCAACGTCTCGCCCGGCAGGGTGGAGCCCGTCCGCTCATTTGACCCCGCGATCGCCAGTAGCTACCGAACTCTCAAAATGGCGGTCGACCTGGCAAGAGCGGGCCCAGCATAAAGAAATGGCCCGGTCACTGGTTGACTCCACCACCGTAGTCCTCCACGACCTTGAAGATTCTAGAGGAGCCGCGGGAGTCTCCGACCCCCGATGGGGAATGACTGCCATGATCACCCGTGGAGTGACGAAACTGTATCCGCGGGACGTCGGCGCCAGCCTCACTTTCAATTACTAGAATCCTGCAGACCTCACTTCCGGTGAAAGCACAGTGTGACCCGGTAGGAAAAATTGTTGCACCCCCTCCCCTTTTTGACTGATAGTTCAAACCACCGATCCTTTCCTTTGCCCTTTTAACGGAACTTTGGACTGCCTCCCCCTCTTTTACATTTTCTAGAGAAAACAAAACATTAACCACTACATTAGCATAGCAGTTGACACCAGAACTGTTTTCAAATTGAAAACCAACAACATCTTCAACAGAATCCTTTTTGTTTCTGCTGTGACCCTGCTACAGCACAGGCATTGTCCCCAGCAGTAATTCTGCAATGCCGGTAAGAATAGCTGTGGTGCCTACTGGACTCACTCACCCCCGCGGCGCCCCACGCCGTTATGTGCTGGGCGGCAACTTGCTAGACATCACTTTCGTGCCATCTAGATTTCAGCGCGTTCTGCTGCCTTGGAACTATTCGCACAACAGACCGCTACTGACAAGAATATTTCATTATTGGTGCTGTCAATTTCAATAAATCTATTGGATAATTCAAAAGAAATTGCCACGGTCTCTTCGTTGTTTAAATGTTTTTACTGTTTTTGTTATGTTGTATATATTTATATGTTATTAAAGTTTTATATTCCTACTACTTTGTTGGAGTGCTATATATTTTTAATGTGACACATAATTGTAAAAACTTTGATGTACAAAGAGTCATTCCTGGAATCTTCCGCTTCAGGCTCGGTCCCCTCCCCAATCACAATACAGGATAGTTTTCAGATAGTAGGAACACGTGTGGTGTGACGGATCTCATCGGGTGTGGGCCTTGATCTACTATAACTCCTTTGAAGAGGGGTGATTCTTTACAGCTGGGGCCATAAACTACATCTGCAGGGCTAGCTGATAGCCTGGACAATCGGACACAGAGGAAGAGGAGTGTCAGAGGGTGCGGTAGTGAATAGGGCGAAAGGGAGGTGTCGGGCGGGCACAGAGTGTGATTCTCAGGGAAGAGCAGCGCAGATGGGGGGAGGTTTATTGCCCATGCATAAGACAGAGAGCGGGGGTGACCAGTGCCTGGGGAAGATGCTTGCGAGGGTGAGGAGCCATGCTACGAATCGACAGCGTGCAGAGAGTGGGTCTGGTCAAGACATCTAAAATGGCTGCCGTGCACGACAAAAGTGTGGCATTTCAAAAAAGGCAAGATGGCGCAGACAATGTTTTTCAACACTTCCTCATTTCCTTCGAATCGAACGTTAACAGACGTTGGGGCATATTACCAAAGTTAAGCGATATTTATCGCTAACGATGCTTACCAACAAATTTTTTACCGCTAAGCATCGTCAGAAATTACCGAAGATAAACCTTGCTATTATCAAGGTTTATCACAAATGCGATAATAAACGGCCGCAATGCATGAATATCGCTAAAAACTCAGCGATATTCATACATTACCGAGCTAATGCTCTTAGCCATGTTATCCACCTCCCTTTGGATAACATGGCTAAGAACTGCTCAGGGCAGGTGTTACTTTTTGGAGATATTCGCGCTTAGCGCGAATATCTCCAAAAGTTGGTAATAGGAGATAGATATCTTGCATGTTGTAATGCAAGTTATTGTGGTATATGGAACTCATACCATAATCTCTCAGGAAAGCAGAAACTGATCCTTTTGGGACCGCCTAAAAAGGCCTAGGGGGTGAGGAGTACTCTACTTTGCCCCCTTTTCACGTTCCGAACTATTTTATTTTACTCTCTTCTGTAATTACACAAAATACCAGCGATAAGATGCATCGGAGACACACAGTGAGAGAAAGGAGGCCGGAGATGAAGAAGAGATGTCAAATACACATTGGAGATAATATAGTGGCAGAAGGGAAGTAAATATGAGTAAACTTACCATGTAACATAAAAATGTTGCACTCTATACTATAAGTCTCATTTTATACTACAATCACTTCGCTACAACCTCATAAATTAAAAATAAAAATGAATAATGTCTCAAACAATTTTTGATTTCTAAATATAAATTTATTCTTCAGAATTTTCTAAATTTGAAACAACTACTAACATGTCCTCATCAGCAATGTCCTCATGAAAAGTCTGCAATAATGATTCTTGTAACTCTATGGTCTCCAAACACTCGATAAATTCGCCATCAAGAGATTGATCAAAAAAATCATTCAAGTCATCTCCTCCTTCTGACAATATTTCATTATTGGTGCTGTCAATTTCAATCAATGTAGTGGAATCATTCAAGTCATCTCCTCGTGACAATATTTCATTATTGGTGCTCTCAATTTCAATCAATGTAGTGGAATCATTCAAGTCATCTCCTCCTTGTGACAATATTTCATTATTGGTGCTGTCCATTTCAATCAATCTAATGGAATCATACAAGTAATCTCCTCCTTGTGACAATATTTCATTATTGCTGCTCTCAATTTCAATCAACGTAGTGGAATCATTCAAGTCATCTCCTTGTGACAATATTTCATTCTTGGTGCTGTCCATTTCAATCAATCTAATGGAATCATACAAGTCATGTCCTCCTTGTGACAATGTTTCATTATTGGTGCTCTCAATTTCAATCAATGTAGTGGAAAATTCAGAAGAAATTGCCACGGTCTCTTCATTGTGAGCCATTTTATTTTGAAATTGCTTGCTGTAAATTGCAGAAAAAAATAATCACTTTCATTTATCGTTTTTAGTAATACATAATATAAAACTAACTTTATCAAGTATTTAGTATAACAGAAGGACTGCAAATAAATAACAGAAAACATTTTTCAAATTATCTTCAAGTGTACAACATAGTTCCCCTTACAAATTAACAACTCACCTTTTTAAAAGTAGGAAAAGTGTTAGTACTGTGTAAATCAAACACCAGAAATTCACCACCAAAAATTCCTCACAAATGTACCTCAGACAGTAGTATCACAAAATGGCTGTGGTTTCCTCTCATTTGAGATATATACATAACCAATTAACTTTCATCACACACAAATACAAAACCAAAGTAACATTTTAATTGGTTCTAAATTTCAACACTTTCAAATGTGTTTTCCCCATGCAATTTCCCATAGGACATTTACATACGTCTACAGCCTGAATGGCTGAACGGAATTACACCAAACTTGGCAAAATGGTACATCAAACCTAAGAGGTCAGGAAGGATCTACTATGCCCCCTTATGGTCATTTCCCCCTTCGCTTTGGCCTCCTCTTGTCTCTCAATCCTACCGAGAGACAAGATGGCGGCCGCTACGGACTGTTTGGAATGTTGACAGACGCCGGAGAACCAATCAGCTTCGCAAAGCTCCGTAACGTGAAAAGTACGCGAAGCGGAGCGCTGTTACAGATATATATATTTTTTTGAACGTTAATTTCTCAAAATCCACTGGAGCACATATATTGAGACCTAGCAAAGGCACATCGGGCTACCAGTCCCTAATATTTTACCAAGTTTCGTGCAAATCCATTCAGCCGTTCGATTATTATTATTATTTTTTTTTTTTGCCCCGCGGGGCCCTTTTAAAACCTCCACATCAAACCTAGGGGGTCAGCGAGGATCTACTATTCCCCCTTATGGTCATTTGCCCCTTCGCTTTCGCCTCCTCTTGTCTCTCGATCCTACCGAGAGACAAGATGGCGGCCGCTACGGACTGTTTGGAATGTTGACAGACGCCGGAGAACCAATCAGCTTCGCTTCACAAAGCTCCGTTGCGCGAAAAGTCCGCTTCCTGGGCCGCTGCCCAGTCCGCTGTTACAGATATATATCTTTTTTTAAACGTTAATTTCTCAAAATCCACTGGAGCACATATATTGAGACCTACAAAAGGCACATCGGTCTACCAGTCCCTACAATTTTGCCAAGTTTCGTGCAAATCCATTCAGCCGTTCGGGCTAAAAGTGAGGCCAACCGCCCTATGGAAATTAACATGGGAAAAACGCGTTTTGGGACCCCCCTTTTTTCTCGGCCCCCCCTTGACGAACCCCCCCAAAATTTTCAGGGGCTGCTCAGAAACAAAATGTGCCATTTTCCTGAAAATTTCAGCCAATTCCGTCCACAAACGCCAAAGTTATTAGACATAGAATTTTCAAAAAACCCATAGAGAAAAAATCCTAACTATATATACCTACTGGCGACCGCCAGTAGGTAATATATATATATATATATATATATATATATATATATATATATATACTAAGTTACTGATGAATCAGTGAATGCTTGTATGAATGATTCATTGGGTTCGTGACTGACTGTATAAGTGAGTGATTAGGTGTCTCAATGAATGTATGGGTGAGTGAATAGGTTTTGTGAATGTCTGTATCAGTCTGTCAGATGGTGTCTAGGTGGCTGTATGGGCTGGGAGTGGGTACGTGAGTGGCTTTATCAGTGATCAATGGGTGTCTGAATACCTGTATGGTTATATGAGTGTCAATCAATCAGAGCATTTGTATAGCGCACTACTCACCCGGAGGGTCTCAAGGCGCTGGGGGGGGGGGGGGGTCCGCTACTGCTCGAATAGCCAGGTCTTGAGCTGCTTCCTGAAGGCGAGGTGGTCCTGGGTCAGGCGGAGGTGGGTCGGAAGGGAGTTCCAAGTCTTGGCGGCCAGGTAGGAGAAGGACCTTCCTCCTGTGGTGGCTCTTCGGATGCGGGGGACGGCGGCGAGGGCGTGGCTGGTCGATCGAAGCTGGCGCGTGGGAGCGTAGAAGTTGAGGCGGCTGTTGAGGTATCCTGGTCCTTGGTTGTGTAAGGCTTTGTGTGCGTGGGTGAGGAGCCGGAAGGTGATTCTCTTGTTGACCGGGAGCCAGTGCAGGTCTCTCAGGTGTCCGGAGATGTGGCTGCGGCGGGGGATGTCCAGGATGAGTCGTGCTGAGGTGTTCTGGATCCGCTGGAGTCTCTTCTGGAGTTTGGCGGTGGTTCCGGCGTAGAGGGAGTTGCCGTAGTCCAGACAGCTGGTGACGAGGGCCTGGGTGACCGTCTTCCTGGTCTCGGTGGGGATCCATCGGAAGATCTTGCGTAGCATTCGCAGGATGTGGAAGCACGACGAGGAGACGGCGTTGACTTGTCTGGTCATGGAGAGGGAGGAGTCCAGGATGAAGCCCAGGTTGCGTGCGTGGTCAGTTGGTTTGGGTGCGCTGCCCAGGGCGGGGGGCCACCAGGAGTCGTCCCAGGCGGAGGGTGAGGATCCCAGGATGAGGACTTCCGTCTTGTCTGAGTTCAGTTTCAGGCGGCTGTTCGACATCCATTTGGCTACTTCTGTCATCCCTTCGTGCAGGTTGGCTCTGGCAGTGGCGGGGACGTTGGTGAGGGAGAGGATCAGCTGGGTGTCGTCGGCGTAGGAGATGATGTTCAGGTTGTGCTGGCGTGCGATGGCTGCGAGGGGGCTCATGTAGACGTTGAAGAGAGTTGGGCTGAGCGAGGAGCCTTGAGGGACGCCGCAGATGACTTCGGTGGCCTCCGATCTGAACGGGGGGAGGCGGACTCTCTGTGTCCTTCCGGTGAGGAAGGAGGTGATCCACTCCAGTGCCTTCTCCTGGATTCCGACGTTGCTGAGGCGCTGTACTAGGGTGCGGTGGCAGACAGTGTCGAAGGCCGCGGAGAGGTCCAGGAGGATGAGGGCCGCTGTTTCTCCGTTGTCGAGCAGGGCTCGGATGTCGTCTGTGGCTGCGATCAGGGCGGTCTCGGTGCTGTGGTTGGCCCGGAAGCCAGACTGCGAGAGGTCGAGGGAGCCGTTTGTCTCGAGGAAGGCGGCCAGTTGCTTGTTGACGGTCTTCTCGATGACTTTGGCCGGAAACGGGAGCAGCGAGATGGGGCGGTAATTCTTGAGGTCGGTAGGGTCTGCTGATGGTTTCTTGAGTAGAGCGCTGAGTTCGGCGTGCTTCCAGCTCTCCGGGAAGGTGGCGATGTCGAAGGAGGTGTTGATGATGTCCCGCAGGTGGGGTGCGATGACAGTGTCGGCCTTGTTGAAGACGTGGTGAGGGCAGGGGTCGGTCGGAGATCCGGAGTGGATGGAGTTCATCGTGCGGATGGTGTCTTCGGTGCTGATCGGGGTCCAGGCGCGGAGGGTGGTGGTGGGGGGCGGTGGTTCGGTCGTGGCGTGCGTCGGTTGAGTGCTGAAGCTGTTGTGTATGTCCGCGATCTTGTTGTGGAAGTAGGAGGCGAGGGAGTTGCAGAGGTCTTGCGAAGGGGTGATGTCGTTGTTTCCGGCGTTGGGGTTGGAGAGCTCTTTCACGATGTTGAAGAGTTCCTTGCTGTTGTGTGCGTTGTTGTCCAGTCGTTCCTTGAATGCAGTTTTCTTGGTGGCGCGGATCAGCTGGTGGTGTTTTCGGGTGGCGAGCTTGAGGGCAGTCATGTTGTCCGGTGTTGGGTCTGTGCGCCAGGTTTTCTCGAGTGCTCTGTAGTTCTTCTTGGAGCTCTTGAGTTCGTCGTTAAACCATGGGGCTTTCTTGCTGCCGGGTCGGCTCGGCGGGGTCTTCAGCGGGGCGAGTTCGTCTGCGCAGTCGCTGATCCATTTCGTGAGGTTGGTGGCTGCTTGACTGGGGTTCGTTGTGCTGGTGGGAGGGTTCTTGCTCAAGGACGTGGTGAGCTGGTCTGCAGTGATCTTGTTCCAGCTTCTGCGGGGAGCCTGTTGCTGGTGATGGTGGAGCGTGGTCCTTCTGAAGCTGAAGTGGACGCAGCTGTGGTCCGTCCATGGGAGTCCCGTGGCGTGGCTGAAGGCGATGTCCTTGCTGGAAGAGAAGATCGGGTCGAGTGTGTGTCCGGCGTAGTGGGTGGGGGTGGTCACCAGCTGCTTGAGTCCCAGGTTTGCGAGGTTGTCCAGCAGGGTGGTGGTGTTGCGGTCGTTGTTGTTCTCCAGGTGGAAGTTGAGGTCCCCGAGGAGGATGTAGTCGGCTGAGGGGAGGGCGAGCGGGCTGATGAAGTCGGCGATGTCCTCGCTGAATTGTGTGCGTGGTCCCGGGGGTCTGTAGATGAGGGTGCCTCTGAGGGTGGTCTTGGGGTTGACGTGGATCTGAAAGTGCAGGTGTTCGGCGGGTGCGATGGTGTCATCGGTGTTGGTCATGATGCGGATGGTGTTCCTGTGGATGATGGCGATGCCTCCTCCTGTCTGGTTGACGCGGTCCCTCCGGATGATTTTGTAGCCGTCCGTGATGGCGATGGCGATGTCGGGCGCTGAGGAGGCGTTCATCCAGGTTTCCGTGAGGAAGGTGACGTCTGGGGCTGTGGTGTCGAGCAGGTTCCAGAGCTCGACGGCGTGTCTGTGGACGGAGCGGGTGTTGAGCAGGATGCACTTCAGGTGGTTGCTGCTGGTGCTCTGCTTGGTGGACGCTGGTGCAGTGCAGGTCCGGATGCAGGAGAACTTGCAGGACTGGCAGATGAAGGGTCCGTGGGTGCGTATAGATAAATAAATGGCTGTCTGATTTACTCTCTAGGTGAGTGAGAAAATGTGTGAGTAGCTGTTTAAGTGCCTAACAGTATGTGAGTGGCTGTATGAGTAGCTATATCAGTGGCTGTATTAGTGAGTGAGTTGGTGTATGAGAGGCTTTATGGGTAACTGACTGGATATGTGTGTAGACCTATAAATCAGTGACTGGCTGTGTAAGTACTGGTACGGGTGTGTCAATGACTTTGAGAATAGTAGTGTGGAAGATGGAGTGGGTGCATGAAAGGTTATATTGGGGTATAAGTGGGTGCGTCAAATATGCTGTGGATGATGTAATCAGTGATGTCATAAGTGATGCAATTTGAGATGACATCAGTGATATCACTGACCAAGTCATGAGTGATGTAATATGTGAGGTCATAAGAAGTGCATTGTGAGGTCGTGAGTTGTAGTTAGCTCAGCTAAATATAACTGCTGAATTTCACTGGTGTTCTACGATGAAACTTGAGCCTAACTACAAAGTTTCTGTGACCTTTTTGTCTTCAGTGAACTTCTAAGGTTTTGTAAATGATATTTCCTTACTATAACATCCTTGTAACCTTTATTTTTTTTAGTGAATTTTGAAGGTTTTTTAAATGTTAATTCCTAAATATAGCATCCCTGTAACCTTTGTTTTTTCAGAGCATTTCGAAGGCATTTTAAATTTTATTTCCTAACTGTAACCTGAAAACTTTGAGAGTGGGTGTGTGAGTCGTTGTATAGTTTGCTGACTGGTTGTGTGAGTGACTGTTGGTTTGTAAGTGAGTGTGTAACGTCTGGGTAATTATGTGCATTAGTAGTGCATGAGTGATTGTATGACTGCATAGGTAGTGCCTGTGTGATTCCATGGGACATATTCTCAAGGATGTATCGCTGAGTTAACAGCACTTTATTGCAGCCAAAGTTGTGATAAATTTATCGTCCCATTCACAACCCTGTGCTAACAGCCCATAGCACCAGTTTACAAGTGATAGCAGCCGCAAAAAACATCGCCACAGATGACCCCGACAACTATCTCTAATGAGATGCAGAGTAGGCGTTCCCGTACAAAAGGCCGTGACAACACCACTCCGCAACATTCTCAACGACCAGCCGGATCGTCGATAAGATCACAAAACAGGTGATGACGCATGTTAGCAGCAGGAAATTAACACCTGCTCTGTCCTGGTGTAACGTCGGACGACAACCTGCAACATAAAAGGAAACCCAGCCCAGAACCACACCTGAAGAACAACAGATGCCATGGAGCTACTGATCATGCAGCTCGGAGCCCCAACAGGGCCACAACACCCACCACCACCACTCCCAGGCCCACCACCCCAGGCCCACCACCACCCCTCGGACACCACAGAGGCAGCAAAGACAAAGACAGCATACCTTCAGGAAATGCACCAGCCTCACAGACTTGACACCAGAGAATGTCATTGTCCACTACAGGCTCAAAATGACAACCATCCTCCGCATCTTGAACATCATTGTCCACAGGCTGACGGTACCAACACAGCGGACAACCAGCATCCCACCACAAACAAAGCTGCTGGCTGTGCTGCACCTGTTGGTCTCTGGTATTTTCCAACCAACAACCACCAGAGTCAGAGGAGTCTCACAGCCAGCCCTATCAAAATTCTTCACACCGGGATGACATCATCAGCTTGGTACCCCATCTATACTTCCCCCACACTGCGCATGAACAGCTGAAGACCAAGCAAGGCAGCTACGCCTTAGCTGGCTTCCCGCATTTGTTGGGGGCAATTGACTGCACACATGTCCTACTTGTGCCCCCTGCCGACACTGCACAAAATTACCTCAACATAAAGCAAATGCATTCCATCAATGTGCAAGCATTTGTGGACCACCGGGGACTCTTCACCAATGTCGTGGCCAACTTCCCAGGCAGTGTGCATGATTCCTACATCTTCAGACAGTTCATCATCAACCAGCTCTTCCAGGCTGGCACCTACGGAAATGCACTGCTCGTTGGTAAGTACCAAATGAACACACCACACACTTCACCTCCACAATCATGCAACTCACAACTCTGGGAATGCACAGGTTACAAACTCACATACAACGTGCCAAACAACATGCCCACCCACCAAACATGATAACACAACTTACTGTGGGAGCCTGGGCCAGCCCTGTACATAAGCCATCAACGGCATGGCACCTCAGCCACACAATAGCAGATTGTGGGGAGAGGTGGGGCCCAGGCATGTGCGAAAGAGGCAAGTTACCCAAGAATGAGAAGGTACACAATGCCAAGTGTGGCGTGGATGTGAAGGCCAGACTGCAGCATGCAGACCACACATATATCCATGTCTACATACACCGCTGGTGCATGGAGTGTAGTGGACAGTGGATGCAACCATGGCAGCCCAGCCAGGTGGGAAGATCATGGAAATGTAACTTGTTATGTCCCCCCCTGTAAGCGGGAGTGGAGTGGACTGGGCCAGCATGCGCCAGGTCAGCGTAGTGGTGTGAATAAAAAGCTTGTAACTCTGGGCGTAGTTCTCTTCCGGAATGCCCAACATCTCTGCCAGGGCAGTGCCTCTTACCCTGGCACAAGGCCAACGCTGTCGCTGTGAGCGGTGTTGCCTGCGATCCTGTGCGCCTGCTGCACCCCGGGCCGCTGGTCCCCGAACCCTTCTTGCCAGCCCCTGCGTACCCAGGCCACACTGCTCATCTGCCGACACTGCTGTGTGTCAAAGAGGGCCCACCACATGCCTGTTCAAGCTCCAAGCCAGAGGCCCGCGACCTTGGCAGCCTACTCAGACCATCACGGACTCCGCAACACAGGCCCGCAGTACTCCTTTCTCATTGACAGACTCCACCGGCATACTCAGCGGACTAGTAGGTCACACATTTGGAACTGAGTCTTGATTACACTATGGCAGATTACATTTTTAATAGCTGAGTTTATATCACTATACTCCCTTCAATGTGGTGCCATCAATGCCGTACATAGCATTCCAACCACATGTGTCTTTGGGCCCTTGCTGAGTTCTGCCTTCCGCCTACGCTGCGGTCCAGCAGGCCCCACACCAATCCAATACAGTCTCTACCAGGCAGGACAGGGCAATGTCGCAAGCTGCACACCCGCTCAGCTCAGGTGCCTTCACCTCCATCAAACACACATCATCTCCACATGCCATTTATACATCGTGTGTCAGAGATCCAGGAGGAGCTGTCTGAACAGTGGTTGACCCACGCTGACCACTGCCTCCGGCCAACACTGCGGTCCAGTAGGTCACTCAATTGGAACTGAGTCTTTATCTCCTCATGGCAGAGTACATAATATTGTACAGGCATCATCGCAGACTGCATCCCCTCCAGCTCTGGTGGCACTGACTCTGTGCCACGGAAGTCATGGACACTCTTTTGTAGAGCTCAGGTTTCATCTAAGTCTATGGCCTGGGGTAATCTACATCATCATGTAGCTGATACTGACATGGTGGTAAAAAGGTGTCTGTATGATTCAACTCCTCCATTTGCCTGTTTGTTCTTGCTACTGCCCTCTGCATCATGGCCTGGAAGAACACCTTCCACTGTCCCCCGAAACACTCTGCGAAAATCACCTTGAACATTGAGGAGGACCAGTTCAGCTCTCGTGGCCCTACCTCAGTGCATCGCAAGTCACCGTCCCTTGGCGGTATGCCTGTGCCGGCCGCAGTGCATCCAGGGCTATTAACTCTGTGCAGCTCAAGTCATGAACACTTGCTGTTTGTACTTTGAACTTCTAATTGCCTGACAACTGTTGTAGTTGTTGCCAGCACCAACTGACCCCTGAGGGGTTGCTTACACCCACCTCACACCCATCAAGCACAGGCATTACTGGACATGTGACCCTGGCAATCAAAGGTTGCGGGCGCACATGCCCGTAGCCAGTTCTGCAAACCTCCTAAGTGTGTCCATGTGGTCAGTATGTATGCATGAGGGGCCCGGGTACTACCACATTACATTGTGCTGTGTACAGCGGATGCAAACATGTCACCGGAGGCAGTGGGGTGGACCTGGGACATGCAGCTGTGTTGTACCACACTGTGAGCGTAATCGGAGCGGACCAGCGTATGGCAGTACATTGTTGGGGTTGGTTATTTGACACGTAGATCTGGGCATGGTTCAGTTTAGGCCTTGCCAAGGAAGTAAGTAATGTGTGTGTCTCTGTTGTAGTGTCTGCGCCACCCGTCTCGCAATGTACAATGTTGCTATGTAGCATGCCCCCTGAGTGCGGCCTCGCATGAAGGGGTAAATGAGGGAGCGCAAGCTCGCTCGGGGTCAGGGATCATACATGACAACTGTAACTGTTGTGTGTGTCGCTATTATCGTGGCATAATCCAATGGTCTACTCTCGACTGCATGGCAAGTCCAGCCAGCCATGACCTCTACATCTGTGTCCGCCCTGTTGTTACCATAGCCCACACACACGTGGCTGTCCACCTTCAGCGCACAATGTCACTGTGTCGTTGTCAGGCTCGTGGACATGGGCAGACAGGCATGACGATGGTGTGCCGTAAGGGTGCAAGGGTTGCAACTGCGCTGCACACACTAGTGAATAGGTTCGGGGAAGGGAGGAGTAGCATTGAGGCTACGTGATACACATTGATGCTGCACATTTGCTACATGCAGTACATGTCATACAAGAATTACTGAGTCACACATATCACATACCAATGTACCAGTGAGCCTGCCTACAAATCATGCAGAACAAACTATTGACTCATTTCTCTCTGCACTGTCACAGGTGATCAAGGGTATGCACTCTGCACTTGGATGATGACACCCCTCCGAGCCCCAAACACATAGGCCCAGAGGCAGTACAGTTTGGCCCACAAACGCACCAGGGTCATTGTATAACGCACATTTGGCGTGTTGAAGTCACGTTTCAGATGCCTGGACATCACAGGTGGAAGGCTCCTGTACAGGTCAGACATCATGTGCAAGATGATCGCAGCATGTTGTGTGTTGCACAACATATATGTACGCAGAAAAGCCCCATGGATACAAGTGCCAGATGCACCGGATGATGATGATGAAGATGAGGCAGGTGGACCACACTCCACTGCAGCTGCAGCAGGAATAGCCCATAGTA
This sequence comes from Lissotriton helveticus, assembly GCF_964261635.1. NCBI lineage: Eukaryota > Metazoa > Chordata > Amphibia > Caudata > Salamandridae > Lissotriton > Lissotriton helveticus. The sequence goes on along the minus strand of NC_136063.1, from coordinate 898,538,378 downwards.
ACAACATCACTGACAATGTCTTCTCATGAGCATGTCACATTGTGACAATCCTTAGCAATCATGGGACAGTACAAAATAACCACAGGCACAGCATGTGCAAACAAATGCATTCCTAGACACAATCGCTGAGTGCAAGACACTCATCTGTAGGTGCACATCACTCAGACATGTGTGAGTGCGACATGTAGTGCTAACAATTTTATGACTTTTTTAATGGATGGTGGATGTGTCAACTCTGGGCAGTGTGGCTGTTTAGGGTGCCCCGTAATCGACCTGCCAGTTCTGTGTGTCACAGTTAGTGCGGAATCCCACTCTTTGGCAATTCACATGTACCCCAAATCATTCCATTTTGACTGTCATTTGTGACCTACAAGTGACAACAGTGCTCCTTTTGGGGTCAGAGTTGTTCAACCATGATGCAGGGCTGCACCCTGTGACTCAAGTCCCACAACCTGGGCAACTTGCAGGTAAGTGGGAGTCACTGCCCCTACATTCATCCATGCTTACATGATTGATTGATCATGGACATGACACGTCTGTGTGCAGGAGGTGTTGATTGTTCCTCTGCAATGTGCAGGGGTGATGCGAGTTCATAGTGTGTTCCATGTATGTTTCCGCATTGGTGCAATTCACATGCAGACTGCATGTCAATGTACATTTCTTTTACCACTACTTAAGCGCTGGGGGATAAGAACTTGTAAACTTGCATTTTTGAAATTATTGCTTTTAGAAGATGCGGATATTATCTTTGCTGTTTCTTGCTTTTTGAAGTCTGTGATGACATTTAGAAATTCAATGTGTTAAGTAGTACATGTCAGTATTGACCAGTGGAATATGAGACTCTTTGTTTAATGATCGCTTGCAGATTTTAAATTTTAAATTTTAGAGAAATGTTTTAACTATTTTCTAAATTTGTTCAAATTGTTTTTTTAAATTTTTGTGCATAAATCGTACTTGTATGCTTTTATGATTTTCTTGATAAAATCGAATAAAGCTTAACTTACTTACTTACTTATATTGTGACTGTTTGTGAGGGGATGCCTATTTGATGCGGGACAATGGTAGTTTATTCTACGTCACAGATGTGGGGTTATGCTCGTACATTGTCATCTCATCGTTTTTTTACTCTGCTGATATGATGCATTTTCACGCTTGACGTGTGTGAATTGCAGGCATGTCGCTTGTTTTCGCTGCTTTTTGTATCGTGATTGGCCTCATTGCAAATTTCTTTGCATTTGTGTTTCGCATTTTTGAGGCATTGCGTTGATTTCAATGCTGTCATTCGACGCCTTATGGAGGGACTGTTGCATGGAGCCGCCAGGTTGTAAATGCAACGTTAACACAGTGTTATTTTCCCGTGATAGACTACAATATGCAAAGTTGCATTAAGCTGATTTGGCGATGATTATCACACGTTCTTGAGAATATCTCCCTATGAGTGCAATTGCCAAGGATACACTGTGAATACCGGGTGTTATTGACAAAGTGTAAAACACATATATAGACATATTTTACATTAAGTTTCAGTGTAGCTATTCAGTAAGATACTAATTTAACGTTCCCCTTTGCATTCATTTGTTTAAATAAATAAGTTGCAATGTCATCAGTAGTCACGAATACAAATGACAAAGTACAAAACAGATATATAGACATATTTGACACAAAGTTAACGTCTGGCCATTTAGTGACATATTGGTTTAACTTTATTTTAACAACATATTTCTAGAAAACAACAGTTTAAAAGAATAACTTTCAGCATCTGAACTCACAAATACAACATAACTACCAAACAAACATCAAACTATCCATTGTTACCCAAACACAAGGGGAATCAAAATCTGCTTCAAAACTAGTGCAATGCCCATCATATATTATCTTAAAACTTATCATAGAAATTATCTTCAACTGGTGATTTACCAGAGAGAAGCTAGAAGACTATCTGCATCAGTGGCAGAAGCAACAATACCCAGCCAGAAAGTCCCTTCAGAGATGCACACTACTATAACAGATGTGGCTCCAGAGTTTTCAAGAATGGCCTCATATTACATGGACTGTATTATTGTTATAAGTGCTGGTGTGCAATGTGTTATAGCTATTCGCAATGCTTCAAAAAATCATACATGTTAATTTTTTCTCCCCTTTTTAAGTGTTCCTGGCCCTACACGCCTTACTCCAGTGTGATTGTTTCCACCCCAACAGTGCTCGCGCCCCCTGCTCCACCCCTGGATGGGCTTGGCTCATTCCCGACCTGCCCAACATTCCGTTGTATTGTCAAGTGTACCTGGCCCCACACGCCTGACCCGGTGATGCCATGCCCATTATCTTCTGACTTATCTTCACCTTGGCAGCGCACGCCGCTCGCCCCCAACCAAAACCCACCACTTCACTGTACACCCCACTCCAACGGTCTTTGCCCACCTCAGAGCCACCCAGCAACACCAGCATTGCATGTTCTACCTTATCCCTCCCTTCCTTACCTCTCCTATTTCCTCCCGCAGCACAGTTAATACATCACAACCCGGTCCTGAAGACGATCAAGAGTCACCAGGGCCGGACTGGCTACCGGGCATTTTGACATTCTACAGAGCTGGGGGCTGATTTCGTTGATGGGGACCTGCGTGTGCAAAACGAAATTCGTTTTGTATTGTTGATTTCGAAGCACACACAGGTCTCCATCTACGAAATTAGCCCCCACCGCAGTGACATCAGCCCCCAGCTCTGCAGAATGCCAAAATGCCCGGTAGCCAGTCCGGCCCTGCGAGTCACGAGGATCGAAACGTCGTCGACAACACAGCGCAATAAATGGCCAGCTCCCACAGTGGCTTACCTGAATTGTTACCTCTAAATTAAAATTCGACTGGATTGTAATATACTTTGGAGCCACTGTGTTCATCTCTCACACTGTAATATTATTACACTCTCACACCATGCGCCGTTCAGGCTGTCCATAATTGTCACTTGCGTCGCCACTTATGTCACTTGCACATACCGAGCAATCTGTTTTTGGAGGGATTTAAGGTTTTTTTTGTCCCCGCCACCCCATCAGTACATGGCAGAGCTAAGGGCGGTCTGATCATTTATATATCCTTGGGACTGGACTGTTAGGTCCGGATCCTTCCATTCTCTAGTCAGGGTCTCCAGGCCTTGGTTCTTAAGAATGGGAAAATCAGTTTGGGCTTGATCAACTTTTATAACGCATCAAATGGTACACATGGAGAATGCAACATCACCCAGTTGGGCTCCTACATAAGGAAGACATGTGGTTTTATTTCACATTCTCTAATGGTGTTGGGTGATTTTAACATACACCCATGTGGTGACCCAAAGAATACTGTAAAGGTCAATTTAGGATGCCACTGAATGCGGGGGTTCCACTTTGAGCACTCTATCCAGGGGGAAGAACTGAAAAACCTACTCAATGAATTTGACCTATTGACATTATTGTCTCTCTCCGCCCCTTATAGTAAAGCCCTGGTCCCTTCTTTTAAAGGGAGAGGCAGTGGTTCTTTCATTGATCATATTTTAATTTCATCACCAATCCAGTCTCTATTTCATGGGTTAACCATTCGGGATAGTGTATATAGTGATCCCAATCCTCTCTGTGTACACCTGAGTGGCCCACTTTTAATGAGAAAATCTAGTGTGGTGATATCAGGAAAGTTTAAACCAACGGACGGTAGGCGCCGTCTTAAATGGTTGCAGACTGATCCTGATGTTTTTTATAGGGAGTTGAGAGACACTTATGCTGCCGAATTTGTCCTCTGTGTCTCGCCAGTTAATCTACCGAGAGATATTCTCAGTGACTTTATTACCATTTCTACTAAGGCAGGAGATCTTTTAAGTGCACCAGCTCGCAGGGCAGTTACCCCATACTATAGATGTTTTGATTCATCCTGCTCCCAGGTGGCACGAAAGTTGAAGCAGGCCCTGAATGTTACCCCGAGAAACCAACCATATATACGTGCGTGTCGCACAGAATACAAACAGGTCTTGGCCACACGCAAGGCAGCTCTTAAGGAGGAGACATGGAAGGAGCTGTTAAAAATGAGTACCCAAGGGAACAGCTCAAGTTTATGGGGTATTTTCAATAGACCACTGTTTACACAAAACACAGGTGGTAACCTAGGTTCCTACATCACGGAGGAAGAATGTGGGTCCCATTTTCAAACTATGTTTAAGGGCTCTATGGCTTCCCATGGACAGCCTACTAGGGGATATAAAATAGACAGCTTGACCTTTGAGCAGATTGAGGTGGAGGCGGGGATTGCTGGCTGTTAGACCTGTCAGCCTTAGGGTGGTCTTTCCCAGTGATTTTTTGCCCTTGCCTCATTTTTCCCACCTACTTTTTGCTGGCCCTTAGGTCTTCGGGCACCATTTCACAGCTAATCTGTGTTAGGGTGCAGGTGCTCTCTACTTTCAACATGGCTGCCACTGGCCCCTGCTACTGCAGCGTGGTCTTTTTAGTGTAGCACCCTAGTTGCCAGGAGCAGGCTGGGTCACCATACAATGTTGCAACACCAGCCACCCAGCCCCTGTCCATAGTTAGAGTGGGGAAGCTCCTGGAACCTTCCAGAAGGAAGGCGGACCTGACTTTTCCCGCCTTAGAGAGTGGTCACCTGACCTGGGCATATATAAGCCAGGGAGGGAACTTTTTCCAGTCAGTTGGGGCATCACTGACCTGGGGAACCCACGCAGGAGTTTTAGGCGGGAGGGCCTAGTGAGGAACCTATGCTACTGGGAGTGACAGGATCTAGGTGCTTCCTCTTAAGCTGGGTGAGGTGTCCAAAGCTAGCCCCCTGATCTGGCCCAGTGGTAGGGAATCCCAGGGCCCATCTGCAGTGACTGAGGAGAAATTCTTCAAGCCCTCAACTCATCACCCCCCCCTCTCTTCAACCTCAAGAAAGAAGCATCTAAGGGCGCAGAACCATCCAAGCACCAAGAAATCTACTTCCTGGGACCAGGTACTGGACTGAGCTGCCCTGCGCATCCCCTGCCTCCTGCTGGGCCTACCTGTCCCCCCCTGACTGAACTGAGTGATAAGCGCTATGATTTGTCCCCATCCTGCCTGCAAGTCTGACTGACTAACTTTCGGAGCGCTGTGACCTGCCCTCCTGCCCAGCGCTGTGTCAGGGGCTGCCCGCCCTGAGCAGTCTGTGCCCCCGTGACTCCAGCGCTGAAGCCCCCTCAGGGATCATCCTGGTTACGAGGCGCTGCAATTGCCCTCACGCGCTCGCCTGACTCGGCGCTAGCGCTGTACCTCAGCTCCCCCAGGCGCCTGAAGAGGCCCCCACGTCATCGCGGCACCAGCGCCGCCCGCACGACGCCTCTAAAGCGCGGCCGGCTTGCCCTGGGGCTGCCCGCCTGCGCGTTGTGTCCAGCGTCACCTTTGACTCCCCTCGGCTGCCCCCGGTACCAGTAGAGGGCCGCCGCATTGACACTGACAGGCCGCGCTAGGCCTGAAGCCGCCCTGGGCCTACACCGTGTGACGGGGGACGCGAGCCGCGTCATTGTCCGCGCCCCCTGCCGGAGTCGCGCAGCGATTGGCTGCCGCCCCGCGCCTCGTCCCTCACACGGGGAAGCCCAGGATCGCTGAGGAGGGGGCCGTGGAGCCTGAGAGCCCCCTCCGCTTTGCCCCGTATGTCGCCCTCTCATCCCCAGCGCCGGTGCCCTGAAGTGGCGTTTGCACCGCGCTGGGTCGAGTGAGGCCTCAAGAGGGTCAGAGCGCCCTCTCCCTCCCCAAGAACCATGCAAGGGCCCCGGAGGGCCGAAGAAGAGAGGTAACCTCCTGGGGAGGAGGGCGGTAGGCCGAGTGAGGCCCGAGGTCGCCCCTCCCCCGGGGTTCACTGTGACTGGGTCCTGTTGGCCCCCTTTTGAATGTGCCTCACTTTATATTTTACAAGCCCAAATTATTCCTCGTGTATCCTATTTACAAGCCTGAAAGGTTCATCGTGTACTGTATTTACAAGCCTGTTAATGAGAGGGAGAGTCACTTAATGTACTGAATTTTCTTGCAGAGGTGGACTTCCATAACATTCTGTTGATCTGATCTGGGTCTCAGCCGACCCGTATTCACAAGAAGAAAGGCTTGTCACGAATGACTAAAGGCTGTGTTTTTTGAAGTTCTTTGTTAGACTGATGAGTACTTGCTGATATGTTTTATTCCTTTATAGGAGAAGCGTCCATGAGAGGTTTGATGTGCTACTTAGATGTATTATAATTGTCGCTTCTTGTAGGATCCTCCAGGTTTAGACCATTACCCCTTTAGCCTGTCAAAGAGTCTGATGCGACAGGCGGGGTTAGTTAATGTTTCACTGCATAGATGAGCTGGCTGTAGTTTTAATGAAAAGCCTTACTGAAATGCTTACTCTTCACAGGAAATGCAACCTGCACGTGATATATGAAATGTCTTAATGAAATGCTTATTTGAGATGCTAATGAATTACCAATGCCTTGCTCTAATTGAAAGCCTATATAAAAGATCTTGATTTTTCAAATACAACATCTGGTGTGGTCTCCAATATTGCGCCACTGTGAGTTACATTGGATGTGTGTGTTAAGTAGCTGCTTTACACATAAGCCCCTGGCCGCCTTCCTGCTCGAGCCATGCTACCCCCCGGAGAACTGGCGGTCCCAGTTCTTACACTGGCCTAACCAGTAACAAGGTCCCGGGTCCAGATGGCATCCCTCCGGATCTTTATACATCAGACCCATCTTTCTGGGCACCGATCCTTGTGGCAGTTCTTAATGCTGCTGCCAGGGACGGTTGCCCGGAATCCTGGGCTACTTCCACCATTGTGCCAGTGTTAAAAAAGTTGGGTTCGCAACAGCACTTTCTGCTATAGGCCGATCTCCCTTATCGATTCAGTAATAAAAGTGGTCGGAGGAGTACTATTGGAAAGAATATTTTCCTGGGTAGAGGAGCATAACATCATCACCCACATCCAATATGGGTTTTGCCCAGGGCGGTCGATAATGGCCCAATGTCTAAACCTTTACCTGATTCTCGGTAAATACACGATGGCTTGCCCAGGCACAATCTACCTGGCCTTCATGGACATTTCATCTGCGTTTGACTGCATGAATCGAGCCAAGCTGTGGCAGTCCATGAGGGTCGTGGGGGTGGAAGATAACATCATGGATCTACATAGGGACACCAAGGAGGATGTTAGCTATGCCCAAGATCTCCGGGTGTCTAGGGATTTTAAAATTGAAAGAAGGGTACGGCAAGGCTGCATTTTGGCCCCATTTCTGTTTAATTGTTATATAAATGAGCTTGACAGAGCCTTGGTGGGCACAGGGACAGACTTCCTGCATGTAGGGCGACAGGGTCTCCCCATCCTACTATGTGCGGATGATGCGATCCTCATAGCCAGAACCGCCAGGGGACTCCAAACATTGTTAGACACCTTTTTAAAATTCATGGGGTCTCGAGATCTGGCAATCAATACCGCAAAATCCTATATTTTGCAGGTAGGGCAACAGCCGATGAAAAAGTACCCTTTCACAGTAGGTCCAGAGATGGTCCCTTTGACGACAGTGTTTTCATACCTGGGGGTATTATTGGACAACCGCCTGAAGTGGGGGCCCCTTATTCAGAAGAAAAAGGGGGAGTTCTCCAGAATGACTTCTGCCATTTTTAACTTTGCTGCAAAGATGGGCAAGCGCCCGATTGCAGCCATTTTGAAAATTTACCAGGCTAAAGGTGCAGCAACTGCCTGCTACGGCAGTGAAATCTGGGAATACACCACCACAGATATATTACAGGTGGTCGAGAATAATTTTCTAAAACGTCTGCTGGGTGTGCCAAACAGATTGTCAAACTTGATAGTCCATGAGGAATTGGGGGTACCTTTCTTATGTGACACCCTAGCTCTGCGCCCTCTAGTGTTTTGGCTCAAGTGCTGGTTGAATAAAGAACTTGCTCTCAGCCAGCAGATTATAACTGATTGTGTGAGCCTTGACAATATGCCCTGGATCCCATGGCTGAATTACATTAGAGGCTGCTTTGCAGAGTTGGGTCGCCTTGTACTTTTTAAAAATCCTGACATCATTGTAAAAAAGGATGTGGAGTTTGTCAAGAAAGCCTTTATCTGTATTAGGAATTTAGACAGAGATGAGTTGGAACTGCAAAAACCCAGCGTCCGCAAATTTTTGGCACTAAAAACCAACCCATCGACAGAGCCTTCCCTCTTGGGCTCTCTGTCCACATATGAGCGGTTTTTATTGTCCAGATTTCGCTTGGATCTTTTTCAATTGTTACTTGCCGCTCCAAAAGGATGCAGCAGAGGACAGGTGTTAGCACCCTGTGGCTGCGACGGTGTCTCCACAGGACCTGCTACACTTTATGTTACTCTGTACATTTTACGAGGTACCACAGAGACATTTTTTATTTCCAATTTTAAAGAGGTTGAATTTTAGGCAAGTCCACTCAGCACTTCTGTACCTGCAACTGTTGAAGCCAGACACATTTTTTATTGTGGGCTACTTAAAATCCACAGTAAGAACAAGGGCTTGCCTGGAATTTTAGTTTATTTAAAGGGATAGGGCACCTCTTGTTTGTATATACATGGCAAATGTGACTGTTTCTTATATAGATCCATCTGCTCCATATTTATTGATATGAATTGTGACTTTAATGTATCAAGTCTTAAATGAGATGTGCTTGTTTCTAACTGTATTTTTAATGTATCAAGTTTCAAATGTGATGTGATTGTATTGCAACTTTTATGGTTTTCTCTTCGTAAAACCGAATAAATAAGTTTTGATTGATTGATTGATATTGTACTGCGTCATCTGCAATCATGACTCTATGTGAATTGTCAGGCCTGCTGACCGCAGTGTAGGCCAGGGGCAGCGGTCAGCAAGGGCCCACAGCCACGTGGTGTTGAGTTGAGCTGCACAGTTAGTGGCACCAGAAGCATTCAGCGTGTGCGCAGCCTGCGATGATGCGTGGTCCGGGCGGGCCGCACTGGTAGCAATGTCTTTTGTCTAATAAATTCTGCCTTAATAAGGCTAAGTGGCGATGACTTGTGGTGCACTGATTTAGTGATTGTTCTTTTTGTTGGTTTTTTTTTTTTAAGTAGCAGTATTAATGATTATTAAATATAAATGTATTTTTGGAATTGTGCACAGTATACTATAAGTCTGACTTTACATTATTTACTAGTTTATGAATTACATATAAAAATGATTAAAGACTCAAACAATTTTTTTAATATTAAATATAATGTAATTTTATTTTTCTGATTCTTTTTCAAAATTTAATAGAACGTCTAACATTTGACTGTCCGATATGTCCTCTTGTTGAGTGAACATAACTTCCCACATTTGACCGTCATCATAATGAAGTAAATAATCCACAGATTCTACACATTGTAGAAGTTCATGGTCTCGTGATTCATCCATGAATTCCAAGTCAATGGGTTCAATTATTTCCTCATTATTCATGTCTAGGACAATTTCAAAGGAAACGTTCTGTTCTCCTTGCATTTTTGTGCTGAAATTTGAAAAAAAAAAATATATCAGTAGAGATAGGGCACTGTTGGGTTTAAGTTCAGACAGGTACTTTTGAGGCATGAAGTAGTACTATTAAAAAGTGCCTGTGAGAAAGCCTATGTAAATTCATAATTATACCACAGAAACCTAAATCAATCCATAATTATAATAAAGAAGCCTTTCTCAATGTCTAACTCTTACAGAGGGATAGTATATAACTATGTGAAAATGTTTTCAAATTTATGAAATAATATCTTACCTTTTAAAAACAAGTTTAAGTTGTGAGTGAAAATGATTTTGCTATGTAGTTCAGGAAGTAGTAGTCAAAATGGCTGTGTTTCTCTCTCTTTTTTTTATATATATTCAGGTACATAACCAATCAAATGTCAGGTAAAAAAAGTAGAAAATGAAAGTAACATTTTAATTGGTTGTCAATTCCAACACTTCAGATGTGTTTTGTGAAGTAATTTACCTCAGGGTATTTAGAGAGGTCTACAGGCTAAATGGCTAAATGGAATTCCAACCAAATTTGTGAAAATGGTAGGGATTGGTATGTAGTATGAGCAAATCTATATTTGGTGAAAGTGTCTCCAGGGTTTCTTCTGTAAATTACTTTCCCACCTTTTTTAATGGAGCGCTTCCCGGTGAGCGCCCCGGTACGCGAACCGGCAGCGTTACGGGAGTCCACCATTTTGTGTTTCGGTCGAATTAAGATACAAGATGGAGGGCAAATAATGTTCAGAATGGGTGGAAGGGGGCACGGTAGACGTATTTTGACCCCCTAGGTTTTCTGAGGGTGGCTGAGGAGGCCCATATGTGCGAAAAAAAAATAATTTACAAAGATTTCGCGCGGTTAGCTTCCGGTTCGCGTACCGGGTAGCGCTCCGGGGAGCGTACTTTGTTGAAAATTAGTGAAAAAAGCTAGAGTAAAATAATAATTGTGAGTGATCAGATGTAGGGTAGCTCTGAGAAGAGCTTTTGGGTTTATGGTACATTTAGGTACTTATAAGTAGGTACCAATGCACAGTCTTAAATTCAGAATGAAAACTCTGTTCCCTTCATCTGAGAAGTGAACTCCATCTCCTCTGTAGATATCTTGCATGTAGTAACGCAAGTTATTGTTGTACATGGAGCCCATTCCATGGTCTCTCATGTAAGCTGAAACAGATTTGTTTACATGCTTCCTCGATTTCTCAATTTGTGGACAAAATTGGTTCAACCACCTCCATTTCTGTCTTTGGCATATATTTGAATATACCAAGGCAGTTTGAGGAAAAAGTGCCATCAATTGCTCAAAGGTGTCCTTTAAAAGCATTTCCAGACCTACACCAGTCAAAGTGCCCAAGTCATTACCTCCACAGTGCAAAATTAACAGGTCAGGTTTAGGCAAATGCATAAAGGTTTTCGCCAATGGTATCAATTGGTGACATTTTAATCCTCTGTTGCCAATCCACTTAATTTCCACATTTTGTAAATTGAGGTTAGGTAAATTTCTGTTATCAGCATACCTCTGAGCCCAGTAGATGTAACTATGTCCAACAATCCAGACAGAAAACATGGTGAGAGAAGGTTCTGCTGCAGTCAGATGAAGTGTGGCAATGAAATGGCAGTTGAAAAAATAAGAGTTTAAAATGAAAAAAACTGTGGAGTTTCTGTGTTAAGGAAGCAGTAGCAGTGATTGGTGGATTTTGATTGCTGAAAACAGAAAGTTAGCGTGCATGGATGAGTTCTTTGAAAGATGTAATTTGAATGGTCAAGAAAAAATCATTTTATGAAAGATTGCACTGGATATGCAGGTGCACTGAGAGTTCAGAGTTCAATTGAAACATTGTTGTGTGAACTTGCAAACATCAGAGGTCTTTCAGGAGGTGGTTGCTATGCAAAAAAGGCAGAAAGGGCAGAGGGGGGAAGGGTGTTGATTTGAAAAAAGTGAGGGAAGAGTTTTGATTGGGTGACATGAGAGATATGTGTGATGAATTACAGCATTTCTGTGCTTTTCATGGCTGCAGACTCTGGAGTGCATACCTTTTGCTCTGCTAAAGACAAATTGGTGTGTTTCTGAGAATGTTTTGAAAATCATAACGTATTTGCTAAGGTGAGAAAAGATTCATTTAATTTAGATAGAGAATAGTATGGTTTAGGGAGAAAATTATGAAGAAAGTTGTGTATTTAAAATGTTGCTTTGTGTCAAGTGTTTTACAAATAGATTTTGTTTCTTTGTGTTACATAGCCATGTTAAAAGTGACACAAAAATAGTGCAAGGGTCTTACAAAAATGCTTTCATGTGTCTTAGGGTATTTTAACTCACTTCCCCATGAATGTATGATTATAATTTGTTTACAAGATGTGTTTAAAAACGTTTTTTGAAATCAATTAGGTTTCTTGATATGTACTGCTAGAGTTTCATAGGTTGCTTGGGGCATATTTATAAGGCCTTTGAGTCTCTCTGATGTTATTTTTACCATTTTAATGTAAGACCTTTCCCTGTGGTGCAAGGTCCTTGTAAATACGCCCCCATCTGTGCTTGGCAAATTTAGATCTTGATTATTTGACTAACATAGCCATGTTAAAAGTGACCCAAAAATGTTGCAAGGGCCTTAAAAAACGCTTTCATGTGTCTTAGGCCATTTTAAGTCATTTCCCCTTGAATGCAGGTATATAATTGATTAAGATGATGTGTTTAAAAACGATTTATGAAAACAATTAGGTTTCTTGATATGTACTGCTAGAGCTTCATAGGTTGCTTGGGGCATATTTATAAGGCCTTTGAGTCTCTCTGATGTTATTTTTACCATTTTAATTTAAGACCTTTCCCTGTGGTGCAAGGTCCTTGTAAATACGCCCCCATCTGTGCTTGGCAAATTTAGATCTTGATTATTTGACTTACATAGCCATGTTAAAAGTGATCTAAAAATGGAGCAAGGGTTTACAAAAAAACGCTTTCATGTGTCTTAGGGCATTTTAAGTCACTTCCTGATGAATGTAGGTATATAATTGATTTAGATGATGTCTTTTAAAACGTTTTTGGACATCAATTAGGTTTCTGGATATGTAGTGCTAGAGTTTCATAGGTTGCTTGGGGGCATATTTATAAGGCATTTGAGTCTCTCTGAAGTTATTTTTCCCATTTTACTTTAAGACCTTTCCCCGTGGTGCCAGGTCCTTGTAAATATGCCCCCATCTGTGCTTGGCAAATTTAGATTTTAATTCTTTGACTAACATAGCCATGTTAAAAACGACCCAAAAATGGTGCAAGGGCCTTAAAAAAACGCTTTCATGTGTCTTAGGCCATTTTAAGTCATTTCCCCTTGAATGTAGGTATATAATTGATTTAGATGATGTGTTTAAAAACTATTTTTGAAATCAATTAGGTTTCTTGATATGTAGTGTTACAGTTTCATAGGTTGCTTGGGGTATATTTAAAAGGCATTTGAGTCCCCTTGATGTTATTTTTCTCATTTTAATTAAAGACATTTCCTCGTGGTGGAAGGTCCTTGTAAATACACCCCCATGTGTGCTTGGCAAATTTAGATTTTGCTTATTTGACTTACATAGCCATGTTCCATACAGTTCTCACCTTCTGCGTAGTCTTTGATATGCTAGACTCCATCTGCACTATGAGATACCTAAGCAAAGGAAACACAGGTGATGGGATTGTGAAATGAGGAAAAGAAACCCTAAATTTCATCTGCAACCCTGAGTAGGCCTCATCTCAACCAAACCTCTGGATAGGCTACACCTTATCGTCATCCTGAATCAATCATTTAAAATGTTAGGGACAGATTTATGATAGGTGTGTGCCTCTTTTGCGTCTCTGTGCGTCACTTTTGTGACGCAGCGGCGGTGGAAAAGATTTGCTATGTGGCGACATATTTACAACTTGATGCATCTAAGCAGATGTGTCATGCTGTAAAGTCCCGTGCCACATGAAACCGATGCAGCAGTGATGCAAAAGATGCACCATGTTGCAAGACAGGCCTCACTTCATCTCCAACAAGATAAGAAGCTGAATTTTCTGTAAATGTCAAAATTGTTGTATACACTGCTGAACTTCTGTGTACTCTTTGATATGCTAGACTCCATCTGCACTACGAGATACCTAAGCAAAGGAAACACAGGTGATGTGATTGTGAAATGAGGAAAAGAAACTCCACATTTTTCAATTACATCACCTGTGTTTCCTAAGTTTATGAATGACATTGTGCAGATGAGGTTTAGGTCTGTCCACGGACACAGAAGAGGTCTGGCCTTTGTTCAAGAGTGAAGTGGATATGACTCACTTCATTGGTAGGCCTGCACATGTATTATCTCCTCTGTATTCTTCAACAACCCTAAATTTCATCTGCGACCCTGAGTAGGCCTCACCTCAAACAAACCTCTGGATAGGCTACAACTTATCGTAATCCTGAATCAATCATTTAAAATGTTAGGGACAGATTTATGATAGGTGTGTGCCTCTTTTGCGTCTCTGTGCGTCACTTTTGTGACGCAGCGGCGGTGGAAAAGATTTGCTATGTGGTGACATATTTACAACTTGATGCATCTAAGCAGATGTGTCATGCTGTAAAGTCCCGTGCCACATGAAACCGATGCAGCAGTGATGCAAAAGATGCACCATGTTGCAAGACAGGCCTCACTTCATCTCCAACAAGATAAGAAGCTGAATTTTCTGTAAATGTCAAAATTGTTGTATACACTGCTGAACTTCTGTGTACTCTTTGATATGCTAGACTCCATCTGCACTACGAGATACCTAAGCAAAGGAAACACAGGTGATGTGATTGTGAAATGAGGAAAAGAAACTCCACATTTTTCAATTACATCACCTGTGTTTCCTAAGTTTACGAATGACATTGTGCAGATGAGGTTTAGGTCTGTCCACGGACACAGAAGAGGTCTGGCCTTTGTTCAAGAGTGAAGTGGATATGACTCACTTCATTGGTAGGCCTGCACATGTATTATCTCCTCTGTATTCTTCAACAACCCTAAATTTCATCTGCAACCCTGAGTAGGCCTCACCTCAAACAAACCTCTGGATAGGCTACACCTTATCGTCATCCTGAATCAATCATTTAAAATGTTAGGGACAGATTTATGATAGGTGTGTGCCTCTTTTGTGCCGCTGTGCGTAATTTTTGTGACGCAGCGGCGGTGCAAAAGATTTGCTATGTGGCGACATATTTACAACTTGATGCATCTAGGTAGATGTGTCATGCTGTAAAGTCCTGTGCCACATGAAACCGATGCAGCAGTGATGGAAAAGATGCACCATGTTGCAAGAGAGGCCTCACTTCATCTCCAACAAGATAAGAAGCTGAATTTTCTGTAAATGTCAAAATTGTTGTATACACTGCTGAACTTCTGTGTACTCTTTGATATGCTAGACTCCATCTGCACTACGAGATACCTAAGCAAAGGAAACACAGGTGATGTGATTGTGAAATGAGGAAAAGAAACTCCACATTTTTCAATTACATCACCTGTGTTTCCTAAGTTTATGAATGACATTGTGCAGATGAGGTTTAGGTCTGTCCACGGACACAGAAGAGGTCTGGCCTTTGTTCAAGAGTGAAGTGGATATGACTCACTTCATTGGTAGGCCTGCACATGTATTATCTCCTCTGTATTCTTCAACAACCCTAAATTTCATCTGCGACCCTGAGTAGGCCTCACCTCAAACAAACCTCTGGATAGGCTACAACTTATCGTCATCCTGAATCAATCATTTAAAATGTTAGGGACAGATTTATGATAGGTGTGTGCCTCTTTTGCGTCTCTGTGCGTCACTTTTGTGACGCAGCGGCGGTGGAAAAGATTTGCTATGTGGCGACATATTTACAACTTGATGCATCTAAGCAGATGTGTCATGCTGTAAAGTCCCGTGCCACATGAAACCGATGCAGCAGTGATGCAAAAGATGCACCATGTTGCAAGACAGGCCTCACTTCATCTCCAACAAGATAAGAAGCTGAATTTTCTGTAAATGTCAAAATTGTTGTATACACTGCTGAACTTCTGTGTACTCTTTGATATGCTAGACTCCATCTGCACTACGAGATACCTAAGCAAAGGAAACACAGGTGATGTGATTGTGAAATGAGGAAAATAAACTCCACATTTTTCAATTACATCACCTGTGTTTCCTAAGTTTACGAATGACATTGTGCAGATGAGGTTTAGGTCTGTCCACGGACACAGAAGAGGTCTGGCCTTTGTTCAAGAGTGAAGTGGATATGACTCACTTCATTGGTAGGCCTGCACATGTATTATCTCCTCTGTATTCTTCAACAACCCTAAATTTCATCTGCAACCCTGAGTAGGCCTCACCTCAAACAAACCTCTGGATAGGCTACACCTTATCGTCATCCTGAATCAATCATTTAAAATGTTAGGGACAGATTTATGATAGGTGTGTGCCTCTTTTGTGCCGCTGTGCGTCATTTTTGTGACGCAGCGGCGGTGCAAAAGATTTGCTATGTGGCGACATATTTACAACTTGATGCATCTAGGTAGATGTGTCATGCTGTAAAGTCCTGTGCCACATGAAACCGATGCAGCAGTGATGGAAAAGATGCACCATGTTGCAAGACAGGCCTCACTTCATCTCCAACAAGATAAGAAGCTGACTCTTCTGTAAATGTCAAAATTGTTGTATACACTGCTGAACTTCTGTGTACTCTTTGATATGCTAGACTCCATCTGCACTATGAGATACCTAAGCAAAGGAAAC
Source organism: Lissotriton helveticus (assembly GCF_964261635.1). Classification (NCBI taxonomy): domain Eukaryota; kingdom Metazoa; phylum Chordata; class Amphibia; order Caudata; family Salamandridae; genus Lissotriton; species Lissotriton helveticus. The sequence goes on along the minus strand of NC_136063.1, from coordinate 898,522,153 downwards.
ACAGGTGATGTGATTGTGAAATGAGGAAAAGAAACTCCACATTTTTCAATTACATCACCTGTGTTTCCTAAGTTTACGAATGACATTGTGCAGATGAGGTTTAGGTCTGTCCACGGACACAGAAGAGGTCTGGCCTTTGTTCAAGAGTGAAGTGGATATGACTCACTTCATTGGTAGGCCTGCACATGTATTATCTTCTCTGTATTCTTCAACAACCCTAAATTTCATCTGCAACCCTGAGTAGGCCTCACCTCAAACAAACCTCTGGATAGGCTACACCTTATCGTCATCCTGAATCAATCATTTAAAATGTTAGGGACAGATTTATGATAGGTGTGTGCCTCTTTTGTGCCGCTGTGCGTCACTTTTGTGATGCAGCGGCGGTGCAAAAGATTTGCTATGTGGCGACATATTTACAACTTGATGCATCTAGGCAGATGTGTTATGCTGTAAAGTACTGTGCCACATGAAACCGATGCAGCAGTGATGGAAAAGATGCACCATGTTGCAAGACAGGCCTCACTTCATCTCCAATGAGATAAGAAGCTGAATCTTCTGTAAATGTCAAAATTGTTGTATACACTGCTGAACTTCTGTGTACTCTTTGATATGCTAGACTCCATCTGCACTATGAGATACCTAAGCAAAGGAAACAGAGGTGATGTGATTGTGAAATGAGGAAAAGAAACTCCACATTTTTCAATTACATCACCTGTGTTTCCTAAGTTTACGAATGACATTGTGCAGATGAGGTTTAGGTCTGTCCACGGACACAGAAGAGGTCTGGCTTTTGTTCAAGAGTGAAGTGGATATGACTCACTTCATTGGTAGGCCTGCACATGTATTATCTCTTCTGTATTCTTCAACAACCCTAAATTTCATCTGCAACCCTGAGTAGGCCTCACCTCAAACAAACCTCTGGATAGGCTACACCTTATCGTCATCCTGAATCAATCATTTAAAATGTTAGGGACAGATTTATGATAGGTGTGTGCCTCTTTTGTGCCGCTGTGCGTCACTTTTGTGATGCAGCGGCGGTGCAAAACATTTGCTATGTTGTGACATATTTACAACTTAATGCATCTAGGCAGATGTGTTATGCTGTAAAGTCCTGTGCCACATGAAACCTGCGTCAGGTTTCATATAGGTGTTTTGTTGCAGGGTGGGCATTCATTTGCATGAAAGCCCTGTAAAACTAACACAGTGAAATTTAGAAGATTTCACTGAGTCAGCTTTATAGCATTGCTGAATCAAATCCTTATGCCTGTTTGAAATAGCCTAAGGAGTGATGCACCATGCAATGTGTGGCTTCCTCCTGTGCATTGCAGTAGACAACTCGTGCTTATGACGTGATTCCTGCAATGTGCTGCTTTTGCGGCACAGATGCGTGACGCTTCTGTGCTGTTTTTACTCAATGGTGCTCCACATTGTAAATGCGGCACACCATGGGTGGCAGAGCAGCGGTGCACGTTAACTGGTGCATCCCTGGGGATGTGCCAGTTAACATAAATCTGCCCCTTTACATTTAAGTATGTGCAGGGGACACAGAGTCGGTGAGGCTTATCCAAGATTAAGAAGAGATGAGTCCTGTTCACTGAAAACTTGGACATAGGCCTCACCTCCTCAGCATCGCTGGACATGGCTAAATAATAGCTGCAAAATGTTACTCTTGTTAAACAAATTTACTATTATAGTCTCTGAGATTTGTGTCTTACTCTGCAACATCTCATTGTTGTTCTCTTTTTTTAAAGATAACAACAACATCAAGCATGAGTGATAATGAGCAATCAGTTGATCTCGATCTTATCGTTGAACTTGTGATTGAAACATCAGTGGAAGTAGATCCCTTTGATGATTTAAATCCTGAGGATGATGAAGAACATGATGAGGATGCCGATTTGTCAGAATTGTATGACATAGGGTGGGAAGCTGACCTGGTTGAGCCTATGGAACTATAAACATTTATTTTTAAAATTTAACGGAAATAAAAAGTAAAAATGTAAACCGTTTCATTTAAAATTAAACACAACTTCTAAAACAGGTTATGTGTAGTGTCTTTAATAAAATAGTATAATATGCTCATAAAATTAGATCAGATTCACATATAAAACAGCACAGGTAAAATCTAGAAGCATTCCATTTCTTTGGTACTATTTATGAATACTGAATTTGCCTATGCACTAAAAATTATTCTAAGTGAAAATGACAAGTAGTGTGTTAAGTTTTTGACGACTGTTATTGATTTACTGTTTGGTAATAGTGGTTAATAAATTTTTTTATTATATTTTACCACAGATTCAACTGCAGATCATTTCAAAAGTAGAGAATGCCAAGTAAGGATAGAATCAGAAAGGCTACAAAACGTCAAAGACAGCAGGTTCACAGATGTTTGCAGCAGTCCTCTACAAAAAAAATATTCAAGTCACCAAGAAAGCACCGGGTAAGACAACAAAATCATTCATAAGAAACATTTGTAGAACAAAAAGTATTACTACAGAAAATGTTTCAGTCCAGAAAAAGAGAAGCATTTTAAACGGAAAGGAAAGGCCAATCAAAAATGTTACTGCTAGAGCAAGAGATAACTCTGTGCATGATAGTAGAAGGAAACAACAGTTTAGGGACATTCGTAAACGAATGTTCCGCAACAGGATAATTGGCAATTTGTTAAAAAATATTAAGAAAGGTCAACAGAAAGTGGTTTTTTATAAGAGAAAAAAAAAGTTGAGAAAGTTATTGATCAGGCATTTGAAATTAAACGAAAATTATTTATTTTGATAATCAATAGAATTAGGAAGCTAAACAAGGCAATTTATGATTTCAAAAGAAATAGTAGAAGGAAGAGAATAGTTAATCGTAGTAATTTTTGTGAAGTTTTTTCCGGAGAATGGATGCATAGTTCAAGTTGTGAGGCATTTTTTAATGAGGAGAGTTATTTCCAGGATAATGATTTGGTGCATGCAGTTGACACCAGTGGTCGAGCTTATGAGGTGAAAGATGGTTGTCCAGTTGAAAAAGAAAAACTTGTGACAACAGAGACAGAAGAGGTGTTAGGTAATGAGGTTTTAGGAAGACATCCTAAGGGTCCTGTGTACACCTGGAAGTGTAGTAGTATTTGCAGTGTACGACAGGATTCCATCAATTTGCTTTGTGATTTTGTACGGACTAAGCATGGGCGGATTTTGCGGATTGGCAATCCGCGAATTTGCGTATTTACGGATTCGCAATCCGCGAAGATCCGCGAACTCTAGCGGATTTGCGGATTTTTCCGTTTTTTGTGTTGGCGCGTGTTCGCGCCGATTTTGGGACAAGTTCGCAATTGCGAACTTACTTTTCGGCTTGCAACGGCCGCGACTATGTTGTTTCTATGTCTGGTTTATCATCACAGGTTCACAGCACCCTCTGTTTCACCACTGCCACCCTCTGGGACACCCATGCCACCCTCTAGTACATCCTCACTGGCACCTATTAGGTTTATTTATCACTGTAGATTATGGTGGTTGAAAAAAGCAAGCACACCTGCCCTTCTTCAACTGCCATCAATTAATTTGTTTCATTAATGTGTCAGTAATTTTGAAAGTTCCAGTCTGGCTGGCACCTGCTTCCTTCCTTATCTGTAATTTGCTTTTTGTTGCAGTGAAATTTTTTTTTCACAGGACCTTTATGGTGCTATTCTATGAGCCTGCTGTTTGGGTCATAGCAGGGTCATAGAATAGTTGCAAACTCTGGAGGGGCCCATCAGGAAGCACTACCTTGAATGTTACTAATGTTAAGTTTGAACTTTTGCACCTGCTCATTGCTTTCAGTTTAGCTAAAATCGTTTTTTCTGCAATTTCGCGCGTTTTTTGGGGCGTGAATCCGTGCGAGATCGATTTCGGAAGCCGCGAATACGTGCGAATACAAAATTGTTTTTGTTGCGACGTGTATGTTCGCGTGATCTTGCGCGTGTTCGCGAGGCGCTTCTAGCTATACGTTTGCCAAGTTACCCTATCGGTCGTACACGGGCGCGGCCATCTTGTTGGCATGACGTAATTCCGTTTCCGCCCGCTATGTGTAATCTCGCAAAGTGTGCTGCTCGCTAGTACAATTTCGCGCGTACTCGCAAGGAAAATCTCGCGCGAACTTACCCACGCGGTCGTGAACGGGCGCGGCCATCTTGTTTCTCATTCATTGCTATGGTTCTGGGCATGCTTTCTCTATCCTCTCTCAATCTCTGCCATCCTTTGCTTGTTTGAAGTTTTTTTGATCTAATTTTACTTATTATCTAACCCTCTATTTTTCTAGCTCTATATTTTTGTGTTTTCTGCAGCTTTTAGTTACTTTTAAACTACTTTTTTAAACTCTTTTCTTTTCTTCTTCACTATTCTATTTCTTCTTTATCATTTAAGTTTATTTCTGCCCAGACCATGGTAAAGGGAGCCGGGAAGCACCCTGAGAAGGGGAAGGGTCCCACACCCCGTGCCCGGCTCCCGTGCGGGCGTTTAAGGGGGGAGCAAGTGGTCCCGAGGGAGATCTTCAGCGCGGAGGAAGTGGCGGCACTGATCTTCCACGTCCAGCGCCGCCTCCCCAAGACGATCCTGGGAGGCGGCAAGATCGCGACCGGCTATGGCATCCGGGAGCGTCGCAAGCGGTGGGAGAAGGTGTGCCAGGCCATGTACAAGATCTCTGGGGTCCGGCGCACATATAACCAGGCCACCCACCGCTGGACCGATGTCATGGACCGGGAGCGGGACTTGCTGGACGCGCTCGGCGTAGAGGTCCCCGGGCTTGGTGAGTAGTAGTAGTAGTACATTTACTACTCTGTTTTATCCTGCTCTGTTATTTGCAAATCTTTGTTCTTTACCAAGAGCAATAATGCTGCCGATTACATTGAGGTAAATTATATTTCAAAATCTTCTATGCATTTCAGGTGCACTGCTCTCCTTCTCAGTAGCCTTGCTTGCTACTATGCTTCTTTGTTTTGTATGTTGTGTTCAGAAGCATTTCATTGGCCTGAGAAATTATGTATGAGTGTACTGTAAAGAAAAGAACTGCGTAATGCTAGACAGTAAGGGTCATATTTTCAATTACCGGCGCATCCCTGCAAAGTAGCAGGGATGCGGCAGTAATTGTGTGCCATGCCACCACCACCCATTGGCCCAAAACGTCACAGAAGCCTTACGCATCTGTGCCGAAAAGGCAGCGCATTGCTGGAGTTGCGTGCCAACGATGGCGCAGCTCCAGCAATGCTCTGGGGTACCCTATCTCCCCAATGCTGCATCAAGCCGTACGTCGGCTTCAAGCGCGCAGGGTTTGAGTCATGCATCATTGTCCTAAAAGTGACTGATTGACATCTTGTAGATTTCCCTCAGCCACTTTTAGGATTCGTTCCTGCGCAGGTACGCCCTCCCTTGCGCCGGAACGCCCCCTGATGGCGCAGGGCTTTACAACGTGATGCATCGCCCATATGCCCATATGTGTTTTTTTTTTTAATATATACGCCGCACCAACACCATGGCGAGTCTTTTGTTCTGCCGCTGCGTCAGAAAAGGCACGCAACAATGGAGGAAAATCAGCCGCAACTTCCGCAAGGGACTTATAAATCAGCCCCAACAGACTGAAGTCCAGTCCTTCCTTTAGACAGTCACATGGCTATCAGAAGAAATAGTGGCGGTGGTGGCGGGTGGATTGATAGTTTGAGTATTCACTGATCTGCAAGCAGGATGGACTTTGTCTGTCACGTGTTGCGCACTGCTGCCTGCAGTGCCAGGCCTAGGCAAACCTCTTTAGTAGTCTGTTTATTGAGTTACATAGAAACTTTCTAAGTCAACGTTCCGCAAATCAGGCAATACGAATAACGTAGTATACCACATGAGATAGATCCCGTGGAATAGTTGTCTATCTATTTGCTATTTTTCCAAAATATGTTGTTATTGTTCTTTTGAAATGTTTGATTTGGTTGAAAAATCTCATCCATGTTTTCTGGTTTTTCTTTCTTTCATGTTGTACATCAGCTCCCCCCAAGGGCAAGAGGACACAGGAGGAGGGTGCTGAGGATGCAGGCCAGGATCGGGCAGGCGAGGGCTCCTTTGCTGGCCCCAGTAAGTTTACATTTTAATAAACAGTACCTATTTTTTCCTAGCGTTCCTCATTCGATTTTTTCTAAATCGTCTTTGATCTTCTTGTAGACTGGATATAAATTCTTATCCCGCCTCGAATATGACTCCCTGTGGTATTACTAGACTATTCTTATTAGTCTGTCTGTGTAGCTAACTAAGATTGGACATTTGGCAATTCCATTGGACTCCCATTATATTCAGCAATACCTCTATGCACTGTCTCCTTACTGACTAGATAGTGTGGCAGAGTCATTCAGCTCCCGAAGTCACCGATTATAGATCCCCAATGATCTCTAGATTATCGTACGCAGGACAAGAGAGTAGTACGGAGTCACAGCACAGTCAAGAAGTGTCAGAGGCACTCATGCTTGCAAAAATTTCAAAACCTTTAGCTCATCCACTCTAGTCTAGAGGAACAAAAACCACAGAGTCTATTTAAGTGTAAAAGCTTTATTAAAAGTAAACACATTTATTAAAATCTACTTTGTCATAAAACTATTTAACTGTAAACGGAAAAGTGGTTAGTGCTGACGATTAATTGGACACATTTCTTGTGGTCGAGCCGAACTCTCACCTAGTTTGAACTTGATCCTGGTCGTGTTCTTAGGACTCAGGAGTCAAGCTTCTGTCTGTTAGGAGAAAAAGTGGTGCGTGTTAAAAATCAAAAGCAAGCATTCATCAGTTGTGCATAAAAGTGCAGCAAGACAACAGCCTTCCCTGGAAAATGGGACATTTTTACTATGGAGTAGACAGTCACAAATTATTACATTGTATTCTGTTTTTTTAACATTTCTCCTAGACCAAATATTATATAGTAGTGAGTGGTGTATTCTAACATTCTTAAATGTACTTTGTAGGTGTAACATCTGGTGACGGGGCCAGCGCGGAGGTGGCTGTGTTGGACTTGGACTCGGAGGCCTCTGGGGAGGAGGCGGCGGTAGAAGAGCTGGTGGCCGTTCCTGTGGGGGATCAAACGGTGGTGGCGGAAACAGGTAAGCTATATATTCCTTACTTATTGAGATTGAAGACTGCATAGTGTGCTTTCTGCACGGGTGTATTACAATTACAAATCAACCAGGTAGTAGCCTCCTCGAAATGTACTTCGACTTAGCTGTGAAGTTTTTGGTGAGAAGAATCCCAATAAGTTCTTAGACGAACGTGATGGATGGGATGAACGAAAAGCGAAAGAAGGGTGTAAGTAAGTGGGACGCGAACTTGTATGATGGCTGGCAAAGAAGAACGATATGTGTTTGCTTGGACCCAGAGGTGGCTGGGAAGGAAAGAATATGGTATGGTGCATGGCTGGGTCAATGATGAAGCAAGGATGGGTGGAAGGACAGCAGCCTGGGTGGGTGAAACAGAAACTGTATGTGTGCGTATACTTTGACTGAATGGATGCCTGGAGCATGGTATTCTCTGACTCTTACATAGCACATGTGTATCTAGAGAGAGTAGATGGTCGCCAGGTGAAGTAAGTGTTACCTTGAAGAGCATGTACCACCGCACCCGCACGTCCGTCCCAGTGCAGGGAAGGCAAGGAAAAGAAATTGTAAATGTGTCCAATACTACCATGAATAGTAGCAGTACTTTGTATTGCGTTTGCATTCACAGCATATATCTGGTTATTACGGTGGACACTCCGTACCTCTCTTAATAACTTTAGTTTACTTGTAGTACGTCATTCATGTGTGGGTGTATCACTGTTCACTCAATATTAAGCAAAGCACCTAAAGTCATCTCATCTGTCATTAAATACGTCCCATGTGAAGTGATAGATAATCAAATTAGTTAGCTTCTTCAGTTTCCTTTTCTAGTACTCATTTGCACTGTAGGGTGAAAGGTAAATTAATTAAGCAGTAGCCCTTGTAACAGAGTATTCTCAGTGCCACCCGTAATAGAAAAGTAATAGCTTCACCACCTGCATGTACTGGACCGGTACAGTAACGCAAGTCTGTCTCCATCATCATGGTGTGCAACTTTTTTTCTCGGGTGCAACTTCACTGTGCTGTGTCCATGTCATTCTGCCGGCTTGCATAAGATAACGTACCCATTTCCCTAAACAAGAGAGAAGAAGAAGAATAAGACTGGTGTACTGTCATAGTCGACTGTAATGGAAGTCCATAGTGGTCGTAGAATTAGTTCATTAAACTACCACTACTGTTAGAGCAAGGATGCAGAAGTGGGAGGTTACATAGATACTGTCCTCAATAGTTATGTACTGTGCTTTCAATTTGCTACTTGTACTCTGTGACCCAACTTTCGGCTCAATCACTTTGTGTTATTAATAAGGAGCATTGGTTACAGACTATGTCTTTCTTTCTTCATATAGTTGCTCCTTCCAAATCAACAACAAGGAGGGAGCAGGCTAGATTGGCCCGGCAACGGAGGCTGGAGGCCACAGTCGCCGAGTATCGGCGGCTGGTGGCCCTGGAGGAGGAGGAGGACACGCAGTCGAGCGGGGCAACATCTTCGACTGTGACCACTGCATCCTCCTCCGTGACTAAGCCAGCGGGACCGAGCCGGGCTAAGAAAGCCGACCGCCACCGCCAAGCAACCGAAATACCAGCTGCCCCCCACAGGAGCTGCAAGGAACGCCAACGCCGCCTACGAGTCCGCATGTCCAACCTGGAGCAGGAGGTCCTGAGGTATAAGAACTTGGTTAAGGGCCTCCGCTCCGAGCTTGCCACCCTCCGCAAGGAGTATGATGCCCATGCCGCATCATGCACCAGCACCAGCACCCTCCAGTAGTGGAGTGTCCCTTGCCCTTTTTTTATAGACTTTTGGGGGGTGGGATTTGGGAGTTGGGATCGTTTTGGGACGTTTCAGAGACAATCGTTGGGGTTAGGGTGGGTGAGGGAGATTATTTTGTTAGGGCTAAATAAATATATTTTTCAACTTTATCTGACCATACCTGTTTTTTACTGCTTTTCAGTCTGGTGGGTGGGGGGCGGGGGTGTAACAGTAACTTTGTTTTCCTGAACAGTCGTAGGACTTTAGTAGTACAACCGTCAATCTCTTGTCTACTCCGAAATAATACTCCATTATACTACCTCCCACCAAACGCTTATCTTACCTGTAATTTGTGTTAGAAATTAGGGCTAGGCCCAGGGCTGGCTCCAGGTGAAATGGGGATTAACGTTGTCAATCCTGGGCGGGTGACATTTCCTCATTGCGGTGGTACTAGTGGTGTGACACAGTGGCAGTTGCATGCCTATGGAAAAAAAGAAAACGAAACCTTGTTTGTCCTCCTTACTGTAGCATTACAACGGTTACGGTACGATCGAGAAAATAGCAGGTGACAGTACACTAGAACAGTGCCATAATGTAGCCTAACAAATGGTAAAGTATTTGCTTGCAAGTATAACTAGTACTTGCGTTGAATTTATTTGACATTGGCTACTACTACTAGAAGATATAGTACTGAAGCTGAGTAAGTCTAGAAGATATCCTCGTATTCCTTCACCAGCCTGTTGCTGCTATCACCTTATCCTCCCCAGCAAGTGTGTGGAATTATTGATGTCATTTTAGTCAGACATCAAGCAAAACAACACAGCCCGGGGGAAGAGGGTTAGGGTTTGTAAAATGGATGGGAATGGGGGTTTCTTTTTGGGTAGGTTTTGTTGAGAGAAGAAAAAAAAAGCAGAGCATGGACAAACAATAATTGAAGATACAGAGTTTACAGACAATCTTTGGTTACAAACTAAAGGTAAGCACATGCAGTCACACTCATAGAATAAAAGACAACAATGGATACTGTATCTGTATTGCGTATGTTGTTGGAGTTGTCCTGTTGAAATTGGTAAGTAAGTTGCATGCAGCAAACAATTCCTCTTATTGGCGGCACTCCTCCATTCCAGCTGACGCTTCGTCCATCAATGTGGTGGTGACCACTGACAGAAGAGACACCCTGTCCACTGCCTGCCTGGCGGATGTTGACTGAAACCCGGCCTGTAATTATTGAACGGAAAACAGGAAGTGCTATTACAATACCACTGATAAATAAATAAAAGGTATGTACGCTGTGTGGTTCAAAAAGTGACACTTTGATTTCCCTAATAGACAGTACAATATTTTTGAAATTGCGTGCTCTGTCTGAGTCACCTTTTTAAGGATCAATAAGTATGGCCAAAATATTATAGCGGATCTTTCCCCTCAAGGTGGGTGTACTACTGTGTTTTAGAACAAAATTTGACCTTCCCAGCAATGCTCCCACCAAGACCCTTACTAAAGCCAGTCGCAAAAATTTAGAAGACCCCCAATCAGATCTCCAAAAACGATGCCTAGCAGAAAAATGGTTACAAAACGTACTTTGAAAGTAACAGTAGGCCCAAATACAGACCGTGGATTGTATTCAAACCACTTGCAAGCAAGCAAAAGTATCCATAGCCAGCATCGCTCCAACAGTGCTCTACAACACCAGAACTGCGTTGCAATAGAACCCCCCGAAACACATGCAATCCTGCTGCTAGGGCTAACCCTAACGAACCCTAACTTACAAAAAGTGCCAAAACTGGTGTTTCCTTCAGGATTTTGTCCAAAACACTCAGTCCATGCACCACTACTACCCCTTGGCAAAAGGCCCCACCAGCAGCCCCAAAAAAACGACAAAAAACAATAAAATCAGCACAATCCCAGCCCATCCATGGCCTCAATGGTGTTTAAATTCAAGAAGACACCCCTCAGAAACACTAGGCCCATGCAACACTCACTACCCCTGGGCATAATGGATGAAAAGTAGGCAAAATAAGTGCAGGCCTCAGACACTGCCTCTCCTCAAAATGGCCCCTTACACCCCAAGCACATGTTGCCTGTACCAGCCAGCACTCAAGATGGCCACCACCACCACCCACATGGCCAGTCCACATCAACAGTACACCCCCAAAAAACAGAAAAACAGCCAGAAATCACCACAATCCAACGCCATCCATGATGTTTACATTAAAGAGAGTGAGACCACACCACAGGCACACTCAGTCCATGCACCACCACCCCTGGGCAAAAGGCCACACCAGCAGCCCCCCAAAAACGACAAAAAACAATAAAATAAGCACAATCCCAGCCCATCCATGGCCTCTATTATGTTTAAATTCAAGAAGACACCCCACAGAAAGACTAGGCCCATGCAACACTCACCACCCCTGGGCAAAGGGCCCCACCAGCAGGCCCAAAAAACCGACAAAAAACAATAAAATCAGCACAATCCCAGCCCATCCATGGCCTCAATGGTGTTTAAATTCAAGAAGACACCCCTCAAAAACACACTAGGCCCATGCAACACTCACTACCCCTGGGCATAATGGATGAAAAGTAGGCAAAATAAGTGCAGGCCTCAGACACTGCCTCTCCTCAAAATGGCCCCTTACACCCCAAGCACATGTTGCCTGTAGCAGCCAGCACTCAAGATGGCCACCACCACCACCCACATGGCCAGTCCACATCAACAGTACACCCCCAAAAAACAGAAAAACAGCCAGAAATCACCACAATCCAATGCCATCCATGATGTTTACATTAAAGAGAGTGAGACCACACCACAGGCACACTCAGTCCATGCACCACCCACCACCCCTGGGCAAAAGGCCACACCAGCAGCCCCCCAAAAACGACAAAAAACAATAAAATAAGCACAATCCCAGCCCATCCATGGCCTCAATTATGTTTAAATTTAAGAAGACACCCCACAGAAAGACTAGGCCCATGCAACACTCACCACCCCTGGGCAAAGGGCCCCACCAGCAGTCCCAAAAAAAAGACAAAAATCAGCACAATCCCAGCCCATCCATGGCCTAAATGGTGTTTAAATTCAACAAAACAGTTGTATCATGCACCCCTAACCAACCCTGGTCCTACTGGATACTGTGGCTACCCACAATATAATTTATTTAATGTTCTGAAAAAGTTCCAAAATTTTACTTGCAGCAACTGTAATGCCCCAAACAAACTTACTTGTGAAAGTTGATTTCTAATCCAAAAGTGATCCAAAGACAGTCAAAAAGGCCTCAAATCCAAATATCCAGCAGCACCCACAAAAAGTAATCCTTCCAGCTCCAGATCCAAATGAAAGTGACCAGGAGATGGACAAAGCACTGGGAGGAGCCTGCTGGACAGGAACAGGAAGTTGGAGACTGTGGGGCACTTCCTTCCTCCCCCCCCCCAAAATGGACTCCTTGCAAAAAAAAAAGGCCATGCAAATGTCAACCTGAGGAGTGATTCTGATAAAAATCATAATTTTCTGAAGGTTTATCCTGTTTGCTGGTGATTTTCTTGTGCGAAATTGCAAAATCTCTATTTCGCAAGTGCGAGATTGTTCCTTTCCGCCGCAAGTACGTGTTCGCAATTGCGAACTCTCGCGAGGTGTGCTGTGCAAGGTGGCAAGCCGCGAGTACGTATTCGCGGGCGACAAACTCCCGCGGGAACACGCAGCAAGATCTAAAATGGCGCGTCACTCGCAAAGAAAAACAACTCGGCAAACGCTAAAATGACGGAAAGTGAACGCCGTGCACCACGCCGCGCGCCGCAACCAAGCAAAAAATCCGCCGCGAGCGGATTCACGGATTTTCGACAAATTCGCGAGCGTTCGCGGATTGCGGATTTGCCGAAAATCCGAAAAATCCGCGAGCAGGGCGGATTTTACGCCCATGCTTAGTACGGACATTTAATAAGAAAAGTTTGAAGCAGAAAATGATGTTGTTGCAAGAATTAGATCCTTGCAGAGTGAGAGAAGTGACAGGTTTGCATGGTCATTCACTGGCTTGTCTTTCCAGGAGAGTATGCCAGAGTGTTTTTCATCATTTCAGGATGCTAGCAGTGCATCATAATAAAGTGAGGAAATTAGTTAGAATGTTGCATTATGCTAAGAGTCCAGCAATTATGCTTAAACAATTATGCGCTGCTCTTTTGCATGGTTCTGAAATAGATGTGAAGAATATTTGTGAAGAAATTGAGTTTTGTTACTTTGGAAGTAAAGAGGAGAATGTTGAAATTGACCCAGAAGAAGAGGGTAATGTGGAAGACAGTGTACAGGTTTCCAGTACAGATAATTTTCAGAAGGAAATTGCCACGTTTCAGGTTAAATCAAGTGAGAGGCCTAATTTCACTTGTGTGTGTTGTCGACGCACTTATTATAAGAATCAGACTAAGTTAGTGGATTTATATGCAAAAAGTGAAAGGGAAAATAATAGTGAATGGAAGGATTTCGCAACATACTTGATGGTAGAAAATTGTTTTGATTTGGGATCGGATCAACGTGTGTGTACTTATTGTTGTAACAAATTAAATCAAAACCAGATGCCTGCTAGAGCGGTTCATAATAATCTGGAATTGGTTGAGATTCCTTCTGAATTGAAGGATTTAAATACTTATGAATCTATTTTGATTCAAAGTATCCATCCCTTTCAGGCTATTGTAAGAATGGAGCCAAAGACAGGGAAATTGCCTCCATCAGATTTACAGAGAGGATTAAAGGGAAGAGTTGTTTATTTGCCTCTAGATTTGAAGAAAAATATTAACACAATTGGAGTAGAAAAAGTGGAAGAGGAACCTCTGGTTATCTTAGTTAATGGGGTTCCGACAAAGAATAAGAAAATATGGCAAGATTTAGTGGATGTTAGGAAAGTCAAAAAGGCAACATTGTATTTGAAAAAAATAATAAGTACTATAAGAATGTATATGTTGCAGAAGAGGAAGTAAGTGAGGAAGAGGATAGCGATTTGTGTGCTGGTCAAATTGAGAAAGTAGAACCCTCTAAAAGTGAAGAAATATACGAACATTATAGTGTTCATCCTTTGCATTCCAAGGAAGTCATGGGGAATGCTATTGAGTTGTTTCAAATGAAACACGCCAAAGGGAGTCCCATTAGTGTTTGGGAGGAAAGTTTAGAAGCTCGGTGTTTCCCACAGCTATTTCCAACAGGTCAAGGAGGAAGATATGATGAGCGACCTCATCAAATTCCTGCTTCTGAATACCGGACTTTACGATTGTATGCAGAAGATGCTAGGTTTCGACAATGCCTTCCCTATTTGTTTCATCTACTGTTTGAAAGCGATCTGTCTGGACTGTCATATGCAGTGAACCACATCTTGAAAAGTGGTATACAGATGCAAAACATCTCGGCAAGTGACTTTATGGATAAAGTCAATGTCCAAGACAGTATTTTGGATTGTCACCTGATTAATCTCATGGCGTGTCAGCGTGGTACTAATGAGTACTGGTACCGTCGTCATGGTGATTTAAAATGTGTGCTGAGGAACTTAGGAACTCCCACATGGTTCCTCACTCTGAGCTGTGCCGAGTATGGCTGGGAAGACTTACTTGAATTTCTACGAGAGGCAAATGGAAACATTGAAAACATCGAATTCAAGACACCCGGAGAACTGTGCTCTTTGGATCCATTCAATGTATGCAGGTACTTCAATCATAGATTTGAAGCTATGATGTCTTTCATCATGAATAAGAAGAATCCACCTCTTGGAGAGGTGTTGGATTTCTTCTGGAGAAAGGAGTACCAAGCAAGAGGTGCTCCTCATATACATATGCTGCTGTGGATCAAGGATGCACCTAAATTTGGAACAGATCCAGAAGACTTAGTGATGAGTTTCATACAAAAGTATTCTACGTGTGCTGTTCCAAACGCAAAGGAGAAGAAAAGCCTAAGAGAACAAGTTCTACGTTTCCAAAGCCATCGTTGTGGAAAGTACTGTCGTCGTAGATTCAGAAACAAGGACAAGTTCTACACCAAATGTCGTTTCGGCTTTCCACGACCGGTGATTTCTAAAGGAAGAGTAAACAGTTTGATGTCTTCGCTGCGACATAATGTGATGAAGAAATCACCTAAAAACACATACAATTTGAAGAGGAACGAAGAGTCCAAGTACATCAACGACTACAACCCAGTGATTTTGTCCATGTGGAATGCTAACATGGATATACAGTTTGTGGCTGATAACTGTATGGCTGTGGCTCGGTATGTGACATCTTACATCACCAAAAAAGAAAAGACAGAATTGAAGGATATGTTGGAGGACAAATTTCCCATGAAAAGAGCCTCAGTAAGAAGTTGTACAGTTTCAGTCTGAAGATGTTGTCACATCGAGAAATCGGAGCTTACGAATGTTCTGACCGGTTGTCTTCAGCAAGTCTCTATGCCAAATCCAGGAGTATCATTTGGGCGAGTCTTGGTCTTGCTGCAACGCGTAATCGAGTTCTGAAACCTGTGCGGGAAATTGAGTATTTGGCGGAAAAGGAGCCAAACAGTACCGATATTTTGAAGACCAACATGTTGGATACATATTATCCAAATCGAAGCAGTCACCTCGAGAATGTTTGTCTGTATGAGGTTCTACAAAATTACATATTCAAGAGGAACATCAAAGAAGATATTGAGAAAGGAGTGTATGCTGTAATTGGAAGTGAGGGATGTCTGGTCAAGCAAAGAAAATGCCACTTGGTAAACCATCGAAAATTGAGTGGCGAATCTCCTGAAAGAAAAGAGTTTTTCTATTTAGCTCTTTTGCAACTTTTCAAGCCTTGGCGTGCAGAAGAGGAACTGCTTGGAGATTTCCTCTGTTACGAAGACTCTTTCAATGCCGCCAAGGAGACCATAGAATGTCGTGTTTTTCCCAAATATCTAGAAATGTTGAATGCGGAAATCGAGCAGGAAGCAATGATTGCAGCCGAGATTGCTTGAGACAGTTCTCAGGACAGTCAGAGTTCTGTTTCATTGAGTCAGGATCCACTAGGAGGACCAGTTATCGAAATGAAGCTGCCACTGCCATGATTGAAGTGGAAAGAGCCATGGCACATGCTCAGGAGGATGCGGTTAACTTAGAAGACTTGGAAAGACAACTCAACGTTGAGCAGAGGAAAATATATGATGAAGTTACCAACCAAATTGATCATGGATTAAGTCATGAGAAGAAAGAGTGCTCATGTATGTCGTTGAAGCCTGTCCGACTGTACGTGAGTGGAGAAGCGGGAACTGGAAAAAGTTTCCTCATTAAAGCAATTTCATGTTATTTGCAGGAAAGGACTGAGTCATCGCTGTCTTGTGTTGTAACCGCTCCAACTGGACTGGCAAACACAACAGTGATGGACAGAATGTGGATCAACGTCACACATTCACCCCAGTCCAAAGATCTGGGCCCAAATCCATCGTTTTTCCACTCCACACCACCCTGGGTTAGACAATGGCGATATGCAAATCAGCGCTGACCCTGTGCCCCATGGGAACAGTCCAGTCCGAACTACAGAAGCCATGTTCTTCCCAGAACGGAATCAAGCATCCGAGGACCGGCCCAGTTTCGAGGTAACACCTCTCATCAGCCCGGCTAGCTTGACTCCAGTGGTGTGGAGTGCCTGGGACTCACGTCTGAGCATCCCCAGTACACTTAGAGCGGTAATTGCAAACACAACAGTGATGGACAGAATGTGGATCAATGTCACACATTCACCCCAGTCCAAAGATCTGGGCCCAAATCCATTGTTTTTCCACTCCACACCACCCTGGGTTAGACAATGGCGATATGCAAATCAGCGCTGACCCTGTGCCCCATGGGAACAGTCCAGTCCGAACTACAGAAGCCATGTCCTTCCCAGAACGGAATCAAGCATCCGAGGACCGGCCCGGTTTCGAGGTAACACCTCTCATCAGCCCAGCTAGCTTGACTCCAGTGGTGTGGAGTGCCTGGGACTCACGTCTGAGCATCCCCAGTACACTTAGAGCGGTAATTGCAAACACAACAGTGATGGACAGAATGTGGATCAATGTCACACATTCACCCCAGTCCAAAGATCTGGGCCCAAATCCATCGTTTTTCCACTCCACACCACCCTGGGTTAGACAATGGCGATATGCAAATCAGCGCTGACCCTGTGCCCCATGGGAACAGTCCAGTCCGAACTACAGAAGCCATGTCCTTCCCAGAACGGAATCAAGCATCCGAGGACCGGCCCGGTTTCGAGGTAACACCTCTCATCAGCCCGGCTAGCTTGACTCCAGTGGTGTGGAGTGCCTGGGACTCACGTCTGAGCATCCCCAGTACACTTAGAGCGGTAATTGCAAACACAACAGTGATGGACAGAATGTGGATCAATGTCACACATTCACCCCAGTCCAAAGATCTGGGCCCAAATCCATCGTTTTTCCACTCCACACCACCCTGGGTTAGACAATGGCGATATGCAAATCAGCGCTGACCCTGTGCCCCATGGGAACAGTCCAGTCCGAACTACAGAAGCCATGTCCTTCCCAGAACGGAATCAAGCATCCGAGGACCGGCCCGGTTTCGAGGTAACACCTCTCATCAGCCCGGCTAGCTTGACTCCAGTGGTGTGGAGTGCCTGGGACTCACGTCTGAGCATCCCCAGTACACTTAGAGCGGTAATTGCAAACACAACAGTGATGGACAGAATGTGGATCAATGTCACACATTCACCCCAGTCCAAAGATCTGGGCCCAAATCCATCGTTTTTCCACTCCACACCACCCTGGGTTAGACAATGGCGATATGCAAATCAGCGCTGACCCTGTGCCCCATGGGAACAGTCCAGTCCAAACTACAGAAGCCATGTCCTTCCCAGAACGGAATCAAGCATCCGAGGACCGGCCCGGTTTCGAGGTAACACCTCTCATCAGCCCGGCTAGCTTGACTCCAGTGGTGTGGAGTGCCTGGGACTCACGTCTGAGCATCCCCAGTACACTTAGAGCGGTAATTGCAAACACAACAGTGATGGACAGAATGTGGATCAATGTCACACATTCACCCCAGTCCAAAGATCTGGGCCCAAATCCATCGTTTTTCCACTCCACACCACCCTGGGTTAGACAATGGCGATATGCAAATCAGCGCTGACCCTGTGCCCCATGGGAACAGTCCAGTCCGAACTACAGAAGCCATGTTCTTCCCAGAACGGAATCAAGCATCCGAGGACCGGCCCAGTTTCGAGGTAACACCTCTCATCAGCCCGGCTAGCTTGACTCCAGTGGTGTGGAGTGCCTGGGACTCACGTCTGAGCATCCCCAGTACACTTAGAGCGGTAATTGCAAACACAACAGTGATGGACAGAATGTGGATCAATGTCACACATTCACCCCAGTCCAAAGATCTGGGCCCAAATCCATTGTTTTTCCACTCCACACCACCCTGGGTTAGACAATGGCGATATGCAAATCAGCGCTGACCCTGTGCCCCATGGGAACAGTCCAGTCCGAACTACAGAAGCCATGTCCTTCCCAGAACGGAATCAAGCATCCGAGGACCGGCCCGGTTTCGAGGTAACACCTCTCATCAGCCCAGCTAGCTTGACTCCAGTGGTGTGGAGTGCCTGGGACTCACGTCTGAGCATCCCCAGTACACTTAGAGCGGTAATTGCAAGCACAACAGTGATGGACAGAATGTGGATCAATGTCACACATTCACCCCAGTCCAAAGATCTGGGCCCAAATCCATCGTTTTTCCACTCCACACCACCCTGGGTTAGACAATGGCGATATGCGAATCAGCGCTGACCCTGTGCCCCATGGGAACAGTCCAGTCCGAACTACAGAAGCCATGTCCTTCCCAGAACGGAATCAAGCATCCGAGGACCGGCCCGGTTTCGAGGTAACACCTCTCATCAGCCCGGCTAGCTTGACTCCAGTGGTGTGGACTGCCTGGGACTCACGTCTGAGCATCTCCAGTACACTTAGAGCGGTAATTGCAAACACAACAGTGATGGACAGAATGTGGATCAATGTCACACATTCACCCCAGTCCAAAGATCTGGGCCCAAATCCATTGTTTTTCCACTCCACACCACCCTGGGTTAGACAATGGCGATATGCAAATCAGCGCTGACCCTGTGCCCCATGGGAACAGTCCAGTCCGAACTACAGAAGCCATGTCCTTCCCAGAACGGAATCAAGCATCCAAGGACCGGCCCGGTTTCGAGGTAACACCTCTCATCAGCCCGGCTAGCTTGACTCCAGTGGTGTGGAGTGCCTGGGACTCACGTCTGAGCATCCCCAGTACACTTAGAGCGGTAATTGCAAACACAACAGTGATGGACAGAATGTGGATCAATGTCACACATTCACCCCAGTCCAAAGATCTGGGCCCAAATCCATCGTTTTTCCACTCCACACCACCCTGGGTTAGACAATGGCGATATGCAAATCAGCGCTGACCCTGTGCCCCATGGGAACAG
The DNA here is from genome assembly GCF_964261635.1 of Lissotriton helveticus. Classification (NCBI taxonomy): domain Eukaryota; kingdom Metazoa; phylum Chordata; class Amphibia; order Caudata; family Salamandridae; genus Lissotriton; species Lissotriton helveticus. The sequence goes on along the minus strand of NC_136063.1, from coordinate 898,502,876 downwards.
TCCAGTCCGAACTACAGAAGCCATGTCCTTCCCAGAACGGAATCAAGCATCCGAGGACCGGCCCAGTTTCGAGGTAACACCTCTCATCAGCCCGGCTAGCTTGACTCCAGTGGTGTGGAGTGCCTGGGACTCACGTCTGAGCATCCCCAGTACACTTAGAGCGGTAATTGCAAACACAACAGTGATGGACAGTGAGTCCCAGGCACTCCACACCACTGGAGTCAAGCTAGCCGGGCTGATGAGAGGTGTTACCTCGAAACTGGGCCGGTCCTCGGATACTTGATTCCGTTCTGGGAAGGACATGGCTTTTGTAGTTCGGACTGGACTGTTCCCATGGGGCACAGGGTCAGCGCTGATTTGCATATCGCCATTGTCTAACCCAGGGTGGTGTGGAGTGGAAAAACGATGGATTTGGGCCCAGATCTTTGGACTGGGGTGAATGTGTGACATTGATCCACATTCTGTCCATCACTGTTGTGTTTGCAATTACCAACTGGACTGGCAGCACATAATATTAAAGGTATTACTTTGCATCGTCTACTGATGCTGCCAGTGGAGCATGATAACAAATTACAATACCACAAGTTATCTGGAGATGCTTGTTGTGAAGTTTCAAGAGTCTTGAGGAAAATGAAACTTCTTATCATTGACGAAGTAAGCATGGTTTCTAATGTCATGCTTGCCTTTGGGCATTTGAGAATGCAAGAAGTTCTTAAAACAGAGTATGATGTGTTATTTGGTGGCAAACACATCATTGTTTTCGGAGATCTTCTGCAGCTGACACCAGTGAAAGGACAACCTGTGTTCAAAATGCTCACGCATGAAGATACCAGGAAGTGCCTAGGGAGCATTGGCAACGTCAATATATGGTTAAACTTCAATTATGCTGAACTGCATGAAAATATGCGTCAGGCGAAGGATGAAGATTACAAAAATATTCTACAAGATGTTAGAATTGGAAAAGTGACCGAGCATGGGAAAGAAGTTTTACATGCACGATTACTGTCAAATTTATATCCAGAACAAGACGTTGTGCCTGAGAATATTTTTCCGAAAATTACTGAGAAGAAATCTGGAATATGTTTGATGCCAACTCTTGCAGAATGTGCCATCTTCAACAACAAAATGTTGCATTTAGAAAACCAAGAGATTGTGAAACTGGAAGCTATTGACAGAGTAGAGCATATGGGATCAACAATTATTTTGTCTGAGAATTTGAAAACAAAATTGGATTCATTAGAGAAGACTATATCTAAAACTGCAGGTTTTGAAAAGACTCTGAATGTGTGCTTAAACTGCCGTATAATTTTAAGAAGGAATTTACATGTTGAAAGAGGTCTGGTAAATGGATCAATGGGTAATGTTGTTGATTTTGTGAAATACAGAAATAGAGATGGAATTGAATTTTTAAAAATTAAATTTGATGGCATTGAGGAAGTACAGCAAATTGGTCGTTGTTCTGCTAGATTTTTGCTTGTAAAAGACTTATATGTTCGCCGTAAGCAGTTTCCTGTTTGCTTGGCATATGCGGTGACAATCCATAAATCGCAAGGTTTAAGTGTAGACAGTGCATTGGTGAATATTGGCAGTTCTGTGTTCAAGGAGGGTATGGCATATGTGGCATTGTCACGAGTTAGAACTTTATCGGGATTGTACTTGATTGAGTGTGATGTCACAAACATTTGTGCGGATCTAGATTGTGTTAAGGAATACAATAGGTTAAGAAGAGAGTATGCGCCACATTTGCCTCAATATCCTTTGTTTGAGAAACGTGTGGTAGGCCGGAAATGAAGAAATGTGACCAATACTAGGGAGGTTGTAGCAAAAAGACGAAAAGTCGGTGAACCTGAAATTATAAGCAGAAACAAAAAGGATTCTGTTGAAGATGTTGTTGGTTTTCAATTTGAAAACAGTTCTGGTGTCAACTGCTATGCTAATGTAGTGGTTAATGTTTTGTTTTCTCTAGAAAATGTAAAAGAAGAGATTGTGGTCAATTCTAATCAAAGATTTTGCAGTTTGTTAAATTCTGTGTTAGAGAAATGTAGCACTGATAGAACAAAAATAGAAAGTGTGTCTGAAATTCGAAATCTGTTAGACAGATGTTCAGGTCAAACACAATTCTCTCAAAATATTCAGCAAGATTGTCAGGAGTTTTTAATGTATATGCTTGATGTATTGCATGCTGAAGGTGTAGATGTAGATCACCTGTTTGGGCTTTCTTATCAATGGCAGCATGACTGCGAGAACTGTAGGGTATCAAGTACTACTAGTGTAGATTCAGAAAGATTTATATATTTAACTTTGCCAGACAGTAAATCAGTCTCCTTTAATAAGCTAGTAAAAGCAGCTGATCACAACATGGAGTGTAGCCAATGTAAATCTGAAATGATGTCAACATTATTTATACGAACATATGGCCAGTATGTCATTTTAATGTTCCAACGATGTAGGCCTGATGGAACAAAATTGACAACTTTAATTAAAAATGTTGTTGCTTCGCAGTTGTCAATATCAGGAAGGACTTTTGTAACTGCAGCAATTATATATCATGATGGTCCTTCAATAACATCAGGACATTACACAGCTTATTTAAAGTCTAGAAATGGCTGGTCATTCTGCAACGATTCTGTTTTAATTTTCAAAAAAAAATTACCTTTTGACCTTAAAAATTCTTACCTGGTGTTTTTAAAACCAAAATTTTAGAGAAGGAATCTCGGGATTTGCTCTGAGGAATTTCAAGAGGTTCTAATGGCTCCTACACGATTTGGCCTTGAGGATAAGTGTAGTACAGAGTCAAAAGTTATTTTTGAGTTTTAAATAGTTCCTGGAAAAAAAGAAGATTTTCTTATAGAAAGTGGTGGGCAGATATTAGTTGAAGGACAACAGAGTATTTCCCAAAGCAAACGGTGTTCTTACCATAACACTTGACGTCATGGAAAAATAACTGCACTTTGAATGAGTTCAGAAAAACTGTTTCTTTTTATAAGCTAATTCAAGCAGCCAATCAAAACATGGAGTAGAGGGAATGTAAGTCTGCAATGCTGTCTAGATTATTGGTCCAAACTTTTGATTATAATGTCATTTTAAAAATCCAACTATATAAACCTGATGAAAGTAAGTCTTCAACTTTAATTACAAATGTTGTGGCTACACAGTCGTTGATTTTAGGAAGAACATTTGTAACTGCAGCTATTATATGGCATGATGGTCATTTGACAAGATCCGCTTATTACACAGCTTATTGAAAATGTAAAAAAATTTGCTGTTTCGGAAATTATTCCCATTTGACTACGATACAATGTTGCCTTTTTACTTAAAAATATTCTTACTTTCTGTTTTCAGAAAAGAGAATTTAGGGTAGGTAACTGGCGTATAATGATTCTAGGGGTTGATATAATTTTATCTACTGTTTTATATTGCTTTGTGATTAAAAGTGAAGTAGAGAATTAAATAATTGTAGTAGTCATAGAGGTAGTGTAAGTCTGCTTCATAGTAAGCAGTATCAGTGTCATAGGAAATGTAGAACATGAGTGAGCAAGAAGGGTAAGATATTACTAGTCCAGGATTGTGAAAGTGATCTTGAGCGTTTTCTTTCTGAAAGTTGCGGAAATAGAAAATGACGGGATTTGCTTACAAGAATTCCAAGAGTTATAAATGGCTCTTACATGATTTGGCCTTGTGGAAACGTGTGGTAGAGAGCGAGAAGTCATTTATTGTATGTAACATATTTTTCAAAACGATGGAGGTTTTCTTTCAGAAAGTGGCGGGCTGAAAATAAAAACAGCACAACCGAGTGTAAGCTGTTCATAGGACATCCTTCGACGTCATGGAAAGTAAGTTACTTTTGAGGAGTTCTGATTTCTGATTGGTTATGTTATATGGGGTTTTTAAACACAATCATTTTGATTGTGTTTTTTTTCCCCGCTGTTATATGATGAATACCTTCAAGTCACTGTTTTTAGTGAAATTTGATACATTCTGAGAACAGCAAAAATAAACCATTTAACATGTATAATTAATTCTGTACTGTTTGTATTTATGATGTACATTTAGAACTGTGTAGGAGGCATGGAGAAGGTGAGGCTTCTGTAAGTGTCAAAGTTGTTGCATACAGTGCTCACATTCTACGTAGTCTTTCATATGATAGACTACATTTCCACAATGAGATACCTAAGCAAAGGAAACACAGGTGATGTGATTGTGGAATGAGCAAAAAAAATTGCACGTTTTTCAATTATATTACCTGTGTTTCCTAACATTACACATCACATTGTGTAGATGAGGTTTAGGCCTGTTCCAGGAGACAGAGGAGGTCTGACATTTGTTCAAGAGTGCAGTGGACATGACTCACTTCGTTAGTAGGCCTGCACATGTATTATCTCCTCTATACTCTACAACAAGCCTAAATTTCATCTGTAACCCTGAGTAGGACTTACCTGAAACAAATCTGTGGATAGGTTACACCTTATCAGCATCTAGAAACAATTATTTAAAATGTTAAGGGCAGTTTTATGAAGGCTGTGTGCCTCTTTTACGCCGATGTTCCGTCACTTTTGTGTAAAAGATGCACCATGTTGCAAGATAGGCCTCAGTTCATTTCCAGCAAGATACCGTCAGTTTAAAATGTATATAATTAGGACTGTGTAGGGGGTATGGAGAAGCTGAGGCTTCAGTAAGTGTCAAAGTTGTTGCATGCAGTGCGTACTCTTTCATATGCTGGACTACATCTGCACAATGAGATACCTAACCAAAGGAAACACAAGTGATGTGATTGTGAAATGAGCAAAAGAAATTGCATGTTTTTCAAATACATTACCTGTGTTTCCTAACATTACGAAACACATTGTGCAGATGAAGTTTAGGCCTGTCCAGGGAAACAGAGGAAGTCTAAACTTTATTGGTTGGCCTGCACATGTATTATCTCCTCTGTACTCTTCAACAAGCCTAAATTTGATCTGCAACCCTGAGTAGGCCTCACCTGAAACAAACGTCTGGATAGGACACACCTTATTGCCATCCTGAAACAATCATTTAAAATGTTAGGAACAGTTTTATGATGATTGTGCACCTCTTTTGCGCTGCCATTGCGTCACTTTTGTGAGACAACAGCAGTGCAAAAGATGCACCATGTTCCAAGATAGGCCTCACTTCATCTGCATCAAGATACTGTTAGTTTAAAATGTATATCTTTAGGACTGTGTAGGGGGCCTGGAGAAGCAGAAGCTTCTGTAAGTGTCAAAGTTGTTGAAAAACTGTTTGTCCTTCAATCTTTTCCCTTGTCTTTTCTAATTTTTAAATACATGTTTTAATATTTTTCAAATGTTTGTTCTCTCTTTCACAGATTGAAAGTATAAAAATAACAAGTGACCAAGTTAACGACAATTATAAGGTAAATGTTTTGTACTCTTTTCGTTACATTTCTATCACATTTAACTTCTATTAGTTTCACTGCTTCATTTCTTTAACCCTCACTTTCGTGCCTTTGCTACTTCCCTCATTCCTTTCTCTATTACTTACTTACTCTACTCTTTCCACTATTTTTCTCAGTCCCTTTTTTCTCATAGTTCCTCACTCTTGTTCACTAACTCCGTCTCTATTACTCTCACTGTCTCTGACTGATCACTCTTTCACTACTTGTTCATTATGCTTTCTCTGTGTAGTTGAAGCACAGTAAGGGGCATATTATCAACACAGCCAATTAAATTATCACTGCTTTTATCGGCAGAAAACTGCTGCAAAAGCGGCTTTAGCGGCAGTTTTCTGCCGCAAAAGCGGCTTTAGCGGCAGATTTCTGCCAAGAAAAGCAGCGAAACTTTTATCGCCTATGTTGATAATATGCCCCTATGTTATTTAGATTTCTTTGCTGTTTCAATCATTCTTTTTCTGTTACTTCTTCTTTTCTGCATTCTGTTTTTTCTCTCTGTTATTCCAATGTTTTAATCTTAATTTGATCATTCAGTCACATTCTCTAAGAAACTCTTGTTTGTTATTCTTCTACTCTCCTTTTTTTTCCTCACTTCCTTATCTATTTTGTTTTTCACAATTATACCCTCTTAAATCTTTTCTTCAGTAAATAGATCTATTAAACAGTATCTCTAGTTTACTCCCTATAGCTGTCTTTCTTTTAACATAACTGTCTGTTTCCTTCCCTTATACTTACTCTTCTTTTTTATTTTTTATTTTTTTTTGGTTCGCTCCCGGTTCGCGTACCGGAGAGCGAACCGGGAAGCGAACTAAAAGAAATAGAGGTTGGCAGAGTTCCAAATATTCTACCAATTTTTTTATAACAGGGAGGTAGTTCTGAAAAGAACTTTTTTTTATTGTTTTTGTTGTTTTATATTTTTTTTATTATTTTTCTGAACATTTTTTTACTTTTTTTGTATTTTCTGAACGGTTTTATATTTTTTTTGGTTTTTTTGGGGGGGGAAACGAAAACGATTCATTGTAAAGGGCTCAACAGGAGCAACAACAAAAAAAAGAATTTATTCTCTGGGGCGTTTCGGACAATCATGATTGTTGATAGCTCTGTTGATTAGATTGATGCTACTTTCTCTGTAGCAAATCAACTGACCGCAACGCACGCACACTTGTTTGATTTCCCCGAACCTCATCTGTATATTTGGGACCATCTCCCTCGCCTCTGGTCCCGTCACTTCCTGTACAACTGATCTTCTGGCCATAGAAGGGGGATTATCTTGCTCGTCACGTAACTGCGCAGCACTGTAGTTGATAGGATGCCACCTACTCATATGGCGATGCATTGTGTAATTGCCGTAACTGTACTTCTTCTCGGTCCCTCTGGACAGTCTATCTTTACATATAAGGCAAGTTACGTACCGTGCATTGACTTTTTTTTGGCCCCGGGGATATGTAAAAAATTGCCAAATATAATTTTCTTTGACATGAGACCTCCTGGGCTCCTCACGCAAAAAATGCCTCTCTTCCTGCTCTTCCTCTTCTTCCTCTTCTTCCTCTTCTTGCTGAATGATAACTTCAGCAGGTGGTCCTCTCTTCCTTGGATGTGGTGGAGGTGGTGGGGAAGCACCAGCTGAAGCTATTAATGAAGCCATTGCTCAGTGATCACAAAGGGTCTTTCTCTCACAAAGATGAAAGTCAGAGTGAGGAAAGAAGGAGGGGTTTTCATCATTTGGGAAAAACAATAGTTCTAAACCAATGAAAAGTGTTAATTTTAGATCACATGACCTAGTCTTACATCATTAGGAAACCAAAGGTGAAATGAACCAATGAAAAGTGTTATTACCAAGTCACATGACCTGTTGTGTTTACGTTACGCGCTTTGCGCCGCGTCCCGGTTCGCTTCCGGGAAGCTGCGCTTCGCGCCTCGGTTCGCGTACCGGTTCGCTTCCGGGTACACTAACGTGGCGCGTCATATGACGTATCACGCGACAACGCGATACGTCACGCTGACGCGACGCGTCACGATGTTGTTTTCTAACGCGGCAGTTGCGGAAACGGAACGTTTACCGGTTCGCGGACCGGGTCCCGGCACCAAATTGAGCTAATGGGAAGCTAACCGGTTCGCGGTCCGGGAGCGAAACAAAAAAAATAATTAAAAAAAAATTGTATTAAAAACATGTAAAATATATTTTTTGATTTAAAGAAAAATACATTTTAAAGCTTTTGTTATTTGCTATTAAAAAACCATTGAAATTCACTGAAAAAACCATAGGTTATAGACCATATATAGTTAGGAATTAGCATTTACAAAACCTTATTTTACTCACACAAAACCATTGAAATTCCATATATAGTTAGTTGTACTAACTATATATCGCGCACCCGCAATCCACTGCTGATCATGTCACATATTACATCATTCATGACATGGTCAGTGACATCACTGATGACATCACTGATGACATCTCAAATGACATCACTGATGACATCACTGATGACATCTCAAATGACATCACTGATGGCATCACTGATGACAACATCCAGTGACTGTATGTTTCTGTAAAGTTAAAATATGTCTTACATATTGAAGAATGAGTGGATGTATAAGTGTCTGGACAAAGGATTTAGTAGGTGCATGACTGACTGTATGAGTGAGTGATTAAATGTGTCTCACTGAGTGCATGGGTTAGTGACTAAACTGTCTTAATTTGTGCATCATTATGTCTGTTGTTCTGTAAACTGCTGCATGTGTTGATCAGTAGCTATATGATTAACTATATGGGTTATTGATTGGTTGCCCAAGTATTTGTATGGGAGACTGAGAGTGTGTATGGGTGGCTGGGAGGTGTATGACTCTCTGCATAGATGTGTGAGCAGTTGATTCACTAGGTGTATGGGTTCAAAAGTGCATGTGGAAACATCTGTATGGGTGGTTGACTGTGTGCATGAGTGCATTGGTGAGTGAATGGATATCTCAGTGCTACATGTCAAAGTAAGTACATATGTAAAACACAGTACATGTGAGAGTTGACATATATAAATAACTGTGCATAAGAGCCAGTGAATGTGTGAGTGGCTGTATGAATCATTGTGAACTTGTATCAGGGATTGTATAAGAGAGTAAATATGTGTTAGTATATGTTTGAATAAGTAAGGTGTGTATAACTGTATAGTTGAGGAAATGGAGGTGTGATTGATTCTTTGCATGACTGACTAGGTGTGTGAGTAACTCCATGGATGAGTGACAGTCTGTGAGTGTCTGTTTACACTGAGTGTATCTAAGGTTATATTAGAGTCTGAAGAGGTTCATTGTATTATCACATGAATGATGTCATCAGTGATGTGATCAGTAATGTCAAATGAGATGTCATCAGTGATGTCATCAGTGATGTCATTTGAGATGTCATCAAGATGTCATTTGAGATGTCATCAGTGATGTCATCAGTGATGTCATCAGTGATGTCATCAGTGATGTCATTTGAGATGTCATCAGTGATGTCATCAGTGATGTCATTTGAGATGTCATCAGTGATGTCACTGACCATGTCATGAATGATGTAATATGTGACATGATCAGCAGTGGATTGCGGGTGCGCGATATATAGTTAGTACAACTAACTATATATGGAATTTCAATGGTTTTGTGTGGGTAAAATAAGGTTTTGTAAATGCTAATTCCTAACTATATATGGTCTATAACCTATGGTTTTTTCAGTGAATATATATATATATATATATATATATATATATATATATATACTAAGTTACTGATGAATCAGTGAATGTATGAATGCTTGTATGAATGATTCATTGGGTGCGTGACTGACTGTATAAGTGAGTGATTAGGTGTCTCAATGAATGTATGGGTGAGTGAATAGGTTTTGTGAATGTCTGTATCAGTCTTTCAGATGGTGTCTAGGTGGCTGTATGGGCTGGGAGTGGGTACGTGAGTGGCTTTATCAGTGATCAATGGGTGTCTGAATACCTGTATGGTTATATGAGTGTCTGTGCAGTTGGGTGGGAGGGTGTGTGAGTGCCTGCATGGATGAGTCAGTGGGTGTATGAGTTAGTGAATCTGTACGAGAAGGGCTATTTAAGTGACTGGCTGTTTCAATGACTGCATGGATGTGTCAGTGGTATAAGGGTGATTATGTGGATATGTTAAAGGCAGTATAGGTGAGTGTTGGAGTATATTAGTGACTGTATGTGTGAGCGAGGAATTGTGATAGTAACTGCATGGGTTAGTGAGTGTGTGTGTGTGTGTGTGCATGTGAAAATCTGCATGGTGAGTGAGTATGTGTTAGTATCTAAATGAATAAGTGACTAGGTGTGTTTATAACTGTATAGATAAATAAATGGCTGTCTGATTTACTCTCTAGGTGCGTGAGAAAATGTGTGAGTAGCTGTTTAAGTGCCTAACAGTATGTGAGTGGCTGTATGAGTAGCTATATCAGTGGCTGTATTAGTGAGTGAGTTGGTGTATGAGAGGCTTTATGGGTAACTGACTGGATATGTGTGTAGACCTATAAATCAGTGACTGGCTGTGTAAGTACTGGTACGGGTGTGTCAATGACTTTGAGAATAGTAGTGTGGAAGATGGAGTGGGTGCATGAAAGGTTATATTGGGGTATAAGTGGGTGCGTCAAATATGCTGTGGATGATGTAATCAGTGATGTCATAAGTGATGCAATTTGAGATGACATCAGTGATATAACTGACCAAGTCATGAGTGATGTAATATGTGAGGTCATAAGAAGTGCATTGTGAGGTCGTGAGTTGTAGTTAGCTCAGCTAAATATAACTGCTGAATTTCACTGGTGTTCTACGATGAAACTTGAGCCTAACTACAAAGTCTCTGTGACCTTTTTGTCTTCAGTGAATTTCTAAAGTTTTGTAAATGATATTTCCTTACTATAACATCCTTGTAACCTTTATTTTTTTAGTGAATTTTGAAGGTTTTTTAAATGTTAATTCCTAAATATAGCATCCCTGTAACCTTTGTTTTTTCAGAGCATTTCGAAGGCATTTTAAATTTTATTTCCTAACTGTAACCTGAAAACTTTGAGAGTGGGTGTGTGAGTCGTTGTATAGTTTGCTGACTGGTTGTGTGAGTGACTGTTGGTTTGTAAGTGAGTTTGTAACGTCTGGGTAATTATGTGCATTAGTAGTGCATGAGTGATTGTATCACTGCATAGGTAGTGCCTGTGTGATTCCATGGGACATATTCTCAAGTATGTATCGCCGAGTTAACAGCACTTTATTGCAGCCAAAGTTGTGATAAATTTATCGTCCCATTCACAACCCTGTGCTAACAGCCCATAGCACCAGTTTACAAGTGATAGCAGCCGCAAAAAACATCGCCACAGATGACCCCGACAACTATCTCTAATGAGATGCAGAGTAGGGGTTCCCGTACAAAAGGCCGTGACAACACCACTCCGCAACATTCTCAACGACCAGCCGGATCGTCGATAAGATCACAAAACAGGTGATGACGCACGTTAGCAGCAGGAAATTAACACCTGCTCTGTCCTGGTGTAACGTCGGACGACAACCTGCAACATAAAAGGAAACCCAGCCCAGAACCACACCTGAAGAACAACAGATGCCATGGAGCTACTGATCATGCAGCTCGGAGCCCCAACAGGGCCACAACACCCACCACCACCACTCCCAGGCCCACCACCCCATGTGGTGTTGGGTTCAAATCAGGCCTACATACTCTGCTAAACTCTCAAACACCTTAGTATAGAAGTTGGCACGGACACTGGAAAAGGTAAAAGACAAGTTTATTAAGACCCCATGGGGTGGTGATACATTCCTACAGCACCCTTCGGCAATGTAAGAAGTAGCACACCGAACATCGATGCGCGACCTCTTTTATACAGTTTAATAGCAATAAAAAGATAGGCGGTTACAAGTTACACATTTTAGGTACATATAAGGTCATTTTTGGAACACAGCCAGCACGTGGGAGGAGTTCAACAGCACTGGTCAGTTAGTGTGAACATTCCTTAAGAGTGACCAGTTGATGCATAGTGCGCATGTGCGCTTGACCAGTACTAAAAATAGCCTGTTGCCGAGCAGAATAGTGACCATGGGTATCGAGAAAGGACGAAAGGGCACACTGACCACGAGGCAGCGTGTTCATAGGAAACGGAAGGCAGAAGGATTCAAAATGGCCCCCGTTCATTTTGGTCAAGTTAACAGAAAAGACCGTGTAGCTGTGCTAAACGCTAACTCAGGAGCTGCCAAAACACGACAGACGGCCCTTTTAGCGTTTAGCAAAAGCTACCTCATAGCGAACATAGTCAGAATGTTCGTCCTCAATGTCAATAGCCATTATTTTCAATACTTCATCATTGATCAGTTTCTCTTGCTTGACAATAGCTCGTTTGGACGGAATACAGGCTGTGATACATACAGAACATAATGTAGGGCCACATTGAATACATAAACAAAGGAAAAATAGTACTCCAATAAAAACACAGAGAATCGTTAATAATTTCCAACCCCAAGTACTAAGCAGGGTCCAGAACCAACCAGAAAAGGTCCATGTTCCATTTTCTGGGTGGATCTCAGCAGCTATCTTATGTAATTTCGTAATCGAATCATATACAGAAGGTGAGTTATCTGGCACGTACACGCAACAACTACTTCCGATGACGCGGCATGCTCCACCCCTATCAGCTAGTATCACATCTAGAACCATTCGATTCTGGAGCGCCACAATTCTGGTAATTTGTAATTCTTCAGTAATATTCCCTAAAGCGGAGGCTGTTTCGTTGGCAACGGCTTCCACCACACGCGTAAGCCGCCTTATCTTCCTGCTATTCAGTGCAGCTCCTACGAATGAGAATAACCCCAAATTGAAATCTACATATTGTTGCAAAGTAGTATCAGTCTGGTCTATTTCATCAAGATCTATTGTTCGTTTCACTCTATTCAATATGAAATCATGGTACAGAACATAGTCATTGTGGTACATGGGAGGAGCAATAAATACAGGTGGTAATACAAAAGCTATATAACACGTTCCCAACCATCCCAATGGTAGACGATGGTATCCCTTATTTCCGCAAATGAAATATGTGTTACGTGAAGCTATAAATGCAATTCCAATCGGTGTATCAAAGGTAAGTGTAATATTACATTCACTACGGCCTACAGGGATTGTACCTTTATTTCTAATACACAAATCTGCTTTTGTATCGATAACGGTTATTATATGCATGCTCGTCACATTTATAAGTCTTTGATTCGTATATACACGAGGTGTAGAAACATTGTCCGGACGATATTCTTCCCATTCGAATTTAGTTCCTTCAGCGTGTGGATAGCCATCTTTATCGTTATAGCATATTTTATTCAACCGAAAAAGTAGTCCACCTTTCGTTGGCCATCGCAGAGTAAAAAGGAGAGTGTACCAAGCATGACAAGAACCATTATGAGAAAACGGGAGAGGAATGAGTGGTGTTCCTCCCTTCTTCTGATGTCCGGGCAACATTCCACATACCCAACAATTGGAAGTATTGGTCATGTTATGAGTGTGATGCAAAATCTTAATAAAACTGTTATTCAAATAAGTCTGCCTATGTCTTTCTTCATGAAAAGGCAGAGTGAAATGAAAATGTTCAGATGGACTTGGAGTGGTGGGCAGCAAATGTTCTCGTACAGGAAACAACAGTTCTATAGTCCAAGCTAATACTGCGATCACCACTACGGTCAAGACAAACAAAACAGCACCAAGAATTCTCCCTTTTCGTGTCAGAGGAGATGCCATAGTAAAACAATACTTCTTCAAAAGCAACACTAAGCGAAAAAAAACTCGATGGTTCTGGACTGAGGCTGCCGTTGATTTGTTCTCCGGGATTCAAGACGGGTGTCGCTACACTGGACAGAACTGATCCCCCCCCCTTGATATTCCCGGCTTCCGTTTCACAAACCTCAGAGCGGTCACCAACCAGTTTCAAAAAGAACACAAAAGAAATCTTATTTCCTGGGGCGTAGATTATATTTCACTTTATCAGAAACAACGTGGTCCGGGAAGGCTCCCTCCAATTCATCAGGCGTGACAGCTGGGCTCTTTTCTGTATCCAAAATCCTTCTGTAGTCGGATAGCACCACAGGGCTCACCAGATCCGGAGAGACACGTCGGCAATGCGTTGAGTGAATCCACCGCTTCTTGTTAGTGACTCTCACAGCAGTTCGCGTAGCCAGCAGCACTTGCTCAGGGCCATGCCATCTCGGTTCCAAACTGCTGGATCGCTCAAAGACTTTGACCATCACGTGGTCCCCAGGGCGGAGATCGTGAGCCTCACCAGCAGAGTTATCAGGGAGCGCCTCTCGAACCTGTTGATGAATAGAAAGCAAATCATTTGTTAATCGTGCCAGATAATCGTTCATCATTATACAAGGCATATCATGTATCAAACGAGGTTTTGGAACTCCCCAAATGTTCATAGGCCTTCCAAACACCACTTCATAGGGTGTGAGGCCAGATCGAGAATGGGGCACTGATCGAATGGACAGCAATGCCAGAGGCAAAGCGTCCGGCCATTTCAGAGATGTCGATGCCACTATCTTTGCTAGCTTCAGCTTCAGAGTTGCATTGTATCTCTCTACTAAACCTGCTGATTGCGGATGAAAGACAGCATGGAATCGTTGCTTGATTCCCAATCCTTTCAGGACGTATTCCACTACTTTTCCAATGAAATGAGGGCCATTATCACTCCACATAAGTTTACAAACACCATAGCGCGGGAAGTACTCCTTAAGTAACACCTTAGCTGTTGTCAATGCTGTATTGTCTTTCGTAGGGTAAGCCTCAATCCATTTACTGAAGGCACACACCACTACTAGGACATACCTGAGATTATTACAGCGTTCCAGCTGGATGTAATCCATTTGTAGTACTTCGAATGGTGCAGTAGGTGGAACAAACCCTCCTTTAGGAGTATGAGTCCCTTGTCCAGGATTGTGCTGCAAACATATCAGACAGGTCTGCACTACTCTCTTAGCCGTGCTAGCAATGTCAGCATTTTCCCAAACTCGTGTAAGCAATTTAGTAATTGCGAGAGCTCCAATGTGTGCCAGCCCGTGTGTCATTTGCACCATTGTTTGTAAATAGGCCATAGGTAGTTTCCATCTCTCCATATCTTTACTACGCCAGCAACCCTCATCATCCAATACTCCTTCGGTGGCCCATTTCACAAGTTCTGCCTCTGATGCTGACTTCTGTATATCTAATATTTCTTCTCTAGCATCATGCCACCGCTCAGCTTGTGACTTCACCACATACATGGGGAAATTATTTTGCAGCATAGCGGTCTCTCTCGCAATGCGGTCTGCAAAAGCATTGCCTTGCCCTACTTTGTCCGTCACCTTTTTGTGTGCACTGCACTTGACTATTGCAACTTTCTTTGGGCATAACAGTGCATTCAGGAGATCGCGTACCAATTCTCCATGCATGATATGTACTCCATGTGAAGTCAGGAATCCTCGTTCCTTCCAAAGTAGGCCAAAATCATGCACTACTCCAAAAGCGTAACGGCTATCCGTGTAAATGTTCACACATAGTCCAGCACTTAACTCACATGCTTTCGTTAAGGCTATCAATTCAGCTGCTTGAGCCGATTTTTGGGGTATCCGTGCTGCTTCTACCACAGTCTTAAGTGTCGTGATTGCATAAGCTGCGGAAGTCGTACCATCTGGTAACCTCACGCACGATCCATCAACCCACAGTTCCCCATCTACATCTGGAAATGGCGTATCCTGTAAATCGATACGACCCTTTGTCTGTTCCTCAGTCAGAAAAACACAATCATGTTGTTCTTCCTTCTGGGTCTCAGCAACAGGATCCGGCAATAAAGTAGCAGGATTTAGTGTTGCACATCGTTTTAGTGTGATGTGCGGCGCCAACAACGTTAGCTCATATCCTGTCAGACGGGCACTGGTTAGATGCTGCGTTTTTGTTTGGTTCAGTAACGCATCTACCGCATGGGGAACTAGCACCAACAATTTGTGTGACAAAACTATTCCCTCACTTTGTCGTATCGCTACTGCTGTTGCTGCAACTGCTCGAAAACATCCAGGCAATCCTCGAGCCACAGGGTCGAGTACCGCCGAGAAGTATGCACAAGGCCTCTGTTTGTCTCCGTGTGTCTGCACTAACATTGACAATGCGCACCCATCCTTCTTGTGTACATATAATGTAAAGATCTTCGTATAATCAGGTGTACCCAACACTGGTGCAGAACAAAGAACTTGTCTCAATTGCTCAAAAGCATTCTGACATTCATCCGTCCATTCAATGGGAATCGGTGTATCTTTAGACAACAATGCCAACAATGGTTTAACGATATGTGAAAAACCCAATATCCATTGCCTACAAAAAGACGTCAAACCTATGAAGGCGCGAACATCTTTCTGAGTGCGAGGGACTGGAGTATCTAGGATTGCTTGAATTCGATCTGGTGTCAATGCACGGCCCTCCTTAGACAAAAGATGACCGAGGTAGGTCACCTTTGGTCTACAATATTGCAGCTTTTTCCTCGAAACTTTATGATTATGTTTGGCCAGAAAGGAAAGCAAAGAAAAGGTACTCTTCTCACATTGTTCTTACGTGTCTGCAGCAAGTAAGATATCGTCTACATATTGAATGAGAACCACTCCCTCTTGTAAGTCAAAGGAATCAAGCTGTCTTTTTAATGCCTGACTATAAATGCTAGGACTTTCAGTATAGCCTTGAGGAACTCGACAGAATCTGTACGATTTATTATTTAATGTAAAGCCGAAGAGATATCGACTGTCAGGATGTACAGGGATCGAAAAGAAGGCATTCTTCAAATCGATGACTGTAAAAGTAGTTGCCGTCGATGGAACCAACGTAAGCAACGTGGTGATGTCAGACACCACCGGGTACTGAGGCACTACTATCTTGTTTATTTCCCTCAAATCAATAATAAACCGGTAAACCTTAGCATCTGTATCTCTTTTAAGGATCGGTAAAATTGGGCTATTGCAAACATTGTAGGGGACTTCCTCAACTACTCCTGCCGAAATCAAATCATTTACAATGTGTATCAAAGCAAGTTCACCTTCTCTAGAAATCTTATATTGTGGGACACGTGGCAGAGATACTCCCTCCTTTACAGTAATGCGCACTGGAGGAATTAACATCTGTCCTACATCCGTATCCGAAGTGGCCCACAATGTTTCCGGTAAGGAGGCTAGGACTTCCGTTTCATGGAGAAAACACACTCGCTCCAGTTCTGGGTAATTCTCATTCAACACAACTCGCACTCCTTCTGGGGCACAGCGAATAGTAGCTCGGAAGTGTTTTAACATATTAAGTCCCATAATATTATCTGGTGTATTTGGGGACAACAAAAAGGGACAATGGGCAGCAAATTTATCAACATGAAATGCAACTGGTTGAGACAGTAGGCTAGAAGTAGGCGTTCCATCGAACCCTATTGCTGTAATTACCTCGCTAGACAGGGGAGCCCTAGGAACCAAGTGTTTGGACAAAGCGCTACGAGTAGCTCCTGTATCGACCAGAAATTGATCAGTAGAACCCAGAACATGTGCTTCTATGTATGGACCCCTTTGATCAACTGGTACCTCAACCGATTCCACACCCTGTCCTACGCAATCCTATGCATAATATTCATCCCGTTGTTCAGCAGGACCACCCTCATTTATCTGATATTGATTGCGATTATCAAACGTATTATAATCTGACTGACCACGACCCCTTGCTCCATATCCTCCACGATCATTCGTGCCATAACCTCCTCGACCGTTCGTGCTAAAACCTCCTCTTGACCCTCCATAATAAGTCCTAGACCTACCACTTCCTCGTCCCCTCAACTTACGCTGCTCTCGAAACACCGGACAGTCTGCAATCCAATGCCCAAACTGTTTGCAGTATGCACATTGATTCACAGAAATGTCAGAATGAGGGGGAGGAGCATTATTGTATGACCCTCGCCCTCCTCTATTGTTTCCCCTCGTAGCCTGAACCTGAGCTAACATTACCTTCGTCTTTAAATCCTTCGCCTTCTTTTCACTACTTTCTTTCGCCTCCAATTCCTGCCTTTCATAATATTGAGCCATAGTCAATAAAGAAGCAGGGGTTGCTGTGGTCCATTAACTTTCACTCGCTTTTAATCGTTTCGCAATCTCCGGTAGGAGATTAGCCACATACTTATCAACGAATAAATGCCTGCCAGTATCTTCTGTCAATAATTGACCACTGTAATCATGGAACGCTTCCTCGAAGCGAGAGAAAAAATCAGAAACTGATTCATCCGCTTTCTGCTTACAAGAGGCTAATATAGTCCAATCAATCTTTTTAGCAGGAGCAAGAGTCTTTAGTTTCGTTAGTATAGCCCCTGGAAGGTCTAATATTAATTGACACGGCTTACATGCTGGTTCTCTATCTAAATCAGCCTGAACAAGATCTTTCCAAGTGGCCCCGAGAGTTGTGAGGTCATCGAACCTGCGAATCGCTCTCCACATATCAGGGGGCAATATCAACCCGAAAAATCAATCAATATCAACTAACGTCATGATACATGAAGAAATTGCACTTTCAACATTTTCATAAAAAGCCGCAGGATTTTTACGGGGATCAGGTAAAGCATTTTTAAGCGCCATAACATCTGCTCTATTCCAAGGCGTATAAACCCAATTATATACAAAATACCCTTTCGCATCTTTCGATCTTCTATCATCATCTGTGCCTTCCCCTTTATGAGGGACATATAAAGGCGCAGCTTCTCGCATAGGTCTAACATTAATCGCAGCGATCTTATCTGTGTCAAAGATAGGGCATTCTTTGGATATCCCCGTCGCTCCGGACGTAGATGAATTCTTCGACTTTCCCAACTCCCGTAGTCGTGTCGCCTCATTACGCAGTTCAATCAAACGCTTGAAGAAGTCGTCCGCATCTGAAAGAACAAAAAGACCTTTACGAAAATTCTCACGACTCTTGGATATCTCCTTTGGCTCTAACTCAGTAGAATATTTTCTAAACCGCTCAACAACTTCATCTCCAAAATGATCTAAAAAATACAGTCGTTCCTTATCAGGCCACTGTTTCATTCGGTCAGTAACGTCAGAAACAGTAACAGTATTAATATTTAGCTTTCGTGCAAATGAGCGTAATTCCGCAGCTCGTTCCGCATGTAACCTGGTACGCTGTGTTCGATCACTATCCTCATCCGAGTCCTCGTTCGGAGCCGTAGGTACGACGTACGGAGGCAGACAACGATCTAGTAAGGAAAAATCATCTGTTTCATTAGTAAGGACCGGATAAAGAGGACGCCTGATAGGGAATTGACCATTAACCTGTAAATTTTGTTCTCGTCTCTCCCTCTCTTTCTTTTCCTGTAATTCCTTCTCCTGTAGCTGTAAAGCTTTGTCATGTGTAGCCTTCTGCTGCACTTTCTCCGCCAAGGCTATCTCACGCTTTGCTCGTTCACGCACCTCTTTCTCCCACATACGCACACAATCAAACATATCTTGCCTAGACCTTCGCTGAAACAAACACTGTTCTACATACTGTACCTTTCGAAGGTCAAACGACCCATATAGTGGCCACTGTAATTCACGATCGTTTTTAGTATACTTGTGCCATAACGTACTATACATTATAGGTGGAATACCGAACTTGACATACATTTCACGATTTGGAGTCCCCTCTGGGGGAGCCGGCTGTTTTTCACTTAATCGATAATTGGTACCATTTTCAGAACAGCACATCCTACGGAGTGTGCTAAAAACAGGCATGTTTCAAAAAGCACCACAAAAACGTGATACTACAAAATGACACCTACCGCGGTGTACCGTTCAAATCAAATAAATCAGAGAAATATCCCTACATGCCTGCCTATGTGAGGTGCACTCCACATATTCAAATTCAAATTCAAAGATTCAAAACGTTAGCTAACAACAAATTCAAATTCAAATTCAAAGTTTCAAAAAGCCATAGCAAGTGTCAGTAGACTACCTCACCTATTCAAAAGCTTACCAGATGTTTTCAAACGTCCAAAGTCCAACTGCCAAGTTCTGTGGTCAAATCAGCCAAAACGGCACGTCACGACAATCCAAGATCAGAATCTCAGTCGAAGACCGGCGCCACCTGGAAGGTCAGATCGGAAGGAAGGGAAAACACACCGTGGGTGCCGAGACTCGGGTCACTCAATGGCAGCGATCGCGTCCATGGCGAGTTTCCTGACCTTCGTCACGACCTCTCCTTCGGGCATCCGAGTCGCCGATGAGTCCCTTCGTGGTCGCCAATTGTGGTGTTGGGTTCAAATCAGGCCTACATACTCTGCTAAACTCTCGAACACCTTAGTATAGCAGTTGGCACGGACACTGGAAAAGGTAAAAGACAAGTTTATTAAGACCCCATGGGGTGGTGATACATTCCTACAGCACCCTTCGGCAATGTAAGAAGTAGCACACCGAACATCGATGCGCGACCTCTTTTATACAGTTTAATAGCAATAAAAAGATAGGCGGTTACAAGTTACACATTTTAGGTACATATAAGGTCATTTTTGGAACACAGCCAGCACGTGGGAGGAGTTCAACAGCACTGGTCAGTTAGTGTGAACATTCCTAAAGAGTGACCAGTTGATGCATAGTGCGCATGTGCGCTTGACCAGTACTAAAAATAGCCTGTTGCCGAGCAGAATAGTGACCATGGGTATCGAGAAAGGACGAAAGGGCACACTGACCACGAGGCAGCGTGTTCATAGGAAACGGAAGGCAGAAGGATTCAAAATGGCCCCCGTTCATTTTGGTCAAGTTAACAGAAAAGACCGTGTAGCTGTGCTAAACGCTAACTCAGGAGCTGCCAAAACACGACACCCAGGCCCACCACCACCCCTCGGACACCACAGAGGCAGCAAAGACAAAGACAGCAGACCTTCAGGAAATGCACCAGCCTCACAGACTTGACACCAGAGAATGTCATTGTCCACTACAGGCTCAAAATGACAACCATCCTCCGCATCTTGAACATCATTGTCCACAGGCTGACGGTACCAACACAGCGGACAACCAACATCCCACCACAAACAAAGCTGCTGGCTGTGCTGCACCTGTTGGTCTCTGGTATTTTCCAACCAACAACCACCAGAGTCAGAGGAGTCTCACAGCCAGCCCTATCAAAATTCTTCACACCGGGATGACATCATCAGCTTGGTACCCCATCTATACTTCCCCCACACTGCGCATGAACAGCTGAAGACCAAGCAAGGCAGCTACGCCTTAGCTGGCTTCCCGCATTTGTTGGGGGCAATTGACTGCACACATGTCCTACTTGTGCCCCCTGCCGACACTGCACAAAATTACCTCAACATAAAGCAAATGCATTCCATCAATGTGCAAGCATTTGTGGACCACGGGGGACTCTTCACCAATGTCGTGGCCAACTTCCCAGGCAGTGTGCATGATTCCTACATCTTCAGACAGTTCATCATCAACCAGCTCTTCCAGGCTGGCACCTACGGAAATGCACTGCTCGTTGGTAAGTACCAAATGAACACACCACACACTTCACCTCCACAATCATGCAACTCACAACTCTGGGAATGCACAGGTTACAAACTCACATACAACGTGCCAAACAACATGCCCACCCACCAAACATGATAACACAACTTACTGGCAGCCCAGCCAGGTGGGAAGATCATGGAAATGTAACTTGTTATGTCCCCCCCTGTAAGCGGGAGTGGAGTGGACGGGGCCAGCATGCGCCAGGTCAGCGTAGTGGTGTGAATAAAAAGCTTGTAACTCTGGGCGTAGTTCTCTTCCGGAATGCCCAACATCTCTGCCAGGGCAGTGCCTCTTACCCTGCCACAAGGCCAACGCTGTCGCTGTGAGCGGTGTTGCCTGCGATCCTGTGCGCCTGCTGCACCCCGGGCCGCTGGTCCCCGAACCCTTCTTGCCAGCCCCTGCGTACCCAGGCCACACTGCTCATCTGCCGACACTGCTGTGTGTCAAAGAGGGCCCACCACATGCCTTTTCAAGCTCCAAGCCAGAGGCCCGCGGCCTTGGCAGCCTACTCAGACCATCACGGACTCCGCAACACAGGCCCGCAGTACTCCTTTCTCGTTGACAGACTCCACCGGCATACTCAGCGGACTAGTAGGTCACACATTTGGAACTGAGTCTTGATTACACTATGGCAGATTACATTTTTAATAGCTGAGTTTATATCACTATACTCCCTTCAATGTGGTGCCATCAATGCCGTACATAGCATTCCAACCACATGTGTCTTTGGGCCCTTGCTGAGTTCTGCCTTCCGCCTACGCTGCGGTCCAGCAGGCCCCACACCAATCCAATACAGTCTGTACCAGGCAGGACAGGGCAATGTCGCAAGCTGCACACCCGCTCAGCTCAGGTGCCTTCACCTCCATCAAACACACATCATCTCCACATGCCATTTATACATCGTGTGTCAGAGATCCAGGAGGAGCTGTCTGAACAGTGGTTGACCCATGCTGACCACTGCCTCCGGCCAACACTGCGGTCCAGTAGGTCACTCAATTGGAACTGAGTCTTTATCTCCTCATGGCAGAGTACATAATATTGTACAGGCATCATCGCAGACTGCATCCCCTCCAGCTCTGGTGGCACTGACTCTGTGCCACGGAAGTCATGGACACTCTTTTGTAGAGCTCAGGTTGCATCTAAGTCTATGGCCTGGGGTAATCTACATCATCATGTAGCTGATACTGCCATGGTGGTAAAAAGGTGTCTGTATGATTCAACTCCTCCATTTGCCTGTTTGTTCTTGCTACTGCCCTCTGCATCATGGCCTGGATGAACACCTTCCACTGTCCCCCGAAACACTCTGCGAAAATCACCTTGAACATTGAGGAGGACCAGTTCAGCTCTCGTGGCCCTACCTCAGTGCATCGCAAGTCACCGTCCCTTGGCGGTATGCCTGTGCCGGCCGCATGCATCCAGGGCTATTAACTCCGTGCAGCTCAAGTCATGAACACTTGCTGTTTGTACTTTGAACTTCTAATTGCCTGACAACTGTTGTAGTTGTTGCCAGCACCAACTGACCCCTGAGCGGTTGCTTACACCCACCTCACACCCATCAAGCACAGGCATTACTGGACATGTGACCCTGGCAATCAAAGGTGTCGGGCGCACATGCCCGTAGCCAGTTCCGCAAACCTCCTAAGTGTGTCCATGTGGTCAGTATGTATGCATGAGGGGCCCAGGTACTACCACATTACATTGTGCTGTGTACAGCGGATGCAAACATGTCACCGGAGGCAGTGGGGTGGACCTGGGACATGCAGCTGTGTTGTACCACACTGTGAGCGTAATCGGAGCGGACCAGCGTATGGCAGTACATTGTTGGGGTTGGTTATTTGACACGTAGATCTGGGCATGGTTCAGTTTAGGCCTTGCCAAGGAAGTAAGTAATGTGTGTGTCTCTGTTGTAGTGTCTGCGCCACCCGTCTCGCAATGTACAATGTTGCTATGTAGCATGCCTCCTGAGTGCGGCCTCGCATGAAGAGGTAAATGAGGGAGCGCAAGCTCGCTCGGGGTCAGGGATCATACATGACAACTGTTGTGTGTGTCGCTATTATCGTGGCATAATCCAATGGTCTACTCTCGACTGCATGGCAAGTCCAGCCAGCCATGACCTCTACATCTGTGTCCACCCTGTTGTTACCATAGCCCACACACACATGGCTGTCCACCTTCAGCGCACAATGTCACTGTGTCGTTGTCAGGCTCGTGGACATGGGCAGACAGGCATGACGATGGTGTGCCGTAAGGGTGCAAGGGTTGCAACTGCGCTGCACACACTAGTGAATAGGTTCGGGGGAGGGAGGAGTAGCATTGAGGCTACGTGATACACATTGATTCTGGATTGTACAAATACCTCTTAGTTGCTTTTGCTATATCTGATTTCCAGAGAAGGCTGCCCCCCCACCAACTAATATCACTTTTATTCTACTCATACTAGACAAATCTTCAAACTCTTTATTACAACATGGATAGAGATAAAGTAGCAGCGGACCTCTTCGAGAATCTAGCTAAAGGCATGCCCACACACACAGCAGCTGCCATTGCAGGTCCCCCTCGTAAAGAGGGTCTAAAAGAGAAATTCAAAAGATTAGAAAAACTCAAAATGCAAGAGAACTCACGGTGGTGGGATGCCACCACCCTCAAACAATATATGCGTTTGAAACAAATACCAAGAGGCTTGCGTTCGCAGATTTTTCCAACCCATGACAATCTAGATATTGATCTTATGAAGAAGTGGGAAGACTCTGTCAACAATAATTCTTTTGTCCTTATGGACATTTTGATAGAAAGTGCAGATCGCAAATCCGTGAAATTACAGGGAGAGATCGCGATCTTAGAACAAGAAATTAAAGATCTTAATCTACCAGAACCCACTGTTAAGAACTACACAATCCTAGATGAGGTCTTGCTTAAACATCAGACTGAAATCAAAAATAGGAAAGCAAGACAAATAAAAAGAGACGATGGAGATTATCGCGAGGGCAGGGTTTTTACTTATGCCCGCAAGTATGATGCTATGATTCCATCTAATAAAACGGACAAATCTGGGGGCAATACATCAGCTCCGAGTTCGATCTCATCTAGCAACACATCTCTCAATACTGTAGGTTTAAGTGAACCAGAACAAAAAAGAGCAGATATCACCGAGGACAATAGTACTCCTTTTTTAGTGGAAATGGAACGCATCCGCAAGAGCAACAGGGTGCAATTCCAAAGAGGCGCACAAACCGACCAACCCACAGGGGGTGCAGGGGTGGGCAATGGAGATTATCGCAAAAAACTAAGATCAGGAGTAATAAAGAAGTAGAGATAGAGAACAAGGAAGTACAAGTAATCAATTTGTCTTCCTTTCCACTCACTCCTGACATGACCAGTTTACTTGCAAAAGGACTTAGTTTCAACCCGTACTCGACTGGGGACATCTGCCAAACGAAAATAGATCTTTTTAAATGTGTTAGGTTGTTGAAACTTAAGAAACATTTTGCAGGGAAAACACCCTCTACAAGAAATGTTAGAAATATTTCTGATGTTGTAGATGATGATGCACACTCAATAAAGGATGTACAAGCAATTCATTTATTGTTGTCTATCACTGAACGAGAAGATAGCCCTTTAGAAATGGGGCAACTACTAGATGAACTTAACATTGAGACGGATCTCAGGGTCTCTAGTGGTCTTAAATCAAAATCCACATGGACACCGACGTTACCTGGTGGCAATAACATTGACAACTTTTACAGACATGTTCTGGATGACTTGAATCAAATTAACATAAAGAAACTGAAAGACACTTTCACTTTTAAAGACAATTTAACTAAAGGAGAGCGCAATGCCCTAATCACACTCACCAACAATTCCACCATTATCATTCGTGAGGCAGATAAGGGAGGAAACATTGTAGTGATGAACGCAGACGACTACAACAACGAGATACTCAATCAGTTAGCAGACGAATCGTGCTATAAACCGATTGCACTAAACCCTATCAGTGCACTAACAATCAACATCAATGACCATCTACGGAAATGGAAAGAAGAGGGTCTCCTGAGTGAGGATGAATATCTATACCTAAAGGTACACAAACCCACATACCCATGGCTTTACACACTCCCAAAAATTCATAAGGATCTCCCTTTTCCTCCAGGCAGACCAATAGTCTCTGGCATTGGGGGTCCTACGGAAAGACTAGCAGAATATGTGGATGTGTTTTTGGGTCCCCTGGTTAGGAATTTACCGTCATATATACAAGACTCCAAACACATTCTCAACCTTTTGAATGATTTAGAATGGCAACCAGACACCACCTTGGTCACCATGGATGTTGTAGCACTCTACACCAGCATCAATCCCAGCTTAGGAGTTGAAGCAATTACTCGAGTTCTATCGAATCGGCCAGCATCCCTCTGGGCACACACACAGATGCTCATTGCTATGATGAATCTCATACTGAACAACAACTTCTTCATCTTTCACAAACAATGGTATCAACAGAAACGAGGAGTGGCCATGGGCTCTAAATTCTCTCCATCTTTCGCTAACCTTTTCATGGGTGCATTCGAAGCAGATCACATATGGGGCTCAAAAGGCAGTCTATATACTGACTCCATCTTATTTTGGGGTCGGTATATAGACGATTGCATTCTACTATGGACTGGCTCTGATGAATTACTGCAGAGCTTTTTTAACCATCTCAACTCTAACTTGTGGGAACTGAGTTTTACTATGAAATACAGCAAGACTCTGATAGAATTTTTAGACTTAGAATTCTATGTGAAAGACAATACCTTACAAAGCAAACTCCATAGAAAACCCACATCCTGCAATGCTGTGCTAAGAGCAGATAGTTTTCACCCCTTCCATCAGATCAGGTCCATACCTTTTGGAGAATTCCTCCGCGCAAGACGCAATTGTAGTGAAGATAACGACTTTGACTTCACTTTGAAAGACATGACTATACGTTTTGAGAAACGTGGTTATTCCAAAACAATCTTCACTAAAGCAAGTAAGAAATTGAAGAAAATTAAGAGAGTAGATACTCTAAAAGGTAAGGACAACCAAAAATTGCCTGATAAAACAGTGAGATTGATCACGGAATTCAACGCACTTCACCATCAGATCAGGAATAGCATGACAAGACACTGGCGTCTGCTGAGAGAAGACACGACATTAAAAGATATGATCCCAGATACTCCGCAGATCACTTTTCGCAAAGGGAGAAACCTAAGGAATAGACTAAGTCCCACTGTTCCTCGCAGTGACATGGCTCCCAACTGGCTTACTCAACATATCAACGGTTTTTTCAAGTGTGGCTTCTGCACTATGTGCAAGTGGGCCAAGCATAACACGAAACATTTCAAGGGCCCTTCGGAAGAAACAAATGATATCAGGGTCAATATCAACTGCACCACGAAATAAGTGATATACATCATTGAATGTACATGTGGTAAACAATACGTTGGAAGCACAATTAGGGCTTTGAAAGAGAGAATCTCCGAACACATGAGGGCCATCCAAAAACAGGACCCCAAATATCCTGTTGCCTTACACATAGCCACATGCCAGGCCAATGTGGAAGACTTCCGAGTTTCTTTCTTTGGCATAGAAACGGTTCCCATTAACGTAAGAGGTGGCAACCGAGAGCTTTCTTTAAGACGTAAAGAGGCGACCTGGATTATGCATCTGCGAAGCATAGAGCTCGGATTAAATTATGACCCTGAGCTTCAATTCTTTCTGGGCAACTAAGTCATATTATATTGACAGAAACTAATGAGATCTTGAGGAGATGTTCCATACAACTTTTGATCAATTTCTAATAATCATGTATAGTGAACCAATGTATGTATTATGCTTTTTCTCACGCGCCGATTTTACCTGGTAATGTATCCTATATCTCTTTGAATGTGGTCGTTTGTGTTTCTCGCTTAACAATAGAGATGCATATCTATTTTACCAACATAGGGTGCACATTTAATTCTGATAATATACATACAACACAAAAAGGTAAATAATAGCCGTCCTTTTAAATCTAATGGCTATTACAATATAAGTATTCGTCTATCCGATCCAAAACAAAATTTTGGGCCGGCTTGTGCTATGGAACAATAAACAGAAGTGTCTACACCAACAAGAGACCTTATATCCATCTTTATATCTCTAACTTTGATGTATTGACTCTCGAAGAAGCTACTTGTGTTTACAAATTGGTGTTAATATCTTCAATTTGGTACTAGAGGACTTAAACGCATAACGTGATTAATGATTTTTGGAATGTGTAGAAGTGCAGGGGCATAGTTGTTTCTTTTCCTGTTTGTGAAGATCAGCTTGCTGATCCTCCTGTTGGAGCGGTTTTGGAGGTAATACCGCTCGCCTCATTGCCTACACTCAGTAACAATTGCATCCATCATCTTGTGGTAACCTGGGAGATGCGCCTAGGAATTCTGGATTGTACAAATACCTCTTAGTTGCTTTTGCAAGCTCGCTCGGGGTCAGGGATCATACATGACAACTGTTGTGTGTGTCGCTATTATCGTGGCATAATCCAATGGTCTACTCTCGACTGCATGGCAAGTCCAGCCAGCCATGACCTCTACATCTGTGTCCACCCTGTTGTTACCATAGCCCACACACACATGGCTGTCCACCTTCAGCGCACAATGTCACTGTGTCGTTGTCAGGCTCGTGGACATGGGCAGACAGGCATGACGATGGTGTGCCGTAAGGGTGCAAGGGTTGCAACTGCGCTGCACACACTAGTGAATAGGTTCGGGGGAGGGAGGAGTAGCATTGAGGCTACGTGATACACATTGATGCTGCACATTTGCTACATGCAGTACATGTCATACAAGAATCACTGAGTCACACATATCACATACCAATGTACCAGTGAGCCTGCCTACAAATCATGCAGAACAAACTATTGACTCATTTCTCTCTGCACTGTCACAGGTGATCAAGGGTATGCACTCTGCACTTGGATGATGACACCCCTCCGAGCCCCAAACACATAGGCCCAGAGGCAGTACAGTTTGGCCCACAAACGCACCAGGGTCATTGTATAACGCACATTTGGCGTGTTGAAGTCACGTTTCAGGTGCCTGGACATCACAGGTGGAAGGCTCCTGTACAGGTCAGACATCATGTGCAAGATGATCGCAGCATGTTGTGTGTTGCACAACATATATGTACGCAGAAAAGCCCCATGGATACAAGTGCCAGATGCACCGGATGATGATGATGAAGATGAGGCAGGTGGACCACACCCCACTGCAGCTGCAGCAGGAATAGCCCATAGTAACAACATCATTGACAATGTCTTCTCATGAGCATGTCACATTGTGACAATCCTTAGCAATCATGGGACAGTACAAAATAACCACAGGCACAGCATGTGCAAACAAATGCATTCCTAGACACAATCGCTGAGTGCAAGACACTCATCTGTAGGTGCACATCACTCAGACATGTGTGAGTGCGACATGTAGTGCTAACAATTTTATGACTTTTTTAATGGATGGTGGATGTGTCAACTCTGGGCAGTGTGGCTGTTTAGGGTGCCCCGTAATCGACCTGCCAGTTCTGTGTGTCACAGTTAGTGCGGAATCCCACTCTTTGGCAATTCACATGTACCCCCAAATCATTCCATTTTGACTGTCATTTCTGACCTACAAGTGACACCAGTGCTCCTTTTGGGGTCAGAGTTGTTCAACCATGATGCAGGGATGCACCCTGTGACTCAAGTCCCACAACCTGGGCAACTTGCAGGTAAGTGGGAGTCACTGCCCCTACATTCATCCATGCTTACATGATTGATTGATCATGGACATGACACGTCTGTGTGCAGGAGGTGTTGATTGTTCCTCTGCAATGTGCAGGGGTGATGCGAGTTCATAGTGTGTTCCATGTATGTTTCCGCATTGGTGCAATTCACATGCAGACTGCATGTCAATGTACATTGTGACTGTTTGTGAGGGGATGCCTATTTGATGCGGGACAATGGTAGTTTATTCTACGTCACGGATGTGGGGTTATGCTCGTACATTGTCATCTCATCGTTTTTTTACTCTGCTGATATGATGCATTTTCACGCTTGACGTGTGTGAATTGCAGGCATGTCGCTTGTTTTCGCTGCTTTTTGTATCGTGATTGGCCTCATTGCAAATTTCTTTGCATTTGTGTTTCGCATTTTCGAGGCATTGCGTTGATTTCAATGCTGTCATTCGACGCCTTATGGAGGGACTGTTGCATGGAGCCGCCAGGTTGTAAATGCAACGTTAACACAGTGTTATTTTCCCGTGATAGACTACAATATGCAAAGTTGCATTAAGCTGATTTGGCGATGATTATCACACGTTCTTGAGAATATCTCCCTATGAGTGCAATTGCCAAGGATACACTGTGAATACCGGGTGTTATTGACAAAGTGTAAAAAACATATATAGACATATTTTACATAAAGTTTCAGTGTAGCTATTCAGTAAGATACTAATTTAACGTTCCCCTTTGCATTCATTTGTTTAAATAAATAAGTTGCAATGTCATCAGTAGTCACGAATACAAATGACAAAGTACAAAACAGATATATAGACATATTTGACACAAAGTTAACGTCTGGCCATTTAGTGACATATTGGTTTAACTTTATTTTAACAACATATTTCTAGAAAACAACAGTTTAAAAGAATAACTTTCAGCATCTGAACTCACAAATACAACATAACTACCAAACAAACATCAAACTATCCATTGTTACCCAAACACAAGGGGAATCAAAATCTGCTTCAAAACTAGTGCAATGCCCATCATATATTATCTTAAAACTTATCATAGAAATTATCTTCAACTGGTGATTTACCAGAGAGAAGCTAGAAGACTATCTGCATCAGTGGCAGAAGCAACAATACCCAGCCAGAAAGTCCCTTCAGAGATGCACACTACTATAACAGATGTGGCTCCAGAGTTTTCAAGAATGGCCTCATATTACATGGACTGTATTATTGTTATAAGTGCTGGTGTGCAATGTGTTATAGCTATTCGCAATGCTGCAAAAAATCATACATGTTAATTTTTTCTCCCCTTTTTAAGTGTTCCTGGCCCTACACGCCTTACTCCAGTGTGATTGTTTCCATCCCAACAGTGCTCGCGCCCCCTGCTTCACCCCTGGATGGGCTTGGCTCATTCCCGACCTGCCCAACATTCCGTTGTATTGTCAAGTGTACCTGGCCCCACACGCCTGACCCGGTGATGCCATGCCCCTTATCTTCTGACTTATCTTCACCTTGGCAGCGCACGCCGCTCGCCCCCAACCAAAACCCACCACTTTACTGTACACCCCACTCCAACAGTCTTTGCCCACCTCAGAGGGTATGCGACGTTTACGACGCAACTTTTACAACGCCGTTCCATTACGACGCGGTCATAACAACGAAAGTTGTTACAACGAATTGCGCTGGGGGGCGCTCAAGTATAGTAAATCATTTAATTTACTATCCCAACACCTTCCCTACTATCCACGGGGACTGGTGTTGGAATAGTAAATTTAAAAAATTTAATTTGCGCCCCCCCAACGCAAGTCGTTGTAACGACTTGCATTGTTACAACTGCGTTGTAAAGGAACGCGTTGTAAAAGTGTGCGTCGTAATGACGTACATCCCCTCAGAGCCACCCAGCAACACCAGCATTTCATGTTCTACCTTATCCCTCCCTTCCTTACCTCTCCTATTCCCTCCCGCAGCACAGTTAATACATCACAACCCGGTCCTGAAGACGATCAAGAGTCACCAGGGCCGGACTGGCTACCGGGCATTTTGACATTCTACAGAGCTGGGGGCTGATTTCGTTTATGGGGACCTGCGTGTGCAAAATGAAATTCGTTTTGCATTGTTGATTTCGAAGCACACACAGGTCTCCATCTACGAAATTAGCCCCCACCGCAGTGACATCAGCCCCCAGCTCTGCAGAATGCCAAAATGCCCGGTAGCCAGTCCGGCCCTGCGAGTCACGAGGATCGAAACGTCGTCGACAACACAGCGCAATAAATGGCCAGCTCCCACAGTGGCTTACCTGAATTGTTACCTCTAAATTAAAATTCAACTGGATTGTAATATACTTTGGAGCCACTGTGTTCATCTCTCACACTGTAATATTATTACACTCTCACACTATGCGCCGTTCAGGCTGTCCATAATTGTCACTTGCGTCGCCACTTATGTCACTTGCACATACCGAGCAATCTGTTTTTGGAGGGATTTAAGGTTTTTTTTGTCCCCGCCTCCCCATCAGTACATGGCAGAGCTAAGGGCGGTCTGATCATTTATATATCCTTGGGACTGGACTGTTAGGTCCGGATCCTTCCATTCTCTAGTCAGGGTCTCCAGGCCTTGGTTATTAAGAATGGGAAAATCAGTTTGGGCTTGATCAACTTTTATAACGCATCAAATGGTACACATGGAGAATGCAACATCACCCAGTTGGGCTCCTACATAAGGAAGACATGTGGTTTTATTTCACATTCTCTAATGGTGTTGGGTGATTTTAACATACACCCATGTGGTGACCCAAAGAATACTGTAAAGGTCAATTTAGGATGCCACTGAATGCGGGGGTTCCACTTTGAGCACTCTATCCAGGGGGAAGAACTGAAAAACCTACTCAATGAATTTGACCTATTGACATTATTGTCTCTCTCCGCCCCTTATAGTAAAGCCCTGGTCCCTTCTTTTAAAGGGAGAGGCAGTGGTTCTTTCATTGATCATATTTTAATTTCATCACCAATGCAGTCTCTATTTCATGGGTTCACCATTCGGGATAGTGTATATAGTGATCCCAATCCTCTCTGTGTACACCTGAGTGGCCCACTTTTAATGAGAAAATCTAGTGTGGTGATATCAGGAAAGTTTAAACCAACGGACGGTAGGCGCCGTCTTAAATGGTTGCAGACTGATCCTGATGTTTTTTACAGGGAGGTGAGAGACACTTATGCTGCCGAATTTGTCCTCTGTGTCTCGCCAGTTATTCTACCGAGAGATATTCCCAGTGACTTTATTACCATTTCTACTAAGGCAGGAGATCTTTTAAGTGCACCAGCTCGCAGGGCAGTTACCCCATACTATAGATGTTTTGATTCATCCTGCTCCCAGGTGGCACGAAAGTTGAAGCAGGCCCTGAATGTTACCCCGAGAAACCAACCATATATACGTGCGTGTCGCACAGAATACAAACAGGTCTTGGCCACACGCAAGGCAGCTCTTAAGGAGGAGACATGGAAGGAGCTGTTAGAAATGAGTACCCAAGGGAACAGCTCAAGTTTATGGGGTATTTTCAATAGACCACTGTTTACACAAAACACAGGTGGTAACCTAGGTTCCTACATCACGGAGGAAGAATGTGGGTCCCATTTTCAAACTATGTTTAAGGGCTCTATGGCTTCCCATGGACAGCCTACTAGGGGATATAAAATCGACAGCGTGACCTTTGAGCAGATTGAGGTGGAGGCGGGGATTGCTGGCTGTTAGACCTGTCAGCCTTAGGGTGGTCTTTCCCAGTGATTTTTTGCCCTTGCCTCATTTTTCCCACCTACTTTTTGCTGGCCCTTAGGTCTTCGGGCACCATTTCACAGCTAATCTGTGTTAGGGTGCAGGTGCTCTCTACTTTCAACATGGCTGCCACTGGCCCCTGCTACTGCAGCGTGGTCTTTTTAGTGTAGCACCCTAGTTGCCAGGAGCAGGCTGGGTCACCATACAATGTTGCAACACCAGCCACCCAGCCCCTGTCCATAGTTAGAGTGGGGAAGCTCCTGGAACCTTCCAGAAGGAAGGCGGACCTGACTTTTCCCGCCTTAGAGAGTGGTCACCTGACCTGGGCATATATAAGCCAGGGAGGGAACTTTTTCCAGTCAGTTGGGGCATCACTGACCTGGGGAACCCACGCAGGAGTTTTAGGCGGGAGGGCCTAGTGAGGAACCTATGCTACTGGGAGTGACAGGATCTAGGTGCTGCCTCTTAAGCTGGGTGAGGTGTCCAAAGCTAGCCCCCTGATCTGGCCCAGTGGTAGGGAATCCCAGGGCCCATCTGCAGCGACTGAGGAGAAATTCTTCAAGCCCTCAACTCATCACCCCCCCCTCTCTTCAACCTCAAGAAAGAAGCAACTAAGGGCGCAGAACCATCCAAGCGCCAAGAAACCTACTTCCTGGGACCAGGTACTGGACTGAGCTGCCCTGCGCATCCCCTGCCTCCTGCTGGGCCTACCTGTCCCCCCCTGACTGAACTGAGTGATAAGCGCTATGATTTGTCCCCATCCTGCCTGCAAGTCTGACTGACTAACTTTCGGAGCGCTGTGACCTGCCCTCCTGCCCAGCGCTGTGTCAGGGGCTGCCCGCCCTGAGCTGTCTGTGCCCCCGTGACTCCAGCGCTGAAGCCCCCTCAGGGATCATCCTGGTTACGAGGCGCTGCAATTGCCCTCACGCGCTCGCCTGACTCGGCGCTAGCGCTGTACCTCAGTTCCCCCAGGCGCCTGAAGAGGCCCCCACGTCATCGCGGCACCAGCGCCACCCGCACGACGCCTCTAAAGCGCGGCCGGCCTGCCCTGGGGCTGCCCGCCTTCGCGTTGTGTCCAGCGTCACCTTTGACTCCCCTCGGCTGCCCCCGATACCAGTAGAGGGCCGCCGCTTTGACACTGACAGGCCGCGCTAGGCCTGAAGCCGCCCTGGGCCTACACCATGTGATGGGGGACGCGAGCCACGTCATTGGCCGCGCCCCCTGCCGGAGTCGCGCAGCGATTGGCTGCCGCCCCGCGCCTCGTCCCTCACACGGGGAAGCCCAGGATCGCTGAGGAGGGGGCCGTGGAGCCTGAGAGCCCCCTCCGCTTTGCCCCGTATGTCGCCCCCTCATCCCCAGCGCCGGTGCCCTGAAGTGGCGTTTGCACCGCGCTGGGTCAAGTGAGGCCTCGAGAGGGTCAGAGCGCCCTCTCCCTCCCCAAGAACCACGCAAGGGCCCCGGAGGGCCGAAGAAGAGAGGTAACCCCCTGGGGAGGAGGGCGGTAGGCCGAGTGAGGCCCGAGGTCGCCCCTCCCCCGGGGTTCACTGTGACTGGGTCCTGTTGGCCCCCTTTTGAATGTGCCTCACTTTATCGTTTTACCTGAATATTTACAAGCCTGAATTACTCATCGTGACCATATTTACAAGCCCAAATTATTCCTCGTGTATCCTATTTACAAGCCTGAAAGGTTCATCGTGTACTGTATTTACAAGCCTGTTAATGAGAGGGAGAGTCACTTAATGTACTGAATTTTCTTGCAGAGGTGGACTTCCATAACATTCTGTTGATCTGATCTGGGTCTCAGCCGACCCGTATTCACAAGAAGAAAGGCTTGTCACGAATGACTAAAGGCTGTGTTTTTTTAAGTTCTTTGTTAGACTGATGAGTACTTGCTGATATGTTTTATTCCTTTATAGGAGAAGCGTCCATGAGAGGTTTGATGTGCTACTTAGATGTATTATAATTGTCGCTTCTTGTAGGATCCTCCAGGTTTAGACCATTACCCCTTTAGCCTGTCATAGAGTCTGATGCGACAGGCGGGGTTAGTTAATGTTTCACTGCATAGATGAGCTGGCTGTAGTTTTAATGAAAAGCCTTACTGAAATGCTTACTCTTCACAGGAAATGCAACCTGCACGTGATATATGAAATGTCTTAATGAAATGCTTATTTGAGATGCTAATGAATTACCAATGCCTTGCTCTAATTGAAAGCCTATATAAAAGATCTTGATTTTTCAAATACAACATCTGGTGTGGTCTCCAATATGGCGCCACTGTGAGTTACATTGGATGTGTGTGTTAAGTAGCTGCTTTACACATAAGCCCCTGGCCGCCTTCCTGCTCGAGCCATGCTACCCCCCGGAGAACTGGCGGTCCCAGTTCTTACACTGGCCTAACCAGTAACAAGGTCCCGGGTCCAGATGGCATCCCTCCGGATCTTTATACATCAGACCCATCTTTCTGGGCACCGATCCTTGTGGCAGTTCTTAATGCTGCTGCCAGGGACGGTTGCCCGGAATCCTGGGCTACTTCCACCATTGTGCCAGTGTTAAAAAAGTTGGGTTCGCAACAGCACTTTCTGCTATAGGCCGATCTCCCTTATCGATTCAGTAATAAAAGTGGTCGGAGGAGTACTATTGGAAAGATTATTTTCCTGGGTAGAGGAGCATAACATCATCACCCACATCCAATATGGGTTTTGCCCAGGGCGGTCGATAATGGCCCAATGTCTAAATCTTTACCTGATTCTCGGTAAATACACGATGGCTTGCCCAGGCACAATCTACCTGGCCTTCATGGACATTTCATCTGCGTTTGACTGCATGAATCGAGCCAAGCTGTGGCAGTCCATGAGGGTCGTGGGGGTGGAAGATAACATCATGGATCTACATAGGGACACCAGGGCGGATGTTAGCTATGCCCAAGATCTCCGGGTGTCTAGGGATTTTAAAATTGAAAGAAGGGTACGGCAAGGCTGCATTTTGGCCCCATTTCTGTTTAATTGTTATATAAATGAGCTTGACAGAGCCTTGGTGGGCACAGGGACAGACTTCCTGCATGTAGGGCGACAGGGTCTCCCCATCCTACTATATGCGGATGATGCGGTCCTCATAGCCAGAACCGCCAGGGGACTCCAAACATTGTTAGACACCTTTTTAAAATTCATGGGGTCTCGACATCTGGCAATCAATACCGCAAAATCCTATATTTTGCAGGTAGGGCAACAGCCGATGAAAAAGTACCCTTTCACAGTAGGTCCAGAGATGGTCCCTTTGACGACAGTGTTTTCATACCTGGGGGTATTATTGGACAACCGCCTGAAGTGGGGGCCCCTTATTCAGAAGAAAAAGGGGGAGTTCTCCAGAATGACTTCTGCCATTTTTAACTTTGCTGCAAAGATGGGCAAGCGCCCGATTGCAGCCATTTTGAAAATTTACCAGGCT
This sequence comes from Lissotriton helveticus, assembly GCF_964261635.1. NCBI lineage: Eukaryota > Metazoa > Chordata > Amphibia > Caudata > Salamandridae > Lissotriton > Lissotriton helveticus. Next base: position 898,466,907 of record NC_136063.1, on the reverse strand, counting down.
AAAGGTGCAGCAACTGCCTGCTACGGCAGTGAAATCTGGGAATACACCACCACAGATATATTACAGGTGGTCGAGAATAATTTTCTAAAACGTCTGCTGGGTGTGCCAAACAGATTGTCAAACTTGATAGTCCATGAGGAATTGGGGGTACCTTTCTTATGTGACACCCTAGCTCTGCGCCCTCTAGTGTTTTGGCTCAAGTGCTGGTTGAATAAAGAACTTGCTCTCAGCCAGCAGATTATAACTGATTGTGTGAGCCTTGACAATATGCCCTGGATCCCATGGCTGAATTACATTAGAGGCTGCTTTGCAGAGTTGGGTCGCCTTGTACTTTTTAAAAATCCTGACATCATTGTAAAAAAGGATGTGGAGTTTGTCAAGAAAGCCTTTATCTGTATTAGGAAGTTAGACAGAGATGAGTTGGAACTGCAAAAACCCAGCGTCCGCAAATTTTTGGCACTAAAAACCAACCCATCGACAGAGCTTTCCCTCTTGGGCTCTCTGTCCACATATGAGCGGTTTTTATTGTCCAGATTTCGCTTGGATCTTTTTCAATTGTTACTTGCCGCTCCAAAAGGATGCAGCAGAGGACAGATGTTAGCACCCTGTGGCTGCGACGGTGTGTCTCCACAGGACCTGCTACACTTTATGTTACTCTGTACATTTTACGAGGTACCACAGAGACATTTTTTATTTCCAATTTTAAAGAGGTTGAATTTTAGGCAAGTCCACTCAGCACTTCTGTACCTGCAACTGTTGAAGCCAGACACATTTTTTATTGTGGGCTACTTAAAATCCACAGTAAGAACAAGGGCTTGCCTGGAATTTTAGTTTCTTTAAAGGGATAGGGCACCTCTTGTTTGTATACCGGGCAAATGTGACTGTTTCTTATATAGATCCATCTGCTCCATATTTATTGATATGAATTGTGACTTTAATGTATCAAGTCTTAAATGAGATGTGCTTGTTTCTAACTGTATTTTTAATGTATCAAGTTTCAAATGTGATGTGATTGTATTGCAACTTTTATGGTTTTCTCTTCGTAAAACCGAATAAATACGTTTTGATTTATTGATTGATATTGTACTGCGTCATCTGCAATCATGACTCTATGTGAATTGTCAGGCCTGCTGACCGCAGTGTAGGCCAGGGGCAGCGGTCAGCAAGGGCCCACAGCCACGTGGTGTTGAGTTGAGCTGCACAGTTAGTGGCACCAGAAGCATTCAGCGTGTGCGCTGCCTGCGATGATGCGTGGTCCGGGCGGGCCGCACTGTTAGCAATGTCTTTTGTCTAATAAATTCTGCCTTAATAAGGCTAAGTGGCGATGACTTGTGGTGCACTGATTTAGTGGCACCTGAACCACTCAGCGTGTGTGCAGCCTGCGATAATGCCTGCTCCGGGCAGGCCGCACTGGTAGCAATGTCTGTTGCCTACTGGACTGCGTCATCTGCAATCGCGACTCGATCTGAATTGTGAGCCCTGCTGTCCGTAGTGTACATCGAAGGCAGTAGTCTGTACAGACAGAACTCTGCGGTGCTGTGCCGCTGGGTTCGCAGGGGGCCTGTATTGAGGAGGCTGGCAGTCATGGCGGTGGCCTTGTGGCAGGGTGAGGGCTACTGCTCTGGCAGACGTGTTGGCCTTCCCAGAAGTGAATCACGCCCAGAGCCGCGGCCTATTTATTCACACTCTTAGAGAGGGGAATGACACAGCTACATGACCGAGATCTTCCCCGCTGCCTAAGGTAACATCATTGCGTCCACTGTCCATAACACTACAAGTACCAGCAGTATATGTATACATTGAGAGGTCTGTGCTCTGCAAAGTGAGGTCTGTCCAGCACATCATCAGTACACTTGGCATTTTCTGCATTGTTATTGATGGGTGACTTGTCTCCTTCACACATACTTGGTTCCCACGTCTCTCAACATTCAGCTATTGTGTGGCTGAGGGGCCATGAAGTTTTGGGAAGATCCGCTCTTCTGTTCTGCGCTGCCTCGGTGGTAGTAGGGGATGGTGGTCTTGGGGAGGTCCTGGGGGGTGGCGGTTGTTGTTGTGGCCTTCTTGGGTGTCGGAGCTGCATGATCAGTAGCTCTTTGACATATGTTGGTCTTCAGACATGGCTCTGGGCTGGGCTCCCTTTCATACTATAGGTAGTTGTCCTGCTACCTTCCGCAGACAAAGCTGCTGGCTGTGCTGCACCTGTTGGCCCCTGCTACCTTCCAACTAACAACTGGGAGAGTCGGAAGAGTCTCACAGCCAGCTCTATTAAACTTCCTCTCACATCTTGGATGCATGTCCACAAAAGCAACGTAGGGCTTCTGTATCGGCACCACCAGCTCGTCCCAATTCGTAGTATTCCAGCACAACTAACCCCAACCCCAGCCGTTGATTGAAGCCTCTCTGCTCCAGATCCAAGATTGTTGTCACTGAAATGGGGTTGCGCCAGGTCATAAAGTCCAGTAGTCAACAGTAGTGGAAAAACAGAACTTTATTACAAAAACATAAATTAATAACTACAAAAACATCAAACAACAAGTGACATTCCCAAAAGGGAATATCAAAAGGGAAACTTGTGAATCCAAATAATTGCAGATCATCCTGGAAATCCCCATACTCCACATTCAGAAACCTGTTGGATAAATGGTGAGAATGGTCAAGCGTTAGTATGGTCACAAACATAATATGGTACAATGTATTGCACTTGGACAAACCATAATGCTTTCTGGTATGATCAATCCTGCACAAAATATCTGTAACATAAGTTTGTGTGGTCGTACCCTTCGTTGGAAAGGAAAGGAACGTTAAAACGAAACATACTTCTGTTACGGTCTCATTATGCAGGATTGATCATACCTGTAAGAATCACAGTATGTTTCAGCTTGATACACCTGCATCTTCATTTCACGCATATTGTGCAGGAACAGCTGGAGACCAAGCAAGGTAACCACGCCATAGCAGGCTTCCCGCATGTGTTGGGGGCAATTGACTGCACACATGTACTACTTGTGCTCACTGTCCACACTGCACACAATCACCGCACCAGAAACCACACACATTCTAACTATGTGCAGGCAGAACAGGACCACCAGGGCCTATACACTAATGTAGTTGCAAACTTCTCAGGCAGTGTGCATGATCCCTACATATTTTGCAAGCATCCTAGCCCTGGTCGCCAGACAAGTCCTCTGCCCAGCAATGACTGCCTCACCCTGTGCACCCAGACCTCAATGCTCAACTGCTGCCACCGGCGTGTCTCCAAGAGGGCCCACCACGTGCCGGAGCAACCTCCTCAGCCGTCGCTGGATTCCGCGGCACAGGCTCCCAGCTCATCCTGCTGCAAAAGCGCCAAGGAGTCATGTCTGTTTCGTGTACACGCGGTTGAGCCTAGCTCACAATTCAAATCGGGTCTTGATTGCCTGGATGGTGCATCGCCAGAGCTACCTCCTCAGCCATCGCTGGATTCCGCAGCACAGGTCCCCAGCGCATCCTGCTGCACCGTGCCGACAAATCTTGTCTGTACACCCAGCTGCCTTTGGCGTAGACGCGGTGCAGCCGAGCTCACAATTTAAATCGGGTCTTGATTGCCAGGATGGTGTATCGTGGCCTACGAACCATCACAGGCTGCACACCTGCTCAGCTCTGGTGACACTAAATCTGTGGAACTCAAGTCATCACCATATGGCGGGAGGCCCGTGTTGGGCAAAGTGCCTTAGCTGCCACCAACTTTGTGTACTTCAAGTCATGGGAGAGAATGGAAAAGGCCTCCAGCACGTGCGCCCGGCCCTTTTTATTGGCAGGGTGACATGTCCTGTGATGCCTGTGCTGCATGGGTGTGGTGTGGGTGTAAACCAGCCGTATGGGAGTGGCTGTGGCATGCTGACAACTAGACCTGTGACGGGCAATCACTACAGGGAAGACCTGGGACATGTTGCATTGTCGTTCCTTCCCTGTAATCGTAAGCTGAGTGGGCTGGCTGAAAAGTGCATCCTTCAGGACTTCACCGATATGGTGGTTTGAATCTGTGCACCCACCGAGATAGGTACACGATGGGTGCGCGACTTCACTTTTTTCTAAAAAATATATATATTATAGTCTTTAATAAAAAAGAAGACATTATATACTTTTAATAACAAACAAAAATTACAAAAGCTATTTTAAAGATACTAAAGTTACAAAATATCAGTAAAAAAATTCAAAATTACAAAAAAACATAGGTTTCAGGGACGTTATAGTTAGAAATTAGCATTTAAAAAACCTTAGAAATTCACTGAAAAAAACATAGGTTTCAGGGACGTTACAGTTAGTTGGACATTTTACTCGTACAAAACCAAAGAAATTTGGCTATTATAGTTAGTAGAGCTAACTGTAACTCGCGCCCCGCAATACACTGCTGATGACTTCACATATTACATCACTCATGACATGGTCAGTGACATCACTGATGACATCACTGCTCACAGGACTGCGGGACTTTGCTCTTTTACCTTACCTGGATTCCAAACACTGTGGCTATCCGGTGTCGTGGTTAATTATCGGGATCCATTTTTTAGCGGGTACGCAGCTGCGTGCCTGTTTCTCTCCTGGGCTACTCCGTCTATTTCCTGGATATTCTACGTCCTATCTAGGTTGTTTTGGGACTTTTAATACTTTAGGGGGATTTTTCTCAGCCGGGGAGTGTTGTGCCCAAGAGTCGACCCCGTGTGTTTTCCCTCTTTTTTCCCCCACCTTCTCCCTGTGTGCCTGGCAGCTATCTTATTGTTTATATACCAGTGGTAGCTGCCAGGACAGGGATAGTGGACTGGGCATATCTTCGCTCCTGCAGTGTTGGGTGATATCAGGTGGTACCAGGACAGAAAACCAAGCCCACAAATTAAAGCACTACCCGAGCGAAGTTGGATTTAGAGGGTGCGAATAGAGCAGGGGAGGATGGGGTTCCTACTATGCAGGAATTGATGACCGCCCTTACATCCCTCCAGACTGAGGTACAAGATTTGAAGAAGGAAATTCATGGTTTGCATCAGGAATTGAGTACATTCAGGGTCCGGGTACAGGCCTGGGCTCCGAGTAGGGGTCTTTCAGTGAAGGGTCAGGGACCTATAGTACAACCTGTAATTTTCGAGTTTGACAGGGTGTCAGGGCAAGTGCCCGGATGTAGTACTCCTATAGCGGTTACTGTCACTACACCCACTCCTGTCCCTTTGGCTTTGCTAGAATGATTTACGGGTCATTGTAATAAATACAGTGTGTTCATGAATCAATGTCACTTGCATTGTTTTTGCCGTCCCACAGCGTTTCCGGATGATTCTGCCAAAGTGGCTTTTTTTATATCATACTTAGTGGGTACGGCAGCCTGATTGTTCCAAATTTACGCCTGTCCACAGGATCCAATGGACGAGGAACGGATGGACCAGACGGCACTTGCCAAACCTGCAGATCTCTGGTCACAGCACCGCCATTGCTGAGGGAAGGCCACAATCCTGGGGACCCGGTGGGGGAGGAGCCACAATGCCAGTGGGCTGGGCAGTACCCTACTTCCGTCGCAACACTGGTTATACCATCTCACCTAAAGGGACCATCAGGGAGCCTTTGGATGCTGGTTCCGCCACTCCCCTGATTCAGGGCAGTGTGGCCCTGGACTGAGGTGGTGGAAAGGAGTGCACAGACTGATATGCCTGTTGCGAGGGGCCTAGGGACCCGGCCTGGACTTTCTTGAGACCTCAGAGATGTTTGCACACAGTGGGAGTCCTGGACTGCAATCCTCTGCACATCGGGTCAGCTGACGCAGCGGCTAGGACTCACTCACTAGTATATAAATGAGCACCCCCTGCCCTGGCGGGGCTACCCCATCATCTCAGTACATCTCCTTGTGGCCTGACTAGATAGTGGTGGATGTCAAGCGGTGAGTGCCCGACGGAGAAGCCCCGATGAAAGCTTTAGCATTGCGGCCAGACCCGGGCACTTTTCCTACTGTAGGGGCAGGAGTCCCCAGGCGGGGATTGGAGCGGGCCCCTTCACACATCGCCCCTACCCTAGGGACTCCTAATGCCTCAGTTGCTACTACCAATATCCCTCGGTTGCAATGAGATCTCTGAGGCGGTGGAGCTCCATCTTCCAAGACCCTAACTGAGAGGACAGGGCCACCCCGACAGAGCTGAGTCGGCGAGGCCCCAGAAGCAGGCCGCTGACATCTATCTCGCTCGCAACACATGCTGGCAGTGAGGTGGGCGTGAGGGGCTCGAGTGGGGGGACTTGCGGCTGTGGCTCTACTGGCTGATATTGCTCTTCAGCGCTCCTCCAAGGTCTCCCCCATCAGTGGGCCTCTGCCCACCTTGCCCTCACCCAGACAACATGCCCAGCGAGTCTAGAAGCCATGGCTGCCCCCAAAGGCAAAAAAGACAGGTCTGTAAAAGAGCTCTTGCTCAAACCCACCCTACAGCTCGAAATCCAGAAGGGCCAGGGACGTGCGGAGGGGAGTGAAGGCCCGGAGTCAGCCGATCATTCTTGCAGTCCCTCTTTTCCTCCCTCCGAGACGACCTAGCTACGATGAAGCGCAAACTCCAGGCAGACTTGCGGGATGAACGCCGCGATGTGGACTCTCTGGGCGAATTCACTCACTAGAGGAGCATGACACTGGAAGAATTGAAGTAATCGAGTACCTCTAGCAAGAAGTCCTCTGGCTGTAGGAGCAGAACCTAGACCTGCATGGCCAAATTGAGGACCTGGAAAACAGGTCCCGACGGAACAACATTCGCATCCGAGGTATGGCAATATCGAGGCCCACGTGGAGGGCCTTTTTTGCTCCATCCTGGGAGAACCCCTGGAGTTCCCTGTCAAGCTGGACTGCACTCAAAAGGTGGGCCAACGAAGAGCGGCCCATGCCCCCTGGGCAGACATTTTGACCTGCGTCCATGACTACCAGCTGAAGTAGAGGATCCTCCATAAGTGTCAGTGAAATCCAGACTTCACCTATCAGGGACAGAAACCCATGCTCTTCCAGGATTTGGCTACCTCCACATTACTCAAATGCAAGTCCTTCAGGCCAATCACGCTCCACCTTTGAGAATCTGGCATAAAATACTCTTGGGGGCACCTGCATGGTTGATTTTTCTCTATAAGTAGGAGCTAAGGCAAATCTGTTGGCTTCCAGTGACCTATAAACTCTTGGGCATCAAGAAACCCTTGCCGGACCACCCTAGCCAGAACTCACGTCCCCGCAGACGCCGAAGTGGGCATGGATGGACCACCATTGAGCCCCCAAGCTCAGCAGCGTGTACTGACCTGGACACTATGGCCAAGGAGCGGCAAACAGTGTTGTCATCCCTCAGAGGGGCATCCTCAGAGTGAGGCGGGATCTCCACGTATTGCATTTGTGTACATTGTCAGTTCACCGTCGGTCCAAGCCGATGACGTTTACATATTCTGTGGGCATTCACTGGAGGGAGCGGGGAGCCAGAGGCCATGAGTACCTCTCTCTCCTTTTACTTGAGCAGGACGCTCTGGACATTGACTTTGATTTCTTGCACCAACGTAGGTTTTCGTTACTTATGAGGTTTTGTTTCTTTCCATGTTGGAGTCTCCTCCCCCCTGTTGCATCTCTTCCGATGTCCACTCAGGACAGCAACCCATGCATGTAACTGGCATCATGTTCAGGACACCACGTACCTAGGATAGCTATGTCTCCACAGGCCTTTAGACATCCACAGCGCGCGACTCACCCCCCTTTTCACGTAGATGAGTGCCAAGATCCTAACGTTAAAAGTAAAAGGGCGGGAAACATCCTTTACACCGCGGATGTTTTATCGCAGTGCTGTTACGACGCGTCCTTTACAACGCAAGTCATAACCACGACTTGCGCAGGAGGGCGCTACAGGATTATGAATAGTATATTTACTATTCCATCACCTTCCCTAGTGTCCACGGGGACTGGTGTTAGAATAGTAAATTATACTATTCTCGATCCGCGCCCCCAACGCAAGTCGTCACGACTTGCGTTGTAAAAGACGCGTTGTAACAGCACGCGTTGTGACGGTACACGTCGTACCGTCATACCTCCAAAAGGGCTTAATAACCCAGTGAAGCGTCAGGCAATCCTGTCTTACTTGGAAAGATCTGGGGCCCACTTTGTTTCCTGCAGGAGCCTCATCTGCTGCCCAGCGATACTCATAGAATGTGCTCTAGGGCCTTCCCCCAACAGTACTGCTCTTCTCTACCTACTAAGAGAGCTGAGGAAGCGATCCTGGTTGCACGTACGTTTCCTAAGAAGGTGGGAGTGAAGGTATCAGAGATTAAAGGGAGACTTCTGACATATTCCGTGGCCATAGGGGGACACACACTAACACTGTTCACTATCTACCTCCCAACGAGGGACAAAAGATCTTTTTACAGGCAATAGGGGCCTTAACCACCACACTCAACCATCAACTCCTTAACGGAGGTGACCTAAATATTGTGCTTGATGGCCAACTTGACCGCTACGCACAAAGACAGGGACAGACGCGGGAACTTTCTGATTCACATCGCCAATGGCTGCATGACCTGGGACCAGTGGACTTTGTGGCGGTATCTCCATCCTCACACACTCCATTACACTTTTTCTTCTCTAGCCCGGGGGGACTTATGCAAGACTGGACGACTTATGCAAGACTGGACTACTTCCTGACAACCCGTTCTCATCTCCTTCCTGATTGCTCAGGACTCAGTAATCGAACCTTAGGAACTCACAGATCATGCAGTGCTGACTAGGACCCTACTATTCCCCCCACCTCTAGAAAGTCATACTCATAGAGACTTAGGGGTACACTCCTCCACCGACCTGCAGTTGTCATGTGCCTCACAAAAACTCTAGAAGACTTTTTAGCTATAAATTACACACAGGGCACTTCAATCGTCTCCCTTTGGGAAACCCTTAAGTTAGTGGCCCGGGGCGACCTCATTGCTACGTCAGCTGCTGATAATAGGGCACGTAGAGAAGAGAGATGAACTTTCCAAACAAACACTTGAACTAGAGGGGATCCATAGGGTCTCCACACGTATGGAGGAAACTTAAAGCAGCCAGGGCGCATCTGGCCATCCTTGATCTTGACAGGGCAGAGTATGCTGCACTTCATTTGAAGTATGCATTTTATACAGGGGGGACAAATGTGGCCACCTATTAGCTCATAACTTGCACGCACAGAGTCAGGCGGCAACAGTCCCACTCATTTTGGCCGAGGAGGGCACCGAGCACACATGAGGTGAGGATATAGCAAACGCATTCCGATAGTTTTACACAAACTTATATACCGCACAGTCCTTACCCGACCAGAACTCCTCCAGGTATTGTTAAGGCATTACACACTCCAAGCTGACAGCTGACCAGGAAGCAGCTCTAGATAGTCCGATTAGACTTGAAGAGGTTTTCTCGGCTATAGTTCGACTTAAACTTCTTAAACCCCCCGGCCCAGACGGATTTACAGCTCTTTTTTACAAAACATTCTGTTCACTTGTAGCCCTGATCTTGACGCGACTCTTTAACGCCATCAACAATATTACGAAGCTGCCGCCAACAAAGCTCTTGGCGTCAGTGGTGATACTGCTCAAACCCTGCAAAGATACTAGATACTGCGCCTCTTACAGGCCGATATTTCTTTTAAATATTGATTTCAAGATCTTCACAGGAATCATTGCGGCTCGACTTGGGCCCATGATGTCGGGACTAATAGACCCGGATCAGGCCGCATTTGTTGCAACTGCTCAGTGTAGCAATAATACCAGTTGACTACTACATCTATTGGATAAGTCCCTCCTAAAGTCGAAGGAGCTTGACCTCTTATCCATAGATACAGAGAAGGCATTCAACAGGGTCCATTGGTCGTTCCTGGAGATTGTTCTAGAGAGGTTCGGGATTGGGCGTTGTTTTTGTCAATTGGATTTTAGTGGCTATAGCCGCCCCTCATCTACTGTCAGGGTGAATGGTTTCACCTCTGAACCCTTTAAAATCACCAGGGGCACGCGACAGAGCTGCCCGCTCTCCCACCTATTGTTTGCTCTTTACATGGAGCCGCTAGCCCAATGGGTTTGGGAGAACCAGCAGATTAAGGGGATGCTCTTTGGGGGAGAACGTCACGCCATTATTCTTTATGCTGATGATGTCGTTGCCACGCTGGAACTTTGCAGCAGCTTCTGCATTCAAGTTCAAAGTGGCCAAGTCCCAAGCATTGGGCTTTCCATTGGGGCAGACCACCATTGCGGAACTGGCCCAGCATGCCCTTTTCAGTGGGATCAAAAGGTTATGCCATACCTAGGCATCATGCTGTCTTTATCCATCGCCGAGACAACTTCCTTGAACTACTCTCTGCTGCTAGGCAGACTAGGCAGGAGCTCAAACAATGGCAGCCATTTAACCTCTCGTCGTTGGGTAGAGTAGCAGCTCTCAAGATGAGCATACTCCCCAAAGTCCTATACCTCTTTTAAACCCTCCTGGTATAACTTCCCCCAGGTGTCTTAAAGCAGCCACAATCCGAATGTATCTCTTTTGTATGGGCGGATAAGAGGCCACGAATAAACAGAGATCTGACTTTTAGATCCCACGAGGAGGGGGGGCTGGGGATACCTGATCTTGACCGCTATTAGAAAGCAACACAGCTGCGGACGCTATTGGAATGGGCCCAGTCAGAATCCGGGAATCGCTGGTTCTTTATGGAGCATGCACAAGCAAAAGATCCCCTTCCTTCGCTAGGCCTCTAGGCCTTTTGGGTTGTATGGGTCTCCGATGGCTCATGCCACATTGAAAGCCTGGGATGCTACAGCCATCCGCAATGGTTTAACAACTTTCCCTTCACCCATCACTCCTATTACGGAAAACCCAGACTTCTCCCCAGGGCTCGACTGGGAAGTATTTTGTCACTGGGACCCACAGGGCATAGGTCTATAGTGCATTTTTTTTATATAGAAGGCCCTTGTTCCTTCAAGGATTTTAAGTCTGATTTTAACATACCTGAACTAGAACACTACCAATATTGGCAAATACGACACTGGATCCGACAACCCCAAATCCGTCTGGAGCGGAGAGGATTCTCACTCAGTACGAGTGCTGGCTGCTCTCAAAACAATCCACAAAAAGACTCATCACAGAACTCTACCACATTTTAAATTCCCCAGAACAGCTGGTTAAGACGGCAGGACAAAAACGGTGGGATGCCAAGTTTGGCTGGACCCTGACCCCTAAAGAATGGACAGGCATTTACTATAGGGCCCGACACTGAGCACATAATATATCTAGCATCGAAACAGCCGCTAAGATTATGACATATTGGTAGGTTACTCCCTCCCGACTCCACAAGTGTAATCCTGATCATTCCCCTACTTGCTGGCGTGGTTGTGATGCTGAAGGCACACTCTTGCACCTTCTATGGGAATGCCCTACCCTCACTATTTACTGGAAGCAAGTGCTAGATGAGATTGATAGCCACTTTGACACTACGCTATTACGCTTCTCTGAATATGTGGTCCTAGGAGTGTCGGATAGGCTTACTTTCCACCTCAAGCCTTTTAAGGGTAAACAACTGGGTATAGCCCTAGGGGTGGCACTACAAAATATACTATCACACTGGGGAACAGACAGAGCCCCAAATATGCAGGGATGGCTGCATCGATTGTGGTATGTCCTCAGTATGAAACACATCTCTTTCTCACTTCAAGGTGATGGGGCTTCTTTTGCTGATATGTGGCAGCCTTTTGTCTCCCTGCTGTGCACTGAATTATGCAAAATGTCCTGCCATAGATATTTGTGGCTGCTGCGCCTTCCCGAGTTGAGCCAAAATGTGAACTAACTATTTCTCTGTTGTTCAATGGAGTGTGAGGTCTGTTCTTTGCTTTTCTGTTTAGACGTATTGAATGGGGGAGGAGACGGGAGGGGAGAGGTGAGGGTGGGAAAAGGAGGGGGGTGGGGAAGTTCATTTTGATGTTTTTGCGATGCTATGCGAAGCACTACGATAATCGCGGCCTATGATATGGGCCTTATTTCTCATTGCATCTTATTTGTTGATAAATCAATAAAAAGATTTCAAACTAAAAATGCCCCAATCAGTAGAAAAATGCAATATGCCCAAAATAAATAAATAACAGGTCAAAAGCCTGGCCTACCAGGTCTCAATCTATGTGCACCGTAAAGGCCGCCTCACAGCATCAACCTGGAAACACAGCCCCAGCCACAGGAGGACTGCTGGACTCCGTCGGGGCTTCCTGTGCAAGTGCTCCGCTCCTCGGCCGCGAGTAGACCGTGGAGATACAGCACACTGGGAGAACGCAGCAGGGGGCACTGCTGATGGAGAGAACCAAACTGAAGACTCCCCGGCACTGCAACAGAGAGAAAGCCAAAGGTAAGTCTCACCTAGGGAGACAAAAAAGAACAGGTGGAGGTGGGGGCAGGTGGAGTTTCTATGGGCTGGGGAAGGTCTAGAGGGAGGCGGGCCTCATTTGTAAAGAAGAAAGGTGAGGGAGGGATGGGAGGTAATGTATACCTATATATATTTATTTGTTATATTTTTGATAAGTTAAAAAATTGAAATGATAATATGAATTAAAATTGTTAGTTTAATAATTGTTTTAAGTAGATATATGGAAATATATATATATTCACTGAAAAAAACATAGGTTATAGACCATATATAGTTAGGAATTAGCATTTACAAAACCTTATTTTACGCACACACAAACCATTGAAATTCGCATATATAGTTAGTTGCACTAACTATATATCGCGCACCCGCAATCCACTGCTGATCATGTCACATATTACATCATTCATGACATGGTCATGACATCCGTGCATGGAATTCTGGGTCTTGTAGTGTCCACAATCCTTCCCTCGATGGGAGCGCTAGTAATACTGCCGGTAAACGAAGCCCTGTATGAGCCTCAGCCTGCGGATCCACTCTAAATCCCTCGTTGCTGCTCCGCACAGGGGGGTATCTTGGATAGTTGACCCCCGCGGTTCCCACATTACCGGGATGGTGCTCCTCGGCGGCCGGGCTGCCGCCAAAATATACACGCTCCAAAGTTGCCCCAAGCAACAAGAAGCACTCAAACAGCAGCGGGTTACAGGAACCTTTATTCGGGTACAAGCGGAAGCCGTCAAGCCGATCCCTTAAGCAGCTTGTCTGTCCATCATTGCCTGACGCTTTTCAGAGATATTTACTCCTTCCTCAGAGGCTGTGACAGTCAAGTGAGCGCCCTGTTGACACCGCCCACTCATTAAAATAGCACCTTGCACGTGTGAATACAACTGGCTCTGGATGAGTCCGTGCATGGAGTTCTGGGTCTTGTAGTGTCCACAATCCTTCCCTCGATGGGAGCGCTAGTAATACTGCCGGTAAACGAAGCCCTGTATGAGCCTCAGCCTGCGGATCCACTCTAAATCCCTCGTTGCTGCTCGGCACAGGGGGGTATCTTGGATAGTTGACCCCCGCGGTTCCCACATTACCGGGATGGTGCTCCTCGGCGGCCGGGCTGCCGCCAAAATATACACGCTCCAAAGTTGCCCCAAGCAACAAGAAGCACTCAAACAGCAGCGGGTTACAGGAACCTTTATTCGGGTACAAGCGGAAGCCGTCAAGCCGATCCCTTAAGCAGCTTGTCTGTCCATCATTGTCTGACGCGTTTCAGAGATATTTACTCCTTCCTCAGAGGCTGTGACAGTCAAGTGAGCGCCCTGTTGACACCGCCCACTCATTAAAATAGCACCTTGCACGTGTGAATACAACTGGCTCTGGATGAGTCCGTGCATGGAATTCTGGGTCTTGTAGTGTCCACAATCCTTCCCTCGATGGGAGCGCTAGTAATACTGCCGGTAAACGAAGCCCTGTATGAGCCTCAGCCTGCGGATCCACTCTAAATCCCTCGTTGCTGCTCCGCACAGGGGGGTATCTTGGATAGTTGACCCCCGCGGTTCCCACATTACCGGGATGGTGCTCCTCGGAGGCCGGGCTGTCGCCAAAATATACACGCTCCAAAGTTGCCCCAAGCAACAAGAAGCACTCAAACAGCAGCGGGTTACAGGAACCTTTATTCGGGTACAAGCGGAAGCCGTCAAGCCGATCCCTTAAGCAGCTTGTCTGTCCATCATTGCCTGACGCGTTTCAGAGATATTTACTCCTTCCTCAGAGGCTGTGACAGTCAAGTGAGCGCCCTGTTGACACCGCCCACTCATTAAAATAGCACCTTGCACGTGTGAATACAACTGGCTCTGGATGAGTCCGTGCATGGAATTCTGGGTCTTGTAGTGTCCACAATCCTTCCCTCGATGGGAGCGCTAGTAATACTGCCGGTAAACGAAGCCCTGTATGAGCCTCAGCCTGCGGATCCACTCTAAATCCCTCGTTGCTGCTCCGCACAGGGGGGTATCTTGGATAGTTGACCCCCGCGGTTCCCACATTACCGGGATGGTGCTCCTCGGCGGCCGGGCTGCCGCCAAAATATACACGCTCCAAAGTTGCCCCAAGCAACAAGAAGCACTCAAACAGCAGTGGGTTACAGGAACCTTTATTCGGGTACAAGCGGAAGCCGTCAAGCCGATCCCTTAACAGCTTGTCTGTCCATCATTGCCTGACGCGTTTCAGAGATATTTACTCCTTCCTCAGAGTCTGTGACAGTCAAGTGAGCGCCCTGTTGACACCGCCCACTCATTAAAATAGCACCTTGCACGTGTGAATACAACTGGCTCTGGATGAGTCCGTGCATGGAATTCTGGGTCTTGTAGTGTCCACAATCCTTCCCTCGATGGGAGCGCTAGTAATACTGCCGGTAAACGAAGCCCTGTATGAGCCTCAGCCTGCGGATCCACTCTAAATCCCTCGTTGCTGCTCCGCACAGGGGGGTATCTTGGATAGTTTACCCCCGCGGTTCCCAAATTACCGGGATGGTGCTCCTCGGCGGCCGGGCTGCCGCCAAAATATACACGCTCCAAAGTTGCCCAAAGCAACAAGAAGCACTCAAACAGCAGCGGGTTACAGGAACCTTTATTCGGGTACAAGCGGAAGCCGTCAAGCCGATCCCTTAAGCAGCTTGTCTGTCCATCATTGCCTGACGCGTTTCAGAGATATTTACTCCTTCCTCAGAGGCTGTGACAGTCAAGTGAGCGCCCTGTTGACACCGCCCACTCATTAAAATAGCACCTTGCACGTGTGAATACAACTGGCTCTGGATGAGTCCGTGCATGGAATTCTGAGTCTTGTAGTGTCCACAATCCTTCCCTCGATGGGAGCGCTAGTAATACTGCCGGTAAACGAAGCCCTGTATGAGCCTCAGCCTGCGGATCCACTCTAAATCCCTCGTTGCTGCTCCGCACAGGGGGGTATCTTGGATAGTTGACCCCCGCGGTTCCCACATTACCGGGATGGTGCTCCTCGGCGGCCGGGCTGCCGCCAAAATATACACGCTCCAAAGTTGCCCCAAGCAACAAGAAGCACTCAAACAGCAGCGGGTTACAGGAACCTTTATTCGGGTACAAGCGGAAGCCGTCAAGCCGATCCCTTAAGCAGCTTGTCTGTCCATCATTGCCTGACGCGTTTCAGAGATATTTACTCCTTCCTCAGAGGCTGTGACAGTCAAGTGAGCGCCCTGTTGACACCGCCCACTCATTAAAATAGCACCTTGCACGTGTGAATACAAATGGCTCTGGATGAGTCCGTGCATGGAATTCTGGGTCTTGTAGTGTCCACAATCCTTCCCTCGATGGGAGCGCTAGTAATACTGCCGGTAAACGAAGCCCTGTATGAGCCTCAGCCTGCGGATCCACTCTAAATCCCTCGTTGCTGCTCCGCACAGGGGGGTATCTTGGATAGTTGACCCCCACGGTTCCCACATTACCGGGATGCTGCTCCTCGGCGGCCGGGCTGCCGCCAAAATATACACTCCTGAGACCAGCAACGCCTCTGAGAATGCTAATCAGAGGAACACAGGCCCTAATAAACAAAATCTCTGGAATACTCTATGGAAGCTATTAGTAACAGAGCAAAGTAAATGGTGGGAAGCCACCACACTTCAAAATTATATCGAGGTGAACAGAATACCTAGAGGATTACGGATATACACTACCCCAACATTCTCAGACCCTGATCCTGATATGGTGGAAGAATGGGCGGGGAGCAGTCACGAATGCTCCATAAGAATGCTCAAAATTCTCGTAAAAGATGCCAACAAGCGCTGCGAAAAGCTGGCGGAAGAAATAGAAGCCATTACAAATCAATTGAAAAGTCTCTATGAGGATGAAAAAGACTTTGATAGTGAGATGGCAAAATTTGACATAAAGTTGGAGAAACTAGAGAAAGAAATACGGGATAAGAAAGAAAGCAAGTTTCTCAGAGATCGAAATGACTATGAGCAGGGCCAAGTACTGACCTTTGCTAAGAGATATGATCATCTCAGAACAACAGTCACTACACGGGAAATCACGCAACTTCCACAAACGGGGGGAGCTACTGCAACAACTGTATCAAGGAGCCCGGACAACGCAAGGGAGCAAACCACTGCCCCAGCAGGGCCAAACATATTGAGAACACAGAACCCGGAGCTGATGAGCCCAAAAGACAAAATTTTAATGGAATACGCAATGGTAGCCCAAGGAAGACTAACGGGGCAAAACAAACCAACCGGAGGAACAAAAGGACGCGGTCAAGGCGGGGAAGGCGCAACCAAAAGCAGCACAATGAATACCAGCAACATATCGAGCCCAGTGGGATCAAGGACAAGGGGCCAGAGGAGAGGAAAATGATGGATTCAAACACCATAATCAACTTATCGACCAGGAAGCTGACCACAGCAGAGAAAGAGGTACTGTCCCTAGGATTATCTTTCTGTCCTACCTCTACCTTTGACTACACCCAGAGTCGTATAGATCTCTTCTATTTTACTCGCAAGCTGCACTTAAAGAAATGGCATGCTACTAAACTTACCATTGATACCCGGGAGCCAGTACAAGTGCCCACCAGTATCACAGGCGCAGATGTGGAAACGCTGCATCTACTCCATGAACTGGAGGGGGACTTGGACATACCCAATAGCTCTATGCTAAATCTGATTAGTGATGAGATTAATATTGGTTTAAAGTATAACAGTAACTTTAGGCCTAAATCTATATTCATGCCTCAAATTGTAAATGAATCAATTGACATTTTTGAGAGGGCGATGATCAAAGAGTTTGAAAGATTGTCTAAACGTAACAATTATGTAAAATGTAATCTTACAAATGTACAATTTAAAGTGATCAAATCCCTTAATGATGATAAAAGTATTGTTATCAAAAGATCGGATAAAGGGGGAAATATTGTGGTGCTTCCTCGTGACCTATACATCAAGGAGGGTTTATCACAATTAAGCGATTGTACCAAATATGAAAAAAGCAGTAGGGCTACCTATCTGGACTGCGTTTCAGAGTACACAGAGCAACTCAATAAATGGAGAGAAAGTGAGTTGATCAGTAAGGATGAATTTAACTTTATCCTTACCAGACACCCCAAAATACCGGCGCTCTACCTCCTACCAAAGGTCCACAAAAGCATGACTGACCCCCCAGGGAGGCCTATCGTATCATCCAGAGGGAGCTGTTGGGAAAACACCTCTAGATACGTAGACTTTTTCCTACAGCCCTTGGTACAGAATTTACCTTCGTACCTCAGGGACTCCGGTCACTTCCTGGAAAAAATCAATGACATGTCCTGGAACCCCGATTGGCTATTTATGACCCTCGATGTTAACAGCCTCTATACCTGCATCCCCCAACAGCAAGGTATTGAAGCATGTAGGCATTTCTTTAAAACACGGTCTATTTCCTATCTCCTTCACACTGAGATGCTACTTGAAATGGCATATTTATGCCTTACCAAGAATTACTTCCTTTTTAATAACACGGTTTACCATCAGCTACTGGGCACCGCGATGGGGACTTGTCTGGCGCCCAGCTTTGCCTGTCTGTACTTGGGACTATGGGAAGAGAAAGTGGTCTACAAATCCGAGGCATTCCTTAACAAAATTGTGTGCTGGCTCCGTTACATAGATGATATCTTCATCATCTGGAACGGTAGCCAGCAGGAAGCATCGGAATTTGTTAAAGACCTGAATATTAATAATTTCAACCTGAGCTTTACAAGTCATATAGATCCCGCAGTCATCGAATTCCTAGATGTTAAAGTTGAAAGCAAAGACAATGACCTTACCACGACTCTATTTAGGAAGAGTACAGCAGGCAATAGTCTGCTACACGCCTCCAGCTGTCACCCCACTAATCTGATCAACTCTATTCCGGTAGGAGAATTTCTGAGAGCAAAAAGAAATTGCTCGAACGAAAATGACTATAAAAGAGAAATAACCCTGATGAGCGACAGATTTAAGGAACGAGGGTATGGACGTAAATGCATAACGAGTGCCTTAGCAAAGGCTAATAAGCGAGAGAGAACTAGCCTGATTAACACTAAAAAGGAAGAGAACCAATCCACTTCGAAAAATATGAGTAGATTTATCACAGATTATCACTGTGAGTCCCAAGAAGTGAGGAAAGCACTCAGTAAATACTGGAATATACTCAAGCTAGATAAAGACCTAGCCCCTGAAATTTTAGATCATCCCCAACTTACTTTCAGGAGACCCAAATCCCTCAATGACCTTCTCTGCTCTACTCTCCTACCCAAGATTGTGAAGCCAAGAATTCCGGTGCAAGGCTTTTACATTTGCGGCAGGTGTAAAGCCTGTCGCAACAGTAAAAACACAAAAGAAATACAGTTGTCGAAAGACACTAACAAATTCAAAATTACCAAACACGTCACTTGCCTAACGGACCATGTCATATATGCTTTACAATGTCCCTGCCAATTATGCTACATTGGCAGTTCTAAACACCAGGCTAAGAAAAGAGTGCTGGAGCACATGCGGGCAATAACAAACGTAGATAGACAATACCCCATTGCGAGGCATTTTGCTACACACCACAATAGCAATGCCAATATGTTGTCCTTCTGTGTACTGGAGACAGTTCCGATAAGAGAGAGAGGAGGAGACCGCATAAAGGAGATGAGGAGACTTGAGTCCAGACTCATTATTAAATATAGGACGACCCAACCAAATGGTCACAATTTGCATGAGGAACTTAATGTCCACTTGGGTTAACTTGTGAGCTTGACTGTGCATATACATACCTGCTGTTTTTAACCATTTTTTACCATTTATTTGTTATTTCTTCACCTAAAAAACAGTCACTGATTTTGTGTTTTTTAACTTTTGGTCTACAGAATCTGTTGGTGATCATATTTGGGAATCTGTTCGACCTCTGGGAGCACCTGATTACATAAGACTATTTGTTATGGACTATTTGAATTGAGATTATGAACAATCTATGCCCACTTGGGCTTTACCGCAATGTGAGCAGTTTGCATGCCAGTTTGAATGGTGACCGACCATTTAGACGGCCAATGCTAGGAATTTTGATAGACTTATTTAGCCCACTTGGGCGATAATCAAAATGCATTGATAATTATGAGGTATCATCTATGCTTTAAGTGAGAAGCTAGCGATATAATTCCTTAGTATGCACTGTTCACTAATGTTAATTATGCATTTGCAACTTGTATTATTCTAGTCCAGTTGATTTAATTTACTGCATTCTGCGTGTTAATCTAACGCATCTTGCAGCCTTTATTATTATTGTTTATTATTAAGCTCCAGAGAAACAAACTCAGCCTGCAGATATACCTACTAGTCTGTCTTCCATGGATGTGACTTGAACAAACATGTGACTGTATATAAAAAAAACACTTGGTGCTTGGTTTCTGTCTCGTGAAAAAGCAGGTTTCACCTGCGAAACGCGTTGAGAAAGCCATTGAATAAAACACGCTTTGCATTTCTAAGTGGCCCGGATTGCTTTTCTTACCACGGAGAAGGTTTTTGGCTGTATATATATATATATATATATATATATATATATATATATATATATATATATATATATATATATATATATAATATATATATATATAGATATAAATTATTAAATATGTGTGGTTAACTTTTTTTAATTACGTTTATTTCATATATTTCTAAATATAAATGTTAAATCAAAAAGAAAATACTATTTGTTATTCATGATTTTAATTTATATATATTTAAAAACAATATTTAATACAACAGTATTTATTACAATGCTATTTTTCCCAAATATTTTTGCACTTAGCCTTTTAAGCATAGGATGATGATATTTTTAACATTGATATTTTGGTCACAATATTTTGGTATAGGTTCCAGGAAGGTGGCTGTGAGTCCAGTCATGCCTGTTGACTGTCTGTTAGGGAACGACCTTGGAAGGAGGTGGAACGCATTTCACACTTCGGGATGGTGGCTCTGCCTGAGTGGGCGTGTGTGAGCACTAAGTCAATGGCGGCCAGATATGGTGTTCAGATTTCTTGATGGCACAAATATGGAGTGGGGGTTGTGAGAATGAAATTAGTCAGGTTTATGGACATTTCATAAAAGATTGAGCCCACATAGCCAAAGTGACCGAGAGTTCATTAGAGGTGAAAACGCAATGGTTTGGTGGAGTGTCTCAGTGGGTAGATGAGATTTCTAGTGCTGGGTGTAAGGAGGCAATGTTGTGAGTTTTCATAGAATTGCTAAGTTTTAGTGAAGTGGAACAGCAATGTGGTTTGGTAACTAGTATGGTAGACCATATATACCGTAGGTTTTAGGGAGCATAGGGGTGTAGGAAAGATAGGATTATGCCCAGATTCATGGTTGAAGGAGATGAGGCTTTGGAAATGAATTAACAGCATAAGTAAGGCCTTAGATGTCCCCAGAAGACGCAAACTGTAAGGATGCTAAATTTAAACATTAGGGAATTTCGGCCTTTGCGAATCGCAAAAGGCTTTTTTGCATTTTTTGAAATGTATCACAAAATCGCAAAATAAGGAATCACAAAAATTAGCGATTCCTTATTTTGCTTAAGCATTTAAGGAATCGCAAATTTTGCGATTCCTTAAATGCGATGTATGTGGGTTTTAGAAATTGCAAATTTGTGTTAAGAAATCGCAAATTACCACCAACTTGTATTTGGTGGTAATTTGCGATTTCATTTAAAAATGCCCTATTTTGCATTTGTGAAGGTGGCATGTGACGCACATACATGCCTATAGGGCATGTATATGCGCCATGTGCACACACATGTAAATTTCAGGGGTACAGCAGGGTGTCTTTGAGACACCCCTGCACCCTTGAAATTATTCTCAATTTGCGAATTCGCAAATTGCGATTCGCAAATTAAGAAACATTTCACAATTATTCCTTAATTGCGAATTCGCAAATTGCGAATTAGCAAATAAGGAAGACTAAGAAATCGCAAAAAAATTGCGATTTTCTACATACATTCCATTTTGCGATTTCTAAATAGCGATTCCTTAAAAATCGCTATTTAGAAATCGCAAAATGGAATCTTGATACACCTACCCCTAAGTATTAACAAACATATCAGCAGCATTCATAATGTACAAAAAACATAAACCTTCTTTCTATTGTATATGATTAAAACTAGAACAACAGGTCCATTCAGAATCAGCAAAAACAAAAAGATTAACAGGACTCATGAGGTTGAGATATGAATATTTATATGGTATTGCGAACATTTATTGCTGAAGCTGTGAGTAATGAAAAGGATCTATGCGGTTCTCCAAGTTCTGTAAAGACAAGGACATTGCACTGGATATGAAGTAAGATGGAGCATAGCTGTTGAAAATAAACATTATGCAGATACCCGAAGAT
Organism: Lissotriton helveticus; assembly: GCF_964261635.1. Classification (NCBI taxonomy): domain Eukaryota; kingdom Metazoa; phylum Chordata; class Amphibia; order Caudata; family Salamandridae; genus Lissotriton; species Lissotriton helveticus. Next base: position 898,445,133 of record NC_136063.1, on the reverse strand, counting down.
TATACTCCCTTTGCAGTGCAAATACTTAGGTTCAAAGCGATTCTACAAACAGAGACATGAAAAGAAACACTTGAAAGGTAAGAACACAAGAGTAGAGGTTAGCCGCTGGAGGGTGTAGTATTTTGCATGGGACAAACGATGCACTTGTGGTGAAGAGAGTTTATTCTGCAGTGAACACGCTACACCGCAAGAACTACATGTTCTTCAGTCATCCAAAATGCCAAAGTAAATAAGGGTTTGATTAGAAACATAATTTAATTCGGGTAGGGGGAGGAATGAATGATTTTGTATTTTATATAGAAAGCTAATACAAAAGGCAATATACAATTAAAAAGGGCAAGGTCGGGATTGGTATGTGTTTTTTTGTAGTATGAGAAAGGTTGACCTTCGTTGTGAATCTTAGAAATGAATTGTAATTTCCTTGTCAACATAAAAATGGCACCACAGATTTGTGGAAGAGGGAAAAAAAGGGAAAAGCACACAACTTGACACTGATCCTCTTCCCTTGCAGAACTTAATCAGCAGCATCTTTGCCACCCTTCCCTGAATCCAGGATGCTAAGGTCGCAAGGTGCAGGAGATGTAGTCTGCACTCAAGGTAAGAGGTGAAGTTTTACAGCCACAGTTTATAACAAATATTTATGTACATTTATATAGATATATTATGTGGGTGCCTTGGCAAGGACATGTTGAACACACAGCCCCTTACAGAGTGGGCATAGTGAATGAAATGCACATAGCAGCGTGTACCTGCATCTCTCTTCTTTAATGCATGCAGCGAGATGTAGCAATATTTCCTAAAACTAAAATATAACCAGATGGTCACTGTACTCTGCTGGACAGGTGTATGTGCTCTAAAATTGGGATGTATGTCATGACAACTCGTGCTTTACCCCGCGCTTCCATTACGACGCATCCATTACAACGCAAGTCGTTACAACGACTTGCGCTGTAGGCGCTGGATTGTGGAATAGTTTGATTTTCTATTCCAACTCCAGCCCACGTAACAGCAGGGACGGTATTGGAATAGAAAATAAAACTATTCCTTTACCAAGAGCGCCCTCCAGCGCAAGTCGTTGTAAAAACTTGTGTGGTGATGGCAGCGTCTAATGGCAGCGCCGTGTAAAGCCTGCGTTGTCATGGCTGTCTCCCCTAAAATTTCTGGGGCTTTCGTAATAACAACAACATTCCAAGACCTTGACCGTCTTAGAGTTCAGAGTTCGGGGGAGTGGAAATGCAGTGAAAACTTTCTGCCCAGAAATGGATAATGGGCCAGAACGTTTTACAATTGTGCATACATCATTGACTTCAATATAGCATGTAAATGTAAATGGCCTACATTATTAAACACTATTTGCCGGACTCTAGCCCAGTGTGACTGACCTCATTGGTGTTACCCGTGGCAATCGGGCCTGTATATTGAAAAACTACTTCATGTAATATCTCCCTGGCTGAGGGTTGAAGGTTTCCACAGGCGCCTACTTGTTCTTATGACCCTGCTGCTGGTACCGGAAGTGGAAAGGGCCTCAAACAGCAGCAATGTGGGAGTTAGTTAGCTAATCCTACAACCCTATTTGCCTCTAAAAAACACCAGATGAACACCCAGCAGACTGTACTCAGAGTACTGTCCTTCCTGGTGCATACATTTGCACATGACGTGACTGACCCGACCCCAGCTTTATTGACGTTTCTGAGTCACCAGATATACATTTGGCCTGCTCTTCTCCAGTCCTAACTAGCCTATGCAATGCATTAGGTTTACATTTGACTGCATCCTCCAGGCCCCACAAGCTGACAGGCATCTTGTTGATAAAGGAGACAGATTTGTTGTTGATGCCTTTAATCTCCTCCTTCCCCATGGATCCGATCTGGTGCATCTGGGGGTTGATGTCCAGACTGAGCATGGTAGGAGATCAGGAAGCCAAGGGCGATCTGGGTCAATCCCCGCTCATTCCTAGCCAAGGTCAATGCACTGGTGTACCTCTATAACCCAAACTGGCAGCCCACCACCTTGCTGCCAGACCAGGGGAGGCAGGACAAGGACCCCTGCTTCTGAAGTTGCGTCTGTCCCCATAGTGGATCCTGTACAGATTCATGTCAGGGTCACAATCTACACCCCTTCCCTCACTCATTGTTCAGCTCCTGCAGAGCCCTCACCCTCTCTCATTCATTATAGATAGAGCACCTTTATGGCTGCCAAAGCAAACACCAGAATTGTTTTGTACAACGGAGATCATGCACCTTGTATTTTAAGGTGTTCTCATACGTGATAATGCACAAGGATGCTCCATGAAATAAATGATTGCCAAAGATCACACATTTTGGTCAAGCTGTTAAGCTGGGATCGTACCTAGATTTTCCAGTTGCACAATGAGCAATTCAACCAAATGCTTGGTATCTCATTCTGTCATCAAAGGTTATCATGCTGGGCTTATTTTTTGGAGGATGAGGGCTAAATTCTTGGAGGATGAAATTAGTGTTTGGGTGAGAGGCAGATGCCAACATGCATATCGGGTAGCTTTCCAGATCACAAACCTTGCCCATGTAGATAACAACTTTTAACAATGAAAATAGACTTGTATCTTTAAAAGCATTCTGAGGGATTTGCAGGAATGTGAGCTGAGTCTGGACTTCAAGCCCAGCTCCAGAAAAAACACAGTGGAGAACTGTATCTACTAGACCTAATAAACAGTCTGAGCAGACCTTTAAACACGCCAATACGCCTGAAATTAGTGTAAAATTTTGTGGTAACCTATGAGAGGATCAGTGACACTGCCAACAATGCATGCGTCATTAATGCATCGTGGAATGGAAGCTGCTGCTGCATACCTTGCAGGCCCGACCTCCCACACTAATAGAGAGCAAGCAGCATGTGTAGCGGCAATGTGCTCAGTCCTCTGTGATGGGCCTCAAAGTATAAAAGCTGTGGCAAAGGAAAACAAACCTGTCACAAGTCCTTGCACAATGTTCTGCTCTTTACCCGGCTGTATAAAATGACCGCCACTGCTCCTCGCACTTCCACTGCAAGAAAAAGACCTTAATGTTTTGGCCACTCAAGTGTTAAAGCCAGCTGCTGATGAAACAGCTTTACGTAAAGCTGTGATGTGCGCACTGTGTGAGAGTGAAATGGTCAGCACCACTTCTGAGAGGGTAAGAGAGTGGGAATTGATATTGTGAGGGCCCTAGACCCCAAGATAGCCCTAGGCAACAGGTTCATCCTGGTCTTGGTGGACCTTGCCACCCAGTACCTTGAAACTATCCCTCTTGGGCATTGATAGGGATCTTTTCCCACATGAGTTTTCCCAGAGAGGTTGTATCAGTCCAGGGTACCAACTTCAAATCCAAGTATATGACGTCTCTCTGAGAAGCGTGCACCCTCAAGGTAATGGTTTGGTTGAGAGATTCAACCAAACCCTAAAAGCCATGATTAATGGTCCTGCAGAACCCATTAGGCATAAGTGGGACGTTCTCTTGCCATGTCTTCTGTTTGCTTACAGAGAGCTACCACAAACATCAATTGGGTTTCAGCCCCTTTGAATTGCTATATGGATATCCTGTAAGAGGACCTCTTAGTCTGGTGAAAGTAGGCTGGGATACAGCTCCCGGTAAAACTCCCCAGGATGTATTTATCTACAGGCTGGCCTTCAAAAACCAAATGCTTGAAGAAACTCACTCAGATGAACCTTGACGTAAGCAAGGAGGGCATGCAACATTTGTTTGACCAGAATGTCACTCTGGTCAAGTTTCAGCCTGGCCAGAAAGTGTGGGTCATGGCCTAAGTAGAACCTTGTGCTCTCCAGGATAAGTCACTGGGCCTTTTGAGGTGGTGGAGCTCAAAAGCGGGAGGGCACCTACCTGGTGAACTTGCAGACTCCCAGGAACCCTTTGCTTGTCCTAAATGTGAACCACCTCAAACCTCACTTTGGGAGGTCTGAAATCAACACGCTACTGGCGACAGATGATGGAATGGAGGAGGAAAGTGAGCCTCTCCTCGACCTGTCTTCCCAGGAGCATGATAGGTTTGTGGAAGGAGTGAACCTCTCCCCAACACTGACCCCAGAGTAGCAGAGGGACTGACAGCAAGTTGTTGGGACAGTTTGCATCACTATTTACCTTGACCCCAGGAGTCATCCATTGGTGTACCCACAATGTGGATCCTGGGGAAAGTCCACCTGTAAAGCACATGATTTACAGGCTGACTGACAAGGTCAAGCCAAATGCAAAAAGTTCAAAGCCAGCATCAAGGAAGAGGTTTCCATGATGTTGGTGCTAGGGGTGATAGAGCCCTCCAGCAGACCTTGGACCAGCCCAGTTGTCTTGGTCCTAAAGGCAACTGCACACAGTGCCACAGGTTAACTTCAATTTTGTGTGGACTACTGTGGGCTCAATGCTGTCACCAGTGACTGATGAGCTCATAGGTCGGTTTGGAGCTGCAAAGGAGCTCCTCAGTACATTTGATTTATTGTCCGGGTATTGGCAGATTGCCTTGACTGATGGGTCAAAGAGAGGTCTGCATTCTCAATACAAGAAGGGCACTACCAGTTCTGGGTGGTGCCCTTTGGTTTGAAGAACGCACCTGCCACCTTTCGGAGGATGGTCAACCAGGTGTTGGTTGGGATGGAGGATTCCAGTACTGCCTACAACATTTCAGTGTTCAGCTACAGCTGGGAGGATCCCTTGCAACACCTTTGAGAAGTGTTGATGGCTCTGCAGAAGGCAGGCCCATTATCAAGGCCAGTAAGTGCTGGATCGGGCTGGGATCTGTGGTGCACTTAGGGCACAAAGTAGGAAGAGGCCAGGTGGTGCCCCTACTACCTGAGATTGACACAATTCCAACTTGGGAGCCTCCTTAGACCCAGACTGAGGTGAGAGTCTTTTTAGGTCTTACTGGCTATTAAAGGAGGCTTGTCTAGGGCTATATCACCATTGTTGCATCCTTGACTGAGCTGATTGCCAAGAAGCTCCCAAGAACAGTTATCTGGACTGATGCCTGACAGACTGCTTTTGATACTCTGAAAGCAGCCATGCGAACAGTGCCTGTGATCAAGGCACCCAACTTCTCCCAACAATTGTTGGTATAAACAGATGCTTTACAGCATGGTGTGCGAGTGGTACTCTCACTGCTGAATGCTGAGGGCTTGGACCAACCTGTAACCTAATTACTTCCTAGTTAACAGAGCTGAAGTGCAATTGAGTGAGACACTTTTGCTGTGGTCTGGGTGCTAAAGAAGCTAAGACCCTACTTGTTTGGGACTCACTGCCGGATTCAGACAGACCACAAGCCTCTCAGATGGTTAATGCAGATGAGGGGTAAGAACATAAAACTGTTGAGGTGGTCCATTTCCCTACAAGGCATGGACTATACGGTGGAACATGGCCCTGGCACAGAACACACCAATGCTGATGGTCAGTCTAGGTTCTTCTGCCTTAGTGATGAGTAGTCCTAGAAGGGTGGATAGTTCTCCCCACTTTTCAGCTGGAGGGGACAAGTGTTAGACCTAGCATCTTTGGCATGGTTCCCACTGACTTTTTGCCTCTACCTCTTGCATTTGTTCCTGTGGGCTGAAGTTAATTGTTGCTGGTTTAGGTGCTCCGGGCACTTTTCCACTACTAATCAGTGCCAAACTGCAAGTACTCCCTATGCAAATTGCGATTCTTGTCGTTTATCCATGATTGGCATATTTGATGTACTGACAAGTCCTTAGTAAAGTGCACTGAGAGTGCCATCACCTGTGAATCACATGCTACTAGTAGGATTGTACTGAGAAAAAGGGGTCCCAGCAAACAGCAATAAATTCAAAACAAACAATATCAATGAATAAAGAAACACTTAATTAGCCTACACTGTTATTTATTCACAATGTAGATGTACGTTAGTTACCATGAATTTAGATGAACAATCACAAGATGTATGGTGCCCCAGAAGGAAAGGGAAGTGGTATAGTGCAGGGAGTGTGGGTATAGGATAGTGACAATAAAAAACAACCAAATGGCCTGACTGTACTGTATGTCAATTTCCAACATAGACAGACAAATGACCGTGGGTTCAATACATCATTAAATAACAATCATACTCCACATAACGCATTGAATGACCAAATGTTGGGGTGAAGCTGATGTGCATAAAAAGTTGTAGACGTTTCGACCCTCTAATAATCGCAGGGATTAGTTATGACCTTGCTTCGGGGTCTTCATCAGGACAGGGGCGGGGCAGGCAACCTATTTAATAAACATCAATTTTTACTTTAGTTTAATTGGACAAGGTGCGTTGATTCAATAAATAAAAACGAATATTGAAGCACACTATGGTGGACAAGGCATACCAAAGGTTGCTCGTCTCCAAGTTGGAAGGAGGAATAGAGAATTCTTTCATAAGAAGAGTAAGTTCAGGTCCTAAAATTAAGAAAACATTGATAAATAAGGACCCTTGCATTTAAATGCATCTGTGATGAGGGACAGATAGAGTAAGCACTTACATGATATGACGATATAGGATGGCCCTCGGGTCTGGAAATAAGAAAACCAACATATCATAAATTACAGAAATGGTTTTAGGATGGAGGATTTATTGAACGGTAGGTAGAATTGAAATGATAAACTCACAGATTAAGAATGTGATGGGCATTCAAAGTTGAAGCAAAATGCACACGAAGTTGGGATGAATCGTCTGCAGAGAAAAGACGGGATATAATAAATCCAACCCTGGGGTCGTTACTAACGTGTACCGCAAGGTTTACATACACAGGACATACCTGAGGGCAGACCGTGTCTTTGCTTGCGCCGACTCGTGTGCGTCGAGATCAAGGATGGCTAAATGTGACCATCTGCGGACAAAGAACGGGATAAGGTTCTGTTATCCTATGGAATGGTCGCTGGAGTATAGAACTTGTATTACAGGCATACAGCTTACCAGAGGCAGAGTCAATCTGTATGCTCGTCGACTCGCGTACGGCAATGGAAGTCGGTTGGTTCCTGTTACGAGGGTAACCAAGACAACTGGGCCACTTGACCGCTAGCTGTATAGATATAGTAAAAAGACTGAAGGCATTACTGGAAACCGTAGGATAGTGGCTCGGGGACAAAGTCAAGTAAAAATATAGTGTTAATAGGATTGTAGCACTGGTTGTGCCACCCACAAGAGTAGCCCTGTAAATGTGTTTCAGTCCTGCCACTGCAGTTTTAAACTTCCCTGTCAACCTGACAAGTGCACCCACTTGCTAGGCGCTGAACATCCCTTTTCTTACCTGTAAGACACCCCTAAGGTAGTACCAAGGTAGCTTTGTGGGCAGGGTGCAGTGTATGTGAAAGGTAAGACATGGACTGTAGTTTTTTACATGTTCTGGTGGTGAAATACTTCGATTTTGTACTATTGAACATCTGTCTGTCCCATTGGTAAACATAGGAGCTACCTAGTAACATAACATCTTACAAGTGTAACTTTCCATTGGAACAAGATAGAGAAATAGAGCTTAGGCTCACGGAACTCAGAATTTAAAAACACATCCTTTTATTAAAGGTTGTTTTTCAATTATTTGTTTGAAAATGACATTTTTTGAAAGGGGGGCTTTCTTGCTTTACCATTCTGTGTGCCTCGGCCTACGTCAGGAGAAACTGGTCCGCAGAGACACAAATCAATGGCCCAATCAAAATCACAACTCAGGCAGTGAAACACAGGTTGGACACAGGTGAAGTAGGAGAATCGAAACGATAATCCATAAGCCGTGCTCAAAATCGCAAGCGGCAGTGTGCCAAAATATTCAAGCATCCGGTTGCGAAACAGCGGCAGCAGGGGCTGGGCGGCTTCTTCCACAGGTGGGGCATCCATATTTAAGGAAGCAAAGTACAATTAGGACGCCTGCCGCTAGTGCCAGTAAAACCGGGAATCCACCAAACAGACTCGAAAAAATGGAATGAAAGAAACTAGGGATCACTCCAAATATCTTTTCAAATGAAGTCACAAGGCCGCTGCTAACTGTTTTAAAAAAATGCGCTAGCCCAGATGTCGAGGACGCGTTAAACATAGAATGTATCCTTTCGCCAAAATGCAACGGTAAATCAGTATTTAAAAGGGCCTGAACCTCAGTCCGGGTGTTAGCTATGTGAAGCACGAAAGTTTCACGAGCCGAACTCAAGGCCACTTCTTTCTGGGACAATAGAGCCCTCAGTCTAGTCATGCCGTTAACCTCTGCCATCAAGGTTGGTATGCGTGGCCAAATGGAAACCTCCCTATTTTCATGTGTGGGTGGGTACAAGACATTTCTGCAGCAAACGACACGTTCACTTACTGTTACCACATAAGCTACACCTTTAATTAACCCGCAACAATCTTCATTATTCAAAAGTAAATAACTCCCGTTCCCCAACAAGGTAAAAGTCGGGGTGATTGCTGGAACAGGAGTGCCTTTTAAAACACAGGCCAAGTTTGGTCGGTCCTGGTTGCAAGAACCGTGTAATTGTATGTGCCTACACATTAACGAGTGATCTGGAGTTTCCGTACATTCCTCCCCATTTAGATAAACTTCCTGGCCGTCTTTCAAACATCTATAAGTGAAAGGAAGGGACCAGACTTCATGGAGAAATGCACTACCTAAGGGCTCGTAGCGACCTATGGCAACATATCGCATACAATTTGTAAATTTATACAGTGCAAAAGGCAAAGTTATTAAACCGTGGATAAGCCACGTTGCATCGTTGGCCTCTGCCACAGAGAAAGGCAAGGACTCCAATTTCTCAATATGTAACATAGAAAATGAAGCATCTCGCATGGAAAGCAAGCGCTGCTTGTCAGTCAAATTAAAGGGAGCAAAAAGAGAAGAAACATTCATGTAGGTCCATGGCACCTTGCCAGCCTTCAACGTTTGAAGGGTCCAAGCAAATTGCATGATAGAACGTAATTTATTTTGACCATGGTACAACACAGACACTTCATCATGCACAATATCCACTACAGAAGACACAATGTTATCCAAAGTGTAAATGCGGGAAGAAAGCATGTTAATACTATTATCTACCACAGCCAGCACCTTTTCTAAATTTGCCTGATCTATAGCTCTAAGGCGTGTCGCAGCCTCAATCTGTGATGTCTTCCAGATTTCATTGTAAACAGCATAAATCCATCGTTTTGATCTACCACTAGCCGGGCCTTTTATGAAATCATTTAAATCAACATCATCATTTAGTTTTGCAAGATGTAATTTAACTGCAGATAATTTAGAATGTTTCAGCCACGTTTGACATAATTTACCCACAGAGTAAGTTGTGACAGAATGCTCAGTTTCAAAACGTGAATCTGGTTTAATCTGAGCAAAGCCGTCAGACAAACCCAGAAAACGGCGCTGGCAAGAATCAGCACTCTTGTGCCACACTAGCCAACCTTTAGGGTCTATACTGGATATGTTAAAGGAAGAATTCAGCAATAGAGTCTGTAAGTCCCTAATCGAAAATTGAGTATAATTACTCCAGCCTGAATATTCCTCTAACTCGGGGATAGAAGGAAAATGTAGTTTTTTAGCAGTAGCCAATCCAAAGCATGTCGTTTGTGAAATAGTAGAATTCAAAAACAAAATCTGATTCGGGATGAGACATGCACGGTGCAAAGCCTCAGCGCCTTGTACCTGCCAGTTTTTAGAACCCCAAACTGATTTTAGGTCAATTGTTTCCTTCCATAATTCATAACCGCCAACAGCTAGCTGATTAAGAAAGGACTTTGAATACAATAGTTTGGTATCGGTAAGTCTAACCTTGGACATAGGCTTCTGTGTCATTTTGAAATAAAAGGACTCGGGATTAGACTGATTGAAGTCAGTAAAATATGTGTACTTTTTCAAAAAAGTACTTGAACTGCCTTGTATAGGAGCCGGACAATGCTCCCATTGTGTATAATTCACAGTATTCCTTCTGGATGTTGTTTTATGCAAGAAGTGATTGCCAAAATGTTGAAAGCAAAACAAATCACCATAATTAGCAGATTCTAAATATAAATCTTCAGCATCAAAGGCAGCATAGTATTTCAAATCAGAAAACAAAGACTCTACGGCCTGAACATCCCAATCATCAGAACGTATGTTTTGTTTCACCACATCCCCCATATTAACTCTAAGCACATTAGGGACATTAACAACCTCCGTAGGGCCATGAATTTGAAATCGAACGGCATCCCACACGATCCCATCAAGGACAGGCCAAGCAGTGATGTTAACAAATGTCAAGTCTCTTCTCAGTCTATGTGCAGAATGCGATGAGGAAAGGGGGGCCAAAGTTCCATTGAGATGGCGAATGCATGTTCTTTCCTCGACATAGTGTCCATTTACCAACCGGAAAAAATAAAATACAAAACCAATTGACATAAAAAGATATATCGAAAAAAGCACCAGCCAAATATATGTCCAAGGGGGAATTAAAAAATGGTTTTTAAATAAGGTGGCATAAACTGCAAAACGTGAAGGTTTCTTCGAGGCATTGGAAACAGAGTCAAAGGAAAATCTGGATTCTGTGGCCAAACGTGCTTGCAGGTCAGGCATGGACAAGTCAGTGGGGTAAGTATAATCAATTTCAGCAAGGTCTGTACCGGGCAAAGTACTTAATAAAGGACTGGAATTCGCAGGTAATTCAATGGCTACTTCAGTTTCATGAGTAGAAGCAGTGGGCAAAACTGAAGTACTCACAATGGAAGGACAGGAAACAGCCGGTGTCATATTAAGAAGAATCGGCCACTCTGTGTATCTTGACATTGTCAATTGAGATAAACCTGTTTTCCTTACGACCAGGAAGTGGTGGTAAAATGACTGTTCTTGTGCCCTTCACTCCAAGCACTGGAACCGGAGCTCGATAGGAAGGACCAAATTCTTTCTTGTTGTCGATCTTCTCTCGAACCAGTTCTCCAACTTGGGGTAGCCAGCCGACTACCGGGATCTGCAACGCAACATCCGACGTGGAGGGCAAGTGTTCCTTTGCAAGACTGTCTCTGGTCTTTTGTAGATTCTGTAAAACAGTACAATGTTCATCTACGTCAAAGGTCGAGGCGCTAGCCACGCAGTCTAGACCGTCAAGGTCAGGGACGAACATCTTGATGCCAAAGAGCATTTCGTATGGGGTCCGCCCACCCAGAGACCTTCTAGGGAGATTATTAAGAGCACGCTGCACGCCATAGAGGTGGGCTAGCCAGTTTCTGCCAGTGCCTACACCTCGAGCTGTCAAAGATTGCTTTAAATCACGGTTCATTCGCTCCACTATACTGTTACCCTCAGGTCTGTAGGGAGATGAAAACTTGACTTGGACCCCCATCGAATTCATGGCGTCCTTATACGCCTTAGAGGCGAAAGCCGGACCCTGATCCGAATGGAAGGTACCACAGGCAAAAATCCCTACAAAGATACGCAAATCTCTAATGACAGTCCGTGAATCAGCGCTGCGATGGGGCCAGACCCACACAAAGCGTGTGCATGAATCAACTGCTACTAAGATGTACTTATACGCAGTATCAGAGAAAAAAGGACCGCAGTGATCTAAATAAACGCAACCTAGAGGTTTATTAGAAATGTACAACTGAGTCTGTGGCGGACGCGCAGCAGTCGAAGGTTTAATCTGCTGACATATGTCACAAAGAAGGACATAATCACGCGTCTGTTTGTACAGTCCCCGCCACCAGAAACGTTGTTGTAATTGAGTTACAGTGGCTGAGACGCCCGCATGCGCGGACGCCACACCTTCATGAGCTGCTGTAATCAAATCTGGCCTGCGATCCAAGTTGGGAATCAAACGTTCACCAACATCAGGAATTTTCACAAAAGGAACCTTTTCGGGACTTAAGTGGTATGTGTACTTCGAAGGGAACCCCGACGGATGTTTACCTCCCTTCTCAGTGGCAGCAACAGATGCCAAGATGTCACTATCAATTTTACTTTTGAACCGTGTAACAGCTGCAACTAAGTATGTAGACACTGCTGACTTCGCTGCTTCATCAGCAAGCGAGTTACCGACAGCGGGACTCCCACACGCTGATGGCCAAGAGTATGAATTACAAAAACGAGCGGCAACGAACCCAGATCGAGTGCCACTCGAACCCAGATCATTTTATGTTTTATTGTGCTACCCTTGGAATCACGAAAGTCATTCTGAATCCAAAAGAACAAGTTTTCATTGTAAGACTGGACACAGTAGAAAGAATCACTTACAATAAGAGTAGTAACACTAGGATCTGCGTACTCCAACGCTAGTAAGAGAGCACGAAGCTCTGCCAATTGTGCGGAGGAATCTCCAAGTGGCAACGTGTGCACTTCCCCGGATATGAACTCATCGTTCAACATAGCACCTACCACAATGGCGCATGCGGAAACGTAGGCATGTTTAGAGCCATGCGCAACCTGCGCCGAACCATCAGTGTAAATGATGCAATGGAAGTCCTCCAAAGGTCGCATAGCTAGAGGAGCAGGATGAACAAACTCATACTGCAAGTACTCTTGCGACCGCAACGAGGCGTCAAAACTAAACGTGACATCCGTGGACGTCAAGGACGCAGCCCACTGAATCCACCGAGGGTGCAAAGCTTTTGAATTTGGTACACTGGCTTTCGTGACTGCCTCCAAATGAGGACATGGTGTTACAACCAACATGCGTTTCCCCTGTGACAGGGCTCGTTCCTTAAGAATAGCCATCTGCACAGCTGTTAAAACCTTTTCCACAGTGGGAAACCGCATTTCCGCCGAAGTGTACAAGTGTGACTTGTAAGCAATAGGAACTGTGTCTCCTTCATTAAATGTCAGGTACGTGAAACCCACCGTCCCAGATATTATTCTTATCACCAGGTTGGTATGGTTGTCACGAGTCAGTAAGAACTGAGAAGCGAGCAAATCAGCCTGCAAGGATTGCAAAATGGCGGAATGCTCAGGCAGCCAGGATAATTTTGAAAAATTTGGTTGTATCAAAGCATACAAAGGCTTGATACGCTGGGCATATTCTGGAATGTATGTCCTCCCGAAATTTAAAAAGCCCAGCAAAGACTGTAATTTTTTCAGTGTAGTAGGAGCGCGCAACTGTGCGCATTTCTCCAAGAAGTGAGGAGTTAAACCTCTACCTTCATTGTTGAGCTCATAGCCCAAAAACAACACTGTGTGCTCAGCAATGTGCGATTTTGCAAAGTTAAATTTGTAACCCATGTCTGCAAAGTTACAAATAACAGAATTTACACGACACAGATGCTCCCAAATATCGTCGTCTGTGAGATATATGTCATCCACATACGAACAAGCATCTGGGTCGAGTGCCTCCAGAATAGAGACAATGCGAGCGGTAAATATACCAGGACTATTCTTATAGCCCATTGGAAGACGCCGGAATAGTTTTTGGACCCCAGCGCACGTAAAACTGGTCCATTGGGAGCTAAAGCTGTCCAATCTGTGGGCATAGAAACCGTTGGATATGTCAAGCGTTGTCTTAAAACGCTTACGCACAAGACTATCCACAAGGGCAGAGCCGTGAGTATTCTGTACTGCGCAGTTACGGCAATGCGAGTTCAAATGCCGGTAATCCAATACCAAACGATATGATCCGTCAGGCTTGGTCACAGTAAAAAGAGGATTATTCATCGGTGACACACACGTTTCAAAAACTCCCTGATATTCTAATTGTTCAAGGATTTCCGCGACGGAAGCTTTGGCTTCACGCCGAATGGGATATTGAAGTTGAGGCTGCGGCTGAGACCGCAACAGAATTTTGTGGCAAGGGGACAATCTGTCCCAACCACATTGGTTACGGTGATATGCAACTATGAGGTTATTTAGATTATCCAGAATTACCAGGCGCACTACCAAAGTATCCGTAGAGTAAATGAGAAATTTTTTCAAAGTGGTGGTATAGGCAATGAGGCGAACGGTAAATCCTCACAACCGTTCAGAAATGGACCAAAGATTGGCCCATATGGAACATGCAAAAAACAACAATGCCCCTGCACTATACAAATGAATATGTGATCAAACGGTTCTTAGTTTGGTAAGTCAAACAAACATTAGAGCACCACCAAAAATCTAAATTAGTAGACACTTTCAACATAAAGTGATCAAAGTTGGACAAAATAGAGGTGTCAATGCGTTCCGTTGTTGGTGTGATAATTCGGTTTATTGTTCCTACATAAGGGCCAACACGTGTTTCATCGCAGGGAAACAGACTGCGAATCTTCAGGGCTGGATAGAAACATAAGGTTTGCATTTGTGATCATGTTTGTGATACAATTATATAAGAAGGTGACTTGAAGGTGTCACCCATTGTGGAAAACGCATGCCAATATGTGCCTATGTGGCAAAGTGCTTCGAGAGCATTGGTTTAGTGACATTCGTGAAATTTAAGTTCTGTCTGATTATTTTGTTTCTTACTGTAGACAAAGAGCATGTAGGCCGTAAGAAATGCTATTGGTGACGTGTAAAGAAAGTGAAATGTGTAGACAGAATACGAAATCCCAAGTGACTAATATAGTGTATACTAAAACAATTTTTTAATGATATTTAAGCATAAACATTCGGCGAGAAAACTAGACGGTTTGTATCTGTATGACAGTGTTTTTCCATATATAGTTTTATAGTTGACTTTTCTTAGGGGATGGAATCAAAACTATTCTGTTCATTGCTCTCAGTTTGGTCCGTCTACAAAAAGGTCATGTATTTGCTGTTTATCAGCCGATTTCAGTATGGTCACCAAATGAGGGCGAGATCCTGTTAACAGTTGTAATCATTTGGTTGACCAATGGATCTAATTTCTATTTTGTCTACATTAGGATCAGTCTCAAAATTAAAGCATATATATTTTATTATTATATATTAGTACTGCTATTCACAAGAGAGGTCCTTAATGGTAGAATAACCGAGAAAAGAGGCAGCATCGGTGCTTTAAAATAGGTATGGGGGATAGAAAACTAATAATCTGAATAAAAATAAACGATCAAAAGAAACAACGTCCAAGAAAAAGGAAATGAAAAATTAATGAAATAAGTGAACTCACCCTCATGTTCGACGAGTAGACCATCGAAATAAATATTTTTACCCTTATATAAAATCTGAATTCATTTACATTCATTTAGACTCATCAGGTCTCATGAAGTTTCTGCAATACTTGTAGTGCTGAAAAAATCAGAAAACATGACTACATAACACGGCTAAACCGATGTGTTTATGCCCCTCACCCATGAGGGTGAGTTCACTTATTTCATTAATTTTTCATTTCCTTTTTCTTGGACGTTGTTTCTTTTGATCGTTTATTTTTATTCAGATTATTAGTTTTCTATCCCCCATACCTATTTTAAAGCACCGATGCTGCCTCTTTTCTCGGCTATTCTACCATTAAGGACCTCTCTTGTGAATAGCAGTACTAATATATAATAATAAAATATATATGCTTTAATTTTGAGACTGATCCTAATGTAGACAAAATAGAAATTAGATCCATTGGTCAACCAAATGATTACAACTGTTAACACGATCTCGCCCTCATTTGGTGACCATACTGAAATCGGCTGATAAACAGCAAATACATGACCTTTTTGTAGACGGACCAAACTGAGAGCCATGAACAGAATAGTTTTGATTCCATCCCCTAAGACAAGTCAACTATAAAACTATATATGGAAAAACACTGTCATACAGATACAAACCGTCTAGTTTTCTCGCCGAATGTTTATGCTTAAATATCATTAAAAAATTGTTTTAGTATACACTATATTAGTCACTTGGGATTTGGTATTCTGTCTACACATTTCACTTTCTTTACACGTCACCAATAGCATTTCTTACGGCCTACATGCTCTTTGTCTACAGTTAGAAACAAAATAATCAGACAGAACTTAAATTTCACGAATGTCACTAAACCAATGCTCTCGAAGCACTTTGCCACATAGGCACATAATGGCATGCGTTTTCCACAATGGGTGACACCTTCAAGTCACCTTCTTATATAATTGTATCACAAACATGATCACAAATGCAAACCTTATGTTTCTATCCAGCCCTGAAGATTCGCAGTCTGTTTCCCTGCGATGAAACACGTGTTGGCCCTTATGTAGGAACAATAAACCGAATTATCACACCAACAACGGAACGCATTGACACCTCTATTTTGTCCAACTTTGATCACTTTATGTTGAAAGTGTCTACTAATTTTGATTTTTGGTGGTGCTCTAATGTTTGTTTGACTTACCAAACTAAGAACCGTTTGATCACATATTCATTTGTATAGTGCAGGGGCATTGTTGTTTTTTGCACATTGGTTACGGTACAGAGCCGGTGCGAGAGCCCGAGCCCACTCTTCTGCAAAATGCTGCGCATGCTCTTTTGAGACAGTGTTCGCGAAACTGGGGAGGATTACCTCCTCCCCTCGTGGCGCCGCGAGCACAAAAGGTGGGGGCCAGCCAGCCTCCGAAAGCAAAATATCATACGTAGAAGACAGATTTTCCCAAAACACCCATTTTACTGTACGCTGTATGTCACCTTCAATTAACAGGACAATTTCATAAAGTCTTTCAGGGGGAGCAAGTCTCGTATCTGCTGTTTCTATTACAACGTAGACATCAGTCGCTGTCACCCTCAGTAGTGGACGCAGCGCCTCTCTCACTATGGTAATCTCCGCCGCGCTGTCCAGCAAGGTCAGAGCCCACGTCAGATTCTGAAGCCGCGTTCTCACTATCTGTGGCATATCGATGCGCTGTTAAGGCCGCGACTTTCTTTTTTGCAAACATTGGTCTTTTAGGCATAGAATCCTCCTGCTTCGCCGCGTCGTCTGTCTGGCGGGACTGGCCACATCCCTGTTGGCCACCACGTCCCCTACCGCCTCCTCCTCCACCGGTTTTCGGTGCCGATGAGTCCTGAAAGGAACGAGGAGAGCGTTGATCAGAAACCTGAAATCGATCAGGCGATTTAATCATCGCGCCATCGCGCAAATCATAAACTTTTTCAGTCGGCGCGGGAACTTGTGTTGCAGGATAAGAATCCTGAGTCTGCTTTTGTTGCTTCCCCTGTGTCTGTTTTTTAGGCCAATTTTGTTTTTTGGACTTGGGCTGGACATCTGCCGCAGCAGACTGTCCTTGTGGTTGTTTTTTCTCCTTGACAGGAAAATATTTCAGACCTCTACTTGTGCGGCCAATCGTCTTATAGGCGGCCACAACTATCTTCGCTAACTGTCGGGGTTTATCGGCATCGGGCAGAACAGCCAAAGCATTCGACACCTGAAAGTTCACCGCATCTCCTTTAATATTGGAGAGTATGAGATCACTTACTATCTCAAACGAACCACACAGGCGCATACCCAATTCAACCGCTGCCTCCGGTCCGTGATCATCCTGAACACGTTTAACGATCTCAGGCAGTGCGGTCATAGACGGGGTGCCGAAACACCTCGTATAAACGGCCGCAAACGTTTTTCCCCAGCTTTCACAGTCAACGAGCTCAGGAGTTAAATCCTTTGGTAAAGTAATCGTCAACATTCTATGTTTATCAGCAGGAGTTGAATTCGGAAACACAGCCTCCAGTTGGTCAAACTTCTCGGCAAGCCAGAAAGGGAAGTCATCGTTATCAACGGGACGCTGACCAAAAACCGAATTTACCATAACCGGATTCAGGCGTAAACCGCCACGTTCCGTTTGAACGGCCCCACCCCCGGGGGGACCACCCGGGAGATGACGACCTATGTATTGCACTAATGCACGAATCACAGCAATCGAGACAACGTGTAGTCTGCGAATATCAGCAAGGGGACAAGCGCCGTGATTCGGGTGCGGGGTGAATCCACCCAAAGCAGGCCAATTTGTACCTGGAATGGAAAGTGGACCTAACCTCGCAGCTGACAAAGAGTGGGGGAGGGCGCCATCAAACCAAACGCGATGCTGCCAATGATCAATAGGTATTTCCAGTGCCCTGTACGGTGTATATTCAGCCGGTACAGGGGAGGGTGTGTAGTGGAGGAACACTTGAGAATTCGCGTCCACTTCCGGAAATGTGACCCACGAGTAAAACAGCTCGAAAGGGTACGCCGGATCCGCACACACCACCAAAATCACAGCCATGCCTTCCAAAGGGACTTGGTAAGTTTGTAAATGGTTGCGCACCGCAACGCGACTATACTGCGCAATGGCCACAGCCATGATAACACCGGAACTACTGAATAACCAAGAAAACTTTGTAGCACAACTGGGTAGTAAGTCAAGGAAACCGTTTTAGATAGATTCAAGCTTGAAAAGACCTATTTCAAAAAATAGGTAGGTTTCACCAACACCACCGTCTTCCGGAAACGATAGTGAAGGGGTCAAGGTTTGAATGATATACTACTCGAGTGTCATGATATAAGACCACCAACGTACGGGCGCCATGTAGCAGGGTTTCTGTTCTCCCACAGAACTGTGCACAGAGGATTGGAACCTCAGCAAATTAGGGTGACCCAAAACTCACCTTAGTACCCAACAAACCCCTTACCGAGCTAGCTACAGTGTCTCATTGGTCATAACAAACTCCCAATGTTTAGACAAACGAGAACATGAGCTTTCAATACCTCAGGTTACGTGGAACACATGAGCACTCTTTCGTTATACAATCATTTCAAACCAGAACGTGGAGTCAAGAAGAACACGTGAACATTTGAAATATTTATTTACTAATGCCGTCTTCTCAGGCGCAGTATCTTAGATAATACAAGGAAACATATTATCAAACACAAAGCTATCAGCATAGTTACTAGTCCATAAAAAGCGAATGGTGACAGCATGTTAACATGCTGTAATGAATAAGAGTTAACAACACTTATTTCTCACCCTCCCTAACACACATATTATATTAATAGCTAAGAAGGTCTCTTTGGGTTGAATTAGGGCGGGCCATACCTCAGGATCCTAGAATGAAGAGATCACATCATCATACACCAGCTCTCTCTGCATGCGAACAGCATCAAGTGTGTGTTTGTGCCTCAAGCAAAGCAATATAAAACCCGCCTCAAGCCCAAAGTTGGCAGAAGCTGCACTTATGTTATGTCTATAAAGGCGCGAAGATCAGACCTCATAACAATTCTGTATCGTGTTGTTCCTGAAGCTTCAGCACTCTATGTACAGACATAGTTTATTAAGCAAAGCTGATATCAGAGTAATAACATATTATTCTCAAGTAAATCACAACGAACTACTAGGTTGAAAGCTAAATCAACAATTAAGTGTCGTGTGCAGAAGCAGCAAAAGGAAAAATGGCGTTTAAACATTTAATGAGCCTATGCTAACTTAACACATTATAAAGATATACAGTAGCTATATGACAACTTAGGGCCACTAAGCCCTCTCTACTCAGTCTCCAAGTTCTCTTTTCTGGTATTGTGCAGCGGAATTGCTGCTTCGATTCCAGGAGGGCAGCTATGGTGGTTTCTGCTCTCTTCTGCTCTCACTGTGTGTGACCTCAAGGTCATCTTTCCTGTCTTGTTTCTATGTATTACCACAATCTCTTCAGAGACTTATATTCCGCTCCTCACTGTCAATATGTTAAAAAGTGCTACTTTTATTGGAAGTTTTGTGGATTGGCGGGTTGGCTTCAGCCCAACATAGGATGCTGTGGGTAGATATTTATCCTGCTGACCACCAGCTCTTCTTTATGCCTTAGGGTGGTGTATACTCTTTGTGGGGCTGGCTTATGCTTCTGATACAGTGCAAGCGAGGCCTGCCCAACAGCACCACTTTTTGCATGAGGCCCCAAGCTTACATTCTACAAGTGCGTATTTTGTCTAGTTTAAAGTGTTGGGGTAGACACTGCCTTGCCCGAACTTGCCATGCACACTTGAGAAGTGAGGTTGGAGCAATGGAGTGTGGGCCAAGCCTTCTGTCACCTTGCTGCCACTTTAGGCTGCCTCCCTTCACTGCTGTTTCATTGTTTTACCCCCTTACACCAGGCCTAGCAGCCTTTTGGCCACACCTGGCTGCCAGGACCTTCAGTTGGGGTTAACCTTGCTGGACGTTTATCGTAACTGGCTGTGTTTGTCTCTTGCGGTCTGGGGGTGTGTGGTGAGGCAAGCCTGCCCACTCAGTAGATCAGCTACTACGGCTGCTCATAATAAAATGTAGTCCCCGGCGATTCTGAGATAGCGGTCTATCTGCTGCTTTTGCTTCCTGATTGTTTAAATGTGGGGGGTGCTTAAATTGCCCAGCAGATCTTATTGAGGGGGCGCAGGGATCACACCCGATGGGAGTCACATCAGGCACAAGCCGCACCGGCTTAATGCCGGCAACTTCTGTGTACTGCCCGCTCTGAAAGCGCTCACCCATTCTCGCTCGCTCCCACTGTCTGCCAGGGAAAGAACATTGGGGCTATGCCCTGATTGTAGTGGGGAGATAGGGGATCGGTTGCTTGGTTGCTTTGGCTGTTGTTGCCGCAACCGCAGCTACTGCAATCCTCTGACTGCTAACTTCTGTGGCTCCACCACCGTCCCTGCTTCCACAGTGAGTATCGCCCTCCTCATCGTCTGCAAACACCTATGTCCTCCAGCACCTCCTGTTCCTGGTTTCAGGTCTGTGTCACCCACCAAACTGGTTAGCGCAGACTGCTGGTATGGAGTGGAGTGCTGATGAAGTACCAGGCAGAGGTGGTAAAGATGGCGGGGGCTTAGCCGCCTTGCACTCCTGGGGCTGTGTTGGGGTGGTCGATCACTGATGAGCTAGGGCAAAGCAGAGCAAACCAGCACAAAGGAAATGCAAATGGTGAGTGGGGCCTCCTGGTGGCCTGCAAACCGCGCACAGAACTGACTGGGCCGCCTCCAAGGGACACCTGAGGCCTCCCAAAGTGGTCACTGAATGTCAGTGGCCACACTCGCTGAGCTGATCTGGTGATAGGGGACAGCTGGGTTAGACTTCAGGCTTGGGGAATGAAGTCATATTTTGGCAGGGCTTGGTAATGTCTTCGTTAGATGGAGGTAAGCAGTTCACTGACCTGCCGATTCAGTGGCCTGCCCACCTCCTGCATCTGCATCTCATGTCACTGCGTCTCACTGCGTCTCGTCTCATTTCCAGGGTATTGCCTCTGTAGTTTAGCGGGATGTATGACGGTACAACGCGTACCGTTTCAACGCGTGCATTTACCACGCGTCTTTAACAACGCAAGTCGTTCAACGACTTGCGTTGTTGGGCGCGGATAGTGAATAGTATAATTTACTATTCTAACACCAGTCCCCGTGGATAGTAGGGAAGGTGTTGGAATAGTAAATATACTATTCTTTATCCTTTAGCGCCCTCCAGCACAAGTCGTGGTTACGACTTGCGTTGTAAAGGATGTGTCGTAAAAGCACTGCGGGGTAACATCCGCGTTGAAAAGGATGTTCCCCATTTTAGCCTGACTGCTCTGTGCCCAGCTTCCAGAGGGTGAGCACAGGCAAACTTAGGTGTGTACTCTTCTCATCCTAACTAGAAGAAATGGTCCCTACCTGGACATGGTGCATACCTGTGCCAAGTAGAGACTCCGATTTCTAACAACCACATTGAAATTATTTTTAAGTCCCTAGTATATGGTACTACACGTATCCAGGTCCTGTAAATTAAATGCAACTAGTGTACCTGCAACATTGATTATGTCACCCACTGAAGTAGCACTTTAAAACAAGTCTCAGGCCTGCCATTGCAGCTTGTAGTGCAGTTTTAAAACTGCAAATTCGACATGGCAAAATAAAAAGTTAGGTCTAAAATGTCCTTTTTTGTGAATATCAGTCACCCATGAGGTAGGCTCTACGCAGTACATGGAGAGGGATGCATTGTATTTAAATGGAAGGACATGTGTTTTTAAGTTTTACTTGTTCTGGTAGTGAAAAACCTCTAAAAACGCTTTTCACTACTATGAGGTCTACCTTTCCCATAGGGTGAAATTGGGTTACCTTATTATATTTAATAAGTGCTAACATTTGTTTGGGAACAGGAAGAAATCTCATGTTTGGTTTCAAATTGATTGTAATTTAAAATCAACGTTTACTTTAAAGTCAGATTTTAAGACACAGTTTTGAAAATGCCACATTTAGAAAGCTGTCATTTTATTGTTTCAATCATTTGGTGCCTGAAGCCTGTGTCCTGGGTCACATGATGGTGAATAGCATGGCAGTTGTTCACCTTTGTGTATTCCTCCCAGACAAGGAAACAAAGGGGGACTAGGTTTTGGAAGGGTGGGCTATTCTGTCAAGATGGAGGGGGCAGATCTGTTCCCTGTCCCACTTACTTTTCAAAGGGCTGCTTCTAGCACACTCACAAAGGAACTTGGTGCCAGTGTATTGTAACCCCAGACTTCGTGGAGCTTTGGCATGGGTAAGGAAGAATTGTTTCAGAACCAGACGTGGGAGTAGCCAGGAAGTCACTCATACTTCCGAAGGACAGCCCTTGCTGACTGAAGGAGGGTTGGATCTGCTCCTTGATCTCAGGAACACCAAAGTGACTCCAAAGGCAAGTTGGCTGGCCTCTTTTGTGAGCAACAGGGACATAACAAGCTCCAGAGACCTTGAACCCTGCACCTGGCGTCTGCTGGAGTCCTGTCCCCCCAGGTGATGCCCACCTAGTCCTTGACCCTTGGTTGTGGTGCTGAACGTGCTTCTCTTGACAAACTCACTAATCCTAAAAGTTGGAACGTAGAAACATTTTCACAAATAAATTCCCAGTGAATCAACAGAACTGACACCTACCTGTGCCCATCCAACTGAGATGCATCAGTGGTTGGCCTGACTTTGTGGTAGCTTGTGCTACATTTCTCTGTGCAGCAGTAAATCCAGTGAGTCCTCTGAGCAATGGTATTTGGTCTCATGGAGCCCTCATCGGCTACATCCTGCAGCTTCATCCCGCTGGAGATTTTCAACTTCCCCAAAAGTGATAAACATCCAAACACAAAAATCTTCACGTGACTCTGTCCATCAGCGCCCCGATGACAACTCCTCTGCTTTAGACACCACTGCCAAACTTTACCTTCTCAGAAACTTTGATTTGAAAATTCTTCTAAGTCTTTTAAGCCTGAAGGAATGCCAAGACAGGACTCAATCCACATCGTATAGCTTCATTTTTTACTTTACCCTGGTTTCAAGTGACCAAATTCCCGCAATTTGCACTTTGATCTTTTAGGTGCTATTTTACACTTGAATATAAAAAATCTTAACCCCAGTTCTAGTGATGGATTTAATTTGCTAAGCAATCAGTACAGTGTTTTGTGTCCACAACACATTTAAATTGTATAGAATTATAACAGGTAGCAAAATGTTCATTCAACACTGGCATACTCCTCTATATTTTTACCACACCAGTTGATTGCATTATTGCATTTATTGCCATTAGACTTGTACGTTTCCACAACTAACACTGCTATTGTCTCTTCTACAAATTAGTTTCACCTGCTTCAGGTCAGACATTGCAGTCAGTACATCAGCTTTACTAAAGCAAAAATCTTTTACAAGAATTTCTTAGGAACAAAATATTATGAGGACCCTCAGGTATACATTCCAATGGTCTCCAAAAATTCCAACCACTGTTTTGGACCCATACTTTATAGAGAAGCTAATAAAGCCAGAGGGGGTCTATCTCTCTATAATCAAAAGCATCAACATGCACCTTATTTTTTGTGTATCTACTGAAGCGTATGCAGGATAAAGCAAGATTCTCTTCTTAACCTGTATCTTTGTACCCCACTGACAAAGAATACAATGTTTCTGACATCTTACATTCTGAATTATGCAGATACTCACTGTTATTTGAATGAGGGGAAATACTATGAAACTATGGGTATGAGGCACATACTTGGTGACCACCACAAGTTTTGCCTTGTAAGACATCCATAGAAGGAGGTGATGGCAGACTGGCATGCCCACACTGTACAAACAGTAGGCAATAGTGTGGCTCTACTGACCAAGGGACCTACTTTGATCACGGTCGGAAAGCTCAGAGGTTTTTCTGACTGACATTGATGGTTTCAATTTGAACCGCCTAATTACAATCTAGGCAGTCGGAATTTAAACCGGCCAGTCATTCTGGCTGGATTCTGACAGGCTTAAGGAGTCTGTCCGCCAGTCGGAGACCATGATTACGATGCTCAGTTTCCGACAATCTTTCAATGCCGGGATTTCCGATATGGAAAGTCTGTCAGAAAGAGGTTTTGGGGGCCCGAGGAGGGTTCCCTTCTCCTTGCAGCCTCTCGTTTGGGGCCGAGGGGGCACCTATGGTGCCACCCTGTTGATCTCTGCACTGTGTGGGTGCCTGCCACATGGTGCAAGGATGAACACAATATCCCATTTCTCTATGGGAGCTTGTGCTATGGCCAGCTTATGGCCAAAGCACAAGCTCCCATTAAGAATGGGAGTATGCAACAGTGCTCAGGTAAATCGATGCTCACTTCACAATTTCCCAAATAGAAAACCTATTCTCTAGGGCTAGTGTTAGAACTAGGGGTCTCTAGCTGGCAGAGGTAGGCACCACTGTCCAAATAGGGACCCTTGCTTCTAGTCAGGGAAAGGAGAATACACTCTTTAGATAATCCCTGCTACCCCCTCGGTAGCTTGGCACGAGTAGTCAGGCTTATCAAAGGCAATGTGTAAAGTATTTGTACCAACACTCACAGTAACACAGTGAAAACACCACAAACTGACTCCACAACAGTTTAAAAAAATAAAGGTATTTAATCTAAACTACACAACACAAGACCAAAACGAAAAAAATCCAACATACACAGTTAAAGAATATGGTTTCAAAAGTATTCTTAAGGTTGCGTTAAAATAATCCACAGTTGCGTCACGTTTTAGCCAACAGTACCTTTAGATGCGACAAAAGTTCCAAGTGAAAGCTGTAGCGTTTAAAAGCAAGCGATGCATCACTCCTAAGACCCTGGGGAGGCGATGCGACAACCCCGCTGGATGTAGCGGGCGTGTTGCGGTGACTCTGGTCTGTATGGGGAGGGATGCTATACCTTGCGTGCTTCCGGTGCACAGGTTTCGGTGGAAGCGGCTCACAAAAGGTACGATGCGACGATCTTCGGGGTGGCGACAATCTCCGGTGCGGTGACGATGCGCATCTCAGCCGCGATCTTCTCCTCTCGCGGCCCCTCGATGCGATGGCTCTGCGACTACTCTTGCAGCGTCGTGATGCAGTCCGCAAGCAAGCAGTGCGACGATCTCACTCAATGACGATAGGCTCTGCGACGATACTCACAGCGATGGTAATCTTCCCGGACCGAACTGGTGTGTCCTGCAAACGAAGGATGCGACAGCTCTGGCAGCGGCAACAGGCGCTGCAACGATCTCGACCCTCGCGGCGGCAGGAATTTTCTCGCACTGACAGGGATGCGCTCCTTTAGCGAGTGATGAGTGAAAACTTGCAGAATGTCTTTAAAATCTAGGTTTCCAGCTTCCCAACACAGGTACAACTTCCAGAGGCACCAAAACTGGCCCAAGCACTCTAGGAAGGACAGAACCCTCTCAGCAGAGTTCAGGGAAGCTGGGGGCAAAGTCCTTTTGTTCCTGGGACTTCTTAACAGGGAGCCAGCTCTTCTCAGGCCCTTGGAGATTCCTTCAAGCAAGGGGACACAGCACAAAGCAAAGTCCTTCCTCTCTCCTTGGCATAAAAGCAACAGCAGGTCAGTCCTGCAGAGCAACAGCAGGACAGTCTTTCTTCTTCAGTTTCAGCTTTCTCCTTGGCAGAGGCTCCTTCTTGATTCCAGGATGATCTAAAGTTCAGTGGTCTGGGGTCCTGTATTTATACCCCAATAAGTATTTGTTCTCTTTGTGCAGGAGGGGTCTGAGCCCGGTCCAAACCAGTTCTGGAGCACTCTGTTTACATGACTTCTTCTTTCCTTTCACAGTGCAGAGCAGAAACATCAGATGCCCCACAGGAGGTAGAGCCAGCATTGTGGAGGGAAAGCACAGTCCTATTCAGGTCCCTCATGCCACTCCTCCCTCCCATCTAGTTGCAGATCTCTCATTCACCACTGGGTGAACTCATTCTTTCTCCTGGAATCCCCCAGCCCTGTCACTCACAAACCAGACAGTCAATTCACAAACAGCCAATGCACACAGAAAGTACAGATAAGAGAACAGCAACTTTCTAAAAGTGCTGTTCTCAAACACAGGATTTAAAAACAACCTTTCCTAAAAGATGTGTTATTAACTTCTGAGTCAGGGATACCAGACTTTGATGTCCTACCTTGCTCCAATTGGAAAATATGCTGGTAGCCACTGTAGCCAGCATTCCCCATGATAGCCTATGGGCAAGGTAGCCTTACAATAGTGAAAAACTAAAATGGCTGTAATTCACTACCAGAGCATATCACCTGCGCTAGTACATGCTTTACCTTTCACATACACTGCACCCTGCCCAAGGGGGTACCTTGGGCCTTCCATAGGGGTGACCAATGTGTACAGAAGGGTTAGGCCCGGTCAGTGGTGACACTGGCCAGGAGGACATGGCATTTCACAGACTGCACACAGGCACTGCGGTGCCAGGCCTGAGGCACCATTTTAGGGCTACTCATGTGGGTGGCACAATCGGTGCTGCAGACCCACTAGTAGCATTTGTATCACCAGCCCTGGCACGCTCAGTGCATTTTACTAGGAACTTCTTGGAGATACAAATATGCCAATCATGGACAACCAATTACAATAACAATTTACACAGAGAGCATATGCACTTTAGCACTGATCCGCAGTGGTAAAGTGCCCAGAGTCCTATTGCCAACAACCACAGGTCAGGAAACATAAGGGAGGAAGAAGCAAAAGGTTTGGGGATAACCCTGCAAAAAGTGCCATTTCCACCAGAAGAACTATGTGATGCTTTTAGTAATTAATGTTCCAAGGCATCTGGTAGGTTGGCATGTTTCAGCCTTTGAAGGGTTAAACAGCTTTCTTCAGGACTTCGCTGTCACCCTTCATTTGGAGATTGTTTTAGCTAGTTGCTGTTCAATTAAATTATAATAAACATACACATAACCATATGTACCATGTTTTTAGGTCCTTGTATGATCATAAATGAAAAGAGAGAAAGTGGGGGATGGATTAGGTATCACTCACCACTCGTATTTTTTAATCACCCCAGTTATGTGATCATACAATGAAATAGCATGTGTTTCTTCCAAAACCGCGTATTTCCTTAATGTTGTTGTCAACACATGTAAAGACTCAATAGAATGGTAACTCATAAATTCAAACCAAAGTAAAATTACATGAAATCCATTTAAAAGCAAAACATATTTGACATACTACATACATGACTTGTTTTCTCAACAGACATCATAGGGGTGCCAGGTGAGGATGGACTCTGTAGTCAAACACTCTTGGTATGCTGAATTCAATTAAAAGCTACTCAAAATAAGTAACATTCGCTTGGGCATGGCTCCTCCCTTTCGATGTATCTGAGGCGAGGGATTATGGGACATTGAGTGCATGGTTACCAATTAAAAAGCCTTGTTTCTAAATAAACAAATAGAGTCAAATGTAGATGATTAATAAATATACAAATAGGTTTGTATTTTTTAATTCAATACTAGACTCCATTTATGTAGTGGTTCTTCTTCATTTTCTAGTTGGACCTCTGAATTGTGCAATTATCAAGTATAGCAATTGCATTTGGATGAGTCTTGCATAAGCCTGTGTGTAATCCACTGGATTGATAAGAGGTTATTTCTTTAATCAAATTAGGGGGTAATGGACTGTAGATGATATGATGTCCCCCCTCTTTTTTTTGTAAAAGAAAATAATTTACTGGGGGGGGAGGCTCAGGTATCATGTTCGGCCCGTCAGAGTCGTCATTTTTATTAATTCAGAATGTTTTTACAGGATATTCCCCCATGGAATATCATCATTTAGTCCGCTGGTATGTGTATTTGTAAATCCATCTTTGTTCCTTTTCAAAGAGGACTTTTTCCATTAATTCTACTATTTCAGGATGCTAATTTCAGAAAGGGAAATAAAGTCATAAACGCAGGTGACAGTTTTAAAGGTGATTGGTCAGAAAATAGCAGCTCAATTAAGAAGTCTTAGTATCACTGTGATTTCCACTGAAGTAGTGGTTTGTGTAAGTTCACTTTTATAGGAGAGACAGCACATGTACAGCCATGCACAAACCTGGCAGGATATCTGCAGATCCACAATTCTCTGTACACCATCTGCATACCAGGACTCCTTATCATAATCTCAGTCTCATTCTCTATTTTATCCCCAATAGTATCAAGTACTGAGAAATTTTACCAGTTTTTGCTGCCTTATTCATTTTGTTGAAGAGAATGCCACATAAAGAGTCCCACAATATTGACGGGTCAATATTTTTCCTTCATAGGATCCAGTTGCATCCCTTGTATGAATCATGAATAAAAGAGAGTAAACTTTTCATAAAACTTTTAAAAGGGAACAACAAAACAAAAAGCATACATAAAACATATAGTAAACATATTGAGCAGCCGTGGCCGGTCCATTGGGGCTAAGGGGCCACATTCGCCCACGAATATTTTCTGTCAGTCTGAGCAAAGGCTGGCCTGACAGACCCTATTATTTTCCAGTAAGGCAGCCAAGAGCTAGACATGTGCTAAATCTTCAGGCTCCTTCCTGCCTGAGATGAACTTTGCTGGGCTGAGGATGTACCATCTCCAGTGGGCATGACCTCCTTAGCTTGCCAAAGGACCTTGAGGTCCTTCCACTCATGATGAGGGAAAGCGTCACCCATTGGCCTACACTTGGGCACTTCAGTTTTAAGCTCTGAAGCTCCCAGGTTTGAGTGTCAATCAGTGACCCTTCATCACAGAGTGGGGGGGTCAGCAGTCTGATTGACTCCATCCCACTCTGTGATGACATTGGGACTGCTGTATTCCCTCATTGCCTTAGGTCAGCCAATGAGGGAAGGCAGCAGTCCCAATCCTCATGAGACCTCTGAAGCAGAGCTGCATGTAAGTGTATGTTTGAATGTTTCGTAATAAGTATTGTGAATGGATGTGTTTGTGTGTGTGTGCGCATGTGTAAATTCATGGCTGTGCATGTGTATGTGTGCATGTGTGCAATGGTGCAAGGGTGCCTGCGTTGGTGCGTGGCAGCCAATTGACCCCCAGAGCAGGGAAAGAGAGCAGGAATGCCCAGAATCTGACAGATATGTCACATTCCTGCCTTTTTCTTTTACCGTAGGGTAGCACAGCAGGAAGGCTTGAGGTGCTGCCCTACGGCAAAATATATACATGACTCCCAAGACGTTCAGTACATGAAAAAGCTGCATTGGTAGCAGAATCAAACAACACATAGATGAGAGATTTGTATACACTATTCGGTGTATTTAAGATATTAATGACAAGTTCTCAAAGCAATGACAAGTGGGGCTGAGACAAATTAGTCAATGGCTAAATGGGCTGACTCAAATACTACTCTGTATATTGGAAAAACTGGGGCCTGATTCACAAACGTAAACGTAGACCTTTGTGTAAGTTTACATTTGTTTGATATTCACAAAGGAATTCTACTACTGATATCTTTATGACTACTCAGTCTTTGCACATAAAAAATAGGACTGTCCTATCTTTTTATACACAGAGACTCCACAGCTGTAAAGATACTACTTGTATATTTGTTTGTGAATAGCAAACAATCGTAAACTTGTACAAAAGTGTATGTTTACTTTTGTGAATCAGGCCTTAGGTCTTTCAGACTGCAATGCTTTCAAGCCTGAAAAAAGTGAGAACGGTCTTTGCATCTTTATCCCACACTGGCAGTGTGTCTCTGTTTGACTATCCTCTTTCAACATCTAAGAAAGGTCCAATAATAGGAGGGAATTATAGTCTCAGATTTCGTAGGTTACTTATTGCATCTGGTAGAGTCACCCTTAAGAGGCACCTTACCCTCTCATGCGTTCTTTACCATCCCCGTTTACAACAATGAAACTAATTAACATGCTGTCTTCACACCCTGTAGCTTCTGTCTGTATTTAGTCTAGAATTAAGGATCTGAAATAGTAGCAACTTATTGGACAGTATATCTACCCCCTTCTCAACCTCCCTTCATGTGTTCTCAACAAATTCCCACAATGATCACTGCTCCATGCAGGAAAATTGCTCAAGCTTTGTGCTGAATGCCCTAGTTAAAAATTACAAATAAGGATTTCAGAAGGCTAAGAATGGGTCTGCAAAACGGAGGCTGTGGCTGATATTGGCTTTCAGTCTAACCAAGCAAGCATCTACCCCATGGGTTCTTTAAAATTGCATTTAGAAAGTAATTTTGAAATAACTACAAGCAAATTTGTATGTCTCCAGATTTTGTATTTCAAAGTGGAGTGCTACAAGGTCCTTTACTAAACTTCTATTATGGATCAAATGCTTTATCATCGAACATAAGAATGTTTATCAGTCGTCCTCTATTCTAACTAGTCTTCTTTGAGATTTTGTAAAGGTGAGAACCAAAGCTTCCACTCTTACTAAGAGTCACAGTAATACATTTATGGTGGTTTTCTTATCCAACTCTGATTCAAATCATAATTAATTCATGGCATTAGTGGCCATTTCAAGTGTTTACCTAATATTTTTATAAGTACTATGAGGACCTCATTCTGGGAAGCGGAGTGGACTGTCTCACTCTCTGCCAGACACCAGTTACAAATTCTGCTGACACACACCAATAAAAAAATGAAGGACAAAGAAACCCTTTTGCAAATTTGTCATGCACATTAGGTCTTTACGAGCTATTTAGGGAAAGATGGTTGCACCTTACTAGAGAGACAAATTAGCTCAAATATGGGAAAATTTAGCAAATAGAAAAAACATTTGTCCCTGAAAAATTAAGAGTATATCCTTTGGCATAGATTGGCCTTCCTTTCTGACACCTGAATTTGAGGTACACATTAAGCATGGGCGTAAAATCCGCTCCGCTCGCGGATTTTTCGGATTTTCGGCAAATCCGCAATCCGCGAACGCTCGCGAATTTGTCGAAAATCCGTGAATCCGCTCGCGGCGGATTTTTTGCTTGGTTGCGGCGCGCGGCGTTGTGCACGGCGTTCACTTTCCGTCATTTTAGCGTTTGCCGAGTTGTTTTTCTTTGCGAGTGACGCGCCATTTTAGATCTTGCTGCGTGTTCCCGCGGGAGTTTGTCGCCCGCGAATACGTACTCGCGGCTTGCCACCTTGCACAGCACACCTCGCGAGAGTTCGCAATTGCGAACATGTAGTTGCGGCGGAAAGGAACAATCTCGCACTTGCGAAATAGAGATTTTGCAATTTCGCACAAGAAAATCACCAGCAAACAGGATAAACCTTCAGAAAATTATGATTTTTATCAGAATCACTCCTCAGGTTGACATTTGCATGGCCTTTTTTTTTGCAAGGAGTCCATTTTGGGGGGGGGGGAGGAAGGAAGTGCCCCACAGTCTCCAACTTCCTGTTCCTGTCCAGCAGGCTCCTCCCAGTGCTTTGTCCATCTCCTGGTCACTTTCATTTGGATCTGGAGCTGGAAGGATTACTTTTTGTGGGTGCTGCTGGATATTTGGATTTGAGGCCTTTTTGACTGTCTTTGGATCACTTTTGGATTAGAAATCAACTTTCACAAGTAAGTTTGTTTGGGGCATTACAGTTGCTGCAAGTACAATTTTGGAACTTTTTCAGAAAATTAAATAAATTATATTGTGGGTAGCCACAGTATCCAGTAGGACCAGGGTTGGTTATGGGTGCATGATACAACTGTTTTGTTGAATTTAAACACCATTGAGGCCATGGATGGGCTGGGATTGTGCAGATTTTATTGTTTTTTGTCGTTTTTTTGGGCCTGCTGGTGTGGCCCTTTGCCCAGGGGTGGTGAGTGTTGCATGGGCCTAGTCTTTCTGTGGGGTGTCTTCTTGAATTTAAACATAATTGAGGCCATGGATGGGCTGGGATTGTGCTTATTTTATTGTTTTTTGTCGTTTTTGGGGGGCTGCTGGTGTGGCCTTTTGCTTGCCCAGGGGTGGTGGTGGTGCATGGACTGAGTGTGCCTGTGGTGTTGTCTCACTCTCTTTGATGTAAACATCATGGATGGCATTGGATTGTGGTGATTTCTGGCTGTTTTTCTGTTTTTTGGGGGTGTACTGTTGATGTGGTCTGGCCATGTGGGTGGTGGTGGTGGCCATCTTGAGTGCTGGCTGGTACAGGCAACATGTGCTTGGGGTGTAAGGGGGCCATTTTGAGGAGAGGCAGTGTCTGAGGCCTGCACTTATTTTGCCTACTTTTCATCCCTTATGCCCAGGGGTAGTGAGTGTTGCATGGGCCTAGTGTTTCTGAGGGGTGTCTTCTTGAATTTAAACACCATTGAGGCCATGGATGGGCTGGGATTGTGCAGATTTTATTGTTTTTTGTCGTTTTTTTGGGCCTGCTGGTGTGGCCCTTTGCCCAGGGGTGGTGAGTGTTGCATGGGCCTAGTCTTTCTGTGGGGTGTCTTCTTGAATTTAAACACCATTGAGGCCATGGATGGGCTGGGATTGTGCAGATTTTATTGTTTTTTGTCGTTTTTTTGGGCCTGCTGGTGTGGCCCTTTGCCCAGGGGTGGTGAGTGTTGCATGGGCCTAGTCTTTCTGTGGGGTGTCTTCTTGAATTTAAACATAATTGAGGCCATGGATGGGCTGGGATTGTGCTTATTTTATTGTTTTTTGTCGTTTTTGGGGGGCTGCTGGTGTGGCCTTTTGCTTGCCCAGGGGTGGTGGTGGTGCATGGACTGAGTGTGCCTGTGGTGTTGTCTCACTCTCTTTGATGTAAACATCATGGATGGCATTGGATTGTGGTGATTTCTGGCTGTTTTTCTGTTTTTTGGGGGTGTACTGTTGATGTGGACTGGCCATGTGGGTGGTGGTGGTGGCCATCTTGAGTGCTGGCTGGTACAGGCAACATGTGCTTGGGGTGTAAGGGGGCCATTTTGAGGAGAGGCAGTGTCTGAGGCCTGCACTTATTTTGCCTACTTTTCATCCCTTATGCCCAGGGGTAGTGAGTGTTGCATGGGCCTAGTGTTTCTGAGGGGTGTCTTCTTGAATTTAAACACCATTGAGGCCATGGATGGGCTGGGATTGTGCAGATTTTATTGTTTTTTGTCGTTTTTTTGGGCCTGCTGGTGTGGCCCTTTGCCCAGGGGTGGTGAGTGTTGCATGGGCCTAGTCTTTCTGTGGGGTGTCTTCTTGAATTTAAACACCATTGAGGCCATGGATGGGCTGGGATTGTGCAGATTTTATTGTTTTTTGTCGTTTTTTTGGGCCTGCTGGTGTGGCCCTTTGCCCAGGGGTGGTGAGTGTTGCATGGGCCTAGTCTTTCTGTGGGGTGTCTTCTTGAATTTAAACATAATTGAGGCCATGGATGGGCTGGGATTGTGCTTATTTTATTGTTTTTTGTCGTTTTTGGGGGGCTGCTGGTGTGGCCTTTTGCTTGCCCAGGGGTGGTGGTGGTGCATGGACTGAGTGTGCCTGTGGTGTTGTCTCACTCTTTTTGATGTAAACATCATGGATGGCATTGGATTGTGGTGATTTCTGGCAGTTTTTCTGTTTTTTGGGGGTGTACTGTTGATGTGGACTGGCCATGTGGGTGGTGGTGGTGGCCATCTTGAGTGCTGGCTGGTACAGGCAACATGTGCTTGGGGTGTAAGGGGGCCATTTTGAGGAGAGGCAGTGTCTGAGGCCTGCACTTATTTTGCCTACTTTTCATCCCTTATGCCCAGGGGTAGTGAGTGTTGCATGGGCCTAGTGTTTCTGAGGGGTGTCTTCTTGAATTTAAACACCATTGAGGTCATGGATGGACTGGGAATGTGCAGATTTTATTGGTTTTTGTCGTTTTTTTGGGCCTGCTGGTGTGGCCCTTTGCCCAGGGGTGGTGAGTGTTGCATGGGCCTAGTCTTTCTGTGGGGTGTCTTCTTGAATTTAAACACCATTGAGGCCATGGATGGGCTGGGATTGTGCAGATTTTATTGTTTTTTGTCGTTTTTTTGGGCCTGCTGGTGTGGCCCTTTGCCCAGGGGTGGTGAGTGTTGCATGGGCCTCGTCTTTCTGTGGGGTGTCTTCTTGAATTTAAACATAATTGAGGCCATGGATGGGCTGGGATTGTGCTTATTTTATTGTTTTTTGTCGTTTTTGGGGGGCTGCTGGTGTGGCCTTTTGCTTGCCCAGGGGTGGTGGTGGTGCATGGACTGAGTGTGCCTGTGGTGTTGTCTCACTCTCTTTGATGTAAACATCATGGATGGCATTGGATTGTGGTGATTTCTGGCTGTTTTTCTGTTTTTTGGGGGTGTACTGTTGATGTGGACTGGCCATGTGGGTGGTGGTGGTGGCCATCTTGAGTGCTGGCTGGTACAGGCAACATGTGCTTGGGGTGTAAGGGGGCCATTTTGAGGAGAGGCAGTGTCTGAGGCCTGCACTTATTTTGCCTACTTTTCATCCCTTATGCCCAGGGGTAGTGAGTGTTGCATACTTGCATGTCCCTAGTCTTTCTGTGGGGTGTCTTCAATGTAAACATCATGGATGGCATGGGATTGTGCTCATTTTTCTGTGTTTTGTCGATTTTTTGGGGTGTATAACTGAACTGATGTTCCCCTGTCTTCCATTGCTTTTAGGTGCACAAGAAGACTCAATAGAACCACCAGTGCCAGGAAGAAGTCCTGCAGCGGTGTGTGCAGCATAACGTCACGCGACGTCACGTCTGGACACAGAACCCTCTGCAACTCGTGCAACTGCTGCCTGCTGACCTGCTCTGAAGAAGATGGCCCCAAAAAAAGTAACCCGTAGCTCCTCTAGCAAGAAAGGTGCCAGTAAGGAGCAGAAGAAGCAAGTTACCAAGGACACTGGTGTGCCGCCCGCCCCTTTTTTTGTGAGTAAAAAAAAAAGTATGCCTGCAGCAGCTGCAGCGGGATCTGCTGGGGACCAAGCTGGCAGCAGCACCCCCGCTCCATTGGGCTCAGTGCCACCACCACCACCACGCCAACTTAAGTCCAAGCCCTTGAGTGCTGCAGAGGCAGCCAGTATACTTCTTCAATCACCATCGACCAGTGATGTTGGCTCATCGCAAGAAAGCAGCAGCAATGTCCCTCAATCAACACAGGTTGTTGTAGCTCATCTGACGAGTGTTGAACAACCACAGCGGCAACAACAATCACATGTGCAAGTACAAGCCCAAGTACATGTGGAAGGAGAGGCAGCGCAAGGAGATGCGCATGCAGAGGTGCATGGAGGGTCACAACAAGTGCCCACAATAGTTGTTCCTCCCGAAGTAGGGGCACATCAGGAAATCGACAATCAAGGCGAGGTATCATTTGAGGAAGCCACTCCTCCTGATGATCCTTCATTGTCTTCCACAACCCTAGCAAGGAAGAGATCAAGGGTGGTGTCTACATCCTCTTCAAGCACACCTCCTTCTGATGATACGGATCAAACTTGGGAACCAGCACCACAGCCGTCTGAGAGTGAGGCACACCATGATCCAACAAAGGTACTTAAGCGTAAAAGGAAGCTCGTCCAAAGTCTCAGACTTATGGAGTGTGATGAGGCTCAACAAGAAGTGGCGGATACTGCTGCTGATGAAGACTCTGCCAACGACGACCCAGTCATCATAAAGGTCACTGCAGCCCCAGCGGGCATGCAGCAAACAGACATTTTGACCCTAGCCCGAAGAGCTGCTGCGCGTGATGATGATGATGATGATGTTGTCGATGAGGAGGCAGTGGAAACACCACAATCATTGGAGTTAAGTAGTACACCAACTCGTCCCGCTTCCATATTTCTTTCTGGCAAGAAGAGACCTGCGTCAACCTCGACCTTAATTAGTGGCGGTGAAAGTGGAAAACGTACAAAAGTTGGCCAATCCAGATCCTCCACTTCATCTGGCATTAGCTTCATGACCACCACCACCACCAGTATCGCCGCCTCCTCCAGGTCCCACAGACACTTCAAGTCCCCAGTTTGGGACTTCTTTACTGTTTGTCCCAAAAATCCAAGGTTTGCCATTTGTACCCTTTGTAAGCTTGCAGTTAGTCGTGGTAAGCCAGGTAGCAACTATGGTACCGGCGGCCAGAGTGGTCATCTTGACAGAAAGCACGCTGTCCAATGGTTTGCGCACCTAGCTGCGATCAAGAAAGGCCAAAATCAAGGAAACGTTGATGTTTCATCTGATGTTGACGAGCAGGAAGAAGACGTGTCAAACACTTCCCTTACACCCAGTACCCCTCTCAGCAGCACACCCAATGTGAGGCACACTAAGAGTGTTGGAGCGAGTGAGACACCAACGCACAAAAGTTCACCAGCGAGCAAAATTGGGTCAACGAAGTCATTATCAGCCCGTAAATGCTTGGTCCAGGCCAACATTAGAACAATGCTTACTTCAGACGTGCCATATGAACGCAACCACCCACTGACGCGTCTGTATAACACTAAGCTGGCTAAAATGCTAGCTGTGGACCTTCTACCTTTTTCTTTTGTAGAAGCGGTAGGTTTTCTTGAATTAGTTGCAACGCTCTGCCCTAAATGGAAGGTTCCGAGCCGGTTCTATTTTGCCAGAGTTGCGGTTCCAGCACTACATGAAGATGTGCTGCAGGCGATTGGGGCAGCTTTGCAGAAGAGTGCTGTTCACACAATACATCTGACAACAGACATGTGGACCAGTGGCCCAGGCGATGATTACATGTGCATCACTGCACACTGGGTCTCTTTTTCAGGTGTTATAGCAAAGCTAAACGCAGGTGTTGACCCGGACCAAGTTTTCAAAGCTGCTCGGAAACATGCAACACTAGCCATGTTTGCCTTGGAGAAAAGTCACACAGCAGAAAACCTTTTGGAAGAGTTTGACAAAAAGGTGTTGTCAATGCTATCCCCCCTAAAACGCAAGATTGGTTATGTTTCCACGGATAATGGCGCCAATGTAGTTAAGGCCATGTCACAGGGTCACCATGTTAGAGTGCCGTGTTTGGCGCACTGTATCAACCTGGTAGTTCAAAAATTCTTGAGTGATAAAGAGAGTCCAGCGTTCGAGGTAATGGCCACCTGCCGCAAAATGTGCAACCATTTCAGCCATTCTTTTAAGGCCCGGAAGCATCTGCGGAGACTGCTACTTCAACGTGGAATGCCAGTGAAAGCACTCATCCAGGAGGTGGCAACACGTTGGAACTCAACCTTCTACATGCTTGAGCGTCTGCATGAGCAGTATACGGTACTCGATCACTATTTCTTGACAGAGGCTACATCTCAGAAGGAGGACCTGCGGATGAGTAAGGCGCAATGGGCCATAGTTAAAAGCCTGACAGACATGCTTCGTCCTTTTGAGTTCTTCACGCGTGCAGTCAGCCAGGAGGACTGTAATTTGGGAAAAGCTATCCCATTGTTGTGCATACTGGAGCACCAACTGATGGCGGTTTCTTCTGAGTTTGAAAAAGATGAAAAAAAAAAAAAACATTTCATTTTGTCTGAGAAATTATTACATCGCCTACGTGGTGATGAACGTCTTAAAAACATCAACTCAGATCAGCATTACATTTGTGCTACTATTCTGGATCCACGCTACAAAAAGGCGCTGGCAGACAACGCATTCTTTCCTTTCGCTGATGCAGATGTTCAAAAGTACAAACATTGGTTAGCCTGGTCAGCCAAGAGGTTTGAAAAAGAACGGCAGGTTATTGAAGGAGAAGCCAGTACATCAGCATCAGCATCAGCAGGCCATCCGCAGTCACAAGAATCCACTTCTGCACCTGTGGCTGGGGCACAAGTGACCTCTCAGCCGTTAAAGACACCGGCAACTGGATCATCTGCACCACACACAATGACAACACTAACAGTGGCTGGGGAGGAGGATTGGCTAAGTTTGATGGGGTATGGTTCTCTAAAAAATGTCACAGGCACAGCAAAAAGTAAGCAAAGTGGAGGAACAGTTGATGACCTTGAGTCGATGGTGCAGGACTATCTGAATGACTCAACAGTGGTCTTTCTTAATGAGGAGCCATTGCAGTATTGGCATGGCAAAAAACAATTGTGGCCACAGCTCTACAACCTGGCTATAAACTATTTGTCTTGCCCACTCGCAAGTGTGTCTTCTGAACGTGTTTTCAGTGCTGCTGGTGGCATTGTAACTGCCAAACGGAGCCGCCTATCGCCCAAAAATGTGGAGCGGCTGACAATGATCAAGATGAATCAGCACCTCATACCACCAGATTACAAAGTGCGAGAAAGCACGCCACATGAAGACGATGAGGACAGCAACGTAGATGAGGGGATTTTTTCTCTGTTCGGTGCCACTGACCTCATCCAGCCTGAATTCGCAGAGTATGATGACGAAATCTTGTTCTTATTCCCTGACACCGAGCCCTGAAAATGAGACAATCAATCAAGAACTTTCTTTTTCGTCCTTATTCACTTTTATTCCTGTGTGCTTTGTGTCTCTCTTTCTTTGTTTTGCACAGTTAATTTAATTCAAACTTTAATCACCTAATCCCAAAAACAAGACCATCATCAGAACTGTCTTCACTTGTTTGCTTATTGATTTGAAGGTGCCGCAGTCTACATTCCTCAGGTTCACAAGTTCTGAAGAACATGCTCCTCTATCCTCCTCCTCCAGACTGCGATTTCCCTCCAAGCAGAGTGCTGGATTACGCACAATGAAGAAAGACTCAGCACTTGTGGGGGTGTTGTACTTCTTTGCGGGTGAGTTGACGGTTTTGGGCCCATTGCTGTGAAGCTCTAATAATGGACAAAAGTGTTTTGGACCAAATATGAGGTGGAAATTTCTTGCCATTTTTGCTGACTTGCTTGCCTTTGAGGTGCTCTTTGGCGGGGTTCCGGGGGTTTGTGTGTAATTTTTGGTGTCTGTCGAAGCACTGCTGCGACAGTCTAATCTTGATTGCATTTGCTTTTCAGGAAATCCGTGGTGGAAAACAGGAGTTATGATGATTGATGATGACCTAGCTGCACAGCGCGTTACTTTGGACCGAAGGCCGAGAGATATTGTAAGTATGAGATTTAGCTTTTTCGCTGTTTGGGGGTGTTGTCGGGTGTTTTTTTGCGGGTGGGTTGGCGCCGGCGGGTCTTGCCTGGGGCATTCCTGGGAAGGTCTAATACCGGATACAAGTGTTTTGGACAAAATCCATAAGGAACAGCCTTTTTTTTGCCATTTCTTCAGACATCTTGCTCAATGTAGCGTTTTGGGGGGCTTCCTGCTGTTCGTGGGTGGGTTGCGGCCGGGGTCTCTGTCGAAGCACTGCTGCGACAGTCTAATCTTGATTGCATTTGCTTTTCAGGAAATCCGTGGTGGAAAACAGGAGTTATGATGATTGATGATGACCTAGCTGCACAGCGCGTTACTTTGGACCGAAGGCCGAGAGATATTGTAAGTATGAGATTTAGCTTTTTCGCTGTTTGGGGGTGTTGTCGGGTGTTTTTTTGCGGGTGGGTTGGCGCCGGCGGGTCTTGCCTGGGGCATTCCTGGGAAGGTCTAATACCGGATACAAGTGTTTTGGACAAAATCCATAAGGAACAGCCTTTTTTTTGCCATTTCTTCAGACATCTTGCTCAATGTAGCGTTTTGGGGGGCTTCCTGCTGTTCGTGGGTGGGTTGCGGCCGGGGTCTCTGTCGAAGCACTGCTGCGACAGTCTAATCTTGATTGCATTTGCTTTTCAGGAAATCCGTGGTGGAAAACAGGAGTTATGATGATTGATGATGACCTAGCTGCACAGCGCGTTACTTTGGACCGAAGGCCGAGAGATATTGTAAGTATGAGATTTAGCTTTTTCGCTGTTTGGGGGTGTTGTCGGGTGTTTTTTTGCGGGTGGGTTGGCGCCGGCGGGTCTTGCCTGGGGCATTCCTGGGAAGGTCTAATACCGGATACAAGTGTTTTGGACAAAATCCATAAGGAACAGCCTTTTTTTTGCCATTTCTTCAGACATCTTGCTCAATGTAGCGTTTTGGGGGGCTTCCTGCTGTTCGTGGGTGGGTTGCGGCCGGGGTCTCTGTCGAAGCACTGCTGCGACAGTCTAATCTTGATTGCATTTGCTTTTCAGGAAATCCGTGGTGGAAAACAGGAGTTATGATGATTGATGATGACCTAGCTGCACAGCGCGTTACTTTGGACCGAAGGCCGAGAGATATTGTAAGTATGAGATTTAGCTTTTTCGCTGTTTGGGGGTGTTGTCGGGTGTTTTTTTGCGGGTGGGTTGGCGCCGGCGGGTCTTGCCTGGGGCATTCCTGGGAAGGTCTAATACCGGATACAAGTGTTTTGGACAAAATCCATAAGGAACAGCCTTTTTTTTGCCATTTCTTCAGACATCTTGCTCAATGTAGCGTTTTGGGGGGCTTCCTGCTGTTCGTGGGTGGGTTGCGGCCGGGGTCTCTGTCGAAGCACTGCTGCGACAGTCTAATCTTGATTGCATTTGCTTTTCAGGAAATCTGTGGTGGAAAACAGGAGTTATGATGATTGATGATGACCTAGCTGCACAGCGCGTTACTTTGGACCGAAGGCCGAGAGATATTGTAAGTATGAGATTTAGCTTTTTCGCTGTTTGGGGGTGTTGTCGGGTGTTTTTTTGCGGGTGGGTTGGCGCCGGCGGGTCTTGCCTGGGGCATTCCTGGGAAGGTCTAATACCGGATACAAGTGTTTTGGACAAAATCCATAAGGAACAGCCTTTTTTTTGCCATTTCTTCAGACATCTTGCTCAATGTAGCGTTTTGGGGGGCTTCCTGCTGTTCGTGGGTGGGTTGCGGCCGGGGTCTCTGTCGAAGCACTGCTGCGACAGTCTAATCTTGATTGCATTTGCTTTTCAGGAAATCCGTGGTGGAAAACAGGAGTTATGATGATTGATGATGACCTAGCTGCACAGCGCGTTACTTTGGACCGAAGGCCGAGAGATATTGTAAGTATGAGATTTAGCTTTTTCGCTGTTTGGGGGTGTTGTCGGGTGTTTTTTTGCGGGTGGGTTGGCGCCGGCGGGTCTTGCCTGGGGCATTCCTGGGAAGGTCTAATACCGGATACAAGTGTTTTGGACAAAATCCATAAGGAACAGCCTTTTTTTTGCCATTTCTTCAGACATCTTGCTCAATGTAGCGTTTTGGGGGGCTTCCTGCTGTTCGTGGGTGGGTTGCGGCCGGGGTCTCTGTCGAAGCACTGCTGCGACAGTCTAATCTTGATTGCATTTGCTTTTTAGGAAATCCGTGGTGGAAAACAGGAGTTATGATGATTGATGATGATGACGACCTAGCTGCACAGCGCCGCGTTTGGACCGAAGGCCGAGAGACATTGTAAGTATGAGATTTAGCTTTTTCGCTGTTTGGTGGTGTTGTGTCGCGTGTTTTTTTGCGGGTGGGTTGGCGGGTCTTGCCTGGGGCATTCCTGGGAAGGTCTAATACCGGCTAGAAGTTTGTTGGACAAAATCCATAAGGAAACACCAGTTTTTGCACTTTTTGTAAGTTAGGGTTCGTTAGGGTTAGCCCTAGCAGCAGGATTGCATGTGTTTAGGGGGGTTCTATTGCAACGCGGTTCTGTTGTTGTAGAGCACTGTTGGAGCGATGCTGGCTATGGATACTTTTGCTTGCAGGCAAGTGGTTTGAATACAATCCACGGTCTGTATTTGGGTCTACTGTTACTTTCAAAGTACGTTTTGTAACCATTTTTCTGCTAGGCATCGTTTTTGGAGATATGATTGGGTTCTTCTACATTTTTGCGACTGGCTTTAGTAAGGGTCTTGGTGGGAGCATTGCTGGGAAGGTCAAATTTTGTTCTAAAACACAGTAGTACACCCACCTTGAGGGGAAAGATCCGCTATAATATTTTGGCCATACTTATTGATCCTTAAAAAGGTGACTCAGACAGAGCACGCAATTTCAAAAATATTGTACTGTCTATTAGGGAAATCAAAGTGTGACTTTTTGAACCACACAGCGTACATACCTTTTATTTATTTATCAGTGGTATTGTAATAGCACTTCCTGTTTTCCGTTCAATAATTACAGGCCGGGTTTCAGTCAACATCCGCCAGGCAGGCAGTGGACAGGGTGTCTCTTCTGTCAGTGGTCACCACCACATTGATGGACGAAGCGTCAGCTGGAATGGAGGAGTGCCGCCAATAAGAGGAATTGTTTGCTGCATGCAACTTACTTACCAATTTCAACAGGACAACTCCAACAACATACGCAATACAGATACAGTATCCATTGTTGTCTTTTATTCTATGAGTGTGACTGCATGTGCTTACCTTTACTTTGTAACCAAAGATTGTCTGTAAACTCTGTATCTTCAATTATTGTTTGTCCATGCTCTGCTTTTTTTTTCTTCTCTCAACAAAACCTACCCAAAAAGAAACCCCCATTCCCATCCATTTTACAAACCCTAACCCTCTTCCCCCGGGCTGTGTTGTTTTGCTTGATGTCTGACTAAAATGACATCAATAATTCCACACACTTGCTGGGGAGGATAAGGTGATAGCAGCAACAGGCTGGTGAAGGAATACGAGGATATCTTCTAGACTTACTCAGCTTCAGTACTATATCTTCTAGTAGTAGTAGCCAATGTCAAATAAATTCAACGCAAGAACTAGTTATACTTGCAATACTTTACCATTTGTTAGGCTACATTATGGCACTGTTCTAGTGTACTGTCACCTGCTATTTTCTCGATCGTACCGTAACCGTTGTAATGCTACAGTAAGGAGTACAAACAAGGTTTCGTTTTCTTTTTTTCCATAGGCATGCAACTGCCACTGTGTCACACCACTAGTAACACCGCAATGAGGAAATGTCACCCGCCCAGGAATGACAACGTTAATCCCCATTTCACCTGGAGCCAGCCCTGGGCCTAGCCCTAATTTCTAACACAAATTACAGGTAAGATAAGCGTTTGGTGGGAGGTAGTATAATGGAGTATTATTTCGGAGTAGACAAGAGATTGACGGTTGTACTACTAAAGTCCTACGACTGTTCAGGAAAACAAAGTTACTGTTACACCCCCGCCCCCCACCCACCAGACTGAAAAGCAGTAAAAAACAGGTATGGTCAGATAAAGTAGTTGAAAAATATATTTATTTATCCCTAACAAAATAATCTCCCTCACCCACCCTAACCCCAACGATTGTCTCTGAAACGTCCCAAAACGATCCCAACTCCCAAATCCCACCCCCCAAAAGTCTATAAAAAAAGGGCAAGGGACACTCCACTACTGGAGGGTGCTGGTGCTGGTGCATGATGCGGCATGGGCATCATACTCCTTGCGGAGGGTGGCAAGCTCGGAGCGGAGGCC
Source organism: Lissotriton helveticus (assembly GCF_964261635.1). NCBI lineage: Eukaryota > Metazoa > Chordata > Amphibia > Caudata > Salamandridae > Lissotriton > Lissotriton helveticus. The sequence goes on along the minus strand of NC_136063.1, from coordinate 898,401,962 downwards.
CTTAACCAAGGTCTTATACCTCAGGACCTCCTGCTCCAGGTTGGACATGCGGACTCGTAGGCGGTGTTGGCGTTCCTTGCAGCTCCTGTGGGGGGCAGCTGGTATTTCGGGTGCTTGGCGGTGGCGGTCGGCTTTCTTAGCCCGGCTCGGTCCCGCTGGTTTAGTCACGGAGGAGGATGCAGTGGTCACAGTCGAAGATGTTGCCCCGCTCGACTGCGTGTCCTCCTCCTCCTCCAGGGCCACCAGCCGCCGATACTCGGCGACTGTGGCCTCCAGCCTCCGTTGCCGGGCCAATCTAGCCTGCTCCCTCCTTGTTGTTGATTTGGAAGGAGCAACTATATGAAGAAAGAAAGACATAGTCTGTAACCAATGCTCCTTATTAATAACACAAAGTGATTGAGCCGAAAGTTGGGTCACAGAGTACAAGTAGCAAATTGAAAGCACAGTACATAACTATTGAGGACAGTATCTATGTAACCTCCCACTTCTGCATCCTTGCTCTAACAGTAGTGGTAGTTTAATGAACTAATTCTACGACCACTATGGACTTCCATTACAGTCGACTATGACAGTACACCAGTCTTATTCTTCTTCTTCTCTCTTGTTTAGGGAAATGGGTACGTTATCTTATGCAAGCCGGCAGAATGACATGGACACAGCACAGTGAAGTTGCACCCGAGAAAAAAAGTTGCACACCATGATGATGGAGACAGACTTGCGTTACTGTACCGGTCCAGTACATGCAGGTGGTGAAGCTATTACTTTTCTATTACGGGTGGCACTGAGAATACTCTGTTACAAGGGCTACTGCTTAATTAATTTACCTTTCACCCTACAGTGCAAATGAGTACTAGAAAAGGAAACTGAAGAAGCTAACTAATTTGATTATCTATCACTTCACATGGGACGTATTTAATGACAGATGAGATGACTTTAGGTGCTTTGCTTAATATTGAGTGAACACAGTGATACACCCACACATGAATGACGTACTACAAGTAAACTAAAGTTATTAAGAGAGGTACGGAGTGTCCACCGTAATAACCAGATATATGCTGTGAATGCAAACGCAATACAAAGTACTGCTACTATTCATGGTAGTATTGTACACATTTACAATTTCTTTTCCTTGCCTTCCCTGCACTGGGACGGACGTGCGGGTGCGGTGGTACATGCTCTTCAAGGTAACACTTACTTCACCTGGCGACCATCTACTCTCTCTAGATACACATTTGCTATGTAAGAGTCAGAGAATACCATGCTCCAGGCATCCATTCATTCAAAGTATACGCACACATACAGTTTCTGTTTCACCCACCCAGGCTGCTGTCCTTCCACCCATCCTTGCTTCATCATTGACCCAGCCATGCACCATACCATATTCTTTCCTTCCCAGCCACCTCTGGGTCCAAGCAAACACATATCGTTCTTCTTTGCCAGCCATCATACAAGTTCGCGTCCCACTTACTTACACCCTTCTTTCGCTTTTCGTTCATCCCATCCATCACGTTCGTCTAAGAACTTATTGGGATTCTTCTCACCAAAAACTTCACAGCTAAGTCGAAGTACATTTCGAGGAGGCTACTACCTGGTTGATTTGTAATTGTAATACACCCGTGCAGAAAGCACACTATGCAGTCTTCAATCTCAATAAGTAAGGAATATATAGCTTACCTGTTTCCGCCACCACCGTTTGATCCCCCACAGGAACGGCCACCAGCTCTTCTACCGCCGCATCCTCCCCAGAGGCCTCCGAGTCCAAGTCCAACACATCAGCCACCTCCGCGCTGGCCCCGTCACCAGATGTTACACCTACAAAGTACATTTAAGAAAGTTAGAATACACCACTCACTACTATATAATATTTGGTCTAGGAGAAATGTTAAAAAAACAGAATACAATGTAATAATTTGTGACTGTCTACTCCATAGTGAAAATGTCCCATTTTCCAGGGAAGGCTGTTGTCTTGCTGCACTTTTATGCACAACTGATGAATGCTTGCTTTTGATTTTTAACACGCACCACTTTTTCTCCTAACAGACAGAAGCTTGACTCCTGAGTCCTAAGAACACGACCAGGATCAAGTTCAAAGTAGGTGAGAGTTCGGCTCGACCACAAGAAATGTGTCCAATTAATCGTCAGCACTAACCACTTTTCCGTTTACAGTTAAATAGTTTTATGACAAAGTAGATTTCAATAAATGTGTTTACTTTTAATAAAGCTTTTACACTTAAATAGACTCTGTGGTTTTTGTTCCTCTAGACTAGAGTGGATGAGCTAAAGGTTTTGGAATTTTTGCAAGCATGAGTGCCTCTGACACTTCTTGACTGTGCTGTGACTCCGTACTACTCTCTTGTCCTGCGTACGATAATCTAGAGATCATTGGGGATCTATAATCGGTGACTTCGGGAGCTGAATGACTCTGCCACACTATCTAGTCAGTAAGGAGACAGTGCATAGAGGTATTGCTGAATATAATGGGAGTCCAATGGAATTGCCAAATGTCCAATCTTAGTTAGCTACACAGACAGACTAATAAGAATAGTCTAGTAATACCACAGGGAGTCATATTCGAGGCAGGATAAGAATTTATATCCAGTCTACAAGAAGATCAAAGACGATTTAGAAAAAATCGAATGAGGAACGCTAGGAAAAAATAGGTACTGTTTAGTAAAATGTAAACTTACTGGGGCCAGCAAAGGAGCCCTCGCCTGCCCGATCCTGGCCTGCATCCTCAGCACCCTCCTCCTGTGTCCTCTTGCCCTTGGGGGGAGCTGATGTACAACATGAAAGAAAGAAAAACCATAAAACATGGATGAGATTTTTCAACCAAATCAAACATTTCAAAAGAACAATAACAACATATTTTGGAAAAATAGCAAATAGATAGACAACTATTCCACGGGATCTATCTCATGTGGTATACTACGTTATTCGTATTGCCTGATTTGCGGAACGTTGACTTAGAAAGTTCCTATGTAACTCAATAAACAGACTACTAAAGAGGTTTGCCTAGGCCTGGCACTGCAGGCAGTAGTGCGCAACACGTGACAGACAAAGTCCATCCTGCTTGCAGATCAGTGAATACTCAAACTATCAATCCACCCGCCACCACCGCCACTATTTCTTCTGATAGCCATGTGACTGTCTAAAGGAAGGACACTGGACTTCAGTCTGTTGGGGCTGATTTATAAGTCCCTTGCGGAAGTTGCGGCTGATTTTCCTCCATTGTTGCGTGCCTTTTCTGACGCAGCGGCAGAACAAAAGACTCGCCATGGTGTTGGTGCGGCGTATATATTAAAAAAAAAACACATATGGGCATATGGGCGATGCATCACGTTGTAAAGCCCTGCGCCATCAGGGGGCGTTCCGGCGCAAGGGAGGGCGTACCTGCGCAGGAACGAATCCTAAAAGTGGCTGAGGGAAATCTACAAGATGTCAATCAGTCATTTTTATGACAATGATGCATGACTCAAACCCTGCGCGCTTGAAGCCGACGTACGGCTTGATGCAGCATTGGGGAGATAGGGTACCCCAGAGCATTGCTGGAGCTGCGCCATCGTTGGCACGCAACTCCAGCAATGCGCTGCCTTTACGGCACAGATGCGTAAGGCTTCTGTGACGTTTTGGGCCAATGGGTGGTGGTGGCATGGCACACAATTACTGCCGCATCCCTGCTACTTTGCAGGGATGCGCCGGTAATTGAAAATATGACCCTTACTGTCTAGCATTACGCAGTTCTTTTCTTTACAGTACACTGATACATAATTTCTCAGGCCAATGAAATGCTTCTGAACACAACATACAAAACAAAGAAGCATAGTAGCAAGCAAGGCTACTGAGAAGGAGAGCAGTGCACCTGAAAATGAAATGCATAGAAGATTTTGAAATATAATTTACCTCAATGTAATCGGCAGCATTATTGCTCTTGGTAAAGAACAAAGATTTGCAAATAACAGAGCAGGATAAAACAGAGTAGTAAATGGACTACTACTACTACTCACCAAGCCCGGGGACCTCTACGCCGAGCGCGTCCAGCAAGTCCCGCTCCCGGTCCATGACATCGGTCCAGCGGTGGGTGGCCTGGTTATATGTGCGCCGGACCCCAGAGATCTTGTACATGGCCCGGCACACCTTCTCCCACCGCTGGCGGCGCTCCCGGATGCCATAGCCGGTCGCGATCTTGCCGCCTCCCAGGATCGTCTTGGGGAGGCGGCGCTGGACATGGAAGATCAGTGCCGCCACTTCCTCCGCGCTGAAGATCTCCCTCGGGACCACTTGCTCCCCCCTTAAACGCCCGCACGGGAGCCGGGCACGGGGTGCGGGACCCTTCCCCTTCTCAGGGTGCTTCCCGGCTCCCTTTACCATGGTCTGGGCAGAAATAAACTTAAATGATAAAGAAGAAATAGAATAGTGAAGAAGAAAAGAAAAGAGTTTAAAAAAGTAGTTTAAAAGTAACTAAAAGCTGCAGAAAACACAAAAATATAGAGCTAGAAAAATAGAGGGTTAGATAATAAGTAAAATTAGATCAAAAAAACTTCAAACAAGCAAAGGATGGCAGAGATTGAGAGAGGATAGAGAAAGCATGCCCAGAACCATAGCAATGAATGAGAAACAAGATGGCCGCGCCCGTTCACGACCGCGTGGGTAAGTTCGCGCGAGATTTTCCTTGCGAGTACGCGCGAACTTGTACTCGCGAGCAGCACACTTTGCGAGATTACACATAGCGGGCGGAAACGGAATTACGTCACGCCAACAAGATGGCCGCGCCCGTGTACGACCGATAGGGTAACTTGGCAAACGAATAGCTAGAAGCGCCTCGCGAACACGCGCAAGATCACGCGAATATACACGTCGCAACAAAAACAATTTTGTATTCGCACGTATTCGCGGCTTCCGAAATCGATCTCGCACGGATTCGCGCCCCAAATAACGCGCGAAATTGCAAAAAAAACGATTTTAGCTAAAATGAAAGCAATGAGCAGGTGCAAAAGTTCAAACTTAACATTAGTAACATTCAAGGTAGTGCTTCCTGATGGGCCCCTCCAGAGTTTGCAACAATTCTATGACCCTGCTATGACCCAAACAGCAGGCTCATAGAATAGCACCATAAAGGTCCTGTAAAAAAAAAATTTCACTGCAACAAAAAGCAAATTACAGATAAGGAAGGAAGCAGGTGCCAGCCAGACTGGAACTTTCAAAATTACTGACACATTAATGAAACACAAATTAATTGATGGCAGTTGAAGAAGGGCAGGTGTGCTAGCTTTTTTCAACCACCATAATCTACAGTAATAAATAAACCTAATAGGTGCCTGTGAGGATGTACTAGAGGGTGGCATGGGTGTCCCAGAGGGTGGCAGTGGTGAAACAGAGGGTGCTGTGAACCTGTGATGATAAACCAGACGTAGAAACAACATAGTCGCGGCCGTTGCAAGCCGAAAAGTAAGTTCGCAATTGCGAACTTGTCCCAAAATCGGCGCGAACACGCGCCAACACAAAAAACGGAAAAATCCGCAAATCCGCTAGAGTTCGCGGATCTTCGCGGATTGCGAATCCGTAAATACGCAAGTTCGCGGATTGCCAATCCGCAAAATCCGCCCATGCTTAGTACACATATGCCCGTTCCACATGGGAGTCTTATGAGTGATACCCTCAGAGATCTTGCAGATCCACACTGTAATTTGATTCAAAGTTTCCGAATCCGCTCATTTATTAACCAAGGAGAGAACATTGCCCTCTAAGGTGACAGCTTAGTCTAATGTTTTAGATTGTTTTAAAAAATGCACTTCATTGCCATGGTAGGCAAGGGGGTAGGGATTTGGGTATTAAAGTAATTCAACTGCATGATTTCCTTGATGACCTAACAGTTATAGGTGATGTTATGTGTCTACTTAAAAATCTAATAAATATAGCTTATCCTAAACTTTTCCTATATTTATCGAAATTAAACCTTTTATTTCTTCTTGCATTAAGTCTACAAATACTTGGTCATGTAGCAACACTGAGTTAAAGACTATCTCCTTTTCTGCTGTAATGCAGAAAAACTACTAAGGGTGATCTGAGACAGTTTTGGGATAGATAGTTGATTAACATCTAGGAATAAAATGCAAATAGTTAAATTCAGTGATATTTCTTACAATTAGTATGCCCAGATAAAAACATTCCATCATCTTCCAGTGTTTTAAGCTACTTTGCTTCTGGTAACAGATTTTGGAACAAGGGGGTCTGATTTGTCAAGATGTGCTTTAGACGAATAATACAAGTCCCACCCAAACTCAAGGTTACTGAAAAGCTAGCTATCTCAAAAGAGCAGACAACCTGAGAGACAAGTTATCAATACTAGTATCTTAAAATTAGCACTGTGTAAATATATTATAATTAATGAGATATTGAGGATTGATCCAATGTTGTTGGTGATTTATTGAATTTGGTAAACAGTGATCCCGGTAATAAATATCTAAATGTCTACCCTTCTGATGTTTGAATTTTTCAAGATGACCCAATATTTATTTGAATGAATCCACCAAAGTACCCCTGATCATGGTAAGTCAAAATTTTCTTTACCACACCAATCCAAGTGTAGTTTAAGTGTTGGGCAACCACGTTTTGGCCACTTGGAATCTTCTTTATAGATTTACCACATTTCAGTTTTTCTACCCATTGACTCTACCATGTTCTGCAATTTATGTATGTTATGTGTTAGTAGAGCCAAATAACCTTGATTAAGGACGATTTTCAGTTTCAAAATTAAGGTCTGATTTTTCCTTAGCAATGTTGGTTGCAAAATGTCCAAATCTCTCTCACAATTTGTTTCAGCCCATCATATTTCTCGAGTCATGTGGCAAGTAAATTTTAATTAACCATTTTTTGTTTTAATTGTCTTATTTGGGATGAACTACGCTTTTAAACATAGAGTAAGGTTTTCCTTCAAACACTGCAATTATTGCCTTTGCATTATATTTCGGAATAAATGTTAATCATTAAGCAGGATATACTTATTAATTATTTCTGTTTCTGCAAAGGACATGATCACATAGAATTGCCCAATGTACTATTGTGAACAGTTAGGTCCAATATAACTGTCAGATTTTGGCAAATACATTATGAGATATAATTATTTGATATAAAGTGTAAATGTATTGCCCATGGAGATCAATAGTGACACCTGATGACACATTTTAGATTTGCCTAGGGCAGATGTGACTATGATGTCTCGATTACCGTTAGTTTCCAGTTGTGTTTTTAAAAGAAAAACTACCAGTTCAACCACACATTTCTATAAGATGGCTGACAGTGTCAATGTTCATTCACGGTTAAGGCTGCTCAAGCGAATAGGTATTCCATAACTAGAATGTGATGACCATAATCCATGTATAGTGGCATGGAAAAATGGTAGGAACAAATGTGTCATATGAGGTCAAAAGTTGGAATTATGAGGAGCAACAAATAAACAGCAGGTCATTAAATGGACATAACTAAACACCCCTTTAAAGCTTCTGTATAGGTCTTACAATTCAGAGACATTCATCATAACAATCCACTGAACTCTCAAAAGGTGAAGATTTGACTTGTGACAAAAACCTAACATGTTTTCTGCAGGTAAATAACACATTGACAGGCATTGTCTACTATATCTGGGTACTACTGAGCAACACACTGAAATACAAAAAAAAATATTTATAGTAGTAAAGGTGGGCAGCAACTGCTTATGCTTTGGAGATTTAAATATTCAGACACAGATAACACATAGACAAACACCCAAAAACACATTTTTAATATGCTCAGTCATATTTAAAAATGAGACTTTATTTTACTTAAAGATTCACTCGGGTAGTGAAACGTATGATTGCTAACAAGTAAACAAATTCAACCTGAAATAGGGACAATGTGACTCTCTATAAACCGTAACACAACTGTTTGAGAAGGCAAGCTGTCCAAAAAAGCAGAGGTGGACACCTGTATAGTAGCAAAACTAATGCAACTTTGATAGCATATCTGCAAACTGGGAGCAGTTCTAAATAGTTTGTGAATATGAAAAAGCACAAAAAGAGGGTTGAGGCAAAAGTCTGCACCTGTCACTACACGTGGCTAATTGGTAATTGTGATGGTGCTAAGAGACCAGAAAGTGCACCGCCTACACTTCCTATTGGGGAAGAACGCCAAAAACAAGGACAAAGAAAGCTGAATCAGCACCCATAAATTTGAATTATTGAAAAAAGTTCAAATAGCATCAAGTGTTCATGATGACTTTAAGGTATTTGCAAGATCCAAGCGTTGTCTTTGTATTCAAAAAAGTGTTTTCTTTATTGGGCAAAGGTCATTTAAAATCCAATATTAACACATTTCATTACCCATGTAGCCAACGCGTTTCGTCTCATAGGAGACTTCTTCAGGGTTCTAAATTGTGTTCTTTCAAATTCGTTTCGGGAACACACGCTGAGCTTATTGCTGCTGGCCACCTCGCCACTTTTTGATGATGTATATTCAGCCATCGTCATTCTAAGATGATGTATATTTAGTCATCTTCATTCTAAGACCAATAGTGTGTCATTAGAACTTCACTTAATCTTATCAAATTCATTTTTAACAAAATTGGATTCTGAAAAGAACACAATTTAGAGCCCTGAAGAAGTCTCCTATGAGACGAAACGAGTTGGCTACATGGGTTAATGAAATTTGTTAATATTGGATTTTAAATGACCATTGCCCAAAAAAATAACTTTTTTGAATACAAAGACAACGCTTGGATCTTGCAAATTTCTTCAAGTCATCATGGACAATTAATGTTATTTGAACTTTTTTCAATAATTGAAATTGATGGGTGCTGATTCCAGTTTGTGAATATATCTCAGTTGAGGCAATTTTTCTCAAAGGAAATCTGTACACTTTGGCACCATATGTAATTTGTGCACTATCTGGGGTTTCAGTTTCACAAGTGTTGATTGAGCACCATACATGAGAAGACTGTGTCTGGTATAGCCATGTTGTTAAGGGATGATGCACCATTTGGTGGGAAGGACTCTCATTCTCACAGTGATAACCACAAGCACAATCAAGGGGAAGCAATACCATGCCAGTTAAACCAGTGAGAGGGTTAGTTTCTGGGAGATGGAGTGTGATGATGCAGTCTTAATTCCCAGGATGCCTAGTGGGCATCCATCATAGAGAAAGTTGATCACAGTCACAAGGTCATCGACACATAAAAGGTCGAACCACAGTGAAGAAAGAGCACCTAAGACACCCGTCAAGATCTAGACTATCGCATCCCTTGTTCTGCAGCCCTAGTATAGGAAAAAAGAAGGAAATCCTCTTTTACAGGGGAGAATTTCAGATAGATATGGAGAAGCAATCTCCGTGCTGATGCAATATCACAGCTATCAGTTGAACAATGGCATCAGCTTTCCTTTCTCAAGCAGGTTCCTCTCACAGGTAGCATGTCTTCATGTCACAGCAGATGAGTCTTTACAGTTTGTATAGACAGTATTGGAAAGGTACTGCAATTTCCTAATCAATTTCATATCTTATTTCTGACTTCAATGAAAAGCTCTGGCCCTTGTCAATTCCTCATTGAGGCAATGTTTGATGCTTTCTAAACTGTGTCTCACAGGTGAGATCCTCGCAAGTCAATATCTTGGATATGTTTTTTGTGTTAAAATGAAACAATTGCAAATTTGGTGGACTCCAATAGAATCCACTACTTTCTGCATTTAATAGTTTTATATCAATCACATAATAAATTACTACATTTAGAAGACATATAAAAATGCCCTGGAATCCAAGGAGCTTGGAGACATCCCATATTATTAACAATGGATACGAATACTCACCAGTCTCCAGTCAATCAAATGACATTTCTGAGTTTAAAGTTTGTCTTGCTAAGCTGAACACAGCCTATGAGGATGTACAAAGAGTGCATTATTTCGTTTCAGGGTAGAACAGGAGACCTTGCTATTGGCCTATAATTTTTTCCAGTGTCACGTCTTGCAGGATACAGATTAACCTGCGGGAGCATGATCAAATCATTGGGCTAAACACAAAGGTCCTCTCTCCCTCTGTTCGCCGCTGTTGCATTTGTAGATCCAAACTGTACAGTTAACAAGGGAATCAAAACTGTCTCTTCCGGGGAGGGTGGCCTGAGGTGCAGAATCAATTATTCTTTAAGAGAATTCTTTAATTCTATAACCTTATATAAAATAAAGAGGAGCAATAAAAAAACTCATTATTTTCTGTGGGAAGAAGCGGTGTTATTGATTCTCTGGAGAATGTTCAGGTGAAAGTAGTGAGAACAGAATTTATTGCTGTGAAGTCCTTTTGAATTCTAGGACCACCTAATTTATGCAGCTGTTTGTCAATTGTTCTTCAGATTTCAATAATGTGAATCCCTCAATAGGATGGATCCAACTGTTAAGAATGGATATTAATTTTTCATTGGTAACCCTAATTCATGTGCTACCCATTGATATTTGGAAGACAGTATAGCCACTTATGGGTGGTAAAGCGATCGTGGAAAATCACACTTGAAATTGGGTTGAAACAGGGTAGTATCTTTGCTAATAATTTGTTTAAAGATTGTATTTCAAATATTACAGCCTATTTTTAGATGGTTAATTGTAATACCACAAATCTTACCAGCAGACTATATCAGTAATGCTTTGAACTATTGATTGATTTGGATGCACTAGATAAAAAAAATGCTCTTAGAAATTGTTGTACATTATCAGTATTTGGCAGACTAATTATTTTTGGCAGCGGGAACACTTATCAATCCTGGCACATTAACAGATACAAAAATGATGTTATCGATTAATTATGTTGAGGACATTTTCCATGATTTTCTAAATTGTGGACTCCCGATGAGATCCTTGCAAGTCAATAACTTGCATACATGTCTTGGGTTGAAATTAAATAAATATGATTTGGTGACTCCAATATAATCATTTGTGCATTTAATAGCAAAATGATATCTTATTGTAAGCTCTACATCAACAATACAATAAGTGACAACATGTGCTGCATGAGGTCTTAAGTATGAGTTAGGGTATGAAAATATCTATGGCCAATCACACACTTCACTAGTGTCATGAGAAATGTATTTATGTTAATTAGGTGATCATATGATACTCATTATGTTGGTTGCATATAAATAACATACTAAAAACACAATGAGCTTAGAGCTCTCAAACTCTGTTGAAAGAGGTGGCAGTCTTACAATGTCACTATAGTTCTATTGTATTTATTAAATAGATATGAGTTTGATGATGATCTGTAATATAACTGTTACAAAATGAAAGACCCCTAGAGTATGATGTTCACTCATGGATGGATTCTACGTCTATGAAAAAGTATTAAAATACCTGCAAACATAACTGGCACCAATTTTATAATTTGCTTCCCTTAAGAGCTGAGTTCAGATTGCACATGCACTAGGCGTCACACAAAGTTAGCACAAGCTTACAGATTGTAAATGGTGATAGTTGCCCAGGAAATCTATGTCTAAATGTTAAAAATATAAGCAAAGTAGGTACAAAACTGTTTGTACATATAAGAACCAATACCTGCAGGCAAGATCATAATCAGGTGTGTAAACACGTGCTTCTTTGGCTCGAGGAAGTGAAAGACCTCTAAAGTCAAGGACAACTTCTAGGGCTTGAGCAGATGATGGATTGGAGTTGGAGATTACAGATTACAACTGCCATTTGAAATGCAAAACTCTGACGACTTATGGGAGATTCAGAACAATGGGTGAGTGCATCACAAGGGAACAACATGGAATCTACATTTTGGTTTTCTGTGGTGTAGAGAACAAGGAGATAGATGGCACCTGAAAGAATGTTAGGATTTAAATAGGGGCACACTTCGGCGAACTGTGGGAGGGAGGATCAAGGGAATATTAGTCCTCAGTGCTGAATGGTCATCACTAATAGTTTACTGATTTTACACTAAAAAATGTATTGATCCACTCCCATGAGAGTATTGCCTGCCATATATGAAGAATGAAGATTAACTGTATGCACACTCAAGGAACTCCTGCCTCCAAGATCAAAGACTGTGAAGAAAGGTGTCCCCATCCCTGACTTGAATCTCTGTATCCAGAAGGTGGCCAACATGACTAATGGTGCTAGCCTCATATTGACCTCAGGGGCTTAAGCATCCAGGTCCTGCCAGTGAAGTATGATTGCACTTTGGAACTCCACTTCTGTGGCTGGAGACTGCAGAAGGGCCCAGAACGAATGAACAGGCGGCCTGCCAGGGATGAAAACTAGTGAATATGTTACAACAGGACATCTCTCCTACTTACCCTGGAGTAGAGCCTCTCCCGTGTCAGGAAATCTCAGAAGGTCTTATGAACAAAGGAAGCTGTTGTTACTGGATATATAAAATCATATCAATATTTAGAGATTGATATTTTGCTGTGGATATGAATTACAGTTGATGAAAGGATTCAATCAATCAATCAATCAATCATGCCATTTGTATAGCGCACTACTCACCCGGGAGGGTCTCAAGGCGCTTGGGGGGAGGGTTATGCTACTGCTCGAACAGCCAGGTCTTGAGTTGTTTCCTGAAGGCGAGATGGTCCTGGGTCAGCCGAAGGTGGATGGGGAGGGAGTTCCAAGTCTTGGCAGCCAGGTAAGAGAAGGAACTTCCTCCGGCGGTGGCTCTTCGGATGCGTGGTACGGCTGCGAGGGCGAGGCTGGTGGACCGTAGCTGGCGGGTGGGCGTGTAGAAGGTCAGGCGGTCGTTGAGGTACTTGGGGCCCAGGTCGTAAAGAGACTTGTGTGCGTGGGTGAGGAGCCGGAACGTGATCCTCTTGTCGACGGGGAGCCAGTGCAGGTTCCTCAGGTGGCTGGAGATGTGGCTGCGTCGGGGGACATCCAGGATGAGTCGGGCGGAGGCGTTCTGGATGCGCTGGAGTCTTTTCTGTAGCTTGGCTGTGGTTCAGGCGTAGAGGGCGTTTCCGTAGTCCAGTCGGCTGGTGACGAGTGCCTGGGTGACAGTCTTCCTGGTCTCGGTCGGGATCCAGCGGAAGATCTTGCGAAGCATACGCAGGGTTTTGAAGCACGATGTGGCGACGGCGTTGACTTGTCTGGTCATCGAGAGGGAGGGGTCCAGGATGAAGCCCAGGTTGCGTGCGTGGTCGGTTGGCTTGGGTGTGGTGCCCAGGGCTGGGGGCCACCAGGAGTCGTCCCAGGCGGAGGGCGAAGATCCTAGGATGAGGACTTCCGTCTTGTCCGAGTTCAGTTTCAGGCGGCTGTCCTTCATCCACTCGGCGACGTCTTTCATCCCTTCGTGTAGGCATGTTCTGGCGGTGTCGGGGTCTCTGGTGAGGGAGAGGATCAGCTGGGTGTCGTCGGCGTAAGAGATGATGTTGAGGTTGTGCTGGCGTGCGATGGCTGCGAGAGGTTTCATGTAGATGTTGAAGAGGGTGGGGCTGAGTGAAGATCCTTGCGGGACGCCGCAGATGACTTCGGTGGCCTCGGAGCGAAACGGGGGGAGGCGGACTCTTTGTGTTCTTCCGGCGAGGAACGAGATGATCCACTCCAGTGCCTTCTCTTGGATACCGATGTTGCTGAGGCGCTGGACTAGGGTGCGGTGGCAGACCGTGTTGAACGCAGCGGAGAGGTCCAGGAGGATGAGGGCCACTGTTTCCCCCTTGTCGAGCAGGGTCCGAATGTCGTCGGTGGCTGCGATGAGGGCGGTCTCGGTGCTGTGGTTGGCTCTGAAGCCGGACTGCGAGGGGTCGAGGGATCCGTTCGTCTCGAGGAAGGCGGTCAGCTGTCTGTTGACGATCTTCTCGATGACTTTAGCAGGAAAAGGGAGGAGCGAGATGGGGCGGACGTTTTTGAGATCGGTGGGGTCCGCTGTAGGTTTCTTCAGGAGGGCGCTGATCTCGGCGTGCTTCCAGCTCTCCGGGAAGGTGGCGGTGTTGAAGGAGGCGTTGATGATGTTCCGGAGTTGGGGTGCGATGGTGGAGTCGGCCTTGTTGAAGACGTGGTGTGGGCAGGGGTCGGTCGGGGATCCGGAGTGGATGGTGATCATAGTGCGGGATGTGGCTTCGGTGGTCACCGTGGTCCAGGTGCGAAGGGTGGCGGTGGGGGGGCGTTGGTTCGACCGTTGGGTGCGTGGGTGGGGCGCCGAAGCTGTTGTGGATGTCGGCGATCTTGCGGTGGAAGAACGAGGCGAGGGAGTCGCAGAGGTCTTGTGACGGAGTGATGTCGTTGGTGCCGGTGCTGGGGTTGGAGAACTCCTTGACGATAGTGAAGAGCTCTTTGCTGTCGTGGGCGTTGTTGTCCAGTCGTTCCTTCAGGGATTTCTTCTTGGTGGTGCGGATGAGCTGGTGGTGCTGAAACTGAAACTGAAAACTGAGATGAAGCCTGATGAACAAGTCCTAGAGGATCTGCAGGAGTTTCCACAACAAATCTAAAGTAATTCAATTCTTTGTAAAGTTGAAAGGAAAGCTATAAGGTTCAGAGATTATTAAAAAAAGTCTTTACTCAGTAGGATCATATTTATTTTCTGCTTCTCTGCTGAGCGTTTGGTTTGAAGTTCAGCTTTATGGCAAGATCTCTGAACTAACATTTCTGAATTCTGACAGTGAAGATTTTTGATCTTGAAAAAGGGCTTGTTCGTACAGAGGTAAAACGTTTGACTATGATAAACCATCCCCATTTAACAGGTGACAGTCAATTCCAAGTCACCCACAAATGGTATCTAAATAGAAAAGTAGTAAGAGAGAGCTAGACCTACATTTGGAGTACGCTTTGAAAAACCAAAAGCATTGTTTTCCAAGGAAGCAGCATCCGTTGCAGATGCCCAGGGACCATAATATACATTTTGCCCTGGGGCATGTACGACCAGGGCACGATGATATTACAGAAGGGGCCGCAGACACTTGTGTAGCTTCTTCTGTAATACTGATAGGGTGTTCGGTCATTTGCTTGTGGGCTGACACTATGCAAATGAAGGAATCTATTTGCTTCTGCGCCTGTGCCCTATTATAGACGTGGTGGAAAGGCATACAGGCCCTTAGGAGGTGCACTTACAGTATGCCACAAAAAGGTTTTGCACTCGCAGCACACCTGCTGAAGGCAGTCCTCTGGAATGGCCAAGGGGGATCCCATGGCCCACACAGTAATCCTATTGCAGACAGGTGCAGTCACTCACTGCACCTGCTACAAGAGGATCTCGCCCCTCTCCTCCTGAGAGTGCAGACGGGTTATCTCCTGCACAGAGAGACACGCAGCAGCTTTAAAGCAGTCGCTCCGCATTTCAATGAATGTGCTTTTCAGAACGCAACGTGAGTTTGCGGCAGACGCGAGGGCAGCACATTCATCGTAACAGGGTGCACCTGCCTCACGTTTAAAGGTGCACCTGGTGTCCTAATTGTAATACGGGACCAGGAGTACTCACATGTGTAACTATTTACTCTTACAGAAATGTAACAAATTGAACATTTAGGCATATAGAAATAAAATGTAAAAGCTTGTTTTAACTTTAAAACCGATATCTATGTTTCTGTAGTATTCTTGCATCTTGTTTATATGTTATACATGCTTTCTCCACTACTAGTCCAGTTTGTAGAATGCTGCAGCTATGATGCGCAAGAGAATGTTGGAATTCTGTGGAGAAAATATTTTCACTTGTGGTGAACCTCCTCTATTTACCCCACAAATATTTTTGTGGTCCTAACAGCAGATATACACCCTCAAATCTTTCTGTTGACTAGTGTAAATTAACCAGGATAACCAATATCGTGTTAACTACATGCAAAAAGTTGCTGAACACCCAGGAACTATTGAGTTTGTGGGCGAACACCCTAGTTTGCGCATCCTAGAACGGCAATAAACTCACCCTGTAGACCAGAAGTGCTTGTATCGAAATACCACAACGCCGACAACTTTAGGCCTAGAGAAAATCCGATATGTAATGGCAAAACAAGATCCTGCCTACATAAACGCTATTTTTATACAAGAAGAGGGCACATTTACACAAACAGCTTTAGAAACAAGCTCATAGATTTTTTCATTCTGTAAGTCTTTGCACAAGAACGCGACGTGCATTATTGCATTGATCCTGTAGGGGATGAATTCTCTGCTAGGTGCTTATAAAAGTCCCCCCTGGGAACATTTTTTTGGGTGAATCTTAAAAATTCTCATGTACATTTTTTTGCAATTTAGGTCTTGTGCAGAAGGCAATATTTGAGAATAACCAGGCATGACCTTGTCATGAGCATTCACAGGCGCATTTTGCACTCGTTACATTGCTGACGCCTTCGCCACTTATGGCTCACATCTACTCCCAGCATGTTTGCTTCAATGCGTCTCTCTCCAATGCAAGACTGCGGCGGCCGCCGTGATCCCCAGATACAGCCTGGAAGGCAAGCTGTTTAATGAATCCAGATGTACGGCCTTCACTCCACATAAGCCGGATTTTGATTGCAGCAAATTATCATAAACTGTGTTCTCCAGGCCAGACAACTCACAAATTGGATTGCAGCTGCAACATCTCTCGCTGACAGCCATGTTTAGCATTTTTACACGTTTCATTTGTAAGCAACAAGTAGCATTTTCTGAAGAAATAAAAAACATATTATAAACACATACGATGTTTAATGTTTGGGCACTTTATAATTCTCAACGATGCAAATTGCATTAGAATCCTGTTACTATTGAAAATATCATACGGGAAATGTTAAGCCACACAGATTTGCAGAAATGCGCTTTCGTAGAACACAGTAATTGTGTTTTAATTCTCTGTTGGAAGGAAATTCAAAATTTTAAGATAACATTACCATCGGCTTTATATTTTATCTTTTGTCCAACCTTTGATTCTAAGCGCTCAAATGCAAATTTCCCCAGAGAGGTCCTCCGTTTTTTTCAATAAACGCTGTATGCATGACAATTATTTATTTAAATTGCAGTTGTGCCTGACAGTGCATAAAATGTCTGTTTTCATGGCTGATTTATTAATTCAACAGCCCAGAGTCCAATTGCTCTGTGTCAAAATGAAACCTCAGTACAACAAATAGGCTGGCTTAATAAGTAAAGCGTTCTTATGTCTATTATAAGGTGTGTTTTCAACTAAAGCAGCTATAACCCAGAGGGCATTATGTACAAGACGGTTTTGCTGTCTCACATCTTGAGATTCGCAGAATCCCAGGGCGTGCACCACTAAATACATTTTTACTATTTACAAATTCATTTTTATGACTCATGAAAAAGGATTTTACGACTTTGTCGGAATAACAAATAGGTAGGGGTGTCAGAGGGGCATACATCTTCCTATTTGTGTTCGGAGAGGAATCGTTCAATGGTTTGTTACCACAAATACACTTGTAAACCATTGGGCCGGCTCCTCCATTTGAGGGGAGGAGTGCTGCCCCACAATCCACAGAGCTGAAAAATAAAGCGGTAATAGCGTTTATTTATAACCGTTTTATTGTTCAGCTACCCGTTCGAACTAAGGGCATATTTACAAGAAAGAGGCGAAGTGTGTCGTTAAGTCAGGAATGCTAACGACAAGCTTCGTCACTTTAGAAACGCGGGGCTGCATCATATTTACTAGAAAATGGTGCAGCCCTGCGTTCCCCCTGTACTGGTGCTAAATTAAGCTGCCTAGCGCCAATGCAGGCACCCTTACACCATAGTGCAACGGTGTCTGCGTTGAGGGGAATATTGTTAATGTGCAGGAAGGACCCCCTTCCTGCAAATAAACAAGCTTTTAATGCCGTTTTGTAACTTGTGTATGTGCTGCTTAATGCAGCACACATAGAAGTTGCAAAGCAGCATTTTTAAAAATGATTGTTTATGTGCAGAAAGGGGGACCTTCTTGCACATAAACAAACATTGGCGCTTTGCTGTTTCTATGTGGGCAGCCCAAGGCATCCTACATTGAATCAACAAAAATGGGGAGAAATAAAGCATTTCTTCTTGTCTCGCATGTTTAAGGCCAGGTTTTCCCTGGTCCTAATTTTGGCACTGCCTCCTATTTACGCTGCGCTTGTAAAAAGGGGGCAGCATCAAAATCAATGGGTGTTGCAGTGAAACGCCCAACAAAACACCCATTGCCTGCCCCTTTCAAGCTAAGTGTAGCATTAAAGGGGGCCTTATTTACAAGGCAGTGTTAAGCCACGTTAAGTGAATTAAAACTGCCTTGTAAAGAAGGCAAATCTCCTATTGCCATCACAACGTCACTAAAAGTGATGTTGTGGTGGTGATAGGGGGCTTGTTAATATGTCCGTAATGTCCCTGCCCAGGATGGGGCAGGGTCAGCACTGCCGAGTGGCAGCATCAGGGAGCTGTGCACTTTAAAATGCGCTTGTCTGTTTGGCCGGCCGTCTTGAGACGGCAAGTCAGACATGCGCATTTTAAAGTTCTCTAACCTAGCTGCCTTAGACTGGTGGCTTAAAGAAAGCGCAGGATCCAGTGCTATTAGGAGCAGGGGTGGATCCCTAATGGTGGAAGAGCATCGCCCCACAGCCAGTGCCAGCAGACGATAAATAAAAGGATAAGAACACAGTGGTATTATAATTTTAGTTATGCTGTCTAAGCAATACAATAAGCATAAGGTGGGGGGGTCAGGTGTGGCAGGTTTAGTAGTGTTCTTTTATAAGTGCACATGTGTGTTTGGCCTGCTGTCCTAGGCCGACTAAACACATGTGCGCACTTATGTATCTACAACCCAGTTGTGTTACATAGCCGGGTTGGAGAAAACCCACAGGTTCCAATGCATCGTCTGAGTGGCAAAGGAGGCTGCTCAGACCAATCCTGGCTCTCATGGTATGAGGGTTATCACAAGCTGGATGGCTTGAATTGGTTGTGCACTATTCACTCGGTGAGCCAACACCTTACCTTTTTTAAAAAAAACACAGTTTTTCAGTATCAACTGGATTTATTAACCATTATTTTTCATCATTTATCTGATATTTTCATTAAATAGTTACACAATTATATATCATTGTGCTGTTTTTGTTCAACTCATAATCATTTACACACTTTTATATGTTAATACAGATTACAATCAATTGTGAATAATCATTAGATGTTCAAAACGTTGCCCAATGCATTTCAGAACTATCGTGAGTTCCTTCATTAGGGGCTCATCTGCGAATAAAACATAAAACAAATGTAAACTTTGGCCCAATTTAGCTCATAAGACACTAGCAGTTTCCAATGGATATCTATTTATATGTACTCTACATTGTAATGTGTGTGGATTGTCAGTTGATCTGTATTAAATGTCTGAAAGTCAGAAAAACTAAAGGTCAGACTGTCATGTTTTCGTAATTGTACACACTTATACTGTGTGTTCAAGTAACAAAGAGTTAGAAAGCTTACCCAGTCGTTATTTCAACAAAAGTTCTCAATCTACAAAGAAATGTTAAACCTTGATGTTATTGCTGCCTCCAACAAGGCTTATGTGCAAAACAACTATGCTCAAATAACATTCTTACCTCGATAATCACTCACTGTGCAATCTAGAAAACGAGAAAATGAAAACAAATCGTAAGTTGCTAAACCGAGACTGTACCGCGGTCATTACCGCCCATTATGGCCAAATGTCGTAGATATAATTGCCCCAAGGGCACAAGCTCAGGACTAGCTCTCACGTACCTAATGAGTGGTATAGTACCTATCCTCAGTTGAACAATCAATTGTGGTCTCTCCACGCTCTCCTACACGTTATGAATAAAGAAGTTAAAAACTGATGATGGACTAAAACGCACGGACAGATCTCCAAACAACACTAACAACAGACTATGCGTCTCGCCGAAGTGGAGTAAATTGAATATACCAATAACCATCACCTAAATTCATACTACAATCTTAAATGTAAATGGATCTGTTATAACCAGACTTGCTGCTATTAAATATCGTATTTACAATCGAAGAGTGCGAACACTGAAAAAGGACTACCGTGAAATCACTGTGATACCTAGACACTAAACCATAGACACTGAAGATAGACTAAAAATTACCTAATTCGCTTGTTGTGCAGCCATTGGTCTATAAATGGAAAATAAACTGTTATCACCACCGCCAGTGAACTACTCTGGTATTCACCGTATTTTACTCCAACAATCAGCCATTTCTGCAACTAGGTTCAATGTCATGACTAGGTTTATTTATTTATTTATTTTTACAATTTGTTAAGCGCGAACGAATACCCGTAGGCGTCTTGGCGCTAAATAAATCCCTAATTTTCCCAAGAGGCTCATAATGTATGATTGTCATAGATTACTGATCAAAAAGCCAGGTCTTCAATCCTTTGCGAAACTGCAGAAGTTGTGGTATTGAAAATTCTGGACCCATGCCATAAACATCGTCGTATCATGACGATTTTGATACCAGCAGACTGAGAATGACTAGTATATCATACACAAGCATTTATGGCATATTCGAGTGACAAAATCACCCTCTAATTCGAGATTCCGTCCTGAACCCTCAGGTTCCATTTTGTATACTGCAGCCATTTTGTGATTGCCTCACATAGGCCGGTGACTAAGGCCAAAAACGAGTCTGAAGGACACGCACACCTTTGCTGACTTCTGCACGACCTGGGCAAGCTGACTCCACTGCCCGGGGCCAAACCTGTTCGGTCAGTTCCTCTCCCAGTGGCCGATCAAGATTAGTATCAAGGCACAACATGCCATAAACCTTTCATCGCACACAAACCACGCCTAATCTTACACACACCTGTCCCTGTTCCTTACTTTATGACCTGCTTTACGAGGAGGAGGTGCCTGAATTTATTAGGGGTCCGTCGATATCTGATGAAAATGTTGGGCCTTGCCGGGTGATTTACTGTGGGTTGGACATACTGAAAATAAGCTTGTCATCATGATGCTGCTTTTTCTTTGTAGTGAAAATATGTGAATGGTCAACTGTAAAATAAGGAATGTTTGCCTAAAGCGTAATATTTTGTATAAAAAGAGAAGGCTGGCTTTGTAACTTTGAGCAGTCTCCTGAGAATATACACCGTGTTGTACTTCTAGGATACCTGTTACTGGCTGCACCCAATAAATTCGATCTTTGACTTCACCTAGAAGACTCTGTGTTTCTGTAGTCTGGGACAGGAAGGACTCGAAGTCTTAGGGTGTGTTCCCTGGCACCGCTGGGTTCTTAAAAACCCAGTACTTCAGTTGGCGCCCAACGTGGGGCGATTTCAGCGGTACCGGTCCAAGCCAGAAGTTCGTGAGGAGCTTCGTGTGAAAATTCTGGAGGAAGGCCAACCACTTCATCGACCCCTGTATGTCGTTCGTGGTCCGAAAGTCTTTGCTGCGCGGTTCCCCGCGTCCCGACGGCTACGAAGGACTGCTGCCCTGACTATCGCCCTGTCTTGGACCCTTTGATGATTTGTAGAGCGAAACGATAGATGAGTCTTCTGGTGACGTCATCGATACCTCAGTTAAGTATAAATGGAGCGTCTCCCAGTCCTTAGTTTGGTTCTTAGTTTGGGTATCCCCTTGGGATCTTTGATTTGGAACTTGCAAGTACCAAAGCCGAGGGACTCGTGTATTCACGAGACTATTGTATTTCGATAACCCTTTGAAGTTTGAAGCTAGACTAGTGTGCGAAGATGCCTGGTCTTAGCAGACTTGGACATTTGTTTTGTCTTGGTTGTAATAGGGACTCCCGATTGGAGAACTCGTGTCCGGTTCCTCCGATTGGAACTCCAACTTATGAACTCTATGTGAAACACAGCGTAGGCCCCATCACGTATAATGAAGTATGGATCCGATACACCAGAAAGGATGGTGTTTTAAAATGGCCCCAATATGGTAGTTTTGACACAGAGATATTAGATAATCTAGAGGTTAGACTCTTTAAAAAGAAAGCCCGGCCGGCGATGTTTGACTCTTTCCGCCTATGGCGAAAGAAAGCCAAACAGAAAGAAATTAAATTAGCTAAAAAGAATAAAAGAGAAAAGGATATTTCGATAATGCAAGCTGCTATGCAATATAAAGATGACGAGGAAGAACAAGCGAATGAGCAGTTGCACAGGCAACGTAAAATGGCAATCGATAAATGCTATCCAGTTTTGTCACCTCTCCAGCAAGATGTAGCAAAAGAACTTGAGAAAGATCCTTTAAAGTCGCGTTTATTGAATTCGCCACCCCCATATGCGCAGAGTGCTACTGCACCTCCGCAACCTTTAGTTGTGCAACCTCCGGTTGTTGTGCCCCAGGTTCTTCCACAACCGCCAGCTCCTCTTCAGTTGGTTCCTACTGCTACGGCTCAGCCTCCTCAAGGGCCGCTGACTTTGCTACCTGCTCCCCCTGTACTTCTTACGACTTTGCCTACTGCACTGACTACCTCTTCTGATGTTCCTCCTGTTATTGGGTCTGCATCTGCATCTGCCTTGCCTCACTCTGCTTTTACTCATGTTCTTTCGTCGACTTCTCCTTCTGTTCGGCAGAGAATGACTGATACAGTTGCTAGTCTCCTGTATCCTCTTTTTGGGGCAGCAAGTATGACCCCTGCTTCAACACACAAACAGTTGCTTAGTCAAATGCCCGACTCTAGAGAGCGGGAAACATTGAATTATTTGGCACACAAATGGGTTACAGACCCCACGAGATATGAGCTAGATTCTGTTATGGATGTCTTCCATCAGTGGGAAGCACCAAAGCAGAGATACGTTTTTGAGAAAATGTGTACTTTTCTTTGTGAGGATTTAGAGGCAAATGATTTGGAGCCCAATCCGCCTGAGTTATGTCGTGTACGGTACGAGTTTGCAAAAGGTACAATTGTGGGTTCCGATGTTGAAAAAGCAGTTGCAACATTGTTGTCGTTTAGGAGTGAAGGTGTTTCCCGGTCATTGTTTGAGCCTGATCCCTCTGTTAGGAGGAAAGCGAGACAGTACCCCATGAGAGAGGTTCCTCCGGTATGGAAGGAAGAAGTACCTGCTGGTCCAAATAATAACCCCCCAGTTGTGGCAGCACACTTTCAGCGTGTTTTTGTACATGTTCCATGGAAGCGAGCTGAAGTATTGGCCCTTAAACAGACTTTGCCTGACCCCCGTAAAAATCCTGCAGGGTATTATAAGGAGCTATCACAGACTGCAGACTCATGTGTTATGAATCTAGCTGACATAGACATGTTATTTGGAAATGTGGTTCCACAGCCTTTGTGGGGATTGATTCGTCACACAGATCATGTGCAGGAGTTAGGTGATACCTGGGTTAATATTGCTGCTGCAGATGATCGGCAAGTTGGTGGTGCTTAACCTGAGCCTTTAGTTACAGAACTCCCTGGCAAAATCGTTACTTATATGAAGACTTTAATGCCTGCGATGCGTGTAAATTGGGATAAATTGTCTGCATGTAAGCAGAAGAAAGAGGAAACCGTGTTCGATTTCTTCGCCAGGTTTGAAGAGACGTTTATCGACCACAGTGGTCAAGACATGAGTACAGAAGGTGGTCAACGGTTGTTCGTTGACAAGTTTGTGCATAATTTACTTCCTGAGTTGTGCAAGAAATTGAAAGATTCAGAGAGTTCTTGGGCCGTTTCCTCATCAGCACAGATATTGGCTACTGCACAGTATTACGAAAATAGAGATAAGGACGAGAAAGATAGGGTAGAAAAGAAAACTAAAGAGTTAAAAACGAACGTTCTTTTACAGCAAGCGTATCCGCCTCGTAGTAACCAGCATGATTATCAGCAGCCTCAGCAATTTCAGAGAAACTCGCAAAGGTTCGAGTTTTCTCAACCACGTTTTCCTGTAGGCTATAATCAGTGTGCATATTGTAAAGAAGAAGGTCATTTTAAAAGTAGTTGCCCTGCTTTGTTACTACGTACGAATGGTGTTTCTAGCGCAAGAGGTCGAGGTGTTCCACAAGCATCTAGAGGTAGAGGACGTGGTAATTTCCCCCAGAACGCGCGTTCTTTTCCGCCTCAGAATTCAATGAATAGTTTTGATCAGCAGAATAACACGTCTGGTAGGACGCCTCAGTACTATTCTGATGACTACCATGCGGAAGATGAGAATATGGAAGGTAATGATTGCTAGGACAGCCATGGACAAAGAGAGGGAGTTGTTTCAGTTCCAGTAGATCAGAATGGACCTTATGTTGAGGTGATTACATCAGGTGTGTCAGAGCCTTTTCTGTTGGATACTGGTGCTACAAAGAGTTCTATTATGCACTCTAAACTCCCTGGCGCACCTTTGTCTGGCGAAATGAATGTTTCAGTAGGTTTTTCTGGCGCCCCGGTTAGGAACCCGATTTCTAGTCCTATGTCCCTTTCCGTTGGACCTTGTGAATTAGAAGCACCCCTTATTTTGACGACAGATTGTGGTGAAAACTTGTTAGTATTGGATCTGTTAAAACGATTGTATACAAACTTGTATTGTTCTCCTTCAGGAGTACAGCTTACACTAGGTAAGAAAGTGGTCTCCCCAATGTATTTGTCGAAGGATAAACTTCCGACAGAATTGTCGCTTCTTCCTGATATTCTTTGGGCTACTGGTCCTAATGATGTGGGTCTTTTGGAAATACCGCCATATGTTGTGACATTGAAAGCGAATGTTAAAATGCCACGCATTCCCCAATACAAGATCTCTAGTGAAGGTGAAAAAGCGTTGCTAGCGATCATTTATGATTTGATTGAAAAAGTTGTAATTGAGGAGAAAAGAGGCAACGTTTGCAATAGCCCGGTTTTGCCTGTTTTGAAACGCATTGACCCTTCCCAGCCACCTGTTTACAGATTTGTAATTGATCTTAGAGAGGTGAATAAAATAGTTGTGCCACAGTTTCCAGTTGTCCCTGATATCACTGCCTTATTAACGATGATTCCAGCTTCCGCCACTTGGTTCTCAGTGATTGACCTGAAAAATGCCTTTTTCAGCATCCCAATTGCCGAGGAGAGTAGGCATATTTTCGGCTTCTGTTTAGGGGGACGAAGCTTCCGCTTCAAACGCGCTCCCCAAGGCTATTGTGAGAGTCCGTCAATATATAGTCAGGCTTTAAAAACACAGCTTGATACAATTGTTTTACCTGATGGCGCTACCCTTATTCAATACGTTGACGATTTGCTATTCGCTGCAGACACTGAGGAAATTTGTAAAGAAGCAACATTGTCATTGTTGCGTCATTTATCTGATTTGCATCACAAAGTGTCCCTTTCGAAGTTACAATATTGTCGACAAGAAGTGACCTACTTAGGTCATCTCTTATCGAAGGAGGGAAGGAAACTGACCCCAGAAAGAATTCAGGCAATTGCAAAATTGAGTGTGCCAAGGACACAGAGAGAAGTGCGGGCTTTCTTGGGTATCACGTCATATTGCAGACAATGGATACCAAATTTTTTCCCTGCTGGCCAAACCTTTAGTGGCATTGACTTGTAAAGATACACCGAATCCCCTTCCATGGTCTGAAGATTGTCAGAAAAGTTTTACAGAATTGCGTGATGCATTGTGTTCGGCTCCTGTGTTGGGTACCCCCGACTACAGTAAGCCTTTTACACTGTATGTCCATGAGAAAGAAGGTTGTGCATTGTCAGTGCTGACACAGTCTTTTGGGGACAAGCAACGTCCATGCGCGTATTTTTCGTCGACTTTGGATCCGGTAGCTAGAGCGTTGCCGAGTTGTTTGAGAGCCACAGCGGCAGCAGCTGTTTCTATTCGGCAGTCTGCTGGGTTAGTGATGAATAATATGTTGATTGTAATGGTTCCACATGCAGTGGACATTTTGTTAAACAGGACCAAGACACAGCACTTAACTAGTGCTCGATTGTCAGGTTACGAGTTGACACTTTTAGCGAGTCATGTGCACATACAAAGATGCAACACATTGAATCCAGCTACGTTGTTGCCGATTGTAGCAGAAACAGATGTTTTTGAACAGCATGATTGTTTTCTTAAAACAGAGAAAGAAATGAAAGGGAGAATAGACCTCAGAGACACTCCTCTTGTGGAGTGTGATGGTACCTTATGGGTGGATGGTTCATGCTTCAAGCTTCCGAATGGTGATACGACTGCAGCATATGCTGTTACGACATTGCATACGATTGTTGAAGCTGCACGTATCCCACATAATTCAGCTCAAGCAGCAGAGTTGATTGCACTCACAAGAGCGTGTGTGTTGTCAAAAGGAATGAAAGTGACTATGTATACTGACAGCCAGTATGCATTTGGTGTGGCTCACAGTTTTGGATGATTGTGGAAAGTACGTGGGTTCCTGCTTCGCATGGAGCCAAGATTCAGCATGGTCAGTTGGTGAATGAGCTTCTCGAGTCACTTACGTTGCCCTTGCAAGTTGCGATTGTAAAATGCAGTGCACACAAGAAGGTGACTGATGATGTTGGTCGTGGAAATGCATTTGCTGATGATGTCGCAAAAGAAACAGCGAGGGATGTGATGAGCCGAATGTATGTTGCAGGCCCTGCGAGATGGGTTGGTGACATTGGAATGTGTGAGGATACGATAGAGAGTGTGAAATCTATTCAAGCTGAAGCTACAGAGAAAGAGTTGAGTCTGTGGAGAGAGAGTACGGGTAAAATGGATGCGAATGGTTGTTGGGTTGAATTGTCAGAACATCAGCGATGGTTATTACCCGATGCATATGTGCTTGCAGTGGTTACAATGGCCCATGGAATGGCTCACATCAGTGTGAAAGGGATTTGTAAGTTGTTGGCTCCTGTATGGCAAAATGCTAGAATTCCTAAGTGTGCAGAGAATGTGGTCAAGAATTGCATGGTGTGCTTGAAATACAATCCTGGTAGGGGAACCCCAACTCCAGCTGGTCATTTTGCGCCTCCAACATATCCGTTCGAGGTTTTCCAGCTAGATCTCATCCACATGGAAAGGTGCAACAATTTGAAATACGTACTCGTTGTTGTTTGTGCCTTTTCAAGATGGGTAGAAGCATATCCCCCGAAGGACAACACTGCCATGTCCACAGCTAAAGCCCTTGTCAAAGAGTTCTTCCCTAGGTTTGGAATGCCGAGAATGGTCTGGAGTGACAATGGAAGTGAATTTGTGGGTCGAGTGATGAAGAAAGTATGTGAAGGGCTAGGTATCCAGCAAAAATTCCACGCTGCAAATCACCCCCAATCAGCTGGACTAGTAGAGTGCTATAATGGCACGCTAACACTGAATTTGGCCAAAATCCAAGCGAGTTCTGGCCTTAAATGGCCTGACGCTCTGCCTTTGGCACTCCTATCAACCAGAATGACTGTGCATTCGCGAGTGGGACTTAGTCCCTATGAAATTGTGTTCGGCCGTCCGGCCAACATATGGGGAGTGCCTAGGTCGACAAAATTCAGTGAGATCGAACACCCTGTACTGCTTGATTATCTGTATGAATTGACGGCTAAATTGCGTGTTTTACACCAACAGGTTCACGATACTCTGCCTCAGGTCTCTGAAGCTCCAGGACATCCTATTACTCCTGGATCCTGGGTGCTGGTCAAGAATTTTCAGCGGACAAAAAATGACCAACCCCGTTGGACCGGCCCCCACCTAGTTCTTCTCTCAACAAGATCAGCCATTCGAGTGGAAGGAAAGAAAAACTGGATCCACGGCGTACACTGCAAGAGGGTCCCTTTGCCTCTGCCGTACGACCGGTGGGTCCAGGAGGGTGTTGCTGACTCCGAGACTGAGACTGTGCCCCGTTTTCTGCCTTTCAGCGATGCACATGTAAAAGGAACAATTTCTGAAAGTGACAATATTTTGCAAGAGGCTGTGCCACCGTCAACCCGATTGGACACTACAGAGCCTCAACCCTTGTTCCAAGACCAGACATTACCTGGAAAAAGACGCTATAACCTGAGGCCGAGAACTATGGACTAATAACATTTTTTTCCTTCCCTTTGCTATTTTTGAAAGTGCAGCTCTCTCATCTGAGAAACTTTTTTATTTTTGTTTTTCGAACCACCATCCGGGTTCAGCTGTAGGGTCGCGGTTGCCGAAGTCTTTGGAGTGCAGCCGAAGACGTTAGGTCAACGGTTCTGGTTGGTCTAAGGGAGTTGCCCTAGACTGACAGAAGCATTCCTTAGCATAGAACACCCTACCATCGCGAGCAGCAATTAGAGAGGATGGAGTTTTTCGAGATGGAGAGACCTGCCATAGAGATGAACTTTAAAGCTAAAATATGTAGAATGATGACCAAGAAAAGCTTTTTGATATTATGCATTTTTATGTTGTTCAGTGTAATGATGTTTTTATTAGGATATGTTTTATTCTCTTTTCGAGTGACATTTGCACCCACTACACAGCCCATACCTCCTCCCTCTACTGTTTCCTCACATTTTTTTCACACTTTTCCTTAACATGAGTCCGTTAGGAGATTAAAGTTTATTAATAACTCCTTCGTTCAGCTTTTGCACCAACACCAATTAGTAATGAACACGACTAACTGTTGGGTGTGTGGTCTTATGCCTCACACAACGGATAAAGGTATCCCTTATCTGGTCCTGCCTTTCAGCCATAATGGTTCTGTGTGGGCATACAGAACGATGTTCATTTATGCACATGAAGTCCACCCCCTACGTTCTGAAAAATATAATCCAAAGAATAGTGCTCTAGTTAAGGATATAGTAGATATGATTAGGGAAGATACTTTCTATGAGACTATCCCGAGAGATGAGACACTAGCATATATCGGATGGAACGTGACCGGATATGGAGTAAGCATGGGCGTAAAATCCGTTCCGCTTGGGGATTTTGCGGATTTTCGGTAAATTCGCAATCCGCGAACTCTCGCGAACTTACCGAAAATTCGTAAATCCGTGCGAAGCGGATTTTTTTGCTTGGTCGCACTTGCCAACTAGAATACTATACAATTTCGTGGGAGTAAACACTTGCGAAAACGTAAATGCGGCGGGCAGCGACAATCTCGCAATTGCGAGATTGCAAAATTTGTAATTTCGCACAAGAAATCCACCAGCAGGCAGCATAAACCTTGAAAATTATGATTTTTATCAGAATAACTCCTCAGGTTGACATTTGCCTGCACTTTTTTTTTGCAAGGAGTCCATTTGGGGGGGGGGTGGGAGGAAGGAAGTGCCCCACAGTCTCCAACTTCCTGTTCCTGTCCAGCAGGCTCCTCTCAGTGCTTTCTTCATGTGCTGGTCACTTTGATTTGGATCTTGACCTGGAAGGATTACTTTTTGTGGATGCTGCTGGATATTTGGATTTTTCCAAAACTGAAAGCACTCAGCAGGTGCAAAAGTTCAATCTTATCATTAGTAACCATTCCCTGTAGTGCTTCCTGAGGGGCCCCTTCAGAGTTCATTTGCCTACTTGCAACTATTCTATGACCCTGCTCTGACCCTCACAGCAGGCTCAGAGAATAGCTACAAGTATACAACAAAGGTCCTGTTAAAAAAATTACACTGCAACAGAAAGCAATTACAGACATAACTGAAAGCACTCAGCAGGTGCAAAAGTTCAATCTTATCATTAGTAACCATTCCCTGTAGTGCTTCCTGAGGGGCCCCTTCAGAGTTCAGTTGCCTACTTGCAACTATTCTATGACCCTGCTCTGACCCTCACAGCAGGCTCAGAGAAAGCAATTACAGATAAGGAAGCAGGTTCCAGCCAGGAAGTTCAAATTCAGTAACACATTAATCAGCCCCCAATTCATTTATGTCAGTTGAGGCAGGGCAGGTGTGCTTTTCCACCCATAATCTACAGTGATGAACTAGAGGGTGGCATGGGTGAGCCAGAGGGTGGCATGGGTGAGCCAGAGGGTGGCAGTGGTGAAACAGAGGGTGGCAGTGGTGAAACAGAGGGTGCTGTGATGAACCAGATGTAGAAACAACATGTTCGCGACCGTTGCTACCCGAAAAGTAAGTTCGCGTTTGCGAACTGGTACAAAATCATAAATCCTTACGAACACAAAAAAAAATCCGCAAATTCGCGAGAGTTCGCGGATTTTGCGGATTGCGAATCCGTAAATACGCAATTTCGCGATTGCCAATTCGCAAAATCCGCCCATGCTTAATATGGAGTTACTTTGAGTGAAAAACAGTGAGCTAAGAGATCCTCCCCGATTTGGATTGTACCCCATCAGGGTCACCTATGTCTGCAAGGTAATGGCAAGAATCCCAGAGCTCAGTTAGGAAAAAGTATCTGCACAGAAACATATGTCTTTGCATCCCAGACTTCCCCGTCGTTCCTAGCAGCTAAGGGTACCTATTTCATCTAACAAATACAAACCAGTGGTTGGGACCTAAGGGAGATTTTAAAGACCTAGCTCCAATATGTTCCCTGAATACTTATAACAACAAATTATACTGGAGGGTCTGACAGGTAAAAATACACAAAATGGAAGAAAACTGAAGGCAACCTAACGATCTGTGTATCTCTAACTAAGGTCATCCCCACAATGATCAAGAGAGGATGCCCATCAGTCACCACACGGAGCCGCCCTTCATCATTTGGGCTTCCCACAAGACCATAATCAAGATAGCCCTTAAACTTTCACGGACGGGGGTCCAGATGGTAAAAGGAAACCCACCGCCGATCAGTTGGGTCACAGTGAGGTCTCGCCACTCAAATTGTGAGGAGCATATTTTGAAAAAAGGTGGTGACTAATGTTGCAGTGCTCAAAAGGGTGTAAACAAAAAAGTGACTCTAATATAGGATAAGGGGGTACTAATAACTTTATTCTGGTGTTACCCACTTGTCCCAGATTAAAAAGTAGTCAGTAACAGCCACTGTATTATGGGCTGCCTGAATGTTTTAGGTGGTCGACATGTTTCAGCAATCAAAGACTAACTTGTCAATGCTTTCTTCAGGACCAATGTTAACTGATAGCTACTGCATATAAAAGTGAAAATCAAAAACAAAAGATACAGAGATCACCTGATCAACTAGGTGTTCATATCATTCTCCGTACTCCGTTCCACCCTTCAAGTATTTACTAAAAAAGAGGGCGAGAAACAGAAAACATGTAAGGGTTGCACCCCCGTGTCTAACATTCTGAATAACACGTCCATTATTATGACCATAATTATGGTTAAGTAATAGATACCCAAACAGTATATCCATAGCGAAGATCACTACAATCGTGTGTACTTACACTAAATTGAACATGATAAGTACCCAAGTGAAAGGAATTGCCCCATCTTACCGAGCTTGTGAGAGGGAAAGACCTCACCCCACCTGGCCACGGCTCAGGAGAAGGGAAGCACCGCTCTAAGAGTTAAAAGAAGAGAGATAACAAAGCCATTGCTACCTCTACTCAAACTAACACTCACTCGTATATCTCGAAACAGCATCCATTAAACCAATATAACACCCGTTCTAAACCTGTATTCGAGTTATATATCGTATTCATAGGCTGTTGCCAATCAAATGGCAGAAATCAACTTCTGCAAATGAGACGAAGAAGCCATGTCTTTTATTTCCTTAATTAAAATTGTTTCTCTAGCAGCCACGCTCGCGGTAAAAGACCTTAAATCAAGCGTTCATTCACACGGACCTGCACAAGCACCCACAGACAGAGCGAAGGAGGGGACCCTTCTCCTTACCTATCCGTCGGTACTCCTAGATTCGGCATCCGAGCCGATCGGGGAGGTGGCGGATAGTGTTTAAGATCTAAATTATATCCCAAAGTGTGATTGGTCACAACCCAGTCACGTGATGCCTAGCCCGGTCTTAGGAGAAACACCAGTTCTTATTGGTCCGCGAGGATTCTATCAGTAGCCTATCACCATGGCATATCGGCTACGATGTAAACAGTGGCTCCTCAGCAGTTTTTTTCTTTCTTTCTTTTGTGCAAACTTTATATACAGCCAAAAACTGTGCACGTTGAAACATAGATAGCACAAACAGAGGAAAACACGTATTAATCACCTGATAAGATAAAATAAAACACGATGTTCTATATGTGCCAGCGTGTATGTGCATATGATGTTTTGTATCATGTGATAATAGCGTCTTAGTTCAAAGTCGTGTAGACATTAAAAGGTACATGAACCTGTCTCCACAGGTACATCATGAATATAAAGGAGCAGGTTAGTGTAGACTAAGACAGACACATATGTAGACAGGGATTCAAGAAGAATTCAAAGTCCCCATCACTCGACCTGACCAAATAGACATACACTATTGCGGATCCCTGTCATACTGAGTGGCTTCGAGGACTGCCTGACAAGATTCGTGATGATCTTACAGATACACAAAACTGATAAATAAACCGGTCAGAGCGTCGACCAGGGTATATCATCGTTTACACCCAAACGATGGGTGCCCATCTTGAATACCCACTTCTGCTCCTTCATTAGCAGAAACCTGGACACGTCTGTCACATGGGTGGGGATGTAAGGCTGTTCTATCACGGTCCATTGAAAAGCAGTCGATGGATGACGTGCTTCCAGAAAGTGATTAGTTAGTTTGGTTGCCTGTCGCTTACACCTGATTGTACTTTTGTGCTCAGAGATTCTAATCTTGATTTTCCGTGTTGTCATCCCTATGTATTTTAACCCACAGGGACAGGTGATGAGATAGACAAGATTAGTACTGTTGCAGTTCGTGAACTTATTCTGGATCCATGGTCTCGAAGTACCAATGTCGATTTCAGTAGATTTCTTTGTTTGTGGACATGCCTGACATCCACCGCAAGGATGGTGCCCGGTGACTGGAGGAAGATCCCAAAGAGAGCCTAGAGCCCTAGGTTTCTCTTCCCGTGGTCGTGTATGGATCACACGGTCCCTGATATTCGGTCCTCTTTTGTATGAGAACAGGGGTCTTTGCATTGAGAAGTCATCTGAATTCAAGATGGACCAATGTTTGTTCACCAACTTTTGTATGGTGTTAGAATAGATCCCATAAGTGGTCACAAAGGTAAGTCTCTCAAGTGGAGGTTTTTGTATAATGGGTTCCAAAAGAGCCAGATGGTTATTATTGCGTGCACGTTTAAGTGACCGTTGCACTAATCTGGGTGGATATTTTCTCAATACCAGTTGTTCTTTCAGAGCCCCGGAATGTGCCTGAATTTCAATAATAACCGTCTGGCTCTTTTGGAACCCACATTGGTCCATCTTGAATTCAGATGACTTCTCAATGCAAAGACCCCTGTTCTCATACAAAAGAGGAAATCTACTGAAATCGACATTGGTACTTCGAGACCATGGATCCAGAATAAGTTCACGAACTGCAACAGTACTAATCTTGTCTATCTCATCACCTGTCCCTGTGGGTTAAAATACATAGGGATGACAACACGGAAAATCAAGATTAGAATCTCTGAGCACAAAAGTACAATCAGGTGTAAGCGACAGGCAACCAAACTAACTAATCACTTTCTGGAAGCACGTCATCCATCAACTGCTTTTCAATGGACCGTGATAGAACAGCCTTACATCCCCACCCATGTGACAGACGTGTCCAGGTTTCTGCTAATGAAGGAGCAGAAGTGGGTATTCAAGATGGGCACCCATCGTTTGGGTCTAAACGATGATATACCCTGGTCGACGCTCTGACCGGTTTATTTATCAGTTTTGTGTATCTGTAAGATCATCACGAATCTTGTCAGGCAGTCCTCGAAGCCACTCAGTATGACAGGGATCCGCAATAGTGTATGTCTATCTGGTCAGGTCGAGTGATGGGGACTTTGAATTCTTCTTGAATCCCTGTCTACATATGTGTCTGTCTTAGTCTACACTAACCTGCTCCTTTATATTCATGATGTACCTGTGGAGACAGGTTCATGTACCTTTTAATGTCTACACGACTTTGAACTAAGACGCTATTATCACATGATACAAAACATCATATGCACATACACGCTGGCACATATAGAACATCGTGTTTTATTTTATCTTATCAGGTGATTAATACGTGTTTTCCTCTGTTTGTGCTATCTATGTTTCAACGTGCACAGTTTTTGGCTGTATATAAAGTTTGCGCAAAAGAAAGAAAGAAAAAAACTGCCGAGGAGCCACTGTTTACATCGTAGCCGATATGCCATGGTGATAGGCTACTGATAGAATCCTCGCGGACCAATCAGAACTGGTGTTTCTCCTAAGACCGGGCTAGGCATCACGTGACTGGGTTGTGAACAATCACACTTTGGGATATAATTTAGATCTTAAACTCTATCTGCCACCTCCCCGATCGGCTCGGATGCCGAATCTAGGAGTACCGACGGATAGGTAAGGAGAAGGGTCCCCTCCCTCGCTCTGTCTGTGGGTGCTTGTGCAGGTCCGTGTGAATGAACGCTTGATTTAAGGTCTTTTACCGCGAGCGTGGCTTCTAGAGAAACAATTTTAATTAAGGAAATAAAAGACATGGCTTCTTCGTCTCATTTGCAGAAGTTGATATCTGCCATTTGATTGACAACAGCCTATGAATACGATATATAACTCGAATACAGATTTAGAACGGGTGTTATATTGGTTTGATGGATGCTGTTTCGAGATATACGAGTGAGTGTTAGTTTGAGTAGAGGTAGCAATGGCTTTGTTATCTCTCTTCTTTTAACTCTTAGAGCGGTGCTTCCCTTCTCCTGAGCCGTGGCCAGGTGGGGTGAGGTCTTTCCCTCTCACAAGCTCGGTAAGATGGGGCAATTCCTTTCACTTGGGTACTTATCATGTTCAATTTAGTGTAAGTACACACGATTGTAGTGATCTTCGCTCTTGATATACTGTTTGGGTATCTATTACTTAACCATAATTATGGTCATAATAATGGACGTGTTATTCAGAATGTTAGACACTGGGGGTGCAACCCTTACATGTTTTCTGTTTCTCGCCCTCTTTTTTAGTAAATACTTGAAGGGAGGAACGGAGTACGGAGAACGATATGAACACCTAGTTGATCAGGTGATGTCTGTATCTTTTGTTTTTGATTTTCACTTTTATATGCAGTAGCTATCAGTTAACATTGGTCCTGAAGAAAGCATTGACAAGTTAGTCTTTGATTGCTGAAACATGTCGACCGCCTAAAACATTCAGGCAGCCCATAATACAGTGGCTGTTACTGACTAATTTTTAATCTGGGACAAGTGGGTAACACCAGAATAAAGTTATTAGTACCCCCTTATCCTATTTTAGAATCACTTTTTTGTTTACACCCTTTTGAGCACTGCAACATTAGTCACCACCTTTTTTCAAAATATGCTCCTCACAATTTGAGTGGCGAGACCTCACTGTGACCCAACTGATCGGCGGTGGGTTTCCTTTTACCATCTGGACCCCCGTCCGTGAAAGTTTAAGGGCTATCTTGATTATGGTCTTGTGGGAAGCCCAAATGATGAAGGGCGGCTCCGTGTGGTGACTGATGGGCATCCTCTCTTGATCATTGTGGGGTTGACCTTAGTTAGAGATACACAGATCGTTAGGTTGCCTTCAGTTTTCTTGCATTTTGTGTATTTTTACCTGTCAGACCCTCCAGTATAATTTGTTGTTATACCTATTTCATCTGTCATGATAGAGCCTACAAATGGTTGCCCCCTGACTTCTCGGGCACATGTTTTGTTTCATTCCTGTTGCCTCCCACCTACACAGCTGCGGCAGATTACCATAAGACAAGGATAGTTAAAGGTGTCTTCAGTAAAGAAGACACTGCAGGAGAAGAATTTGGGGACTTCTTTAAGGGGTTTCTGCCGTTTTGGGGACCTATGGTTAACAGTAGGAACATAAGGCAATTAACGAGAGTGGTTGAATCCACCGTAGTTGAAACTGCCGGTGCCCTTAGTAACTTGACTGCTGAGCTCCAGTCGGATCGCCTTATGACCCTTCAGAACAGGGTCGTGTTAGACGTCATACTTGCAGACCGAGGTGGGGTATGTAAAGTGATGCAATCGAGTTGCTGTATTTTCATTCCAGATAATGCTCCAACAGTGTACCAGGCCATCTCTAAACTACACAAGATCTCTGAATCTATTCACGTGGATAAAGGAGATTGGTCGTTGATGGGGTGGTTCTGGGAACTGGTATCCGCCTGGGGATGGAAGATTCTGATGGTCATTGGGATGATCTTAGCCATTCTTTTCCTGTTCTGTCTGTGCGTACAGTGTGCTCCTGCTATATGTGGCCTCTGTGCTACATCGTGTGTAAGGAAACCTGTATCGAGGGACGAGCTAAGTAATAGGATGATGCTACAGCAACATCTCATTGACTTTATGAATATAGACCTGGACTCAGATTAGCATGAGTATAGGTTATTGCATATGTAAGGGCAAAAGGAGGGGCTGTGGTACTGAAAATTCTGGACCCATGCCATAAACATCGTCGTAGCATGATACCAGCAGACCGAGAATGACTAGTATATCATACACAAGCATTTATGGCATATTCGAGTGACGAAATCACCCTCTAAATCGAGATTCATGTCCTGAACCCTCAGGTTCCATTTTGTATACGGCAGCCATTTTGTGATTGCCCTCACATAGGCCGGTGACTAAGGCCAAAAACTAGTCTGAAGGACACGCACACCTTTGCTGACTTCTGCACCACCTGGGCAAGCTGACTCCACTGCCCGGGGCCAAACCTGTTTGGTCAGTTCCTCTCCCAGTGGCCGATCAAGATTAGTATCAAGGCACAACATGCCATAAACCTTTCATCGCACACAAACCACGCCTAATCTTACACACACCTGTCCCTGTTCCTTACTTTATGACCTGCTTTACGAGGAGGAGGTGCCCGAATTTATTAGGGGTCCGTCGATATCTGATGAAAATGTTGGGCCTTGCCGGGTGATTTACTGTGGGTTGGACAAACTGAAAATAAGCTTGTCATCATGATGCTGCTTTTTATTTGTAGTGAAAATATGTGAATGGTCAACTGTAAAATAAGGAATGTTTGCCTAAAGCATAATATTTTGTATAAAAAGAGAAGACTGGCTTTGTAACTTTGAGCAGTCTCCTGAGAATATACACCGTGTTGTACTTCTAGGATACCTGTTACTGGCTGCAGCCAATAAATTCAATCTTTGACTTCACCTAGAAGACTCTGTGTTTCTGTAGTCTGGGACAGGAAGGACTCGAAGTCTTAGGGTGTGTTCCCTGGCACCGCTGGGTTCTTAAAAACCGAGTACTTCAAAGTGAAGGGGAAATCCTGATGTACTGCGGCAAGGTGTTCCATAATTTAGGTGCTGCGACTAAAAATCGACGATCACCCCACAAAACTGTTTGAGCTCGAGGGACCACTAGTTGGTTAAGAGTGGCCGATCGAAGCTGTCTAGCCGGTTTATAAGGTATCAACTGATCCTTAAAATAATATGGTCCTTGGTCATAAAGTGTCTTATATACTATGCAAAGTGATTTAAATTTGATCCGATTGCGGATCGTCAGCCAATGGTATTTCTTGATGGTATCTGATATAGGCGAAAACTTGGGTGTTCCCGAAAGCAGGCGTGCTGCTGCATTCTGTACTGTCTGAAGCTTATTCGTTACCCTGACCTGGGCATTTAAAAATAGTCCATTACAATAATAAAGGGACAATAACACTAAGGAGCTAACCAGTGTTTTAGCGGCAGTATCAGTCAGAAACGGGATGATTTTTCTGATCAACCTTAATTTGTGATGGGCTGTTGCCACTACCTTATTCGCATGTGCCACAAAGTTGAGGTCCGCATCAAAAGTTACTCCCAGGTTCCTAACCTTGAGAGCTGGCCTGGGGGGGGGCTCCCATGGCTGATGGCCACCTGGTTGCTGACCAGGTTGTTGATGTTGAAACTAAAAAGTCCAAATTAAAATAATGATAGTACAGTCAATAAAGTGAAACAATTCAACCCTGCGTTTTAGTCATGAAATGTACGTTACTTGTTATGATTAAAATCGAAATGGTGTGAATATAACTGGCTGTTGGTTGCTGTTGAAAACTATAGTGGGTTAAAATGTTACCTAATATGTCTACTAAATGAAACATGACATATCTATCCTATCATTTAAACCTTTTGGGATCAAGGTATCAAGAAATTTGATCCAATACACTTCTTGTTGTAAAATTTCTTGTGGTTGTCCACCCCTGGTTTGAGAGGTACCTGCTCTATTATTTGATATCGTAATTGTGAAATTAAATGGTTCTCTTCTGCCCAATGCATCGCTAAGGGTGAAGTGGTGCTTTTTGTTCTGATTCGACTTTTGTGTGCATTTTCCTTTCCGTTTTACCAACATATACTTTGCCGCATGGATATTTTATACAGTATATCACGTTCTGTGTATTGCAATTGCTTGAGTGCCTTAGTGAAATTTGACTTCCAGATATTGGATGCATCAGTTTATTCCCTAAAATTACGTTATTGCAATTCGAACAATTGAAACATTTAAGAGTTCCTTTGCAATACTTTTCTGTTGCAGGTTCCGTTGGTTTAGACAAGAGTTCCCGAATGTTTTTACCTCTGGTGTAGGCATAAGTGGGTGGGTTGTTAAAGTCAGGTTCATTGGATAATAAATCCCATAGGTTGTTTATTATTCTTTTTTTGGCAAGTGATTTTGTGGTGAACCTCGAAACAAATACAATATTTTCCTGTGGTGTTTTTGGTTGTGGTGTCAATAATTCCACACGATTTGTCTTAGCTGCTCTTTCCTCACATTCTTCTAGTACCTTCTGGGGGTAACCTCTTTGTCTGTATCGTTGTAGGTACTCGTTTGTTTGTTCCTGACATCTGCTTGGATTTGAACATATTCTTTTAATTCTGATCAGTTGTGAATACGGAAGATTGCGTATTAGGCTCTTTGGATGGAAACTGAAATATTCTAATGCATTGTTCCAGTCTGTAGTTTTTTTGTATATATGAGTGTGAAAACCATGTTGATTCTGGGTTTTAATGATTGTGACATCCAAGTATTCGATTACCTTACTATCAATTTTATGCGTGAATTGAATCCGAGGATCAAATGTGTTCATTGTCAGTATCATTGCTTTTAGAGATTCTCTTGTGTCTATCCAAATCAAGAAAATGTTGTCTATAAACCGACAATATAATTTGATTTTAGACCACCAGGTGTTATTGGTCATCAAGTGTTGGTGTTCAAATAAAGACATGTAGGTGTTAGCGTATGCGGGCACCCCCGAAAAACCCATGGAGGTTCCTGTGAGCTGGGCATAGTATTTGTCTTGCCAATTGAAATAACTGTTCTGTAAACAACATTTCAATAACTGCAGAAGTAAAATTTTGTCTGCACTGAGTTCCTCCATTTGTAATAAGGCCCATTCTACTGTATCCAATCCTGCTACATGTGGTATCGATGTGTAAAGAGCTGTCACATCTATGATGCATAATAGCCATGGTTCCTGTATTTCGTGTTTGATGTATTCAAGCTTGGTTAAAAAGTCGGTAGTGTCTCTGATGTATGATATCCACTGTTTCACAAATTTCTGTAGATAGTGATCAATATACCTGCCAAGTGGGTCAAAAATAGACCCACATCCAGATGCTATGGGTCTGAATGGTGGATCAGTGAGATATTTATGAATTTTCGGTATCATGTATAGTCGAGGCCGACGTGGGTTAGATACTGTTAGGTACCTCCTGGTGGGCTCATCGATTCTTCCTAGATCTACTGCCTCCTGTAGTAAATGTCCCAGCATTGTTATTAGTTGTACTGTGGCATCATTCTCTAACGGTAGATATGTATTGAGGTCGTTGACATGTGCATTGACTTTTTGAATATAAAAGGTGGAGTCCATAAGAACTATGGCTCCTCCTTTGTCAGCTGGTTGTATCTGGAGTTCTGCATTATTAGCTATTGACTTGAGGGTAATCTTTTCATGTTTGGTTAAATTATACGATTTCACCTTTTTCAAGTCCAAAGCTTTAATATGTTTATGCACCATGATCTCAAAAGTGTCCAACATCTTGTGTGAAATCGGAGCCTGAAATGTGCTCTTGGGTTTAAATTTTGCCTCTTCTGTTTTTTGTAATTGTTGTTCATTACTAACCACATTGGTAAAAAAATGTCTCAAACGTAATGTTGTCATGAATCTATATATATAGTTGCTTCTAATTCCATGAAGTTAGGGATGTTTGTTGCCACAAATGATAATCCTTTACTTAACACTTTGGTTTGTTGCTGTGTCAGTTGTTTAGATGATATGTTGATGATTAAACTACGTTGCTCCCGCTCCGTAGAGTTCTGCCTGCCCTTTCCTCTCCTTGTTGGGCGGAGAATCCTGTTTCCCCTTGTGACGCTGGTGGTAAGCCTTGATCTGGAATTTGGGACAAAAAAGCCACTGTGTTTTGTGGAGCTACTGTTTCTATAGTTTGTGTTGTTGGGCCTCCTGTGTTGGCTCCTGATGTTCCTGGTTGTACTGGTACTCTATTGGTGGCTGTGTCTTTGTCTGTAACCAAACTCTCCTCAGATGACTGCATCATTGTTTTCCTTTGGTCAAAACGTCTACGAGCATACATTTCTGCCCAAGTATAGACCTTGTTTAATTTATAGTCTATTGCATCTCATTTATACTTTCTCAGCTTTCCTTCCTGTAGCTCTTTGTTGTACTTTTCCAATTTTTGGTTTAAACCTTCCAAGCTAATGTTCCATGTGTTTTCCTCCATTCTTGATTCCAGTTCTGTCTTAAGAGTAAGGATTTCTTCCTCCAATTCCCGGATTGTTTTGGATAATTCCTCAATTATTAATAGAATGAGGTCTCAAGAGCATTTGTTCAAGATGCTATACCATTCATCCATGAAAGCTGGGTTTAGATGAAAACGGAATAACATGGGTTTGATACATAAACAAGGATTAGGTGGAATAATACGAGTGCACCCCTCAACCCATATTCAATTGTTCTCATGGTATGAGAGCAGCATCTGGATTGGGTGTGGGGGCTGTGCCCTGAGGGCCCATAAACTTCTGGCCCGATAAGAGGAGCAGCGAGGCCAGCATCAGCAGGAGCAGAGCAGAGTGCCAGGTAAGTCTTTTTTATTTTTTACTTTTATTTGATTTCTTCCCCCCCAAGCCCCTGCCCTGTCCATCCATGACTGCCCTATAACTTTAGATAGGTGGCAGTCACCACTGCTTAGGAGCACTGGGAGAGCCTGCTCTATCCAATCCTGGCACTGCTTTCATGCTGTGGAAGCAGCGCAAGAATTGGGTAGTGCAGTTTCCTGCATTGGAAGCTTCCTAGAAGACACCCGAGGGAGGACGAAGTCGCACTGCGGAGGTAAGTGAATTTATTTGATCTATTTATTTTTTTTATTCCCAAGCCCTACCCGCCCTGCCAAACCAGCCTTGGTACAAGCCAGCCACCACTGGATACCTCAAGGGGGGGTATCTGGTTTGCGAAGGCGAATCTGTGCCCACTAAACATCTTCCGTTTTGAGAATCATGACGGTGGTGTTGGAGGTCTTGTGGGGAGCAGAGAGTTTTCCATTTGTCTTCCTGAACAGGAAACCATTTTATTTTTTTATTTTTAAAGCATCATCAGTTCCTTTAATGGACACAGTTTTCCGTTTGACAACGCAAATGCAGGGGCGGATGTCTGCTGTTCCTTGCAAGTTTCCATCTCTGCGTTTGGAAGCCAATCACTGGTGGTATTATTCAATAGGTAATATTTTTTTGCGACCCCCTGCAAGTGTACAATAGGTTAAGTGACCTATTAGTAGGTATGTTGCTTTCCCTTTTACAAACCATTTTGCGGGCGAATTGCACATTCTTGTTTAGAGACTCAGAACAGTACATAAGGTCCTAAATCCGGAAAGCTACCCAAATCTGTGTTTATTAGGTGTGTGAATATCTTTAACAGACAGGAAAGAAATCAAGCAGTGACAAAGCCCATAGATCTGGTCTTGGCAAAAGTGAATGTTTTTTATCTAGTTTTTTAAAAAAAATATATGAAAAAGGCAGAAAATAATGGCAAAATACCAGAGGAAAAAGAGTGGCACGGCAGTCAATACACACCAAACGTGGCACTGAAGTGCGCTTTTTTCAAGCAGCGCACACGTGATCTGCAAAATGTCTTTATTCACACTGCAAGACAGTGAATGAAATTGGCGGTCCCATTACCATGCTGTATGCTGTTGTGGACGGACGCAAAATGTAAATGAGTATTGAACAGACTAGTGTATGAAGAGGGCTAATTGAATGTCCCCGAATGTACATAATTGTGTGTGTGTATATTAATATTGCATTGTATTATTATTTCAAAAGAATAAAACATGAGGCTTACAATTCAACTAAAGCTGTCTCATGGCCAGACCTAACATGAGTGCTGACTCGCAACACTGATACTAATTGCTGCAAACACATGCTACACAAATCTCACAGATATTAGAAACGTTGGAAGGTACATTTAAGATAATTGTTAAAAATATTACTCACACTACTCTGAAAAATAAAACAAATGTGAAAGAAATATAAAATAGAGCACATCTTGAACAACAGCATTTTGAATTTAAAATTAATTGCATGCTTTCCTGTCTTCCTCTATCATTCAGATATAATCTTCCTTTGGATTAGAAAACAAAACTATTAATGAGAGATTAAGTTTCCAGAATGATATCCGTTCCACTTGCTTTATAAACTAGCACATATTTCATTACATTCAATGAAAAATACAGTAAACCTGGTAGCAGTGTTGTAGTTTGAATTCAGTGTTCATATTTGTCCTCATAGATATTGTCACTGACCTACAAATATTGGGGCATATTATCAAGGGATTTATCTCCGCTTTTTTGGCTTTAAAAGCCAAGAAAGCGGAGATAAAATTATCTCCCTATTACCTAGCTGTCGCTAACACCGGTTAGCGACAGCTAGTAAGAGATAGCGACCATCTTGGGCCCCGCTTTGCATGTCAGAGATATTTATCACTAATGACATGCAAAGTGGGCGTGCCAAGATGTTAGCGACTGGAAACAGTCGCTAACATCGCTATCTCCTATTACCAACTTTTGGAGATATTCGCGCTAAGCGCGAATATCTCCAAAAGCTAACACCTGCCCTGAGCAGTTCTTAGCCATGTTATCCAATGGGAGGTGGATAACATGGCTAAGAGCATTAGCTCGGTAATGCATGAATATCGCTGACTTTACAGCGATATTCATGCATTTCGGCCGATTTTTTTCGCTTAGGAGATAAACCTTGATAATAGCAAGGCTCCTAAGCGATAAAAATCGCCGCAACACGGCGATAAAATTATTGCCGCTAAGCCAACAAAGCGATAATTGTCGCTAGTTGTTGGTAATATGCCCCATTGTTGTTACGTTTGTATTTAGTATTTATTCTGCCCCTCGTTCAATTTACAAAGTGAGGGATGGATTGCTCTGTTTTATCTCGGCCAGTAGTAAAGCCTCTGGGATGCGATCCAGTCTATTGTTTTTCACACCATGCCACCTTTGACAAGAACCAGCCATATGCAAATTAGTCATGTTCCAATAGAAACATTCAAACAGTCCTACCCAAACTGCCAGGTCAGGAACTTCACTGCACAGGAACACAGGCAACCCATGAATGGTTTTGAACTCAGTGAGGTATACTTTGATTTTGAATTTTTATGGCACATTGAGCACAGAACCCACATCTAAGCATACCTATTGCACATACCCGATACAGGCCACCCCTCTTAAAACTTACCCCATGCACCAATTATCCCCCAAATCTTTTTGTCATCACTGTTCCTCCCACTTATACCCCCATGGATTAACCCTGCACCTCACGATCCGCAGCAGTTAACATTTGTTGCATCTGGTCCCATCTGCAATAAGACTCACTTATTACCTTAGTCCAACCACAAAAAAAAACCTTCCCTAGAATGCTTCTTTGTTGCATCAGTTACTACTTTGGCTTAACTCTACAAGGTGTGCTTTTCCACCCACGGTTGACATGGTTGAACTTGGTTCAATGCACCAGAGT
Source organism: Lissotriton helveticus (assembly GCF_964261635.1). NCBI lineage: Eukaryota > Metazoa > Chordata > Amphibia > Caudata > Salamandridae > Lissotriton > Lissotriton helveticus. The sequence goes on along the minus strand of NC_136063.1, from coordinate 898,358,212 downwards.
TAAATGTTAAAGACAAGTTTTTGTAGCCCCGAAAGACATTATTCGATGTGTAAATGACATGCAGCATTGCTTTTGGGTAACTAACAATCTCATAAAAGGACAGGGCACCGTGGAAACAGCAACAAAACTTATTTCGTTATTCACAGTATTACACATACTATATTTAGAAAACTAAACACTTTTAAGTTAAAAGTATTTATTGATTTAGGAAAAATCTGTACCTCAGTACATCTAAAACAACTACACATAATATAATAAATATAGCAAGAACAAAATAAACATTTCTAGCATTGGGAACATGTAATTTAAAACGTCATCTATAACCTAACACCCTAATGCCTGCTTCTATGCACTATACTATAAGAGCATGATGGATTTAACCCAGATCTTTGACTAAGGGTGAATGTTTGATTTTTTTAGATTTTTTGATGATGTTCCATAATTTCTTCTTTTTGTTCTTGTAACCCTAAGTGGGAAGAGTGTGCCCAGACATGGATCCCGTGCTCACTGTGATACCCTGAAACTGGTCCCAGGATGCTTGTTCCATTCCAGGGAGGACCGAGCCTGGCATTTGGGCTGGACTGTTCCCATGGGGAACAGGGTCAAGACTGCATATGGCTGGGTCGAAACTGGGCTGGCATGGCGAGCAAAAAAACAATGGATTTAAGCTAGATCTGTGACTGAGGATGAATGTTAGATTTGTTCAGCATTCCGTCAATCATTTGTTCTTTTTGCTTTTTTCGCTCTAAGTGAGAAGGGTAGGCCCAGACATCGGCCCTTTGCTCACTATTTCACTGGATCCAAGCTAGCCTGGCTGATGAGGGGTGATGCCCTGAATCCGGTCCTAGGATCCTTGTTTCAGGTCCAGAGAGGACCTGGCCTGGCAGTTCGAGCTGGATTGTTCCCATGGGGAGCAGGATCAAGACTGATTTGCATATATCTTGATCCAAACTGGGGTGGCATATTGAGCAAAAAATCAATAGATTATCTCTGACTGGGGTGAATGCTCTATTTGCTCAGCATTCCACTCTTCATTTTTATTTTTGCTCTTGTTGCCTTCAGTGGGAAGATTATTCCAGGTGTAGATCCGGTGCTCTCTGTGTCACTGGATTCAACTTAGCCTGGTTGATGAGGGGTGATACCCTGAACCTGGTCCTAGGATCCTTATTTGGGATCCAGGGAGGACTTGGCATGGTCGTTCAGGCTGGACTGTTCCAATGGGGAGCAGGGTCAAGACTGATTTGCATATGGCTAGATCGAAACTGGGGTGGCATTGTGAGCAAAAAAATATAACCCAGATCTGTGACTCTGGGTTAATGCTTGATTTGTTCAGCATTTCATCCATCATTTGTTCTTTTTGCTTTTGTTGGCCTAAGTGGGAAGGGTACGCCCAGACGTGGGTCCCATGCTCACTGTGCCACTGGATACAAGCTAGTCTGGTGAATGAGGGGTGATACCCTGAAACTGATCCTAGGATGCTTGTTTCTGGTCCAGGGTCGACCTGGCCTGGCATTTCAGGCTGGACTTTTCCCGTGAGGAGCAGGGTCAAGACTGATTTGCATATGGCTGGGACTATACTTGTGTGGCTTTGTGAGCAACATCTGTGACTGGGGTGAATATTTGATTTGTTCAGCACTCAATCCATCATTTGATCTTTTTGCTTTTGTCACCTTAAGTGGGAAGGGTACCACCACATGTGGGTCCTGTGCTCACTATGGTTGATTCAAGTTAGCCTGGCTGATGAAGGGTGATACCCTGAAAGTGGTCCTAGGATGCTTGTTACCGGTCCAAGGTTGTTCTGGCCTGGCAGTTTGGCCTGGACTGTTACCATGGGGATCAGGGTCAAGACTGACTTGCATATGGCTGGGTGCAAACTGGAGTGGCAGGGTGAGCTAAAAAAAAGATGTATTTAACCTAGATCTGTCACTAGGGTTGAATTTGTGATTTGTTCAGCATTCTGTCCATCTTTTTCTTTTTTTTTTTACTTGTGCCATCCTAAGTGGGAAGAGTAAGCCTAGATGTGGATCCTGTGCTCTCCGTGCCACTCGATTCAAATTAGCCTGGCTGTTGAAGGGTGATACCCCGAAGTCAGACCTAGGATGCTTGTTTCAAGGCCAGAGAGGACCTGGGCTGGCAGTTCGTGTTGGACTCCCCATAGGAGCAGGGTCAACACGGATTTGCATATGGCTGGATCCAAACTTGGTTGTCATGGTGAACAACAACACAATGGTTGAATGTTTAATTTGTGCAGCATTTCGTCCATTATTTCTTCTTTTTGCTCTTATCGCCACAAGAGCATGAAAGGCAGTAAAACAAGCAGTCTGTAGTTTCTTAAGGAGAAGAGGTGCACTGCATACTACACCAAAGGATGTCTTTTTCAGAGAAAGCATGAAGTCAGTGTTCGCCACAGATGGCAAACACCCACTGCGGTAGAAGTCAGACGGTCTTCCTTTATCAGCTTTATCAGTTTCAGGCGAGATTTAGCATCTGTGAAGTGTAAAGTGTGCTGGAAGCAGGTGAGACCATCTCAGTCAGAATCTCGGACGATAATCTGAGTGAAAGACCTCTCGTGACAAATGGCCAAGTGTCATTACCTTGTCCATCTTCCCATCCCATTCCTTACATGTGATCAGTTCTTTGCATGCTGGGTAGGCAGCGACATATTAAGGGAAGTATTTTGACCTCAGGTAGGCGATATGTTCTGTGGAGCAGGCAAACTGCTCCTCTGTAAGGCATGGAACAGGAAGACCTGGACTCGTAGCAATTAAGATTACCGGTAAGTAAGCGGGCAATCCTTATATGCTAAATCTTATCAGAAATTGGTATTTCTGAAAAAAGTTTAGGAATATCTGACATAGATTATTTGCATCAAAGCATGCAGCTCAGATGTTTCCTTATGAACATATAAGACAAAAGTACATCAATGCAGACTACATTATTGTGGTTATATGTCTGTAATTGTTCCTATTTAACCTTGACATGGTGAGTAGAAGTCATACGACCCAGATGAACGTCACATTAGATGTTGTATCTATGTCGTTAATTTAAGAACTTGACAATATCACAGTTCCTAGAAAGATACAGTCTAGTGATATCTGCGTCTAAAGACAGACATGACAATGATTTAGGCATGAGCAGAGTGTCACTCTGTGGAATTTCGTGGAGTCACTGGAAAACTCTTGGGAATTCCATGGAGTGCCGCTGAATGGCAGAGTATTGCTCGGCCAGTTTATAGTCGAGCCTAGGAGCCGTTTCTGCTCTGGGGGGTGGGTGGGGCATGACTCACAGGCCTTATCTGCAAGTCCCTGATGCAGACCAGTGAGAATCAAGGTGGAAATCAATACCATGCAGTGCTATAGAAGGTTTTCATTTGCGTGACTGTCTCTGTGCACTTTATCTTACAAGTTGAGGCTGTTTTTATTAATTAACACAGTCATGTATTTCCCTCCTGGCTTCTTGGATAGTGTATTTGGTTCTTGGACTCAAATGTCCCCTGCCCACTTCATGTCGACTGTCACACCCCTTGTCTGCCCTCCATGTTCCATCTAATGGTGGTGCCTTTGTATGAAGTGCCTCTTGCATCTAGCACTGTCAGTGGGACCGCACAAGACTGTGAGCATTGAAATTGCACACTCTGGAAGTGGGTAGATTTTTAATATTTTGAAGTGCTACATTTATTAAACTCATAATCCAACAGCAGGCATAATGACGATCCAGCACAATAGCAAGGGCAATCGGCAATAAGAGAAATGTTGCAGGCACTAGTATTGGTATTATGGGCAGTGACAGACAAACAGCTACTAAATTAGGCATCAGAGACAGTAGCAATGCGGCTACAAATGAAAACATGGGAGAGTATAGCACACACAGGGACAGTGACTGGAGAATAGGGGCAATAACCAATAATATTTAAATTATTAAAGCATGGGCACTGGGGCAAGTACTTACTGGGTAGGTAGGTACCACTTGTTTGCCAGGCTTGTGCACCATTGCACCATTGTATTGTAGGATGGGCTCAGTCTGCAAGGCTGTTAGTTGGCTGGCTGTGACCAGCCTGCGCCTTCTCACTAATGCTGGTTTGAACCCACTCCAGATGAGCATGAACAGACATGGGTGTGGCAGCCTAGTGACCATCCAGCACACAGATAAGAAGAGCCAAGGCTGAGAGTCTCAGCCTAAGAGTCTGCAATGGTTGAGTCACTGGGCTCCGGAGCACGCCTTATTAATTGTACAGGTTTAGCTAATAGGAAAGTGAAGAAATACCACCAAGCACTTGAAATGGCATTTTATTATTCAGACGTGTTATACAGTGTATTGAAAGACAGTGGGTTACCCAATAGACCCTTGCGGGCTCGGGCTGATAATTCGTTATAAAGAGAGGTGCCAGCAAGGAAATTTGTTTCAACAGAATCAATCACAGATTATAGACATGTAGGGTAATCAATTCTTATAGTCTACCCAAACCAAATGGTATCTGTTTACTGGTATTTGAGTCTCACTTTTCAAGACAAAAAAAACTAATCAAGCAAATGAAAGAAATAGCAACACGGGAAATTGATTTTATGAAAAAGTTGATTATTTTATGTATTTTTTGAAGGGTACAGTTAAATAATTAAAATTGAATAACAGAAAGTTTCAAATGAACAGGAATTAAATCAATTACTCCATTAATTCATCTGTACTAAAGTCCAGTCCAAATAAAATTATCATCAACAAATCTTTTGTTACAACATAAGGGATGACGTTGCATGAATTCAATAAAGGTGAAAAAGATCTGGACAATTTGGTCGACGTTTCGGTCTTATAGTCGTTGACTCCTTAAGACCATCTTCAGGACAATCAATAGTTACATAGAAATGTGACCCCCTGGAAAAGATACAATGTGTTACATTGTTATCCTTTACACAATAATTTATACATCAAATTTTTAATAATAACCCGTGTGCAAAACTAAAATATGACTATTACTGAGTCTTGAGATATCTAATGATACATAGCTGATTGTTAGTATCTATCAACTACATCGAAACCACAGTGTATTGTGGATTCTTATTCAAACCCTATTTTATTCAGAATGGGTTTTGTGATATCACAGAAGAACTATATCGATTTATAAAAACTTCATTCTACCATTGTAGTGTGTTTATCTAGGGACCTGTATCGATACTCCAATTTCGGACCCTTGTCCGGTTATAAATCACTAATATCCATACAACGGCACAGAAACCCGTTTCATAAATTAGTCATAGCGCATGCTGTCACATTAAGCAAGCACTATTCCTCCAGCCCCCTAGAAGGCACACCGAGTTCTCTAAACAAACCAAGCCTCCAGCAGACCTGGGAAATCCCCGCTGCTAATTGTTTTGATTTCGTTCGAGAACTCCTGTAAAGAATTAAGAACGACCAGTTCTTAATTGACGTCTTATGTCCATCCTTACGTCAAACCCGGCACCTCTCAGGTATAAATATACCAACACTGCCCTAAGTAAAGACACGGTGGTGATGAGCTTGGAGCAGCGACTACTTGCCGGAGAGCCCAGCTGATGCGAGAGCCCACGGACGCTGCCCCTCCCCTTTTGACGCGCTGAGGAAAGACGCTGCCTTTTCTCTTGCCGAGAAATCCAGCCTCCAGCGTTTCCAGCCCACCTTCGCGGGTGACTGGGATACCGAGTCCTGAGAAAGAGATACCAGACCTCCTGCCTTCTAAATCCCAGGTACTGAACTGACTAAAACCCTCACAGAGAATTCTTGAGTCAGACTCTTGGCAAAACAAACTTAACTTAAACTCCTACTTACTCCTTCCCATGTATTAGGCTTAGGTCAGGTACACCGGGGTAGGCGTAGTTAGAAGCACCAGTTGAGTACGATTAGTCAATGTATATATGTATGTATATCTTTTATCCATTTTAAAGTAACATATGGCTAAGAAACCATATCAATGCTTTACAGTATTATTTTATAATCCTGCTTTTACTGTCTGGTTTTTGGTTTATTCAACGTTGAAGGATACAGTGTTTCAAAATATTGTGCACCTAATCTTTGTTTCCTTGAAAACCTGATCTGCAACAAAAAAACCTTCTTGTCAGTAAAATGTCAGACGGTGAAGGAGATAGGGAGACAGCTAGATTAGCAGCTCAACTCCTAGCGGAAGACACAAGTCTCCTACAGCAAGACCCGGATGCAATACTCATCCCGGTCAGCATAAGAAAAACTATAACACTTAAACGTATAGAAAATGGACTAACACCAAGAGGTGGTACAGTCATATTCGTAATTGAGGCACACGAATATCGGCAGACAGAGGTATTCTATTCATGGATAAACTTTCCAGCAGCAAACACTGTCACAAAAGAGTTCCACTGTTATAAAATAGAGGAACCTCCGGATGAGTACACTCCCTTCGAGGAGGTGGAAATACCATTAAAATACCAAGAGCACCTGCTCTGGTTTAAAGGCGCCCTAAAACATAATGATCACATCACCAGGCTCGGTCCACTAGGTAGACCAGGAGCAACGTGGCCGGTTCTAGCCAGCTACACACCACATCCAGACATTGAAAAAATGTCAATACCAGAACTTTTGGTACAGTTAAAACAACTGATTAAAATACATAGACAATTAGTCCAATATGTAATGCGGACTTCAACAGTCCAACCAGTCATTAAAATTCCACAGCTGACCCCTCATCAGGGGAACACAAATAAAATCACACCACAGAACATACAGTCCTGTCTAGGCAAAGTACCCATTAAACGGGAACAAATTCCATTCTGGTTAGCACAAAAAATTACTCAAATAGAGGCAGTATTTCCGAATACTACCCCTACTGAGAAACACAGAATTCTGACTATCTGTCTTCCAATGGGGATCGCACCACATGTGGAGGACTGTGACACTTGGGGCACAGTCTTTGCTTCCATTTACACAAAAATACATGGTGTTCCGTCCATGGCGGTAATACCAGATGTGCTAAAACAGATTCAAAATGAATACGGTCCAGAACCTGCTTTAACTCTGGGTATGAAATTACTGAAAGACTTCAAGCAGGTCTCAGCCTTATTATTATCTATCATAAAGGGAGAAGCAGCATCTTTGGCGATCCGCCAGAAATTGAAAGAAACAGATATAGCAGAACAACCATTTGAACTTGCCAGAATCATAGAAAAATCCTATGAAGAACTAGGAAGAGATAGTTTGGGTGGGAAACCAGTGAAACCCCAACTAACTGAAAATCCTGAAAAAATATTTATTAAAAATAATCTAACCGCTCCAAAAAAGAGCTGGGATGGAAACAAACAATCCACTCCCAAAGAAAAAAGATTCCAGTCCAGAGGAATGTCTCCTCGGCGGAGAGAGAGATCTCCGGACCAAGGACACAAGTCTCCCCAGAGGGAGCCCTCTGAGAAAAAATACAACCTCAGAAATAGGGATAATTTGAAGAAACCTGATAGATATCAAGATATTGATACACGTCCATCTCGATCTTTTCAGACTTCCTCGCAGAAATCGGAGAGAAGAGGAGGGTCAGAACAAAGGGAAGAGCACTTCAAGTCCAAAGACAAGGAACCTGCTCATCAAAGTAAAAAATTACAATTTCCAAAAAAGAAGGTAGCCGGTATTAAAGTAATCAAACATGCCGAGGATCCTGAGGACACAGCTGAAAAACGGAGAGTGGGCTCAGACAATGCTAGACAGCGCAGCAGAAGTGAGCATAGCTCGCAAGATCCTGATGAATCATCTGGAGACAGTGGACACGAATGAATACATTCAAGTGGAAACTGCAGACACCAGAGTTAGCAAACCTCATAAAATATACGAAATAACATTACGTATAGAGGGAGATAGGACTAGCAAAATAAGGGGTCTATTTTGGGATAACCTCTCCAAAGGCTATGACATCCTTTTAGCTGAAAAAGACTGGCCACCAGAGTTTGTCAGGGAGTGCCCTCATGGCGAAGAAATGATTATGCCTGCCTTCTCAAATCACATTCCAATACATTAAAAATATACACTTGCAAGAAAGTGGGCAATAGCCCAAGCTCCTGCATTATATAAAAACCATGTGGGATGGGATGAGGACTCTTTTCCTCACAAAATCCAGTTAAAATCTCAACCAACTGCACAAAGGCAGTACCCAATTAAGCAAGAAGCTAAAAAACAGGTCAGGGAGATCTTAGATCAACTTGAATACCAGGGGGTGATTGAAACATGCACCTCACAAATAAACAATCCTTTGTTTCCTGTCTCCAAACCAGATGATTCATATCGTCTAGTTTTGGACTACAGACACCTTAACTCATGTTGCAAAACTTTTGCAGTACAAAACTCACACAGTGCAGCACTAATGAATAGCATAGTGCGCAAAAAAATACAAAACAACATTAGACATCTCTAATGGATTCTTTTGTCAAAATATAGCACCTGAAAGCAGATATTTGACCGCTTTCTCAATAAATGGCTCGCAGTTAATTTCTGTCGTTTACCACAGGGGTTCAAGAACAGCCCAGGATTATTCTCAGCGAGAGTAACAGAGTTACTACAAATATATGATGATGAGGCATTATCTTATGTCGATGACATCTATCTAACAGATGATGACTTGGATACTCACTTGAAAAGAGTGAACACCATAATATTTGGGTTCGATGCAGAGGGTTACAAATTCAACTTCAAGAAGTCAAGAATTGGCCATCTGACTGTCCTGTTTTTAGGATATGAATTATCAAGTGAAGGCAAAAGCCTGGCTGACAATTTCCTAGAGAAATGTGCTGTAATCCAAGCACCAAGAACGTTGAAAAACTTACAATCAATTCTAGGGTTCCTGAATTTCGGTAGAATGTACATTATAAATTATGCAGAGAGGGTTAAACCTCTCTATGACCTAATAAAACCAGATTTTAAAACGATCAATTGGACTCAAAAACACACAGAAATTTTGAGATCATTGCAAACAGACATGTTAGCTAAAACAAAATTGCAAACACGCGATAACACACGCAACCTTTTAATCCGAGTCATCCCAGGAAGATGCAGATTCACATACCTGACCTCTAATGAGGGAGAAACGGTACCAATAGCTTACAAATCACATTTGTACACAGAAGCTGAAAAACATTCAGCATTAAGGAAAACATTGTTCATGCGGTTCAAACAGCTGTAGCAAGAGAAAGAGACCAAGCTGACGGCAGACGGATTACAGTCAGAACAGCAGAATCAGCCTTTGAGGCATTAACAAGCCCATGTAATTTGACTACTATGGCATTAAATCCAAAATGGATACAATGGGAAAATTGAGACCTCTGGTAACTAAAACACATTCAGTGGAAAATAATTCAGAACAACAAACTGAAATATTAGCGTTAAAAATTGCGCTAGATAATGCCGATCGCAAATTCCCGACACTAATAGTGTGCGAATCATATTACTGCGTCAAATCATACAATAAAGATTTGCAGAACTGGGTTCAAAAGGATTACAAAGATGACACAGGTGCCACAATAAAGCAAAAATCGCTTTGGGAACAAGTAGTTCTTTTGCAGAAAGAACTACCACAGACTCACGTGATACATTCATTGAGTCATGAACGTGATGGCGTTCACGTTCCAGGGAATTCATTGGCTGAGACAGCCAAAGCGGAAGCAACTAAATCGGCTCCCGTAGCTACAAAAAAGCGTTCAGAAAAATACATTGACGGGGAGACAATGCTGGCGGCGAAAACGTCATCAAAAGGCGACTGCTCAGCGCTACCCATCACCTATCCACTCAATTATACATACATAATCGATGCAAACTCCGTTCCTTTTGCTCAAATCCCTGGAGTGGGGGATAGAGTAATTCCAAACACGAACAGGAGAATATTGTTAATAGCAGACGCACATATGGGTGAAGGTCTTAGACACCTTAAGCTAAAAGATTCTCTGGAAGAATTGCAATCCACATACTGGTGGCCAGGAAAGAGCCTGCAACATCACATATTTGCAAAAAACTGTCCAAACTGCAACAGAGATCGCAGTGGCCACCGAGACGGTGTTTTACCATGGCGTTTCGCTCAAGATGAGACTAAGCAATAAATATATAAAACCCAGTATGATTAAGGCGTAAAAAATTAACATATAGAGACTATTATCACTTAAAATATAGACCCCAGTTCTTGGCTGACGTCTGAACTTTTATAAAAAGATTTGCGAGTCTATAATGGCATATACGCATGGGGCATGCTACATCCTGGCCATGGTCCTGTTTTTAGCTCTCGACCTTATGGGGGGGCATGGCCGACATGGGCATTGCATTGCGGGACTCTTATCACTTCCTTCCTGAGGGATACGGGATGGTGTAAAGAAAAAACCAAGGCATAGAGCAATCTATAACAGCAAAGGTATTAGGTTCGGGAACTGGGTGGGTCAAACATTTAATAAGTGTCCAACGTAGTCTTAATAATCTGCCAAGAAATTCTCTGAGAGGTCTCAGTCCGTACGAATTATTGTTTGGGACTAGAATGTTAATCCAGGACCTCGATAGTCACACTTCAGTGGTTAAAGAGAAATGCTTTGATATCAAAGATCGTTTGGCTATTTTACAGGACTTAAACGAAACAAGAAAAGACCTGAGCAACATAAAGTTGAAACAACAGCCAACAGCCACTGAAGCAAAACCACCTGTCCCAGCAAGGCCTGTCTGGATTCCAAAAATCGGGGATCTGGTCAGAGAAAAGATCGCGGTAAAGAAGGAATTTGGGCCTTCTTATAGAAAAGCAGTACCTGTCTTAGCTATCAACGGCACAAGATCAGTTGTACTACCGCCCCTTGCTGGTAAAAAGGAAAACCGAGTTGTATCCATCGACCTGGTTAAACCACAATCATGTGGCCGATAAGAAGTAGTAGGCCAAGTGGACTCCCAAGAAATAGCAGAACACCAAAATTTGCTACAAACACAGAGGTTCAAACTGAGAGACTAATCACATTTGATAAACCTACAGTGAATCAACAAGGACTATGCAACAAAGCCATGGAACTTAAACCTCTTGAAACCCAAATCACAATAATGCATCAAGAAACACCAGTCTACAATGATGTAACCACTGACTATGCTAATGCAACAAAGCAAATTCCAAAAACAAAAAGGAATCCAGAAGCAATTGAAACAATTGACAGAACTGCATCAGGCTATTTCATCAACTTCGATGACTTTTCTGAGGATCCAAGCGAACCTGAGGAACTGCCGATACCATCAAAGACTTTTAAAGACAAAGCAAAGGAACTCTTTCATCAACTACAAGAAACGTATCTGATTTCTCCATGGATTGAATTTTGGGTGGCACAAGGTGTATTTGTCCTCATACTTTGGCTCATCCTGGTACTATACTTGGGTCATTTCATTGAGGGAAAATATGTTAAAATGGACACAGCAAGTCAGAATATCAACTTGGTCCTAAAACCACACAAGACTTCACACATCGAGAAAAAAGAACTTTCTTCAGTGAACTTCACAGCCAATCCTATACCCGGTGGGGTAGCATGGGACAAAACTGATTACGAAATCTATGGCCCGGTCGAGCTCCTGAAGTATCCTCATCAATTCAAGATTTCATTAAGTGACTTTGTAAAAACGAGCACATTCGCTGATGATTGGGACTTTGAAAGTATTAATGATATGATGTCAGATCTAGTGATGTCAGCTAAATTTACAGAACATGATTATTTACAGGGTTCATCTAATTATGACCAGATGTACTGTTACAACCACTATGGTAACCATTATCTGCATAAATCTGCTCAACCTAGAAATGTTTTTAAATATAACCAATGGGAACATTGTGCAACTCCACCAAAAGGCAGTTCGAAAACAGTAATGCAGAAACGTTTTATTTCAAACTGTTAAATAAGATAGGAATGAAAACCATGCTTACAAATACAAAATTGATCTATTCAGAATATTTTTTTGACAAAATGAATACATTCGGTTTTGATTTCTGGAACAATAACATTGAAACAAAAACAATCTGGGGTACAAGAGATTGGCAGGTCAAGGGTCTAGAATCATTGTTTAGAGCCTGCATGATCCCAGAACAAATTATATTCTTGAATGACACAATTCAACAAACGACCTGTTTTGGCCTAGCCAAAATTAAAGACTTAAACAAACCGTCTATTCCAAAACCAACACCTGACAGTAATAACACTACAGATGATGAGATAGACGTATCCTACATTTTAAACCAAAACAGAACACATCCTGATTGGAAAAAATGGTTGATCTGGCCCACTGACACAAATAACTGTCAAGATAGATTCCTGAACAAAAAACAGGGGTTCACAATAACCGGGCCAGACCCTAGATACTCCCAGAGACAACATCCAGGGATTGTAACTACATACAGTGTAGGGAAACTATGCCTCAAATGGCTACGAACATCCACACTGGCAGAAATTAAGCAACACTTGACTTTACTTAAAGAAGGTGCTGACTTGCGTGATTTCATTATGGGACCACGCAAACAGCGTCATAAACGTTTCATAGCGGCCTCTATATATGCAGCTTACAACGAAGCTTGGAAAGTGACTCAAATTGAAACAGCAGAGAAAATACGGGAAATTGACCGTGTTAATTTGGAAAAATCACTTTCTGTTGTGGACAATGGGTTAATGACTCTGTCTTCCAGAATATATTCACTGGACAGTATTGTATCATCTGCAATCGATATCATAGAGCAAGACTTACTGATGTTACAATACGGTCAGTCCCAATTGCGTTCTATTGTACAGCTTGGCTGGACGTTACAAAATCTGCGTTCAGGCTACATGCCTTGGCGTTTAATCAACACAACGTCATTATTCGGTATCTTTAACCTTACTGATACACAAATCAGCTTGGCACAGAAGGGTGCAGAATATACAATTCTGAGCATTGAAAAACTTGAGAGATTACCATTGACAATGTCAGAACGACCTGTCATTGAATGGATAATACATGGAATCATAACTATTCCGATAACGACTTTCCAATTTCGATACTGCCAAAAATATATACAGGCAAGCCAGTATGAAAGGTTGGGTAAAGGATACATTAAGTCAACATGGAACCTACCTTATACACACACATGTTATAGTGAAAAAGGACAGAGTGTATTTCTTAGTGGTAACAATTGTGAAAAATCACTAAGTGGTATACTTCTGTGTCAGGGTATAAGTTTACATGGGGCCTGTGAGGGGACTTCAAATAACCTTTCATGTCACCAGCTCGGCACACCTGCAACAAAAATAGAGCCATTCTTTAGACGGCTTTCTAACGGGAGCTACATTCTAATTGTGAATCACAGATGTTGTGGCTTGCTGCCAGGAAAACCTTATCTAGTAAGCGTGAGCTCCATGGTCACTTGCTGTGAGCGAGTATTATATCCAAACGACACTCCAGACAGGGAGGGAACAATTTGGCCCAGTTTGAATATCTCTTCTATTCGAATTGATACTTTAAGCAGAATGAAGACTGTGCTCCTACAGACGCCAGTTCACTTGACGTCATCAAAAGAAACGTATGATCTCCAAGTTGCAAGGACAACGGGAGAGATACATGCATTGTTATCAACAAACTGCCCCCTACACTTCGCAGAAATGCTAAGCGAAATCTTAAATATTTCTGATACAAATGGTATCGCGAGTATATTTAAGTCCGTTTTTTCTGGACTGTTAACTCCATTCAAAGCAGTCCTGGGAATATTTCCCAATTTCGTCCATTTTGTCTTTGGCGGACTTCCACTTCTGTTGGGACTCGTAGCAGGCATCTTACTTTTGCTACTCCTGCTTCGTTATGGCAAGCCATGTCACAGACAAGACTCCAGCAACAATGGAAGAAACGATCCTAGCTATACGCTATCAGGACCGCATAACTAAAGTCCTTGGATTAGCCCGGCTAAGAGATCTGAATATGACCTGGTTTCTTTCGTTCAGACCCATATGGCAGAATTGTGTCTTACCTGTATTGAGATGCATGCTATGTGGCGAGGAATGCGTGTTGGACACATGTCTACTACAATCAGAAGTACCATTGGATGCAGATACTTTGTTGGGTCCAGTAAAGACTCATGCATTGTGCTGTCCCCAGTGGCTACCTATCCTGATGACGGCATTCGTGGAGACTTCACCACTACGATTGAAGGGTAGTGAAGTACAGGATGAAAGCAGCACCAACCAGGTACGGCCTTCTGTGAGCAATGCTGATCAAAACATCACTGAAAGCGAACATGCGCATGACTGCATGATAGCGACATTCTCCAACTTGGTCGAACTTTCACCTGAAGCGGTAAACTGCTTTTTTGAAAATCTGTCTGACATGATGTTTTCCCCCGAACTGAAAGAATAACTTTAAGCAATCGAGCACACAGCGTTCCCTGAACTCTGAATTTGGCCTTCGGTATTTGAAAACAAAGCTACTGACAATTTTTCCTTCTTCCCCTGAAAACGAAAAACTTTTTTTGAAATCCAAAATATTTACCTTTTGGTACTTATCTTCTGCTTAAAGTAGAACTATTCTTAGAGAACAGAGCTTCTATTTTTAGGAACTCTAGAGACAATATTTTACCTCAGCCTATAGCAAATCATTCATGCTGAGATAAATTGTGCATCCTTTTTTTGAATGATTACACTGCTTGAATGCATACAGTACCTATACTCATTTTCGTGTATTTCGAATATGCTTATTTTTATATGCAAAAAATGTATTTTGGGGTGGTTCGGTATACACATGCACTATTAGTTATGTTTACTATTGATTTGGTTAGTAAATATGAACATGAATTCATGGAGTGGGTGTAGTGTGTTTATCTGGGGACCTGTATCGATACTCCAATTTCGGACCCTTGTCCGGTTATAAATCACTAATATCCATACAACGGCACAGAAACCCGTTTCATAAATTAGTCATAGCGCATGCTGTCACATTAAGCAAGCACTATTCCTCCAGCCCCCTAGAAGGCACACCGAGTTCTCTAAACAAACCAAGCCTCCAGCAGACCTGGGAAATCCCCGCTGCTAATTGTTTTGATTTTGTTCGAGAACTCCTGTAAAGAATGTAAGAACGACCAGTTCTTAATTGACGTCTTATGTCCATCCTTACGTCAAACCCGGCACCTCTCAGGTATAAATATACCGACACTGCCCTAAGTAAAGACACGGTGGTGATGACCTTGGAGCAGCGACTACTTGCCGGAGAGCCCAGCTGATGCGAGAGCCCACGGACGCTGCCCCTCCCCTTTTGACGCGTTGAGGAAAGACGCTGCCTTTTCTCTTGCCGAGAAATCCAGCCTCCAGCGTTTCCAGCCCACCTTCGCGGGTGACTGGGATACCGAGTCCTGAGAAAGAGATACCAGACCTTCTGCCTTCTAAATCCCAGGTACTGAACTGACTAAAACCCTCACAGAGAATTCTTGAGTCAGACTCTTGGCAAAACAAACTTAACTTAAACTGCTACTTACTCCTTCCCGTGTATTAGGCTTAGGTCAGGTACACCGGGGTAGGCGTAGTTAGAAGCACCAGTTGAGTACGATTAGTCAATGTATATATGTATGTATATCTTTTATCCATTTTAAAGTAACATATGGCTAAGAAACCATATCAATGCTTTTACAGTATTATTTTATAATCCTGCTTTTACTGTATGCACTTTACTTAACTATAAGTATTACAATTGTAGCGATTCATTTCTCTTTTATTCTTTTTACTCTTTTTTATTTTAACAGTGTATTATTCTGACTGCGCATTGAATGTATTTTGCACACAATTGAGGTACACATTGTTTGCTTACTCACTTGACACCCTAATCCCTGGTCCGCCGCGGGAAGTCCCGTTTGTTGCGGATGGATAATACGGTGACTCACTGTCTAATATCTTACCAGGTCATCTAGCCGACATCTTAGGTGTGGCGTGAGTGGTCAGACGCGCTCTAGTTGTCGCGACTTCCGCCCTACCAGCCCCATGTGCCTATTTAGACAGCATTCAGCTGAGGGCTCGGGACTAAGACTGAGAAGCAGTGCGGTCAGCGCTTCTAAAACGCTACGACTCTTCTCATTGTAATTCGTGATTGCTACGTTTTACCACGTTTTTAATTGATGAAATTGATGAATTTTAAACCTGCACTTGGTATCATTTTATTTTAACAGTGTATTATTCTGACTGCGCATTGAATGTATTTTGCACACAATTGAGGTACAAATTGTTTGCTTACTCACTTGACACCCTAATCCCTGGTCCGCCGCGGGAAGTCCCGTTTGTTGCGGAGGGATAATACGGTGACTCACTGTCTAATATCTTACCAGGTCATCTAGCCGACATCTTAGGTGTGGCGTGAGTGGTCAGACGCGCTCTAGTTGTCGCGACTTCCGCCCTACCAGCCCCATGTGCCTATTTAGCCCCAGGCCTTTCCGGACGCGCAGCGGACGAGCGCAGCGGGCGCGCCGACAGTGGGCCGAAGGCGCGCTTAAGGCAAGCCCGTCTGCGCCCGTCCGCGCCAGACCAGCGCCCAGTGCCGGAACCCCTGGCCTTTTATC
This sequence comes from Lissotriton helveticus, assembly GCF_964261635.1. Taxonomy (NCBI): domain Eukaryota; kingdom Metazoa; phylum Chordata; class Amphibia; order Caudata; family Salamandridae; genus Lissotriton; species Lissotriton helveticus. Next base: position 898,341,675 of record NC_136063.1, on the reverse strand, counting down.
TACGGTTTCCCCGAAATATAGTTACACCAGAGAAACACTCCTTAAACTAAGATGCAACGATTGCCACCACAGAGTACAACCGTCTGTGAGTAGTATGTTGTACATCAGCAAGTGTCGATCCTGTGGCTACAAAATACCACAACCCCCATTCCATGGGCCCACTTCCCTACACCCACCCACCTCCTTCAATCCTCAATCATTGCCCATGCACTGTCGTGCTAAATCTATTAGCAAAACGCTAAAAAAATACTTATTAACGTTAGGTCTATGCCAAAGCATAAACATGAAATTGCATCTCTCATTGTGGAAAATGAGATTGACCTGGCCTTCCTAACCGAAACATGGGCCTCAGACTCGTCTGGGCCGGACTGGAACATCGCAGTGCCCCCAGATTATTCTGTAGTGCACGTAGATAGACAAGGAGTCATTGGCGGTGGAGTTGCAATTATTTACCGTAAAAATTTGAAACTACATATAACTCATCAGACAGGACTGGCGTCTGAGGCCATATCCTTTTCGGTCAAATATAATAACCAACAAATATTTATTGGTCTTCTGTTATACCGACCCCCAGGACCTAGAGGTCCTTTCATTACTGCCCTTCTAACATTCCTGGAGTCTAGGCCGAATCACCCCTTCTTCACAGTATTGGGGGATTTCAACTTTCATCTTGATGACAGTAACTCGGCTGACTCCTCCACATTAAGAGACAACTTCAGTAGTTATGGATTAACCCAACTAACGACAGGACCCACCCATACAGCTGGTCATACCTTGGACTCCATTTTTACTAATAATCGCCACATCAAGGTTACCGCTACAACACCCTTACCTTGGTCTGATCATGCTGCTATCAAATTTACTTTAACAACCACACTGTCTAATGCTAGGAGAAAGGACTTCGTACCCCCTGCTAAATCCCGCCCATGGAAAAAATTAGAAGCCGCTTCCCTAACAAATCTCCTTAATAGCGACCTACATACCGTAGTAAGCACAGACAGCGATGAAGGAGCCCATAAATTTAATGTATGGCTCTTACAAGCAATGGACAAACTAGCTCCAGAAGAAGTAAAAAAAACTAGGATACGCTTGGCAACCTCACAATGGTACACTCCAGAGGTTAAATTAATAAAACTGAAATGTAGGAGGGCCGAGAGACTCTGGCGAAATGGCTACAACCTTCAGTCCAGAAAGGAGTATACGGCTGCCCTTTATGAATACAAGCTTGCCATCGAGAAAGCTAAGACGGCTTTCTATACAAAGAAAATTCAAGACTCACCAAACTCCTCGAGGGAATTGTTTAAGACCATTACTCATTTAGCCAAAAGCCCCAGAGAAATCACTTTCTAGCCTCACCAAGAATTTGTAGAAAATATAGCCACTTTCTTTCAACAGAAAGTTCAGACGGTGTATAATGACCTGCGATCGCTACCCCTGTGTGAGACGGCTCATTATGAACCAGCTTCACGGACACCAATTCTGGAATTTCTTAGCTTTTACCCGCTAAGCTATGACCAAGTTAAGACATTGCTCCTTCAGACCAAGTCGGGCTCGCCGATGGACCCATGTCCTCCCCATGTTCTACATATGATCCCTGAAATCATTAGCGTAGCCTTAACCCCCCTTCTCAACTCAGTAATAAACTCCGGACAATTTCCCTGCAGTTGGAAGAAGGCGTGCGTCAGACCCTTACTTAAAAAGGAGACCCTCGATCCCAATGAAGCCAAGAACTATCGCCCGATATCTTGCCTACCCTTACCTGCTAAAATCCTGGAAACTGCAATGAATCAAGAGTTAACAAAACATCTTGAGAACAACCTGCTATTAGATCCTACACAACATGGTTTCAGGACATGTCACTCAACGGAAACTGCTCTGATCGTAGCATCTGAGGACATTCGTCAAACTATGGACAAAGGAGGCAGAGCCGCCCTAATCTTACTAGATCTGACAGCGGCGTTTGACACCGTGAATCACGACGTCCTGTTAAACAGATTAACAACGTTGGCCATCTCCCATACGGCCCTAAAACTGCTCCATTCCTTTTTGCAGGCACGCACTCACCAAATCCATTGGGATGGACTCATGTCCAAGGAGTTTTTTCTGCCATGTGGAGTCCCCCAGGGGTCGGCCTTGTCGCCCACCCTTTTTAATCTCTATGTCACTCCACTAGCCGCATTAATCAAATCCCATGGCTTACACTTAGTTTCATTCGCTGACGACACCCAACTGGTGGTTTCATTTGCTCAGACAGTAGAAGCCACTGCCACCAGCTTTAGGAATTGTCTGTCGGATGTGAAGACATGGATGAACTCTCACTTCCTCAAACTTAACGCCGGAAAAACGGAGGTGATCGAGTTTGGTCAAAATCCCTCCATTTGGAACGATACATGGTGGCCTCCAGAAGCTGGTGTCTGTCCCACCCCAGTCAACAAGGTTAGAAACCTTGGTTTCATCATGGACAATGACCTCTCTTGCACAGCCCAAATTAACCAGGTCACGTCATCTTGCTTTTTCACTCTGAAGGTTCTCCGAAAGATCTTGCCTTACATCCCTTTCACCTTGAGGAAAACAGTTGTGGGAGCGCTAATCTTGTCCAGGGTAGACTACTGTAACGCCCTATATATTGGTGCCGGCGAAAAACAGCTTAATCGACTCCAGTCCATCCAAAATGCGGCGGCCAGAGTTCTACTAAATCTCCCCAAACGACATCCTACCTCTAAAGCAATAGGGGAACTTCATTGGCTTCCAGTTAGGAGAAGAATTCAATTCAAGGTTCTGTGCCTGGCCCACAAATCTCTGTATGGGCAGACTTCCAAGTAGCTCTCTAACTTTCTCCTACCTTATACTCCTGAACGCTTACTTAGATCAAGCACTCAAAATCTCCTTCACATCCCCAGGATCAAGAGAGCCCGTTGGGGTGGCAGATCCTTCTCCCATCAAGTTCCAAAGCTTTGGAACAGTTTACCATCTTTACTACGCTCTGAAAAGAGCATAGCTAAGTTCAAAAAAGAGCTGAAGACCTGGCTCTTTGTGCTACCCTAACTCTGCTTTTTTCCCATCTCTCCGTCTTACAGCGCCAAGACGCCTCGGCATAAGAGCGCTCTAAAAATGATTCACTCACTCACTCACTCTTGTATGAGAAAAGAGACTGATCAATAAATAACACCTTTTATTGAAAACACCCGTCTCTCCTTTTCTCTGCAATCTGGTGAAACTAGATATGCACGTATTGACTGAGTAAAATAGCTGTCTTTTGTTTTCAGACGACTCTAGAGATATACTCTTATTCAGGGAGAGCAAAGTTGTCATGTTTTATGGTTGTCAGAAACTAAATCCCTTCTTGTCTATCCAGGGAGGTTAAACTCCTCCTCGCTTATTCGAGAAAGTTTCTAGTGAACTCTGAGCTAGATGGCAAACACTTAAGTCTAATATAGTCAGTAGAGACCTTGTTAACCTCAGTCCTACGTCTACACTACTGAAGATATTATTCCAATGCGCAGAGCCTATTGGGACTATAGGAACTACACTACACCATTCTCTTTTAAAAAAAAATTTTTTTGAAAGAGTAGTCTGAGAGTTTCTGCCGTCATCAGGGATTTAACTCTAGTATCTCTGAATGTTACCTGGTTAGTTTTCTATGGTGTTACCAACTCGTAAGTTATTCGTGAGTCTGCCTCTGTCATCACGATATTTATGGTAATGATTAGGGAACATTACTCAAAAGAATTAGCCCTTTTCATATTGTGTTAGAAATAAAGGCAACTTCTATTGCTCTGTTCTATCTTGTATTCAAATTTTCAAAAAATAATTTAATACCTTTTTGGTCTATTTAATTTCTTGAGGCCTGAGCGACGATTTCACATAGAAGTGTCTTGTTGATTTGTCGTGCACCTGCAGAAACAATATTAAAAGTGCTTGTGACGATAACTGTAACCTGCTTCTGTAATTTTGCAAGGCAAGATGTTTCATCAGAGAAAGAGAATCTTTTCTTGTTTAGAGGCTGTTAAACATCTGAATCTACCAGTAATTTATAGATGGTGACTTCCTGTCGATTTACAAACACATTGTTTTAGAAAAACCTTTAACTGGTTTTAATCGTTAATAGTGCTAACCGCTAATACTTGAAATTATAACAGAAAAAGGAGATGTATTCAAATTATAAACACAATATTTTGATCCTTGAATTTTATTTATTCGAAAATGGCGCTAGGCATTTTCAGGTGTCAGAAGATAACAGCCATCGACCAATGTCGAAAACGGGATTTCATGTCTTTGGGGAATAAATCCAGCGTCTTTTTAAACAAAGGGGGGGGCTCTAACTGCTTGCAGAGAATACGTCCTATTTACTTTTCTGCAACTTGTACTTAAATAAAGGACGGTTGTCTACCATCTACATTAGCTAAGCAGGGCTTGGCGGTGACTTACTTGCTGTTTCTCGACTTCCAGCAAAGCAACTCTCTCGAACCTGACGCGGTCTCGCGAGATCAAATGTACCATTTCTATTTGTGAGCTATTTATAGCCGCACTGCGATAATGATTCCATCAGAAACGATGTATCGGGGGCGGCCATCTTAAGTTGACTGAAAACCTTACTCCAGATTACTCTTTCTGCAGATATCAGGTTCACGCATAAGTTGCGAAAAGCTATTTCGGCACTTTTGCCTTTTAGATTTTATAATGAACTTAAATGCCGCCTCATTTTGAAAAAAGTTTTTTTCGGCGGAACTTACGATGGATCATATATCGTCTATCCCTATATTTGGTCCTTTTAAACTCCTGTCTCTTGTACTGTCTGGTCTAGTTTGTCCTCACTGTCGCTTTGTAATAGCGCTCACATCATTAAGTTGATTAACCCAAGAAAAAGTAGCAATATCGATATATGCAGTGGTTATTAAATTATGTCCATTAGATATCGCTTGCAGGAATAGAGTGTTTTATACATGGTCTTACTGAGCAGTAATGGGCATAGATCTTAAACACCTATAACTTAAATCAGATTGTGAGCACATTTATAAGTGACAGTAAAGTTTCTGCATGACTGGATGAAGTTATTTTGTCAATTAGTTAACAACTGTGTGAATATTAAATCAAAACAGTGATGAATTGATAAAGTTTTCTGTATCTGTATAGAGATGAATTATCATTGTGCATATTTTTCTTCCAGCCAAGTAAGATATAAACCTGTGCATTTAACACCAGTCATTACTTTATTAGAAGTATGATACAAGTCTTTACATTTATTTATTTTGTTCGAAAAATAAGAATGTGCCGCCTAAGTACATGTGATATAAGCTCAATGACTATCCATGCTCGATACTTGGAAACAATGTTGAGGCGAACCTATGATGTGAACGCTATTACAAAGCAACAGTGAGGACAAACTAGACCAGGCAATACAAGAGACAGGAGTTTAAAAGGACCAAATATAGGGATAGACCATATATGTTCCATCGTAAGTTCCGCCGCAAACAAACTTTTTTCAAAATGAGGCGGCATTTAAGTTCATTATAAAATCTAAAAGGCAAAAGTGCAGAAATGGCTTTACGCCACTTATGTGTGAATCTGATATCTGCAGAAAGAGTAATCTGGAGTAAGGTTTTCAGTCATCTTAAAATGGCCGCCCCGATACATCGTTTCTGATGGAATTATTCTCGAAGTGCGGCTATAAATAGCACACAAATAGAAATGGTACGTTTGATCTCGTGAGACCACGTCAGGTTCGAGAGAGTTGCTTTGCTGGAAGTCGAGAAACAGCAAGTAAGTCACCGCCAAGCCCTGCTAAGCTAATGTAGATGGTAGACAACCATCCTTTATTTAAGTACAAGTTGCAGAAAAGTAAATAAGACATATTCTCTGCAAGCAGTTAGAGCCCCCCCTTTGTTTAAAAAGATGCTAGATTTATTCCCCAAAGACATGAAATCCCGTTTTCGAAATGGGTCGATAGCTGTTATCTTCTGACACCTGAAAATGCCTAGCGCCATTTTCGAATAAATAAAATTCAAGGATCAAAATATTGAGTTTATAATTTGAATACATCTCCTTTTTCTGTTATAATTTCAAGTATTAGCGGTTAGCGCTATTAACGATTAAAACCAGTTAAAGGTTTTTCTAAAACAATGTGTTTGTAAATCGACAGGAAGTCACCATCTATAAATTACTGGTAGATTCAGATGTTTAACAGCCTCTAAACAAGAAAAGGTTCTCTTTCTCTGATGAAACATCTTGGCTTGCAAAATTACAGAAGCAGGTTACATTTATCGTCACAAGCACTTTTAATATTGTTTCTGCAGGTGCACACAAATCAACGAGACACTTCTATGTGAAATCGTCGCTCAGGTCTCAAGAAATTAAATAGACCAAAAAAGGTATTAAATTATTTTATGAAAATTTGAATACAAGATACAACAGAGCAATAGAAGTTGCCTTTATTTCTAACACGATAAGAAAAGGCTAATTCTTTTGAGTAATGTGCCCCAATCATTACCTTTTAGATCCATAAATACCGTGAAGACAGAGGCAGACTCACGAATAACTTAGGACTTTGTAACACCATAGAAAAATAACCAGGTAACATTCAGAGATACTAGAGTTAAATCCCTGATGACAGCAGAAACTCTCAGACTACTCTTTCAGAAAATTGCTTTTTTTAAAAAGAGAATGGTAGAATGAAGTTTTTATAAAGCGATATAGTTCTTCTGTGATATCACAAAACCCATTCTGAATAAAATAGGGTTTGAATAAGAATCCACAATACACTGTGGTTTCGATGTAGTTGATAGATACTAACAATCAGCTATGTATCATTAGATATCTCAAGACTCAGTAATAGTCATATTTTTGTTTTGCACATGGGTTAAATATTAAAAATTTGATGTATAAATTATTGTGTAAAGGATAACAATGTAACACATTGTATCTTTTCCGGGGGTCACATTTCTATGTAACTATTGATTGTCCTGAAGATGGTCTTAAGGAGTCAACGACTATAAGTCCGAAACGTCGACCAAATTGTCCAGATCTTTTTCACCTTGATTGAATTCATGCAACGTCATCCCTTATGTTGTAACAAAGGATTTGTTGGTGATAATTTTTGTTGGACTGGACTTTAGTACAGTTGGCTTAATGGAGTAATTGATTTAATTCCTGTTCATTTGACACTTTCTGTTATTCAATTATAATTATTTAACTGTACCCTTCAAAAAATACATAAAAATAATCAACTTTTTCATAAAATCAATTTCCCGTGTAGCTATTTCTTTCATTTGCTTGATTTGTTTCTTTGTCTTGAAAAGTGAGACTCAAATAACAGTAAACAGATACCATTTGGGTTGGGTAGACTATAAGAATTGATTAACTTACATGTCTATAATCTGTGATTGATTCTGTTGAAACAAATTCCCTTGCTGGCACCTCTCTTTATAACGTGTTATACAGTGGGCAGGCATGACAACACTGCAAAATGGTGCGAATCAGGATGCTTTGTGTTGTCTGCAGCCTCTGGCCCTTTGATCAATGCTCAGTAATAAAAGTGCAGCTGTAGACTGAATGAAGCTCAGGCTCTCTTCTTTGCACACTGCACATTCCCAATGGTAGGAATGCCATTCCGGCTTGTTCTGCTTTTAGAGGGCGCCGGCCTGGTAAACTCGGATCCACCGGCAGTAGGCAGAGTTTTTTTTCTGCGCTCCCCTTTGAGCACGGAGTGCCAAAACTCTGCGAACTCCACCAGCAGAGGAACAATGATTCTGCATAAATTAGGGAATGTGGAGATGTCCAATGCCTAAGTTAAGGAAGATGGTGGTGTCCATGAACTAAGATAGAGTCAGGGGCTACATAAGATGAAGTCGAACCTTAGGGACTTTATGTCATCTTGTTGCATTACAAAGACAAAGTTTCCCCATCATTTATGTTGGCCAGGGCACCCTCGCTTGAAGCCTTTGGTCCTTTCTGCAACCCCCTCCAATCACTCAAACCTTCTAGTCTGACTCAAGATGGTAATTTGCATCAGATGGTTCTTGAAAACACCACAGACCATGCCCACCTACATCTTGTGATGATGAAAAAACATTGTTTAGGGTCCTGACCCCAGTAATTCCTTCACCTGAACTTAAAAAGTCAGCACAAGTAGAACTTTAGTATCCTTATTCCATCAGTGCAGGTGAGTAAAGGTTTTTTGTGTGAGTCAGTGGGGATGGTTTCTGTGTCTCTGAGTGACAATATCTGCCTGGATTTGTGTGTATGCAGCACCAGACATGGGCAAAAATAGGAACATTATCACTGGTTTAAAACCTAAGCTTATAGATCCAGACTTGGGGTCTTTTTATTGACAGTCATAAAAGATGTGTCTTCCAGGAATCCTGGTATGTTGATCCCTGATTCAGATGTGGTTCCTCAAATTTTTATTGTCCAGTTCTGACTCAGGAAAAAGGTCGCTGTATGTGTGGGGGTAATCATTTGGTTAAATAACTTGTTAAATTGTACTGTCAATAGGTTGGCAGCTTCTTCTCCTGACATTCTTGGTATTTCTCTTCATAAAGCTAATAGATGTGTTTTTCTTTATAATGTTTAAAATAGGCCTTCAGGTGGGAATAGGGAATCTCCTCCACTTCTGACCTTGGATAACCATTTTAGTCATCTACCCCCTGAAGCGCTTATGATAGTTGCAGTTGATTTTAATTAGACGTATGAACCCTTGGACAACTGCAACTTGTCCCTGGTGAAGAGGATGATGCTTTATGGCAGGTTTCCAAAAGTGGCATTTCCTCAGTGAAGAGAAGCTCAAGGTTGACACATCAGTTCTTGGGCGTTTCCTTAAGATATGGGTTAGGACCCAGTAAGGGAAGATCTCCGTCCAACCAGGATGTGCTACGACTTCAAATGTTCAAATAGCATGAGCCGAATTGATTACATATTATTATCACTGTACACTTGGGTATCTATGCTCAACATAATTGTAATTGAGGGGTGACAGTGACCCCAATGGCTTGAAATTAGAACTGACAGGACCTGTTGGTCCTAGAATGGAGGTAATCAAGCCCTCTCTATTCGGAGACCTAGTTCTAGCAAACTACGAAAAAGCTCATAAATGGGAATATGTTGAAGCGCATCTAGACCTTCTAAATCAGGTCTACCTAAGAGTTGGAAAGGCTTTGGAAAAATTACCCAAACAAAGAGAATTGACATAGATCCAAACTCTCCATAAAAAATACACAAGGATTATTTTGTAAGTTTGAGGTATCTGCTCTCTAACGAGCCAAGGAAAGGTAAAAGGGATTGCTTCAAACAACACTCACGATTGTATACCCAGTGTGGGATATCAAAATCCTCACTACTAGGTCTCATGAAAAGTAGAGAGCAGAATAATATTCCAGAGGCCCATAGTAAAATATAAGGGAGCTATATCACAAAATCAAGCAGACTGGGAAGTGGAGATTTGCTCTGAATTGACAAAAGCAACCAAAGCAGGGGACTCCTTTTCATTCTGGAGTATTATAGCACATGGAAGTGGCTCCCTATCTAGCTCAGGAGTCTTTAATGTAAAATCACAAAAGTGGGTTGACCACATTGGGAAGTTCGATTCTACATCTAATGATGGGAGATGTGGTCAGGGCCATGGTGACACTGATGGACCAATACCCAAATCCAAACAGATCCCCTTGCAATAAATAGTTTAGATTCACAAGGGGGTTGGCTGGGGTATGGCAGTACTGGCAGCACCAGCACTCACAGACAAATAGATCTTTAAGTGATAACTTGCTTAGACTCCTGAAGAGCTTCTGAATTAATTGTCCCTTAAAAAGCACCAGGTCTGAACTGTATTCCATCCTACCTTTCCGCCACAGAACCTAGGCACCTGATAAAAGATCGGTGTAAGGACCACCTTTGGGGTGACGTGATTAAAAAGTGCGTTTCAGGATGTTTAACAGATCTTTTCTTGGACCATCAGATCATTCCTCAGTTTAAAGCACCCTAAGATAGGATACAATGTTCCTTTCCAAGGCAACTTTATCTGAAGTTTAGATATGGCGGTCTACCACTATCTGAGTTTACAGGGAGATGGGGGAGTACTAATAGATCCAGCAATACCTGCCCAGTTGCAATTCAAGCCCTGATACCACTGTTTATTTTGCTTTTATTTGACCTACCTGTAGTACCCCTTGTAATAAATGTATTGTCCCAGTGTGCCATCTTCTGGGAATAAGGACCCTTCGGGTAGCCTTGAGGGTATTGAAACCTGAGACAAAGGAAGTGATTATGGTTAGTGTGGCTACATGTTTGCACGCAGCATGGATAATACGTATGCGGGCAAGAATTACGAAGTGGTAACTCTAGTACTGCGCTAACCTTTATATTGCTAGGTTTGCCTGTGTACACAACAACCAATACTGTTATGTAAGTCAGCAGATTATTGATGTATTGCTCACTTTGTACAAGGTGAATATTACATATCTGTTCTAAATGGAGGGACCCACTTTTATGGAATCTAGAATAAAAGAGGTGTATAGCCATTGCTGATATGGTCAGATTGATAAACACCCTAGGGGGACATTTCATTAATGCTTATTTTGCACATTAAGGGTACAGTATAAACCTTTTTATTTTTTGTTTTTTTAACATTTTCTTTTTTTTCCTTTTTAGAATTTTTGATATGTGATTAATGGTCACACGCAACTGTTGTACTTGTTTTCATGTGTTATGGATTGTCAATCCGAAATAAATATTTCATTGAAAACAAAATAGGAACATAATTCTTTTGTAATATCCATTTTTTTTTCTTTAAACCAAATTTGTTGAATTTTATAAAACTGCTTATTTCTTTAAAGCAAACCCTGTTGAAATATATAACAAACCTTACAACACTTGCAAAACACCTGGTATTGAAGGAAATGAATGAACTTCGCCACCCATGTACAGGTGCAACACATAATAGCACCAATATACCATATCCAGGATGATCACCTAAGAAATTCACTCCACACAGATTACAACCTTTTCTGTCTTAACTATGTGAATGCGTTTGTTGGTTGCCCCCTCATTTTGGAGAGAAATTGTTTGAGTAAAGAAAGAGGATACACAAGGAAGGATTCAACACCTTTCAGATGTCCAGGGTAGCAGTTGTTGCCATATACTGCTTCCCACCTTAAATGATCCTTGACATGGCTGCAGACTGGTTTCAGGAGCTTGGTTTACCTACAGCCTGGTCCCAATCTATTCTTGTCTATTAGAAATTGGGTTACTGTTTGATTGGGGTGTGACCCCCTGGTAAAGCAGTAACCACAATCCTAGCCAGGGTATGGCACAAACAAACCCTAAATTAACCTGTGCTTAGCCCAATGGTAGCTTGCCATAGAGCAGTCAGGCTTAACTTAGAGACAGTGTGCAACACTTCAAACAGTGAAACCTTGAAAACACCAGATAAAAAGGTCCCACAGGGAAAATAGAGCTTAATTTAATAACTAAAACAAGAACAAAAATCCGATTAGTATAAACAAATATATTAAAGGTTTTTAGATAAAATAGCTCTAAAAAGCACACAAGCGCTAACTATTGGATATCAGGTCTCATAGGACCAGGACAATGTCGCAATTCCAGGCAAATCACGATGGAGCATGGGCCAGCTAACGGGACCCAGTTAGGCCCAATGAACATAGTACCTTAAACCCTGGTTTATGGAGTATTGCGTGGATCCCTGTCAAGATGCATGGAGCAGCTGAGGTAACGCGTCACTTCCAAGATTTAGTGAGTGCAAAGTCTTGCAGCGAGAATGCGGCATGCAGTTGAGGTGATGCGTCTGTTCCAAAGAGCTGCAAGGCTGCGATGTTGAGTCCGCCGTCGAGACAGTCATTGACAAGAGATGCGAGGACCTTCACCGTGGATCCATCAGGGAGCGGCGGCTCTGATGGCGATGAGGAGTGTGGTGGCGATGCAAGTCTCTGCGATGGATACAATCCATGCAGCAGCAAAGATTTGTCAGTTCAGCTTGGAGTTGTACTACACAGCAGAGGACATGTGTCAGTTACACTGGATCCACTAAGCCTGGCAAGCACCTTAAGCCTACTTCCAAGTGTCCAGGACTGGGGAGGCCCCACTTGGCAAGGTAGACAGATGCAGATGCAAATTAATTTAAGCATGTTATGTCTGTCAGGCTTCAGATAAGGTGGCCTGCCAACTAGCCCTTGGAGTCACTCTGTGTTCAAAAGATGCAGGTCCAGTCCTTCTCACCCAAGGAAGCACATCAAAACAGGAGTCCAGCAGAGTGCAGTCCAGCAGAGTAACAGTAGCAGCACAGCAGCCCTTATTCCTGGTGGAGTATCCACAGGTCCAGAAGTGTACTGAAGTGGGTGTGTCAAATGTCTTTCTTTTATTCACAGTTGTGCCTTTGAGTTAGAGAGAAACTTCTAGTGGCATGCCTTTGAAGTGCACAGATGCCCTGCCTTCCATGCCCTGGTTCCAAGACTAACTACAAGGGGTATGCAGCCATTTGTGTAGAGACAAAGCACAGCCTATTCAAGTGTAAGTGAGTCTGGGTCCAGCTGCTGCCTCCCATCCTGCCAGTGATGGCCCATTCAATCACATTTAAGCTCCCATTGTGTGTGGCTGTCTAGGAGGAGTGCCCAAAGCCCAACTGCCAACTACACTGTCCAATTCAAGATAAAAGGATTATGCAACAAGCAGACCAGAGAGTGAAGAGAAGAATCACGTTTATTTCATACACCATAGCTACAGCACACTTCCAGTTCAGGAGTGCGCAGGCTCCTCACTCTACATTCCAGGACTTTGTGACTGCAAGTTTCCACTGTTGTAGTCTCTTCTACAATGTTCTGGTATCTTCTACAGGGCATGTGACATAGGTGATGGACAGATACCACACATCTCTCTTTTTTGACAAAAGCTATTTTTCTCAGATTCCCACCCCATGAAAGCATTGAACCACTTAACAGTGCATAATGCTATTGAGGTAAGACAAGCAATTTAAACATATATGTTAAGCAAGGATTTTCATTCATGGCTTCACAGTGTTAAAATTATTGCATTGTAATAACTCTTACTTCTTTCTTGACTTAGCAATCCTTTAAAAAAATAGGGTGGTGAGTCACTCGTCCACTTGATCTGACCTGAACCGTAGTGCTTTCCCCCTTATGTAACACAGGACTGTTATTAATATGTCCACTTTCTGACCTTGCTTCACAGTTGTTTTCACAAGTCTTCCTATTATGTCTAGGCAAGAAATGTTTCACCACCATCCCCAGATTCCATATTTTACCATCCTGTGTCTTTACCGCATTGCAAAAGAGCTTTATGATTTTCATGGGTTCAATAAATGTTGCCCATTGTTTGTGGCCAGTTGGAGCTTTCACTCTTACCCAATAATCCCCTTATAACTCAATAACTTCGGTCTTATGCAATTTTTCAAACAATTGTTTTCAGGCTGCCAGCAACTCCAACTCCTTTTCCCTCCACTGTTGGTCTACATCAACCCTCACCCAACATTTGTGTCACTTCATCCACCCAGGTACCGGTCTGGATATGGGCTTTATGCTCTTTAACAACTTAAAGTGAGTCATACCTGTTGGCTAATGAGGAGTTAAGTGATAAGCCTCTGTTCACCCCCAAGCCTCCTCTTTCCAGCTCAACCCATTTGATATTGTCAGCTGAATGTCCTCATTTGAGTGTTGTGTTAAATCTTTCTATAGCCCCATTGATTTCTGGGTGATAGAGGGCACTACGTTTGTATGTTATTCCATTACATTGCATACATTCATAAATGTATCCTGAGCAAAACTGAAGACCATTGTCAGTTAAAAGGGTGCTGTGTTGTCCCTCTCGTAAAAGGATAACCCTAGCACAAAGTTTATAACTGAGGTCTAGCTGATGTCAGAGACAAAGTTGATTACTGTATAAGTCGACTAAAACTAGAATGTATCAGGAATTATTTTCTCCCATCAGCAGCCTAATGATATCCAATGCTACAACCATTCAGGGACCTTCAGGTAGTGTGCAACACTGCATGGGTGGAGTGTGCAATCTTGCTCCATTATTACTGGTGGACCAGGCTATGCAATTTCGTATCTCTCTCTCAACTAGTACATCCATCCCTGGCCATCAAAATTCTAACCTCAACCTTTGTTTTGATCTGGTGATCCCCTGTTGGCTTTTGTGTGCTATGCCAGTCAGTTTTTTTCCTGAGGTGTTCAGGAGGTAAAAAGTTTGTGTTTCTGAAATGGCATCCATTTAATTTCAGTAATTTGTTTCTGACCATCCACTATGGCCCCAGCCGCTCTTTATTCTTTTCTACACTATCCCACCCCTGGATTAACAAATCTTGTATTTTACTTAGATTGGGATCTGTTTCAAACTCTTTTTTCTAATTTTCCTCCTCAATCACCCCTTTGGTGATCACACACACACATATACTTTGCTTAATTCTCTATCCTCACATTGGTTATCAAAGTCTTTCTCTACTTTTTCCATGTCATCAAAAAATTGGGACAAGCAGTCTGCTGGAAAGTTACATATTCTACTTCCTTTAATTCTAATAGAATTGGCCTCAAGCCTTTTTTTAATGTAAATACTTCCTTGTTGGAATGTGGATTATTAGTAGGGGTATGTAGGTACCTACCACTAGTATTAAGGTCACTTGCACTTATGGTAGGCCTTGCAGTATTGAATCATTAGGAGTTGTTCACTACCAGGAAATGTAGAACTTAAATGGACATGTAACCCTATTAAGGCAATGGCTCCATGACTAAAATATTTATTTTAAAATAAGCATGGATGCTGAACAGATCCTAGGACTGGGTTAAGTACAATACCCAACATATTTGCCAACGTTTACCAATTTAGTCTGATCAGACAAGCTCAAAATAATAACTTAAGAACGGTAGTTGTGTGTTGATGAGAATTATTATTGAGGTGTGTTTGGAACATCCCAAAATGTAATTTAGTTCTATTTGTGATTTGTAAATATCTGTTATTTTTTGTATCCCTTTTTTAATTTTAATATTAAAAATATGTTTTTAACATGATTAGTAGTGATGAAATGCAGTATTATCCTGTTGAGACATAAAATTGTCAGTATTACATCAGGTATAAGTGTTAGAATATATTTATTGCATTATGTTTTGATTAGATATTCATAGAGGAAGCAAAGGTAGGAGGAATTCTTTATACTTGTCCTGAAGATGGTGGAAGTAATCATATAGCTCCACCGAAACACATCAACGCAATCTCTATTGTTAAACCTGAAATGGAACTAGCAGCAAAGAGGCCTATTTTCACTGTCCCATGCACTGTTTATATTTTTTCTCAGATTAACACAGTAAGAACGGACTATTGCTGCCTCATTCAGTTTCTCCTTCCGTGTGGTGTATTTTTTCACTGGTTAGATATCTGCTGCTATATGATATGTTTTCTTGAGAATTATGAATTTTAACTGTTTAGTTTTTATGTTGTGATAATTATGGTGCTTATTGTTAATATTGAAATGCAATGACTTGTCATTGAAAAACACTTTTTTAAACACTGTCTGTTTTGTAATAGACAAATATTTGTAATATCGGTAGTGTACCGCCTTTGGAGTTGTTCCAAGTGTATGAATGTGGTGTGTGGATTTGAATTATAAATTTGTTTTAGAGTCCAAAGGATAAAATCTTTTTAACAACATTGTTACTGGTGCTCTGTCCCTTTCGGACTTTACGAGTCCCTCTCCTTGGTTTCAAGGTCTTGAGTAACAACAGCCCGCTTGTCTGAAGAGCTGGTCCCATTGTCATCTGGGCCTGGACTCACCCCTCCTTATCTCCAAAGGCCCTCACAACAGTTGGGTCTACAGCTTCACCCCTGTTCAGATGACAAATCCCTTCCAAGTGCCCACCAAGAAACACAACAGGAGTCAAAAGACATTTTATCACTTGTGGGTATTCCTCTCAATTCTCTCAGAGTATGTTACTTTGTCTGCTCTCACGAGTTCAGGGATCGATCTGTCAGGATATCTTGGCTATTCTTGGAGAGTCCAAATACTCTAAGAAAGAGTCACTAACAGCTGCAAATGTTATGGCACATCATGACCTCCGTAATATCAGAGATACCGGCTTGCCTCTCCAGCCCACTCGAACGCCTGTTGTCCCATCTCCCAATAAATCAGTCATACTTGTTTCCTAATCTACTCGTCTGTTTCCTTCTTCCTCTAGGATGTCCAGCCCTGCCATGGCCAGCTATTTTAATATAACATTGTGTTGAAGAGTGAATCAGAGGATGCCCAGGAATGTTTGCCCCAAGTCAGAAACTTGATTCTGAAACCTCAACTCACTTGTCAGTATGACTTTGTTATTTTTTTGGACAGTGGGCTTTGTTTATGAACTTTAACTTTTTAATTACTAATTTAGAATTATTTTAATGGACTGATATTTTTTTAACTCTTAGAGGACATTTCTTTTAAATGTGCTCCTTTATATATAGAATTTCTTCCTTGACATTTCCTGGTGAGTTTTTATAATATTCCCACCTTTCCAGGTTTACATTTACCCTGTGAAACAGGACTCAATGTTATTTATTTTTGCCTGTTCCTAAATACAGATTATATTTCTATCAATGAGTTTTTAATATAAAACCACATATGTATTAATTATATATAAAAATATTGACACATTTCAAAAATCTATTTAGTTCTTGCCTTTCCTTAAAGAAAAGCAGTTTCGTGCATTCTGACATGCAAAAGAAATGTTTAGTTATTTTGAAGATAATTCCCATATCATAATGACATTTTTAATACAATGTTATGTTATGTTAAAATTTCTCATAAAGCGTTCGTACACCGAGTGGTTTCTTGGCGCTGGACTTAAGAATTGTTGCTGGGGCCTCATGTGTTAGTTGTCATTAGAGTCTAGTTATAAGCTTGGGTAAATAGCCAGGTCTTAAGAAGTCTACGGAATCTAACAAATTCAGTGCAAGTTCTTATATCTAAGGGGAGAGTGTTCCAGAAACTGGGGGCCAGCACTGCAAACCTGCAGCCTCCTATTCGTTTTCGTTTGTAGGAAGGAATGATTAGAAGGTTCTTATGGGCAGAGCGTAGGCTCCATGCAGGTAGGTATTTCTGGACAAGTCTGGATATAAATGTTCGGCTAGCACCATGCAAGGTTTTAAAAATGAGGCAGCCAACTTTAAACGCACATCTTTGCGGGATGGGAAGCCAATGTAGCTCTTTCATAGTGGGGATATATGTTCCCATCTGTGTTGTTGGAATATCAACCTTGCTGCCTGGTTCTGAACCATCTGCAGTCTTTTGGTGAGGTAAAGCGGAATGCCAAAGTATAGAGAGTTGGCATAGTCCAGGTGTCAAATAGACATGGCTAGGACCACCTGAATTAGGGCTTGATTAGTGAGTAATCTCCTAATCTTCCTTATTTTCCTCAGTTGGAAGAAACAAGTGGAGGTCTGTGCTCCTATCTGAGATTTCATAGTGAGATCACTGTTAATGATCACTCCCAGACTTCTAGCTGAGGAGCAAGTGTTAGGTGGGGAGCCTAATTCACTTGACCAAAACTGTGTGTTCCAAGGGTTCAAGGGACCCACCTATCAGAATCACTTCTGATTTGTCTGGGTTTAATTTTAACTGGTTGGTATTCATTCAATCACGGATATGCAACATCATTGCCTGGAAATCAGATATTGAATCAGGACAATTATTGATTGAAAACACCAGTTGTAGATCATCTGCATAATTATATGTGCATATCGTCCTAGTTTTCAGGGAGTGAAGTAAAGGAAGAAGGTAGAGATTAAATAGATAAGGGGACAGTGAGGAACCCTGCGGTACTCCACATGTTGTTGCCATTTTAGGTGCCGAAAACTGGGAGGGACGCACTGAGCGAGTATGTTCCTTGAGAAATGACTTAACCCAGCTGGACGCCATCCCCTTGAGACCAGCCATCCTGACACGGTCGATCAGGATACCATGATCGACTGTGTCAAATGCTGCTGACAGATTGAGCAACACTAAGGTCTGGCGGGAGCCCTTATCAGCCTCCTTCTGCCTCGGTGGAGTGAGCTGGGTGGGACCCTGTGTGGTTAGGATCAAGGTAATCCGAATGCTCAATGAAAGGACAGGGACATTTGGCCACGTGAGATTCTAGTATTTTGGCTAGATAAAGAAGCAAGGAAATAGGCCGATAGTTAGTCAAGATCTCTGGGTCCGCACCATATATTTATAGCAGGGGGACAACTGATGCTTCTTTAAAAGCTCTTGGAACAGAACCCTGTGCTAAAGAATCAATAAGTAGTGCAAGGGCGGGTCCAGGAAAACTGGTAAAAACTTCTTTTAAAATATGAGGTGGGCAACTGTCCGTAGGAGAACCCGACTTTACTTTAAACAAAAGGTCCAAAAACATCTGGCTATCTATTGCTGAGAACTCTTCAAGATGGCAGGGATATTCCAGCATTGAGGGTGAGCCCTCAGGAGCCGTGCAGCAGGGAATGCTGGCTTTTATTGTGACAATTTTGTCAATAAAGTACAAGTTGAGGGAGTTACAAAAGGATTGGCTGGGAGTAGATTTTAATAACTCTATCAGGATTGGATAATTCGTTCACGATGGCAAATATTTCTTTGGACCTGTTAGTGGAGCTCATAATTTTGGAAGAGAAGTGAGCAGCCTTAGCTGTGGAAATTGATTTTTTTTACTCTTTCAATTGGAGCAAGTAGCTCTCTTTTTTATCTAAAGAGTAGTTGGTTCTCCATTTCCTTTCGGATTGAGGAAGAGCTAGTTTTTTACTTTGTAACTCAGTAGAAAACCATTTTTGCGCCTCATGGCGTCTTGCTGATCAAATTATTCTTAGTGGGGCATATTCATTGCTGGCTGCAGTGAGCCATGCTGTGAGGTTTTTCTCAC
The DNA here is from genome assembly GCF_964261635.1 of Lissotriton helveticus. Taxonomy (NCBI): domain Eukaryota; kingdom Metazoa; phylum Chordata; class Amphibia; order Caudata; family Salamandridae; genus Lissotriton; species Lissotriton helveticus. The sequence goes on along the minus strand of NC_136063.1, from coordinate 898,322,794 downwards.
TCAAATTAATTGTCGTATAGTGGGTAGGAACTGTATTTGCTAGGGTGACATGGAATTGGGTTCTAATAATATTGTTCCAGTTCATAGCTACTGGTCTTTTTAGGCTTGGTGATTTTACTATAGCAATATTATTGATAATAAACAATGCACCTTGAACGTTTATAAAGAACAGACCATTAAAAAAACTTGCCTATTTAGTAATTTGAGCATCAAACATTGAACTCAGAAGAAAGATAGACACACTTTTAAAAAAAGGTTTTTAAATAGATATACAGTATTTTATTTTTGAAAATGTTTTTCAGTGAGTGTGTTAAGGATTGAGCAGTGAAATTAAACAAAGAAAAATTGTTTTCGGAGGGTGTATCCTACTACTCTGCCCAACCAATACTGGTGGTGAGATTGGTTGATGATTTGCTTGTCTTGTGGGTGGTTAAGTTCCCGCTGCTTGAAATGGTGGTGATAGAGGATAAAGAAGTAGGAAGAGGCGGTGCATGTTGAGGTGGTGTGCGTTGAGGTGGTGCAGGTGGTTGTGGCAGAGGTGTTAGATTGGTTAGTTTTGTGTCCCTCCTGTGTTGAATTTCTTCTCTAGGACATTGTGCATGTGCTGGCATGTTTTTCTTATTGCCGCTATTATTCTTATGGCCAAGACATGCTGACTTATACAGTATTCCATCAAACCTTGAGGTTGTTCTTTGTGCATCTTTGTCATAACTTGTTAAAAGATTGGAAAATTATCCAAGGCATGGCTGTCAATGGCTTGTCAATATTCTGAGGGAGACTTTTAAGGGGCATAGCTATCTCGTGAAGAGTAGCCCTCATTGCATGAAGATCCTCCCAAATTTAGACTAAATGATCCGCCCAGAGAGCTGGATTAGACCCTGTCAAGCTCTCCCTTTCATGTGCAGCTATCTGACATGGCTGGCAGGTTGGTCATCATAGAAATGTGTTTCATCGGGTGGTTGTAGAGGGCAGTGATGAATGGGGGATATCGATTCCTCACCAACAGTGTTCTGCCCCTCATCTGAATGAGAGAAGATCACAACTGTAACTTCAATGGAGCTGTAGGTACAATCAATCAATCAATCAATCATGACATTTGTATAGCGCGCTACTCACCCGGAGGGGTCTCAAGGCGCTGGCGGGGGGGGGGGGAAATGTTACTGCATGAACAGCCAGGTCTTGAGTTGCTTCCTGAAGGAAAGGTGGTCCTGGGTCAGCCGAAGGTGGATGGGGAGGGCGTTCCAGGTCTTGGCCGCCAGGCAGAAGAAGGATCTTCCTCCGGCGGTGGCTCTGCGGGTGCGTGGAACAGCGGCGAGGGCGAGGCTGGTTGATCGTAGCTGGCGGGTGGGCGTGTAGAAGGTCAGGCGGTCGTTGAGGTACTTGGGGCCCAGGTCGTGGAGAGCCTTGTGTGCATGGGTGAGGAGCCTGAATGTGATCCTCTTGCTGACGGGAAGCCAGTGCAGGTCTCTCAGGTGGCCGGAGATGTGGCTGTGTCGGGGGATGTCCAGGATGAGTTGTGCAGAGGCGTTCTGGATGCGTTGGAGTCTTTTCAGCAGTTTGGCTGTGGTTCCGGCATAGAGGGTGTTCCCATAGTCCAGTCGGCTGGTGATGAGTGCCTGGGTGACGGTCTTCTTGGTTTAGGTGGGGATCCATCGGAAGATCTTGCGGAGCATGCGCAGGGTGTTGAAGCACGATCAGGAGACGGCGTTGACTTGTCTGGTCATCGAGAGGGAGGAGTCCAGGATGAAGCCCAGGTTGCGTGCGAGGTCCGTTGGCTTGGGAGTGGAGCCCAGGGCAGGGGGCCACCAGGAGTCGTCCCAGGCGGAGGGTGATGATCCCAGGATGAGGACTTCCGTCTTGTCTGAGTTCAGTTTCAGGCGACTGTTCTTCATCCACTCGGCGACGTCTTTCATCCCGTTGTGTAGGCTGGTTCTAGCGGTGGCGGGGTTGTTGGTGAGGGAGAGGATCAGCTGCGTGTCGTCGGCGTAGGAGATGATGTTGAGGTTGTGTTGGCATGCGATGGCTGCGAGAGGGCTCATGTAGACGTTAAAGAGTGTTGGGCTGAGTGATGATCCTTGTGGTACGCCGCAAATGACTTCGGTGGCCTCGTATCTGAACGGGGGGAGGCGGACTCTCTGGGTTCTTCCGGCGAGGAACGAGATAATCCATTCCAGTGCTTTCTCTTGGATTCCTATGTTGCTGAGGCGCTGTACTAGGGTGCGGTGGCAGACAGTATCGAAAGCTGCGGAGAGGTCCAGGAGGATGAGGGCTGCTGTTTCCCCGTTGTCGAGCAGGGATCTGATGTCATCAGTGGCTGCGATCAGGGCGGTCTCGGTGCTGTGGTTGGCTCGGAAGCCGGACTGCTAAGGGTCGAGGGATCCGTTCATCTGTAGGAAGGCGGTGAGCTGTCTGTTGACGGTCTTCTCGATGACTTTGGCAGGAAAAGGGAGGAGCGCGATGGGGCGGAAGATCTTGAGGTCGGTGGGGTCCGCTGTTGGTTTCTTCAGGTGGGCGCTGAGCTCGGCGTGCTTCCAGCTCTCCGGGAAGGTGGCGGTGTGGAAGGAGGTGTTGATGATGTCCTGTAGATGGGGTGCGATGATGGAGTTGGCTTTGTTGAAGACGTGGTGGGGCAGGGGTCGGTTGGTGATCCGGAGTGGATGGTGTTCATCGTGCGGGTGGTGTCTTCGAGGCTGACCGGGGTCCAGTTGCAGAGGGTGGTGATGGGGGGCGTTGGTTCGATGGTTGGGTGCGTGGTTGGTGCGCCGAAGCTGTTGTGTAAGTCGACGATCTTGCGGTGGAAGAATGAGGCGAGTGAGTCGCAGAGGTCTTGCGAAGGGGTGATGTCGTTGTTTCCGGCGCTGGGGTTGGAGAGCTCTTTGACGATGCTGAAGAGTTCCTTGCTGTCGTGGGCGTTGTTGTCCAGTCGTTCTTTGAATGCTGTCTTCTTGGTGGTGCGGATCAGCTGGTGGTGCTTGCGGGTGGCGTGCTTGAGGGCGGTCATGTTGTCTGTGGTCTGGTCGTGGCGCCAGACTTTCTCGAGGGTGCAGCAGTTCTTCTTGGAGTCCTTGAGTTCGTCGGTGAACCAGGGGCTTTTCTTGCTGCCTGATCTGCTGGGAGGGGTCTTTAGTGGTGCGAGGTCGTGGGCGCAGGCGGTCAGCCACTATGTGAGGGTGCTGGCTGCTTCGTTGGGGTCCGTTGCGGTGGCGGGCAGTTTCTGGCTGAGGGAGGTGGTGAGCTCCTCGGCGGTGATCTTGCTCCAGCACCGGCGAGGCGCCTGTTGTGGGTGGTGGAGGGTCGTGTTTCTCCTGAAGCTGAAGTGGACGCAGCTGTGATCGGTCCAGTGAAGTCCAGTGGAGTGGTTGAAGGAGATGTGCTTGCTGGCGGAGAAGACGGGGTCAAGCGTGTGGCCGGCGTAGTGAGTGGGGGTGTTCACCAGTTGCTTGAGTCCGAGGTTGTCGAGGTTGTCCAGCAGGGTGGTGGTGTTTCTGTCGTTGTTGTTCTCCAGGTGGAAGTTGAGGTCCCCTAGGAGGATGTAGTCCGTGGAGGAGAGGGCGTGCGGGCTGATGAAGTCTGCGATGTCTTCGCTGAATTGTGTGCGTGGTCCTGGAGGTCGATAGATGAGGGTGCCTCTGAGGGTCGTCTTGGGGTCGGTGTTTATCTAGAAGTGGAGGTGTTCGGCGGCGGTGAGGGTGTCGTTGTAGTTGGTCGAGATGCGGACGGTGTTCCTGTGTACGATGGCGATACCTCCTCCGGTCTGGTTGATGCGGTCTCTCCGGATGATCTTGTATCCGTCCGGGATAGCTATGGCGATGTGGGGCGCTGAGGAGGCGTTCATCCATGTTTTTGTGAGGAAGGCGACGTCTGGTGCTGTTGTGTCGAGCAGGTTCCATAGTTCGACGGCGTGTCTGTGGAAGGAGCAGGTGTTTAGCAGGATGCACTTGAGGTGGTTGCTGCTGGTGCTCGGTTTGTCGGGTGCGGTGCCGGTCCGGAGGCAGGTGAACTTGCAGGCATGGCAGGTGAAGGGTCCGTGGGTGCGTTTCGGGGTGGCTCAGTAGCAGGTGGTCTTACGTCCGGTGTTCAGTGCGAAGAGGGTGGCGGCGTCGAAGGTCCGTCGGGTGTGCTGGCATCGTCAAGGACCAGGGGTCCTGGTGCTGGGCACGGTCCAGACGCGGACGGGCACAGACGGGCTTGCCTTTGGCGCACCTTCGGCGCACAATCGGCGCACCCGCTGCGCGTGTCCGCTGCGCTTGGTCGCCATTTAAGGCGAAGTGGGAGGGAGGAGCAGCTGGGAGGCGGGAGCGGGGAGGACACAGAAAGAAAAGGGGGCGGGCCGCGATATCACAGCGGCGGGAAGCGGGGATTGGAGGGGGGGGTCACACCTGGGGAGCAGCGTGTGAACACAACCAGAGATAATAGTTTAAACAAAAAACAATCACAGGCACAGGAGTAAACCGGAGATACAGTGAAGAAAGATGCCAATTACACAATCAGAGGTGCAGGAGGGAGCAACGGTGTCACGGGCAGTAACGAGGGGGAGACTCGCCTACAGCAGGAGGGACGTGCGGCGTGGGGGTGACCTGAGGACAGGTAGAGGTGAGCCATGCATAGGTTTAACATGTGTCTATGGCTGCGAAGCTAAAAGCTGGGAACTGGCAATCTTCAGAACTGAATTTGGACAAAGACTGCTACCCGGCCTTGAAGTTGTCCTCATCTGTGTGTGGGCAAGAATGTCCTCTTCATTCACATCTTTCTCCTGTTTGACCAGCTCCTGCTCCTCCTCTGCTTCTTGATACCTCTTGTATAGTGGCTTGGAGGAAGATGGAATACTCTCCTTGAATTGCCACCATTCTCTGCTTGTAGATGGTTCAGCATCTTCATCCCCACTGTTAGATCTGGGGGTCTCTAATTGGCAGAGGTAAGTACCATAGACCAAGTAGGGACCCTTGCTTTTAGTCAGGGTGAAGAATTACACAAAGTAGATAACCCCTGCTCACCCTCTAGGTAGCTTGGCACGAGCAGACAGGCTTATCTCTGAGGCAATGTGTATCATAAATGCACTTAACAAAACAGTAATCCCCAATCCACCACAAACTGAGACCACACAGGTAAGTATATATAAAAAATATAACTTTATCTAGTTGCAGCAGTAAAAATCAGCAATACACGATAATCACTTCTTCAGGTAAATGTTGCACTTAATCTTAAGGGTTGCACGTAATGTAGGAAGTCTCTTAATAAAGATAGTCTCAAGTCTCTTGTAAATCAGTATTAGAAACTAGTAATACTGCTTCATTGTGTCATCAGCTCTTTAAAATGACTGCCCCAAATAATGCCCGCAAGTGATTCACTGACAAGAATTAGCCCTTCAATTCTATGAGCATCAAGCGCTGAAAGCGCGCCTCACCACGTGGCCCCGGGTCACTTCAGGGCCGATCGGCACCGCTGATGATTTCAGTGCCTACGCGCCAGCACTCTCTACTTCCTCCCTGCCCCGGCCGGTCCTCGGCAGCCCTCCGCCCGCTCTCAGGTCCTCGGGGAGCGGCGGGGAGCTGACTCAGCGCTCCAGCGCATGGACTCAGGCCAGGGGGCAGGGATCTTTCACGCGGGATCCCTCGGCGAGGTCAGCTCACTCTCTCCTCGCTCCTCGCTGGGATTCACTTCAGTCACGGCTCTTGGCGGCTCCTCCAGAGGTCCCGATGGACCAGCCAATCACGTTGCGGCACTTGCGACGAGCCTCCTTGCTCACCCGGGAGTCAGCCAATGGCAGTGCGGCTCCCGGGACCAGCCTCTGACGATGCGGGGCCGTCAACCAACCGCAGCGCGGCCTCGCTGATGACGCTACGCCGCACGGGCCAATCCCGTCACGGCGATGGTGAGGGGGCTCGGCCCTCTCGCCCAATCAGCGAGCAGCGGCTCGATCTTTTGCAGCAGCGGTACCGGCAAGGTACGGGGCACTTAGGTGGGTGTTTGCTGACCCCGGGCCACGCTGGTGAAGCGGAACACAGCCGATTTTAGTGCGTCCTGCACTGGGAAGGCCCTCAAACCTCCGGTATTCGCCCAACACGTGTCGATGAACACGTCGATCTCGGCGACACGGCAGACGCGGTCAGCGCGGCACTCTCACTTGGATTAGAGAGCAGCCAGCGCAATACACGACCACACAGCAGTGTTCACGATTTCTTCAGCACACAGCAGCTTCAGGGGGGCACAGCAGAGTTTTGTAGTCCTTGGGCAACCTTTATGTCCCTGGGTTGCAGACAGGGGGCCAGCTCTTCTCAGGCCCTTGGAGATTGAGTTCAGGAGACACAGCACACAGCAAAGTCTCTGTAGTTTCAAGCAGGCAGGGTCACAGCACACAGCAAAGTCCCTTTCTTCTTCTCAGCTTCCAGTTAGACAGCAGAACAGGTCAGCCCTTAGAGCACACAGCAAGGCAATCTTCCTTCAGTTCTCCAGCAGTCCTTCTTCCAGCAGAGGTTCCTCTTGATTGTAGAATCTAAATTTTCTGTTGTCAGGGGTCCTTCTCTTATACCCCAAAAAGTCTTTGAAGTCCTTTGAAATCTTTGTGCAAGTGGGCCCTGAGCTCGGTCTAAACCAGTTCTGGGTGTTGCTGAGGCACTGGGGGTTTCCTGGCTTCCTTCTTCCTCTCAGTATCAGGGACAGAGGTGACAGTCGCCCAGCAGGGGGGTGGAGCCAGCATTGTGGTCAGGCAGGCACAGCCCTGTCACTATCAGGTGTGATCTCCTCCCACTTCCCTGGCAGCAGATGCTGCCTTTCATCCACGGGCTGACTCAGAAAACCTCCTGGGGGCTCTACAGCTCCTGTCACACTCAGGCCAGACAGTCAATCCACAAACAGGCCCAGGCACACAGAAAGGTTAGACAAGAGAACAGCCACTTTCTAAAAGTACTATTCTCAAACACAGAATTTAAAAACAACCCTTCCTAAAAGATGTGTTATTAAATTCTGAGTTCAGGGATATCATTCACTTATGTCCCATCTTGTTCCTATGAGAAGATAGGCTGGTTTCCAATGGGACCAGCCTCCCCCATGTTATTATATGGATCAAGATAACCTTACAGCAGTGAGCACACAAAATGACTGCTGCTCACTACCAGAGCATGTGACCTGCACTAGTACATGCTCTACCTTACCCATACACTGCACCCTGCCCAGGGGGGTACCTTGAGCCTTCCATAGGGGTGACTGATGTGCACAGACAGGGAAGGGTTAGGCCCAGACATTGGGTACACTGGCCAGGCGGACATGGCAGTCCACTGACTGCACACAGGCCCTGCGCTGGCAGGCCTGAGACACCATTTTAGGGCTACTCATGTGGGTGGCGCAATCTGCGCTGCAGGCCCACTAGTAGCATCTGTCATCACCAGCCCTGGCACACACAGTGCACTTTACTAGGGACTTCATGGTGAAACAAATATGCCAATCAGGTATACCCAATCAATATGACAATTTTACATAGGGAGCACTTACACTCTGGCACTGATCAGCAGTGGCAGAGTGTCCAAAGCATCTAAACCAGCAAAAATGAAATCCAGCACAGCATCAAAAATACAGTACACAGAGGCAAAAAATGGGGGAAAACCACGCCAAGGGTGTCTGGTCTAACACGAGTCCCTTCCAGCTGAAAGTGGGGAGAACTACCCAACCTCTTGGGAGTCCTCATCACTAAGGCGGAAGAATCTGGACAGACCATCAGCATTGGCGTGTTCTGTACCAGGGCGGTGCTCCACCGTAAAGTCCATCCCCTGTAGGGAAATGGACCACCTCAACAGTTTTGGATTCTCACCCCTCATCTGCATTAACCATCTGAGGGGCCTGTGGTCGGTCTGAACACGGAAGTGAGTCCCAAACAGGTAGGGCGTCAGCTTCTTCAGAGCCCAGACCACAGCGAAAGCTTCTCTTTCAATGGCACTCCATTTCTGTTCTCTGGGGAGTAGCCTTCTGCTAATGAAAGCCACTGGTTGGTCTCCACCCTCATCATTGATTTGTGAGAGTACTGCTCCCACGCCTTGCTCTGAAGCGTCAGTTTGCACAATGAACTCACTGGAAAAGTCAGGTGCCTTAAGCACCGGTGCTGTGCACATGGCAGCATTGAGGGTGTCAAAAGCAGTTTGACAGGCCTCAGTCCAATTCACCTTCCTGGGCTGATTTCTAGATGTCAGCTCTGTCAAAGGGGCCACAATGGTGCCATAACCTTTGACAAACCGTCTGTAATACCCGGTGAGACCTAGAAAGGCTCTCACCTCAGTCTGAGTCTTAGGGGGCTCCCAAGCCAGAATGGTATCAATCTTTGCCTGTAGGGGCGCCACCTGGCCGCTCCCCACCTGGTGTCCCAAGTACACCACAGATACCTGCCCTATCTGGCACTTACTGGCCTTGATAGTAAGGCCTGCCTTCTGCAAGGCCTTCAACACTGCGCAGAGGTGTTGCAGGTGTTCCTCCCAAGTGGAGCTGAACACAGCAATGTCATCCAGGTATGCTGCGCTGAAATCCTCCAGCCCAGATAATACCTGGTTGACCAGTCTCTGGAATGTGGCAGGGGCATTTTTCACCCCAAAGGGCATGACACGGAACTGGAAGTGCCCCTCTGGAGTTGAAAATGCTGACCTCGCCTTGGCCCCCTCAGTTAAGGCAATCTGCCAGTACTCTGAAGTCAAATCAAAGGTGCTCAGGTACTGGGCAGCTCCCAACCGATCCACCAGCTCATCAGCTCTGGGGATGGGGTGTGCCTCAGTCTTGGTGACCACATTGAGCCCACGGTAGTCCACGCAGAACCGGAGTTCTGGGGGGCCACCAGGTGTAGCAGCTTTATTACGTCAATATTTATCAAGGACCCCCTGAGTGCATGGAAATAGAGTTCCTAGACCAGGGAAAAGCAAATAATTTGATATGTATCAATCTAGGCAACTTTATTAGGCACTAAGACCACTGGGCTAGCCCAGGGGCTGCTGGAGGGCTCAATTACCCCTAGTGCCAACATCTTGGAAACTTCTTCCTTGATGCTAGCTCTGACCTTGTCAGCCACCCTATAAAACTTCTGTTTCACAGGCGGACTATCTCCAGTGTCCACATCGTGGACGCACCATTTGGTGACACCTGGGGTCAGGGAGAACAGGGGGGCGAACTGACCCAAGACTTGGCAACAGTCCTTTTGCTGCTCTGGGGTCAGGGTGGGCTAGAGGACCACACCATCCACTGACCCATCTTGCTCCTTGACTGCCAGGAGGTCAGGGAGAGGATCACTATCCTCCTCCCCTCCAGCATCTGTAGCCATGAGCATAGTCACTTCAGACCTCTCAAAGTTGGGTTTGAGGCGGTTCACATGCAGCACTCTCAGGGGCTGCCTGGGAGTCTTCAGGTTAACCAAGTAGGTAACCTCGCTCTTGCGCTCCACCACCTCATATGGCCCGGTCCACTTGTCACGGAGCACACAAGGCTCCACCGGCGCCATCACCCACACTTTCTGACCAGGGTGGAACTCAACCAGAGAAGTGTTCTGGTCATACCATCTCTTCATTTCCTCCTGGCTAGCCTCCAGGTTCTCTTGAGCGAGCTTCCTGAAGCGCTTGGTCTGGTTGCGAATGGCCAGCACATAGCTGAACACATACTGAGGGGTTTTCCCACGGGATTTCTCCCACCCCTCCTTCACCAGAGTGAGAGGCCCTCTGACAGGGTGGCCATACAGCAACTCAAAGGGACTGAACACTAAGGATTTCTGAGGCCTCGTTCTTCCACCGCAAGATCGCCTCGTTCTTCCACCGCAAGATTGCCGACATCCACAACAGCTTCGGCGCCCCACCCACGCACCCAACCGTCGAACCAACGCCCCCCACCGCCACCCTTCGCACCTGGACCACGGTGACCACCGAAGACACAGCCCACACGATGAACCACATCCACTCCGGATCACCGACCGACCCCTGCCCACACCACGTCTTCAACAAGGCCGACTCCACCATCGCACCCCAACTCCGGAACATCATCAACGCCTCCTTCAACACCGCCACCTTCCCGGAGAGCTGGAAGCACGCCGAGATCAGCGCCCTCCTGAAGAAACCTACAGCGGACCCCAGCGATCTCAAAAACTTCCGCCCCATCTCGCTCCTCCCTTTTCCTGCTAAAGTCATCGAGAAGATCGTCAACAGACAGCTGACCGCCTTCCTCGAGACGAACGGATCCCTCGACCCCTCGCAGTCCGGCTTCAGAGCCAACCACAGCACCGAGACCGCCCTCATCGCAGCCACCGACGACATCCGGACCCTGCTCGACAAGGGGGAAACAGTGGCCCTCATACTCCTGGACCTCTCCGCTGCGTTCGACACGGTCTGCCACCGCACCCTAGTCCAGCGCCTCAGCAACATCGGTATCGAAGAGAAGGCACTGGAGTGGATCATCTCGTTCCTCGCCGGAAGAACACAAAGAGTCCGCCTCCCCCCGTTTCGCTCCGAGGCCACCGAAGTCATCTGTGGCGTCCCGCAAGGATCTTCACTCAGCCCCACCCTCTTCAACATCTACATGAAACCTCTCGCAGCCATCGCACGCCAGCACAACCTCAACATCATCTCTTACGCCGACGACACCCAGCTGATCCTCTCCCTCACCAGAGACCCCGACACCGCCAGAACCTGCCTACACGAAGGGATGAAAGACACCGCCAAGTGGATGAAGGACAGCCGCCTGAAACTGAACTCAGACAAGACGGAAGTCCCCATCCTGGGATCTTCGCCCTCCGCCTGGGACGACTCCTGGTGGCCCTCAGCCCTGGGCACCGTACCCAAGCCAACCGACCACGCACGCAACCTGGGCTTCATCCTGGACCCCTCCCTCTCGATGACCAGACAAGTCAACGCCGTCTCCTCATCGTGCTTCAACACCCTGCGTATGCTTTGCAAGATCTTCCGCTGGATCCAAACCGAGACCAGGAAGACTGTCACCCAGGCACTCGTCACCAGCCGACTGGACTACGGAAACGCCCTCTACGCCGGAACCACAGCCAAGCTACAGAAAAGACTCCAGCGCATCCAGAACGCCTCCGCCCGACTCATCCTGGATGTCCCCCGACGCAGCCACATCTCCAGCCACCTGAGGAACCTGCACTGGCTCCCCGTCGACAAGAGGATCACGTTCCGGCTCCTCACCCACGCACACAAGTCTCTCCACGACCTGGGCCCCAAGTACCTCAACGACCGCCTGACCTTCTACACGCCCACCCGCCAGCTACGGTCCACCAGCCTCGCCCTCGCAGCCGTACCACACATCCGAAGAGCCACCGCCGGAGGAAGATCCTTCTCTTACCTGGCTGCCAAGACTTGGAACTCCGTCCCCATCCACCTTCGGCTGACCCAGGACCATCTCGCCTTCAAGAAACAACTCAAGACCTGGCTGTTCGAGCAGTAGCATACCCCTCCCCCTAAGCGCCTTGAGACCCTCCCGGGTGAATAGTGCGCTATAAAAATGGCATGATTGATTGATTGATTGAGGCACCTCCCTGTAGGCAAACAACAGGCATGGTAACAAGACGTCCCATTTCCGCCTCATGGGCTCTTCCAGGCCCATAATCATGCCCTTCAATGTGCGGTTGAATCTTTCAACCAACCCATTTCCTTGAGGGTGGTAAGGAGTGGTGAATTTGTATGTCACCCCACACTCCTTCCACAGGGACTTCATGCATCTAGAAATGAAGTTTGTCCCCCTGTCAGAGACCACCTCTCTGGGGAACCCCACACGGGAAAAGATTCCCATCAAGGCACGGCCCACCACGGGGGCTGTGACTGTCCTGAGCGGGATGGTTTCCGGGTACCGAGTGGCATGGTCCACCAAGACCAGGATAAACCTGTTGCCTAAGGCTGTCTTGGGGTCCAGGGACCTCACGATGTCAATGCCCACCCGCTCAAAAGGGGTGCTCACCACAGGAAAGGGTTGGAGGGGTGCCACGCACTTCCCTCCGCTCTTGCCACTGGCCTGACAAGTTTGGCAAGACTTACAAAAGGCAGAGACGTGCTTCTTCATCTGGGGCCAGTAGAAATGGGTGACAAGCCTGTGATAGGTCTTGTCTTGCCCCAGATGTCCTGCGAGAGTCACGTCATGAGCCAGACCCAGTAGGAAGTTCCTGAAACGCTCGGGTACTACCAACACACGGGCTGCACCGGGCTCAGCGAACTTAGGCTCACTATAAAGTAAGTCATCCTCCCAGTAGATCAAATGTTCCTTGGACCCCAGGCCTGCTGCCTGGTCTGCAGCCTGCTGCCGCACACCAATGAGAGAAGGGCACTCCTTCTGAGCCTGGCAGAATTCCTCCCCGGAGGGACCACCATCTTGCTGCCACTGGGACAGCTCAGGCAATTCCCCCAGTTCGGCCACCTGCTCCCCTGTAAGTTCCAGGGCATCCCCCTCAGGGTCTGCTTCCTCCTGGACCGTGGGAACGGTGGGGGCTGGTTCCCCGCGCCCTCTTCCCCTTCCTCTCTTGGCAGGTCCCTGGGCCATTGTTCCAGGCTCCAGCTCTGCTAATCCGCCCTCACTGGCTGCCATGGCACGGGTGGTCACACAGATCCACGCAGGCAAACCTAACATTTCCAAATGAGTTCTGTGCTCCACCTCTTTCCATGGAGAGCACTCCAGGTCATTACCTAATAGACAATCTACAGGCAAGGCATCACTTACTACAACTTCTAAAATACCGGAGACTCCTCCCCATTCAAATGAAACATTTGCCACCTTTCAGAGGCGAACTGAACTGTCAGACGCCACCACAGGCCGGAGTACCTTGGGAATGATTTGCTCTTCAAACACCCACTGACACCTGACAGATGTCACGCTGGCCCCTGTGTCTCTCAGAGCCTCTATTTCCTGTCCATTGATGGTCACCTTCTGCCCGTATTTCTTGGTGTTTTGGGGCAGCAAGGGTACTACCAACACACGGGCTGCACCGGGCTCAGCGAACTTTCCTGAGGCCTCAAAATTCTTCCACAAACCTGCCCCCCAATTCTTCTCAGGCACTTCATTCATCTTCAAGGCAAGTTCATACGATCTAAACCACGCATAAATATCCTCACCCCTCTGATAATTCTGTACCAGATCTTTTGGTATGTATACTTTACCCGCCTGTACTGGTTGTGCGCTGCCACCATTAGAACTGGACTCCACCTGTTTGGATTTAATGTCCAGCTCCCTCATGCTCAACTCATGAGCTAACTGGAGTTTCTTTTCCTCCAAAGCGAGAGCATTTCTTCTCTCCTCCGCCTCTTTCTCAGTTTCAAGGCGCAGTCTCCTCTCTTCTGCTTGGGCTTTGAGTTTAAAAAGCTCAATCTCATGGGCCCTAGCTCTCTGATTATCCTCCAGCTCCTCTGGAGAAATGATCCTACTGGAGTGGTTGCTGCCAACCCTAGACGCTGGCCTCCTCACTGGCAAATCACTGGATACAAAAGCATTCTCCTGTGTGCCTCCTTCTCCAGTAACAACTTCTGGATCACCATGTTTGGCCTCCCACCAGGCCCTCAGAGCTTTCTGTAGCTCCTCCTTGTTCGCGCTGCCCTTCACTGGGCATCCAAGCTGTTTGCAGAATTGCTTCAGTTGCTCCTTTATGTAGTTGAACAACTCCTGAATTTCAAATTCCAATTCTACCCTCACACTTGCTGCTTTCTGAGACATGATGCTTCGTAACATTTTAAAAAAAAGGGTTTCACCAAAAAGAAAAAAATCTTGCGCAACCTGTGCTGCTAAACTAGACTAGTGATGTACGAGCAATCACTGCAGGTCAAGTGCAATTATTAGTTCAAAATCCGCATCGCTGTCCAACAATGTTAGATCTGGGGGTATCTAATTGGCAGAGGTAAGTACCTTAGACCAAGTAGGGACCCTTGCTACCAGTCAGGGTGAAGAATTACACAAAGTAGATAACCCCTGCTCACCCTCTAGGTAACTTAGCACGAGCAGCCAGGCTTATCTCTGAGGCAATGTGTATCATAAATGCACTTAACACAACAGTAATCCCCAATCCACCACAAACTGAGACCACACAGGTAAGTATATATAAAAAATATAACTTCATCTAGTTGCAGCAGTAAAAATCAGCAATACACGATAATCACTTCTTCAGGTAAATGTTGCACTTAATCTTAAGGGTTGCACGTAATGTAGGAAGTCTCTTAATAAAGATAGTCTCAAGTCTCTTGTAAATCAGTATTAGAAACTAGTAATACTGCTTCATTGTGTCATCAGCTCTTTAAAATGACTGCCCCAAATAATGCCCGCAAGTGATTCACTGACAAGAATTAGCCCTTCAATTCTATGAGCATCAAGCGCTGAAAGCGCGCCTCACCACGTGGCCCCGGGACACTTCAGGGCCGATCCGCACCGCTGATGATTTCAGTGCCTACGCGCCAGCACTCTCTACTTCCTCCCTGCCCCGGCCGGTCCTCGGCAGCCATCCACCCGCTCTCAGGTCCTCGGGGAGCGGCGGGGAGCTGACACAGCACTCCAGCGCGGGGACTCAGGCCAGGGGGCAGGGATCTTTCACGCGGGATCCCTCGGCGAGGTCAGCTCACTCTCTCCTCGCTCCTTGCTGGGGTTCACTTCAGTCACCGCTCTCGGCGGCTCCTCCAGAGGTCCCGATGGACCAGCCAATCACGTCGCGGCACTTGCGACGAGCCTCCTTGCTCACCCGGGAGTCAGCCAATGGCAGTGCGGCTCCCGGGACCAGCCTCTGGTGATGCGGGGCCATCAACCAACCGCAGCACGGCCTCGCTGATGATGCTACACCGCACGGGCCAATCCCGTCGCGGATTGGTGAGGGGGCTCGGCCCTCTCGCCCATTCAGCGAGCAGCGGCTCGATCTTTTGCAGCGGCGGTACCGGCAAGGTACGGGGCACTTAGGTGGGTGTTTGCTGACCCCGGGTCGCGCTGGTGAAGCGGAACACAGCCGATTTGAGTGCGTCCTGCACTGGGAAGGCCCCCAAACCTCCGGTATTCGCCCAACACGTGTCGATGAACACGTCGATCTCGGCGACACGGCAGACGCGGTCAGCGCGGCACTCTCGCTTGGATTAGAGAGCAGCCAGCGCAATACACGACCACACAGCAGTGTTCACGATTTCTTCAGCACACAACAGCTTCAGGGGGGCACAGCAGAGTTTTGTAGTCCTTGGGCAATCTTTATGTCCCTGGGTTGCAGACAGGGGGCCAGCTCTTCTCAGGCCCTTGGAGATTCAGTTCAGGAGACACAGCACACAGCAAAGTCTCTGTAGTTTCAAGCAGGCAGGGTCACAGCACACAGCAAAGTCCCTTTCTTCTTCTCAGCTTCCAGTTAGACAGCAGAACAGGTCAGCCCTTAGAGCACACAGCAAGGCAATCTTCCTTCAGTTCTCCAGCAGTCCTTTTTCCAGCAGAGGTTCCTCTTGATTGTAGAATCTAAATTTTCTGTTGTCAGGGGTCCTTCTCTTATACCCCAAAAATTATTTGAAGTCCTTTGAAGTCTTTGTGCAAGTGGGCCCTGAGCCCGGTCTAAACCAGTTCTGGGTGTTGCTGAGGCACTGGGGGTTTCCTGGCTTCCTTCTTCCTCTCAGTATCAGGGACAGAGGTGACAGTCGCCCAGCAGGGGGGTGGAGCCAGCATTGTGGTCAGGCAGGCACAGCCCTGTCACTATCAGGTGTGATCTCCTCCCACTTCCCTGGCAGCAGATGCTGCCTTTCATCCACGGGCTGACTCAGACAACCTCCTGGGGGCTCTACAGTTCCTGTCACACTCAGGCCAGACAGTCAATCCACAAACAGGCCCAGGCACACAGAAAGGTTAGACAAGAGAACAGTCACTTTCTAAAAGTACTATTCTCAAACACAGAATTTAAAAACAACCCTTCCTAAAAGATGTGTTATTAATTTCTGAGTTCAGGGATATCAATCACTTATGTCGCATCTTGTTCCTATGAGAAGATAGGCTGTTTTCCAATGGGACCAGCTGCCCCATGTTATTCTATGGATCAAGATAACCTTACAGCAGTGAGCACATAAAATGGCTGCTGCTCACTACCAGAGCATGTGACCTGCACTAGTACATGCTCTACCTTACCCATACACTGCACCCTGCCCAGGGGGGTACCTTGAGCCTTCCATAGGGGTGACTGATGTGCACAGACAGGGAAGGGTTAGGCCCAGCCAGTGGGGACACTGGCCAGGCGGACATGGCAGTCCACCGACTGCACACAGGCCCTGCGCTGGCAGGCCTGAGACACCATTTTAGGGCTACTCATGTGGGTGGCGCAATCTGCACTGCAGGCCCACTAGTAGCATCTGTCATCACCAGCCCTGGCACACACAGTGCACTTTACTAGGGACTTCATGGTGAAACAAATATGCCAATCAGGTATACCCAATCAATATGACAATTTTACATAGGGAGCACTTACACTCTGGCACTGATCAGCAGTGGCAGAGTGTCCAAAGCATCTAAACCAGCAAAAACGAAATCCAGCACAGCATCAAAAATACAGTAGACAGATGCAAAAAGATGGGGGAAACCACGCCGAGGGTGTCAGGTCTAACACGTGTCCCCTCCAGCTGAAAGTGGGGAGAACTACCCAACCTCTTGGGAGTCCTCATCACTAAGGCGGAAGAATCTGGACAGACCATCAGCATTGGCGTGTTCTGTACCAGGGCGGTGCTCCACCGTAAAGTCCATCCCCTGTAGGGAAATGGACCACCTCAACAGTTTTGGATTCTCACCCCTCATCTGCATTAACCATCTGAGGGGCCTGTGGTCGGTCTGAACACGGAAGTGAGTCTCAAACAGGTAGGGCCTCAGCTTCTTCAGAGCCCAGACCACAGCGAAAGATTCTCTTTCAATGGCATTCCATTTCTGTTCTCTGGGGAGTAGCCTTCTGCTAATGAAAGCCACTGGTTGG
Source organism: Lissotriton helveticus (assembly GCF_964261635.1). Taxonomy (NCBI): domain Eukaryota; kingdom Metazoa; phylum Chordata; class Amphibia; order Caudata; family Salamandridae; genus Lissotriton; species Lissotriton helveticus. The sequence continues at coordinate 898,305,882 of NC_136063.1, read as the reverse complement.
TCTCCGCCCTCATCATTGATTTGTGAGAGTACTGCTCCCACGCTTTGCTCTGAAGCGTCAGTTTGCACAATGAACTCACTGGAAAAGTCAGGTGCCTTAAGCACCGGTGCTATGTACATGGCAGCTTTGAGGGTGTCAAAAGCAGTTTGACAGGCCTCAGTCCAATTCACTTTCCTGGGCTGATTTCTAGATGTCAGCTCTGTCAAAGGGGCCACAATGGTGCCATAATCTTTGACAAACCGTCTGTAATACCCGGTGAGACCTAGAAAGGCTCTCACCTCAGTCTGAGTCTTGGGGGGCTCCCAAGCCAGAATGGTATCAATCTTTGCCTGTAGGGGCGCCACCTGGCCGCTCCCCACCTGGTGTCCCAAGTACACCACAGATCCCTGCCCTATCTGGCACTTACTGGCCTTGATAGTAAGGCCTGCCTTCTGCAGGGCCTTCAACACTGCGCAGAGGTGTTGCAGGTGTTCCTCCCAAGTGGAGCTGAACACAGCAATGTCATCCAGGTATGCTGCGCTGAAATCCTCCAGCCCAGCTAATACCTGGTTGACCAGTCTCTGGAATGTGGCAGGGGCATTTTTCAACCCAAAGGGCATGACACGGAACTGGAAGTGCCCCTCTGGCGTTGAAAATGCTGACCTCTCCTTGGCCCCCTCAGTTAAGGCAATCTGCCAGTACCCTGAAGTCAAATCAAAGGTGCTCAGGTACTGGGCAGCTCCCAACCGATCCACCAGCTCATCAGCTCTGGGGATGGGGTGTGCCTCAGTCTTGGTGACCACATTGAGCCCACGGTAGTCCACGCAGAACCGGAGTTCTGGGGGGCCACCAGGTGTAGCAGCTTTCTTAGGCACTAAGACCACTGGGCTAGCCCAGGGGCTGCTGGAGGGCTCAATTACCCCTAGTGCCAACATCTTGGAAACTTCTTCCTTGATGCTAGCTCTGACCTTGTCAGCCACCCTGTAAAACTTCTGTTTCACAGACAGACTATCTCCAGTGTCCACATCGTGGATGCACCATTTGGTGACACCTGGGGTCAGGGAGAACAGGGGGGCGAACTGACCCAAGACTTGGCAACAGTCCTTTTGCTGCTCTGGGGTCAGGGTGGGCTAGAGGACCACACCATCCACTGACCCACCTTGCTCCTTGACTGCCAGGAGGTCAGAGAGAGGATCACTATCCTCCTCCCCTCCAGCATCTGTAGCCATGAGCATAGTCACTTCAGACCTCTCAAAGTGGGGTTTGAGGCGGTTCACATGCAGCACTCTCAGGGGCTGCCTGGGAGTCTTCAGGTTAACCAAGTAGGTAACCTCGCTCTTGCGCTCCACCACCTCATATGGCCCGGTCCACTTGTCACGGAGCGCACAAGGCTCCACCGGCGCCATCACCCACACTTTCTGACCAGGGTGGAACTCAACCAGAGAAGTGTTCTGGTCATACCATCTCTTCAATTCCTCCTGGCTAGCCTCCCGGTTCTCTTGAGCGAGCTTCCTGAAGCGCTTGGTCTGGTTGCGAATGGCCAGCACATAGCTGAACACATCCTGAGGGGTTTTCCCACGGGATTTCTCCCACCCCTCCTTCACCAGAGTGAGAGGCCCTCTGACAGGGTGGCCATACAGCAACTCAAAGGGACTGAACCCTAAGGATTTCTGAGGCACCTCCCTGTAGGCAAACAACAGGCATGGTAACAAGACGTCCCATTTCCGCCTCATGGGCTCTTCCAGGCCCATAATCATGCCCTTCAATGTGCGATTGAATCTTTCAAACAACCCATTTCCTTGAGGGTGGTAAGGAGTGGTGAATTTGTATGTCACCGCACACTCCTCCCACAGGGACTACATGTATCTAGAAATGAAGTTTGTCCCCCTGTCAGAGACCACCTCTCTGGGGAACCCCACATGGGAAAAGATTCCCATCAAGGCACGGCCCACCACAGGGGCTGTGACTGTCCTGAGCGGGATGGTTTCCGGGTACCGAGTGGCATGGTCCACCAAGACCAGGATAAACCTGTTGCCTAAGGCTGTCTTGGGGTCCAGGGGCCCCACGATGTCAATGCCCACCCGCTCAAAAGGGGTGCTCACCACAGGAAAGGGTTGGAGGGGTGCCACGCACTTCCCTCCGCTCTCTCCACTGGCCTGACAAGTTTGGCAAGACTTACAAAAGGCAGAGACATGCTTCTTCATCCGGGGCCAGTAGAAATGGGTGACAAGCCTGTGATAGGTCTTGTCTTGCCCCAGATGTCCTGCGAGAGGCACGTCATGAGCCAGACCCAGTAGGAAGTTCCTGAAGCGCTCGGGTACTACCAACACACGGGCTGCACCGGGCTCAGCGAACCTAGGCTCACTATAAAGTAAGTCATCCTCCCAGTAGATGAAATGTTCCTTGGACCCCAGGCCTGCTGCCTGGTCTGCAGCCTGCTGCCGCACACCAATGAGAGAAGGGCACTCCTTCTGAGCCTGGCAGAATTCCTCCCTGGAGGGACCACCATCTTGCTGCCACTGGGACAGCTCAGGCAATTCCCCCAGTTCGGCCACCTGCTCCCCTGTAGGTTCCAGGGCATCCCCCTCAGGGTCTGCTTCCTCCTGGACCGTGGGAACGGTGGTGGCTGGTTTCCCGTGCCCTCTACCCCTTCCTCTCTTGGCAGGTCCCTGGGCCATTGTTCCAGGCTCCAGCTCTGCTAATCCGCCCTCACTGGCTGCCATGGCACGGGTGGTCACACAGATCCACGCAGGCAAACCTAACATTTCCAAATGAGTTCTGTGCTCCACCTCTTTCCATGGAGAGCTCTCCAGGTCATTACCTAATAGACAATCTACAGGCAAGGCATCACTTACTACAACTTCCAAAATACCGGAGACTCCTCCCCATTCAAATGAAACATTTGCCACCTTGCAGAGGTGAACTGAACTGTCAGACGCCACCACAGGCCGGAGTACCTTGGGAATGATTTGCTCTTCAGACACCCACTGACACCTGACAGATGTCACGCTGGCCCCTGTGTCTCTCAGAGCCTCTATTTCCTGTCCATTGATGGTCACCTTCTGCCCGTATCTCTTAGTGTTTTGGGGCAGCAAGGTTTCCTGGGCCATCACTTGGTCTCCTAAAGAGACAAGGGTCATCACTGCTAACCCCTCCTCCCCACTGGAAATCAAATCCCCTCCCAAAACTACACTGGCTAACGCCGGAGTTGGAGCACCAGTGTGTGCTGAGGTTTTCTTTGGACATTTGGGGGCAATGTGCCCCACCTCCCTACATGCATAGCAAGTAGGCGGGGACCTGTTGTCCTGCTTGCCCTTATGGGGCCCGGACTTCTTAGACGTGGGGGGTTGAGACTCCTTCTCCTGGGAACTATTTTGGGGCCCTTTAGAAGACTCCTTTTGATTGCCCGTGTCCCCCCCACTCTTCTGCTGGGGACCCTGTCCACCTTTGGCTGGGGTACTTACCACCCCCTTGTGGACCCTGGTGCTAGTCCAGCGGTCCGCCTCTTTAGCAAGCTCACTGGGATTATTTAACTTGCTATCTAAAAGATGCTGGCGCAGCTCTGGAACACATAAACTACTCAAGTGCTCCCAACTAATTAAGTGACACAACCCCACATAATCAGTAACTTTGCTGCCCTTTATCCAACCTTCCAGTGCACGCGTGTACATACTCACACACTCCACCCAAGTACTTGAATCAAGCTTCTTGAAGTTCCTAAACTTCTGGCGGTACTGTTCTGGAGTGAGCCCATACCTGAGGCACAAAGCCTCCTCCATAGCGGGGTAGGATAAAGTACCTGCTGCTTCTAAGGGTGCCAAGACATCCCTCCCAGAGGCCTCAAAATGCTTCCACAAACCTGCCCCCCAATTCTTCTCAGGCACTTCATTCATCTTCAAGGCAAGTTCATACGATCTAAACCACGCATAAATATCCTCACCCCTCTGATAATTCTGTACCAGATCTTTTGGTATGTATACTTTACCCGCCTGTACTGGTTGTGCGCTGCCACCATTAGAACTGGACTCCACCTGTTTGGATTTAATGTCCAGCTCCCTCATGCTCAACTCATGAGCTAACTGGAGTTTCTTCTCCTCCAAAGCGAGAGCATTTCTTCTCTCCTCCGCCTCTTTCTCAGTTTCAAGGCGCAGTCTCCTCTCTTCTGCTTGGGCTTTGAGTTTAAAAAGCTCAATCTCATGGGCCCTAGCTCTCTGATTATCCTCCAGCTCCTCTGGAGAAATGATCCTACTGGAGCGGTTGCTGCCAACCCTAGACGCTGGCCTCCTCACTGGCAAATCACTGGATACAAAAGCATTCTCCTGTGTGCCTCCCTCTCCAGTAACAACTTCTGGATCACCATGTTTGGCCTCCCACCAGGCCCTCAGAGCTTTCTGTAGCTCCTCCTTGTTCGCGCTGCCCTTCACTGGGCATCCAAGCTGTTTGCAGAATTGCTTCAGTTGCTCCTTTTTGTAGTTGAACAACTCCTGAATTTCAAATTCCAATTCTACCCTCACGCTTGCTGCTTTCTGAGACATGATGCTTCCTAACCTTTTCAAAAAAAGGGTTTCACCAAAAAGAAAAAAATCTTGCGCAACCTGTGCTGCTAAACTAGACTAGTGATGTACAAGCAATCACTGCAGGTCAAGTGCAATTATTAGTTCAAAATCTGCACCGCTGTCCAACAATGTTAGATCTGGGGGTCTCTAATTGGCAGAGGTAAGTACCTTAGACCAAGTAGGGACCCTTGCTTCTAGTCAGGGTGAAGAATTACACAAAGTAGATAACCCCTGCTCACCCTCTAGGTAGCTTGGCACAAGCAGACAGGCTTATCTCTGAGGCAATGTGTATCATAAATGCACTTAACACAACAGTAATCCCCAATCCACCACAAACTGAGACCACACAGGTAAGTATATATAAAAAATATAACTTTATCTAGTTGCAGCAGTAAAAATCAGCAATACACGATAATCACTTCTTCAGGTAAATGTTGCACTTAATCTTAAGGGTTGCACGTAATGTAGGAAGTCTCTTAATAAAGATAGTCTCAAGTCTCTTGTAAATCAGTATTAGAAACTAGTAATACTGCTTCATTGTGTCATCAGCTCTTTAAAATGACTGCCCCAAATAATGCCCGCAAGTGATTCACTGACAAGAATTAGCCCTTCAATTCTATGAGCATCAAGCGCTGAAAGCGCGCCTCACCACGTGGCCCCGGGTCACTTCAGGGCCGATCAGCACCGCTGATGATTTCAGTGCCTACGCGCCAGCACTCTCTACTTCCTCCCTGCCCCGGCCAGTCCTCGGCAGCCCTCCGCCCGCTCTCAGGTCCTCGGGGAGCGGCAGGGAGCTGACTCAGCGCTCCAGCGCAGGGACTCAGGCCAGGGGGCAGGGATCTTTCACGCGGGATCCCTCGGCGAGGTCAGCTCACTCTCTCCTCGCTCCTCGCTGGGGTTCACTTCAGTCACGGCTCTCGGCGGCTCCTCCAGAGGTCCCGATGGACCAGCCAATCATGTCGCTGCACTTGCGACGAGCCTCCTTGCTCACCCAGGAGTCAGCCAATGGCAGTGCGGCTCCCGGGACCAGCCTATGACGATGCGGGGCCGTCAACCAACCGCAGCATGGCCTCGCTGATGACGCTACGCCGCACGGGCCAATCCCGTCGCGGCGATGGTAAGGGGGCTCGGCCCTCTCGCCCAATCAGCGAGCAGCGGCTCGATCTTTTGCAGCGGTGGTACCGGCAAGGTACGGGGCACTTAGGTGGGTATTTGCTGACCCCGGGCCGCGCTGGTGAAGCGGAACACAGCCGATTTTAGTGCGTCCTGCACTGGGAAGGCCCACAAACCTCCGGTATTCGCCCAACACGTGTCGATGAACACGTTGATCTCGGCGACACGGCAGACGCGGTCAGCGCGGCACTCTCACTTGAATTAGAGAGCAGCCAGCGCAATACACGACCACACAGCAGTGTTCACGATTTCTTCAGCACACAGCAGCTTCAGGGGGGCACAGCAGAGTTTTGTAGTCCTTGGGCAACCTTTATGTCCCTGGGTTGCAAACAGGGGGCCAGCTCTTCTCAGGCCCTTGGAGATTCTGTTCAGGAGACACAGCACACAGCAAAGTCCCTTTCTTCTTCTCAGCTTCCAGTTAGACAGCAGAACAGGTCAGCCCTTAGAGCACACAGCAAGGCAATCTTCCTTCAGTTCTCCAGCAGTCCTTCTTCCAGCAGAGGTTCCTCTTGATTGTAGAATCTAAATTTTCTGTTGTCAGGGGTCCTTCTCTTATACCCCAAAAAGTCTTTGAAGTCCTTTGAAGTCTTTGTGCAAGTGGGCCCTGAGCCCGGTCTAAACCAGTTCTGGGTGTTGCTGAGGCACTGGGGGTTTCCTGGCTTCCTTCTTCCTCTCAGTATCAGGGACAGAGGTGACAGTCGCCCAGCAGGGGGGGTGGAGCCAGCATTGTGGTCAGGCAGGCACAGCCCTGTCACTATCAGGTGTGATCTCCTCCCATTTCCCTGGCAGCAGATGCTGCCTTTCATCCACGGGCTGACTCAGACAACCTCCTGGGGGCTCTACAGCCCCTGTTACACTCAGGTCAGACAGTCAATCCACAAACAGGCCCAGGCACACAGAAAGGTTAGACAAGAGAACAGCCACTTTCTAAAAGTACTATTCTCAAACACAGAATTTAAAAACAACCCTTCCCAAAAGATGTGTTATTAAATTCTGAGTTCATGGATATCTATCACTTATGTCCCATCTTGTTCCTATGAGAAGATAGGCTGGTTTCCAATGGGACCAGCCTCCCCCATGTTATTCTATGGAGCAAGATAACCTTACAGCAGTGAGCACACAAAATGGCTGCTGCTCACTACCAGAGCATGTGACCTGCACTAGTACATGCTCTACCTTACCCATACACTGCACCCTGCCCAGGGGGGTACCTTGAGCCTTCCATAGGGGTGACTGATGTGAACAGACAGGGAAGGGTTAAGCCCAGCCAGTGGGGACACTGGCCAGGCGGACATGGCAGTCCACTGACTGCACACAGGCCCTGCGCTGGCAGGCCTGAGACACCATTTTAGGGCTACTCATGTGGGTGGCGCAGTCTGCGCTGCAGGCCCTCTAGTAGCATCTGTCATCACCAGCCCTGGAACACACAGTGCACTTTACTAGGGACTTCATGGTGAAACAAATATGCCAATCGTGGACCAGGGTCAGCGGGCTCGATAATTCTCGCCTCGGTGCCTACTCCAGTCAGGGACCACACTCGGCCACTCTAGGCATTAGCTTGCCTCATCTTCACAACGGCCCCCCAGACCGCCGGGGATGCTTGGTCGCACCTTAGAGATACCCATTAGGGACCATCTCTCAGGGTGAGCCAGGACGGGTTCCCCAGCGGTCGAAGCGCGGAGATACTCCTCCGGGAGTTGATTCTAGCGCTATATAAACCCACAATTAAATTAAATTAAATCAGGTATACCCAATCAATATGACAATTTTACATAGGGAGCACTTACACTCTGGCACTGATCAGCAGTGACAGAGTGTCCAAAGCATCTAAACCAGCAAAAACGAAATCCAGCACAGCATCAAAAATACAGTAGACAGAGGCAAAAAGATGGGGGAAAACCACGCCAAGGGTGTCAGGTCTAACACCCACCATCTTCATCCCCACTAATAGTATAATAAAGGTAGTCTCATGGGAACATTAAGAAACATGCAATTAAGGGTTAATTCATTGCTTGGAATTAGTTACTATATTTTGACAGTGTCAACTCACTAGCTCGAGCCACTGATGTTTCTTTTCTGGAGGATGTCCATGATGGCAGCTGCTGAACCACTGTCCTCATAGTTATTGCACTTCCTATATTTTGCCCCATCAGTCCTATCTATTTAGGGGTTGTCAAACTTCCATCGTCAGGGTACAACACACCCGTTGGTGAGTTACGGCTTGGCTGAAGTATCACACTCATCACGCAATGATGTAAGAACAACAATTTTAAATTTTCAATAATGTAAAGAAATTTAACCCTGTGCCAAGGATCACAGGTGTCATCCATTGTTCCATTCACTCAACCATATTTCAAGGATCAGCAAGAAAAGGGTGAAATAGTACAAGCTTCACAAAAGCATCTGAAACATTGGTCATATGCAAATAAACACATTTAAAAAGTTTACTTTCAGGGGTTTTAACAGCAATGCAAAACACATGTATGCTTGAAAGGTTTTATTGTCTTCTAAATATAAATAACACTCTTTCCATTAAGAAGTTATACAAAGAAACATTTCAGGTATGTTCGCACAATGAATCCACTCAATTCTCCGAGACATACATCAGAGTCACCTCAGGTTCCGGAGTTACTTCACAAATTGGAATATTTTCAATGTATCTTATCAATCCTTAGACTGTGCTATCAGGGACTTAACATGGGGTCAGGGCAGTATATGTTTTATCTTTTGAATCTGGTGATAGCAGGTCAGGAGGTATTATTTTAATCTTTGTAATTGATGAATTTGTTTATTAAGGTCCTGGGTGGCTTTTCTATGTATTTGTATTTGAGTTACAAGGTTGTAGTTTTGGCGCAATTCACAATAACTCAATTACTACTTGTGTGATAGAAAAATTACTTGTGAGCCGCAAGACACCTTTACCTTGTGCAAGTCAGCATTTCATCATGCAGGAGTAATGTGAGGCACAAAAACTTTTGAAAACAAGCAGCATGATGCAATTGTTTGTCCCAACACCACACCATCTTGCACCACATAAAGAGCATCAGGAAGGCAAGAGGGCACCAACACTGAATATAGTTCAGAAATCCAGGGGGAAAAAAGAGGAAACTAAACTTCACAGAGGAGGAAAGCCAAATATTGATAAAGGAGGTGGCAAAAAATAAGCCTCTTGTGTTTGTCACCTTCATATTACCTTTAGCCAAGAAGGATGCTTTATGGCAAGCAATAGTGGGCAAGAGCAACTGAATGTCAGCAACAAAAAAGGTGGCCTGACCACAAATGCAGGACAAAAGAAAAACTGACCAGGAATTTTAAGGCTGCATTGAGCACCAGAGTAGGGCTGGATGCCCAAGAGGAGCTGAACCCATTGGAGGAGCAGGAGGCATCACTCAATTCAATTCAATTCAATTAATCTTTATTCGATTATAGAAATCATAAAAGATACATATACACAAACAATATTAAACAACTAAAATAACTTTTTAAGACAATAAAAGATATCACATGGTAAAATTCATAAAAAATTCCATAAAAACATAATATGCTAAAAATTAATCGTATCATAAATCCTATTCTTCCTAGGACCAAATAGGAATTCCTAGAGAAAAGGCATAACTATAAATACACAGGTTTGGGATAGACACCACAAATGTATAAGAAAGTTAGGTTAAAAGGGAGGACTAAAATGCGCTGTATCTCAATAACATCAGTTACATAGTGCCATGCAGCCAGTTCCTTCTAAGGACCCACGTCCAGCTCCAAAATTATTATTATCAGTATCAGTTCTTAAGATACGCAAGGAAGTTTGGCAAGATCTTGTTCCTATTTTGGCACAAACTGGCTTGAGCCATTTATGATGAGGACCCTTATATGCAGGGCACACAAACAGAACATGCGGTAAAGTCTCTTCCTCACCTAGGCAAGAGTGACATTTTGAGTCTTGTACAGTCCCCCACTTGTTTGTAAAATATTTTAAGGGGAGAGTACCCACTCTAAATTGGTGATAGAGCTTCCTATCACCAGGGCTCATGATGGTATCCCAATTGGCCTCCAGCATATAGTCAATTTTGAGATCCAAAAAGAGACAGGGAAGCGCAGTTCACTTGGGAAAGAGACTTCAAGCGGACCATGTCCCTATATAAGGCTTTAAAATCTGCTTTTGAAGGGAAGGAATGCCCTTCTGGGTCCAACCACAAGTGGTTAAGGCCCATGTTTGATAAAGCAGCCTTAATCATTTGTAGCAATGAAATGTTGTTAGTTTTGTCAGCTTCTCCAATGTGTTTGACAGCTTGCTCATAAGGAGCTAACTCCGGGGTTGTCCACAGCCTTCAACAATAGGCGAGAGGTCTAAAACCAGCAGCCTCCTCAAACGGAATACACCCCAGATCTAAATATAGTGGTCTAAGTGGGGTGGACTGAGGAATTCCGGTCAATGCCCTCAAAAACTTGTTCTGCGCTTGGACTAAAGGAACTAGGTTTTCGAACCCCCAAAGTTCAACTCCATAAATAATTGAGGCTCTAACCTTCCCTTGGTATATAGCTAAAACGCGAGCAACCGGATTCGTTTGGGATAGACGATGTTCTTTTAGGAGGGCCCCTGCCAGTTGATTATGCCTTAAGACTAGCAGATCCATCTGTGGCTTCCAGTTCATCCTTATGCCCATTGTAACACCTAAATATGTAAATGAATCAGTTTGTTCAAGTGTCACAGTATTCATTTCTACTCTAGCTTTAACTGATTTTTACTTAATCAATACCATGAACTTTGTCTTGTCAACATTGACAATAAGATCATGGTCATTAGAAAAAACACTGAATCTATCAAGGGCTCGTTGCAGACCAATTTGTATTTTGGACAAAATTAGAGTATCATCTGCAAACATTAAAAGGGGGACCCTCGAACCAGAGAGAGTAGGAGCATCCGTAGGATATTCAGTATAGTAAGAGATAACATTATTGATGAACAAAAAATTAAAAAGGGTAGGGGCTAAAACACAAGCCTGCCGAACTCAGAAAAAGTCCAGTTACCTCACCCTGTTGACCCCACCGGACTTGGGCATGGGTAGATTTGTGTAGTTTTACGATGAATGATAAAATCTCAGCGGGCAACACTGCTCCCTTAAGTATGTCTCTTAGTCTGTTACGGGGCACTAGATCAAATGCAGATTTAGGATCTATGAATGCTGCATAGAGGGTGCCCCCAACTAAGACCACTGGGTTCCAATATATCATTATGAATCTGAAAACGGGATTCATAGTGCTTACATGGGAAAACAATCCTGCTTGATAGGTGGATAGATTTAAGTATCATCAATCCACCTATTTACCCTGCTTAGCACTAATCTAGCCACCAACTTTTGCATAGAGTCTATAAGGCTTGTAGACCGGTAATAAGTTGGACTAGCACAATCCCCTTTTTTATATATGGGGATAATTTCGGCACCATGCCAGGATTCCGGAATTGGGGCTCCTCTAGCCAAGCCATTGGTGAAAGTAAGGATGTATTTCAGCCAATTCTACCGGTCAGATTTAAATATATCCGCTGGGATGCCATCCGGACCCAGGGCTCTACCTGCAGTTACCCCATCCAAAGCATGTTCAATTTTTGCTAAGGTGAATGTTAAAACTGAGTCCGGAACAACACACTGGTACTGCCCAAGATTATTTGCATTTGAAGAAAATTGGGTCTGATAATGTGCGACCCAAGCTTTAGAGGGGACGTTATTGACTGGTGCCGGGCCAGCATTATCACCAGCCCACTTAATTATTTGCCAGAATCAAAACCAGTTTTTCCCAATGCTTGCATCAAACAAGTCCCTCCATCTACTTTCATCGTAGGCCTTCTTTGCTCGTTGTTGGATGGCCTTATATTCAAGTCTCAGTTTCCTTACCTCCTGCGTTAGGCCTGCCCTTATTGCTTTAGATAAAGCCCTGTAGGCATTCCTACATACCACATCATACCAGTTTGCTGATTTGTGCACAGGATACCTATTGGTTCTTGATTTGAGTTTTATAAAAATGGATCTCAGTTTTGCAAACAGGGCCTCATGGACTGCTGTAAAGGCTGAAAAAGTGTCCTCGCAAGGTTCAAGTAGTGAGAGGGCAGTTAGGGAGTCTACAAGCGATGACTTAATTTGACTCACAGAGCCCTCATTCTCGGACACCTGTACCCACTTTAATCTGCGGCAGTCGTGAGACATAATCATGTCTGCTGTTACCTTATCCGTGCTACCACTCATAATCGAACAGCATTTCACATCTAATGTCATTGACAATGGATCATGGTTGCTTTCTGACCTTTTCATGACCTCCATGTCACCCTTTGCCAAAATTCAAAATTAATAAGAAAATATTCTATCCTACTACCTCTTGGCCCGCTAATACAAGTAGGATTGCCTTTATTGCCTGATTTAGTTCTTCCATTAGCTGCACAAAGCCCCCTCTCCATTGTTAGGCTTTTTAACTGAAGAGCAGCTTCAGCCCATCTCTTAATTGGTGCCAGCATTAGAGACGGGACACCCCAAATGGCATCTTCATCGCTAGTTAGGTTCCCGTCTTCTATGCCAAGAGGCTCAAACGTGCAGTTAAAGTCCCCGCGATAATCCGGTTACAGGACCCTTCAAGTGATTTAATAAAAGTATCCAGGCTGATGATGGTCGGTGAAGTCTTTCCACCCACCAGCCCCCTGGCATAGACATTTACCAATATAAACTCAGATTCATACACAGGGGTTATATTGATGGCCTGGATATCCGGGTTGTAAATAACTAGATCTTCTACCAGAAAGCCCGCCTGTTATTTAACCCAAATAGTTAAGCCACCTGTTCGTCGCCCTTTGGAGATGGCGATTGCAGGCTTACCAAATGCCAGTTAGCCTGGCCGAAAAATCGTATCCAGAGACCAAGTCTTCTGGAAGGCAGCAATGTCGTACGACTCTATAAAATTAGACCAATAAGAAGAACAGGTTTTCTATAGCAACCTATCAATGTTCCAGGATAAAATACTTAACAACCTTGGGGATGAACCTTCTGTTTGGACGGTCGGTGTCAAGTCCTCAGGAGGCTGTAGCCTACTACCTATTGCTAATGAAGGATTTTGGTCCATCACATGGGAAGTATCGGGGTGAGTAGGGATATTATGTGTCCTAGGTGGTTTTACAGGAGACAGTCAATCACAGCCATCTAGACCAGACAGTGGGGCAAAATGGTTGACTAGGTTTAGATCAAAGGGATGGCCTATGACCCTATGGTGGTCTCTATGATGGACACTGCGAACCCTCCTTCCTGACAGGGAATTATACTGGGGTCTGTAGAAAAACCCAAGGGGTAGGAGAGATATTTTTCTGGGACCATGCCCTACATTCCTACTCCCTAAACACTCCAATAAGAGTCTGAATATGTGCTTGTTATTGAAGTTGGCAACTAAACAGTCACCCCTCCCATTCTTAGTGGAATACCCAACCCATGATGAACGCCTTGCCATTATCAGTTGATTACAAATGTCCCAGCCCCAAACCCCTACTTCCTTCAGTTGAGCACTAAGCCAGTGCATTGTTTTCACCATTAACTGGTCTGTAGATTGGGTCTGGCCAGCATGTAGGGTAGGTAAATTCCTCAGAACCACCACCAATGGGGCGGCAGCAGGTAGGAGATGTAACACCCTGGAATCATTCCTGGTCAGATTGTTGGCCAATCCAGAATACATTGCTAAAAAGTCACGACCAATACCCCCAGGGACAGTGATTGGATGGTTATCTAAACCAGTCCTGAAGTTGTTTTGGAGGGTGTTACTAAATGACCTAGCACAAGATCTACCTCCCTCCACCCTGGGAGTATTGGTGTTCACTTGGGCAAATTCACTAGATGTATTCCCCACCTCCCCAACGCCACTTCCCTGCGCCACTGTACCAACACCCGAAGGGACAACCGCCCTTCAATTTCTACTAGATAACAAAGGCAATGGGTTAGATGTTAAAGGGATAGAAACTGGAGAATTAGAAATTGAGTGGTTACATGTCACTTTAGTGCCTTATCGAAAGGCCGGATATTTTCCCCCATTGAGGCCATGATAGAACCAAGATTAGCCATGGCACGAAGCTCAAAATTCGTTAGTTTCTCCTCAATTAGGGGCAGTATCTCAATTATTGGAGATAAGGATGCCGAAATGAGGTTCCCCATTCTAGCCCATAACCTTTCTTCAGAATCAGACATGGGTACACCACCTAGATCCTTATTTTGGGTACCAGAAGAAAGAGTAATAGGCTGAGGCTGAATTGTCATTTGAGGTATAGAGGTCACCAGCCCTCCATTCTTGCTCGTTTTGGGCATCTTTGTGTTTTTTTGCCTTTGGGGGCCCCCTCCTCATTTCTAGGCCTGAGCGGTAAATTCCGTTCCGTTCGCGCAAAATTGCCCAAAATTCTGCATTCCGCGACTTCGCGAAATTTTTTGCTTGTTCGCGTTCTCAAATGCGTGTTCGCGAGATATTGCCCCCGATCACGCACACAGCAATTGCAAACAGTAAAAAAGCATTGTGAACAAGCAATTCCGCGTGTTCGCAGAGGTTTTTCACAGTTTCGTAACCCGATTACGCAAATTCCACCCACCCCTACTCAATTCCTCTGTGTTGCTGGCTCCGGTTGAATTTCCAAGACCTGAGACTTGGGTTTAGGCACAGACCTTGTGATAACACGTTGGAGTGTAGAGCATGCTGAGCCCTCTAATACCGGTTTAGGAAGAGCAGGGCTAGTTGGTAACTCATTTATCGTAGAAATGTCCAGCGGAATAGATGGATTATGGCTAGAATCTCCTACCGAATTTTGGGAATCTAAGCCAGTAGCCAGACAACGTTCGGGTGAACAATCAGACATCAATCCGCCCAGTGACAAGCGTTTTGTTTGCAGGAAATCAAGAGATAGATGACGCTCAGTCAGGGCAATTTAAAGGGCTAGGACAGAGCTGGCTCTAATTAGGAATTGGTCCAGAGTCCCAGCCACACTTCCGGCCGCAGGAGTGTTTCTCCCCCTTCCCTCCAGAGAGTTCATCATTAAATAGGCACAACAGCTGGAAGGAACCCGATAGTTCAAACCCGCCAGGAGGCACAACAAGCGATAAAAAATGACCTTAGGATACAGCACACTAACGAGGCGGAGCCAAGCCCGGCCGCAAACATCCTCGAACGGGCTCAAACGGGCCCGCCCTTGGCCCAGACTTTGCCGGGCGCGCTCTGCAAAGCGGGAGCGGTGAGTCGCTAAGTAGGCGTCGGCAGAGTCAGGGCAAGCAAGCTCAGGTGCGGGCTCACTCCACATGCCCCCTGGGACTTGCAGTCCCAGAGGAAAGAAAAGCGTCCACCTCAAGGCTGACGATGTGGCTCCCCATTCCAACTGTGTAGGCTTGCCAGAGTCGCAGGCCAGGACAGTACTACCATAGAGGATCAAAAGGATGTACAGAGTGAGTGATAATACATTGCATGTAATATATATGGTTAAAGTGTAGATAGGATAATTTACAAGCAGAGGGGCACACTTACTAAACTTTCACACAGGGCAGCAAGTGACATTTATGCACTGAATTATGTGAAAGGGACTATATTTTAATTTAAAGGGATTTTCTGCTCACTCATCTGGATATGGAACATTTCTGTTCTCTCCTTGTGCTGGGGCACTGTTTGCAGCCTAGTGCCAATGCACTACAGTGAAAAGGTGCCTGGGTTACAAACAGGATGTTGGATTGTTGTTGTGCAGGAGAGGACACCTGCCTGCACAAATATAATCCTTAGAGGCATTTTTCTTCTTCTATGTGTGCTGCATAATGCTGCACACATAGAATGATAAACCTTTGAGGGCAAATAAAGATATTACTTCTTGAGATGCCTCTTTTGGGAAGGCATAGCATTTTGACACATTTCCAGGTTTATGTGTTAAGAAAATTGTGAATGCCCAAAAACAATGAGTGGATGTGTGGGAAAACCCATGCATCTCCCATGAAGGACCTTCCTAGGGTAGAGATATGCAAAGGAATGACTTGTGCTGTCTTCTGTTACTCTAAATATACTATGCCACTCTGAGCCAAGTAAGGTTAGTGTTCCAGTGCAGACAAGTGTGATCCTTCATATGTGTCACATGTTCAGAATTCCACAAGAATAGGTGTGATTTTAAGAACAAACATACTGGCTGACATGTTTATGGTTAAAATGTTATGCAACTTGCATAGATGATAAGTAAGGGAACATTGCCTCTGTTTTCCTCAACAACATAAACTAAAGTCGAATCCCAATGCATCTTAAGTAAAATTACTCTCAATATTGAGTAAAATGTTACATCTGATCAAAGTTTTACAACTAATTTCGGAAATCAATGCAAAAGTTAGTAATCTAGGCCCCGATGTAGGTAAAACGCATTTACCAATTTTAAAATACCGATCCGTACCGAATCGGTATTTCACAATCGGAAAATGATATGTAGCAAAAATTATTCGGAACAATACCGATTCGGTAGCAATCGGTATCGTGAGTCGATACGTACCGATTCGCCAAGTACCGAATCGGTATAGCCCGGATCGGACACGTCCGGATCGGTAAATAAAAATGCGGATCCTACCGAATCGGTAAACGCCGAATCGGAAATAGAAATACGCCCCATGGGCCGAAAGGCCAATAGGAACGCATAATACATACCGATTCGGTATTTACCGAACATATTCGGTATATTCCGAATCGGAAAATACCGAATCGGAGAATGCCGATTCGTCGAGCAGGGTAACTGACACTGAAGACATCAGCCAATGAGCTGGAAGCACCCTCCCCCACAGGGAGTGGCAACCCAGGCAGGTGCAACTCATCAGAACTTTCTGGAAAGCTGACTGAGCTGAGCAAACACAGTGAGCAGCAGTGTTAGCAGGATCCCTGTGAGACATGGCAAACAGCACTGAGAGCCAGAAGGCAGAGCGCAAGAGGAAGACCAAATTCAGCACCATGGAGCTGCAAACGTTGGTGGAGGAGGTGGTGAGGGTGCACAGGCAGCTTTATGGAAGGCTGTCCCTCACTGTTCCGGAGAGCACCAAGAGGAAGCTGTGGATAGACATCGGGGAAAAAGTCAACGCTGTTGGTGTCACCCACAGGAGCCAAGACGACCTCAAGAAGAGGTTTTACGATATCCGTGGCGTGACAAAGAGAAAACTGGCTGACCTGCACAAGCAGGCTGGACTTACTGGAGGAGGCACAAACCGGGCGCCACCCCTCACTCAGCTGGAGGAACTAGTGGCGACGACCATTGAGAGGGCGAGTGTCGTGGGAATTAGGGACCTGGACTGCTCATTCCGAGCTACAGCTACAGGTAAGAAGCATGCGCAACTTGACACACCATACCAGCCACCTCCCCTATAGACCCAATGCACAGCCAAACCCCAGACCAGTACTGCTAGCAACAGACATGAGCAATGCATCTTGCTAAATGTAGTCATCAAAAGTACCCAATAATGCCACTGCAGAAGCATAAGAAAAATAACTGTAATACTGCATCTACGTTTTTGTAATGAGATGTGCAATGCTTTAATAGTAGTGACTGGAACACATTAGCACTCAGTTGACAAATGCTTCTTTATACCTAGGGGCACCATCAGGTGGGGGAGCAGCACCAACTCATGCACCAGCTCCAGCACCAACAGCCAGTGCGGTGGCGGTGGCAAGCACCAGTGTAGCAGCACAGGAGGAGGACAACAGCAGTGCCCTGGGCAATGAGGAAGACACTGGACATTCCCTCACACATCCACACTCCCCCCGACTGTCTCTGTCTCAGTCGCCCACATTGCAATTCTCCCCGGAGATCCCACCACCACAGAGCCACCCTGCACCTGCCACATCCCCTGCCAGGAGGAGAATTGTTGCTCCATTAATCATCATGGAGGGAGCAGCGGGTCAGGCTCCTGCACAAGACCCTGTGACACCAGCGTCACCCCAGCACACACAGCAGGGCAGCAGAAATCCACGGAGGCCACGTGCAACCAGCAGTCCAATACAAGCACAGGGAGGCAGCGTCTTCGCAGGGCTGGAGACCAGTATGGTGACGATTCAGAGAATGCAGGCAAAATCCATCATGGCCTGCCATCGCCAGTTGCGCCTGCACAACCTGCAGATGGGGGAAATGGCACAGGGCTTCAAGACATTTGTAGATAGCAACAAGGAGATTGCAACATCTATTGGCCGAATGACCACTGCCATCACCCAGCTCTGCAACAGGATGGATGACCATGAGCAATGTCGTCGCAGGGATGCACGTATACAGAATAGGTCACTCAACCGCCTTGCAGCTGCGACCGCCCAGCTATGCCAACGTGGGGCAAACATGGAGGCC
Organism: Lissotriton helveticus; assembly: GCF_964261635.1. Taxonomy (NCBI): domain Eukaryota; kingdom Metazoa; phylum Chordata; class Amphibia; order Caudata; family Salamandridae; genus Lissotriton; species Lissotriton helveticus. Next base: position 898,287,828 of record NC_136063.1, on the reverse strand, counting down.
AGCCTCACACAGAACATGTCAGAGGTCACTAGGGGCATGGGCCGTATTACCACCGCCATGGAGACACTACTGATCTCCAACACTGTTGTGAATCCCGTCCTGGGCGAGGCTGGGGACAGCAGCAGCCGCAGCAGCCCGGCCAGCGCAGTGTCAGAGCCGCGCCGGAGCAGCAGGCGCTCAGCTGAGGCTGCTGGGCATACAGAAGGGGGTGAGGCTCATCCTAGTGGGGCTGCTAAGCGCAGCAAAAAAAAGACTGGCAGTGAGGGTGAGGCAACCCGGACAATGGACATTTCAACACTTCTTGTTTACCTTTTCTTTTGTTGCACATCAGTGCAGTAACGTTGATGCAACATTATTAAATTTCATTTCTGAAAACATACATTGACCTGTTTGTGCATCTGTACTCACTCAGAAATAGTTGTCTGTTATCTCCTGACGCCTGTATCTGCCGTCAGTTGGTGCAGGGACTCCAGCAGGTTGTGGTAGTGGCACAGCATTGTCATCATCAGGGTCCTCGTAGTCGGATAACTCAACCTCAGTGCCTTTCCTGACTGCAAGGTTGTGCAACATTGCACAGACAGCAATAATCTTGCAGCAGGTGATGGGGGTATATTGCCTTGCACCTCCGCTCTTGTGCAGACATCTGAACCTGCTCTTCCAGATGCCAAAGGTCCTTTCCACTACATTCCTCGTGCTTTTGTGGGCACGGTTGTACCTCCTTTGGCTGGGTGTTGAGGGGTTGAGGTAGGGGGTGAGAATGAACGAGCGTAGGGCATATGCACTGTCGCCTAGAAGGAAAAGGGGTAACATTACTCACATGCATACATGTACTTCACACTGCAATTTTGGTTATGGGGGTCTGACACTGTGTCTTACCTAGGAGGTATCCTTCACCAAAATCCCCTGCCATCAGCCGTGCATAGATTCCGCTACTCTGAAAGATATAGGAGTCGTGGGTACTCCCCGGAAACTTTGCAACCAGGTCAGTGATGACACACTTAGCATTGCATATCACCTGCACATTTATGGTGTGCCGTGACTTCCGATTGCGGTATACGTATTCCGTGTCAGCAGGGGGGCAAATCGGAATGTGTGTGCCATCTATGCAGCCAATGATGTGGGGGAATCTTGCCATCTGATAGAATTCAGCTTTTGTCTGTGCCAGTTCTGCATGGGTGGAAGGGAAGGAAATGTAGTGGTCCATCCTCTGAATCATGGCATCAAGGAACTTGTGGAAGAACCTTGACAGGCTGCTCTGGGTCACCCCTCCTGCCACAGCAACTACACTTTGATAGCTGCCAGACGCCAGCAGGTGTAGGCAGCATAGCACCTGCACCTGCACAGGGATTGCGTGTGCCCTTGGGGTGGGGTGCTGCAACAGGGGTTGGAGGTCCCTAATGAGGTCTCTGATGGTCTCTGCCTCCAGCCTGTACCTCTGTAGGATCTCTGGATCTGTCAGCATGCACAGGGTGATCCGCTGTCTATACACCTGCTCCTGTCTCAGCCATTCCCTCTCTCCTTCCTGCTGTAGCCGTAGCCGTCTTGCTATGACATAGAAAGCTGCCATGTTGCAAGTAGAACTGCATTTTGGGTCCTTTTTTATAGGTTGCACCTGGTTACCACCTGATTGCAATCCATGGTAAATTCCGACTCTGAAATACCGAATTTGAAGCAAATTCGGTATTTCAGTGCTTACCTACATCTCATTCTTCAGCTTTTCGCATCGAATCGGATTATCACCGATTCGGTATTTATACCGAATCGGCGATTTTACCGAATCGGAAAGTCACCGAATCAGAGATTTTTCAGATTCCTACTTTTTTCCGATTCGGGATTCTACCGACTCGGTGACTTTCCGATTCGGTAAAATCGCCGATTTCGCCGGATTTCGGCCTCCTACATCCCGTTGTCTCTATTCCGATCGGTAACGGCCGAAAATACCGATTTTCGGCCGTTACCGACCGACCTACATCGGGCCCCTAGTGCAGATAAATGTGTGGCACATCAGTGAGCACTATTCAACCAAAAACATTTAAAGGCTATCATCCATAGTACTGTATCCCTGCAATGTGAAGATTGGTAAATGTAGGATATCTTGTTGGATCGGTGCTTGTGTGTGTGTTAAGTTACGAAATGTGTGTCGATGGCAAAACCTTTCAGTAATAATGATGAAATAAAATGTCTATATTGATATGTGAGTGCTACTCAACGTCATGCTAAAGTGAAGGTTCAAAACAGGAATGATACTAAAAAAAATTCATGTTTTAGTAACATCTGGTAACCATTGTCAGTATCTAGTTCCAATTGACTAACTCTGATACCAGAGGTTGCAAGTAACATAAAGATTTGTGTGCCAAAGTAAATAGGCAATAAAGACAACTTTGAAGTGAAATCCACAGGTAGATTTATCAATATTTGATGCAGCACAAAGCAGGAAGACAACTTGCTGCTCTGAGTCAAATGGAGAGGGAAAGAATGTGCAATATCTCCCAACATATGGGGCATTTCTGCTCTCTCCCTGAGCAGGCATACTATGTGCTGCTAGCCCCAATCCAAGCACCCTTGCACCATAGTGCAAGGGTGCCTGCATTGCAGGCAGGATTGATTTTGTGAAAGAAGGGATGCCTTCATGTAAAAAACAATCCTTAGAAGCATCTTACTATTTCTAAGGACCTGATTCCCAAAGGTTACTTATATGTGGTAAATGTATGAGTGGGGAGTCACAAACACTCTCACACTCTCTGCAGTGCACCGTGTGGAGATGACATCCTGAGAGCAGAGATTCTGCAGCATGTGGGGAGACTCCAGTGTGATTGTTGAGAATGCAGCACACTTAGAAACAGTAAACAACAAGGAGATATAGAGATATTTCTCCTTGTTGCGACTCTCGTGGGAAGGCATGCAATTTTTATGCATTGCAAGGTTTACTTGTCTTGGTAAATCTGGGAATGCACCAAAACCATAGGTGGATTTGTGGAAACACCTATGCTTTGCCCATGTAACATAATTCTGGTGCAGACTAACGCAAGGCGCAACTTGTACTGCCTTGCGTTACTCTGGATTTACCAAGCCATGCAGGGCCACGCAAAGTGGCCTTGTGTGGCTTGATAAATCTTGTTTAAGGAATGCGTGTCACCTTGTGCGATGCACGGGCAAATGCAATCCTTTGGTAAATCTGTGCCCAGTTTGTATATAACTTGATCTCTGCAAGTTTTGTAGTAGAATGTTGATTATTCCTGAACTTTGACCTGAATGCTGAGATGTTTGCATACCTAATATGTGTAACAAAAAACACAACGTGGGAGGAGGGTCTGAAGGGGAAAATAGTTTAATGACCTAAGTGCACCCTATCCCCTAATCTAACTCGCAAAAAACACAAAAGGGGTGCTACTGGTCTAGACAGGCTAGAGTGTCTGCTTTCACATGAAAGGTGTGTGTATAAACTAGTGAGTGTGCAGAAGAAAAAAGCCATCAGCTCACCTATTGGCGGAACTTCATCATCTGGGATTTATGAATACAGACTGGTATCCACTAGGTTCCTCACTAACAAGTATCGTGAGGGAACTCTAGTATCGGATCCACCAATGATGGAAGGCCAAGCAGCAGTTGTGTTATGAGCTGTGGGTGATGAAAAGTTGGAGTACTCAAAAAATATGTGCTAATAAAGAGTGATATTTAAAATTGACTATCATGGTGCCTAAGGATACATTTTATTAAGACGGTCACCATAAATGGAAGAACTTCAGCCCCTATTGTCAGTCACTGGATCAAAATGAAACACGCAGAAAAGGATCTGAGATGGTTCATCCTGGAAAAAATTCTACCAGGGAAGGGAACGAATCCCACTGCCCTCCGAAAAAAACGTGAGGTATACTGGATTTTTTTTACTTGAATCGGTCCCCAGACGCCTTAATGAGGAATGCCCGTGGCCCCAAGCAATTATCTGAATGTTTACCCTCCCTGCTGATACTTATCTCAGAGACCAATCCTGGATTTGCCTCCACTGTGAAATGACCCGCATTCTTGAGAAACTTATATACTGTCTATATTACTAAAAGACAAAATCCCCCTCCTTTCTCCCCCCCCCTGTGGTGGCGCATCCATTAGTACTCCCGCTGGGGGGGCCACTCTTTCGACCTCCCCCTTTGAGGCTAAGGACTAATGAACTATAAATCCTAACTTCCGAGAATGATGCGAAATAACCTCAGGAAGGGGTGTCCCCTTCAATAAAACCGTAGGGACACTTGACCACTACTGTATGCGCCCGCAGCTAGTCCGTCTTCAATCACCACTCAATCCTCATAAAGTACTAACTTCCCAGAGAGTATAGGAAAAGATACTATACTAGTCCTCTATCTATGGCCACGACTATCCAGCTGGAGTGAATTCCGGAAGCTCATTTAAAGAGCAACACGAGAATCATGAAGGACCCGGCTATTTTGAAAGAGGCGGCGGCCCAGCATGATACCCCCTGAGATCGGAGCTCCTGCCCTGGCGATTATGTAAGTAAAGGGATTTTGCCCCCCAATGCCCCACACGTTAGAATTCGGTAACCATGAGATTCGGGGGACGTAAGGTATCTCTAGCCACTTTACGGGGACCAATATGCCGCTAACCGCCGTTGATGTGTAGAAACTGCACCCGTGACTATGACTGACTAGGTTGAGCACCTTTAACATTGCCACCAAGCTATCAGACAGTTTTCGTTTGTTTTCTTACCCAGATGAAGAATTTAATCCGTGACCCCGAAGAGATTTCGCCCCTCGGCTAGGATAAGCATACCGAGAGGAACGACGGTTAAAATCCTAAATATAGGTAAAGTGTTATTTTCTGTATTTATCCCGCTATTGGGTCCGTCACTGCTACCCGTCGCCCCCCGGTGGACGGACCCACCACCCTCCCCTAATGTATCTTGAAAATTCTTCCTTAACATATCTCTAAACTTCATGTATTATTACTGCATCTAGAAATAGAAGACGTTCGTCCTGTCCCGTATCTGGATCCCGGACTCAGCCTTTTTGAATCCCGAGGACACCTAGTGGGCATTTATCCAAACAGGTAAATAAAGAACCTCTTGACCCTCTTGCCAACTGATAGAGACGATGTACTTGTCGTTTTCCCTCTGAGGTAGACTAAACGGCCATGTGTTATGAGGGAAGGAATTGTTACCCTCGGACCCTCTCCTCTCACTATACCTACACTAAGTTTAATCTTTGTATAGGAATGGCCTACGTGAAATGAGCATACTGTCCTCCTCGCACCGATAATACCTGAGAGGAAAAACCTCCGACCTGCCATAGCCCCGCTGCCTTAGAAATTACCCAGTGCATTCATCAGGTAAGACAACGGGAATTTATCCAATTTCAGGATCTCCGGATTATGGTCTTGATTTTATGATCCCGTATAACGCATGAACCCTCATTGCTATTTGTACGCCCGGATGGGTCTGCTCTCTCCCCTCAGAAAAACGTCTGAATGATGGAAGAACATCCTAACTAACTCGAACATACCAATAAATGACCGCTAGTTGTTGCTGGGACTCCTAATCTACTCTACCTGGTTCCCGCCATCCTATTAGTAAGCCCTCTATTACTACTAGAATACCTTAGCTTAGAAGCCATTTGGATCATAGGATTAATCTGGAAAGTACCACCTTGGGTCCCAATTAAAACAGTGACGAAACTAGAAAGAATATGGTGCCCCCCTAACTAAACCTAACGTAGCAAATTTCCCTAGATGTAAAAGGAAAAGGATGAATGAAGTAGAAACGGATGGATGAACTGAATGGAGAAACCTCCCAATTCCCTGTGAGTCTTTAGAGGTTAATTAACCCAATGAGAAGTATGATGTTAATATATTTGGAAACCTACCTGGACCAGAATGTTCTTTGCCATTAGAATCTAAGATTGAAGTCCCGATATACTTCTAAAAACAAAGCACATTAACAAGACGACCTGTTCTGATATATGTTTTTATGTTGCTGTATAAAATGTATATATTTATGTATATATTGTAAAAAACCTTTTTTTGTATCACAGTGTTGTTCCCCCCTCCACGGTTCCCCCTGGCCCTGCTGAAGGTGTGGCCCGACTTGGCCACTGCACCGAAACGCGCGTAGGCGTCTAATGTCTTGAAGATATTGATCCTTAGCCATCTGTTGGATCTTCCCCCCCTTTTTTTCACCCGGCTTCCTATTGAATTTTATCTCTCTATAGCCGAAGTGTATCTCCACTTGACCTTCTATTCAGGCTACTGTGTACCATGATATGGCTTTTAACTTTATTTATAAGTATGAGTGATTTTGTATGACTGCGTTTTGACTGAGGATTGATGAGGTATGGGTGATTTTTGTGGGACTTCACCGTGAAGTATTAATATTTATGAATTGTTATTCTTTATGATTTAATTGTTGAATCTATTTAACCAAGACTATATCAATTACAACTTGTGAGAACCTAACTACAAAAATAATAAAATAAAGAGAAAAATGGACTCTATACAAATGTTGTAATTGTCTAAATCTGGCTCTGCTTTCTGGTCCTAAAAAGGTATCTATACACACGGGACCCTAATTTTGGGCCGTTGTATTCACGGCAGGGTTCTTTTTCTCTCTCTATTGGTCTTCTTCCCCCCTTACCTGCCTTGTATACTGTATCCCCTGGGGAACCCCCTTCTTTTTTGTAGTTACTTCACAGCCCGGAGCTGTGGGGGTTTGGGATCCACAGAGGAACTGGGACTAATTATCCATTAGGTGAGTGATGGTGTCAATGGTGAATGTGAACTGATTTGTGACATATGCTACTTCTTTAATTATGGAATCTTTATAGGAAAGAACACCCTTATATGCAATTCTGATTAAGAATATAGAGTGATCCTCTAACTTCTTGATAGTGGTCTTATCCTCTGTAATCCTTGTCTCTCACTTTAGCATGGACAGCATTAAGACCTTCGGGTTCTCTGATGATGACTATGCTAAGATGATTGGCTTACCGACAGACAGCAATCCTCAATGTTCCTCCTCGAGAGGCCTAAATGGAGAGTGGACCAAACTTTTGAATTTACGCAAAAAAAAACAAGAGAACTGAACTTCATGCCCAATTCATGCTTGACTATCTTCGAGCAGGAACGATACCTATCTGACTTAGAGTACGAAATATACCTGGGCTATTCGTAGAAATTAGACTGTTCCTGGAGCGCTGGGCATTGATATCCAACTGGTGCTCCAGGGACTGGATGATGCTGATTGTGGAAACAGCAAGAGGCATCATTGACATTCTCAATAAAGAAATTTGGGAATTGGAGGAAAAATTAAAGGAAGGGAATGCCGTCGATCTGGGAAAGCAGAAACTGGAAGAGATCCAAATTGAATTGGACTCCTTCAGTGATTATCTGCTTAAAAGAAAACTGAGAAACTTCGTAAAGACATCAGGCTCTTCACCCAGGAGAGGGCATATGCCTAATTATCCACAGGGTTCTATACCAACTCAGACCCCAATGACCAACACAACCAAGCACCTAGATGGGGTCATAAAATAATAACGACCTTCTCAGACACCACGGACTCTGACGGAGATGTTCAAGAGGAATTCGATCATAATTTTGACCAGGGATATAACCCAAACCCCCAAAATAGACCCACGCACTATGAAAGAAATACTCCCCAGAACCGTTTTTTGGAGAATCGCCGGGGCAACTCCCGCCCGAGAACGAGATCTGCCCAAACGAGGAACTACCGTCCTGCTCAAGGCCAATCTCAGATGTATGTACAGACCAGGCAACAGCAGTACTGGAGAACGTAAGAGGCGTCCCCATATTCAATCTCTCCAGCAAAGAATTGGACCATCTAGCCTCTGATTTACTAACTAGAGGTCTGACATTTGTACCATCAGCCAACTTTAACAAGTTTGAATTTATGAAAGATGTACAATCATTTTTCAAAAAAATTTGTCTTAAGAAATTTTTTGCGGACCGGCCATCCCTCGAAAATGACTTAAATGCATCGGGATTAAAACCTCCTTCCTCCTTCATCCCCTCGCTAGAGATGTTAGGAAGTGAGGTTGAAATATTTGAAAAGGCAGTCATGAGAAAAATGGAAAAAATTATCCAATATGTACCTATCCCGAGCTCCAACCTATCCCCGCAAGAGAGAGACACCTTAAAGAATCTGGAACAAGACAGAAGCCTGACTATAAAACCTTGCGACAAGGGAGGAGGGATTGTCATTTTTGATACTTCCACCTATATCAATAAGATGAAAGCCCTCCTCTCATCGTCTGATCACTACACCAAGGTGACCCGTAACCCTGAACCCAAACTCAAATCTTGTATCTTGAGAATTGTAGAAGAAGCAGTTGAAGAAGGATACATATGCCAACAGGAGGCGGAATTCCTGACCCCTAGCTTCACGAGACTCCCTATCATCTACAGGGTCCCCAAAACCCACAAAGATACCAGGGATCCCCCCCTAAGACCTATTGTTTCCACTATAGGGGCGGCGACCGAACCCCTGTCTAAATACTTAGACAAGTTCCTTAAACCGATGGTAAACAACCTGGAATCCTTTGTGCGAGACACGGGCCACTTCATCGAACGAGTGGAGGGCACCCAAATCTTCGAGGACAGGGAAATCCTCGTGACCTTGGATGAATCCTTGTATTCCAACATCCACCAGAAGGGAGCCTATGACACGATTGAAAGAATCCTGAGTTAAACCCCCGAGATTCAGAATGCCTCTTTCATTCTCCAATGTCTAAAAATAGTCCTCTATGAGAACTATTTTGAGTTCAACAACACCACATATAAACAAATACGAGGAGTTAGCATGGGAGCAAGCTGTGCTCCCAGCGTTGCCTGCCTCTATGTGGGTGAGTTCGAAAGAACCAACATTTATAATGAACTGGCCCCCTTCCATGAAAATTTTAAAATATGGTCTCGATTTATCGATGACATATTTTTCATTTGGAAGGGGGATCAGGAATCATTAGACGAATTTCTACTCTGGCTTATTCAGCGAATCCTCATCTCCGGTTCACCCTACATTCTAGCAGAACGAGAATTGAATTCCTGGACATATGGGTAGAACATAAGGATAACCTACTTAGTGTATCCTTGTATACTAAACCCACTGCCCGGAATACGTTGCTACAGTACGGCCGCTTTCATCCCCCATGTCAGAGAGATAGTATTCCTTACAGCTAGTTTCTTCAAATTCGAAGAAACTGTACTGACATTGGGGATTTTTTACAACAAGCGGATATCTTGAAAGCAAAACTGAAACATCGCGGGTATCCGCCCAGACTAATCAAGGACTCATTCAAGAGGGCGAGATACACTGACAGGGAATACTCGTCTGGACCCCAACAAAGAACTAACAATGATCAACTAGTCTGCATTGTAAAACACTCTGAATTGAACCACAAAGTTCGCCAAATAATCAACTCGCATTGGCATCTCCTCAATTTGAAAAACCATGATTTCCCCCTGGCTAAACCTACTTTGCCTTTAAAAGAAACAAAAACCTTAAAAACCATTTGGTGAAAGGCAAACCCCAGGAGGCGCTGCCCAGCACCCAATCCGGTATTGGGAGTCTGGATCCCATCTTTGGCAACCACCAATGCGGCACCTGCCAGGCCTGTCCCCTAGCCATCGTGGGGGACACCATTACGATTGGCGACCGCAAGATCTCAGTAGCACGAAACAAAAAACTGACAAATTGCCGCACCTCTAATGTCATCTAGGTAATTCTGTGCCCTTGCGGCTTGCCATATGTGGGAGAAACTGGCAGGGAGTGCTGCTTACGCACAGGGGAACACAAATCTAACATTAGAAATGGAAGAACTTCAGCCCCTATTGTCAGTCACTGGATCAAAATGAACCACGCAGAAAAGGATCTGAGATGGTTCATCCTGGAAAAAATTCTACCAGGGAAGGGAACGAATCCCACTGCCCTCTGAAAAAAACGTGAGGTATACTGGATTTTTTTACTTCAATCGGTCCCCAGACGCCTTAATGAGGAATGCCCGTGGCCCCAAGCAATTATCTGAATGTTTACTTTTACCCTCCCTGCTGATACTTATCTCAGAGACCAATCCTGGATTTGCCTCCACTGTGAAATGACCCGCATTCTTGAGAAACTTATATACTGTCTATATTACTAAAAGACAAAATCCCCCTCCTTTCTCCCCCCCCCCCCCTGTGGTGGCGCATCCATTAGTACTCCCGCTGGGGGGGCCACTCTTTCGACCTCCCCCTTTGAGGCTAAGGACTAATGAACTATAAATCCTAACTTACGAGAATGATGCGAAATAACCTCATCTATGGCAATGGCAGTGATACAACACAAGGCGTTTAGTAGACATGGCTCACTGTGTCATGTTCGTTCTATATCTCGCTATTATATCAAAACAAAATTTGAAAGCAAGAGGAGTCTCACTACACAGCGCTGCGAGCATATAGTGGAACGGAGGTTGTTTTTTGTACCATTAAACTGTATTTTAACATTTGCATGGGTTAACTGTTAATGTGGCACATGCGTGTACAGAATAGGTTAATGCATTGGTATAAGACAAAATACTCGTTATATGCCCGGTGTCCCGCTTGTTTATTTAAAAGGCGTGTTTGGTTAAGAAAGCGGGCTGCATTGAGCTAGCTGAGCTACGTTGTTCCCAGTAATGAATAATGACTCAAAGAAAACAAAATAAAGAAGGTCCTACCTGTGTTCTATGAACGCATTTCTTCAACGGGGTTACAGCTACTTAAAGCGCAAAGCTGAGTGGAGAAGGGAACCAAATAAATAGGCTGGCGGCTCGCGCATCTTACCAGGAAAAGTTTTCACTGCAAAGACTCCATTACCCGCATCGAGGCTTCTCCTCAGACTGGTGCTGACTCTGCCCCCGGATGTCAATGGAGTGTCAGAGGCTCCGTTCATTTAAAGGTGCAAGCCGTATTTTACGGTCCAGTTCTTAAAGGGAACAGTAGTAAGATCGGAATTTTATTTCATTTAATTTTGGGTTGCTTTTTTATATGAAAATGGAGGCTCAGAACAAGGATTTTGTATGTAAACTCATTGGAATGCTAAGTAATGAATCAGTGACTTTTGTAATATACTATGTTGGTAAAGTTGCCAAAAAACACGAAAAGTTCCCAATTTTGGAATGCTGGTATTTCATTTTTTGACAAACTGGTGCCATGGGACGGAATCATTGAGACCATGTTCATAAGTGGCAAGTCGGTCCACCCACCTTTGTTCCTTTTCGTGTAAAGTTTTTTCTGGGTTGCGTGACTTGTCTATAAGCATTTCAATTACTGTCCATTGTAGGTCATCACAGGTGTGGTTCTGTTCTATGAAATGCGAGCATAGTTTCGTGGTGTTCTTTTTTAATCTGATGTTGCTTCTATGCTCCCCGATCCTAGTTTTTACTTTTCGGCAGGTCATTCCTATGTATTTCTTGTTACAAGGACAAGTGACCATGTAAATGACATGGGAGGAATTGCAATTTGTAAATTGCCTCTGTGTCCAAACCAGTGTTTCTGATAGTTGCAATGTTTTTGTGGCTGTGGTTGTTTTGCACGATACACAAGTGCCGCAGGGATAATGTCCCGTGAGGGGTGTCATCCTCGCATCTCTCGTTATAGGTGGCATAGGTTTTTTTTTTGCCGGCCGTGTATGCACCAAGACATCTTTTAAGTTCTTAGTTCTACGGTTGGCAAATCTGGGTTTCGGCCAGTCAAATCTGCCAGTGTTTAGAATGTGCCAGTTTTTTTTCACCATTTTTTGTACCTCATAGGTCAAAGGGCTGAAGGTAGTGACACATGTGGGTAGGTCTTGGATTGGTTCCTTTTGATGAATTTGCAATAGGCAATCTCTGGGCTGGTTGCTGGCTCTTTTTTTTACACCTTCTGATAGTTTGTTCACTGTAATCTCTATCCTTTAGTTTGGCACTGAGTTCTTGCGCTTGGATTTTGTAGTCTTCATTTTTAGTGCAATTCCTGTTTAGCCTTAAAAATTGACTATAGGGGAGATTATCCCTCAGCGGCTTCGGGTGGTAGCTTTTGTATGATAATAAGCTGTTCTTGGCTGTTGGTTTTGTGAAAGTCTTAGTTTGTAAGATGTTGTTTTCTGTGAAGATTGTAAGGTCCCAAAAATCCAGTTTGCTGTTATTGGACGTATGAGTGAACTTGAGCCAGGGGTCTAATTCATTGAGCCAGACTGTAAATTGTTCAAGGTCTTGTTCTATGCTCCAAATCAGCAAGATGTCATCAATATATCTCTTCCAGTATAAAATACTGGGAGAGAAAGGGTTTGATTCGTGTAGTACGAATTGGTTCTCGAACTGACTCACATACAGCCCTGCCACCGAAGGAGCAAGGGCACTGCCCATAGAGGTGCCATGGGTTTGTAAGTAGAGCTTGTCTTCGTAAGCAAAAAAAATTTCTTTTAGGGCCAGTTTACAACATTCAAGGATGAAGTGCCTTGGTGTATTATATTGCCAGTCTTCCATGTAAAGAACGACTTCGAGCATCTGCATCGTTTCGTCTTGAGGTAAGCTAGTGAAAAGGGATTCCACATCTAGACCCACCAATAACATTGTTTCTGGATCAAAATGTTTGTCTGAGATTTGTATCAGCAGATCTCGAGTATCCTTTAGGTAAGTTGGGGTTTTCTGTACCAGTGGTTTGAGGAATTCGTCAGCGAATTTTGTTAAGGGTTCTAATACTGACCCTATTCCTGAGACTATAGGTCGTCCTGGGGGAGGAGACCTATTTTTGTGGGTTTTTGGGAGCGAATAGAAGTAGGGAGTTTTAGGTTCCCTAACAACTAGGAATTCCGCTTCTTTTTTTGATATCCACATTTTTGTTTCAGCCTCAAAAACCATCATTGATATGGTATTTTGGAGTCTCAATGTTGGGTCCTCTATAATCCTTCTGTAGAATCTCGTGTCTGATAGGAGGGCGAGGCATTGTTGGTTGTAGCCCGGCTTGCTTAGAATAACCGTGCCTCCCCCTTATCAGCTGGTTTTATCACAATTGCTTCATTTGTTTTTAGTGCCTCTATTGCCAGACGTTCCTTTTTTGTAAGGTTTTGGAAGGGTTTTCTTGGCTTCATCTTGTCCACCCCTTTTAGAAGTGCCTGTTCGAAAGTTTGTAATTCAGAGGGAACGCTAAAAGGTGGGGGATTGAAAGAAGATTTATTCCGAAGGTTTGTGTCACCTTCCTGTGGTAGGGAAGTGCTGTTCGAGAAATACGCTTTTAGTCTCAGAACTCTGCAGAATTCAGCCAATTCACATTTCAATTTAAAGGTATTCATTTGGGGGGTCGGGACATAGCCCAGGCCTTTGTTCAGAACTCTCATTTGATCTTCCGTAAGTTCAGTGTCTGAGAGATTGATAATCAGTGATTGGTCTTGCTGGTTGACGGTTGTGCTGCTGCCATGCTCCTGGTCTGCACATTCCTCTGTTGGTCTTGCCAGGTCAGGGACTTTCTTTTTCCTCGGGGTTGGTTGCGGCCTCTGGATAAAAAAGCCTGTTCTTGTTGGCCTGGGTTTTGTTGTCCAACCATTTGGTGGTCTGAAATTTGGGGCATCTGTTGCATCCCTTGACTAAATGGGTCCATCCAGCCTCCATATTGTGGAACAAATGGTTGGTAATATGGTAAATTGTAACCCGGATAGTATGATCGTTGCCATCGGTTCCCCCTTCTAGGGCGTTGGTATCTGTAGTTATTACGGCCTCTTTTGGGGGTATAGTCATCAGAGCTAATCGTGGAATTATTGGAAGAATTTTTCCCTGTTGACTCGTTGTCTGAGCCCCGGTCTGGAGTGGTGTAATCATCCCTGATGTAAGGGTGCATTTTCTCCTGACTAAACTTTTTTAAGTCTTTTCCCAGTTTTTGCAGTTTACTCTGCATTATAAACTCCTGAGTTTCTTCCATTTCTTTTGTTATTTCCTCTAGTCTCTTCTTGTAGACGAGGGAATTGATGCCATTCTTTAATTCTTCCTCACATGTTCGAATCTCTGCTAAGAGGTTTTCCGAAAGCCGCCTGGCTGTCTTAACAATTAATACCAGATAATCTAATGTGCACTTCCAGGAGATGGAAGACCAGTCCTTACGGAATGCAAGATCATGTAAAAAGATCCTCGGTGCGTTGTTAACCCACAGTCCTCGTGGTGCGATTTTTGACCTGAGGTACTCGGTCATGATGATGCCGTGGATGGCTGTTCGAATTTGGTCCCTTTTCTTCTCTGTCAGGTTTTCCCAATCGTCTGTTTGGGCCAGAGCTTCAGTCAGGTCTGCATTCTGCAGTAACGGTTGAGCTGCCAAAAGTTCGTCAATGTCGCTTGCATCATAGCTTAGTCCAACGTTGCCTTCCATTTTTTCTTTTAAAATTTAAAAGGAATGGAAAAGTTTGGAACCCGCAGCTGCGCGCTGCTTATATAATGATTGAATCAGCTGGGAGGGTTGAGGAAGCTGTGTGCCCTTTTCTTTCCCCAGGGTAAGAGCAGAAGTAATCAGAGATAAAAAAGGGACACTTGTAACACTTTTAAAAACATTGGTTTTGAGAAAAGTGATTGGAAAACCCTCAAAGAAATCAATGTAATTTGGGAGTGCGGTATATATGTTTCATCCGCCCCACATTGAAGTCATGGCAGTTATCATTGGGTGTTCCAAGTCGTGATAGTTGCCGACCTCAACCAGAGGTACTTCCGGTCTCAAAGTGCAGTGTCAGAGATAGAGGATTTATTCCCACAAAATAGTGTAAAAAACAAACTTTACAAAAAAGGAAAAAATCTTTAAAAAGAGGAAAAACACCCAAATAGGTTTAATAGGGGGTGAGCTCCCTCAGATTTAAAATATATTCATACTTAAGGAGATCGAGTTACTAGATCTATTGGTATTGGTAAAGAATCGTCGACATGTTTCAGCTCCTTTGGCCCTAAGGGTCTATGAAGCTTTCGTCAGGACTAACAAACGTATACTGATACTCACACGATTTGTGCGGTATTCCTCAATTGGTCATTCTTTGCCAATCGTGATGCTGGGATCAGCGTTCATTATTTTTCTGAAAAAGAGTGGTAGATGGACATACAACAAATCGTAATAGTCAATACAGTTTGTTTGTGCTGCAGGAAGTAATTTTTTCTGCAGCATCTGTTTGTTGTGGGAAAAATATTTGTTCAACTTTAAATAATAAACATTTTTATTACTAAGCTTTTGTGCATTTTGGCTGGATTAAGAAGCTATGAATAAGGGACATCTATGGCAATGGCAGTGACACAACACAAGGCGTTTAGTAGACATGGCTCACTGTGTCATGTTTGTTCTATATCTCGCTATTATATCAAAACAAAATTTGAAAGCAAGAGGAGTCTCACTACACAGCGCTGCGAGCATATAGTGGAACGGAGGTTGTTTTTTGTACCATTAAACTGTATTTTAACATTTGCATGGGTTAACTGTTAATGTGGCACATGCGTGTACAGAATAGGTTAATGCATTGGTATAAGACAAAATACTCGTTATATGCCCGGTGTCCCGCTTGTTTATTTAAAAGGCGTGTTTGGTTAAGAAAGCGGGCTGCATTGAGCTAGCTGAGCTACGTTGTTCCCAGTAATGAATAATGACTCAAAGAAAACAAAATAAAGAAGGTCCTACCTGTGTTCTATGAACGCATTTCTTCAACGGGGTTATAGCTACTTAAAGCGCAAAGCTGAGTGGAGAAGGGAACCAAATAAATAGGCTGGCGGCTCGCGCATCTTACCAGGAAAAGTTTTCACTGCAAAGACTCCATTACCCGCATCGAGGCTTCTCCTCAGACTGGTGCTGACTCTGCCCCCGGATGTCAATGGAGTGTCAGAGGCTCCGTTCATTTAAAGGTGCAAGCCGTATTTTACGGTCCAGTTCTTAAAGGGAACAGTAGTAAGATCGGAATTTTATTTCATTTAATTTTGGGTTGCTTTTTTATATGAAAATGGAGGCTCAGAACAAGGATTTTGTATGTAAACTCATTGGAATGCTAAGTAATGAATCAGTGACTTTTGCAATATACTATGTTGGTAAAGTTGCCAAAAAACACGAAAAGTTCCCAATTTTGGAATGCTGGTATTTCATTTTTTGGCAAACTGGTGCCATGGGACGGAATCATTGAGACCATGTTCATAAGTGGCAAGTCGGTCCACCCACCTTTGTTCCTTTTCGTGTAAAGTTTTATCTGGGTTGCGTGACTTGTCTATAAGCATTTCAATTACTGTCCATTGTAGGTCATCACAGGTGTGGTTCTGTTCTATGAAATGCGAGCATAGTTTCGTGGTGTTCTTTTTTAATCTGATGTTGCTTCTATGCTCCCCGATCCTAGTTTTTACTTTTCGGCAGGTCATTCCTATGTATTTCTTGTTACAAGGACAAGTGACCATGTAAATGACATGGGAGGAATTGCAATTTGTAAATTGCCTCTGTGTCCAAACCAGTGTTTCTGATAGTTGCAATGTTTTTGTGGCTGTGGTTGTTTTGCACGATACACAAGTGCCGCAGGGATAATGTCCCGTGAGGGGTGTCATCCTCGCATCTCTCGTTATAGGTGGCATAGGTTTTTTTGCCGGCCGTGTATGCACCAAGACATCTTTTAAGTTCTTAGTTCTACGGTTGGCAAATCTGGGTTTCGGCCAGTCAAATCTGCCAGTGTTTAGAATGTGCCAGTTTTTTTTCACCATTTTTTGTACCTCATAGGTCAAAGGGCTGAAGGTAGTGACACATGTAGTTAGGTCTTGGATTGGTTCCTTTTGATGAATTTACAATAGGCAATCTCTGGGCTGGTTGCTGGCTCTTTTTTTACACCTTCTGATAGTTTGTTCACTGTAATCTCTATCCTTTAGTTTGGCACTGAGTTCTTGCGCTTGGATTTTGTAGTCTTCATTTTTAGTGCAATTCCTCTTTAGCCTTAAAAATTGACTATAGGGGAGATTATCCCTCAGCGGCTTCGGGTGGTAGCTTTTGTATGATAATAAGCTGTTCTTGGCTGTTGGTTTTGTGAAAGTCTTAGTTTGTAAGATGTTGTTTTCTGTGAAGATTGTAAGGTCCAAAAAATCCAGTTTGCTGTTATTGGACGTATGAGTGAACTTGAGCCAGGGGTCTAATTCATTGAGCCAGACTGTAAATTGTTCAAGGTCTTGTTCTATGCTCCAAATCAGCAAGATGTCATCAATATATCTCTTCCAGTATAAAATACTGGGAGAGAAAGGGTTTGATTCGTGTAGTACGAATTGGTTCTCGAACTGACTCACATACAGCCCTGCCACCGAAGGAGCAAAGGCACTGCCCATAGAGGTGCCATGGGTTTGTAAGTAGAGCTTGTCTTCGTAAGCAAAAAAATGTTCTTTTAGGGCCAGTTTACAACATTCAAGGATGAAGTGCCTTGGTGTATTATATTGCCAGTCTTCCATGTAAAGAACGTCTTCGAGCATCTGCATCGTTTCGTCTTGAGGTAAGCTAGTGAAAAGGGATTCCACATCTAGACCCACCAATAACATTGTTTCTGGATCAAAATGTTTGTCTGAGATTTGTATCAGCAGATCTCGAGTATCCTTTAGGTAAGTTGGGGTTTTCTGTACCAGTGGTTTGAGGAATTCGTCAGCGAATTTTGATAAGGGTTCTAATACTGACCCTATTCCTGAGACTATAGGTCGTCCTGGGGAGGAGACCTATTTTTGTGGGTTTTTGGGAGCGAATAGAAGTAGGGAGTTTTAGGTTCCCTAACAACTAGGAATTCCGGTTCTTTTTTTGATATCCACATTTTTGTTTCAGCCTCAAAAACCATCATTGATATGGTATTTTGGAGTCTCAATGTTGGGTCCTCTATAATCCTTCTGTAGAATCTCGTGTCTGATAGGAGGGCGAGGCATTGTTGGTTGTAGCCCGGCTTGCTTAGAATAACTGTGCCTCCCCCCTTATCAGCTGGTTTTATCACAATTGCTTCATTTGTTTTTAGTGCCTCTATTGCCAGATGTTCCTTTTTTGTAAGGTTTTGGAAGGGTTTTCTTGGCTTCATCTTGTCCACCCCTTTTAGAAGTGCCTGTTCGAAAGTTTGTAATTCAGAGGGAACGCTAAAAGGTGGGGGATTGAAAGAAGATTTATTCCGAAGGTTTGTGTCACCTTCCTGTGGTAGGGAAGTGCTGTTCGAGAAATACGCTTTTAGTCTCAGAACTCTGCAGAATTCAGCCAATTCACATTTCAATTTAAAGGTATCCATTTGGGGGGTCGGGACATAGCCCAGGCCTTTGTTCAGAACTCTCATTTGATCTTCCGTAAGTTCAGTGTCTGAGAGATTGATAATCAGTGATTGGTCTTGCTGGTTGACGGTTGTGCTGCTGCCATGCTCCGGGTCTGCACATTCCTCTGTTGGTCTTGCCAGGTCAGGGACTTTCTTTTTCCTCGGGGTTGGTTGCGGCCTCTGGATAAAAAAGCCTGTTCTTGTTGGCCTGGGTTTTGTTGTCCAACCATTTGGTGGTCTGACATTTGGGGCATCTGTTGCATCCCTTGACTAAATGGGTCCATCCAGCCTCCATATTGTGGAACAAATGGTTGGTAATATGGTAAATTGTAACCCGGATAGTATGGTTGTTGCCATCGGTTCCCCCTTCTAGGGCGTTGGTATCTGTAGTTATTACGGCCTCTTTTGGGGGTATAGTCATCAGAGCTAATCGTGGAATTATTGGAAGAATTTTTCCCTGTTGACTCGTTGTCTGAGCCCGGGTCTGGAGTGGTGTAATCATCCCTGATGTGAGGGTGCATTTTCTCCTGACTAAACTTTTTTAAGTCTTTTCCCAGTTTTTGCAGTTTACTCTGCATTATAAACTCCTGAGTTTCTTCCATTTCTTTTGTTATTTCCTCTAGTCTCTTCTTGTAGACGAGGGGATTGATGCGCTTCTTTAATTCTTTAAATATTTATTTGGTTCCCTTCTCCACTCAGCTTTGCGCTTTAAGTAGCTGTAACCCCGTTGAAGAAATGCGTTCATAGAACACAGGTAGGACCTTCTTTATTTTGTTTTCTTTGAGTCATTATTCATTATTGGGAACAACGTAGCTCAGCTAGCTCAATGCAGCCCGCTTTCTTAACCAAACACGCCTTTTAAATAAACAAGCGGGACACCGGGCATACAACGAGTATTTTGTCTTATACCAATGCATTAACCTATTCTGTACACGCATGTGCCACATTAACAGTTAACCCATGCAAATGTTAAAATACAGTTTAATGGTACAAAAAACAACCTCCGTTCCACTATATGCTCGCAGCGCTGTGTAGTGAGACTCCTCTTGCTTTCAAATTTTGTTTTGATATAATAGCGAGATATAGAACGAACATGACACAGTGAGCCATGTCTACTAAACGCCTTGTGTTGTGTCACTGCCATTGCCATAGATGTCGCTTATTCATAGTTTCTTAATCCAGCCAAAATGCACAAAAGCTTAGTAATAAAAATGTTTATTATTTAAAGTTGAACAAATATTTTTCCCACAACAAACAGATGCTGCAGAAAAAATTACTTCCTGCAGCACAAACAAACTGTATTGACTATTACGATTTGTTGTATGTCCATCTACCACTCTTTTTCAGAAAAATAATGAACGCTGATCCCAGCATCACGATTGGCAAAGAATGACCAATTGAGGAATACCGCACAAATCGTGTGAGTATCAGTATACGTTTGTTAGTCCTGACGAAAGCTTCATAGACCCTTAGGGCCAAAGGAGCTGAAACATGTCGACGATTCTTTACCAATACCAATAGATCTAGTAACTCGATCTCCTTAAGTAAAAATATTTTAAATCTGAGGGAGCTCACCCCCTATTAAACCTATTTGGGTGTTTTTCCTCTTTTTAAAGATTTTTTCCTTTTTTGTAAAGTTTGTTTTTTACACTATTTTGTGGGAATAAATCCTCTATCTCTGACACTGCACTTTGAGACCGGAGGTACCTCTGGTTGAGGTCGGTAACTATCACGACTTGGAACACCCAATGATAACTGCCATGACTTCAATGTGGGGCGGATGAAACATATATACCGCACTCCCAAATTACATTGATTTCTTTGAGGGTTTTCCAATCACTTTTCTCAAAACCAATGGTTTTAAAAGTGTTACAAGTGTCCCTTTTTTATCTCTGATTACTTCTGCTCTTACCCTGGGGAAAGAAAAGGGCACACAGCTTCCTCAACCCTCCCAGCTGATTCAATCACGATATTGATCCTTAACCATCTGTTGGATCTTCCCCCCCTTTTTTTCACCCGGCTTCCTATTGAATTTTATCTCTCTATAGCCGAAGTGTATCTCCACTTGACCTTCTATTCAGGCTACTGTGTACCATGATATGGCTTTTAACTTTATTTATAAGTATGAGTGATATTGTATGACTGCGTTTTGAATGAGGATTGATGAGGTATGGGTGATTTGTGTGGGACTTCACAGTGAAGTATTAATATTTATGAATTGTTATTCTTTATGATTTAATTGTTGAATCTATTTAACCAAGACTATATCAATTACAACTTGTGAGAACCTAACGACAAAAATAATAAAATAAAGAGAAAAATGTACTCTATACAAATGTTGTAATTGTCTAAATCTGGCTCTGCTTTCTGGTCCTAAATAGGTATCTATACACACGGGACCCTAATTTTCGGCCGTTGTATTCACAGCAGGGTTCTTTTTCTCTCTCTATTGGTCTTCTTCCCCCCTTACCTGCCTTGTATACTGTATCCCCTGGGAAACCCCCTTCTTTTTTGTAGTTACTTCACAGCCCGGAGCTGTGGGGGTTTGGGATCCACAGAGGAACTGGGACTAATTATCCATTAGGTGAGTGATGGTGTGAATGGTGAATGTGAACTGATTTGTGACATATGCTACTTCTTTAATTATGGAATCTTTATAGGAAAGAACACCCTTATATACAATTCTGATTAAGAATATAGAGTGATCCTCTAACTTCTTGATAGTGGTCTTATCCTCTGTAATCCTTGTCTCTCACTTTAGCATGGACAGCATTAAGACCTTCGGGTTCTCTGATGATGACTATGCTAAGATGATTGGCTTACCGACAGACAGCAATCCTCAATGTTCCTCCTCGAGAGACCTAAATGGAGAGTGGACCAAACTTTTGATTTTACGCAAAAAAAAACCAAGAGAACTGAACTTCATGCCCAATTCATGCTTGACTATCTTCGAGCAGGAACGATACCTATCGGACTTAGAGTACGAAATATACCTGGGCTATTCGTAGAAATTAGACTGTTCCTGGAGCGCTGGGAATTGATATCCAACTGGTGCTCCAGGGACTGGATGATGCTGATTGTGGAAACAGCAAGAGGCATCATTGACATTCTCAATAAAGAAATTTGGGAATTGGAGGAAAAATTAAAGGAAGGGAATGCCGTCGATCTGGGAAAGCAGAAACTGGAAGAGATCCAAATTGAATTGGACTCCTTCAGTGATTATCTGCTTAAAAGAAAACTGAGAAACTTCGTAAAGACATCAGGCTCTTCACCCAGGAGAGGGCATATGCCTAATTATCCACAGGGTTCTATACCAACTCAGACCCCAATGACCAACACAACCAAGCACCTAGATGGGGTCATAAAAGAATAACGACCTTCTCAGACACCACGGACTCTGACGGAGATGTTCAAGAGGAATTCGATCATAATTTTGACCAGGGATATAACCCAAACCCCCAAAATAGACCCACGCACTATGAAAGAAATACTCCCCAGAACCGTTTTTTGGGGAATCGCCGGGGCAACTCCCGCCCGAGAACGAGATCTGCCCAAACAAGGAACTACCGTCCTGCTCAAGGCCAATCTCAGATGTATGTATAGACCAGGCAACAGCAGTACTGGAGAACGTAAGAGGCGTCCCTATATTCAATCTCTCCAGCAAAGAATTGGACCATCTAGCCTCTGATTTACTAACTAGAGGTCTGACATTTGTACCATCAGCCAACTTTAACAAGTTTGAATTTATGAAAGATGTACAATCATTTTTCAAAAAAATTTGTCTTAAGAAATTTTTTGCGGACCGGCCATCCCTCGAAAATGACCTAAATGCATCGGGATTAAAACCTCCTTCCTCCTTCATCCCCTCGCTAGAGATGTTAGGAAGTGAGGTTGAAATATTTGAAAAGGCGGTCATGAGAAAAATGGAAAAAATTATCCAATATGTACCTATCCCGAGCTCCAACCTATCCCCGCAAGAGAGAGACACCTTAAAGAATCTGGAACAAGACAGAAGCCTGACTATAAAACCTTGCGACAAGGGAGGAGGGATTGTCATTTTTGATACTTCCACCTATATCAATAAGATGACAGCCCTCCTCTCATCGTCTGATCACTACACCAAGGTGACCCGTAACCCTGAACCCAAACTCAAATCTTGTATCTTGAGAATTGTAGAAGAAGCAGTTGAAGAAGGATACATATGCCAACAGGAGGCGGAATTCCTGACCCCTAGCTTCACGAGACTCCCTATCATCTACAGGGTCCCCAAAACCCACAAAGATACCAGGGATCCCCCCCCTAAGACCTATTGTTTCCACTATAGGGGCGGCGACCGAACCCCTGTCTAAATACTTAGACAAGTTCCTTAAACCGATGGTAAACAACTTGGAATCCTTTGTGCGAGACACGGGCCACTTCATCGAACGAGTGGAGGGCACCCAAATCTTCGAGGACAGGGAAATCCTCGTGACCTTGGATGAATCCTTGTATTCCAACATCCACCAGAAGGGAGCCTATGACACGATTGAAAGAATCCTGAGTTACACCCCCGAGATTCAGAATGCCTCTTTCATTCTCCAATGTCTAAAAATAGTCCTCTATGAGAACTATTTTGAGTTCAACAACACCACATATAAACAAATACGAGGAGTTAGCATGGGAGCAAGCTGTGCTCCCAGCGTTGCCTGCCTCTATGTGGGTGAGTTCGAAAGAACCAACATTTATAATGAACTGGCCCCCTTCCATGAAAATGTTAAAATATGGTCTCGATTTATCGATGACATATTTTTCATTTGGAAGGGGGATCAGGAATCATTAGACGAATTTCTACTCTGGCTTATTCAGCGGATCCTCATCTCCGGTTCACCCTACATTCTAGCAGAACGAGAATTGAATTCCTGGACATATGGGTAGAACATAAGGATAACCTACTTAGTGTATCCTTGTATACTAAACCCACTGCCCGGAATACGTTGCTACAGTACGGCAGCTTTCATCCCCGATGTCAGAGAGATAGTATTCCTTACAGCCAGTTTCTTCAAATTCGAAGAAACTGTACTGACATCGGGGATTTTTTACAACAAGCGGATATCTTGAAAGCAAAACTGAAACATCGCGGGTATCCGCCCAGACTAATCAAGGACTCATTCAAGAGGGCGAGATACACTGACAGGGAATACTCGTCTGGACCCCAACAAAGAACTAACAATGATCAACTAGTCTGCATTGTAAAACACTCTGAATTGAACCACAAAGTTCGCCAAATAATCAACTCGAATTGGCATCTCCTCAATTTGAAAAACCATGATTTCCCCCTGGCTAAATCTACTTTGCCTTTAAAAGAAACAAAAACCTTAAAAACCATTTGGTGAAAGGCAAACCCCAGGAGGTGCTGCCCAGCACCCAATCCGGTATTGGGAGTCTGGATCCCATCTTTGGCAACCACCAATGCGGCACCTGCCAGGCCTGTCCCCTAGCCATCGTGGGGGACACCATTACGATTGGCGACCGCAAGATCTCAGTAGCACGAAACAAAAAACTGACAAATTGCCGCACCTCTAATGTCATCTACGTAATTCTGTGCCCTTGCGGCTTGCCATATGTGGGAGAAACTGGCAGGGAGTGCTGCTTACGCACAGGAGAACACAAATCTAACATTAGAAATGGAAGAACTTCAGCCCCTATTGTCAGTCACTGGATCAAAATGAACCACGCAGAAAAGGATCTGAGATGGTTCATCCTGGAAAAAATTCTACCAGGAAAGGGAACGAATCCCACTGCCCTCCGAAAAAAACGTGAGGTATACTGGATTTTTTTACTTCAATCGGTCCCCAGACGCCTTAATGAGGAATGCCCGTGGCCCCAAGCAATTATCTGAATGTTTACTTTTACCCTCCCTGCTGATACTTATCTCAGAGACCAATCCTGGATTTGTCTCCACTGTGAAATGACCCGCAATCTTGAGAAACCTATATACTGTCTATATTACTAAAAGACAAAATCCCCCTCCTTTCTCCCCCCCCTGTGGTGGCGCATCCATTAGTACTCCCGCTGGGGGGGCCACTCTTTCGACCTCCCCCTTTGAGGCTAAGGACTAATGAACTATAAATCCTAACATCCGAGAATGATGCGAAATAACCTCAGGAAGGGGTGTCCCCTTCAATAAAACCGTAGGGACACTCGACCACTACTGTATGCGCCCGCAGCTAGTCCGTCTTCAATTACTACTCAATCCTCATAGAGTACTAACTTCCCGGAGAGTATAGGAAAAGATCCTATACTAGTCCTCTGTCTATTGCCACGACCATCCAGCTGGAGTGAATTCCGGAAGCTCATTTAAAGAGCAACATGAGAATCATGAAGGACCTGGCTATTTTGAAAGAGGCGGCGGCCCGGCATGATGACCCCCTGAGATCGGAGCTCCTGCCCTGGCGATTATGTAAGTAAAGGGATTTTGCCCCCCAATGCCCCACACGTTAGAATTCGGTAACCATGAGATTCGGGGGACGTAAGGTATCTCTAGCCACTTTACGGGGACCAATATGCCGCTAACCGCCGTTCATGTGTAGTAACTGCACCCGTGACTATGACTGACTAGGTTGAGCACCTTTAACATTGCCACCTAGCTATCAGATGGTTTTCGTTTGTTTTCTTACCCAGATGAAGAATTTAATCCGTGACCCCGAAGAGATTTCGCGCCTCGGCTAGGATAAGCATACCGAGAGGAACGACGGTTAAAATCCTAAATATAGGTAAAGTGTAATTGTCTGTATTTATCCCGCTATTGGGTCCGTCACTGCTACCCGTCGCCCCCCGGTGGACGGACCCACCACCCTCCCCTAATGTATCTTGAAAATTCTTACTTAACATATCTCTAAACTTCATGTATTATTACTTCATCTAGAAATAGAAGACGTTCGTCCTGTCCCGTACCTGGATCCCAGACTCAGCCTTTTTTAATCCCGAGGACACCTAGTGGGCATTTATCCAAACAGGTAAATAAAGAACCTCTTGACCCCCTTGCCTACTGATAGAGACGATGTACTTGTCGTTTTCCCTCTGAGGTAGACTGAACGGCCATGTGTTATGAGGGAAGGAATTGTTACCCTCGGACCCTCTCCTCTCACTATACCTACACTAAGTTTAATCTTTGTATAGGAATGGCCTACGTGAAATGAGCATACTGTCCTCCTCGCACCGATAATACCTGAGAGGAAAAACCTCCGACCTGCCATAGCCCCGCTGCCTTAGAAATTACCCAGTGCATTCATCAGGTAAGACAACGGGAATTTATCCAATTTCAGGATCTCCGGATTATGGTCTTGATTTTATGATCCCGTATAACGCATGAACCCTCATTGCTATTTGTACGCCCGGATGGGTCTGCTCTCTCTCCTCAGAAAAACGTCTGAATGATGGAAGAACATCCTAACTAACTCGAACATACCAATAAATGACCGCTAGTTGTTGCTGGGACTCCTAATCTACTCTACCTGGCTCCCTCCATCCTATTGGTACGCCCTCTATTACTACTAGAATACCTTAGCTTAGAAGCCATTTAGATCATAGGATTAATCTGGAAAGTACCACCTTGGGTCCCAATTAAAACAGTGACGAAACTAGAAAGAATATGGCGCCCCCCCCCTAACTGAACCTAACGTAGCAAATGTCCCTGGATGTAAAAGGAAAAGGATGAATGAAGTAGAAACGGATGGATGAACTGAATGGAGAAACCTCTCAATTCCCTGTGAGTCTTTAGAGGTTAATTAACCCGATGAGAAGTATGATGTTAATATATTTAGAAACCTAGCTGGACCAGAATGTTCTTTGCCATTAGAATCTAAGATTGAAGTCCCTATATACTTCTAAAAACAAAGCACATTAACAAGACGACCTGTTCTGATATATGTTTTTATGTTGCTGTATAAAATGTATATATTTATGTATATATTGTAAAAAACCTTTTTTTGTATCACAGTGTTGTTCCCCCCTCCACGGTACCCCCTGGCCCTGATGAAGGTGTGGCCCGACTTGGCCACTGCACCGAAACGCACATAGGCGTCTAATGTCTTGAAGATATTGATCCTTAACCATCTGTTGGATCTCCCCCCCCCTTTTTTCACCCAGCTTCCTATTGAATTTTATCTCTCTATAGCCGAAGTGTATCTCCACTTGACCTTCTATTCAGGCTACTGTGTGCCATGATATGGCTTTTAACTTTAGTTATAAGTATGAGTGATATTGTATGACTGCGTTTTGAATGAGGATTGATGAGGTATTGGTGATTTGTGTGGGACTTCACCGTGAAGTATTGATATTTATGAATTGTTATTCTTTATGATTTAATTGTTGAATCTATTTAACCAAGACTATATCAATTACAACTTGTAAGAACCTAACTACAAAAATAATAAAATAAAGAGAAAAATGGACTCTATACACATGTTGTAATTGTTTAAATCTGGCTCTGCTTTCTGGTCCTAAAAAGGTATCTATACACACAGGACCCTAATTTTGGGTCGTTGTATCCACGGCAGGGTTCTTTTTCTCTCTCTATTGGATACCAGTCTGTATTCATAAATCCCAGATGATGAAGTTCCGCCAATAGGTGGGTTGATGGGTTTTCTTCTTCACACTCACTAGTCTATACACACACCTTTCATGTGAAAGCAGACACTCTAGCCTGTCTAGACCAGTAGCACCCCTTTTGTGTTTTTTACCTAATATGTGTGCCAACATTTTATGTTTTTGCACTTACGTATCAGCATTTCTATAGTACAAAATGAGGTCATGACACAATCCCACATGAGCTTACTGGGGACTTTCGTTTACACTACAATATGGACATATTGGCATGTTTGTATATGTGCTTGTAATATACCCGTGTAGGAAGAAGTTTAACAAATGACTGACATAATCAATGTAAAAGCTTCCCTCCTGCAAATACAGTGTCGAAAGCCATTCAGCTGAACTCCAGGAGGTTCCGATGGGGGGAAGCTGAACCTCCAATTCCCCTGAGGCCTAACCTAGGTAGCAGCCTATGAACACTGCAATAATGTTAGTCCCCAAAAGGAAGGGGTTTTGGAAATGAGAGAAGAGCAAACACAGAGAATGCGTTCTGGACTGAATTGGTCTCTGAGCCACGGGCTGGGCTGATTTCCACTGAGTACAAGCAACTGCTTTCCAATAGGTATAACATTCACAGCCACGAACTGTATATCTGTGAATGACATAGTCAATTAGTACTTGCACCGTACACTTGTCATGTTATCTTATGGAAGTAAAATCAGCACGCACTACACATACCATATGTGAACAGTAGTTACAATTCATATTGAGATGCACGTCAGTAGTTCAAACACAAATGTTCTTTCTCATGAAGGGTTATGTAGGGTTGATATGGTTAGTGGTTACTCTTGAGTTCGCCTTCAGTCTCCACAGAACCATCACTTGTCCATATCACACATGCTGTGCTATGAGTGTAGCACAAATTAGATAGTACATAATACAATAGGCATCCAAAAGGGACAAGAGTTCTAGGCATAGGTCCAAAGTCTCTTTTACAAAGTCAGCAAGGAGTTCACAAATGTCTCAAAATATCGCATGCATTGTGCCTATCACAATGGCGAACCTTTGTGCACCAGCACGAGTACTCAACGAATGCCAATATTGAATACTTGACAGAATTGTCTTTGGCCTTAATCTAGATGAGCGATGTGTGCTATACGCTGGCCGTCTTTAGCTTTTGCAACTTTTGGTTTGCTGCGACTGCCGCGATACACAATGCCAAAAATACTTTTTAATTCTCTTTGTTTTCTTACACGTTGCCAATCCAGAAGATGCACAGCAGAATCAGGAGAGCGGCGGGGACAGGAACCACCCATATGAGAATCTGGAACTTGGTGCTTGGGTGAGTGGTCTAATGCCAAAGAGGCTAAGCCAGGCGTTTTAAAAAGCTGCACCCTCCCAAGATGGCTGCCAGCACATGTGGAGTGCCACAGGTTTGTTTACTTTACATCTAAATGCGTGAGTTAGCAGTTAGGCGGTGCTGGAGCTAGCGCTTGGCCACATTTAAAAAAAAATATATTGGTGCATACAATATTCTGAAGAGCCTGCAAGTGCTAACACAGATCATGGAAATGTTTAATACAGTATTGTACAACAATATATGAGAAACCAAAGACAATGCTCCCCTAGCCATAACCCGGACCGATAATTTTTTGATAAATTTTAAAATGTGTAGAGATGTAGAAAGGCCTCAATTACCTAATATAACCAAGGTTAGTCACTGTGTTAGACCATTTTATCTGATGACTCCTGAGGCCATTCAGTGTGCATTGCGACAGCAACCGATTCCCTTAAGTGGTGTCCTAGAGCAAGATGTGATGACCTTAGAGGGATGGTTACAACAACAAGCCTCTGAGCTGGCTCCTCCCTCGGAAAAACAGGTTAAAACTACCTGAGTCTCAGCTCCTTGGTTTTCTGAGGCCTTAAGGGATAGTAAAAGGCATTGCAAACATCTTGAAAGAGAATGGCGGAGGAGCTATCATCTTTCAGACAAACTGACTTATAAATTGGCCTTGAAAACTCACTATAAGAAAGTCCGGGAGGAAAAGAAAGCTTTCCTGTCAACAAAAATTGACCTGGCGGCCAATAAAAGTAAAACTTTAATGTTGTAAAAAATGTCTCCTCTCTGACGGCGATGAGCCAACCTTTTAAACCTACAAAGGACTGGACGGAGTGAATGGCCCTTTTTTCTATGAAATAATCAAACTGATTCAGGACTCTTTTGTAGCTCCTATCACAAGGCTGGAGGTCCCTGAGGGCGACCACCAAGCGGTGGGCTCCAGTTTGAGTGCCTCCCTTACGGAGTTTCCGGAGTTGACTCTCGAACAATCTTTGGTGTTCATGAAAACTTTGAAATCAGGGTCACCTACTGACCCTTGTCCGGCAAAGGTCTTATCCGCCTTGGCGGATGTGATTAATACCTATGTGAACACTATCCTGAACGCCGCTCTGCATGAAGGGATGATGCCACAACCGTGGAAACATGCTAAAATCCTTCCACTACTCAAGAAATCACTGGCGGATCCTGAGGTAGCCTGCAATTATAGGCCTATATCCATTCTGCCTTTTCGAAAGTTTTAGAAAAATTTGTAAATCAGGTTTTAACAAATTATGTGGAGACTGAGGCGCTGTTACACCCGAGTCAGTCGGATTTTAGAGCCAATTTTAGCACTGAACGGCTCTACTGGAGGTGGCAGAATCCATTAAAGCTACGCTGGATAGAGGTGGCAATGCTGTTTTGGTGGTGTTGGACCTCTCCGCAGCCTTCGACACCGTGCCTCATTCAAGATTACTGCAAAGACTTAAAAACAGCGGTATTGGAGGCACGGTGCTGAGTTGGTTTATGTCCTTTCTCGCTAATCGCTCCCAAACCATCTGGACCCCCCCTTTTTGGGCAGAGATTCCTTCTCTGAATGTGGGGGTGCCTCAGGGTTCGCTCTTGAGCCCCACATTATTTAACCTGTATATGGCCCCTTTAGCCACTCTTGCAGAGAAATTTGGTGCCAAGATAGTGTTGTACGCTGACGACACTCATCTGCTGTTTACTTGCGAGAAAGGAGTAGAGTTTGATGGCAATTTGATTAACATCTGCCTTACTAAAGTGTTCTCCTGGCTGAGTTATAACCATCTTAAATGTAACTCAGAGAAGTCAGAGAATATCTTTTTTGGGCACCGGACACCCGATATTTGGTCTGAATGGTGGCCCCAGGATATGTCACCCCCTGTGTCAGCTGTTTCTCAGGTGAAAATTTGGGAATTAAGCTGGACTCAACCCTCTCTATGAAGGCGCAAATACACTTGGTAGCCGGGGTATGCTTTGGGCTGTTGAGAATGTTGCAAAACCTTCTCCCTCTGCTGTCCATCCCTTACAGGAAGACAGTGGTTCAGGCCTTAATAATATTCAGACTAGATTATGTGAATTCCTTGTATCTCGGCCTGCCTGAATATCTTTTGGGCCGGCTACAAGTGATTCAGAATACAGCCCATCTTTTTGGTAGGCTCTAGAACTCATACCACCCTGCTCCTGTCGTCACTACACTGGCTTCCTGTACGGAAAAGAATCCAGTTCATAGCCCTGGTCCTGGTTTTTAAAGTCTTTAAAAAGATTGGAGCACCCTACCTTAGGGATAGATTTCAGCCCTATTTCCCGAAGTGCAACCTGAGATCCTCATCACAGCTTTTGATTGTCACTCCTAGGGTGAGATTGTTTCGGATGGGTGGGAGATCTTTTCATGTGGTTGCTTCACGGCTGTGGAACAGTCTCCCCCTTCCCATTAGACAGAGTTCAGACCTTCTGACTTTTAGGGTTTTTCAGCAATAAGCCGTTCGATTGTGGTCGTTGTGCTCGATGTTATGTGACATATGACCAGCTCTCAGCGCCGGGACACTCCAGGGAGTAGCCATGCGCTTTATAAATATGCACTAACATAACGTAACATAACAATGTGTACCCAAACAAGGATTACATAACGATTTTGTACAATATATGACCCACCAGTACCACCAGGGATTCTACTGGGTACATAAACACTACTTGAACTAACACAAGCCAGGGAGGTTGTACCAACATTAAATTAATACCTTGATGCATTATGCACTTGCTGAAATGCACGCAGTCGCATGAACTATGACATACAAGCTCTTTCCAATGCTAATATAGCCCACTTCTTTTCCTCAGGAAAAAACGACCACTTCCATACAATAGACTATCTATGATGAGAAACCGGTCCTCAACTCCCCCTTACCTCCCATGAATGCAGACACCTTCAACCAACTTCCAGACACTAATGACACTTCAACTACAATCTTGGCCAGAAAAGAAGACATTGTTGGGTCTACAAGTGAACCAACCCAGACTGTCCATTACACATCTGTTCACAGTATTGCCAGGGAGAGCTCTGATGACCCCTAAGTCAACTTTCAATGGGGAGTGGTAGGGGTTCACTAGCATGTGGTGGAAGAAGTCAAGTTGGGTAGACTTTAGCCGGCCTACTTGAAGGAGTTCGGAGGAGTTTCAGCCCCAAGACAGAGTTGTCAGAGGCAGTACAAGATACCCATTCTTGGATCCTTGGAATTGATGCCTCCTTATTCGACAATGCTGGTGTAATGATGTTGAGGGGCAAACAAGACCAGCATTAACCATGTAACACCATTGATGCCTTCAACCAGCTTGGAACCATCAATTGGAGTTCAAGATGGATCCCTTCAAGACAGCAAAAAGTGTCCTCAACAGCAATGTTGTTGCTGTGTTGCTGAACCAGCAGGCCCTTGCCAATGATTACCATGCAGCCTTAGTGGCATTCACTAATGTCCTTGGGAAACTGGGCCATACATTTGCACCCTCTGCTGTTTGAGCAACAAAGTCTTGCACCATCACTCCTCAACTTCCTATTGCACCACAACAAGAACAGAAGGCTGAATATTCATCAGAGGATGACGATGTAGAGTTGGCAAGTGTAAAACATAGAATTTCTCAGCGAACATTAGTGAGTGTGTTTAGGCCAGTTTATCAATTTGTCATGTATTTGGTATCATACCAACTTCTGTCCAAAGTACTGCAGTCTTCAGTTGGTGACATGTAGTTGATATAGTTGATATTGTGCATCTGCTCTTGTCATAAAGCATCCTTTAGTTAATAATGGTAATGTTCATGAATGCACTATTAAGTTCTGTGGATCTAATTGTGAGCTCCTTTCCTTTGCCGTATGCAATTACTTTCACGTTGTTTGGCTTTTCTCCATCACAGAAAACTTACATTAAATATATATTCTCAATGAGCAAATAGGGACAACAGCAACATTGAGTAAAAATGTAGATTATCCTAACATGGCAAGAGCGTTAGTGTCTTTGTAAAGTTGTTCAATGTGTAATTTAAAATTCAATTACATGATGTGTGATGCCTTAGCAAAATGGAGCCTCTGCACTTTACTATTGTATCCACGAATCAGCCACAGGAATCAATATTGTACACATATGCCAGGTCTAAGTGTCAGTTCTAGCTCAGGTCAATAATGATCATGCGAATGATGACTGCTATGATTTACTGAATATGAATAAGTAGCAAATAACTTATTTGTGTATACTTTACTGTCATCATTCACTAGCCTGTGGCCTGACTACATAGGCAGAGGCCAGTATTTCTAAGCTACTGCACATGTGTAAACAGTTTGTACAATCATAGACATAGCTTGACTATCTCAAATGAGGACAACACAAAACAAAGATCAAAAGTGTCAGTGTGACCTTGTTTATTCTACAAAAGTCAAAGTTAAGAAAATATAGATCCATTTGACACATTTCAAATGAGGATGGCAGTCTGTACTAGTGGTCATTTGTTTATAGGATTTCAAAAAGTTGTAATCATTGGCAAAGTTGTGTGCCATCATGTAAACGTGCTACTCGTGATCCCTACTTTATTTCTGCATTGTCCTTCGCAATCTATTTGAAACAATCAATGTTCCAATATTGTCATAATGTAATAGTGGAGTGCATTTCAAATCACAATATGTCATTACATTCACAATGGGGGCAAACAGGGTCTCAGAGTTCCAGGATTTACTCTCATCTTAGTTAAATGTGTGCACTTTAGGTCAACATTTACATATTTATACCCATTGGGTCATAAAAGGAATCTACCTCTTCAAGACTACCCTCGATAATCTCACTACATTCACACAACCGACAAATACCAACAATGAATGTTGCTTTTACCCCTATCCAACTCACAGTGTAACACTGCCATTACAATGTAAAAAAGGTACAGCCCAAACATTATAATGAAATGTAATTTACTCTACTGGTCACAATATGCAGCAGAGTAACCTGACTATTATGTATGTTTTGTCTAACAGTCTACATAATATTTTCATGTGTCCAATCTCATTTTATGCATGTTCAAAACCACATATGTACACTTTATTTTGAGTAGGTGTGTAAGTGTTCACACAGCAACTGCAACACATACCTTACCTTATCCTCAATGTATATACTTAATGTAAAATTTCAAACATAAACATAGGAAGCTCTCAAGGAAAGAAGTAAAATATTTATTTAAACAAAACAACACACTGTACAATATCTAACTACCACTAACTGAACCTGTTATTCTAATATGTTAACCCCCTCTATCTAAAATAATATGTATATATATTGGTAGTGAGCAAGGCAGGATCACCGCCGAAATGTGTCTGGGTCGTTTTGGAATAAAGAGATCTTTATTTGGCAATTAATACACGGAGTCAGCTCCTGCTTGAAGTGAAAGTTTCGACTGGTTTTGAGATATATATATATATATATATATTTTATTCTGAACATATAACATTAACCCCCTCCCACCAACGTACTTATCAGTACAACCTAACTACTTAATATAATCTAGCATATTACTAAAACTAATAAATACCCTAACTAGCCAATCCTAACTCATGAGGGCGTGGCCAGGCTGCCGACCAAAATAGCCACGTAGGCTTGCAGCTCCACCGGCATGCCCTGAAATCCTAACCAATACTGAGCTCTGACATGAACATCCTCCTGGTATATCCCAGAGAGTATTGCTGGCCACAGCGGTAAATAGATCGCCGGGGCATAAGAGACCCAAATGCCAATAATTGTGGCCACTGTGCCACCATCCTACGGAGACCCCGCCGATGCCCGGCGGGGTGTGACTGCGGCCTGCTGCTGAGACGATGTGGAGGATGCCCACATGAAGCGGCATTGTTGAGCGGTTCTACTCTGTGAGCAGCTGGGACTCTGTGTTGTTGGGTCTGGGCCCGTTGAAACCCGGCCCGAGGGAGAGGCAGTGGGCGTAATGCCCTGCGGTGGCTGAGAACTGTAACCAACAGGTGGTAAAGCCACAGAAACAGGGCCCGCATAGGGCCTACTGACGAACAGTGAGAGCCACTAAACCTGCCGGCAGCGCTGAAGTGCGGCGGGCATAAAGAAGATCGCAGAGGACTGAGGTGAGTCCAGCCAATATTCTCTGCGGTGACAGGGACTGCGGGTGAGCCTGGGGAGTCAGCTTGCCTGCAAACAGGCCAGTCTCCTCACTGTAGTGCTGCTCCCCACTGATATCTACCTGCTGAACCCTACTCTTTGGACACTGGCTGGGATCGGGCCTCTGCGGTGATTGTAAATTGCATTGGGCCTGTGTCACTGCGGATGTGCGCAGAATTGGTGGGGCACCTGAGCAGCCTGGCTGTGGTGCAACCCTAACCATAGGATGTCTCTTTTACTTACTGCACCTGTGCCATCCTCCACAGCTGCAAAAACATTGGTGAACACCCCAAAGGACACCCCTTCAGTATTACGAACATGTGTACCCTGGATTGCTTACCTGCATACCCTCTGGTCACCTGTGTTCAATACTCCACTCTATAAACTTGCACCCGGTGGTGTAGGCCGATGGTGAGGAGAAGACCTGCAACATATAACCCTTAGCGGCAGACGGGCGTGGGTTCGCCGCCCAGGTACTTGAGGAACCTACCCCCCTGGGAGAGATGACAGCAGGGAATCTGACTTGCTGGAACAAAGGGGGGCCCTGCCATGGTCAGACTGGAGACTAAGCTACTGGTGCCACTGCAAACAAACTCCCATCCCAGCATATCTGGAATGCATACACTGCCTAAAAAATACTGCTGCCCTCCATGCCCCCCCCCCCACTGGCTCAGAGTATGGTGCATGGCGACCCCAAACAACGCCAATTGACCTTCGATAAAACTAAAGCCCTGAGTGCCACATCAGCACCCACAATTGCATAACTGAATAATATCTGAATTCTAGAACTATCTGAGTCTACAAACACGGGCCATCTGGACCAGTACTGGGAGAATCCACTGGCCTACCTCTTCGGAAGAGAATCCTTCATGTCTTCATTCATGGTGGAGTGGGCTTACCGCTCTCTAGGACCGAGGCCTCACCCTGAATGCCAGCTATGACTGCTCATCACCTGCCTATTGAATTTCAGGGACCGGGACACAGTCCTGCACCTGGTGCAAGTAAAAGGGCTGCTCAACAAGCAGGGATCCACACTGACCCTCTTCCTGGACTTCATGGCAATGGTCCAGGAGGCCTGATGGAAATAAACAGGAGTTAAGGCTATGCTCCGTAAACCTGGGCCTATGCTACAGAATAATTTGCCCATCCTGGCTCCGGGTGGAAGTACAAGGGGTTCAGCAGGTGCAGCCCTTCTTCTGTCTTCCTCATGTCCATCCAGAGGAAAGTGGATGAGAGATGATTTAATTAATTTTTGGGTTTGAGTGGCAACCTCTTTTTTTTTTGTTTGGGACTCACTCAAGGCTTATATAAGGGGTGCAACCCAGCAATATGTATTAAGACAGAATAGAATTAAAAATCAAGCAAATAAGGCTACTAGAGATGTTATTTGACAGCTAGAGGTTGCACACGCAGATGAAATGCACTTCCCAACACCTGGTAGTTCGTATACATTCTTCAATATATTTTCTTTTGATTGAAAAATGTGCAGAGTTCAATCGACATCTAAAAGAAAGAACGGCTGCAAATTATATTAAGCATAAAACGTTGCAATATGAATATGGTGAGCATGTTGGAAAAGTGCTGGCACATCAACTCTCTGACAAACGCGCAGAGCGGGTGATAAAAAGTATAAGAGGTAATGATGGGCTACTCTATACACAACCTGAACAGATTATTGAAAAATGTTCTTGTTTCTACTAGACCTTACATAGCAATTCTAATTTGTGTGATGAGGGAAAATTTCACAGTTATTTAGAAAAGTGTGATTTTAATGCAACAATTAATAAATTGGACATCGGCCAGGTAGATGTATTGAATTCAGTATTTTCAGCGGAAGAGATATCGGCGGCTATCGATGCTCTACCATCAGGGAAAGCAGCCGGAGAAGATACTCTACCAGCTGAATTTTATAAGATTTTTAAGGCCGGTCTAATCCCTCTAATGCTTAAAGTCATAAATCATATTACTGTTGAAAAATCTATACCTAAGACCTGGGATACAACAAATATTGTTTTTTTTAAAAAAGAAAACAAACCGAGTGAAGAGTGTGGATCATACCGCCCGATATCATTAATAAATACCGATGCAAACATTTTTGCAAAAATGTTGGCGATACGCCTTGCACCCTTTATTCTACAACTTGCTTCTGCCCAACAACACGGGTTTATACCCAGAAAGGATACAACAGCACATGTGAATACCGCTATTGTGGCCTTTGACGCAGCTTCTAAAACTAACCTGGATATAGGAATGATTATGCTCGATGCAGAAAAGGCATTTGACTGTGTAACCTGGGACTGCCAATGGGCTATACTAAATGTCTACAATATTAAGGGTTGTTTTTATGATTGAGTCCGAGCCTTATATGGGTCTCCAAATGCTAAGCTAATCTATTTAACCTACCAGTCAACACCTTTCAAGGTTCTTAGGGGCAAAAGACAGGGGTGTCCCTTATCACCCCTACTTTTTGACTTATATATAGAGCCATATATTAAATCTTTGCTCTTCAATCCATCTATTCCACCTGTTGTCTTAGGGTCTGAAGAATTGAAAGTCAAGGCCTATGCCGTTGACATTGCAGTATTCTCTACAGACCCAGTAAAAGCAGTAGAAGCAATTCAAACTGTAGCAAGCCTATTTGGTTATTTTTCAGGATATAAACTTAACCTTAGTAAGACCCAGACTATCCTTAATTTTGAATCAAGACTGCCTATAACTGGTGTTTGTACGTCAGCTACTTATTTAGGTGTTCAGATTGCTTCAGACATAGGCAAGATTATAAAAATGAATTACAATACTCTACTAAAATCAACAATATCTAAAATAAATTGCCTATTAGTATTATAGGGTGATGCAATATTATAAAAATGATTGTATTACCTACATTTCTTTATTTATTCAGGGCAATAGTGCTGAGAGTCCCAAATTATATTTTTAGTAAACTTGAGGGTGTCATTAGTAGCTTTGTTTGGAGTTATAAACAGCTGAGACGAGCTATAAAATATTTAAAACTTCCTTACTGTCAAGGCGGATTTAAGTTACCAGACTTTAAATTATATTTTTGGGCCTCTTTTATGGGGCGTATTCGTGATCTCCTAAATGCTAGGAGTAAACAAAGTTGTTATAATCTAGCCATTGGCAAAGAGAGTGATATGTTCATGTGTAGAATAAATGACCCAAATTATTTTAAGAGAGTCAGATTTAAGACTCTTAAAGATATACCTTACATATGGCGGGAAATTACAGCTAATCATTCTCTGCCTCTGATATATCTTAATATGCCATTATGGGGGAACCCTCTATTTCCTGATGTTTTTCATGATATGGTAGCTAAATCTTGGGATAGATTTGGTATTAAACAGCTTACTCACTTGTATAATACGTTTCTAGATTTGCAAACTTCATTTGGCCTTTCGAAAAATATGTTTTATAAATATCTGCAGCTTAGAGATTACTTACTGGGATCTAAAGGGATAAAATACCCTATGGGCTCAGATTTATTGCAATATATGCATTCAGATTCGAAATTGACTATTAATAAAGCATATCAGATAATTTCTCAAACCTGGGAGCATGACTACCCAAAGATAGCACTCAAATGGACTGAGATACTGGGTCAAGCTGTTAATTTGTCTAAGATAGCAGAATCAATGGAGAACTTGAATAGCTCGGTTAACTCTATCAATCTCAAATTGCAACAGTTTAAAGCAATGTTTATGCTTTAGCTAAGTGGATAGACCCTGCTAATATAAATACAAATGACAAATGTAAATGTGCCATGTGTGGAATGATAGCTGCAGATATTTTACATATGTTTGTTACTTGCCCAAATCTGACTGTTTTCTGGAATGAGATACGAGATATTATAGCTGATCGTCTAAGAATTGATTTTTACTTAGCAGAGAAAGAGATTATGCTTGGCTATATCGAAGATGTACCTCTTAGACTAAGATCTCTAATATCAATTATGCTTGTAACTGCATGCCTTTGTGTTGGCCATGCTTGGATATCTAAAACTCCTCCTAGAAGTTTTGAATGGTGAGCAGCATTAAGGGATATTTTAGAAAAAGAGATGGCTATAGCTCAGGGCAGAGGCATATGATCATGGAAGACGTTCTATCGAAGTTGGGGACCTCTGATAGATTATGTAAGGAAGAGTATATAATTTCATATTTTTTTCACACCTTATCTGTTTACTTATTGGTTTAAAGTATAATGGCATTTAATTTTGTTCCTGCTGTTTATTTATGTATTATTATGTATCATGTATTATATGATGATATGATTGCTTTGTCAACAATGCTTACCTTCCAAAAATAACAAAAATTTTTTTTTTTTAAAAAGAGTAGCAACTCTAGTCGAGGAGATGGTAATAATGTCCTGAACAATGCTACTCTCCTGTTTTTTGACAGGGGCAATCATGGGAGCGCCATCAGGGAAAGGTGTAATAGACTTTTTGCTACTCATGTAGGGAGTTTGGTCATGAGTCTGTGTATGTGAGCAAGTTCACCTTCTAAATTAAAAATGTCTTCATTAAGGACCCCTACGGCGGATGACTGGTAAGTGAAGATAGAGAGAGGACTTACCCTCACCCTATTAAGGGGTTGTCCCTTCCTTTTCCAAGGAGATCGCAGAAAGAGCTGTGGCCTACCTTTTGTCCATTATATGATTTTTTTAAGGACTCAACCAGAACGAGGCAAATGAAAGAGGGGGGGCCCGGTCGGGTCTCAGTCATGCTCGGTTGGGCTCGGATGGGTGCATACAGGCCCACTCTTGGCATGGTCCTTGACTAAGCATTCACGCGGGTGCGTCCTGTGCATGTCCTGCGCACGGCCTGCATAGCAGAGACCTTTCGCACTTTTAAGTGCTCTGAGATGAAGAGCCCCTCCATGCTGTGTTTGCCGTAATCTCAGCGGTCTCCCTTGGCCTCCAGGTAGATGGAGTCCTACAGCAGCAGTGAATGCAACAAATGCAACAACAGCAATGGCTGAAAAGAGCTGGTGATTACAGTTTCCTGTGCTGTGGAATCCTATAGAGCTTTTAAGTGCTGTGAGATGAACAGTTCCTCCTTGCTGGGCTTGCAGCGGTCTCCCTTGGCCTTTCTGTGAGATGGCGTCCTCTGGCTGCAGTAAAGGCAACACCACTGGTGGAGGCACAGAGCGGATGATTACTGCAATCCCTAGCCAGGGGAGCCCCTTTGCCCTGTGCTGCTGTTAGTGGAGCATCTCTGCCTTGAGCTGCTAACAAGAAATGTTTTACTTCATAAAAGTAAACTACTATATCAAATAATGGTACAATTGTACACTCCCTGTAACTGTACAACTGTCAACAGCTGCAAGGAGTCAAGTACAAATCTGAACTTGCTTCAAATACAGAAGTTAACATGAGGTTTTATAGATTTTCAATTCATATTACACAAATGATACACAGCCAATGGAGCAGTATAGTTAACAAGGGAACCCATTAAGGTAGCTAGGGACCTTGGGTAATTAGTATTTTTATCAAGAACACAGGTCCTAAGCTCAGCAAATAATGATCTGTAGATAGCAAACATAGACTTAAATAAGAACTATGGCTTGTGTTTCTCCAATGTCCAGCCGGACAAGGAATTATTCATTTTCAAAATTTTTGGGAATTTGCAGAGTACGTGCGACACGACATGAATCAAACAACTGGGTACAAGCCTGTACCAAGTGAGGGGAAGGAAATAATAAAGGGAAAAGGATAAAGAAAGTAAAACAGGCAAAAGAGTTGGACCAAGTGGCGGCTTGCAATACAATGCAATGTTGTGGAAGCACACACAAACAGTTACTGCAATAGATATATACAATTGTAACATGCATGTTACAATTGTATATATCTATTGCAATACAATGCAATCTTGTGCAAGCACACACAAACAGTTACTGCAATAGATATATACAATTGTAACATGCATGTTAAAATTGTATATATCTATTGCAGTAACTGTTTGTGTGTGCTTGCACAAGATTGCATTGTATTGCAAGCCGCCACTTACACCAACTCTTTTGCCTGTTTTACTTTCTTTATCCTTTTCCCTTTATTATTTCCTTCCCCTCACTTGGTACAGGCTTGTACCCAGTTGTTTGATTCATGTCGTGTCGCACGTACTCTGCAAATTCCCCAAAATTATGAAAATAAATAGTTCCTTGTCCGGCTGGACATTGGAGAAACACAAGCCATAGTTCTTATTTAAGTCTATGTTTGCTATCTACAGATCATTATTTGCTGAGCTTAGGACCTGTGTTCTTGATAAAAACACAGCCAATGGAAGCCAGTTCGTTGTCAAAAGAATAGGGGTATCCCCAACATTTATCAAAATAATAGTTATAGTTACTTTAGGGCACAAGTTATAGTTACTTGAGACAACTATAACTGGTGAATTTCAGTGGTTTCGATGATTAAAACCGTATGTTTTAACATAACTATAACGTCTTTTTAACCTTATCCTTTTCAGTGAATTTCTAAGATTTCTTTTTACTGTTAAGTAGGATATATTTTCAAATACTAAACATAACGTCACATAAACCTTTGTTTTTTTCAGTGAATTTCTATTGTTTTGTACTATAAAGTAAGATTTATTCTTCTAATGCGCAGAATGGGGTTGGACGCATGGCCTGGCTGCAGTACAGCCTCTCCTCAAAATTAATAAATCAACCCTTGGCTACTGGCCCATGCTGAGGGACTTATTTTTTAAAAGGGTGGAAGCCCTTCCTTGTTTTTGGGTTGGGATTGATCCGCTGTACTGTTTGAACAAAATGTAAATCTTTGGCCTCTTGGAGGGGGGTCCCACCCACAGGACCTAGGGATGTCCCACCACAGGGCCTTGGGAGAGTAGGGTATCTCTACACTGGGTAATCTATACCTATAGATATATATTTATCTCTATCTATCTATCTATCTATCTATCTATCTATCTATCTATCTATCTATCTATCTATCTATCTATCTATCTATCTATCTATCTATCTAACTACCTATCTATCTATCTATCTATCTATAGAGACATCTTTAACTATATATATTGAATGCAAAAGAACACCTCAAGAGCTACGTATTTTTATTATACCAACATTTGAGGATAAGGACACAGATTTTTTGAAAAATGGAGATACAATATGGAAGGATATTCTTTCAGGCTCATGGAGACTCTCATAACTCATGCCAAATGATGAATGGAAGAACAAATAGCAATCATCGATCTACATGTCTAAGAAACTGAGGCAGTAAAAGAACAGAAAGAAGTAAAGACACTTCTTAAGAAGATAGAAAAACACATTGACAAGTATGAAGAAGAGCTGCAGGGTCGTAACGCTCATAAATTCAACAGAGACAAATTGGATTATTAATTTGGGAGAATTTATATGTTTGCCAAGAAGTATGCACCATTCAGAGCCAAAGAACGATTGAATGAAATGGGCGGTAATGTTTTGGAGGACCACCTCCTCCCTGGGGCTTCAATTATGTAAAGTAAGTGTGGGGGCTCCTGCCTCCCCACACTGCCCCAGGGACCGCCACCTCCCCAGGACAATATTTTTTTGTAATACAGGGTCCATTGCGGACCCCTGGTCCCGGGGACCAGCACCTCCCTGGAGCTTCAAACATTTGGGAGGGGGCCACACGGCCCTCCTCCTGGAGCCCTCTATGGCCTTGGAGAACACCACCCCCCATGGGTGGCTCCTGCAGTGTCCCAGGGTGGCCACCCCTGGTTCATTGCCACTTGCTATGGCCATGGCAAACACTGTTTTGCATCTTGAAAGAGAGTGCAGGAAACCTGCTCACACTTTCAAGAAGGAAAGCAGAATTGCTTTTGGGCAAGGGGACCTGCATGTTAGCAGCTCCCCTTGCCCAAAAGCAATGCTGGCTCATGCAGTAGGCAGGAGCTGGCCGGGACCGTGGGGGCATTGGGGCTCCCCTCATGGTCCCCAATGCTGATGCGGGGCCCCAGGGGAAGGGGTCTCCGGGACCTGAAGTGGCCCAGGAGGGGGGGGACTCGGCCCCCTCTTCTTTAATTTAATTAATGTTAAAAAACAAAAAAACTGAAGGCCAGCCCTGGGATATGGGGTCCCACTCCCTGGGTCCATAATTGGTCTCAGGAGGGGGGGCCACACGACACCCCACCGAAATAAAAAATAAACCCATAAAATCTTGCAAGGCCCTGGGGATGGGGTCCCTGGGGTTAGAAGTGGCCTAGGGAAGGGGTTGACAAGCAGCCCCCTCCCGAATATTTGATTTTTTTTAAAAATAAACAAAAGCCGGCATCTCACCAGAGGCCTGTCCCCTCCCAGTACCTCTCTGCAGACGTGCCTCCTGGCCTGTTCTAAGTTGTGGGATTAAGTCCCCTTGAATCCTATGGGTCCCTGAGGGCCAACTATCCCACCAGGTACCTCCAGTAAGCCCCACACAGCTGGATTGCTGAGAGTGGTCTGAGGCCATGCCCCCTTTTTACACCACTCTCCAAATGCGCCTCCTGGGGTACTGCTGCTCAGGTGATGATGTCCACTTTAGTCATGAGGTCCTCAGAACACAAGAGAACCTCAATGCCCCACCAGCAGTGTGCCAGGAGGCATGTTTGCAGAGTGGTGGAAAAAAAGGGGACGTGGCCTCGAACCACTCTCAGCAATCCAGCTGTGTGATGTAGCAGGTTATTCAACAACAGAGCAAAACCAAAGGGGATGATGGACGGAGTGTTGAACATTGCAAGCACTCACCCCCAGTCAACTGATCTGGGTTTAATCCATCATCATTCTTTAGCTCACTCCGCCATCCCAGTTCAGACATGGCCATATGCAAATCAGTCTGACCCTGTTCCTCATGGGAACACTCCAGCCCAAACTGCCAAGCCATGTCTTCCCTGGACCGTAAACAAGCATCCTGGGACCGGTTACTGGCTAATCAGCCGTCATCAGCCAGGCTAGCTTGAATCCAGTGGCAAAGTGAGCAAGGGACCCACGTCTGCCAACTTAAGGCGAACAAAGCAAAACTAAAGGGGATGATGGACGAGTGGTGAACATTGCAAGCACTCACCCCCTGTCAACTGATTTGGGTTTAATCCATCATCATTCTTTAGCTCACTCCACCACCCCACTGTTTCCATCATCCCCTTTGGTTTTGCTTTATAACACATCAGAGACAGTGATGCACATATTCACTTAGTTTAGTTACTAACCCGTGTATTTAGATAGACACTTTTAATTACTCACTTAAACAGACAGTCAGACAGCTACTAAATCTTCCATCCAGACAGGTATATATCCATTCAACCTTCAATACAGATTGGTATATATATATATATAATAGATATTTAAATTACAAACTAAAACACATTCACTGTATGATGTCATCAGTGATGTCATCAGTGATGTCAATTGAGATGTCATCAGTTATGTCCCCGATGACATCATGATTGATGTAATATGTGACATCATCAGCAGTGCATTGCGGGGGCGCAAGTTATAGTTAGCTCAACTAACTATAACGGCTGAATTCGTCTGGTTTTGTACAAGCAAAATGTCCAACTGTAGTGTAGTTCCTATTTTCCCAATAGGCTCTGCGCATTGGAATAATACCTACAGCAGTAAAGGCCTAGACCAGACGTTAACTAGGTCTACTACTGTCGATACTAGACTTAAGTTTTGGGTTTGCCAGCGTAGCTCAGAGTTCGCTAGAAACTTTCTCGAATGTTCAAGGAGGAATTAACTTCCCTGATTAGACAAGAAGGGATTTAGTTTCTGACAACCATAGAACATGACAACTTTGCTCTCCCCTAATCAAGAGTCAATCTCGAGAGTCGTATGAGCACAAGGCAATTATTTTACTCAGTCAGTACGTGCATTCTTAGTCTCATCAGATTGTAGAGAAAAGGAAGAGACGGGCGTGTTCAATAAAAAGGTGTTATTTATTGATCAGTCTCTTTTCTCGTACAAGAGAAATGGATCGATATTATTGCAATACTTATAGTTAAGTAAAGTGCATACATTAAAAGCAATAGTATAAAATAATACTGTAAAAACATTGATATGGTTTCTGAGCCATATGATGTTTAAAATGATTAAAATATA
This sequence comes from Lissotriton helveticus, assembly GCF_964261635.1. NCBI lineage: Eukaryota > Metazoa > Chordata > Amphibia > Caudata > Salamandridae > Lissotriton > Lissotriton helveticus. Next base: position 898,243,425 of record NC_136063.1, on the reverse strand, counting down.
TTTACATACACATATACATTTGACTAAACGTACTCAACTGGTGTTTCTAAATACGCCTACCCCGTGTACCTGACCTAAGTCTAATGCGTGGGCGGGAATAGAAAGTTACAGTTTAAGTTAAGTTTGTTTTTGCCAAGTGAATAACTAAAGAATTCTCTGTGAGGGGTTATTCAGTTCTGTACCTGGAATTTAGGATGAATGAGGAATGGTATCTCTTTCTCTGCTCTCGATATTCCAGGCTGCCTGCGAGGGCTGCCCAGAAGCGCCGGTGCTGGGTCTCTCGGCTTGAGATAGCAGCGCGTCTCTCAGCGCGTCAGGAAGGCGGGGCTGCTGCCAGCGGGGTCTGCTCCTGCTCTCGGCTTCGGCAAGTGTGGCTGCTCCGTCTCGTCACCACGCGTGTGTTTGCATAGGGCAAGATCGGCAATATTTATACCTTAAAGGTGCCGAGATTGACGTAAGGATGGACATAGATACGTCAATAAAGATGTCATACGACTTGCTCGTTAGCACATTCTTTACTAAAGTTCTCTGTGAAATCAAAACAATGGCCGCACGGATTTTCCAGGTTGTCATAGGTTTGATTTGTTATGAGAACGTCGTATGCCTTATCAGGGGCTGGAGGAATGTCGCTTGTCTAATTAGATCTCAAGCGTTATGACCTAATCAGATAACACGTTCCTGTGCCGTAGTGTGACTGCGTCAGATAACGGTATCTGCATCATGGGGGCTTTTCTTCCCTCATGGGCTGACTGTTAGTTAACTTGATAGTTAGTTTAACCAGAATAGGGTCAGGAATAGGGGGATTGATTCAGAACCTATAGGAATACATGACACCCACTCCACGCTAACTATGGTCATATTTACTAATCTATGCATAGTATAACATAGTACAACATACTATAGAGTATAGTGTATACCTTACCACCCCAAAATACATAAATGCATTTTGAAATTTTCAAATATACTGAAAAATTGCAGTCATATATATTGTATGCACTTAAGCTATGCTACGCATTTGTAGACATTATTGCTTATTTGGTATATGAGAAATACACATGAAATGGCTCTTAATATGGCTATACAGAAAGAAAGTTCGAGACCATTTCATCACATAATAAAATATTTGTGAACATCCCAGCGGGCAACTAAAATTCATAAAGTATCTAAAAATAGAAATCTTAGTTCTCTAGGAATAGTTTCTTACTTTAAGCAGAAGATAAGTGTCCCGAAAAATTTGTGAAAAATAATTTGGGGCTGCTAAAAAATTGTTGTCCGTGAACTGGTGGGAAGAATTGTTCATGTGACTTTATTTTTAAAGTTGAAGGCCGAATTCAGGGAACGCCGTGTGCGAGCTTGCTCAAAAGTCTCTATTTCTGTTCCGGAGAGAACATCATATCATTAAGGCTTTCGAAAAACTGTCAACAGCTTCATGGGAAAGTTCCACTAAGTCGGAAATAGGTGTAACCATGCATTCGTGCGCATGATTGTCTGCATTGACATTCTGTATCGCATTGCTGACAGAAGGTCGTACCTGTTCAATGCTGCTTTCATCTTGAACTTCACTACTCTTCAATCATAGTGGTGAAGATTCCAGGAATGCCGTCATCAGGATTGGCAGCCTTTGAGGGCAGCACAAAGCGTGAACCTTGGTAGGAACCAACAATGTATCCGCATCCACTGGCGCATCCGATTGTAGCGTCAGACAGGTGTCTAACACGCATTCTTCTCCGCATAGCAGACATCTCAATACAGGTAAAACACATCTTTGCCACATTGGTCGAAATGATAGAAACCAAGTCATGTTCAGGTCTCTAAGCCGGGATAGTCCCAGGATTTTTGATATCCGGTCCCGGTATCCAATGGCTAGGATCGTTTCTTCCATTGTCGCGAGAGTTTGATCTGTGACATGGGTTGCCATAACGAAAAATAAGGACTAAGAATAGGATTCCTGCAATTAGTCCCAGGATCAGGGGAAGTCCGCCAAAAATCGAATGAACGAAATCTGGAAAAATACCCAGTATGGCTTTGAATGGTGTTAATGCCATCGAAAATACTGTCTTAAATACCTTTGAGACCCCAGTGGTATCAGAAATATTTAAGATTTCGCTCAGGATTTCCGCGAAATGTACGGGGGAATTAGTTGATAATAATGTATGTATCTCTGCAGTCGTCCTTGCGACTTGTAGATCATACGTTTCTTTTGATGACGTGAGCCTTGTCGGCGTCTGAAGAAGCACTGTTTTCATTCTGCTTAAAGTATCTATTCGAATAGAAGTAATTTTCAAACTGGGCCATGCCCTTGCCTCCCTGTCTGGAAAGGAGCTGGGGAATAAAGAACGTCCACAGCACTTGACCTTCGCCGTCGTAGTGACTAGATAAGGAGTCCCGGGCATAAGACTACAACATCTGCGGTCTACAATAAGAATGTAACTCCCATTATAGAGTCTTTGAAAGAATGGTTCTATTTCAGTTGCAGGTGCGCCTTGCTGGTGACATGAAAGGTTGTATGAATTCCCTTCACAGGCTCCATGCAAACTAATTCCGTTACACAGAAGCGTGCTGCTTAGTGACATAGCACAATTGTTGCCACTAAGAAACACTTTCTGTCCTTTATTACTGACACATGCATGTGAATAGGGCAGGTTCCAAGTTGTTTTAAGGTACCCCTTTCCCAATTTCTCGTACATGCCAGCCTGTATATATTTTTGGCAGTATTGAAACCTGAAGGTTGAGATTGGAATATTTATGATTCCGTGGATTATCCATTCACTGACAGGTCGTTCTGACATTGTCATTGGTAATCTTTCTAGTTTTTCAATGCTCAAGATTGTATAATCAGCACCCTTTTGCGCCATACCGATTTGTCTATCAGTAAGGTTAAAGATTTGGAATAGTGACGTTGTGTTGATTAAACGCCAAGGCACATAGCCTGAACGCAGATTTTGCAACGTCCAGCCAAGCTGTACAATAGAACGCAATTGTGACTGACCATGTTGTAATAACAGTAAGTCTTGCGATAATATATCGATTGCTGACGACACAATGCTGTCCAAAGAAAAAATTCTGGAGGACAGAGTCATTAACCCATTGTCCACTACAGAAAGTGATTTTTCCAAATTAATACGGTCAATTTCCCGTATTCTCTCTGCTGTCTCAATTTGAGTAACCTTCCAGGCCTCATTGTATGCTGCATATACAGAGGCTGCTATGAAACGCTTTTGACGCTGTTTGCGTGGTCCCATTATGAAATCACGCAAGTCAGCACCATCAGTAAGTAAAGTTAGGTGTTGCTTAATTTCGGGCAGTGTGGAAGTTTGTAGCCATTGAAGGCATAATTTGCCCACACTGTAGGTTGTTATTATCCCTGGGTGATGTCTTTGGGGATATCTAGGGTCTGGCCTGGTCATTTTGAAACCCTGTGTTTTATTCAGGAATCTATCTTGACAGTTATTTGTATCTGTGGGCCAGATCAACCATTGTTTCCAATCAGGATGTGTTCTGTTTTGGTTTAATATATGGTTTACGTCTATCTCTTCATCTGTATCAGAGTTATTGCTAAACATTATTGGCTTTGGAATAGACGGTTTATTTAAATCTTTGATTTTGGCTAAGCCAAGACAGGTGGTTTGTTGAACAGTGTCATTTAAAAATATCATTTGTTCTGGGATCATGCAGGCTCTAAACAAAGCTTCTATACCCTGTACTTGCCAATCTTTTGTACCCCAAACACTTTTCAAATCAACATTTTTGTCCCAATAATCAAATCCAAAAGTATTCATTTTTTCGAAGAATGAATCTGAATATATCAACTTTGTGTTGGTTATCATGGTTTTCATCCCTGTCTTGTTTGACAATTTATAATAAAATGTTTCAGCATTACTTGTGTTAAAACCTGAAAAATATGAATATTTGTCATAAACGGTTCTTGAGCTCCCTTTTGGAGGTGTAGCACAATGTTCCCATTGATTATAATTTAAAACATTTCTAGGTTGTGCAGATTTATGTAAAAAGTGGTTACCATAGTGGTTATAGCAATACATACTATCATAATTTGTAGAACCTTGCAAATAATCATGTTTTGTAAATTTAGCAGACATTACTAAGTCAGACATCATGTTATTAATGTTTTCGAAGTCCCAATCATCAGCAAATGAGTTTGGTTTTGCAAAGTCACTCAAGGAGATCTTGATTTGGTGTGGATATTTCAGGATCTCGACCGGACCATAAATTTCATAGTCAGTGTTGTCCCATGCTACCCCACCAGGTATCGGATTGGCTGTGAAGTTGGCTGAAGAAAGTTCTCTTTTCTCGACGTGTGAAGATGTGTGTGGTTTGAGGACCAAGTTGATGTTCTGACTTGCTGTGTCCATTTTAGCATATTTTCCCTCAATGAAGCGTCCCAAAGTAAATACCATGATGAGCCAAAGTATGAGGATAAATGCACCAAAACCCACCCAAAATTCAATCCATGGAGAAATCAGATATGTTTCTTTCAGTTGGTTCAAAAGTTCCTTAGCTTTGTCTTTAAAGGATTTTGATGATGGCTGTGTCTTTGATTCACTGAAACCTTCAGAGGAATCATCGAAGTTGATGAAGTACCCGGATGCAGTTCTGTCAATTGTTCCAATTGCTTCAGGATTTTTGTTTCTTGCATTGTCATTTGGTACTTCATTGTAGATTGGTGTGTCTCTGCTAAATGTTTTTATTTGGGTTGTCAGAGGTCTGAGTTCTATTGCATTGTTGCATAGTCCTTCTTGTTCTTCTGTAGGCGTTTCGAATGTGATGAGCCTCTTTGTTAGGACCTCTGTACTGGTAGCAAACCTTGGTGTTCTGCTACTTATTGGGAGTCCACTTGGCCTACTGTTTGTTATCGGCCACATGTTGTGGTTTTACCAGGTCGATGGATACAACTCTGTTCTCCTTTTTACCAGCAAGTGGCGGTAGTACAACTGATCTTGTCCCGTTGACAGACAAGACAGGAACTGCTTTTCTGTAAGAAGGCCCAAATTCCTTCTTTACCGCGATCTTCTCCCTGACTAGATCCCCGACTTTTGGAATCCAGACAGGTCTTGCTGGGACAGGTGGTGGTTCTTCAGTGGTTGTTGGCTGTTGTTTCAACTGTATGTTGCTCAGGTCTTTTCTTGTTTTGTTTAAGTCCTGCAAAATAGCCAAACGGTCTTTGACATCAAAGCTTTTTTCTTTAACCACTGAAGTCTGACTATCAAGGTCAGAGATTATCATTCTAGTTCCAAATAATAATTCGTACGGACTGAATCCCTTCAGAGAATTTCTTGGCAAGTTATTTAGACTACGTTGGACACTTATTAGATGTTTGACCCACCCAGCTCCCGAACCTAATATCCTTTCCATTATAGATTGCTTTCTGCCTTGGTTTTTTCTTTACACCATCCCGTACCCTCAGGAAGGAAGTGAGAAGATTCCCGCTGGACTGTGCTCATTCGACCATGTTTCCCCCCAGGCTGGTGGGCTTGAGTGAAAACAATGGTCAAACGTAACATGCTCTTAGCGTATATGCCATTTAGACTCGCAAATCTTTGTATAACAGTCCGGACGTCAGCCGAGTGCTGAGGATCGACATTATAAGTGGAAACTAGCCTGTATATGTTAATCGCAAGCCCTGCTTTTTACTGGTGATATTATCTGCCTTGATACGACGAGGTAGTAAACTGTTTCTCTCCCCACTGCGATCTCTGTTGCAGTTTGGGCAGTTTTTTACAAACATGGTGTAATGCAGGCTCATGCCTGGCCACCAGTACCGTGATTGTAATTCTTCCAGAGAATCTTTCAGTTTGAGGTGTCTGAGACCCTCGCCCATATGTGCGTCTGCGATTAACAAGCTTCTCCTGTCCATGTTTGGAATCACTCTATCCCCCACTCCAGGGATTCGAGCAAAAGGGACGGAGTTTGCATCGATTATGTATGTATAATTGAGTGGATAGTTGATCGGTAACGCTGAGCAGTCGCCTTTTGATGACGTTTTCACCGCCAGCATTGTTTCACCGTCAATGTATTTTAATGTACGCTTTTTTCGATCTACGGGAGCCGGTATAGTGGCTGCCGCTGGGGCTGTTTCAGCCAATGAATTCCCTACAACGTGAACGCCATCACGCTGATGACTCAGTGAGTGAGTCACGTGAGTCTTTGGTAGTTCTTTTTGTAAAAGAGCTATTTGTTCCCAGAGCAGTTTCTGCTTTATTGGTGCATCTGTGTCATCTTTGTAACCGTTCTGAATCCATGTCTGCAAATCCTTGTTATATGCTTTGACGCAGTAATATGAATCTGACACTATAAGTGTCGGGAATTCGCGATCCGCATTATCTAGCGCCATTTTCAAAGCTATTATTTCAGTTTGTTGTTCTGAATTAGTTTCTACTGAGTGCGATTTTGTTAATAGAGGTCTCAGTTTACCTCCGCGCCACACTTCTTTTGTAATCTCACATGTGGGGTTGTATGCATGTTCTCCCCAAACGGAGGGTTGAGCATGTCCGTCTGTATAGATTACACAGGCGTAATGTCGTAGAGGCAGAATGTCGATTGGCAGAGGATACGTCTTTTCATACTTTAGATTTTTTAATTCTTCTAGTTCTTTAGAAAATTGTCAACCAGGCTATACTTGATAATTCATATCCTACGTATAAGACCGTTAAATGGGCAATTCTGGATTTTTTAAAGTTGAATTTGTAACCCTCTGCTGCGAACCCAAGTATTATGGTGTTCACTCTTTTCAAGTGATTATCCAAGTCATCATCTGTTAAGTAAATGTCATCGACATAAGATAATGCTTCATTATCATATAGCTGTAGTAATTCTGTTACTCTCGCTGAGAATACCCCCGGGCTGTTCTTGTACCCCTGGGCTAACCGACAGAATTGTTTTTTGAGTGCCATTTACTGAGAATGCAGTTAAATATCTGCTCTCTGGTGCTATGTTTTGACAAAAGAATCCATTGGAGATGTCCAAGGTTGTTTTGTATTTTTTGCGCACTATGTTATTCATTAGTGCAGCACTGTGTGAGTTTTGCACTGCAAAGGTTTTGCAACATGTGTTAAGGTGTCGGTAATCCAAAACTAGACGATATGAATTGTCTGGTTTGGAGACCGGAAACAAAGGGTTGTTCATTTGTGAGGTGCAAGTTTCAATCACCCCCTGGTATTCTAGCTGATCTAGTATTTCATTTACTTGTTTTTTAGCTTCTTGCTTAATTGGGTACTGCCTTTGTGCAGTAGGTTGTGATTTTAACTGGATTTTGTGAGGAGGAGAATCCTCATCCCATCCTACATGATTTTTATATAAAGCAGGTGCTAAGGCCACTGCCCACTTTCTAGCAAGTGTGTATTTTTTATGAATCGGGATTTGATTCGAGAAGGCAGGCATAATTACTTCTTCGCCATGAGGGCACTCCCTGACAAACTCTGGTGGCCAGTCTTTTTCAGCTAGAAGGATATCATAGCCCTTGGAGAGGTTATCCCAAAATAGTCCCCTTATTTTCCTAGTCTTATCTCCCTCTATACGTAATGTTATCTCGTATATCTTGTGGGGCTTGCTAACTCTGGTGTCTGCAGTTTCCACTTAAAGGTATTCATTCGTGTCCACTGTCTCCAGATGATTCATAAGGACTTTGCGAGCTATGCTCACCTCTGCTGCGCTGTCTAGCATTGTCTGAGCCCATTCTCCGTTTTTCAGTTGTGTCCTCAGTATTCTCGGCATTTTTAACTACCTTGATACTGGCTACCTTCTTTTTTGGAAATTGTAATTTCTTTTTTAGTTGAGCAGGTTCCTTGTCTTTGGACTTGGCGTGCTCTTCTCTTTGTTCTGATCGTCCTCTTCTTTCCGATTTCTGCGAGGAATTCTGAAAAGATTGAGAGGGACGTGTATCAATGTCTTGATATCTATCAGGTTTTTTAATATTATCCCTATTTCTAAGGTTATATCTATTCCCAGAGGGGTCACTCTGCGGTGACCTCTGTCTTCGGTTTGGAGATTTCTCCCTTCGCCTAGGAGACCTTCCTCGGGACTGGAATTTCTTTTCTTTTGGATTGGATTGTTTGTTTCCATCCCAGTTCTTTTTTGGTGAATTATTATTAAAAAATATTTTTTCTGGACTTTCAGTCAGTTGCGGTTTTACTGGTATTCCACCTAAACTCTCTACCTAGTTCCTCATAGGATTTTTCTATTATTCTGGCAATTTCAGCTGGTTGGTCTGCTATATCTGTCTCTTTTAACCTCTGGCGGATTGCCACGTTTGCTGCTTCACCTTTTATGTTGGCTAATAATATAGCCGAGACCTGCTTGAAGTCTTTCAGTAATTTCATACCAAGAGTTAAAGCTGGTTCTGGACAGTATTCATCTTGAATTTGTTTTAGCACATCTGGTATCACCGAAATGGATGGAACACCGTGCGTTTTTGTGTAGATGGAAGCAAAGACTGTACCCTAAGTGTCACAGTCCTCTATGTGTGGTGCGATTCCCATTGGGAGACATATAGTCAGATTCCTGTGTTTTTCTATCGAGGTGGTGTCAGGAAACACCGCCTCTATTTGGGTGATTTTCTGTGCCAACCAGAATGGTATCTTTTCCCGTTTAGCCGGAACTTTACCTAGGCAGGATTGGATGTTCTGTGGTGTAATTTTATTTGTGTTCCCCTGGTGAGGGGTCAGCTGTGGAAGTTTAATCGCTGGCTGAATTGTTGAAGTCCGCATTACATACTGAACTAATTGTCTATGAATTTTTAGTAATTGTTTTAGCTGTATTAACAGCTCTCCTGTAGACATTCCTTCGATGTCTGGGTGTGGTGTGTATCCGGCCAAGACCGGCCACGTTGCTCCTGGTCTACCTAAAGGACCGAGCCTTGTAATGTGATTGTTATGTTTTAGGGCGCCATCAAATAAGAGCAAATGCTCTTGGAATTTGAGTGGTACTTCCACCTCCTCGAAAGGAGTGTACTCATTAGGAGGTTCCTCTATTTTGTAATAGTGGAAGTACTTTGTTACAGCATTTGCTGCTGGAAAATGTATCCATGAATAGTATACCTCTGTCTGCCGATATTCGTGTGCCTCAATTACGAATATGACTGTGCCACCTCTAGGTGTCAGTCCATTTTCTATAAGTTTTAGAGTTATAGATTTTCTTTTGATGACCGGAATGAGTATTATATCCGCGTCTGCTGCTTGCATGGTAGCATCAGCATCTGCGATTTCAGTTGCTAATCTAACTGCCTCTCTTTCTTCATCACTTTCTGACATTTTACTGTTAGAAAGGTTATTTTGTTTATTTGCAGATCAGGTTTCTCAATGGAATAAAGATTAGATGCACAATATTTTGGAACAGTGTATCCTTCAACGTTGACTAAACCAAGAACCTTACATAGGAGTTCCCTCCTGCGAGGTTTTGGAGGATATTACCTTTCACCCACTCCAGACGTCTTTGGAGTATTTGGGAAAAGGGGTCTGAGTGAGAAAGCACGACTGAGTTACTCTAAATGTCTTACGTTAGTTTTATCACCCTTCCCAAACGCATTGGGCGCCATGTAGTGTAGTTCCTATTTTCCCAATAGGCTCTGCGCATTGGAATAATACCTACAGCAGTAAAGGCCTAGACCAGACGTTAACTAGGTCTACTACTGTCGATACTAGACTTAAGTTTTGGGTTTGCCAGCGTAGCTCAGAGTTCGCTAGAAACTTTCTCGAATGTTCAAGGAGGAATTAACTTCCCTGATTAGACAAGAAGGGATTTAGTTTCTGACAACCATAGAACATGACAACTTTGCTCTCCCCTAATCAAGAGTCAATCTCGAGAGTCGTGTGAGCACAAGGCAATTATTTTACTCAGTCAGTACGTGCATTCTTAGTCTCATCAGATTGTAGAGAAAAGGAAGAGACGAGCGTGTTCAATAAAAAGGTGTTATTTATTGATCAGTCTCTTTTCTCGTACAAGAGAAATGGATCGATATTATTGCAATACTTATAGTTAAGTAAAGTGCATACATTAAAAGCAATAGTATAAAATAATACTGTAAAAACATTGATATGGTTTCTGAGCCATATGATGTTTAAAATGATTAAAATATATTTACATACACATATACATTTGACTAAACGTACTCAACTGGTGTTTCTAAATACGCCTACCCCGTGTACCTGACCTAAGTCTAATGCGTGGGCGGGAATAGAAAGTTACAGTTTAAGTTAAGTTTGTTTTTGCCAAGTGAATAACTAAAGAATTCTCTGTGAGGGGTTATTCAGTTCTGTACCTGGAATTTAGGATGAATGAGGAATGGTATCTCTTTCTCTGCTCTCGATATTCCAGGCTGCCTGCGAGGGCTGCCCAGAAGCGCCGGTGCTGGGTCTCTCGGCTTGAGATAGCAGCGCGTCTCTCAGCGCGTCAGGAAGGCGGGGCTGCTGCCAGCGGGGTCTGCTCCTGCTCTCGGCTTCGGCAAGTGTGGCTGCTCCGTCTCGTCACCACGCGTGTGTTTGCATAGGGCAAGATCGGCAATATTTATACCTTAAAGGTGCCGAGATTGACGTAAGGATGGACATAGATACGTCAATAAAGATGTCATACGACTTGCTCGTTAGCACATTCTTTACTAAAGTTCTCTGTGAAATCAAAACAATGGCCGCACGGATTTTCCAGGTTGTCATAGGTTTGATTTGTTATGAGAACGTCGTATGCCTTATCAGGGGCTGGAGGAATGTCGCTTGTCTAATTAGATCTCAAGCGTTATGACCTAATCAGATAACACGTTCCTGTGCCGTAGTGTGACTGCGTCAGATAACGGTATCTGCATCATGGGGGCTTTTCTTGCCTCATGGGCTGACTGTTAGTTAACTTGATAGTTAGTTTAACCAGAATAGGGTCAGGAATAGGGGGATTGATTCAGAACCTATAGGAATACATGACACAACTAACTATAACGTCCCTGAAACCTGTGTTTTTTCAGTGAATCAGTGAATATATTATATATATATATATATATATATATATATATATATATATATATATATATATCCTGTGCACCGTCTGTCTCCCAGCTAGCACGCTCGCGCAGACCCAGCAAGCAGACTCCGGACACGGACCTCGAGGTATAAACAGCTTTATTCACGCAGAAAGAGTCACCAACGTTTCGGCTCTAACGGAGCCTTGATCACATGACAGCGTATTTTTGACTGGGTACACCTTTTAAAGTGGAAGCGAGTGTTTAACGTAAAACACCTGTGCAAATTTACTAATGAACATGGAAAACATACTACCATTCTTTTACACTTAGCAATGCAATTTCCAAATAGATGTAAAATACAGTAAAATTTCCAAAAAGTTTCTTAATACATGTAAAATACAATTGGATTTAAATTTTATAAGAGTGACTTTCAACAGATTAGGTAACATCGATGACTAAAAAAGTTTAAAGAAAAAGCGCACTGATCTATTGTACTGTCCCGTTTAGAAACCATGCTTATAGGAAATAAATAGATAAAAACAAACCCCGTTCATTATAATTACATAACTGTGAGAAGAATTTTTTCCCCCCCAGTTTGGTTTTCCAATTCAGGAATCCCAGCATAAAATACATATAAAGTACATATAAAGTGCTACGTGCTAACTTTCTAAAGTGCATAAGTGCTTTGAAAGTGCATCATTATGTGCAAAATAGGCAATGTGCAAATATTTATACTGTAATATGCTCGGGTCCTGATTCATAATATTGGTGAGGAGACAGAATAATATATCTCTACTCATACAGGGATCTATATAGTCTATTTTACTATAGCCTCAAATCCTAAACGGGTACAACTAATTTCAAAATTGTCACTCAGTAGTCATACAAATCCATGCTGAAAATCACTACTAGAGTGCCAAGGTTTCCATGTTAAAAGTATGTATGTGCTAAAACGAGTTAAAACAAATACATCAGGTCCACACGGGGCCTGTAACCCAACACCAAAATAATTCAAACTATAAATAAATATATATATACAACCAGATGTTAAAATACCTATACATTTCCTCGTATATCAATGGTAATTAACCTGGTTTGAAGAAAAAAACGTGCACAGTGAAGAAACAAAATATCTAAACATTAATAGTATTCTTATAGCAGCATTATTAATCTCAATATAAATTCTTGTGAATTGTGTTAGCTCGCAGCCCCCACGGGGTCTGTCCCAGCACTTTCCCAGCCGGGTATGTACCATGGACATTACCCACGTGGGGGAGAGCACACATACCTGATTATTTGGAGTCGTCTAGAGCAGGCTAGTGTGGAGATCCTCAGTCACATTCAACCCATGGGGCACCTTGGTGTTAAGCATGAGGATGTATTTTGTTTCCAGTTTCCTCAGCTTAGTCTCCCTATCCCCGCCTCTTTTGGTGTTAATGACAGAATCAATAACCCAGTATTTGAGACCACCATTGTTACTTTGATGGAGGTCCTTGAAGTGGCGTGCAACAGGATATGTGCTGTCCATATTCGTTATAGCTCGCAGATGTTGCAAAATGCGTTTATGGACAGCATTCCTGGTACTGCCCACATACTGTAGGCCGCAGGGACAGCGTAAAACATATATAGCATATTCTGTTTTACATGTGAGCACTTGGTTTATAGGATGTTCCTTGCCTGTGAACCCATCTCTATAAGTTTTGGTGTTTTCACCGTGGGTGCACGCCTTGCAGATCTTGCAGTTATAGAAGCCCTTGTTGCTTTGCCACCACTCAGTTCTGACAAAAGGGTCCGGGTTGGTCTTAACTATATGGTCCCTTAGGGAGGGGGCTTTACTATAGGTTACAGAGATAGATTTGGGCAAACTTTTGCCTATAACATTATCCCTCAGTACAATGGGCCAGTGCTTGTTCACTATACTCTTAATTTGCTGATGTTGTCTAGTGAATCCTGTGATTAATCTGAAGCTTTCCGGCTCACCATTGCCCGATTTGGATGTGCCTCCACTAGGGAGTTCCCTGTCTGCTTTACTAATAAGGAGCTCATCTCTACTCTTTAATAGGGATTTTTGCATAGCTTTATCTATCACCTTTGCAGAGTAACCTCTTTCAATGAACCTCTCCCTGCTTTCCCTTTGTGCTTGTTCCAGTTCCTCCGGGTTGCTACATATGCGTCTTAGACGCAGCATTTCCCCATATGGAATACTGGAAATCAGGTGGATTGGGTGCGCACTAGCAGCATGTAAAATGCTGTTACCTGCTGTCTTTTTTCTGTGGATCCTGGACTCCAAACGGCACCCATTAGTATATAACTCAGCATCCAAAAAGGTGACCGCTTCCTGACTGAGTGATGCAGTGAATCTGAGGTTAAGGGGGTTGTCATTGATATCCTCAATGAATTTAAGGGCCTCCTCATGACTACCTCTCCATATGACGAACAAGTCGTCAATGAAGCGGAACCACGCTACTAGGTTGTTCTTAATGATATGTTGGAAACCAAGTCCCAGGACCAGTTCCTCCCAAGCCCCCATGTGCAAACATGCGTAGCTTGGGGAGAAACTGGCCCCCATAGCCACCCCCTGTTTTTGGCGATACAGCTGAAAGTTGTATAGAAACACATTATTTGAGAGACAAAAACTTAACATGTCTAACAACATTTTGGTGTGCTTTTCATTGCCTGGTTTCCTTCTTGATAAATAATACCTTATTGCCTCGAGACCATCACTATGCGATATACTAGTATATAGTGATGTAACATCAAGGGCTATCAGCCAATCCCCCTCCTGAATTTGTACATCTCTGATTTTTACTAGGAAGTCCCCAGTATCCCGTATATAAGACCCCAATTGCTGAACATAACCTTGTAAAAAGTGATCTATATAAATTGAGGTATGTTCTAGGAGGCTTCCTCTTGCTGATATTATTGGCCTTCCCGGTGGATGGATGGGGTCTTTGTGTATCTTTGGCAAAAAATACAGAATCGGTGTTACTGGGTGTTCAACCTTTAAATATTCAAATTCATTGTCAGTAATGAGTTTGGCTGACCGCCACTTACTTAGTTTCCGATGATAATCGTCCTTGATGGTCAAGAGCTCCCGGTTATTTATCTTTTCATAACAATCGTTATCATTAAGTTGGCTGTAGGCTTCTTTGTCATAGTTTATTTTAGTCATGAGGACTACATTGCCCCCCTTGTCACTGCTTCTGATGATCACATTCTTTTCCTTATTGAGTTTCTCAGTCAGTGCTTTGTATTGTTGGTGTTGGGCTGAGTATCTCCGTTTAGTGCTCCCCATCTTCATTTGCAACTTTTTCAAATCCGATACCACATTCTCATGGAAAATGTCTATATTGTCTCGTAGGAGGATAGGAAAAAAGGTGGATGGTGCTCTAAAATCTGTAGCTGTGGTTGTTCTATTGCCACTCTCATCCCACCCTTTATTGGCTCCTTTGGTGTTCTGGGCTATATCATATCCCATTCCCCCTGTTTCCCAAAGCTCGCTTATGATGCGTGTTCCTTGCGAGGCCTCAGGTTGATGTATTTCCATGTCTGGAGTTGTTTCGCCTTTGTTTTTTAAGGCGTAGAATTTACGTAATTTCAGTTTCCTGACTGCTTTATACACATTGCATCTGGTATTGGCATAATCAAAGTCGCAAGGGGGAGCATATGACAAACCAAGTTTAAGTATGTTTTCCTCTTTATCTGTAAGTTTTAGCTCTGTGAGGTTGACAATAGTGCGGTTGGAAGCTGGCTTTATTCCTGTTGCGGATGGCTCCGCCCAACTCCCCCGCCCCTCTTCTTTTGATTTCCTCTTTTTTGCCACCCTCGCCCTCTGGCGGCGCTTGTAATTTGCCCTGTGTTTCCTTGATTGCCCTTTGTGTATGATCTCAGGGTATTCCGCCTGTCCTGGCCCAAAAAAAAATCATCTCCTGGCCGGGCGTGAGTTTAGGCAATGCTGCTGCTTCCGCCTGTCTATGGCGTTCTCCTTCCAAATCCGAATCCGGATCAGAGCTCACAGTGGCATTTGAGGAGTCGCTTGCTACACTTACATCTTTCCTTGCGGGATTGAGATGGCTCGGGGGGTTC
Source organism: Lissotriton helveticus (assembly GCF_964261635.1). NCBI lineage: Eukaryota > Metazoa > Chordata > Amphibia > Caudata > Salamandridae > Lissotriton > Lissotriton helveticus. Next base: position 898,228,382 of record NC_136063.1, on the reverse strand, counting down.
CTTCTATTGGGTGGTTGTTGTTGCTTGGCGCCACCCCTGCGAAGAGTATCAAATTTCCGTGCAAAAGTAAAGATCTGGCCCAACTCGTAATCATTCCTGTCCCTCTGGAATTTATACGATTTTCTAGCCACGATCTTTGCCTCCTCCTTTTTCAGACGTTCTTGCATTATCTTTAGGAGTTTGCCTTTTTCTTCCTCCTCCCCAAGGCCATCAATTTCATCATATAATTCTGATATTTCCGTAAGGAGCTTGGTTCTGTCAATATCTGCATACTTAATGAGTACCTGCACCTGGCGTCGCGAGGCCTCCAAATTAATCTCTGCCCACTCTTTCATGAGATCAGCATTTGGGTTTTCATACGTAGGGGCCGTTAAGATTCTTAAGCCCCGTGGGATACGGTTCACCTCAATGTAGCGTTGAAGTGACTTCGACTCCCACCACTTGGCCTGCTCCTGAAACGACTTTTTTTCCAATGATTTAAATAATTCCTTTATTTTCGGGGTGTTACTGCTGCCACTAGCTTCTGTGTTCTTTCTCCCTGAAGTCTTGTCAGGGATAGGGGTGTCGTCGGAAAACATTGTTGCCGCCAATGTCTCCCGCTCCCTCACGCTGTCACCTGACATCTTTCTGCAAATGTTTCAAACTTGTGCCGGTAACGTTCGGCTGGCCGCTTTCCAAATTGCCGGCACAGACCTGTGTTCCGGATCGTCCTCTCTCCTTCCCCAGCTGACAAAATTGCTGATGAGCTTCCTTGAACGAGCGTCCTCGCTTCCTCAGGTTGTGTGCTTTCCGTCTGACTCGAGCCCGAGTCGCGCACAGCCCTGGACGCTCGAATCTTTCGCTCAATGTTCCGGTCAATTACCGGAAGCCGGGGGTCAGGCACCGTACTCCTACCGGAGTTTCCAACTTCCCAAAACGCCGTTCAGGGAAAGGATTCGATTTCCAGATGCCGACCAATTTTCGAGGAGGGTCCCGTGTAAAGCCAGGACGAATCCCACTGGCTATATCTCCTGTGCACCGTCTGTCTCCCAGCTAGCACGCTCGCGCAGACCCAGCAAGCAGACTCCGGACACGGACCTCGAGGTATAAACAGCTTTATTCACGCAGAAAGAGTCACCAACGTTTCGGCTCTAACGGAGCCTTGATCACATGACAGCGTATTTTTGACTGGGTACACCTTTTAAAGTGGAAGCGAGTGTTTAACGTAAAACACCTGTGCAAATTTACTAATGAACATGGAAAACATACTACCATTCTTTTACACTTAGCAATGCAATTTCCAAATAGATGTAAAATACAGTAAAATTTCCAAAAAGTTTCTTAATACATGTAAAATACAATTGGATTTAAATTTTATAAGAGTGACTTTCAACAGATTAGGTAACATCGATGACTAAAAAAGTTTAAAGAAAAAGCGCACTGATCTATTGTACTGTCCCGTTTAGAAACCATGCTTATAGGAAATAAATAGATAAAAACAAACCCCGTTCATTATAATTACATAACTGTGAGAAGAATTTTTTCCCCCCCAGTTTGGTTTTCCAATTCAGGAATCCCAGCATAAAATACATATAAAGTACATATAAAGTGCTACGTGCTAACTTTCTAAAGTGCATAAGTGCTTTGAAAGTGCATCATTATGTGCAAAATAGGCAATGTGCAAATATTTATACTGTAATATGCTCGGGTCCTGATTCATAATATTGGTGAGGAGACAGAATAATATATCTCTACTCATACAGGGATCTATATAGTCTATTTTACTATAGCCTCAAATCCTAAACGGGTACAACTAATTTCAAAATTGTCACTCAGTAGTCATACAAATCCATGCTGAAAATCACTACTAGAGTGCCAAGGTTTCCATGTTAAAAGTATGTATGTGCTAAAACGAGTTAAAACAAATACATCAGGTCCACACGGGGCCTGTAACCCAACACCAAAATAATTCAAACTATAAATAAATATATATATACAACCAGATGTTAAAATACCTATACATTTCCTCGTATATCAATGGTAATTAACCTGGTTTGAAGAAAAAAACGTGCACAGTGAAAAAACAAAATATCTAAACATTAACGTCCCTGAAACCTGTGTTTTTTCAGTGAATCAGTGAATATATTATATATATATATATATATATATATATATATATATATATATATATATATATATATATACATATACATATGTGAACAAGGCTCCACGGAGCCATAAACGTTATGGCGACAGCACCGAAAATAAAATAATTTTGCATCCAATACCTTGGTTCGTGCCTGTTCCTGTTCGCAGCTGAGGAGAAAGGCTACAACGCGAGGGAGACGGAGGTTTAGGCATATATACATATATATATATCCACTCCACTGTTTCGCTAAAGCCCAAGCCTCCCGGCGGGAGAGCAAAATCCTTATATCCACAAAGTCTGAAGGTTAGGTCCGGCGATTTACTCAAACCAAATCACAACAGTGCTGCGGCTCCAATAAACAAATATGATAAACATAGACAAAAGGTTAAATGATTTTTCAGTTTCATATTTTCAATAAAGTTATTACAGAGCTGGTTTACTCTGTTAACAATTGTTTATATAACCTCAGTTTGAATAACAAATGGCAAAAAATAACATTGCGTGTTGTCATGAAGTTGTCTCGATCAACAGCAAAGAAAACAATTCTGCCTCAGTGGGCTAATGTATCTTAAATCCAAATCTGAAATTTCTATAGGATTGCTGCCAGTGCATAAATCCTTAAACACAATTCCGCCCCAGTGGGACTTCTACTGTATTTTCAACAAGAAAACATTCTCAACCTGCAATAGTCCATCACAGCATTCAATTCAGGCATTATTCAAATCCGAGTGAATACTCCTAATTCATCTCATAAATTGTCAGTTTAGCCTCAGTAGGCATATCAAAGCCTTAAAAGTTCCCAATCCAGAATAAATTAATTTAGCAGAAAGTCCCTAGTGTGCAACAGTAGAAAGATTCCGAACTCTTTTGCATTACGTTCTTCCTATCTGTGGAAACAAACAAAAACATGAACTGGTGATTAAAAAGTGATACACCATAACCTGTTATTAAAACCAAAAACAAACAAAACCTTTCAAAACACTTGTTCAGGAGGAAAGCAGCTGTATAATCATGTATGTACCCTAAATATACGGACAATTCCTCGTACAAATTTAAACCCAGATTTGCATAATGCCTGAAATGAATGCAGTGATGGACTATTGACAAATCATGTAACCTTTTGTGTATGTTTATCACATTTGTTCACGTTACCTATGTGTTGGTCTCTTTAAAAGAGAAAAGAAAGAAGTCAAAACCAAACCCGTGAGAAAGAAGTGAAGTAACTCAAAAACACGTTGGGATCGTTTGTTGCTTATATAAAATAAACACATTTGTTTATTGGAGCTGCAGCACTGTTGTGATTTGGTTTGAGTAAATCTCCGGACCTAAATTTCAGACTTTGTGGATATATATATATGTGTATATTGTTGTAAATAAAGGATCTTCAGTAGTCAGGTGTTGTATAGGTATGTTGTAGGTTTATTCATAAGATAACAGCTTAAGATAAGTTACTGGAAGATGTAAAGTCCAGATGATGCCCCACTAGGAGCAGTCTCTCTCCTGCTCAGCCTGCATACTCCAACTGACACTCACAACCTCACCAGGCACCCGTGCATTCCACAACATCATCAATCATCCAACATTCCAGACATCTCCAAGCATACCAACACTCATTTTGGCTGAGCAGTAGGGAAGAGATACATAGGCAAGTCCCTAGTTATAGTTAGGACCTTGTTTCTATTGAAAAAGCATTTTTTCTTTTCCCAATAACTTTGATGCCGGTTGACGAATCTTCACGAAATTTTTAAAACTAGTGGGGTGCTCCGGTCAACTCCTATATTGAAAGTTTCAGGGTGATTTGGCAAGCGGGGGCAGAGAAAAAAGGGGGCGGTCCCAAAACGTGTTTTCTCCATGTTAATTTCTATAGGAAACTTTGGACACGGCTACGGCCCGAATTGCTGAACGGAATTAAACCAAATTTGGCAAAAACATAGCCCTTGGTTCAGAAAGAGACCTTTTTTCAAATGGTGTAAATCTGTTCAGAAGTTCCTGAGACATTCAAAAAATAGAGGTCGGAAAATTAATTTTCAATAGGAAACTTTAGACACGGTTACAGCCAAAACTGCTGAACGGAATTACACCACATTTGGCATAAAGGAATCCCTTGGTTCAGAAGGAGACCTTTTTTTTAAATAGTGTAAATCCGTTCAGTAGTTGCTGAGAAAATCCAAAAATAAATGTTTCGATATTTGGAGGCACGGAGGATCTGCGCACCCTCCCGACCACGAGGTTTATGCTAATTTACTGTCAACACATCAAACCAGGAAGTGTTGGCAGCCATCTTGTGCCTCGGGAACCAAGGTACAAGAAAAGTGAAAAACAAACACAAAAAACAAGAAAAGGGTGCAGGGTAGAAACACCCTGATCTCCAAGGCCAGCTCAGGGGGTCCCACAAGGACCCCCAGCGCCCAAAAAAGCATAAAAAAACCCCAAAATCATCCGAATTCACGCTGAGTGCGCAAATTCGGCAGACTTTTTTTTTTAAAAATGAAGCGCGGACACCGGGTGGGCCAGGTGCGGAGGCATCGAAAATTTTTTTGCGGGGGGGCAATCCTACCCACACTGCCTTGGGGTCAGCCACGTCCCCGGGGCTTGGTTAATTAGTTATGGGGGGCACGCAGCCTCCCACAGCCCCGGAAAACCTGCTCCCGCTCCAATGAAGCAAAGCAAAATTGCTTTTCCATAAGGGGAGCTGCATATCAGCAGCTCCCCTTGTGGAACAGCAATGCCGGCTCCTGCAGGATGTGGGGGACTGGCGGGACTGTGGGAAGATTGGGGACCCCCCACGGTCCAAAACGGATAGGGCTGGCCGCGGGGGATGGGGTCACTGGGGCCAAAAGTGGCCCTGGAGGGGGCCACTCAGTCCTCCTCCCCTACAATTTTTAAAAAGGCAGGCTGGCCCTGGGGGATGGGGTCCCCGGGGCCATAATAGGCCTGAGGGTGGCCACCCTCAGAATTTTTTTTTTAAAAGGCAATTGTCTGGTCCCGGGGGATTGGGGTCCCCGGGGCCAATAGAGGCCTTAGGAGGGGGGCCACGCAGCCCCCCTCCATAATTAATAAAATAAGAAAACTGGCCATGCCCCGGGGCTGGAATTGGCCACGGGAGAGGGGCCCTCGCAGCCCCCCTCCCGTAACATTTTTATTATTTTTAAAAAATGGGGGTGAGGCCCTGGGGGAGGGGGTCTCCAGGGCCCATAACATAGAAAAGGAAGGGGGCCTCCCTGCAGCACTCTGCAAACACGCCCCCTGGCACGTTTGCTGAAATAATTCCACTTGAATATCAGGGGTCCCTGGGGCCCAACTAGCCCACCAGGAATGTTCAGTATTTCCAGGGAGCCACCGTTGCAGAGAGGTGTTCAGAGGCCACGCCCTTTTTATACCTCTCTGTAACGCAGCTCTGTGGCGCTTACTGGAGGTACCTGGTGGGCTAGTTGGACGACAGGGACCCTCAGGATTCAAGGGAAATTAATTCCCCCACTTAAAATGAGTCGCAGTGTGTGTCTGCACAGTGGTGAAGGGAGGGTTCCGGGCCTGAGGTGATATGTGTGCAAACAAGCCTGAGGCACGTTTGAAGTTGGGGAATTAATTCTGCATCAATCCTGAGGGTCCCTGGGGGCCAACTAGCCCACAAGTTACCTCCAGTAAGCGCCACAGCGCTGAGTTGCAGAGAGGTGGCCCAGGCCATGCCACTTTTTACACCACCCTGCAATGTAGCCCTCTGGCGCTTACTGGAGGTAAGTGGTGGGCTAGTTGGCCCCCAGGAACCCTTAGGACTCAAGGGGACTTAAACCCCCAATTTATAATGCACCAGCGGGTGAGTTTGCACAGTGTTGTAATGAGGGGGCAAAAGTGCCCTGTGGCATGTTTTAAGTTGGGGAAATAATTCCCCTTCAGTCCGGAGTGCTGCTGGGGGTAACTAGCCCACCAGGTGCTGCCAGTAAGCGCCACTGCGCTGCGTTGCAGAGAGGTGGTCCAGGCCATGCCCCATTTTACACCTCTCTACAACGCAGCTCTGTGGCACTTACTGGAGGTACCTAATGGGCTAGTTGGACCCTAGGGACCCTCAGGCTTCTAGGGGACTTAATCTCTCAACATAAAACGGCCACAGGGCGCGTTTACACAGTGGTGAAGGGAGGGGGTGGGGTCTGAGGTGACGTTGCAAACACGCATGTGGTACGTTTTAAGTTGAGGAAATAATTCCCCTTCAATCCTTTCGGTCCTTGGGAGCCAACTAGTCCACCAGGTGCTTCCAGTAAGTGCCACTGTGCTGGTTTGCAGAGAGGTGGTCCAGCCCTTGCCCCTTTTTACACCTCTCTGCAACGCAGCTGTGTGGCGCTATTGGAGGTACCTAGTGGGCTAGTTTGACCCTAGGGATACTCAAGATTGAAGGGAAATTATTTCCCCAACTTAAAATGGCCACAGAGCATGTTTACACAGTGGTGAAGGGATGGACGGGGCCTGAAGTGACGTGTGCAAACACGCCCTGTAGAGCGTTTTAAGTTGGGGAAATAATTACCCTTCAATCCTGAGGAACCCTGGGAGCCAACTAGCCCACCAGGTGCTTCCAGTGAGCACCACTGCGCTGTGGTACAGAGAGCTGGTCCAGGCCGTGCCCCTTTTTACACCTTTCTGCAACACAACTCTGTGGTGCTAACTGGAGTTACCTGGTGGGCTAGTTGGACCCAAGGGACACTCAGGATTCAAGGGGACTTTATCCCCCAAATTAAAACGGCCACGGGGCATGTTTGCACACGTCAGCTCAGGCCTTCCTTCCCTTCACCAGTGTGCAAACGTGCCCTGTGGTGCATTTTAAGAGGTCGTTTTAATTCCCCTGCCCTAGTATGTACTAGGGTCTGACAGAGGAGGCCAAGGTAATCACAGGGGTACCCCAACACATAGTGTTCCCTAGTATATGGTGGTATTTTAACTGTATTCTAAGTGTCTTTTAGCATAGCACTGGCTCTAGGACCGGTTAGTCAGAGTCAGCTACCACCAGTACCCATCTGAAAAAGTGGAGGGTACTGGATGATTTTGAAACAAGGCCTCTTTCTGCTCCTTTGTTTGTTCTTTCTGCACGACTTTCTTCTTCCTGCACTTTTCTTTGTCTTTGAGGAATTCTGTTGCTTCTTTCTGCATTTCTTTTTCTTTCTGTGTTTTTTTTCTTTCTTCACATGTGCTACCTCTAGGCATAGTTACAAATTAACATTTAAAAAACCTCTGAAATTCAATGAAAAAACCATAGGTTTCAGGCTTGTTATAGTTAGAAATTAGCATTTAAAAAACCTTAGAAATTCACTGAAAAAACCATAGATTTCAGGGGCGTTATATTTAGTTTTACATTTCACTCATACAAAACCATAGAAATTCCCCCGTTATAGTTAGTTCAGCTAACTATAACTCGCACACCCGCAATGCACTGCTGATGACATCACTCATGACATGGTCAGTGACATCACTCATGACATCACTGATGACATCTCAAATGACATCACTGATGGCATCACTGATTATATCATCCTTGTGATAGAGTGGCTGATCTTTCACCCGAATATAACCTTTAATACACACACTCAAAAACTATAAACTAGCATTTTCAAAACAATTGACATACCAATGCCACTTACAACACACCTATTCAGTAATTCCAAGAACTACATACACATCCACTCATTCATCAACAGTCCTATACAGTCACTCATACATGTACTCAATCATCATATGTACTCATACACTTATACATCCTGTTACACACAGACACTATGTGTGAGTACAAACATAGTAACACATGCTTGACCCCTGGGTGGAGATCCCCCGCTCTCCCAGGCCTGCAACAATACACATCCTGGGCGAGGTACAAGGTCTCCTCCCCCATGATGGGCAGGGGGAAGCGTCAAAGTCATACCGCCTTTGTGAGCTTCTCCAGACCGCTTGCTGTACTCAGCAACTGGCCCCCACTGGTTCTGACCCCCAATCTGGTGGTAAGACTGATGGGAAACCCTATGTGAGGAAATGAGGTGTGCCAGCCTGTGCCAACTCCACCCCTAAGGTGGGAGAGGCGAGGTGAAGCACAACTCTGGGCCCCGGCCATCTTGAGGACGGGGAGCCCTGCCCAATCAGATATAGGTTCCTGCCCCCCTACTACAGGAGAGGAGCAGGATAGGGGGTATACTCACCCCAGGACAGGGACCTATTGGTCCCTGACCTTCCCCTACCTGTAACGCCCCTAAATTTAGTATTTAGAGGCACTCTCCTTCCTCAGATCCTGATTTCGAAACAAGAAAGAAGACCAAGAAGAAGAAGACCTGCCGTGCAGCTGCTAATAGGAGGACAACACCAACTGACTTAGCCCCAGCCCTACAGGCATCTTGATCCTTGAACCTGCTCCTGCTAAATCCCGTCATCTCCTGCGGACAGCAAACTCAAGAACCCCGGAGGACCAGCCTCCCTTGACCCTCTTAGAGACTGGGACTCAAACGAGCAGTGGCTCTGCTCAAACAGCAACACCCCTGGTGCCAGCCAGGAACCACAAATCCAGCCCACTTTGCACCCGCCGAGCTCAGCCTGTGCCAGAGTGGACAAAGATCCTGAAGACGTCCCCCCGGCGATTCTGACCTGGATTCCAGTGCCCAAGGACCCTCCTCGATGACCTGCAGCCTTTGTTCCCTTTTAAAGATCTCCATTGAATAACATTGAGCGCCCGATGGATCAAAAGCACCCTGCACCCAGCTGCCTGAGTGCCCCTGGCAGTGCAACCTTTGTCTTGCCCTGAGCAAGTGACCAGTAGCCCAGCTCCCACAGCCGCCTGGCCTGCTAGCCAGCAGCCACCAACCGACTGCCCCCTGCCTCTCATTGGTTAACATTAAGCCTAACTTCCTCTGCACCCGGCTGCCCCTGTGCCGCTGAGGGTGCACCAACTGTACCTACCTGACCCTGGGAGACCCCTGAGTCTATGCCCAGAACCTTAACTCTGCCAGTCGAGTACTTACCTAAAAGCCGATATCTCACTTTTCTTTCATAGGCTAACATTGACTGGTTTCACTTGGAAGTTTTGGAACTTTAAAATATTATTCTAAAATCGTCCGAACTACGAATTTCGATTTATTCACCTGCTATCAGGAGAGACTTCAGGGCTGCATCTTTGAGCCAAGTACTGACCCTGAAAAGTAATTCTAACCGTACTTACCGGTAACTTGAATTTCCTTCCATAGGATATCATTGCCTGCTTTTTGCTGAAAAAGTTTCTATCGATTTTTGAAACTTACAAATATTCCTCTAAAATCAGCCGAACTACAAATTCTGATTTACACACCTGTTATCAGAAGAGACCTCAGTGCTGCATCTTTGAGCCCAGTACTGATCCTGAAAAGTAATTCTAACTGTACTTACCAGTAACTTGAATTTCCTTCCATTTTGTTGAAAAAGTTTCTGCGTCGATTTTGAAACTTACAAGTATTCATCTAAAATCAGCCGAACTATGAATTCCGATTTACTCATCTGCTATCAGGAGAGACCTCAGGGCTGCATCTTTGATTCCAGTATTGACCCTGAAAAGTAATTCTAACCGTACTTACCAGTAACTTGAATTTTCTTCCATAGGTTATCATTGCCTGCTTTTTGCTGAAAAACTTTCTAAGTGTCGATTTTTGAAACATACAAATATTCCTCTAGAATCAGCCGAACTACGAATTCCGATTTACTCATCTGTTATCAGGAGAGATCTCAGTGCTACATCTTTGAGCCCAGTACTGATCCTGAAAAGTAATTCTAACCGTACTTACCAGTAACTTGAATTGCCTTCAATAGGATCTCACTGCCTGCTTTTTGCTGAAAAAGTTTCTAAGTGTCGATTGTTGAAACGTAACAATATTCTCTACAAATCGTGCCACCGATAAAAACGTAATTACTTGCCTGTTTTAGATGGAGGTCCCAGTGCTGAACCTAGGAGTCCAGCACTGTATTACAAAAGTAACGTGAACATACTTTTCCTGCAAATTGAATTTCCTTCAATAGGATAACATTGGTAATTTCAACTGGAACAGTTTCTAAGTATCAACTTTTAAAATACAATAATATTCCTTAAAAATCACTACTGTAACTAAAACACTTTTACTTAACTGTTTACAGCTCATGTCCCTGGACTCAATCTAGGATCCAGTCCTGTGGTTAGAAAAGTAATCTAAAAAGTAACTAATGGCATTTAGCTCAATGTTGCATTGTGTTTGAAATGTTGTTGCCTATTGCAACAAACTGTAACTATTGCATTCAAAAAGTCTATTGCCTATTTGAAAAGTATTTAACTAAAGTGACTGATCCTGAGAAAGTATATTTTGATACCTTGTTGGTTCCAAAATAAAACAACTATATCTTTTGATACAAAACAATTGGCCTAGATTTCAGTAGTTGAGTGTTTGAGACTATTTGCTGACCGAGTGTGTACAACAAATTCTTTACACTGTCCTCTAATACTGCCTTACTGCTCGACCAAGCTACCACTTTAGAGAGTAAGGTTATATCTAACTTAAAACTGTGCCAACCTCTGGGGACTGGGGACTTTATACACAATGTACCTTACTTTGGTCCAGTATATATAGAGCCACTTTCCTACACCATCCCCTCCCTTCACCACTGTGTAAACGCATCCTGTATCCATTTTAATTTGAGAGATATGTCCCCCTGAATCCTGAGTGTCCCTAGGGTCCAAGTAGCCCACTAGGTACCTCCAGTAAGCGCCACAGTGCTGCGATGCAGAGAGGTGTAAAAAAGGACATGGCCTGGGCCACCTCTCCGAAACACAGCACAGTGGTGCTTACTGGAAGCATCTGGTGGGCTAGTTAGACCCCAGGGGCCCTCAGGATTAAAAGGGAATGATCTCCCCAACTTAAAACACCCAACAGGGCGTGTTTGCACAAGTTACCTCAGGCCCCGTCCCCTCCCTTCACCACTGTGTAAACATGCCCTGTGTCCATTCTAAGTTGGGAAAATAAGTCCCCTTGAATCCTAAGGATCCCTAGGGTCAAACTAGCCCTCTAGGTACCTCCATTAAGCGCCACAGAGCTGCGTTGCAGAGAGGTATAAAAAGGGGCGTAGTCTCTGAACACCTGTCGGCAATGCAGCTCCGTGGCGCATGCTGGAGCTACCTGGTTGGCTAGTTGGCTCTCAGGGACCCTCAGTATTGAAAGATAATTAATTACCTAACTTACAACTCGCCATGGGGTGCGTTTGCACAATGGTGAAGGAAGGGAGCGTGGCCTGAGGTGACATGTCTGCAAACACACCCTGTGGCGCGTTTTAAGTTGAAGAATTAATTCCTCCTCAATCTCGAGGGTCCCTGGGGGCCTACTAGCCCACCAGGTACCTCCAGTATGCACCAGAGAGCTGCGTTGGAGAGAGGTGTTCAGAGGCCATGCCCCTTTTTGCAATACTCTGCAACGCAGCTCCGTGGCGCTTACTGAAGGTACCTGGTGGGCTAGTTGGCCACCATGGACCCACAGGATTGAAGAGGTATTAATTCCTCAACCTAAAACAAGCCACAGGGCGTGTTTGCACACATGTCACCTCAGGCCCCACCCCTGCATTCACCACTGTACAAACATGCCCCGTGGCACGTTTTAAGTTGGGGGATTAACTCTGAATCCTGAGAGTCTCTGGGGCTCAAGTAACCTACTAGCTACCTCCATTAAGCGCCACAGAGCTGCGTTGCACAGAGGTGTAACAAAGGGGCATGGCCTCTGAACACCTCTCTGCAACACAGCTCCCTGGCGCATACTGGAGGTTCCTGGTGGGCTAGTTGCCCCCCAGGGACCCCCAGTATTCAAGGGGAATTCGTTCCCGATCTGCAAACGTGCCAGGGGGTGCGTTTGCAGAGTGCTGCAAGGAGGGGCGTGGCCTCTGGCGCGATCCCATTTTTTTAAGAAGGGGGCTGTGTGCCCCCTTCTTTTTTAAATTTATTGGCCCTCAGGACCCCCACCCCCAGGGCCTGCCCCCTAATTAATTCTTTTTTTAAATAACAAATTTGGATGGGGCTTGCGTGGCCCCCGACCAAAGGCCGTAATTGGCCCCGGGGACCCCATCCCCCGGGGCATGGCATTTTTTTGGTATTTAAATTGTTTTGGAGGGGGGTTGCATTGCCCCCCTCCGCAGGGCCACTCATGGCCCCAGGGACCCCATCCCCTGGGGCCACGGTCCCGCCGGCTCCACACGTCCCTCGGGAGCCGGCATTGCTTTTCCACATGGGGAGCTGCTAAGATGCCGCTTCCCGTGTGGAAAAGCAATTTGGTTTGAATTTTGAAAGAGAGAGCAGGTTTTCCTGCTTTCTCTTTCAAAATTCAAACCAAGTTTGCCCTGCCATAGCAAACTACAGTGTCCCGTAGGTGGGCACCCCGGGACACTGCAGGAGCTGGCCCTGGGGGTCGCAGGGCCCAGGGCCATCAAGGGCTCCAAGAGGGGGGCCCTCTCCCAACATTTTCAGAGCCCCGGGGTTGTGGTCCCTGGGGCTTGGGGGTCCATAACCGACTGCCAAATTAAAAAACGGAGTGCCCCAGGGAGGTGACGGTCCCCGGGGCATGAAGGGGGGGCTCAAGCCCCCCCCACACAGGTTTCTTTAATTAAAAAAAAGCCACAGGAGGTGGCAGTCCCCGGGGCTGGGGGGGCCGTGAGCACCCTGCATATATTAGCAAAAAGCCCCGGGGTTGGCAGTCCCCAGGGCTTGGGGGGGCCTTTGAACCCCACCCATCTTTTTTGAAGCTCCGAGGGTGGAGGTCCCCGGGGCTGAGGGGCTGAGAGCCCCCCATATATTTAAAAAAGCCCCTGGGTGGCAGTCCCCAGCGGGGGGGCCCCATTTCTATATTATATTCACCCCAGAACTGGGGCCCCCCAGTGGCTAACTAGAAATGAAGTGCGGGGTGCACGGATCCTCCGGAAATCCTGCGATTTAAAAAAAAAATAAAAAAAATTTTTGGGCCTTGGGGGTCCTTGTGGGACCCCCTTAGCAGACCTAGGGGGTCAGGGTGTTTTTACCCTGCCCCCTTTGCGTTTTTTAACATTTTTTTCAGTGCTTCCTTGTGCCTCGGTTCTACCGAGGCACATGATGGCTGCCAACACTTCCTGGTTTGGAGTGTTGACAGCCAATTAGCATAAAGCTCGTGTACGGGACGATCCGCAGCCCCAGATATAAATGTGTTTTTACTTTTGATTTTTTGAGCAACAACTGAATGGATTTACACCATTTAACAATAAAGGCACAACTCTGAACCAAGGGCTACTTTTTTGCCAAAATTTGGTGTAATTCCGTTCAACAGTTCAGGCTGTAGCTGCGACCAAGGGTTCCTATGGGAAATTGCATGGGGAAAACAGGTTTTGGGACCACCGCTTGACGATTCACTGTGAAACCTTCAGGACAGGAGCGGACCGGAGCGCCCTACGAGTTTTAAAAATTTGGCGAAGATTTGTCAATTGGCGCCAAAGTTATTGGGAAATAATTGTTGCGGATTTCCTATCAGAAATATTTCCTAACTATAACTAGCTACTGGCGACCGCCAGTAGGTAATATATATATATATATATATATATATTCACTGAAAAAACCATAGGTTATAGACCATATATAGTTAGGAATTAGCATTTACAAAACCTTGAAAATTCACTGAAAAAACCATAGGTTATAGACCATATATAGTTAGGAATTAGCATTTACTAAACCTTATTTTACTCACACAAAACCATTGAAATTCCATATATAGTTAGTTGCACTAACTATATATGGCGCACCCGCAATCCACTGCTGATCATGTCACATATTACATCATTCATGACATGGTCAGTGACATCACTGATGACATCACTGATGACATCTCAAATGACATCACTGATGACATCACTGATGACAACATCCAGTGACTGTATGTTTCTGTAAAGTTAAAATATGTCTTGAGTGGATGTATAAGTGTCTGGATGAAGGATTTAGTAGGTGCATGACTGACTGTATGAGTGAGTGATTAAATGTGTCTCACTGAATGCATGGGTTAGTGACTAAACTGTCTTAATTTGTGCATCATTATGTCTGTTGTTCTGTAAACTGCTGCATGTGTTGATCATTAGCTATACGAGAGGCTATATGTGTTATTAATTGGTTGCCCAAGTATTTCTATGGGAGATTGAGTTTGTGTGGGGGTGGCTGGAAGGTGTGAGACTCTATGCATAGATGTGTGAGCAGTTTATTCACTAGGTGTATGAGTTCAAGAGTGCATGTGGAAACAGCTACATGGGCAGTTGACTGTGTGCATGAGTGTATTGATGAGTGAATGGATATCTCAATGCTACATGTCATAGTAAGTACATATGTAAAACACAGTACATGTGAGAGTTGGCATATATAAATAACTGTGCATGAGAGCCACTGAATGAGTGAGTGGTTGTATCGATCATTGTGAACTTGTATCAGGGATTGTATAAGAGAGTAAATATGTGTTAGTATATGTTTCAATAAGTAAGGTGTGTTTAACTGTATAGTTGAAGAAATGGAGGTGAGATTGTTTCTTTGCATGACTGACTGGGTGTGTGAGTAACTCCATGGATGAGTGGCAGTGTGTGAGTGTCTGTATACACTGAGTGTATCTAAGGTTATATTAGAGTCTGAAGAGGTTTATCGTATTAGCACAAGAATGATGTCAAATGAGATGTCATCAGTGATGTCATCAGTGATGTCATTTGAGATGTCATCAGTGATGTCATCAGTGATGTCACTGACCATGTCATGAATGATGTAATATGTGACATGATCAGCAGTGGATTGCGGGTGCGCCATATATAGTTAGTGCAACTAACTATATATGGAATTTCAATGGTTTTGTGTGAGTAAAATAAGGTTTAGTAAATGCTAATTCCTAACTATATATGGTCTATAACCTATGGTTTTTTCAGTGAATTTTCAAGGTTTTGTAAATGCTAATTCCTAACTATATATGGTCTATAACCTATGGTTTTTTCAGTGAATTTCATTGGTTTTTTAACAGCTAATATCTGTAGCTGTAAAATTTATTCTTCTTTAAATCCAAAAATATATTTTATATGTTTATGAATAATTATTTTTTTAAATATTTTTTTTTCTTCGTTCCCGCTTCGCGAATCGGGAACCTTACAGTAAAAAAATGTTCAGAAAAATAAAAAAAAAAGTTCTTTTCAGAACTACCTCCCCGTTATTAAAAAATTGGTACAATATTTGGAACTGTGCCAACCTCTATTTCTCTTAGTTCGCTTCCTAGTTCGCTCGCTGGTACGCGAACTGGAAGCGAACCAAAAACAGTAAGAATAAGGGAAGGAAACACACACTTATGTTAAAAGAAAGACAGCTATAGGGGAGTAAACTAGAGATACTATTACCCATAATCCACTACTGATGATGTCACATATTACATCATTCATGACATGCTCAGTGACATCATCAGCAGAGGATTGCGGGTTTTTTGGCAACATGCCTTATCGACGGTTTAATAACGCTGCCTTTTGCTTTATATAAGTTTTCAAATTGTATGAAATATATACCAATAGGTCTTTATGAACCTTTAGGTAGTGCTTTTGTTCATGAGGTCTGGTCGCTTCCATACACATACAGATGTTTCAAAGATGATCAAGAAGTTTATCTGAATGGAGAGGAATGCACTGAGACGCCAGATCATTCACTAATGTGTAGGCACATACAGTTACACGATTCATGCAACAAACAGCGACCAAATATGGCTTGCGTGATGCAAGGCACGCCAGTTCCTGCTATCATCCCCACGTTCAAGTTGTTGGAAAATGGTAGTTATTTGATGCTCAATAATGAAGATTGTTCTGAGTTAATTAAAAGTATTCCTTTTATCGTAACAGTAAGTGAACGGGTTATTTGCTGCAGAAATGTTCTATTTCCTCCCACACATGAACATAGGGAGTTTTCAATCTGGCCACAAATACCAACCTTGGGACACGTTTCAACGGCATGACAAGAATAAGAGCTCTTTTGTCTCAGAGAGAGGTGGCCTTGAGTTCGGCCCGTGAAACTTTCGTACTTCACATAGCGAACACCCGTACACAGGTTTGCCTTTCAATTTCAGCAACATGTTTCCGACTATCTTTAACGCATCCTCCACAAAATCCCTGGCACACTTTTTTAAAGTTGTTACCAGTGGTCTCGTGACTTCATTTGAGAAAATCTTTGGAGTCATCCCTGCTCCCTTTCATTCCATTTTCTCCACTCTGGTTCGTGGATTGCATTTTTACTTGCATTACCAGCGGACGCTCTTGTACTTTTTTACATTTTTAAATATGGATGTCCCTCCTATGCAACCTCCGACCCTGCAGCTGCTGACACTGTTCCGCAATCGCATGCTAGAATATTATGGCACAATGCCGTTGGCGATATTAAGCACGGCATATGGATTATCTTTTCGGTTCTCCTACTTCACCTGTGTCCAGCCTGTATTTCACTGCCTGACCTGTGATTTCGATTGGGCCATTGATTTGTGTCTCTGCGGACCGGTTTCTCCTGACGTCGACTTTAATCAGCTGATGACTCCTATCATTACTCACGAGTTGATTTGTCCTGGCGAAAGGATTATGGCTGTGGCATTGATGCATGGACTACTTGGTCCCTGGAATTTACTGGCGGCAGCACAGTCTTTCTTGGAACACAGCTTTCTTGAAAACCCACCGAGCTGTCCTCTGATGGTGATAGAGGATCCGGTGCTGGGAGAGCACGTATGTTCTTTTCCGCTTTTAAATTGGATGGCTGAACTGTTTTCGGATGAAGACGGTGACTTCCTGTTGGAGGCTGTTGCAGCTTATTTTGCATACACAGTTATGTCATAGACCTTTTTCATGTTTCATATGCTGAGTACTAGCATTTCATTGACAATTCATTGACTTAATTGTCAAGTTTTTATTATTTACCTTGCCTATTGGCTTAAGACTCGATAAAGTACTTGGCTGTTTTATTTTCCTTTAGCATTGAATTTTCCTAGTTTTTAATGCTTTACCTTGCGGACCGTCCACATATAAACTTGCAATCTGCTCTCATGAGATGGCACTTCTATTATCTTATTCAGTTCGTTTCCGGATCATGAGGAGGTGTCATCTAGGTCCTGGATATCTTTACACCGTGTTAAGTTAGCATGGGCTCATTACCGGTTTAAACGCCATTTTTCCTTTTTTGCAACTTCTGCACACGACATTTAGTTGTTGCTTTAGCTTTCCACCTAGTAGTTCATCGTGGTTTACATGAGAATAATATGTTATTGGTCTACTATCTGCTTTACTTGTTAAACTATATCTGTACAGCGAGTGCTAAAGTTTCAAGAACAACACGACAGAATTGTTATGAGGTCTGATCTCCACGACTTCATACTCATAACATAAGTGCAACTTCTGCCAATTCTGGGCATGAGGCGGGTTTTATATTGCTTTGCCGAACACACATACACAACAGTTGATGCGGTTCACATGAAGAGAGAGCTGGTGTATGCTGATGTGATTCCTTCAAATCTAAGACACTAAAGTATGGGCACGCCCTAAACCAACACAAAGAGACCTTCTTAGCAAATAATATAATATGTGTATTAGGGAGGGTGAGATATAAGCAGCCGCGGGCCGTGGAGGGAGTTACGGTGAGGCAGGGAGGCGGGGAGGGGGAGAAGCAGGGTGGAG
Organism: Lissotriton helveticus; assembly: GCF_964261635.1. Classification (NCBI taxonomy): domain Eukaryota; kingdom Metazoa; phylum Chordata; class Amphibia; order Caudata; family Salamandridae; genus Lissotriton; species Lissotriton helveticus. Next base: position 898,210,576 of record NC_136063.1, on the reverse strand, counting down.
CCCTCTCTACCTTGCCCCTCCCCCTCCCCGCCTCCCTGCCCCACCGTAACTCCCTCCACGGCCCGCGGCTGCTTATAAGTGTTGCTAACTCTTATTCATTTACAGCATGTTAACATACTGTCACCATTCGCTTTTTATGTACTAGTAACTATGCTGGTAATTTTGCTACTGATAATATGTGTACTTGTATTCTCCACCCTGCTTCTCCCCCTCCCCGCCTCCCTGCCTCACCGTAACTCCCTCCACGGCCCGCGGCTGCTTATAAGTGTTGCTAACTCTTATTCATTTACAGCATGTTAACATACTATCACCATTCACTTTTTATGTACTAGTAACTATGCTGGTAATTTTGCTACTGATAATATGTGTACTTTTATTATCTAAGGTACTACGCCTGAGAAGACGGCATTAGTAAATAAACATTTCAAATACACATGTGTTCTTCTTAACTCCATGTTCTGGTTTCTAAGAAATATATAACGACCGACTGTTCATGAGTTCCACGTATCCTGAGGTACTATAAGTTCATATTCTGGATTGTCTAAACATTGAGAGTTTGTTATATCCAATGTGACACTATACCTAGCTTGCTAAATAGTTTTTGATTACTAACGTGAGTTTTGGGACACCCTAATTCGCCGAGGTTCCAATCCTCTGTCCACAGTTCTGTGTGAGAACAGAAACCCTGCGACAGGGGCACCCCCGACCCTTGCTGGAGCTTCATCACACTTGCGATACAACTCCAGCAATGCGCCACCTTTACGGCACAGATACATCACGCATCTGTGCTGTTTTTGCCCCGTGATGCGCCGCATTGTAAATGCAGCACACCATAGGTGACGGAACAGCGGCACAGAATGACTAACACATCCCTGGTGATGCGCCAGTCATCATAAATCTATCCCTATGCTTCTTATCTTGTTAGAGATGAACCGCCATATGTATCATCAAAGTTATTTGCATTTCCTAAATAGCGAACTTTAAGGAATAAATAGCGATTCTTTACCATTCCTAGTTTGCGATGAGCTATTTGCTAATTAGCCGAATGTAGCCCAATGAAGCCCAATGTAGCCCAATGTAGCCCAAAGATGGCCGCCAGACACACAAAAAAACAAATGTAGCCCAAATATCAGCCAGATGTAGCCCAACTATAGCCCAGTGACAGAATGACCAATCAGCTTCGCAAACCTCCGTTACGCGAAGCGGAGCGCTGTTACAGATATATATCTTTTTTTGAACGTTAATTTCTCAAAATCCACTCGAGCACATATATTGAGACCTAGCAAAGGCACATCGGGCTACCAGTCCCTAATATTTTGCCAAGTTTCGTGCAAATCCATTCAGCCGTTCAATTATTATTTTTATTATTTTTTTTTGCCCCGCGGGGCCCTTTTAAAACCTCCACATCAAACCTAGGGGGTCAGCGAGGATCTACTATGCCCCCTTATAGTTATTTCCCCCTTTGTTTTGACCTCCTCTTGTCTCTCGATCCTACCGAGAGACAAGATGGCGGCCGCTACGGACTGTTTGGAATGTTGACAGACGCCGGAGAACCAATCAGCTTCGCTTCACAAAGCTCCGTTGCGCGAAAAGTCCGCGAACCAGAGCGCTAACCGGTCCGCTGTTACAGATATATATCTTTTTTTAAACGTTAATTTCTCAAAATCCACTGGAGCACATATATTGAGACCTACAAAAGGCACATCGGGCTACCAGTCCCTACAATTTTGCCAAGTTTCGTGCAAATCCATTCAGCCGTTCGGGCTAAAAGTGAGGCCAACCGCCCTATGGAAAACTCAATGTTAAAAACACGTTTTGGGACCCCCCTTTTTTCTCGGCCCCCACTGGACGAACCCCCCCCAAATTTTCAAGGGCTGCTCAGAAACAAAATGTGCCATTTTCCTGAAAATTTCAGCCAATTCCGTCCACAAACGCCAAAGTTATTAGACATAGAATTTTCAAAAAACCCATAGAGAAAAAATCCTAACTATATATACCTACTGGCGACTGCCAGTAGGTAATATATATATATATATATATATATCCCAGATGGTTCCGTTCTCCTCTCACTTTAGGCGCTACTGGCAAGTGCGTTGCTTCGCGCGGTAGAACCAAACCGCAACATATTATATCTCTGCTTGAGCCCAGGACCTCCCGCGCTCCAGCCAAAAGAAGCCGCAACTCCAGTCCAAGTTTTTTAAAGAAACTGATAGATTTATTGGTTAAATCAATACAGCATACTTCACAGCGTAAAACCAACGCGTTTCGTGAGCTCCCTACTCACTTGATCACGGTTGTTACAAACACTGTTTGCTGAGAACAATTTAAAATGGGAGACCCTCCTACCATCGGTCACATGATTCCAGCCTTAGGTTTTCTTTCACACTATGGCCTTCTGGGACTTGTAGTATTTACATTAAAAAAGTTGTTTCGTGTTATTTTCACAAAAGAACAAATTGTGCATCACTTTTTTCACTATTGGTTGTCAATTCTAAAACACTAATTTTATGACATTTACCAACAAGATTTCTCATGTACTGGAAAAACTTAAATGTAATTTAAGGCAATTGAAATTAGAAACAATTTTTCAAAAACTTCTAAAGGCCCTCTGGTGGGCTGACTTAAATATGTAATATCTTTAAGACTCACATATGGTTAATTATTCCTTGCAATTGGAAAGATAGTTGGTGTCTCCAGTACTTTGTAATAAAGAATTATTATTTCAACATATAATTTCTCATGGTATTCAAACAATCACTTATTTTTTTGGGTCTAAATACATTTGACCTGTTTGAGGCCCTCAAGTGGGCTGATTTATGTGAGAGTTTTTGATAGTAACACAAAATTAGGTACATTAAGAATTTGGCCCAGAATTCGGTTTACATGTATATTATGCCGTGGTTACAAGGAGGGGAAAAATCCATTATGGAGCATGTCAAGAGAGGCTTTCATTATTCTTAAATATGTACATAAAGTTCTTCGGACTGGTTCAGACCATACGGGGTCATCGTTCGAAAGTTCAAGATGTGGCGTGATTCTTTTTGGCGTAGCAATTTTTCTCGATGTCCACCCCTTTCCGTTGGGGCCAATGTTTCCAATCCCAGAAATTTTAGAAGTCGCCAATTGCCATTGTGATTTGTCTCCATATGTTTGGCCACAGCATTGCCTCTGTCCTTGTTGGTTGTGGCTCTAGTATGTTCCAAGATGCGCTTCTTTAGCTCACAAATTGTACTTCCTATATAGCGCAGCTTACACGGACATTCAATCAGGTAGACTGTATACTGGGTTTTACAAGTGATTAGTTCTTTAATTTTCCAAATTTTTCCATTAGTCATCTCAATTTGTTTCGTTGGTTTTGCTATCTCACAAACTTTACAGTTATAGCATTTGTTGAATCCAACAGTTTTGAGCCAAATTGTTTTTTCCGGTTTCATAAAGTGACTATGAATCAGTTGGTCCTTCAGATTTTTTGTTCTGCGGTATGTAACCACTGGGTGGTCTCCCATTTTCTGACCAATTGTTGGATCTAATTTCAACAACTTCCAGTTTTTTCTGAGAATCTGGACAACTTCTTTTGCTTCTTTGCTATAATCCAGTATCAGTCTTATAGGTTCTTCTGTTTCTTTTGCTTTGATTTGTGGTTTCAAACATTCTGTTCTTGGTTTTTCGTTAGCTCTTTCCCAACATTTTTTTGTCAGATTCTTTCCATATTTCCTCTTTCGGAATCTCTCCATTGTGATTGCACTGTGCTTCTCCCATTCTGTTTTTTCGCTACAGATGCGTTTCACACGGAGAAATTCACCATATGGTATGCTTGATATTAAAGCAGGCTGATGGAAGCTGGTGGCTTCCAATGTTGAGTTTGTGGCTGTTTTCTTCCTGTGTAAGGTAGTCTCTAGTTTGTTATTTTGGATATATACTTCTGTATCCAGGAAGGATATCGATTGCCTGCTTTTTGTGTATGTGAATTTTAAACCTCTTGTGCTGTTGTTCAGAAGCTCAAAGTATTCTTCAAATTCACTCTCACTTCCCCCCCACACTATAAACAGATCGTCAATAAATCTCTTCCATTGTACGATGTGTTGGGTGTGTTTCACATTTTGCTGATTCCAGGCTATCTCCTCCTCCCACCAACCCATTGCTATGCAGGCATAGCTTGGGCTGAATGAGAAACCCATCGCCGCGCCATTTCGCTGACGATAGAGTTGTTCTCCAAAGAAGAAGATGTTGTTTGAGAGTAACAATTTGATCATATCATACAACATGTCGTTATGTTCCTTATAATGTATGTTTCGTTTTTCCAGAAAATATTTGCAAGCCATCAATCCTAAGTTGTTGTCAATATTTGTATATAATCCGATGACATCCATGGATATTAGCCAATAATTATCCCGCCAAACCAACTCAGATATGGTACACAAGAAGTCTGTCGTGTCTTTCAGGTAAGATTTTAAGTTTTCCACATAAGGTCTTAAAAAGAAATCAACAAAATTCCCCATTGGTTCCATCAATGAACCATTTGCAGACACAATCGGTCTCCCTGGTGGTTTCGTGGGGTTTTTGTGGACTTTAGGCAGAAAGTACATAGTTGCCATCCGTGGAAAGTCAACTGTTAGATATTTTCTTTCTTCATAATCAATTAGATTACTGTTTTCCCATGTCAATAGTTTTTGATCTAACTCTCTCTTTAGTTGATCTGTTGGATTCTTCCTTAGTTGTTCATAATACTCCGGGTTTGACAGTTGATTTAATGCTTCCTCCGTGTATAAATCTTTATCCCAGATTACGACATTTCCACCCTTATCTGCCATTTTTATTTCCACATGTTTGTCATTGATGAGGGTTGTCAGTGCCAATCGTTCTTCTGGAGTCAGGTTGTCTTTGAATTGCATTTTCGGCATATTATATAGTTCCTGTATGACCGTCTCCTGGAAGATGTCAATTTTATTACCCGGGGAGAGTTGCGGGTAGAATTTTGACTTAGCCTTCATTTTACTTGTCCCCGCTCCCATTTGTGGTATTGCTGTTGCCAAATTTATTTCATTTTCCTCTTCAGCATTCAAATTCAGAAGGTTTAGATATCCATCAGCGTCTTTTACAGTTAGGTCTGAGAATGGTTTCATGAGGATTCTGTTGATTTGTGGTTTGTTTTGTCTCTCTAGAAAATGTTTAGCTAGTTTAATCTTTCGAATATATAGATACAAATCTATCCTAGTTTGTGCTAAATCCATTTTTCTTGTGGGACAGAAATTGATGCCCCTTTTAAGTAGAGTCGTTTCCGCTGGTGTCATTACCCTTTTGGATAAGTTGACCACTTGCAGTTCTTCCATTATTTGCCCCTCTTCTGTTTCATGCCCCTTGTTTCCGGGCCACTTTGTGGGTTTTGTACATTTTCTCCTCTTGCCTCTTCTGGTTTTTTTTGATATTGTTGTTGTGGTTGGCTTTTTTGTCTTGATTGCCAAAATCTGCCGCGGCCTCTTCCTCTTCCTTGCATTTGTCTGGGCGCCCCCTGCTCCTGTTCCCACTGCCGCTGTTGGAGTACGAGGCGCATATCCCCTAAAAAACGTTTCTGTTCTTCATCCAAATTAGAATCTTCATCTATCAATTCCGTTGATGTAATTGAAGATAGGCTAGAGGATGAGACGATTTTAGTTTGTAATGGTTTCTTGTAAAGATCAAATTTTCGGGCAAATGTGAAGATTCTCCCTTCTGCGTAATCATTGGCATCACGTACAAATTTATTGTGTTTTCTCAGTCTTACAGTTTCCTCATGTTTCTCTATTTGTTGTTCTAAATCTTCTTTAAATTTGGTCATTTCTTGGTTTAATTTTAATGCCTCCAATTCTTTTTCCACGTCCTTTAGTTGTTCCTTTATTTTCTCCAGGGCAATTTCAATATGCTTAACCAAAATCTTTATTAGGCCCAGTGATGAATTTAGAATATATGCCCCCCATTCCTGTAGCAGCTCGTTAGTTACATCCTGCTGGCTGGGCATCAACATTAGAATAAATTTAATCACTCACTCATACATTCAGTCATGCACCTACTAAATCCTTCGTCCAGACACTTATACATCCACTCATTCTTCAATATGTAAGACATATTTTAACTTTACAGAAACATAGTCACTGGATGTTGTCATCAGTGATGTCACTGACCATGTCATGAATGATGTAATATGTGACATCATCAGCAGTGGATTGCGGGTGCGCAATATATAGTTAGTGCAACTAACTATATATGGAATTTCAATGGTTTTGTGTGAGTAAAATAAGGTTTTTTAAATGCTAATTCCTAACTATATATGGTCTATAACCTATGGTTTTTTCAGTGAATTTTCAAGGTTTTGTAAATGCTAATTCCTAACTATATATGGTCTATAACCTATGGTTTTTTCAGTGAATTTCAATGGTTTTTTAATAGCAAATATCATAAGCTGTCGAATGTCAAGTACGTGGTAAGAATTTTTTTTTTCGTGTTTATGCACACTGATCTGCTTTGATTGCTGCCCCCCACCCCTCATTTCTATTAGGAGTACTCTCTCTTTGCAGATAGTGAAGGGTAGTTAACGCAGCCCTTTCCCCCTTTGTAATCCGTCGTGCCTGCTTCTCTCTCCATTTGATTGATTGTTCTCTTTGGTTCATTCTCTATTTACAAACAAGCACAGAGTCGCAATACTCTGTTTAGTCTTTGCAGATAGCGAAAAATCGTGTAAAAAAACAAAAGGAATCGAGCAAAATCAGTAGGCCACTAATGGGATCTCTTTTTGACCTCGCTAAAATAGAAACATTAGGAACAACCTGTTGAAAATAGCAATGCGTATGTACATAAGCGGCGTTCATTTGTGTTCACAGTACCCCTTGTTGATTGTTTCAATCGAGCATTGAATTGTTCGATGTTAATTCTCTTAAGGATCTTCTCTACCTGCAAACGAGGAAGAATAGGAATATTCTCTCTCCCTTTGCAGATAGTGAAGGGTAGGTAACGCAAGCCTTTAACACGTCGTACCTATTTCATTCCTCATTGATTGATTGATTGTCCGAACATTGACTGTTTGGGAATTAGTTCTTTTTGGAGGTATTCCCTGTTTGCAAATAAACGTAGGAAAATCTTTGCAAGTAGTGAAAGGGTACGTAATGCGGACCTTTCTCCCCCGTTGTAATCTATCATGCCTATCCCCACTGATTGATGCACCTGTTTCACCCGGACCATTTACTAGACATACGTCATCTGGCCCGACCAGAGAGCACCCCTAGTGAAAAGGACATATGCAATAATAACGAAGTGATCACTGTATCCTGTTAACAGAAACTTTAGCATGAAACAACCTGGAAAGAAAAGAATAGGAAAACGAAAATCAGTAGGCCACTGATGAACATGAACTTTTATTAAACAACGAACAAAGAAACGATAACATAACGTAATGATAAAACCTATTAATGTCCTAGAAACAAGAAAACGTTAAAATATGCCAGTGGTGAGAGACCAGAAAAACAGTAAGAGAAACCAAATCACCCCTCGCTGTCCCACCGCCTGCCACGCCAAAAAAATCGATAGACTAGGGAAAATGCAAGTCAGTAGAACATCCGCCCCCACTCTGGAAACTTCCAAGGTGGGGCAGGGTTCCGGCTACGCCCAGCCGGGAGCAGCCCATATAAGGCAGGTCCTGCTGCCACGCCTCGGCCAGGAGATCCTAACGTAGGGTGTAGCCGGAGGAGAGGCCGAGACCAACGGGACCCGGCCAGGGGATTGCCTTTACAACGCTGAACAGTTGCAGGGGGGGGGGAATGTCTCCTCGACCCTCCCCTCTCTCTCCCAGTCCGGCCGCGGTGGCCCTTGAGAGTTGCAGGTAGTCCCGCCACATGCTCTTCCGGTCCGGCCACCAACGGTCGGGGGGCCGAGGCCGACGGAATCCGGCTGCAGCCGATAAACCAAGAAACCCGTTCATGGGGCCAGAGCCAGGGGCGTCCGGCCGACATCCACCGAAAGCCCGGCCCGAAGACGGACGGGACACTTCTTTCTTTTATAATGGCTGCGACAACACTGGGGGGGGATGTCTTGCACATGCCTCCGACCCCCCCCTCGTCCTCATCGCCTGGTCCGGCCATAACAAATCTCAAGCGAGACGCCGTGGGGTGCACTGGGAGGGAGAGACGGTGCGAACAGGCCTCTCCCGCCTCCCCAGTGTAGGCTTCCCAGCTGCACCCTCAGCGGTCCAGGCGCCCGGAAAAGAGTTCTTCCACTGTGGCCATGCTGCAACGTCTCGCCCGGCAGGGTGGAGCCCGTCCGTTCATTTGACCCCGCGATCGCCAGTAGCTACCGAACTCTCAAAATGGCGGTCGACCTGGCAAGAGCGGGCCCAGCATAAAGAAATGGCCCGGTCACTGGTTGACTCCACCACCGTAGTCCTCCACGACCTTGAAGATTCTAGAGGAGCCGCGGGAGTCTCCCACCCCCGATGGGGAATGACTGCCATGATCACCCGTGGAGTGACGAAACTGTATCCGCGGGACGTCGGCGCCAGCCTCACTTTGAATTACTAGAATCCTGCAGACCTCACTTCCGGTGAAAGCACAGTGTGACCCGGTAGGAAAAATTGTTGCACCCCCTCCCCTTTTTGACTGATAGTTCAAACCACCGATCCTTTCCTTTGCCCTTTTAACGGAACTTTGGACTGCCTCCCCCTCTTTTACATTTTCTAGAGAAAACAAAACATTAACCACTACATTAGCATAGCAGTTGACACCAGAACTGTTTTCAAATTGAAAACCAACAACATCTTCAACAGAATCCTTTTTGTTTCTGCTGTGACCCTGCTCCAGCACAGGCATTGTCCCCAGCAGTAATTCTGCAATGCCGGTAAGAATAGCTGTGGTGCCTACTGGACTCACTCACCCCCGCGGCGCCCCACGCCGTTATTTGCTGGGCGGCAACTTGCTAGACATCACCTTCGTGACATCCAGATTTCAGCGCGTTCTGCTGCCTTGGAACTATTCGCACAACAGACCGCTACTGACAAGAATATTTCATTATTGGTGCTGTCAATTTCAATAAATCTATTACTGTTTTTGTTTTGTTGTATATATTTATATGTTATTAAAGTTTTATATTCCTACTACTTTGTTGGAGTGCTATATATTTTTTATGTGACACATAATTGTAAAAACTTTGATGTACAAAGAGTCATTCCTGGAATCTTCCGCTTCAGGCTCGGTCCCCTCCCCAATCACAATACAGGATAGTTTTCAGATAGTAGGAACACGTGTGGTGTGACGGATCTCATCGGGTGTGGGCCTTGATCTACTATAACTCCTTTGAAGAGGGGTGATTCTTTACAGCTGGGGCCATAAACTACATCTGCAGGGCTAGCTGATAGCCTGGACAATCGGACACAGAGGAAGAGGAGTGTCACAGGGTGCGGTAGTGAATAGGGCGAAAGGGAGGTGTCGGGCGGGCACAGTGTGATTCTCAGGGAAGAGCAGCGCAGATGGGGGGAGGTTTATTGCCCATGCATAAGACAGAGAGCGGGGGTGACCAGTGCCTGGGGAAGATGCTTGCGAGGGTGAGGAGCCATGCTACGAATCGACAGCGTGCAGAGAGTGGGTCTGGTCAAGACATCTAAAATGGCTGCCGTGCACGACAAAAGTGTGGCATTTCAAAAAAGGCAAGATGGCGCAGACAATGTTTTTCAACACTTCCTCATTTCCTTCGAATCGAACGTTAACAGACGTTGGGGCATATTACCAAAGTTAAGCGATATTTATCGCTAACGATGCTTACCAACCAATTTTTTACCACTAAGCATCGTCAGAAATTATCGAAGATAAACCTTACTATTATCAAGGTTTATCGCAAATGCGATAATAAACGGCCGCAATGCATGAATATCGCTAAAAACTCAGCGATATTCATGCATTACCGAGCTAATACTCTTAGCCATGTTATCCACCTCCCATTGGATAACATGGCTAAGAACTGCTCAGGGCAGGTGTTACTTTTTGGAGATATTCGCGCTTAGCGCGAATATCTCCAAAAGTTGGTAATAGGAGATAGATATCTTGCATGTTGTAATGCAAGTTATTGTGGTATATGGAACTCATACCATAATCTCTCAGGAAAGCAGAAACTGATCCTTTTGGGACCGCCTAAAAAGGCCTAGGGGGTGAGGAGTACTCTACTTTGCCCCCTTTTCACGTTCCGAACTATTTTATTTTACTCTCTTCTGTAATTACACAAAATACCAGCGATAAGATGCATCGGAGACACACAGTGAGAGAAAGGAGGCCGGAGATGAAGAAGACATGTCAAATACACATTGGAGATAATATAGTGGCAGAAGGGAAGTAAATATGAGTAAACTTACCATGTAACATAAAAATGTTGCACTCTATACTATAAGTCTCATTTTATACTACAATCACTTCGCTACAACCTCATAAATTAAAAATAAAAATAAATAATGTCTCAAACAATTTTTGATTTCTAAATATAAATTTATTCTTCAAAATTTTCTAAATTTGAAACAACTAGTAACATGTCCTCATCAGTAATTTCCTCTTCAATCATCTCATCTGGAATCTCCTCATTAAAAGTCTGCAATGATGATTCTTGTAACTCTATGGTCTCCAAACACTCGATAAATTCGCCATCAAGAGATTGATCAAAAAAATCATTCAAGTCATCTCCTCCTTCTGACAATATTTCATTATTGGTGCTGTCTATTTCAATCAATGTAGTGGAATCATTCAAGTCATCTCCTCGTGACAATATTTCATTATTGGTGCTCTCAATTTCAATCAATGTAGTGGAATCATTCAAGTCATCTCCTCCTTGTGACAATATTTCATTATTGGTCCTGTCCATTTCAATCAATCTAATGGAATCATACAAGCCATCTCCTCCTTGTGACAATATTTCATTATTGGTGCTCTCAATTTCAATCAATGTAGTGGAATCATTCAAGTCATCTCCTTGTGACAATATTTCATTCTTGGTGCTGTCCATTTCAATCAATCTAATGGAATCATACAAGTCATGTCCTCCTTGTGACAATATTTCATTATTGGTGCTCTCAATTTCAATCAATGTAGTGGACAATTCAAAAGAAATTGCCACGGTCTCTTCATTGTGAGCCATTTTATTTTGAAATTGCTTGCTGTAAATTGCAGAAAAAAATAATCACTTTCATTTATCGTTTTTAGTAATACATAATATAAAACTAACTTCATCAACTATTTAGTATAACAGAAGGACTGCAAATAAATAACAGAAAACATTTTTCAAATTATCTTCAAGTGTACAACATAGTTCCCCTTACAAATTAACAACTCACCTTTTTAAAAGTAGCAGAAGTGTTAGTACTGTGTAAATCAAACACCAGAAATTCACCACCAAAAATTCCTCACAAATGTACCTCAGACAGTAGTATCACAAAATGGCTGTGGTTTCCTCTCATTTGACATATATACATAACCAATTAACTTTCATCACACACAAATACAAAACCAAAGTAACATTTTAATTGGTTCTAAATTTCAACACTTTCAAATGTGTTTTCCCCATGCAATTTTCCATAGGACATTTACATACGTCTACAGCCTGAATGGCTGAACGGAATTACACCAAACTTGGCAAAATGGTACATCAAACCTAAGAGGTCAGGAAGGATCTACTATGACCCCTTATGGTCATTTCCCCCTTCGCTTTGGCCTCCTCTTGTCTCTCAATCCTACCGAGAGACAAGATGGCGGCCGCTACGGACTGTTTGGAATGTTGACAGACGCCGGAGAACCAATCAGCTTCGCAAAGCTCCGTAACGCGAAAAGTACGCGAAGCGGAGCGCTGTTACAGATATATATCTTTTTTTGAACGTTAATTTCTCAAAATCCACTGGAGCACATATATTGAGACCTAGCAAAGGCACATCGGGCTACCAGTCCCTAATATTTTGCCAAGTTTCGTGCAAATCCATTCAGGTGTTCGATTATTATTATTATTATTTTTTTTTGCCCCGCGGGGCCCTTTTAAAACCTCCACATCAAACCTAGGGGGTCAGCGAGGATCTACTATTCCCCCTTATGGTCATTTGCCCCTTCGCTTTGGCCTCCTCTTGTCTCTCGATCCTACCGAGAGACAAGATGGCGGCCGCTACGGACTGTTTGGAATGTTGACAGACGCCGGAGAACCAATCAGCTTCGCTTCACAAAGCTCCGTTGCGCGAAAAGTACGCGTCCTAGGACGCTGCCCGGTCCGCTGTTACAGATATATATCTTTTTTTAAACGTTAATTTCTCAAAATCCACTGGAGCACATATATTGAGACCTACAAAAGGCACATCGGGCTACCAGTCCCTACAATTTTGCCAAGTTTCGTGCAAATCCATTCAGCCGTTCGGGCTAAAAGTGAGGCCAACCGCCCTATGGAAAACTCAATGTTAAAAACACGTTTTGGGACCCCCCTTTTTTCTCGGCCCCCCCTTGACGAACCCCCCCCAAATTTTCAAGGGCTGCTCAGAAACAAAATGTGCCATTTTCCTGAAAATTTCAGCCAATTCCGTCCACAAACGCCAAAGTTATTAGACATAGAATTTTCAAAAAACCCATAGAGAAAAAATCCTAACTATATATACCTACTGGCGACCGCCAGTAGGTAATATATATATATATATATATATATATATATATATATATATTACCTACTGGTGGTCGCCAGTAGCTAGTTATAGTTAGGATTGTTTTCCATAGGAAATCCGCAACATTCTATTGGGAATAACTCTGGCGCCGGTTGAGGAATTTGTGTGAATTTTTCCAAAATTTAGGCCAGCCCCGCTGCGTTCCTTTCCTGAAAGTTTTGCGGGGATTCGTGAAGTGGGGGCTGAGAAAAAAAGGGGGGTCCCAAAACTTGTTTTTCCCATGTTAATTTCCATAGGACGGTCTGACAAGTCTACAGCCCGAACCGCTGAACGGAATTACGCCAAACTTGGCAAAATTGTAGGGACTGGTACGCAGATGTGCCTTTGCTATGTTTGCTGAAAATTGCTCCAGTGTTTTTTTTTTAAATTAACTTCAAAAACACATATATATCTATAAGCGCTCTCCGAGCGCTCACGGGTGCGCGTACCGGGGAGCGCGCGAGCAGAAAGCTGATTGGCTGTCGGGTGTCTGTCAACATTCTAAACAGTCCGGAGAGTCCGCCATCTTGTGTCTTGGTAGAATCGAGACACAAGAGGTGAAAAAAGAAAGGGGGATATAATCAAACCGAAATAAAGTTATCATGGATGGATAATTAAAAGGGGGCAGAGTAGACACCCCCTGACTCCCTAGTTTTTTTGAGGGGGGCCTAGAAGGACCCTGAAGGGCAAAAAAACATTTTTATTTTTTTTTAATTTTCGCGGGTAAGCGCTGGCTGCGCTCCCGGGTACGCTGTCCGGTACGCGCACCCGGGAGCGCACCACGGGGAAAAACAGTGTGAAAAAATAGAGTTAAAAACTAATGTAGAGTGTTTAGTGGTGAGTTAGCTCTGAAAAGAGCTGTTGTGTTCATTGGGTGTTTTTTGTACCTACAAGTAGGTACCAATGCAGAGTCTTATATTCAAGAGGAAAACTCTATTCCCCTCATCTGTAAAATGCACACCATCTCTCCTATAGATGTCTTGCATGTTGTAACGCAAGTTGTTGTGGTAAATGGAACCCATAGCATAGTCTCTAAGGTAAGCAGAAACAGATTTATTTACATGTTTCCTTGCTTTCTCAATCTGTGGACAAAATTGGTTAGACCAGTTCCATTTTTGCCTTTGGCATATATTAGAAAATACCAAGGCAGTTTTTGGAAAAAGTGACATCAATTGCCCAAAGATGTCCTTTAAAAGCATTTCCAGACCTACCCCAGTCATGATGCCTAAGTCATTTCCACCACAGTGCACAATTATAAGGTCAGGGTGTGGTAAATGCATAAAGGATTTTACCAATGGTATCAATTGGTGACTTCTCAATCCTCTTTGTCCAATCCATACAATGTCCACATTTGGTAAATCAAGGTTGTAAATACCTCTGTTAGTTGCACATTTCTGAGCCCAGTGGACATAGCTATGCCCCACAAACCAGACTTTTGTCATTTTGAAGATAGGTGTGTGAAGGTAGGTGTGCTTCTAGTCATATGAGTTGTGGAAATGAAATGGCAGTTTGATTATGAAAAAAAGTGTTTGAGAATCAGTGCAGATGAATAAGTAGAAATGATTGGAGCTTTCTTAAAAATGTCCACTGAAAATTAGGCTGCATGTTTTTTTTTTGTAAGAAGTCATTTCAATGGTTGAGAAAAAGTCATTTAAAGAAACATTGTATTTTATTAGCTAGTAGATTGAGAGGTCAAGCAGGCATGATGGATTTTTTTGCAACATAGTAAAATGAACTTGTGAACTCTGTGTTGGTTTTAGAGGGAGTTACCATGGTTACTTAGTGAATGAGCACTGGGGGGATGGGTGAATGTTATGTGAGTTTCAAAGTCTTAAAATCTTCAACCAATTAAAATGTGTAGTTTGGTTTTGAATTTAGGGGGGAATAATTTTAATTGGCTATGTGCAAGAATATGGCTCTGAAATCAGAAAGAATCTGTGCCATTATTGAAAGGCTCTCAGTGAAGGAAGCATTGTTCAGAGATTCTGCTTAAGAATATCTGTTGACTGTGACTGACACTGTTTGACATCTTCCAAACCATTTTTAAAGGTGAGTAATGATTCTTTTAAAAAAGATAGAGAGTTTAAAGATTTTTTACAAGTATCATAGTGTGTGTCTCTGTGATTTAAGGAATGATATTTTTACCTTTTTCTATAATGTTAGCTGTGTGTTTATAAGGTAGTCTTTTTTATAAATTGTTTTTTATGCTTGGATTCAATGCTGGTTTAGAAATTGTGTGATGGTTTCATTGGAGTTGTAAATATGGTCATTTTTTTAAGCACATTGTGCAACCTGTAGCATGGGTGGAAGGAGTGAATGTCTGGAGAGGGATAGGAATAGCAAATAGAAACCCATATAAAATGGTGGGGAGATGCATAAACACACAGCTATGTCAAAGATTGTGCACGCAGCTTGTAAATATGCAGGCAGACAAAGCAATCTTTGACATAGCTGTGTGTTTATAAGGTAGACTCTCACAGTTATAAGATCTCTCATGGCATTTCATATTCTTGTCTGGGTGTATATTTACAAGTTGTGTGCACAATCTTTGACATAGCTGTGTGTTTATAAGGTATACTCTCACAATGTTAACCTCTCCCACATTACATAAGGTAAGGTCATGGGATTGCCCCATGTGAAAGGATGCATTGCTGGAAATTATTTTTTTTCTACAATTTTTTACACTGTTTTTCCCTGTGGTGCGCTTGAGGGCCTCATTTATGAGGCCATGCGTCACTTTTATGCAGCCGGTGCTTCACTTTTTGTAACACAGCAGTGGTGTAAAAATTGCACCTTGTTGAGTTATATTTACAAAGTGACGCATTTAGGTAGATGCGTCACTTTGTAAAGCCCTGTGCCATATTATGTGTGCGTCAGGTGTAATGTATGCAAAGGGGGCGTATTGACGCAAAAAAGGGTTGTACAAAGGACGCAGTGAAATCTATGAGATTTCACTCCGTCACTTTTAGGATGCTTTTGTGTCAAAATTTTGCACCTGCCTCACAGCAGGTGTAAGGCTGATGCAGGCCCTTTCACTTACGGGTTGCCCAATGTGAAAGGATGCATTTTTGGAAATTATTTTTTTAAATGGCATAAATTGAGATAGAATATACAAAAAAGAGAGACATATTTACAAGCTGCATGCGCAATCTTTGACATAGCTGTGTATTTATAAGGTAGACTTCTTTATAAATTGTTTTTTATGCTTGGATTCAATGCTGGTTTAGAAATTGTGTAATGGTTTCATTGGAGTTGTAAATATGGTCATTTTTTTAAGCACATTGTGCAACCTGTAGCATGGGTGGAAGGAGTGAATGTCTGGAGAGGGATAGAAATAGCAGATAGAAAACCATATGAAATGGTGGGGAGATGCATAAACACACAGCTATGTCAAAGATTGTGCACGCAGCTTGTAAATATGCAGGCAGACAAAGCAATCTTTGACATAGCTGTGTGTTTATAAGGTAGACTCTCACAGGTATAAGATCTCTCACGGCATTTCATATTCTTGTCAGGGTGTATATTTACAAGCTGTGTACATAATCTTTGACATAGCTGAGTGTTTATAAGGTAGACTCTCACAATGTTAACATCTCTCACATTACATCAGGTAAGGTCATGGGATTGCCCAATGTGAAAGGATGCATTGCTGGAAATTATTATTTTTTTCTACAATTTTTTACACTGTTTTTCCCTGTGGTGCGCTTGAGGGCCTCATTTATGAGGCCATGCGTCACTTTTATGCCACCGGTGCGTCACTTTTTGTGACACAGCAGTGGTGTAAAGATTGCACCTTGTTGAGTTATATTTACAAAGTGACGCATCTAGGTAGATGCGTCACTTTGTAAAGCCCTGTGCCATATTATATGTGCGTCAGGTGTAATGTATGCAAAGGGGGCGTATTGACGCAAAGAAGGGCTGTACAAATGACGCAGTGAAATCTATGAGATTTCACTGCGTCACTTTTAGGACGCTGTTGTGTCAAAATTTTGCACCTGCCTCACAGCAGGTGTAAGACTGATGCAGGCCCTTTCACTTAGGGCTTGCCCTATGTGAAAGGATGCATTTTTGGAAATTATGTTTTTTAAATGGCATAAATTGAGATAGAATATACACAAAAAAGAGAGACATATTTACAAGCTGCGTGCGCAATCTTTGACATAGCTGTGTATTTATAAGGTAGACTTCTTTATAAATTGTTTTTTATGCTTGGATTCAATGCTGGTTTAGAAATTGTGTAATGGTTTCATTGGAGTTGTAAATATGGTCATTTTTTTTTAAGCACATTGTGCAACCTGTAGCATGGGTGGAAGGAGTGAATGTCTGGAGAGGGATAGGAATAGCAGATAGAATACCATATGAAATGGTGGGGAGATGCATAAACACACAGCTATGTCAAAGATTGTGCACGCAGCTTGTAAATATGCAGGCAGACAAAACAATCTTTGACATAGCTGTGTGTTTATAAGGAAGACTCTCACAGTTATAAGATCTCTCACAGCATTTCATATTCTTGTCTGGGTGTATATTTACAAGCTGTGTACACAATCTTTGACATAGCTGTGTGTTTATAAGGTAGACTCTCACAATGTTAACATCTCTCACATTACATAAGGTAAGGTCATGGGATTGCCCCATGTGAAAGGATGCATTGCTGGAAATTATTATTTTTTTACAATTTTTTACACTGTTTTTCCCTGTGGTGCGCTTGAGGGCCTCATTTATGAGGCCATGCGTCACTTTTATGCCGCCGGTGCGTCACTTTTTGTGACACAGCAGTGGTGCAAAAGATGCACCTTGTTGAGTTATATTTACAAAGTGACGCATCTAGGTAGATGCGTCACTTTGTAAAGCCCTGTGCCACAATATGGGGTCGATTAGGATGGCGGACGGACCTGCGTCCATCCGCCACCCCAGAGTAGGAGGGACCGTCCGCAGGGGCAGCGGTGGTCCCTCCTGTGCAATTAGGATGTGACCGCCAGGGTGGCGGTCACATCCTGTATTTTTAACATTGCGACGGGTGCTGCTTCAAGCAGCACCCGCCGCAAGGTTAAAAATGAAAGCAGTGCATTTGCATGCACAAAGCGGCAGGCACCTCGAGGTGCCTGCCGCTTCGTGCACGCAAATGCAGGGGGGTACCATAGGTACCCCCCATGTGCACCCCCCACCCCCCCTTCACCCCTGGGGGCCCGCAACGGGCCCCCAAACAAAAGTCCGTATGCCTTTTCACGGCGGAAATGCCGCCGTGGAAAGGCATAGAAATTCTGACATCCTAACATGTTAGAGTTTTTCCGCCGCGGTCGGAAAACGACCGCGGCGGAAAAGCTGCGGACGGTCTTCCTGACCCCCCAGCCATCCTAATCTGGCGGGGGGTCTGTGAAGGCTCCGCAGCGGTTTTTTCGCATCCTCCGGGCCGGCGGATGCGGAAAAACCGCTATCCTAATGAGGGCCTAAATGTGCATCAGGTGTAATGTATGCAAAGGGGGCGTATTGACGCAAAGAAGGGTTGTACAAATGACGCAGTGAAATCTATGAGATTTCACTGCGTCAATTTTAGGACGCTGTTGTGTCAAAATTTTGCACCTGCCTCACAGCAGGTGTAAGACTGACGCAGGCCCTTTCACATAGAGCTTGCCCCATGTGAAAGGATGCATTGCTGGAAATTATTTTTTTAAATGGTATAAATTGAGATAGAATATACAAAAAAAGAGAAACATATTTACAATATGCGTGCGCAATCTTTGACATAGTTGTGTGTTTATGCATGTTCCCACCAATGCTGTGAGAGATGTTAACATTGTGAGAGTCTACCTTATATATATTAATATCGTGGACATGTGCCTAAGATCACACTGATTGGTGAATTAAGCTTCACTCACAGTGTGATCTTAGGCAGATTAGCAGGATGTTACATGTAATGAGAAATTAATGTTATGTGTTTCTTATATATAAGTGGCCTGTTTTTCGTCTGTAGAGAAAGTGAAATAATATGAGCAGAGACACACATACTGCTTGCAGAGACAGACATGGTACATTATATCTAACATTCTGATCATGTGCCTAAGATCACACTGTGAGTGAAGCTTGATTCACCCATCACTGTGATCTTAAGCAGAGTCACACATACTGTTGGCAGAGACAGAAATGGTACATTATATCTAACATTCTGATTATGTGCCTAAGATCACTCTGTGACTGAAGCTTGATTCACCTATTATTGTGATGTTAGGCAGAGTCACATATACTGTAGGCAGGGATAGACATGGTACATTATAACTAAAATTCTATTAATCTGTCTAAAATCACACTGTGAGTGAAGCTTGCTATAATGAACAACTAGAGTGCTAACATTTAGAATATATGGCAAATCTTTGACACATCTGAATGCCTTCTTGATGGAACTAAAGTAAACAAGCATTGAAAATACAATAGATTTGGTGTGATCTTAGGCACATGTGCACCATATTACATATAATCTACCATCTCTTTGTCTGCAAGCAGTATATATGTTTCTGCTGATATTATTTCAAATTATTTTCAGGCGAAAAACAGACAACCTATCTATAAACAAGACATAACATTAAATAATAGATAATATTTAACATTGCGGAAGCGGTTTGTAAGTATGCCAATGAAACCTTTACACTATTTCTGGACCAGCATTAATATCAAACATTGAAAATGTATGGCAAATGTGTGACACATCTGAATGTCTTGTTGATGGAACCTAAGTAAACAAGCATTGAAAATGCAATAGATTTGGTGTGATTTTAGGCACATGTCAATGATATCACATGTAATGTACCATCTCTGTCTGTGGAAGCAGTATGTGTGTCTCTGCACAAATTATTTCTCTGTATCTACAGGTCAAAAACAGGCCACCTATATATTAACCGCATGCGTGCGGGCGGAATTCCGCTCGTACGCTGAGATTTTTTAAAGCGTATTTTACATGACGAGCTGGACTCGTCATCAGCGTGCGAGGAGGCTACGCCATGACGAGCCCAGCTCGTCATCAGCGTGGAAGGGGTTAAGAAGATATAACATTAATTAGTAAATTATATCTAACATTGCGCAAGCGGTTTGTTAATATGACAATGAAACCTTTACACTATCTGTGGACCAGCATTAATGTCAAACATTCAGAATTTATGGCAAATATGTGACACATCTGAATACTTTCTTGATGGAATCAAAGTAAACAAGCATTGAAAATGCAATAGATCTCGCCCTCGGTGTCACACACACTGTTGGCAGTGACAGACATGGTACATTATATCTAAAAAACAATTAATCTGTCTAAGATTACACTGTGAGTTAAGCTTGAAAAAAATGAGCAACTAGAGTGCTAACATTCTACATTTATGGCAAATGTGTGACGCATCTGACTGCTTTCTTGATGGAAGCAAGGTAAACAAGCATTGAAAATGCAATAGATTTGGTGTGATCTGAGGCACATGTGGACGATATTACATGTAATCTACCATCTCTGTCTGTGCAAGCACTATGTGTGTCTCTGCACTAATTATTTCTCTGTATCTACAGGCCAAAAACAGACCACTTATATATAAACAAGACATACAAATTAATTAGTTATTCGTTTTTGACACAAAGCAAAGCACATGTAATGTAAATGAGCCTTTTGTTTTATACTAGTGTTTATATTGTTTATTTATTGTAATTGCTATGTAATATGTTTGTAGTGGTCTATAATATACTATTTTTTGTTTTCCACAGATTACAATCATCTATACAAACAAAGAGAAAGATGCCTTCGAAAACAAGGAGAGCAAAAATTTATAAGAGAAAATAAGGTCCAAGGAAAAAGAAAATCAAGAACCAACCAAAATAAAATCTTCAGAGAAAAAGAAAAATGCTCCTGGTAAGCAAAGTACAAATTTTCTCAGGAAGTTATTGAAATTTGAAGCCAAAAAAAGTTTTTTAAATAAGAAGAATGAAACACGTGTAATTTCGAAAAAGACAGGATGTCCTTCTACAATTGTTAGACGTGTACATGGACACAATATTTTGAAAAACGATAGAAGAAGCAAACAATTTTCTGACATTCGTAGACGAATGTTTTACAACAGGATTATATCCAATTTATTAAAAAATATAAAAAGGTATAAAAAAAGACCGTTTTTTACAAGAAAAAAACATAGTTAAGATCGTGGATGAAGCATTTAAAGTGAAAAATAAATTGTTTTGTTTAGTAATGAATAGAATTCGTACACTTGATACGATAATTAATGTGTTTAAATCAAAATGTAAGTGGAGGAGAGTAATTAATCGAACTCATTTTTGTGATGTTTTTTCTGGAGAATGGAAGCATAGTTCAAGTTCTGAGCCATTTTTTAATGAAGAAAGTTACTTTCAGGATAATGATTTGGTGCATGCAGTTGACCCCAGTGGTCGAGCATATGAGGTGAAGGACGGTTGTCCAGTTGAAAAAGAAGAGATTGTGCCTAGAAATACAGAAGAGGTGTTAGCTGATGAAGTTTTAGGGAGATGTCCTAAGGCTCCAGTGTATACATGGAATTGTAGTAGTATTTGTAGTGTCCGACAGGAATCAATTGATTTGTTTCGCACTTTCTTACGGGCATATACTAAGAAAACTGTGAAACAAAAAATGAAAATTTTACAAGAGTTAGATCCTTGTAGAGTGAGAAAAAAAACAGGTTTGCAAAGGCATTCACTGGCTTGTCTTTCTTTTTTTTTTTTGGTCCTCATCTCACCTTTCAAGCCTCTGCGGGTCTTATGAAGCCGCCTTCTCAATCTGTCGCCCCCACGGCTTACCGCACTCGCTTGGGTCATCCGACCTGCCTCTTCTTTTTGTAAGAGGCCATGGTGTAATCATAAGACCAAGGATGTTTACAGTAATCTTAGCGTCTTACCCCAGCACACGAGGGGATACCATGTATTTGTTGCCTTGTCCTTCACGCCCTCATACTCTAACCTTGACATGGTGAATACAGCTTTGAGCCAGTCTTCCTTTGGGGAGGTAGGGGGTCCTTCCACCTCTTGCACACCTCCCTTCTAGCCAGCAATATCAGATACAATAATAAACCCCTATCTTTCTGAGAAAGGGTCTGGCTGAGGCGTCCATCATCTCCGAAAAACACCAAAGACATGTTGATTTCTATACTGGTTTTGAAAATGTCTCGTATGTTATCTCCCACCTCAGCCCAAAATTTGACAAGTGCTGGACATTCATGGAAAATGTGCATATCGTCTGCAAGAAGTGTCGCACACCTGGGGCATTTGGGGGCGGGATGTGGGGCGAACTTTGCAATTTTTGCGGGGGTATAGTAAAGTCTATTTATAACAAAAAAATGATTTTTTTTAAGCAAGCAGGCTTGACGTATCTGTACATAATCTTTAGAGACGGTTCATATAAGGAGTCTATTTGCGGCCCAAGTGGGGTATCTGTCCAAACTGCAGAGAAGGGGGGTACCACTTGGTCTTCAACCTCCAGCAAGCTGTTATACCATATGGATATTTCTTTATTTAGTGGATGGTTAGCGCTCAACAGGTCTTCAATATCTCTGTTTCCTCCGGTCTCCCCCTTTTCTGCCTCGTACCATGATGTTAACTGCATGTATTTAAATCTTGAGAGTCCTGGCCCGATCTATACCCTTAGGTACTCCCATGAATGAATCCCCCGGAATCCAGCAGTTCAGACCAGTTTGTAATACCTGCCCTTCTTATTGGCAACGCCAAACTGTCCTTCAAACAGTCCGGTGTACCTGGTGCATCCCATACAGGGGCATTCTCAGAATGGTACCCAATGCCCCAGGTGCGCCTGAGCCTATACCATAACTCCAGGGCTGCCCTCAAAACCTTCAACCGCACCCTCTTGAAGAACCTCGGTGACCCAAACTTGTTCAAAAACGCCGCACCTTCTCCACCTCCTTCCACCCGCACCATTTCCCCCAATAGTCTCCCCCAGGCTGATTCCCCCGGTTTCACCAGCAGCATCCGAATGCTTTTAAAGTGGAAAGCTGCCGCATACAGCCTTACATCCGGAAGGGCTAACCCTCCTTTTTTTAGTCTGCGCCTTAGTTTTTTCCACGCCAAACGGACCCCTTTGTTACCCCAAATAAAACTCCCGATTTTGCTCTGTATTTTCATTAAGCTATTGCTCGCAAATGTTAATGGAATTGAAGAAAAAAGATAAGACAACTTGGGTAATATTGTCATCTTTACCAGGTTGCTTTTTCCAAAAATAGTCAGGGGAAGATTGCTCCATCTGTTAAAAAGACTATCCATTTCTCTCACCACCCTCTTAAGATTTAGCTCAGGTATCTTTTCGAGATCTTGTACGATATGGATCCCCAAGTATCTCATCTCCACGCTCACTCTTCCTGACCACTCCGCATTCCAACACATCACCTCTGTCTTTGTTTTGTTAACAAGAAACCCTGAGAGCAATCCGAACTCACTCATACACTCTTCCGCCCTCGGGATAGCTATCTCAGGGTCCCCTGTATACAGTATCAGATCATCGACGTATAGGGCGATTTTTTAGCTGTATTGTTCTGATCTAAATGGAACTATTGAGTCATCCAATCTGAGCATCTGGGCTAATGGTTCCACATATAGGTTAAACAGGAGGGGCGATATCGGGCACCCCAGCCTAGTTCCCCTCTGAATATTAAAACTCTCCGTCAGGGCCCCATTTAGAAGTATTCGAGCAGTGGCACCTTGGTAGCAATTTTGGAGAGTTTGTATAAAGACTGGACCAAACCCCATGACTCTCAGAACCTCCCATAAATATGCCCAGCAGACTCTATCAAAAGCCTTGGCCGCGTCGACAGCGAGCATGGCCAAGGGTTCTGTCCTCTGAATGACCAGGTCTATGTTGCCGATCAGGAGCTGCGTTTGTTCCTGGATGTATCTCCCTACAACGAACCCTTTCTGATCCAGGTGTATCAATTTTGGTGTTAATTTAGCCAATCTCCCTGCTAAAATACCCATAAAGATCTTATAATCTACATTTAGCAGGGAGATTGGACGGTAGGAATCAGCCTTTTTTGGGTCCTTACCAGGTTTTAAAATCAGGACTATTATAGCCTCCTTCCATGTATTAGGGACCTTCCCTGTTATACTATAAATTGAATTAAAAGTGTCCCCCGCTGCTTCTAACACCTCATTCTTAAGATGTTTATATATTTCGCACGGGAGTGCATCTGAACCCGCAGCTTTTTTGTTCTTTGATTTCATGATCTGAGCTGCTACCTCCTCCAACGTAAAAGGGGCATCTAAGATGTTTTTACTTTCTTCTGAGAGTACTGGCAGTTGTTTACTTCTAAGGAATGTCTGTATCACACTCAACTGAGGGGCCAAGTCCTCTTTATACAGCTCTGAGAACATGGATAGAAGGCAGGTCTGTATGTCCTCGGTCTTGTTAGAGACTACCCCGCTATCATTGATATTGAGTTCCCTAATATCATTTCTGACTTGGTCAGACCTAGCTTTCCATTCCAGTAGAGCACCCGCCTTCTCCCCATATTCAAAGTTCTGCATCCCTCTCGCGGTCCACTGTGCCCTGCACTTGGCCTCCAATTTCCCTCTATATTCTGCTCTTGCCTCTTCAAGCTTGCCCGAGATCCGAATGAGTTGCTCTTGGTCTCCGTTACTAACTTCATCCCTTTCTCTCTCCAAGCCACTTATCTTACCCTCGATGTTCTTTAATACCTCCGCATCAGACTTGTTCTTATAACAAGTAATTCCGTGGAGTTTCTCCCTAAGCCAGGCTTTATAGGCATCCCATACTACATCTGGTGTTGTGGAACCTGAGTTCAAAGCAAAGAACTCCAAAGAAGGGGCCTGCACCGCGGCGATCACATCGGGGTCTGATAGCTTCGCCCTGTTAAGTGTCCACCTAGATGCTTGCCGATGTGCCTCTTTTATCTGATATACCACTTGTAAAGG
Source organism: Lissotriton helveticus (assembly GCF_964261635.1). Taxonomy (NCBI): domain Eukaryota; kingdom Metazoa; phylum Chordata; class Amphibia; order Caudata; family Salamandridae; genus Lissotriton; species Lissotriton helveticus. Next base: position 898,185,972 of record NC_136063.1, on the reverse strand, counting down.
CGCATGATCAGACAAGTGACTCGGGAGGACTAGGATCGCCCCTAGGTTGCCTATAGATCCTCTATCCATAAAAATATAGTCGATCCTGGAGGAATGAGAGTACTTCTTGCTATGAAACGTAAAGCCCTTCTGGTCTCCCTTTATCTCCCTCCACACATCGACTAAATCCATATCGTGCATCATATTGAATAATGCCCGACGCACCTTCACAGCTCCTTTATAATGAATTAAATTGGATCAGTCCTTGAGAGGATCCATCAACACATTAAAATCTCCTCCTATCACATGTGGTGGTGGTTCCAGCATCAACACGGATTGTAGTTTGTTAATATGTGACGGATCATCCGTGTTTGGGCCATAGAAAGAGGCACAGACCGTCTTGAAGTTTTTAAATGCCAAACAAACAGTCAACCACCTACTGGAGGTGTCTGACTGTTCTTTTCCTATAATGCAGGGAGTTCCTTGTTTAAGCAGTATTGCAACCCCTCTGTTTTGTACTGTCTGTCTTGATGCACTGAAAAACTTTACCCATTTAACCTTGGAGAAAACTGCGGTGCTCTCTTCCCAGCTCAGATGCGTCTCCTGTAACAAACATACTTGTGCAGTTGACAGTTCTAGATGCTTAAGAACTAACCTCTGCCTTCGGGGGCACCTCAACCCATTTACATTCCAAGAAACAAATATTATCCCTTTATTCCTTAATGTCATACCAGCCATATTCCTCTGTTCCTACTGATTGACATTGTCTGTGTTTGACACAAAAAATTACTAAGGCTGCTCCCCCACCGGGTGCCCCCCTGCCCTCCCCCACTACCCTGTGCCCCTCTCCCCCCGAGGAACCCTCCCAACTAATAGGCAAAAGCCTATTCAGCCTTCCTTCCCCCCATGGAGTGACAATTTCAAATTTTACAGTACACTTTTTCCTGCTGATCCCACATCATAATTTAGTGGAAGACCCATTTTCTTTATTCTATTTCCCCTCCTGACCCCCTTTACTGACCCTTATCTTGGCAATAAGAACATCTGCTTCTTCCCCTGACCTGATCAAGTGCATTTTATTATCCCACATCACTCTCAACTGTGCTGGGAATTTCAGCTGTGCCTTGGCTCCTAAGCTATTCAGCACCTCCAGCCTTTTACCCAACTTCCACTGTTTTGAAGCGGTGATATGCGATATGTCCGATCTTATGTAGAAGGTAAAGGGATTAGAGCTATTAAAGTGTATGGGGCCCTCTTTTAATGCGGCAGAGAGACTCTGCTCTTTTATGGAATAGGTCAAGAAATTCACCAGGATCTTCCTAGGCTTTTGTTTTGCGAGGTTTCTCCTGAAAGGGTCACGGTGCACCCTTTCGTGCATCAAGTCCATCCCCGATGAATCCTTTAGTACTGTCCCCTTCAATAGGGATATTACAAACCCCTTTATATCGCCCCCCTCAATAGCTTCCGGTACATTCAATATTCTTAAGTTGTTTCGGCGTGAATAGTTTTCCAACCGCTCGATGTCCTCTTTTAGCTCCATATTCTGAGCTAACACCTTAATGACCTCGGCTTCAGTGGTACTTAACGCCTCCTTGATCTTGGAGAGTTCCAACTCCACTGCCTCTGTCCTAAGTGTGACCTCATCCACCCTCTTAGTCAGCTCCTCACATGAAGCTTTTATTGCTGCTTGGTTAGCCTCGGAAACTGAAAATCTATTAGCCAGCTCAGCTTGGTTAGTTTCCGAGACTGTAAATCTGCTAGTTATTTCGTCCTTCATAGCCAATAATATATCGGCCAGTGTACCTGTTGTTGCCTCAGATTTAGCAGTGTTATCCATAGCAAGCTCTTTGCCTGTTTGGCCGAGGGAGATTGTAGGGATAGATTGTGGCGTATTCAGTTTACCCGTACTACTGTCTGTTGCACTTAAGACCATACTACTTAACCCATCCGTCTCTAGTGCAGAAAATCGATTGGTCAAACCGATATCCGGATGCACTGTCACCGCAGCCTCTTGATCCATATGGTTATCTGCTCTGTCCCCTACCACACCTCCCTGTGTTGGTACCAGCGTGCCGCTTGATTCCTGGGTGGCTAGCTCCCTGTGTTGGTACCAGCGTGCCGCTTGATTCCTGGGTGGCTAGGATAGGGTGTGTGTTCTGCAGGGGTAAAGACAGGGACTGGGTGTCCTTAGTGCACTGGGCAGGATGAATAAACTGTAAATGTTGCGCAACCTGAGCGGGCTGAGTGCTCGAAGTGATACCACTAATTACGGGGGCGAAAATAGAGGTAGGTGGAGTAGAAGTAGTGGTGATGTTAGACATTACTTTATAATAGGATTTAAGTGAGGGGGTACTTTAATACTGGCCTCTGCTGGTTTCACCACCTTATTTTTCCCCCGACTTTTAATATTTTTTGCTCTCAAATACTCTTCAGAGGTATTCTGTTTTGCTCTCCCCCTCTTTGTACATTCCTTACTTCCAAGATAGAGGGTGAAACTCGTGGGGGGTAAACAGGTTTTTCCTTGACACCATTGAACACTGTCCTGGCTCTTAGCGTATACCTGTTAATTTTTACGGTGTTTTGATTCTCCTCTATGTGGCCAGTACTTTCCGTTCCCCCTTCGCCGCCCGCACCCTTATCTCCTCCCCACTCTACTTCCATGCAGCTTACCGGGGCGTCGGGGAAACTGTTCGCACTAAGCTGTGGGGGGCCCGGGATAGGATCGCCACACACACTTACATGTGCAAAACCCCCCCCTGGCCTTCTCCTGGCCTCCTCGCAGCCCTCCTTCTGTGAGCCTGCACAACGGTGAAACCAGCACTTTGGACTACTTGCGGTTTCCGCCGATGCCGATGCGTCCCATGCCGCCTCTGCACCGAAGATGCTGCCGCTGGCTCTGCCTCCACTGACCCGGAACGCCAACAGGGCGAAGTCGCGCCTCTTCCTCTGCTTGGCCGCCTCCTCCCACAGCCAGCGCCGATTCGCCCAGACGCCGCCCTCTCGCCTCAAGCGGCACACCACAGGAGACTCGGGAGACACGCCGGGATCTGGGGGCATATCTCCCGCCTCACCACTTCCTCACCGCTCGGTACGTTCCAGTATTAGTTTTGGGGTTGAGATCACTCGCAGAAACAATGGGTCTACAGATCTACAGATTTAAAGCATTGCAGCAGAAAACGCTCGCTGCCCCATGGAGGATAGGTGGCTACGGCCGTTCAGCTAGCGGCCGCCATGTTCCTCCCAAGCCACACCCCGTGGCTTGTCTTTCAAGAAAATTATGTCAGAGTGTTTTTCACCATTTTAGGATGTTAGCAGTGCATCATAATAAAGTGAGGAAATTAGTGAGAAGGTTGTACTATGCCAAAAGTCCAGCACTGAAACTAAAACAGTTAAACAGTGCTCTTTTGCATGGAACTGAATTAGATGTCAAAAACATTTGTGATGAAATTGAGTTTTGTTACTTTGGTGAAAAAGAGGTTAGTGCAGAAATTGATACAGTAATGGAAGGTAATGTAGAATGGAAAGTAGAGATTTTAAGTACAGAACATTTTGAAAATGAAATTATAAAGTTTAAGGCCAATTCAAGTGAAAGGCCTAATTTTTCTTGTGTTTGTTGTCGACTGACTCATTATAAGCATCAGACTAGATTAGTTGATTTCTATGTAAAAAGCGAAAAAGATAAATAATAATGAGTGGAAGGATTTTGCAACTTATTTGTTGGTTAAAAATTGTTTTGATTTGGGCTCTGATCAACGTATTTGTACATATTGCTATAATAAATTAAATGAAAACAGAATGCCTGCTAGAGCTGTTCATAATAATCTGGAGTTGGTAGACATTCCTTCTGAATTGATGGAATTAAATACCTATGAGTCTATTCTGATTCAATGTGTGCATCCTTTTCAGGCTATTGTTCGCATGGAGCCTAAGACAGGGAAATTGCCTCCTTCAGATTTACAGAGAGGACTAAAGGGAAGAGTTGTTTATTTGCCTCTAGATTTTATTTTAAGAAAAATATTGATACCATTGGTGTTGAAAAAGTAGAAGAGGAACCTCTGGTTATTCTAGTTAATGGTGTTCCGACAAAAAGTAAGAAAATCTGGCAAGAATTAGTGGATGTTAGGAAAGTCAAGAAGGCAACGTTGTATCTGGTAAAAAATAATCAGTACTATAAAAATGTGTATGTGGGAGATGAGGAAACAACTGTACGAGACGACACTGATGTCTGTACTGGACAAATAGAAAAAGTTGATGTCTCTAGAAGTGAAGAAATTTACGAACATTATAGTGTTCATCCATTGCATTCCAAAGAAGTAATGGGGAATGCTATTGACTTGTTTCAGATGAAAAAAGCCAAAGGAAGTCCCATTAGTGTATGGGAAGAAAGTTTAGAAGCTCGTGTTTTCCACAGTTATTTCCAACAGGTGAAGGTGGACGATATGACGACCGACCTGTTCAAATTCCTTAATCTGAATACCCGACTTCAAGATTATATGCAGAAGATCCAAGGTTTCGTCAATGCATTCCATATTTGTTCCATCTACTGTTTGAGAGTGACTTGTCTGGACTTTCCTATGCAGTAAACCATATATTGAAAAGTGGAGCACATCTACAAAATGTTTCGGCAAGGGATTTTATGGATAAAGTGAAACTGCAAGACAGTGTTTTGGAATCTCAGCTAATTAATCTCATGGCATGTCAGCGTGGTACTAACGAGTATTGGTACCGTCGTCATGGGGAATTGAAATGTATGCTAAGAAACTTAGGAACTCCTACATGGTTCCTCACTCTTAGCTGTGCTGAGTATGCTTGGGAAGACTTACTTAAATTTCTACGAGAGGCAAATAAAAACATTGAAAATATTGAATACAAGACACCTGGAGAACTGTGCTCTTTGGATCCAGTTAATGTATCCATGTATTTCAATCAAAGGTTTGAAGCTATGATGTCTTTTATTACAAACAAAAACTCCTCCGCTTGGAGAGGTGTTGGATTTCTTTTGGAGAAAGGAGTATCAAGCAAGAGGTGCTCCTCATATACATATGCTGCTATGGATTAAAGATGCACCTACATTTGGAACAAATTCAGATGAGAAACTGATGAGTTTCATTGAGCAGTATTCTACATGTGCTGTTCTGAAAAGTACAGACAAAAACAATTTAAGACAGCAAGTTTTACGCTTTCAAACCCATCGTTGTGGGAAATACTGTCGTTGAAAATACAAATCCAAAGACAAGTTCTACACGAAATGTCGTTTTGCATTTCCACGTCCAGTAACATCGAAAGGAAGAGTCAACAATTTTATGTCTTCTCTGCGACATACTGTGACAAGAAAATCACCCAAAAATACATACAACCTAAGAAGAAATGAGGAATCCAAATTCATAAATGACTACAACCCAGTCATTTTATCCATGTGGAATGCTAACATGGATATTCAATATGTGGCTGACAACTCTATTGCTGTGGCTCGATATGTGACGTCTTACATCACAAAATCAGAAAAGACGGAACTGAAGGAAATGTGGGAAGAAATTTCACATGAAAAGAGTCTAAGCAAGAAATTTTACAGTTACAGTCTAAAGATGTTGTCGCATCGAGAAATTGGAGCGTATGAATGTTCTGATCGGTTGTCATCAGCAAGTCTATATGCCAAATCTAGAACCAATATTTGGGTGAGTCTAGGTCTTGCTGCAACACGAAACCGAGTTTTAAAATCTGTACAAGAAATTGAGTATTTGGCGGAGAAAGAACCAGACAGTACAGATATTTTGAAGACAAACATGTTGGATACATACTATCCAAATAGAAGTACTCACCTTGAGAACGCTTGTCTCTATGAAGTTCTGCAAACCTACACTTTTAAAAGGAACGTCACAGAAGACATCAATAAAGGTGTATATGCTGTAATTGGATCTGAAGGCTGTTTAGTAAAACAAAGTAAAGGCCATTTGATTAATCATCGAAAATTGAGTTGTGATTCTCCAGACAAAAGAGAATTTTATTAGTTAGCACTTTTACAACTCTTTAAACCTTGGCGTAGAGAAGAGGAACTACTTGGAGATTTTCTTACTTATGAAGATTCGTTCAATGCAACCAAAGATACCATAGAATGTCCTGTTTTTTCAAGTTATCTGCAAATGTTGAACGAGGAAATACAGCAAGAAGCTACAATTGCAGCAGAGATTGCTAGAGACAGTTCTCAAGACAGTCAGAGTTCTGCTTCATTGAGTCAGGATCCACTAGGAGGATCAATTATACAAAATGAAGCTGCCACTGCCATGGATGAAGTTGAAAGAGCCACGGAACAAGCTCAGGAGGATGAACTTGATTTAGAAGATTTGGAAAAAGAACTAAACGTTGAGCCGAGACAAATATATGACGAAGTCACACAACAAATTGAGCATGGTTTATCACATGAGAAAACAGAGTGCTCATGTACATTATTTGTGCCTATCCGACTATATGTCAGTGGAGAAGCAGGGACGGGGAAAAGTTTCCTGATTAAAGTGATTGCAACATATTTGCAGAAAACAACGGAATCATCGCTCTCTTGTGTTGTTACTGCTCCAACTGGGTTGGCAGCACATAACATTAAAGGAAATTCTTTACACCGTTTATTGATGCTGCCAGTGGAGCATGATAACAAATTACAATACCACAAGCTATCTGGAGAAGCTTGTTGTGAAGTTTCAAGAGTACTAAAGAAAATGAAACTTCTTATCATTGATGAAGTAAGCATGGAATCAAATGTAATGCTTGCTTTTGTGCATTTAAGAATGCAAGAAACTCTTAAAACAGACTATGATGTGTTATTTGGAGGAAAACACATCATTGTTTTTGGAGATTTATTGCAACTAACTCCAGTGAAAGGACAGCCAGTGTTTAAAATGCTTACGCATGAAGATACCAGGAAGTGTTTAGGAAGCATTGGAAATGTTAACATATGGCTAAATGCAGAACTACTTCAAAATATGCGACAGGCAAAGGATGAAGATTATAAAAATATTCTACAAGATGTAAGAATTGGAAAACTAACTGAGCATGGCAAAGAAGCATTACATGCACGATTAATTTCAAATTTGTTTTCAAAGGAAAATATTCTTCCAGAGAATATTTTTAAGAAAATTCCTGAAAACAAGTCTGTCATATGCTTGATGCCAACTCTGCAAGAATGTTCAATCTTCAACACCAAAATGTTAAAGTTGGAAAATCAAGAGATTGTGAAACTGGAAGCTATTGATAAAATAGAACATGAAGGAGCCACTATTATTTTGTCAGAAAAATTGAAAACAAAATTGGATTCTTTAGAGAAGACAATATCCAAAACTGCTGGTATGGAAAAGACTCTGTATGCATCTTTAAATTGTCGTATAATTTTACGACGTAATTTACATGTGGAAAGAGGTTTAGTAAATGGAGCAATGGGTCATGTTGTAGATTTTGTGAATTACCGAAATAGAGATTGAATTGAAATTATAAAATTAAATTTGATGGTATTTAAGAAGTACAACAAATCACTCGTTGTTCTGCTCGCTTTTTGCTAGAAAGATTTATATGTCCGCAGAAAACAGTTTCCTGTTTCTTTAGCATATGCAGTAACTATTCATAAATCTCAAGGTTTAACCACATTAGTGCTAAGGCAATTTCCCCTGAGTGCTGTTACTGCAGATTTCCCCTTGTTCATGACAAGCTCAGCTCGTCATGAGCACACGAGCAGTGTACTGCATGACGAGCTGAGCTCGTCATGAGCATGGAAGGGGTTAAGTGTTGATACTACTTTGGTGAATATTGGAAATTCTGTGTTCAAGGAGGGCATGGCATATGTTGCTTTATCTCGAGTGAGAACTTTATCTGGATTGTACTTGATTGATTTTAATGAGACAAAGATTAATGCAGATCTAAATTGTGTAAAAGAATATAATAGGTTAAGAAGAGAGTATGCTCCAAATTTACATCAATATCCTCTGTTTGAAAAGCGTGTGGTAGGCCGAAAAAGAAGAAATTAGAAAAATTGTAGTGAAGTTGTAGCAAAAAGAAAATAAGTAGATGAACCAGTAATTGTAAGCAGAAAGGAAATGGATTCAGTTAAAGATGTTGTTGGATTTCAGTTTGAAAATAGTTCTGGTGTCAATTGCTATGCTAATGTAGTGGTTAATGTTGTTTTCTTTCTCCAAACTGTAAAAGAACAGATTGCTGAAAATCGTGATCAAATACTTTGTTGTTTATTAAATTCTGTGTTTGGGAAATGTAGCAGTGATAGAACAAAAATACAAAGTGTTTCTGAAATTCGAAAGGTTTTAGACATATTTTCTGTTCTAAATCAATTTTCACAGAATATTCAGCAAGATTGTCAGGAATTTCTAATGTATATGCTTGTTGTTTTACAAGATGAAGGAGTAGATGTAGAAAATCGTTTTGGCCTTTCTTATAAATGGCAACATGATTGTGACAATTGCTCCTTTTCAAGTAGTACTACAGTAGACACTGAAAGATTTATATATTTGACTTTACCAGACTGCAAATCAGTGTCTTTTAATAATCTAGTTAGAGCAGCAAATCAAAACATGGTGTGTAGTCAATGTAAATCTGAAATGAAATGAATTATTTTCAATAAGATATGGAGAGTATGTTATTTTAATGTTCCAACAATGTAGACCTGATGGGACTAAGTTGACAACATTAATTACAATTTTTGTGGCTTCTTAATTATCAATTTCAGGAAGAACCTTTACAACTGCAGCAATTATTTAACATGATGGTCCTTCAACAACATCAGGACATTACACAGCTTATTTAAAATGTCAAAAAGGCTGGCAGCTCTGTAATGATACTCAATTGACTTTCAAACAACGTTTGCCTTCTGACTTACTAAATTCTTACCTGGTGTTCTTACAACCGAAATTTTAGGGAAGGTAATTGACCTATGAAGATTGCAGCAGTTAATATAACTTAGTTTACTCTTCAAAATTACTTTCTGAATTAGAGTGATGAAGGTAATAAAAAACATGTAGTTCTCATAGAGATAGTATATGTTTATTATATAAAGTGTGCTGTGAGTATAATAGGAATTATTTATTAAATGTAAGCTAGAGATGGAAGTAAAACTCTTGTTTCATAACGTGAAAGATGTTGGAGCTATTCTTTCAGAAAGTCGGGTAAATGAGGCATTACGAAAACAGTGGACTAATTTCCATAAAAAGGGACTTTCCATATACTTTTTGGCCTCGTGGAAAAGTGGATGGATCAAAAGTGAGTTTAGATATGGTTTTTAAAAAATTACATTATTTAAGTAATTATTTAATGGGTTTTATAAACACAATCATTTTGAAAGTGTTTTTTTTTGCCTGCTGTTATATGATGAGTACTTTTGAAGTCACTGTTTTAAGTGAAATTCAATATATTCTGAGAACAGCAAAAATAAACCATTTAACATGTTGGTGAAATTATTTTGTATTTTGTATTATTAAATATATAATATTATCCCGTTCGCTTATACTCACTTACCTATTTCCACCCTCTATCACTTCTCTTAACTTACCCTCACTGGCCTTTTTTGACTCTCCCTCACCTCCCTTCCCTTATTCCATTTTCCACACTTATTCTCATTAACCACTCCTTCATGGCTCATTACCTCTCTCTCATCCACCAATTTCTAGCTGTCAGTCACTCTACTTCACTCCCCTTCCCTTTGTTTCTTTTCTTTATTCCCTCAATAATGCTCCTTCTCTCTTTCACCTTATTACACTTCACTCACTTCTTTTCTCACTTCCTATATCCTCTCACATTCTCACTCCCTTTCCATCACAGCCTGTCTCTTAGCTTCAGTCTCTGGATCCTCTCAATCTATCACTCCTCTTCCGTCATGCTTACTCCCTAAAAATGACCCACACTCCCTTCCTTACCTTGCTTTGCTCTCTTACTCAGTTCCTTTGTGTCACTCTTTCCTTTACTAGCTGTATATTCTCACTCCTTTACTTCGTTTGTCTCAAGCTCACTTGCTTTTATTCTCTCTTTATTTTTCCTTTTTCATCAACCTTCCTGCATTTCACTCACCCTCACTTACCCTTGTTAATCTCCTACATTGTCTCTTGTATTGTAAAATATATATTATAAATATTGTAACTTATTTTGTTTTGTCTTTCACAGATATAAATTTAAATGAAAATATCATACTAAATTGATATTACTTATAAGGTAAGTTTGATGTAGAATATTTATTTTCTCTATACTATTTTCCATAACCTCACTACTCTTCTTTGATATTCCCAAACCTCTTTTTTCTTATAGCGCTTGCCTCACTTATTTTAAATCCCCACATTTACTCTCTTTTTTCACACTCTTTTCTTACTCTCACCTTCTTTCAGGTGTACTCTTTTATTTTATTTTCTCTGTCTTCTCTTACTTTTTTGTTTTATTTTTTTCCCTTCCTTTACTGTCTTTACTCCACTTCACTAATTCCTTCTCTTACTCCCTCTGTCCTCTTACTTCTACACTCCCCTTACCTCATTCTCTCCGTCTCTTTAGTCTCTCATTCGTCTTCTGTCGAGATCACTCCCTATAACTTAGTTATAGTCACACACTCTCCTTTTTTGATACCTTCTCTTTTACTTACCTTCCTCTCTCTTCTCATCCTTTGCCTTTTCATTCTTTTCCTTTCTCTTACTCTTCTTACTCCACTTCAATAACTCCTTTTCTCAAATCCTCTGTCTTCTAATTTATTCACTCCACTTTTCTCAGTCTTTTTCTATTACCCTCAAATAATTTACAGCAATGCATCCTTTCACATTGGGGCAAGTCTCATGTGAAAGTACCTGCATCAGTCTTATGCCTGCTGTGAGGCAGATGCAAGATTTTGACACAACAGCGTCCTAAAAGTGACGCAGTGAAATCTTATAGATTTCACTGTGTTACTTCTATGAATTTTACTTGCGTCAATACGCCCCCCTGCATACATTACATCTGACGCAGGTATAATGTGGCGCAGGGGTTCACAAAGTGACGTATCTACCTAGATGTGTCACTTTGTAAATATGACTCAACAAAGTACAATTTTTACACCACTAGTGCGTCACAAAAAGTGACGCACCGGCGGTGTAAAAGTGACACATGGCCTCATAAATGAGGCCCTGAAGCGCAACACAGAGAAAAACAGTGTAAAAAATTATAGTAACATTTTTTTTTCAAGAAATGCATCTTTTCACATGGGGCCAGCCCGATGTGAAAGGGCTTGCATCAGTCTTAGGCCTGCTGTGAGGCAGGTGCAAGATTTTAACACAACAGCGTCCTGAAAGTGACGCAGTGAAATCTCTTAGATGTTACTGCGTCAATTGTACGACCCATCTTTGTGTCAATACACCCCCTTTGCATATATTATACCAGGTGCAGGTATAATGTGGCGCAAGGGTTTACAAAGTGACACATCTACCTAAATGCATTACTTTGTATATATGACTCAACATGGTGCAATTTTTACACCACTGGTGCGTCCCAAAAAGTGACGCACTGGCGCCGTAAAAGTGACACATGTCCTCATAAATGAGGTACTGAAGCGCACCATAGGGAAAAACAGGTCTTCTCTTTTATTTTATTTCCTTTCTCTTGTTTTAATTCATTGTTTTATATATTTCCCTTATTTTATTCTCCTGACTCCACTTCAATGACTACTTCTTTTTCTTTGTATTCTTAGTTCTATGCTTCCCTGCCTTTAATGTCTTTCTGTTAGCCTAATTCTCTCCATCTCTTTAGTCTCTCACTTTTCTTCTGTCACGCTCACTGCCTATAACTCGTCCATACTCATACACTCACATTCTTTCAGACCTTATACTTTACTTTCTTCCTCTTTTCCCATCCTTCACTCCTTCACTCTTTTCACTTTCCTTACTCCTCTTTCTGCAGTTCAGTAACTGCTTCTGACAATCTCTCTGTCCTCTAACTTACTCACTCCCCTTTTCTCACTCTCTCTGTGTTACCGCCATTTTCTCCGTCCTCTTAGTCTCTCACTCCTCTTCTATCATGCTCACTCCCTATTAGTGAGCCATACTCTCACACTCATCTTCTTTCAGACCTTCTCTTTTACTTTCCTTCCTCTCTCTACACTTCCCTTTACCTCATTCTCTCTCTGTTAGTCTCATTCTGTCTGTCTCTTTAGTCTCTTGCGCCTCTTCTGTCAAGCTCACTCCCTATAACTTAGTTATACTTACACACTCACCTTCTTTCAATCCCCCTACTTCACTTCCCTTCCCCTCTCGTCCCTTTTTTTCCTCCCTCACTCATTTTCTTTTCCTCTCTCACTAAAATTAGGACTGGGGATGGCAGCGGTGGTTCTCTAATGCTCAAACAATGATCATAATACTTTGTTCCCCGTAACAAAGTACGGCATCACAATTTTTGCATTTGATGGAGGCCTCATTAAAAACAGGTTGATTATTTTGGATCAGCGGCTCTGGTCGCCCCCTGACCGATGCAGTTATTACTCTAGTTGAAGTAGAGGCACTATTTCTTGGAGCCTCTCGTGCCAGAGCCCTGACACTCTTTCGGGCATAGTTCTGGGCGTGCCTCCTCTGCACGTGCCGAATCATAGTTTGATTACCAAAATTGTACTTCATTCTGGGATCTTTTCTGCAAAATATAGTATGGCACATATTGAATTCCACGTTTGGAGTATTACAATTCACTGTATTCTGAAAATACAAAAAATGGCGGCGATAGTGTACATTAGAGAGAAATAGTGAGAGAAAGAAGGCATGAGATGAAAAAGAGAAGTGAAATGCACATTGGAGAAAATATATTGGGAGAAGGGAAGTAACTGTGAGTAAACTTACTATGTAATACAGAAATGTTGCACTCTATACTATAAGTCTCACTTTATACCACAATTATTTCACTACTATCTCATAAATTTCAAGTACAATAACAGAAAAATGTCTCAAACTATTTATAATTTATAAATATAAATGTATTCTTCAGAATTTTCATAATTTAGAAGTACTTCTAGCATTATTTGATCAGGAATCTCCTCATCACAACTCTTCATAAATGACTCCTGGAACTCAACATCGTCCAAACATTCCATCAACCCCTTTAGTGCTGCGCGAATTCCGCTGCGGTGCTGAAGGTTCTAAAGAACCTATGGACCCATGACTGAACGGTTCCGTCATGAGCACAGGCCAACCGACGCTCATGTTATGTTATGTTATGTTATGTTATGTTACGTCTATTTATTGTGCGCACAGATACTCCAGCCAAGGAGCGTCCTGGCGCAGAGACAAGGTAGCCCGTAACACAACAAGAGGCAAGAACAGAGACTAAGAAACAACTAAAACAAGAAGGTTTTTAAGGCCTTCCGAAAAGTCAAAAGGTCCTCCAGCAGGCGGATTTCAACGGGCAGGGAGTTCCATGCTAACGCAGCCATTACCCTAAACGAGCGGCCTCCCATGCGGCTAAGCCTGAATCTGGGAACCACCGCAAGGGCCAGACCTTGAGAGCGGAGGCAACGGGCAGGGACATAAAAAGACAGACAACTCGACAGAATTTCCGGGCCTGTACCTCTCAAGATTTTAAAAGCAAGGCACAAGACCTTAAAAAGGATGCGCTTTCTAACCGGGAGCCAGTGTAGGGAGCGAAGGACACCTGTCACTGAGCAGAATCTGGGTAAACCAACAATCGCCCTCGCCGCAGCATTCTGAACCCGTTGTAAACGGGTTAGTTCAGCCTGGTTGGCCCCAGCCAGGAGAGAGCTGGCATAATCCAGGCGAGAGATGATAGTGGCCTGGATCACCAGCTGCCTGGTCGGGGTGTCAAAGAACTTGAGAACAGGTCTCAAGCCCCTCAGGAGACCGAAACAGCAGGCCGCAGTTCTCTTAGTATGGCCTATAAAGGAGAGGCCCGCATCCAGCCACACCCCCAGATTTTTCACTTCCGATACCGGGATCGGAGTAGGACCCAGCTCTGAGGGCCACCAGTGGTCACCCCACAGCTCCACTCCCTTCCCGACGACCATCACCTCTGTTTTAGTGGCGTTTAACTGAAGGCAGTTGCCTGTCAGCCAACTAGCCACCGCCTTCAGTCCGGACTGAAACCTGGGGGCCTCAATTTCCGCATCCCCGCTGAGAGTAACCGCCAGCTGAGTGTCGTCGGCATATGAGACCAAAGTAAGGCCCCACTGCCTAGCGACATCAGCCAGCGGTCTCACGTATAGATTGAACAACGTGGGACTCAGCGAGGACCCTTGCGGAACCCCCATGGCCAGTGGTTGGTAACTGGACTTGAAGGGAGGGATGGCAACACAGAAGGAGCGGTCGTCTAAAAAGGAGCGGAACCATTGCAACACCTGACCGCCAATACCAGTCTCCTCGAGCCGACGCAGGAGGATGCTGTGGTCTACCGTATCAAAGGCGGCGCTAAGATCTAACAAAATAAGCGCCGCCGTTTGACCAGCATCCAACCTTGCCCGGAGATGTTCCACCATCACAAGTAACGCAGTTTCCGTACTGTGCCCAGCACGGAACCCGTTTTGTGTGGGGTCGAGGGCATTGGTCCGAGTCAGATGTTCAGACAGGGCCAAGTTGACGTGGGCTTCAGTGATCTTGGCTGGCCAGGGTAGCAACGAGATGGGGCGATAGCTTTCAGGCTTAGAGGGATCCAGGGTGGGCTTTTTAATAATCGGGGACACCACAGCTTGTTTCCACTTAGATGGTACAGTTCCAGTTTCCAAGGAGAGATTGACAAGGGAGCATACAACTGTACGCCCCATAAAAGCTTGGTCTCTGAAGAGAGCAGGCCTTACTGGGTCAGATGGAGACCCAGATTTAACTTGCAACGCAAGTTTGTCAAAACCATCCGAGGTAAGGGGGGGGAAAACAAGCAGTGTGGTCTGATGGTGAACCCGATTAACACTTTCCGCAGTGAACCCTATACTAGGGAATGTCCTATATATAGCTTGGACCTTCCCCAAAAAGTAGGATGCAAGGGATTCACAATGGGAAAGGGAGCTTACGGTCGTAGTGGAGGTCCGCTTCGCCGTGAGTTGTTTTACGGCCTTGAAAATAGCTTTTGACGGATTTGGGCTGTTCCGGAATTCGGTGGCATAGAAGGCCGCACGAGCTCGGCAGATAGCTCGATGGTAGAGCTTAACGGACCTGGTATATGAGGCTTTTAGATCAGCCCCATAGGTTTTCCTCCAAGCCCTCTCTGCTCGTCTACAGGCACCCTTTAGGGCCCGGAGAGTGCCATCGTACCAGGGGCTCGACTCTCTGGGATTGATTTTAGTAGAAACGATAGGTATCAGAGAGTCCAAGGCCCTAGTTATCCATGAACAGAAGAGGTCATACCCCCCTTCCACATCCGTAAAAAGACCCAGCGGCTCCTCTAATAGAAGACGATGGAAGTCCTCTAACCTAAGCTTTTTCCAAGCCCTCTTCTGAACCCGTCTGGCCGTAGAGGTGGAAAGAGTGGCCGAAACAGGGCAGGAGATGGACACCAAAAAGTGGTCTGTCCATTCCACCGGAGAAACAGAAGTAACTAGAATCCCCAACAGATTGGTAAACAGGGGATCCAAAATATGTCCACCCAGGTGGGTAGGCTGGGAAACCATCTGGAGGAGTTGAAAGGCCTCAAGGTCAGAAGAGATGGAACGCACTGTCATGCCAGAGAGGGTGTCGAAATGCAGATTTAGATCGCCCATGATAGAAAAGTTGGCACAGTCAGCGACCAAAGGGCCGACAATATCAGGGAAAGCATTTCTAAACGCCACATCACTGCCGGGTGGGCGATAAACGACCATCCCGGACAGGGTGAACTCAGGGCTGACAGAGACCTTGAACATGGCACTTTCACATCCAGAAATATTTAAGGCACTCCAGACGCAAGGGTAGATAGTTTTTACCACTAGCGCGATACCCCCACCCCTAGACAGCCTATTCAGGGTGTACATAGAATAGCCGGGTGGGCAGGCTAGATTGGTGATAGCGGTATCAGCGTCCTGTAGCCATGTTTCCGTCATGGCAAATACATCTGGAGCTTCCTCCTCAATGAGGTCATAGATGTGCTGATAGTGTTTCAGCGCGGACCTGACGTTTAGATTCAGGATCTTCAAAGTAGTAGGGATGTCTGTAATGCGGCGAGTCTCAGAGGAAATAATCCTTGAGAGAGGACGCGGAGAGTCAAGAGCCCACCCATTACAAGGGCAATGATACGGGCCACGCAATGGGTGTACCGGTGAAAGGGTACAGCAGCGGCTTACCTGACCGATGGAAAGCAGACAATCCCGCGAGTACGTCAACATGGTAGAGCCAGGATAGAATAATAGTCCTTAGCCAGAGTACCGCGACGTCCAGCGCGTCCTTAGCGCGGACGGGCGCAGACGGGCAGGACTCTGGCACGACTCCGGCCACGCGAAGACACGCCCGCTGCGCGATCCCGCTGCGCTAGGGGAGGAGCGTTAAATAGATGTTCCCAGGCGGCGCCTGCGCACTGAAGCGCTGGTAGATGGAATCACCTTACTCCACTCACCCCACTCAAAGATGTCTGCCAAAACGAGCCAGGCACCCACCCCAGGACCAGACCCGCCCAAACGGCGGTGAGGGGTACAGATTATGGTGCAAGTGAGGGGGGAAATTAAAATGCAGGGCAAAATGCCCAGAGCCAGCAAATACAAATAAAAAAGTTAAAACAGCGTTTTTCCTGCAAAAACGCACGAAGCGCTCTTACAGGCAGCAGCTACCTTGTCAGGGGCTGAGAGTGGTAGGGACTCGCCTAAATAGATGTTCCCAGGCGGCGCCTGCGCACTGAAGCGCTGGTAGATGAAATCACCTTACTCCACTCACCCCACTCAAAGATGTCTGCCAAAACGAGCCAGGCACCCCCCCCTCATGACGGAACCGTTCCGTCATGAGCACCGAAGGGGTTAATTCAGCATCCAATGTTTTATCATTAAAATCCTCTATTCCATCTTCTCTGAAAAGAAGGTCTTCTACATGGATAGTGTTATGAATAGGATCATTTGAGACCTCAATCAAACTCTCCTCAACAAAGGTTGCAGAAATTTCAAAATTAATATTAACGGTGTCCTCATTGATATTCATAATCTTTTCAAATTTCTCGCTGTAAATAGCAGGAAAAAAATCACTTTAATTTATAATTTTTAGTAATAGATAATATTAAACTAGCTTTATCAAGTATTAAATTCCCCTTACAAATTAATAACTCACCTTTTAGAAAGGAGTAGAAGAGATAATACTGTGTAAATTTCACACCAGAAATAGAACACCAACTATTCCTCACAAATGTACCTCAAAGAGTACTATCACAAAATGGCTGTGTTTACCTCTCATTAGAGAACCATTTCATTAGTGGAAAACCAATGAAACTTCATCACACACAAATTCAAAACCAAAGAAACATTTTAATTGGTTGTAAATTTCAAAAGCTAATTGGCTCTTGGGTGTCTGTAAACATTCTAAATGGTCTGCATAGTCCGCCATCTTGTGACTCTGAAGAACAGAGACAGAAGAGGTGAAAAATAAATGGGGAAATAATTAAAAAGGGCAAGAATAGACATCCCCTGACCCCCTAGATTTTCTGAGGGGGGCCTAGAAGGACCCTGAAGGGTAAAAATATGTTGGGGAAATTTTCACGGGGTAAGCGCAGGGTGCGCTCCCGGGTGCGCTCTCCGGTACGCGCACCCTAAGTGCACCACAGGGAAAAACAGTGTAAAAATTAGAGTAAACAAAATAATGTAGAGTGTTTAGAGGAAAGTGATGCATTGCTGGAATGTGTTACAAAAATGATGCAACTCCAGCATTGCATTCTTTCACATGGGGCCAGTCCTATGTGAAAGGGCCTGTGTCAGTCTTACGGCTGCTGTTAAGCAGGCGCAAATTTGGACGCAACAGCATCATAAAAGTGACGCAGTGATATCTCTTAGATGTCACTGTGTCACTTCGACGACCCTTCCTTATGTCAATACACACCCTTTGCATACATTACAGCTGGCGCAGGTATAATGTGGCGCAGGGGTTTACAAAGTGACGCATCTACCTAGATGCGTCACTTTGTAAATATGACTCAACAAGGTGTATTTTTTACAGTACCGGTGCGTCACAAAAAGTGACGCATAGCCTCATAAATGAGGCCTTCAGTCTTCTACTCATGTGTGATATTTAATTTATGACGTGTTATGTCGCAAGTAGCTACAGATACGTCAGTATTTCTGACATATCTGTAAACGCAAAAGTGATGCATTGCTGGAGTGTATCACAAAAGTGACACAACTCCAGCAATGCATCCTTTCACATGGGGCCAGCCCCATATGGAAGGGCTTGCATCAGTCTTACACCTTCTGTGAGGCAGGCGCAAGATTTTGACACAATGCCGTCCTAAAAGTGACGCAGTGAAATGTCATAGATTTCACTGCGTCACCTCTATGACCCTTTCTTGCGTCAATACGCCCCTTTTGCATACATTACACCTGACGTAGGTATAATGTGGTGCAGGGGTTTACAAAGTAACACATCTACCTAGATGTGTCACTTTGTAAATATGACTCAACAAAGTGCATTTTTTACAGCACTGGTGCGTCACAAAAAGTGATGCACCGGTGGCGTAAAAGTGACGCATAGCCTCATAAATGAGGCCTTCAGTCTTCTACTCATGTGTCATATTTAATTTATGACGCATTATGTCAGAAGTACTTACAGATACATCAGTATTTCTGACGTATCTGTAAGCGCAAACGTGATGCATTGCTGGAGTGTGTCACAAAAGTGACACAACTCCAGCAATGCATCTTTTCACATAGGGCAAGTCCCATGTGAAAGGGCCTGTATCAGTCTTACGCCTGCTGTAACACAGGTGCAAGATTTTGACACAACGGCGTCCTAAAAGTGACGTAGTGAAATCTTTTAGATTTCACTGTGTCACCTCTACGACCCTTTCTTGCGTCAATATGCCCCTTTTGCATACATTACACCTGATGTAGGTATAATGTGGCGCAGGGGTTTACAAAGTGACACATCTACCTAGATGCGTCACTTTGTAAATATGACTCAACAAGGTGCATTTTTTACAGCACTGCTGCGTCACAAAAAGTGACGCACCGGTGGCGTAATAGTGACGCATGGCCTCATAAATGAGACCTACAGTCTTCTAGTCATGCGTCATATTTAATGTATGACACATTATGTCGCAAGAAGTTACAGATACGTCAGTATTTCTGACGTATCTGTAAGCGCAAAAGTGATGCACTGCTGGAGTGTGTTACAAAAGTGACACAACTCCAGCAATGCATCCTTTCACATGGGGCCAGGCCCATGTTAAAGGACCTGCGTCAGTGTTACGCCTGCTGTGAGGCAGGTGCAAAAATGAGGCCAACAGTCTTCTAGTCTTATTTTTTCTTTCACTTTCTCTGTTTCTTCACTGCCTTACTTACCTGGTCTCACACTTACTTGTCTTTATCCAGTCTGTATCTCTAGTCTTTCCAAAACATCACTGCTCTTTTCTTACCCTTCCACACCCCCGTTCCTTTACTACATTTTCTTCGCATATCCACATTCCCCATGTTCACTCTCCTTCTCCTCACTCTCCTTCCCCACACTCACCTTCTTTTAGTCCCCCTACTTCACTTCCCTTCTCCTCTCGTCCCTCTCTGTGCTTTCTCACTCATTTTCTTCTCGTTTATCAATGCACTCCACTTCACTTACTCTTTTTCATTTTTTAAGAAAACAGCTCTTGATGAGAATTGGAGGTAGTACTGAAAAGAACTTTTTTTTCTTCTTTTTTTCTTTTTTTAGAACAAAAACAAAAACAGGGAATGGGAAACTGCTCAACAGGAGCAAAAAAAAAAACAAAATCAGGGCTGGGAACGGCAGCGATGGTTATCCAATGCTCGAACCATGAGCAGAACACTTTGTTCCCCATAGCAAAGTAACTTATCGCAATATCTGCATTTAATAACGCCTTTATTAAAAGCAGGCTGGATGTTGAGAATCTGCTCTTGTGATTGCTCCCTCCCTGATGCAGTTTGTCCTCCGGTTGAAGTAGAGGCCCCATCACTGGGAGCCTCTCGTGCCAGAGCCCTGACACTCTCCCGGGCAAAGTTCTGGGGGTGCCTCCTCTCGACATGTCGAATCATCGTCGAGTTTCCAAATGAATATTTCTTTCTGGGGTCACCCCGTGACAGGACAGTTTTACAAATCCTGCACTCCACCTTTGGAGCATTTACTTTTTTCTGGCCATCTGGAATAGAAAAAAACTTCCGTATGAAGTGTTCTTTTATTTTCGGCTGAGGAACCTCTTCATCCAGAAATCCCTCTGACTAAGGTTCACTGCTGGATGCTCTGGCAGCCATGGTAATGCAAGATATTAATTCAGCAAAAAGCCGACAGCAAAAAGAGAGGTCTTGCAGTCACAAAAGTGAAAGAAGAAGTGAAGGAAATGGGTGGGGATTTCATTCTTTGTAAAAAAAACTGTTAGCAACCAATGAAAAGAGTTATTTTAAGGTCACATGACTTGACGCGCTTAAGCTACGCGCACCGGAGCGCTTCCGGGGGCGCTCACGCGGCGCGAACGTAGGTGCTTCCGGGGGCGCTTCCGCAGCGCGCCTCAGAGACGTTTTCATAGCTTTACGGAAATGCAAAATCATTTTCATTTCGTAAATCAAAAATACTGCTTTTATAAGTATGATACTAAATGTCTTCCATTATTATTTAGTTTTCATGCATATTTTTTTTTACGAACGCTGAAATAGCGCTCTCGGTGCGCTCTCGGGAGAGCTTACAGGTGCGCGCACCCTGAGCGCACCAGGAAAAAATGAAAAAAATATATATATACATTGAACAAATATTTTTTTTTCTCCAAAATATAATTAATAGTTATAAAAAACAGCTAATAACAAAAAAAAGGAAGGTTACAAAGTCAATATACAGAGGAATTACTTATAAAAAAAACTATAAAATTCACTCAAAAAACCATAGGTTTCACAAACATTATAGTTAGGAATTAGGTTTTAAAAAACCTATGAAATTCACTTAAAAACCATACGTTTCACAAACGTTATAGTTAGGAATTAGCATTTAAAAAACCTTTGAAATTCACTGAAAAAACCATAGGTTTCACAAACATTATAGTTAGGAATTAGGTTTTAAAAAACCTATGAAATTCACACAAAAAAACATAGGTTTCACAAACGTTATAGTTAGGAATTAGCATTTAAAAAACCTTTGAAATTCACTGAAAAAACCATAGGTTTCACACTCGTTATAGTTAGGAATTAGCATTTAAAAAACCTTTCAAATTCACTGAAAAAACCATAGGTTTCACACCAGTTATAGTTAGCTGAACATTTTACTCATACAAAACCATTGAAATTCCCACGTTATAGTTAGTTGGACTCACTATAACTCGCGCGCCCGCAATCCACTGCTGAAGATGTCACATATTACATCATTCATGACATGGTCAGTAACATCACTGATTACATCACTGATGACATCTCAAATGACATCACTGATGACATCACTGATGACATCTCAGATGACATCACTGATGACATCACTGATGACATCATCCATGTGATAATACGATGCACCTCCTCACACACTAATCTTACCTTTGATACACCCAGCGTAAAATACGAACTACCATTCCTGAAATTATTGACACACCAATACCCGTAACTACATACGCACTCACTGATTCCTAGGTCTACACACACATCCACTCATTCACCCATACAATCACTCATACATACAGTCACTCATCAATAGAACACTATTATATCCACTCATACACCTATACAAACACTCACACGCTGACACTCATCCACAGAGTTACTCACACACCTAGTCAGTTATGCAAAGAATCAATCACACTCCCATTTCCTCAACTACACAGTTTTGATGCAGTTTCATGAATGGCTCAACTCGAGGCACCCAGACATAAAATTCTCTGTAGAGTCAAGTGGTACAAGAATGTCCTTTTTGGATGTACAAATTGTAAGTGTTGACGGCTGTCTGCAATCGTCACTATATAAGAAGAAAACTGACAAAAATACGATACTACATCATCAGAGTGCTCACCCCAGGAGCCTGAAGGCTAACCTGCCTTATGGTCAGCTACTCCGAATCATGAGGAATTGCACGCAAATTGGAGAGTATGACCATTATGCAGAAACATTCTGTGAGGAAATGCAGAACAGAGGCTATCCACGCAAAATGTTAAAACATTCCTATAAAAGGGCTCGCTGTACACCACGCGAATGCCTGTTGGAAGTTAAAGAAAAACGAGAACTGAATCGATTAGTCTGTGTGACTACGTTTGGTCCCGACACCCATAAGATCAGACAAATGGTTTTAAAAAATTGCCATCTCCTAGAGAACTTGGAATGCCCCTTCCCTCGCCCACTGTTTGCATATAAAAAACAGAAGTATTGGCCAAACTGTCGTCCGTGCTGAAATCACTCTAGCTAAACCTAAAAGAGACCTTTTATCTAAATGGGGGTTGAAACCTATTGCAGGGCACCACAAGTGTGGAAATTGTGTGTCCTGTGCCAACACGATCGAGGGGACGGAATTCGAACATAATAACATCAAATGGAAACATGATGGTTTTTCCAATTTTCGAACAAAAAATGTTGTGTACGTAGTCACATGTCCCTCTCCAAAAATTTACATAGGGAAGACTAATCAACAAATAAATGTGAGAATAACACAGCACAGGTCACGCATTAAAAACAAGGTGATATCAGCCCCTATGGTTGAACACTTTATTGATAAGCAGCATGGGGAGACAGATTTTAAATGGTCGGTCTTGTACACTGTAAATCAGTTAAAATGTCCCATTGACTCAGAAAAGCTACTTCTGCATAAAGAGGCCTATCTGATTTTGAAATGTAACAGCGCTTTAACCGGGCTAAATACCCTCTCACCAGGCCGGGTCACCCCCTTGCTCCTCCTGCCGCCTCCTGCTCCAGCCTGCCTTGCCAGCCTGCCTAGCCGCATTTCCCGCCGCCGCAGACGCCCCCCTGGTCCCACGAGCGGCCCAGCCACTGCAGAGCCGGCCGCTCGCCCGTTCCCGCCACTGCTCGCCCAGGCCCCGCCCACCACCGGCCCATTGGACGAGCCGCTCCCGCCGCCCAGCTGACCCGCCCTCACGTCCCCCTTCTTATGACGCCCCCAGAGCGACCGCGCAGCGGACGCGCGCAGCGGGAGCACCAAATGAGCGCCGAAGGTGCGCCAAAGGTAAGCCCGTCTACGCCCCTCCGCGCCTGGACCGCGCCCAGTGCCAGGAGCCCTGGCCCTCGCAGACCCCAGCCCACCCGCCGGACGTACGACGCCGCCACCCTCAACGCACTCAACGCCGGCCGAACCCCTGGATGCTACCGAGCCACCCCGAGACGCACCCACGGACCCTTCATCTGCCAGTCCTGCAAGTTCTCCTGAATCCGGACCTGCACTGCACCAGCACCGACCAAGCCGAGCACCAGCAGCACCCACCTGAAGTGCATCCTGCTCAACACCCGCTCCGTCCACAGACACGCCGTCGAGCTCTGGAACCTGCTCGACACCACAGCCCCAGACGTCGCCTTCCTCACAGAAACCTGGATGAACGCCTCCTCAGCGCCCGACATCGCCATCGCCATCCCGGACGGCTACAAGATCATCCGGAGGGACCGCGTCAACCAGACAGGAGGAGGCATCGCCATCATCCACAGGAACACCATCCGCATCACGACCAACACCGACGACACCATCGCACCCGCCGAACACCTGCACTTCCAGATCCACGTCAACCCCAAGACCACCCTCAGAGGCACCCTCATCTACAGACCCCCGGGACCACGCACACAATTCAGCGAGGACATTGCCGACTTCATCAGCCCGCTCGCCCTCCCCTCAGCCGACTACATCCGCCTCGGGACCTCAACTTCCACCTGGAGAACAACAACGACCGCAACACCACCACCCTGCTGGACAACCTCGCAAACCTGGGACTCAAGCAGCTGGTGACCACCCCCACCCACTACGCCGGACACACACTCGACCCGATCTTCTCTTCCAGCAAGGACATCGCCTTCAGCCACGCCACGGGACTCCAATGGACGGACCACAGCTGCG
The DNA here is from genome assembly GCF_964261635.1 of Lissotriton helveticus. Classification (NCBI taxonomy): domain Eukaryota; kingdom Metazoa; phylum Chordata; class Amphibia; order Caudata; family Salamandridae; genus Lissotriton; species Lissotriton helveticus. The sequence continues at coordinate 898,161,880 of NC_136063.1, read as the reverse complement.
TCCACTTCAGCTTCAGAAGGACCACGCTCCACCATCACTAGCAACAGGCTCCCCGCAGAAGCTGGAACAAGATTACTGCAGACCAGCTCACTACGTCCTTGAGCAAGAACCCTCCCACCAGCACAATGAACCCCAGTCAAGCAGCCACCAACCTCACGAAATGGATCAGCGACTGCACAGACGAACTCGCCCCGCTGAAGACCCCGCCGAGCAGACCCGGCAGCAAGAAAGCCCCATGGTTTAACGACGAACTCAAGAGCTCCAAGAAGAACTGCAGAGCACTCGAGAAAACCTGGCGCACAGACCCAACACCGGACAACATGACTGCCCTCAAGCTCGCCACCCGAAAACACCACCAGCTGATCCGCGCCACCAAGAAAACCGCATTCAAGGAACGACTGGACAACAACGCACACAACAGCTAGGAACTCTTCAACATCGTGAAAGAGCTCTCCAACCCCAATGCCGGAAACAATGACATCACCCCTTCGCAAGACCTCTGCAACTCCCTCGCCTCCTACTTCCACAACAAGATCGCGGACATCCACAACAGCTTCAGCACTCAACCAACGCACGCCACGACCGAACCACCGCCCCCCACCACCACCCTCCGCGCCTGGACCCCGATCAGCACCGAAGACACCATCCGCACGATGAACTCCATCCACTCCGGATCTCCGACAGACCCCTGCCCTCACCACGTCTTCAACAAGGCCGACGCTGTCATCGCACCCCACCTGCGGGACATCATCAACACCTCCTTCGACATCGCCACCTTCCCGGAGAGCTGGAAGCACGCCGAACTCAGCGCTCTACTCAAGAAACCATCAGCAGACCCTACCGACCTCAAGAATTACCGCCCCATCTCGCTGCTCCCATTTCCGGCCAAAGTCATCGAGAAGACCGTCAACAAGCAACTGGCCGCCTTCCTCGAGACGAACGGCTCCCTCCACCTCTCGCAGTCTGGCTTCCGGGCCAACCACAGCACCGAGACCGCCCTGATCGCAGCCACAGATGACATCCGAGCCCTGCTCGACAACGGAGAAACAGCGGCCCTCATCCTCCTGGACCTCTCCGCGGCCTTCGACACTGTCTGCCACCGCACCCTAGTACAGCGCCTCAGCAACGTCGGAATCCAGGAGAAGGCACTGGAGTGGATCACCTCCTTCCTCACCGGAAGGACACAGAGAGTCCGCCTCCCCCCGTTCAGATCCGAGGCCACCGAAGTCATCTGCGGCGTTCCTCAAGGCTCCTCGCTCAGCCCAACTCTCTTCAACGTCTACATGAGCCCCCTCGCAGCCATCGCACGCCAGCACAACCTGAACATCATCTCCTACGCCGACGACACCCAGCTGATCCTCTCCCTCACTAACGACCCCGCCACCGCCAGAGCCAACCTGCACGAAGGGATGACAGAAGTAGCCAAATGGATGTCGAACAGCCGCCTGAAACTGAACTCAGACAAGACGGAAGTCCTCATCCTGGGATCCTCACCCTCCGCCTGGGATGACTCCTGGTGGCCCCCCGCCCTGGGCAGCGCACCCAAACCAACTGACCACACACGCAACCTGCGCTTCATCCTGGACTCCTCCCTCTCCATGACCAGACAAGTCAACGCCGTCTCCTCGTCGTGCTTCCACATCCTGAGAATGCTACGCAAAATCTTCCGATGGATCCCCACCGAGACCAGGAAGACGGTCACCCAGGCCCTCGTCACCAGCCGTCTGGACTACGGCAACTCCCTCTACGCCGGAACCACCGCCAAACTCCAGAAGAGACTCCACGGGATCCAGAACACCTCAGCACGACTCATCCTGGACATCCCCCGCCGCAGCCACATCTCCGGACACCTGAGAGACCTGCACTGGCTCCCGGTCAACAAGAGAATCACCTTCCGGCTCCTCACCCACGCACACAAAGCCCTACACAACCAAGGTCCACGATACCTCAACAGCCGCCTCAACTTCTACGCTCCCACGCGCCAGCTTCGATCGACCAGCCACGCCCTCGCCGCCGTCCCCCGCATCCGAGGAGCCACCACAGGAGGAAGGTCCTTCTCCTACCTGGCTGCCAAGACTTGGAACTCCCTTCCGACCCACCTCCGCCTGACCCAGGACCACCTCGCCTTCAGGAAGCAGCTCAAGACCTGGCTGTTCGAGCAGTAGCGGACCCCCCCCCCCCAGCACCTTGAGACCCTCCGGGTGAGTAGTGCGCTATACAAATGCTCTGATTGATTGATTGATTGATTGTCTGAGGTTTCGCGATTATAATGAATGACTGACCCCCGAACCAATCTGATAAATTAACTTCTGTAGACTGCCATATGTACATTGAAAAGTATGGGGCATTACTGGAATACTGAATAATAAAAAGTGGGTACAGCAAGACAACACACTAGCAAACTTGGAAATTAGTCCGTTCCAAGATGGCCCCCATCAAACTTGGAAACTAGTCTGTTCCAAGATGGCCCCCATCTATTGTAGGCATGCATATAAATAACACGTTACAAGATGTCCGCGAGGCCAATGGACACAGCAGATTTATACTCGGCATACACAACAAAGAGGTAAGATGCGTGATACATTTATGCGAATAGATACTAAGCTACATGCATCAGACACTTAATTTGTGTTTCCGTGTAATCACAGGAGACCAGCGACGGAGGGGAACACTGCAATTGCGAAGTAAAACAAGATGTTTTTTTAAATACAGCGCGGGACCGCGCATTTAAAGAAAGCAGGTATGCCTTACCGATTTAGAAGCAATGCGGAAACATTTATATAAAATCAGTGCACACGGGTGATAGAACTTTCCCCCGTTAGTCTTTGAATAATTTGTAGGAACATGAGGACCACTCCTTCCATTGTATAAAATAAATCCGAGACGTGCAGCACCCCGCGCATGAAGGCGCTGAAGTAAAAAGAGGTATGCTTTTAAAATCGCCTTTATGGGAGAACTAGCAGACAAACAAACTTAGTGGAAAAACTTATATTAAATTAAATGTTTCCATTCCTTCACAGTTATCATAATTATTACGAAAAAATCGATAAGGGTGCAAACACGAAGATAAAGATCGTAAAAGGTAGGCTGTGTAGCAATGCTTTTGCATACGAACTCCCGAGCTCTCAAAGAAAATAAAAATCCTGATAATGATACTTTACATTATAGATAAAGAAACACATGATCTAGAAAGTGAATACTAGAACATACGACCAGCAACGATTCAGGTACTGGTTTCGTCATTTCGCGGATGGTAGAGAGGTGATTGACAAGAATTCTATTCAAATACTAAACTAGAATTTCATTTTTTCTTTTTTACATATATCCTGTAGATAAATAAAAGAGACAGAGCCCTGATGAGAACCCATAAAGTGACAGGAATGGGTTCGAAACGCGTCGGCTTTTGAATCAGGAATTCATTAATTTGCAGCACATTTAATGACTTTGACAAATTTAATATGCATTAATTTGCTACTTGTTTAATAATAGTATCTAAATGTTCACTTTGTCCTTTGTTTAGTTAGATATCATTTATGTGAGTCTAATTGTTGATCCAAATGAATATGGTGTTTATATATGTAATGTAATTTATGTGGTGTTTATATATGCAATGTGGAATGTAATTTGCTTTGAAAATTTATGTTGGAATTGTTGAATGTATTTAAGTGTCTTTTTTGTACCTTAACTTTTTTGAATATAATGAAATAAAAAGCAAAAAGGTATTAAGTAAATATACCAAACAGACCATATAGTAATACTGGTTTGTTTTCCTCAATTGGGAGGTGTCAAGTAAGGTGAAGTTGGCAATTTTTTTGTACACATTTAATTGATGGTCCAGCTGACTTCATGGTTAAGGACCTAACTCCTTAGTGTCAGAAATACACTGTAAAATATAGCACACCTCTCAGTAAAAGTGAACAGAATATTAAAGGTAACTTTGATTGTCGGACAGAATTTGCTGTATATATACTCACGTGCACTTGCGGACTTAGGTACGGGGAAGTACCATAAAACCAGTGCACGTGAGAATTTTACAACATATAAGAGCAATTATCAACAGCGATCCCGCCTATCCGGTAGCCAGACATTTTAAGGCGATACATGGAAAAGGCATCAATTGTTTGTCATATTATGTCATTGACTCGGGACCGGTACCAAAAAGAGGCGGCGACAGAGAAAAGTTATTAAGGCAGCTGGAGACAAAGTATATATTAAATCTTAACAGCAAGGGTCCAAATGGACTTAATAACACTGAGGATATGCACACATTTTTGTAAAAAATAGATCCCAAATCTAAATATGAACCACCAACAATGAAGTAATAATGCAAATGCTATATAGAAAAATCTCTCATTCCTGTTTTTAACCATCACTTTTATTTTTCATTATCTACACTAAGCACTTTGTCTGACAATATTGTTATTATATGTAATAAGCTAGGTTGGTTCTTTGTCCGGGGTACGGACTTTTAACCATAGATCCTATGATAACTCATAGAATGCAAGTATATTACAAAAACATCTAATTATCGGTTTCTTTTAATATAAATGACAGTCATTTTTTGCTAGATTTGCGCATATGCAGTGGGATTCTTTTTCCCTCTTTTTGCACTGTAATTGCGTAATTTTGCACAAGGATTGGTTTTATAGGCATTTACGCCGGTATTTTGTTTTAACTCTAAGGTTTTATATCTCTAAGAGTTTTACATAACCAATGCGTAATATTGCACAAATACAATTACGTTTTAGAGCATTGATGCTGGTATATATGAATTCTAGAATGCGAGGAATTTTAGAGTTTTTAAACTATTTTTTGAATGTTGTAAATGTAAATATTTATTATCATTATTTATGGCGCAATGTTGCACAGTTATAAATAATGCATTCAAGCAGAAATATATAAATGACTGTTACATATTGAAACCGTTTACATAATAGGTTGATATAAATGTAATGCTGCATATTTAATTGAATTTATAAATTGTCAGTTATAGTATGTTTTCACTTTTCATGCACCACGTGGTGAGAAAGATTGAAAAAATTAAGTATTTAAAGAGGAAGTATACTGCATTGTCGCCATGTGATCAAGGTTACCTGTTAACCCAAACGCGTCATGCCAGAGGTAGCCGTGAGAAGAGTTAATAAATCTTCCTAAAATACTTATCTGCTGCTTGGTGGTCCGTCATTCTGTGGTCCGAGAATGCCGTTTTTCAGAATGTGCTAGGATATGTACATATATATATATAAATGCAAAGAACTCCGTCTTGAAGATCCCAATCACCAGGAAGGATGAAAACGGACCCAAACAGCTACGGTATATATATATTTATTTACATTACCTACTGGCGGTCGCCAATAGGTAGTTATAGGAAGGTCTTAGTTTCCATAACAATCTAATTTTTTGTTTTCCCAATAACTTGGACGCCAGTTGACGAATCTTCCCAAAATTTTAAAACATATGGTCTGCTCCGGTCAGCTCTTATCTTGAAGTTTCTAGGTGATTCGGCAAGTGGAGGCCGAGAAAAAAGGGGGGGTCCCAGAACGTGTTTTCTCTATGTTAATTCTCATAGGAAACTTTGGACACGGCTAAACACCAAATTTTTGCAAAAAGTTTGCCCTTGGTTCAGAAAGAACTCTTTTTGTTAAATAGTGTAAATCTGTTGAGTAGTTCCTGGGAAATTTAAAAAACGAGGTCAAAAAATGCACTTATTCATTCAGTGTAGTAGTACGTAAGTACTTATAAATACTCTACGCACTGTGTTTGGCATGTCCATATCTAATCACTCTGCTAAATCAAAAGTACTTATAAACTCACCTTGCTGCCAACCACTAGAACTCTATGTACCCAGTCACTGTCTATGCACTTGCACAATGACTCAGGCATTGAGACAAGCAGTGACACAGCTAAATGTAAACAATGTATGCAGCCTCCTAACCCCCTGCAGACTACTGACTCACTCCTGCAAAGAATCCAGGCAATACTCATGCTTGTCTGGAATCACACTGTGAGTCTGTGTACACTCCTACAATCATCGTGACAGAAGCATGTCCATATCTAATCACTCTGCTAAAACATAAGTACTTCTAAAGTCACCTTGCTGTCAGCTACTAGCACTCTAGGTACCCAGTCACTGACTAGGTACTTTCATAATGATCAGGCATTGAGACAAGCAGTGGTACAGTCAAATGTGCACAATGTATGCGGTTCCCTAACCCCCTATAGACTACAGATTCAGTCCTGCAAAAATCCAGGTAATAGTCATGCTCTCCTACAATCATCCTGACAGAAGCATGTCCTTATCTAATCACTCTGCTGAAACATAGGCGCTTATAAACTTATCCTGCTGTCAACTACTAGCACTCTAGGTACCCAGTCACTGTTTATGTACTTGCAGAATGACTCAAGCATTGAGACAAGCAGTGGTACAGTCAAATGTGCACAATGTATATGGTCCTTTAACCCTTTGCAGATTACTGAGTCAGTCCTGCAAACATTCAGGTAATATTCATGCTTGTCTGGAATCACACTGTGAGTCAGTGTCCCCCATACTATTGTCCTGACAGAAGCATGTCCTTATCTAATCACTCTGGTAAAACATAAGTACTTAGAAACTCACCTTGCTGTCAACTACTAGCACTCTTGCTACCAAGTCACTGTCTATGCACTTTCTCAAGGACTCAGGCATTGAGACAAGCAGTGGTAGAGTTAAATGTGCACAATATATGCGGTCCCCTAACCCCCTACAGAGTACTGAGTCAGTCGTGCAAAAATCCAGATAATAGTCATGCTTGTCTGGAATCATACTGTGAGTCAGTGCCCACCCCTGCTATTATCCCAACAGAAGCATGTCCTTATCCAATCACTCTAGTAAAACGTGAGTACTTATAAAATCACCTTGCTGTCAACTACTAGCACTCTAGTTACCCAGTAACTGTCTATGCACTTTCATAATGACTCAGGCATTGAGACAAGCAGTGGTACAATTAAATGTGCACAATGTATTCAGTTCCCTAACGCCCTGCAGACCACTGAGTCAGTCCTGCAAAACTTTCTAGGTAATACTCATGCTTGCTTGGAATCACACTGTGAGTCTGTGTCCAGTGCTACAATCATCCATAAAGAAGCTTGTCCCTATTAAATCACTCTTCTAAAACATAGGTGCTTATAAACTCACCTTGCTGTCAACTACTAGCACTCTAGGTACCCTGTCACTGTCTATGCACTTTCCTAATGACTCAGGCATTGAGACAAGCAGTGGTACAGTCAAATGTGCACAATGTATGCGGTTCCCTAACCCCCTGTAGACTACAGATTCAGTCCTGCAAAAATCCAGGTAATAGTCATGCTCGTCTGGAATCACACTGTGAGTCTGTGTCCACTCCTACAATAATCCTGACAGAAGCATGTCCTTATCTAATCACTCTGCTGAAATATAAGCGCTTATAAACTTATCCTGCTGTCAACTACTAGCACTCTAGGTACCCAGTCACTGTTTATGTACTTGCAGAATGACTCAAGCATTGAGACAAGCAGTGGTACAGTCAAATGTGCACAATGTATGCGGTCCCTTAACCCTTTGCAGATTACTGAGTCAGTCCTGCAAACGTTCAGGTAATATTCATGCTTGTCTGGAATCACACTGTGAGTCAGTGTCCCCCCTACTATTGTCCTGACAGAAGCATGTCCTTATCTAATCACTCTGGTAAAACATTAGTACTTATAAACTCACCTTGCTGTCAAATACTAGCACTCTTGCTACCAAGTCACTGTCTATGCACTTTCTCAAGGACTCAGGCATTGAGATAAGCAGTGGTAGAGTTAAATGTGCACAATATATGCGGTCCCCTAACCCCCTACAGAGTACTGAGTCAGGCGTGCAAAAATCCAGATAATAGTCATGCTTGTCTGGAATCACACTGTGAGTCAGTGTCCACCCCATCTATTATCCCGACAGAAGCATGTCCTTATCCAATCACTCTAGTAAAACGTGAGTACTTATAAAATCACCTTGCTGTCAACTACTAGCACTCTAGTTACCCAGTAACTGTCTATGCACTTTCATAATGACTCAGGCATTGAGACAAGCAGCGGTACAATTAAATGTGCACAATGTATTCAATTCCCTAACCCCCTGCAGACCACTGAGGCAGTCCTGCAAAACTTTATAGGTAATACTCATGCTTGCCTGGAATCACACTGTGAGTCTGTGTCTAGTGCTACAATCATCCTTAAAGAAGCATGTCCCTATTTAATCACTCTGCTAAAACATAAGTGCTCATAAACTCACCTTGCTGTCAACTACCAGCACTCTAGGTACCCTGCCACTGTCTATGCATTTGCTCAATGACTCAGGCATTGAGAGAATCAGTGGTACGGTTATATGTGCACAATGTATGTGGTCGCTTAACCCCCTGCAGACCTTTGAGTAAGTCCTGCAAAAATTAAGGTAATAGTTATGCTTGTCTGGAATAACACTGTGAGTCTGTGTCTAGTGCTACAAACATCCTGACAGAAGCATGTCTTTATTTATTCACTGTGCTAAATCATAAGTACTTATAAACTCACCTTGCTGTCAACTACTAGCACTCTAGGTACCCAGTCACTGTCTAAGCACTTGCTCAATGACTCAGGCATTTAGACAAGCAGTGGTACAGTCAAATGTGAACAATGTATGCAGTCCCTTAACCCGCTACAAGTACGGAGTCAGTCGTGCCAAAATCCAGGTAATAGTCAAGCTTGTCTGGAATCACACTGTGAGTCTGTGACCACTCCTACTATCCTCCTGACAGAATCATTACCTTACCTCATCACTCTGCTGAAACATAAGCATTTATAAACTTAGCCTGCTGTCAAGTACTGGCACTCTGGGTACACAGTTACTGCACTTTCATAGTGACTCAGGCATTGAGACAAGCAGTGGTACAGTCAAATATGCACAATGTATGCACTTCCCTAATCCCCTGTAGACTACTGAGTCAGTCCTGCAAAAATCCAGGTAATAGTCATGCTTGTCTGGAATTAGACTGTGAGTCTGTGCCCAGTCCTTCAATCATATTGACAGAAGCATGTCCTTATCTAATCACTCTGCTAAAACAAAAGTACTTACCTTGCTGTAAACTACTAGCACTCTAGGTACCTCGTCACTGTCTATGCACTTGCATAATGACTCAGGCATTGAGACAAGCAGTGGTACAGTTAAGCGCTTATAAACTTATCGAGGTGTGAACTACTAGCACTCTAGGTATACAGTCACTGTCTATGCACTTGCACAATGACTCAGGCTTTGAGACAAGTAGTGGTACAGTCAAATGTACACAGTGTATGCGGTCCTGTAAGTCTCTGCAGACTCCTGAGTCAGTCGTGCAAAAATCCAAGTAATAGTCATGCTTGTCTGAAATCACACTGAGTTTGTGTCCACGCCTACAATCATCCTGACAGAAGCATGTCCTTATCTAATCACTCTGCTAAAACATAAGTACTTATAAACTTACCTTGCTGTCAACTACTAGCACTCTAGGTACCCAGTCACTTTCTATGCACTTGCACAATGACTCAGGCATTTAGACAAGCAGTGATACAGTTAAATGTGAACAATGTATTCAGCCTCCTAACCCCCTGCAGACTACTGACTCACTCCTGCAAAACATCCAGGCAATACTCATGCTTGTCTGGAATCACACTGTGAGTCTGTGTACAAATGTGCTCAATGTATGCGGTCTCCTAACCCCCTACAAAGTACCGAGTCAGTCTTGCAAACATTCAGTTAATAGTCATGCTTGTCTGGAATCTCACTGTGAGTCTGTAACCAGTCCTGCAATCATCCTGACAGAAGCATGTCCTTATCTAATCACTATGCGAAAACATAAGTACTTATAAACTGACTTTACTGTCAACTACTAGCACTTTTGGTACTCAGCCACTTTCTTATGCACTAGCAGAATGACTCAGGCATTGAGACAAGCAGTGGTACAGTCAAATGTGCACAATATATGCAGTCCCCTAACTCTTTGCAGACTACTGAGTTAGTCCTGCAAAAATCCAGGTAATAGTCATGCTTGTCTGGAATCACACTGTGAGTCAGTTTCCACCCCTATTATTATCCGGACATAAGCATGTTCTTTCTATGCACTCTGGTAAATCATAAGTACTTATAAACTCACCTTGCTGTCAACTACTAGCACTCTAGGTACCAAGTCACTGTATATGCATTTTCATAATGACTCAGGCATTGAGACCAGCAGTGGTACAATCAAATGTGCACAATGTATGCGGTCCCTAACCCCCTGCAGACTACTGAGTCAGTCCTGCAAAAATCCAGGTAATAGTGATGGTTGTCTGCAATCACACTGTGAGTCTGTGTCCACCCCTATTATTATCTTGACAGAAGCATGTCCTTATCTAATCACTCTGCTGAAACATAAGTACTTATAAAGTCACCTTGCTGTGAACTACTAGCACTCTAGGTACTCATTCACTGTCTATGCATTTGTATAACACATATTCATTCCAAAACATTTTCAGTTAATACCTGTGTACTTCAGTAAATTAATTGTGATTTCAAAAGGAAGTGTTTAAATGGTTTTTATGTAGAATGTGTTTGTTTAGTAATAGAATAGTATATTTTATAGATTTAATAAAATAATATTATATAGATTTTTTACAGATATTGTTGATCATCATTAAAATAAACTTATCATGGCTAGAAAAACAGAAAAGAGGAAACAACCGAAAAATGACTATTATTTGAAGATAATTCAACAGCAAGAATTAGATGAACAACAACATGTGGGGAAAAAGAAAAAGTATTGCAGTAAGAGAACAAGAGAATTTATTAAAAAACATTCAAAGCCTAGAAACAGTGTGCACGTTGTGGAAGGTACAAAGAATGCCTCAACAACAGAAAAAAAAGTAGAAGCAAAGAAGCTTAAATAATGAGAAATCACATTCAAAAGACACAATGTATGGTAAAAGGAGGAAAAGTTAGTATGAAGAAATGAGAAAGAAGATGTTTCATAAGAGAGTTGTCTTTAACTTGTTGAAAGATTTGAGGAAATACAAAAGAAGAGCAGCATTTTATAAAAAGGAGAAAGAAATTGAAACTATTGTTGAGAAGGCTGTTGAATTAAAAAGGAAATTATTCATTTTAGGTTTTAACAGAATTTGATCACAAGATAAGCCAATACATTTATGAAGGCCAAAAGTAAGAAGGAAAGAGCAATTAACAGAACTAACTTTTGTGATTTTTTGGGGTGAATTGAAACACAGTTCAAGTTCAGAGGTTTTTGTTTAATGAAGAAAGTTATTTTCAAACCAATACATTATTGCTTGCAGTTGATACTAGTGGTCAAGCCTATGAGGTTAGAAATGGTTGTCCTATTGAGAAAGAGAAGATGGTTCCTAGAAATGTAGAAGAACTAATAGCTGATGAAGTTCTAGGGAGACTTCCTAAAGCCTCAGTGTATACTTGCGATTGTAGTAGTATTTTTCACAATTTTTTTCGACTGTATAGTAAAACAAAGTGTTAAACAAAAGATTAAGATGTTGCAAGTACTAGATCCTTACAGAGTGAGACAAAATACTGCTTTGCAAGGTCCTTCTCTGACCTGTCTTTTTTGAGGAAAGTATGTCAAAGTGTTTTTATCATTTAAGAATGTTAGATGTACATACTTCTCAAATGCAGAAGCTAGTCAGAAGATTGAATTACGCAAAAAGTCCAGCAATAATTTTAAATGAGTTGAACATTGCTCTTTTGCGTGGCTCAGTATCAGATGTAAAAAAGGTTTGTGATGAAATAGAATTTGTGTACCTTGGTACTGAAAAAGAGAGTGCAGAAAGTGAGACATTAATAGAAGTAGATGTTGAAGAAAATGTGGAACATACTACTACAGAAAAGTTTGAAGAACAAATTAGAAAGTTTAAGGTGATTTCATGTGAAAGTCCAAATTATTCTTGTATTTCTTGCCAACAAACTCACTATAAAAATCAGACTAGAACTGTTGATCTATATTTAAAAAGTGAAAGAGAAAATAATGATAAGTGGAAGGAATTTTCAACTTATTTGTTGGTAGAGAATTGATTTCGGTTTTTATAAGTGTACTTGTAAATATTGTTATAACAAATTAGACAATAATAAAATGACTGCTAGAGCTGTCCATAATAATCTAGAGTTAGTAACTATTCCTCCAGAACTTATAGATTTAAACACATATGAGTCTATTGTGATTCAATGTGTGCACCCATTTCAAGCTATTATTCGTATGGAGCCTAAAATAGGTTAATTGCCTGCTACAGATTTACAGAGAGGATTAAAAGGAAGAGTTATATATTTACCTCTAGATATAAAGAAAAATATTTAAACAATTGGAGTAGAGAATGTAGAAAGTGAACCACTAGTTATTCTAGTTAATGGTGTTCCTACTAAGAGTAATAAAATCAGGCAGGAATTAGTGGATGTCAGGAAAGTGCAAAAGGCAACACTATATTTTATAAAAAACAATGATTACTACAAAAATTTGTTTTTGGAAGAAGAAGAAATACTTGTAGGAGATGATAGTGAAATGTCAAGTGGTCAAATTGAAAAAGTGGACATGTCCAAAAGTGAAGAAATTTATAAACATTATAGTGTACATCCACTTCATTCGAAAGAAGTGATGAGGAATACATTGAATTATTCCAAATGAAGAAAGCGAAGGGTACTCCCATGAGTGTATGGGAAAAAAGTTTGGGAGCTCGTTATTTTCCGCAGCTTTTCCCAACTGGAAAAGGTGGTCAATATGACGAACAATCAGTGCAGATTCCTGCATCAGAATATCGAACAACAAGATTGTATGCAGAATATCTAGGATTTCGACAATGTGTCCCATATATATTTCATCTGTTTGAGAGTGACTTGTCTGCACTTTTATATGCAGTCAACCACCTATTTAAAACAGGAGTATATCTTCAAAATGTTTCTGCAAAGGAATTTATGAATAAAGTACATCAGAGAGACGATCATTTAGAATCTCAACTGATTAATTTGATGGCATGTCAGCATGGTACTAATGAGTATTGGTATCGTCGTCATGGAGGACTTAAATGCATGCTAAGGAACTTAGGAACTCCTACATGGTATGTTACACTAAGCTGTGCTGAATACGCTTGGGGTGATTTACTTGAATTTCTTCGAGAAGCAAATTCAAATATAAAAAATATTGAATACAAGACACCTGGAGAATTGTGCTCTTTGGATCCTGTAAATGTATGCAGATATTTCATTCATAGGTTTGAAGCTCTGATGTCTTTTATCTGCAATAAAAAGAATCCTCCTCTTAGGTAAGTTATTGATTTATTTTGGAGAGAGGAATATCAAGCTAGGGGTGCTACTCATATACATATGCTGTTATGGATCAAGGATGCACCCACATTTGGAACTGATTTGGATTAAACTGTTTTATCTTTTATTGAAGATTATGTTACATGTGCTATACCAAAAAGAACAGAAGAAAACACCTTAAGGCAACACGTTTTACGATTCCAAAGTCATCGATGTGGCAAATACTGACAACGAAAGTACAAGTACAAGGAATAGTTTTATACCAAATGTCATTTTGGATTTCCACGTCCAGTAATATCCAAAGGAAAAGTAAACAGTTTTATGTCAGCTGTGAGGCATACCATCACTAGAAAATCTCCCAAAATACATACAATTTGCGAAGAAGTGAAGAAACAAAGTATATCAATCATTATAATCCAGTTATTCTCTCAATGTGGAATGCTAATATGGATATCCACTATGTTGTGGATAATTCCATTGATGTTGCTCGATATGTGACATCTTACATAACAAAATCAGAAAAGACAGAGTTGAAAGAAATGTGGGAAGCAATTTCCCACGAGAAGAGTCTTAGTAAAATATGGTACAGTTTCAGTTTGAAGATGTTATCCCATCAAGAGATTGGAGTGTACGAATACTCGGATCGCTTGCATTTGCAAGTTTATACTCAAAGTCTAGAGGAATCATTTTTGTTAGTCTAGGTCTTGCTGCAACGCGAAATCGAGCACTTAAATCTATACAAGAAATCGAATATTTAGCTGTAAATGAACTGGAAAGTACAGATATTGGCAAAACAAACATGTTGGATACATAACATCCAAATAGAAGTCCTCATCTTGAACACATGTGTCTCTATGAAGTGCTGCAATATTACACTTTTAAGAGAAATACTATAGAAAACATAAATGAAAAAAAATATGCAGTGATTGGTTCAGATGGATGTTTGGTGAAACAAAGTAAAGGAAATCTGATTAATCATAGAAAACTGAGCTGTGAAACTGCTGATGGAAGAAAATTGTACTATTTAGCACTTTTGCAACTCTTCAAGCCGTGGCGCACAGAATTGGAATTACTTGGAGATTTTCAGTGCTATGAAGATTCTTTCAATGCTTGTAAAGATAGCATTGAATGCACAGTTTTTGCAAATTATCTCAAAATGTTGAATTGATCAAGAAGCTACTATTGCAGCTGAGATTGCTAGAGACAGTTCTAAAGACAGTCGAAGTTCTGCTCCACTGAGTCAAGATCCACTAGGACAACCAATTCTTGAAAAGGTAGCAGCAATCGCCATGAGTGAAGTGGAAACAGCAATGCATCAAGCACAAGAAGATTTTATGGGCTTAGGCAACTTAGAAGAACAACTAAATGTTGAACAGAAAGAAATTTATCAGCAACTGAGACAACAGATTGACCATGGTTTTATTCATGAAAAGAAACAATGCATATCATTTCAACCTATCGGAATGTATGTCAGTGGTCAAGCTGGTACAGGAAAAAGTTTCTTAATTAAAGTTTTAACCTGTTATCTACAAAAAACAACTGACTCACATTCGTCTTGTGTTGTAACAGCTCCTACTGGATTGGCAGCACACAACATTAAAGGAATTACATTACATTGTTTACTAATGGTACCTGTTGAGCATTAAAACAAATTGGCATATCACAAGCTATCTGGAGAAGCTTGTTATGAAGTTTCAAGAATGCTAAAGAAAATTAAACCTCTGATTATTGATGAGGTGAGCATGGTCTCAAACTTAATGCTTGCCTTTGTGCATTTAAGAATTCAGCAAATTCTAGAAACAGAATATGATGTCTTATTTGGAGGAAAACATGTGATAGTTTTTGGTGATCTACTGCAACTCACTCCCGCAAAAGGGCAACCAGTATTCAAAACACGTGTGCTTGAAGACACCAGAAAGTCTTTGGGAAGTGTTGGAAACATTAAGATTTGGTCATATTTTGAATACAAAGAAATCATAAAAAATATGCGACAAGCAAATGATGTTGATTATGGAACTATTCTTCAAGATATAAAAATTGGAGTATTGACAGAACATGGCTGCAGTTTGTGCGCCAGTGCAGAGGGAAGCACAGAGTTGTGACGTATTCATGCAAATATGTCACATCCCTGTACTTCAGAAGTGCCGCAGGGCTATTTAGCTAAAGGGCTTGCAGTGTCACGTTGCAGCACTTCCTCATAGATCTGCCCCTATAAATTCACCATACACTACTAATGCATTCTTTCAGTCAATCATGCTCTATATATATATTCAACCAAAATTTCACACATTACCATGCAATTATAGTTTTTTTTTTAACCAGATAAGGTAGTTCCGATAAAAACCTTTTTTTTTCTTCTTTTGTTGTTTTGTATTTTTTTCAACAATGTTGTCGTTTTTTTGGTGTTTTTCTAAAAAGTAACAGTACAAGGAAAAAATAAACAGGTTACTTTTGGAATTAAAGAACATTCCCAAAAAAACAACAAAAAAAACATTTATGGTTGCGCTACGCTGCGCAAACAGAATTCACTGATTGTTCACCGTAGCAGATGACGGCTTTGCACTTAGTGCAGTGCTGCAGGAGAAATTGAAATTGTGGACGAATGTCCGTCAGAGCTGTTGAGGTGCTAGCAATGCCTGGTGGTGGATTTTGTGCTGCACGTCTCATCTCCTCTCGTGCCAGATTGGGTGGGTGGATGATCCGTAGATGTTTGTACATGCTCGCAGTTCCGCAGGAGTATTTTTTTCACAGGACCTTGTCAAACAGCGAGCATGTGACTTTCGTTGCATTTACCTTTTTTGTCCAGCAGAAAAGGTAAAAAATGTCCACACCACTGACTCAGGCCTCTGCTTGGGTGGATCGTCTTCCAAGATATCTTCATCCAAAGAATGATGAGGAGGTTGTGAACTGGCCATAGTTCCAATGCAATATTAGAAAAACACCCAAAAAATGCCAACCAGCTCTTGATGGAGAAGAGATGACTCTCATCAATTGCTCTATACAGGATGACAAAAATGGGTGGGGTACTTCAAAAGTTACAGTGGGAAATGTTATAAGCCAATCAAATCCTTTTTTTTGTTCGCGGAGTACACCCGATGTGACTCCGCGAAAATATATTTTAAAATGATATAACTTTATTTCAAGTGGAAATGTATGATTTTTATGAATACATTAGATAATCTCTTGCCCTAATATGTACATTAAAGACACATAGATATCATTTTAGAATATAAAAAATTTCACAAGAGTCGCGCTCCCAGCGCACCCCAGCATGTATATGACGCCACGTGAGGCCCGCCACCACGCAAGCGTCGCGTATCGTAATGTGTATGTGTCACGAATACGCGGAAGCAGGAGTCGCGAACCGGTCGCATACCGGTCACGCACACCACGTAACATTATACGTATATGACATAACTGAAAAACGCGCACCCGTCGCACACCGTATGCGGATCCTTCGCGACTTTTCCAAAATGGAGGCTAGAATATGCGCACCCGCTGTGGTAGTTACGCTGTGGGTGTGCGACTCCCCAAAAATGTGGAAAAAAACATGTCATGAATAGTGTAATATGTGACATCATCAGTAGTGCATTGCGGGCGCGCAAGTTATAGCTAGCAGAACTAACCATAACGGAGGAATTTCTATGGTTTTGTACGAGTGAAATGTCCAGCTAACTATAACACCACTGAAACCTAACTATAACACCACTGAAACCTATGGTTTTTTCAGTGAATATATATATTTATATATATATATATGGCACACAGATGGAGAATGGAGGTCAAACAAGAGGGGAGCAGGGGACGGCAATCTCACCAGGGAAGGGGGTCTGCAGTGGGATGGCCACCAGCAGGGGGTAGCCCTTTGCCATCCTCCTGTTGTGAACGACCAACCGATGTGGGATGTAGAGGTCCTGACTGAATGTTTTTTTTTTAACTTTAGAAGTTGATAAATAACAAAGGTTAAATAGACATTATGGTCAGGTATGATCATATGATCTTCTCTAAGAGGGAGAGGTGGGGCACAGTGGCCAAGGCAGCTGACTTTGGAGTGTAGGGCTCATGTTTCAATCTCAGGCGCTAGCGGCAGCTCAGCTCAGCACAATGTGACTCTGGGCAATAGCTCACTTAATCTTCCGATAGCATCCAGCGCCTTGAGACACTTAAGGGTGAGTAATTCAAGCTTTACAAATACCAGGTTTATTTTACATTCCAACTTCTAAAGAATGCAGGAATTCACTAAAATAAATAGGAAAAAAGTGATGTTATAGTTAGGTATGGTAATAAGGTCTAGGTTTGTGTTTAAAAAAACATTGAAATTCACAGAAAAAGCCCAAAGGTTAAAGTAACACTATAGTTAGTTGATGAAGTGGGTTAAAAACTAACAATGAAATTCGCCAGTTATAGATTGGTGATCCAACTATAACTTGCGCCCAAGGCATTCAATGCTTATGACCTTACAAATTACATCACTCATGACATGCTAAATTACATAATTGATTAAATCACCAACAACATCTCAAATGAAATTATAGATGATGTCACTGATGGGGGAAAGGCTATGAGGAGGCAAATCATGAAGCCTAAAGGTAATTATTATGATTATTATTAGTAAGTTTTTTGTATAGGCAGATGGAAAAGCCATAAACAAGATGATGAATATTTTGTCAAAATGGCCTGATTTTGCTGACCTTTATTTTTCTTTGTTTTACTCACACCTGGAGTTTATCTATTTTTTTTCTGTGGAACACAAGCCCAGATACGCGCACCAATATAAGACTGGAAGAGAGGAGAGAACACATTTTAGAATATGTCACAGAGCGAACTATGAACAAACTATCTAAATGTACCTTTGTAGGAATTTTAATACATTTTCCAAACTACATCATGGTCATTAAGAACCATTGCAAAATATCGTGTTAGAGATTAATAAACCAACCAATCGAAATTTCCTGTAGTTTGGCAGTGATATAAGGACTGTTGGAAATGGCCCTTCATGCAGGGTCGTCCCTAAACCTTTTGCCTTATCCTCTCCTTTTAGTTGAATTTGTTTTTATTGGCCTTACGACTGTGGGCACTTTACCAGTGCTGAAGTGCATTTGCTCTCTACTTGGAAAGTGGTAACATTGGTTAATCCACAATTAACATATCTAATTAAAATATAAATTCCTAGTAAAGTGTACCACATGTGCCAAGGGCCTGAAAATGGACTGCTACTAGTGTGCCTGCAGCACTGGTTGTGTCACCCACTAAAGTACCCCTTTAAACATGTCTAAGGCCTGCAATTGCAGAGCCTGTGTGTGCAGTTCTGAACTACCATGTCGAGCTGACCAGTTAACCCTCTTGCCGTGCCCAACCCTTCCTTTTTGAAACATATAAGTCACCCCTAGGGTAGGCCCCGGATAGCCCAAGGGCAGGGTGCAGTGTACTTAAAAAATAGCACAGGCACTTTTAAGTTTTACGTGTCTTGGTAGTGAAAAACTCTTACATTTGTCTTTCACTACTGCAAGACTATACCTCCCATTAGATAACATTGTGATAACCTTATTATATTTTACAAGTGTAATTTCTAAATCGAAAGGGATGAGACCCCCAAGTTTTGTGTCTTTGGAATCACAATTTAAAATCCCAACTTATGGTGAAGTTAGATTTTAAACTGTAATTCTGAAAATGTCACTTTTAGAAAATTAACAACAATAATAATGACCTAGGTTCCTATGTCACTCAAATTCCATTCATTTTAGGAAAAGAAACCACACTATTTTCTGTTGGTGGTTGGTTATTTATTTTACCCACATCTTTCAAATTCATTCATGTATGGTAAAAAAAGCGGGCAACTGTTCTCCACAGGTTAACACACAAAATTTACCTACAAACATTTAAAAAAATATACATACACTACTTCATACATTTGACACAATTCAATAAGAAAAATCAATTCACAATTTTTAACACACAATGTTCACAATTTCAGTCACTAATACAATGTGGAGAACAAAAACTTTTTTCGCACGCCAATCAATTGCACTGCAAGTCTACATGAATTTGGCCAATAGAGATGTTTTTCGCAAGGCTAATTAATTGCACTGCAAGTCTGCCTTAATTTAGACAATAATTTCATATCAATCCAACCCAGTGGTATTCTCGCTGTGCCTCAGCGGTATTCTCGCTGTGCCTAACACAACTCAGCGGTATTCTCGCTGTGCCGACGCGTTTCGAGACACACTTCTGCCTTAGTGTGCTCTCATCAGGGCATCCTAATAATCCACATTTTGGTGTATCTGCCAATGTGGTAAAGCGTAATTTAACTGGGGTTTATATTAGACCGCTGTGTCCTGTTCAAGATGCGCAATGAGTCTTTTTTAATTTATGCCAGACTCGAATCGGAACTCCTTTATTCTTGTACCTCGTTGTTTCCTTATGGCGTATGTTTACCTCCTTCGCCTATTGTAATGAAAACTCAGGAACTCGTACAGCTTCTTTTTCGGTTTCATGTGGATGTGTCTAAACCTCCTTCTACCATTATTTCGGCCGCATACCACATTGGCAGATACACCAAAATGTGGATTATTAGGATGCCCTTATGAGTTGTAATTGTGAACATTGTGTGTTAAAAATTGTGAATTGAATTTTCTTATTGAATTGTGTCAAATGTATGAAGCAGTGTATGTATATTTTTTTTAATGTTTGTAGGTAAATTTTGTGTGTTAACCTGTGGAGAACAGTTGCCCCCTTTTTTACCATACATGAATGAATTTGAAAGATGTGGGTCAAATAAATAACCCAACCACCAACAGAAAATAGTGTGGTTTCTTTTCCTAAAATGAATGGAATTTGAGTGACATAGGAACCTAGGTCATTAATATTGTTGTTAGTTTATACGGGTCCTGCCTGGTTCCGGTCCTTTGGGCCCATCCCCTTTCGTGGTTTCACTTTTAGAAAATTGGCATCATTTTACAGTAACCATTTAATGACTTTCACGTGTCTCTGAATACAAGTCGGAGTGGGCAAAAGCTGGCTTTGTGCATTCCTTCTGGACAGCCACACACAAACGGAGCTTATCTGTGACTAATGGTCCTTCAACATCCTGATGGGCCATCCTGGGCAAGATGGGATACAGGAGCTGACACTTACACTTGAAAGGGCTGTGTCCTGTTCCCACACAAAGTGTTGCATACCCCCTGTAGTGAGTGTGGAGTCAGGACAGGAAAGAAAGGAACTTGTGTACTTTAAGGCATCTCTTCACTTCAAAGGCTCAACTGGTTATAAGTAAGAGCTACGCGTAGCCCTACGCGAACTCCGTAGTAGCCTGTTTGCAATGTGCAAGATGCCGTTTTCAATGATTGCACAGTGAGGACAAGCATCCGGCACTGTGCAATCATTGAAAACAGCATCTTGCACAGTGCGAGCTGTAGTTTTCTTCCGCTCGAGTAGATTTTTACTCGAGAGGCAGCTTTCTCAACGCGGACTGGTAGTTTCTCATCGCGAGCGGTCGCGAGCATACGCGACCCCTGCAATGAGAAACCTGACCTCCCCGCGTTGAGAATCTTGCCGGGAGGTGTATTTTCCACGCTCGCGTTCAGCAACTTGATGTTTCTGATCCCAAATGAGGAAAAAGTCTTGCTGGCATGTCATTTTGCTTACTCGTGGTCGCCAACTTGATGTTGAGGACCGCGAGCAAGCAAACAAGCAAAAAATGACCGCTGAACTACGCTGCACTACGCTATGCGTGTTTGCACTGTGCTACATGCAGTTTGCGTAGTGCGAAGTAGCGCAAACTTCGCAAACTACGCAAGCGTAGCGTAGTGCTTCGCCCAGGCCTAGGATAAGTACTAAACCTCTGACATCACTATTTCAGAACATGTCTGGTACTGAAGACATTCTGCCAGGAAGAAGAATTGCTCTGCTGCTGGTGATACTGCCTCTTTGATTTACTTCTTTGTTGAGTTGGCCTGCTGCCCTCTTGCCTGGGTGTGAAAAAGGACTGGACCTGGAACTCTACAACACAGAACCTAAGTTTCTCTAAGGGTTGTTGACTTGCCTCCTGCTTTCTGAAGTATCAGGGATATCAAATACTTCTCTTTTTAGCCTTCAAACAGCACCTGATTCTGTCTGCTTGAGTCTTGCAAAGTGGTGCCAATCCAGCCTTGGGTCCTTAAAATTGAGATTACAGTGCAGCATCTTAAAAAACAAAAACATGCATAGATGATGTTGAAATGATCAGAACTGCTGCATTTCCCTCAACTCATCGCTGCTGCTGCATGAACCACGGCCCTGCATCGGCAACAGCGCAACTCATCGTCTGCAATTTCTGGCACATCTCCGACTTTGCGCAGCTCAGTGCTGACACATCGCTTTGTGCTGCTTGCAGCGTCTTCAGCCCAGCGGGTCAATGATGACGCATCAGCCCGATGTTCATCGCATCTTGACTCCCAAAGCATTCTCAACAGTGCACAGCTCGGAACCTATGCATCGCCTACATCTGCGAGATCGATGACAATGCATCACCTCCCTTGCTCCCGTCATCACCCATGACTTTGACGCATCCAAAGTACTGTTCAATGGGCCCAAGCTGTTCCTTGTATATGACCCATGCACCATCGCGGGCAGCCAGAACTTTTGAATTTGACCCAGTGAAGAGCGACCAGATAACCCTGGTTGGCACTATTTGGTTTTTAGCCCCACAAAACAGTTTATTCTTTAAAAAATCATATCTTGACTTCTACTATTTGGATTTCTGTTGTTTTGTTCTTACTTACTCATCAAAATATAAGCTATTTTTCTAAAACGAAGAGAAGGAAAATACCAGATGAAAGTCTTTCTCCTGCTCACCAAATATCTGGACATCTTCGGAATGAGCAATTTGTACTTGTGCCACTTTTTAACTATACCCTGTTGCCCCTTCTCTTGTACAGCACTCCCTTCCTTCACAGCTAGGTTTACACTTTATATTTATCCATGGGAAAATGCATACATTCTGGCAAGCACATGACATTATTTCCTTGTTATTAACGGATTCAATGTGCACAGAAGTTCAGCTTTCAATCTTGATAAAAATGTATCTGTTTATTATACAATGGAATGTTCAAGGTGCAGGAGTCTTCACGATACGTAGTGGAATTCTGTTGATTAGAGATAGCTGTGCAATACTGCATATTTACAATCAGGCTTACGCAAGTACAGCAATACATTTGCTGATAAATTGGGATATATCACTTATATCCACCAGTTCATTCATTTTTTATGACTGTGAAATAATGGTGAGATTTTAAACAAAATGTATTTGCGTTTCTTTCCAAGAAGTAATTCTTTTAACCCAACGAATTGTAAATAATGTTGACATTTAATTCATGTTTAGTGTTTTTACATGAATTCCTCACTGCAGATGCATATTATATTACATTTGCGAAATTGTGGTTTCATTAAGCAGCATGAAAGATGTCCTTAAATCATTTTCACTCGAAATAGGTACTCTGTAAATTGCAAGGTTTCTTCTGCATCCATTTTGCACACCCATCAACCTAGTTCATAGAACAAGGTAACACTTAAGATTCCGCTGACAAAGACTTCTTGTCAGATCAGTGACTTTCAAAACTACTTTTACAAGTACATCTTTTGGCTGATTGAAATCCATATCCGCGGAACCCATTAAAAAAAGGAAGACGCCAAATATTTCTGCAGCAGACGGTGTACCTGAACATCTGTGTGCATAGATTTACGACTCACTGTGCCCTAAAAATGCATTGGTAAGAGGCTGGTACTTGTATTTTTGTGTCGTACATAAACTCCTAATCTATGCTGATCGCTGTCTATTTGCAGTATAGAACCATTCCAATTTTTAAGTGAAATGTTAAACTAATTTCATTAATTTGCCCTTAGATCGTAAAAGGGTGTTATTGTAAATCCTAACGTCCGCTGTTTTTCATGGGAGTGTGTCTTTAGAATTGTTTTTAATTTATTAGGTAAACAGATATCCCCCAGTTGCATCAAGCATCCATTTTGCGATTCCTTATTAGCGAAAAATAAGGAATCGCTAATAAGGAATAGCAAAATGGTATGCAAGAAGAAATCACTTTAAAAATAGCGATTTCTTAAAATTCCTTAATTGTGATTCGCAAATTGCGAGTTGCACTTAAGGAATACCTCCCCATTCATTCCTATGGGATTAGAGGCCCATAGGAATGAATGGGAAGAATGTTCAATTTGCGAATCGCAATTAGCGAATCGCAAAATGAGAATGCGATTTCAAGGGTGCAGGGGGTCCAAAGGACACACTGTTGCACCCCTGAAATCAATCTGTGCACATATGTTGTGCACACACATGCCCTTGGGGCATGTGTGTGTGCAACATGAAACTTTGAAAAATGCACTTTAGTGCATTTTTCAAAGTTTTTGCAAATTACCATGAAGTTGTACTTCATGGTAATTTGCGAGCCCTATTAGCGAAATCGCTATTTTTTTAAACTTTAATGCATTGCATTTAAGGAATCTCAATTTGAGATTTGTTAAATGCAAGTAATTGCAATTTAGCGAATTCTCAATTTGCGATTTTTGCATTTGGGATGATGCATCCCAAATGCAAAAATACCAGTCGCAAAGGGGCAGATTCTGAGAATCTGCCCCTTTGCGAGCAGTTTTTAGCTTCATGCATCTGGGCCATAGTGTTTAACCAAGTTCAATAACAATGAGTACAAATAAAATTGTTAGTGAC
Source organism: Lissotriton helveticus (assembly GCF_964261635.1). Taxonomy (NCBI): domain Eukaryota; kingdom Metazoa; phylum Chordata; class Amphibia; order Caudata; family Salamandridae; genus Lissotriton; species Lissotriton helveticus. The sequence goes on along the minus strand of NC_136063.1, from coordinate 898,137,854 downwards.
AGAGATATGTTTAATGTTTTAATGTTTTAAAATTAATATTTATAAATTAAATTGCTATAGTAAAGTTAGTTGATCATTTAATAAACATTTAATTTGATGGCTTAATGCGTTATAAACATGTATTTCATTAGTTCAAGGTTATGTTTATAGTCTACTTGAAAACAATGAAAATATATTTTTAAATAATTAACTGTATTCAGTTTCCCTATACTTTCTTATGAGCCATAAGAGGTAAACAGGCACATGCATCAATATTGTTTTTTACGATTCCTTAATTGCGAAAAATAAGGAATCGCAATTAAGGAATTGCAAAATGCAATGCATCAAGAAATTGCTAAATAAATTGCGATTTCTTAATATTCCTTAATTGCGACTCGCAAATTGCGAGTCGCAATTAAGGAATACCTCCCCATTTATTCCTAGGGGCCTAGAGGCCCCTAGGAATGAATGGGAAGACATTCTCAATTTGCGATTAGCAATTTGCGAATCGCAAATTGAGAATGCGATTTCAAGGGTGCAGAGGAGTCAAAAGGAGCAAAATGCGATTCCTTAAATGCAATCGCAATTTGAGAATTCGCAAATATTTGCAAATTCTTAAATTGCGAGGGCCTTCCCCCTTCATGCATTCCAAAAGCAGATTTTGCGATCGCAAACGGCCGATTTTTGCGATTCGCACCGTTTGCGATCGCAAAATCCTTTGATGCATGGTCTTGTAAGTGATTTGTCCAGAATCACAGAAAGTTGAGCTGATGCCAGGACTTGAACCCAGTTCCAGATCTGGGTTGAATCCATTACCATTCTTTAGCTCACTTCGCCACACCAGTTTAGACCCAGCCATATGCAAATCAGTCTTGACTCTGTTCCTTATGGGAATAGTCCAGTCTAAACTGCCAAGCTAGATCTTCCCTGGACTAGAAACAAGTATCCTGGGACCGATATCAGGGTAACACTCCTCATCAGCCAGGCTAGCTTGAATCAAATGGCAAAGTAAGCAAGGGATCCACGTCTGGGCATACCCTGCCAACTTAGGGCAAACAAAGCAAACACAAGCAGATGATGGACAGAGCCTGAAACTTTTCAGACACTCACCCCCAGTCACAGATCTGGGTTGAATCCATCATCATTCTTTTGCTCACTTTGCCACCCCAGTTGGGACCCAGCATAGGCAAATCAGTCTTGACCCTGGTGCTTATGGGAACAGTCCAGTCCGAACTACCAAGCCAGGTCTTCCCTAGACTGGAAACAAGCATCCCGGGACCAGTTTCAGGGTAAGACCCCATATCAGCCATGTTAGCTTGAATCCAGTGGCAAAGTGAGCAAGGGACCAAGGTCTTGGCATACCCTGCCAACGTAGGGAAAAAAGGAAACACAAGGAGATGATGGACGGAGCTCTGAATCTTTTCAGACACTCACCTCCTGTCACAGATCTGGGTTGAATCCATCATCATCTTTTTTTCCCCCTCATATAACCTCCATGGTATAAGCATCCTCTCGGTCTTAACCATCCCAACTGCTTATATCTTGTGGTCTGATCTCAGCTGATGTTCTTAGGATATCCAGCCCGCGCAGTACATCATGAGCTGACCAAGAGGTGTAATCATTGGACATATTATTCCAACAACGTCCCGCTATTCAGAATCTGAAAATTTCCAGAATAACCCAAGCTCAGTTCTATTCTTATAGAATTTGGTCTTTTGGTCCAAGTCTCTGAAGTATCCTACAGAGTTCCACCAGCCTCTCCATGTAGACCATGGAGCCACCTGGTGCCAGTTCTTACATATTTTCCTTCTTACTAAGAGAATCAGGTAAAACACAAGGTTGCTCTGCAACCTAGAGAGGCCATCCATCCCCTCAGGCAATATCACAACACCAAACACAATTACAGAGGGGCTTAACTCCACTTCTTTGCCCAGTGTGTCTGACAAGGTCTTACCCACATTTCCCCAGAACTCCTTCAGCAGCGGACAGGTAGGAAACATATGTATGTCATCTGCTTGCTTGGAGCCACCTCTTGTGCATCTGGCTTTTTCAGTACCTCCTACTGTGGTCAGCTTGAGAGGAGACCAATATATCCTGTGGAGTGTGAAAAATAAGTTTCTCCTTGGTGCAGCAATGGGTAAAGCATATCAAAAGATACTTGCCATAAGTTTTTCAGCTCCTCTTCAGGCAAGCACTTCTCCCTGACCAGTTGAGGGCAGTCCAGCTTCCTGTCTGCTGCAGTGAGGAGATAATTATTTCCTTTTTCTTTGGTTTTTGGTCTTGGCAGGTCATCCTCCATTGAATTGTCTAAAAGGAAATGCCACTTATGGATTTTGCACCATGTTGAAATTTGGAAATATTTAAACCTAGATAGCATACTGTTATTTAGAACTTTCCAGGTGTCCCAGGGCAAACAGTTTTTTTCTTCCACTAAGTCCCTCCAACGTGTAATGCCCGCTGCTTTCAGTGATTGCGCTAAGGTGTCTAAGCCACACTCAGGTGTCTCCGGGGAGTCCCATACAGGGTCCCATTCACTATAACAGGGTATGACAAGACCTGAACGGCAGTCAAACCATAAATTAGCAGCAGCATATAAGACCTTCAGGAGAACTTAAAAAAAAAAAATTGGCGATGCCAAATTTATACATAAAACCCTCTTCTGGGCTGTCCATCAGCATGGCCTTAAACATGCTACCGGTTAAAGTATCGTCTGGCCTGAGAAGAAGTGTCCTACAGTTCTTTAATTGATACACCGAACAATATAATTGCAAGTCTGGTAGGCCCAGGCCACCATATGAGAACTTGCGTCTTACCGTTTTCCAGGATAACCTGATCCCCTGGCCAGCCCATATAAAAGCAAAGATCCTTCCCTGAATTTTAACTATAAGGCTTTTGACAAACACCAGCAGAATTTTAATAAATACATAGGCAAACTTAGGCAGAACACACATTTTCACCAAATTTGTCCGTCCATAGTGTGTAAGAGGGAGTCTCTGCCATCTTTTCAGGAGTATGTTAACTGCCTTGGAGACTTCTCTAAATTTATTTTGGGCACTTCTTTTATCTCCTATGTTATAATACTCCTAGGTATCTCATCTCCTTTGATAACCTTACCCCCTGCACTGCCAAGTTCCAGGCCATAACTTCAGTCTTATCATTACTAACCTCATATCCAGACATTTTCACAAAAGCCTGTACTGCGGTGAATAGTTCTGGTAGGACTTGGTTGTCATCAGATGAAAACAAATCATATGCATACAGCGCTAGCTTCCGTACAAAACCATTTAATATAAAAGGGAGTATTTCTTTATTTTGCCTTAAACTTTGGGTCAAGGTGTCAATATATAAATCAAAGAGAATATGTGACTACGGGTATCGTTATCTTGTGCCATGTCCTATTGGTACAGGATTGGTAAGGTTGCCATTAACTACAATCTGATGGGTTCTATAGATTTTCTTAAGAACCTCTATGAAAGTCTCATGAAAATCAAAAGCCTTCAATTCTCTATTCAAGTAGTGCCAGTTAACCCGATCGAAGGCTATTGCTGCGTCTAGAGGTGATGATTGATATCAATACACCGTGCGTCATTGCCAAGTCTATTGAACCAATTAGAGTGAGGACCAAGGGCCAGATGTAGGAAGCCTAATACCGGTCGGTAACGGCCGAAATTACCGAATTTCGGCCGTTACCGTCCGGTATTAGGCATTTGAGATGTAGGGCCCTAATTTAAGGAATCGGTAATTTACCGAATCGGTAATTTAAGGATCAGTAAATTACCGAATTCTTAAATACCTATTCGGTAAATTACCGAATCCTTAATATAGGAAGCACTCTTTATTTACCACCAACTACAAGTTGGTGGTAAATAACGAAAAATGTAAAAAAAGCAAACTTGTGCTTCTTTAACAGTGCCATGTGGCAGACATACATGCCCCCATGCACTATTCAGGGGTGCAACAGGGTATCAATGTGCCACCCTGCCACCCTTGTAGGTCTTCCCCCTCTTAACGATTCAGTATTTACCGATTCGGTAATTCCCCTTCATTCCTATGGGCCTCAAGGCCCATAGAAATGAATGGGGAGTACCGAATCGGTAAATACCGAATTGGTATTTACCGAATTTTACCGATTTGGTAAAAATTACAGAATGAATACTTACATACCATTTACCCATTCTAAAATACCGAATCGGTAAAATTTGGTATTTTAGAATTGGTAAATGGTATTTACCTACATCCGGCCCGATCTTTTATCTGCCTCCCAGGGAGGAAGCCCGTCTGGTCTTCATGGATTATCGACCCCACAATTTTAGATATTCGAGCATTTAATACTCATGTGAAGATCTTATAATCACAATTCAATAGAGATATTGGCCGATAAGACTGTCATTGTGTTGGATCCTTCCCAGGCTTTAAAATTAGTGTAATAACAGTCTCATTCCATGAGTCTGGTAAAGGAGAGGAGCCTCTCAGTATTTCGCTGAACGATCTAATCCAGATAGGAATGACTTCCCCCGCCAACAAAAGATAGATCTCGTTAGGGATCAAATCTGGACCTGCAGCTTTCCCTTTCTAAATTTTATTAAGAGCGGTCAGGATTTCACTTCCTGTTATATCCTGGTTCAGCATCATTAGGCTGTCCAGCCTTGGGAGCTGTTTCCCAGCAAGCCCCTGATGCAGGACAACCTCATCTACTATTAAATCCTCCCTGTACAAGTCCTGAAAGAATTTAGTATAAGCCAACTCAATGTTTTCTCTATTCTCGGCATACTGGCCACCATTTTCCAGTTTAATCTTACTAATGTAGTTGTGGGACCTATCCATTCTACTTTTCATTGCCAGTAATTTCCCATAATTCTCTCCCTGATTGAAATCCCTCATTTTGCTAACTTCCTACTTCTGTAGCAGAAACTCTTGCATCTTGAGTCTAAACTTCCGCTGTAGGACTTCAACCTTCCCCACTAACTTTCTTTTTCCACCCCCAAAACATGTCCGGCCTTTAAAGTTGCTGTGGCTGTTGTTAACCGTTCCTCTAATGAAGCAATCTCTTTTTTTTCTGTTCTAACCCAGGCTGCTGTGGTGCATTTCAAGACCCCTCTCAGCCAGGCCTTAAAAGAACCCCACGCGACGTATCGAGGAGCAGAGTCAAGATTTTGGTTACAAAAAAACAGCTATCTCCCTCTTTATCTTATTTATAATATGTGGTTGTAGAGGTAGCCTTCTATTCAAGCTCCACCTTCTAGGCGAGGGTCTTGAAGGAAGTTCAACATTTAATCTTATTGCTCCATGATCAGAAAGATGGATGGGTAGATACTTTTAACCTTTCCAACTTCTTCATCATTGTGCAGGAATAGACATTGTGCTAAAAAAGTGCAAAACAAAAGCACTACAACCAGCCGATCCCATTCTGTTGTTTCAATGGGTTTACTTTAATTGTTACTACAATTGGTACACTCAAGGTAATTTTTCCTGTGAATGGCACATAAACAATCACGTGAAGTTACTTAATGAGGTCACTTCAGGAATTTTGCATCACAACAGTAACATGACATTTCTAAAAAAATATGTGAATTACACTGCTGTAATTTAAATTTTGCTGAGGCTTAATATGCTCAGACATGAGTCCCTTGCTCACTTTGCCACTGGATTCAAGCAAGCCTGGCTGAAGACGGCTGAAATGCCAGAAACCGGTCCTAGGAAGCTTGTTTCCGGTCCATTGAATGCATGGCTTGGCAGTTCGGGCTGGACTGTTCCCATGAGGCACAGGGTCAGACTGATTTGCATATGGCCATGTCTGAACTGGAGTGGCAGAGTGGGCTAAAGAACGGTGATGGATTAAATCTTGATCTGTTGACTGGGTGTGAGTGTTTGATTGGTTCAGATACTCCGTCCATCATCACCCCCTTTTGTACCGCTTTGGTCCCCATAAGTTGGCAGGGTATGCTCAGACGTGAGTCCCTTGCTCACTTTGCCACTGGATTCAAGCAAGCCTGGTTGAAGATGGCTGAAATGCCAGAAACCTGTCCTAGGAAGCTTGTTTCCGGTCCAGGGAAGGCATGGCTTGGCAGTTCGGGCTGGACTGTTCCCATGAGGCACAGGGTCAGACTGATTTGCATATGGCCATGTCTGAACTGGGGTGGCAGAGTGGGCTAAAGAACAGTGATGGATTGAACCCAGATCAGTTGACTGGGTGTGACTGTTTGATTGGTTCAGATGCTCCGTCCATCACCACCCCCTTTTGTACCGCTTTCTTTACCATAAGTTGGCACGGTATGCTCAGATGTGAGTCCCTTGCTTACTTTGCCACTGGATTCAAGCAAGCCTGGCTGAAAACGGCTGAAATGCCTGAAACCGGTCCTAGGAAGCTTATTTCCAGTCCAGGGAAGGCATGGCTTGGCAGTTTGGGCTTGACTGTTCCCATGAGGCACAGGGTCAGACTGATTTGCATATGGCCATGTCTGAACTGGGGTGGCAGAGTGGGCTAAAGAACAGTGATGGATTAAACCCAGATCAGTTGACTGGGTGTGACTGTTTGATTGGTTCAGATGCTCCATCCATCACCACCCCCTTTTGTACCGCTTTGTTTATCATAAGTTGGCACGGTATGCTCAGATGTGAGTCCCTTGCTTACTTTGCCACTGGATTCAAGCAAGCCTGGCTGAGAACGGCTGAAATGCCTGAAACCGGTCCTAGGAAGCTTATTTCCGGTCCAGGGAAGGCATGGCTTGGCAGTTCGGGCATGACTGTTCCCATGAGGCACAGGGTCAGACTGATTTGCACATGGCCATGTCTGAACTGGTGTGGCAGAGTGGGCTATATAACGGTGATGGATTAAACCCAGATCTGTTGACTGGGTGTGAGTGTTTGATTGGTTCAGATACTCCGTTCATCACCACCCCCTTTTGTACCGCTTTGTTCGCCATAAGTTGGCACGGTATGCTCAGACGTGAGTCCCTTGCTCACTTTGCCACTGGATTCAAGCAAGCCTGGCTGAAGACGGCTGAAATGCCAGAAACCGGTCCTAGGAAGCTTGTTTCCGGTCCAGGGAAGGCATGGCTTGGCAGTTCGGGCTGGACTGTTCCCATGAGACTCAGGGTCAGTCTGATTTGCACATGGCCATGTCTGAACTGGGGTGGCAGAGTGGGCTAAAGAACGGTGATGGATTAAACCCAGATCTGTTGACTGGGTGTGAGTGTTTGATTGGTTCAGATGCTCCGTCCATCACCACCCCCTTTTGTACCGCTTTGTTCGCCATAAGTTGGCAGGGTATGATCAGACTTGAGTCCCTTGCTCATTTTTGCCACTGGATTCAAGCAAGCCTGGTTGAAGACGCCTGAAATGCCAGAAACCGGTCCTAGGAAGTTTGTTTCCGGTCCAGGGACGGCATGGCTTGGCAGTTCGGGCTGGACTGTTCCCATGAGGCACAGGGTCAGTCTGATTTGCATATGGCCATGTCTGAACTGGGGTGGCAGAGTTGGCTAAAGAACGATGATGGATTAAACCCAGATCTGTTGACTGGGTGTGAGTGTTTGATTGGTTCAGATGCTCCGTCCATCACCACCCCCTTTTGTACCGCTTTGTTCGCCATAAGTTGGCAGGGTATGCGAAGACGTGAGTCCCTTGCTCACTTTGCCACTGGATTCAAGCAAGCCTGGCTAAAAATGTCTGAAATGCCAGAAACCGGTCCTAGGAAGCTTGTTTCCGGTCCAGGGAAGGCATGGCTTGGCAGTTCGGGCTCGACTGTTGCCATGAGGCACAGGGTCAGACTGATTTGCATATGGCCATGTCTGAACTGGGGTGGCAGAGTGCGCTAAAGAACGGTGATGGATTAAACCCAGATCTGTTGACTGGGTGTGAGTGTTTGATTGGTTCAGATGCTCCGTCCATCACACCCCCATTTGTACAGCTTTGTTCGCCATAAGTTGGCAGGTTATGCTCAGACATGAGTCCCTTGCTCACTTTGACACTGGATTCAAGCAAGCCTGGCTGAAGACGGCTGAAATGCCCGAGACCGGTCCTAGGAAGCTTGTTTCCAGTCCAGGAAAGGCATGGCTTGGCAGTTCGGGCTGGACTTTTCCCATGAGGCACATGGTCAAACTGATTGCTTATGGCCATGTCTGAACTGGGGTGGAAGAGTGGGCTAAAGAACGGTGATGGATTAAACCCAGATCTGTTGACTGGCTGTCAGTGTTTGATTGGTTCAGATGCTCCGTCCATCACCACCCTCTTTTGTACCGCTTTGTTCGCCATAAGTTGGCAGGGTATGCTCAGACGTGAGTCCCTTGCTCACTTTGCCACTGGATTCAAGCAAGCCTGGCTGAAGACGGCTGAAATGCCAGAAACCGGTCCTAGGAAGCTTGTTTCCGGTCCAGGGTAGGCATGGATTGGCAGTTCGGGCTGGACTGTTCCCATGAGATACAGGGTCAGACTGATTTGCATATGGCCATGTCTGAACTGGGGTGGCAGAGTGGGCTAAAGAACGGTGATGGATTAAACCCAGATCTGTTGACTGGGTGTGAGTGTTTGATTGGTTCAGATGCTCCGTCCATCACCACCCCCTTTTGTGAGGCCTAATATTAAGCACCCTACCCTGTGGGCTTACTAAGGCTGCTTTAAGTCCCTCAGACCCCTGCAACCCACTACTGATACACCTGCTTCATTAATGATAGCTACTCTCTTGTGAAGTGGGGTTCTCTGCTATTAGTTCAAACAAGGGCTCCCATCTTGCACCATCCCTCCCACTGCCATCTCTCTGACGCTCAAACTAAGTTGTTTCCTCTGTTTAAATGTTCCCCTCCCGTGGGCCTTTGATCCAAGGCCCAATGAAACACTGGCACAGCAAGTGTGCACTGGTCTCTCATGCAAGCAAAAAACATAATTAAACTGCCATAATGTAGGGTTAGTCAGGGCAACTTGAATTAGGCGATTTTGTGGCATAGTATTTTTTGTTTAGTTATGGATTTCCCATATTTGCCACATAATCCAACATCTGCTGCATAATCTGTAGATTTTAACAAAAAAATGTATTTTGCACAAACATGGAAACATATATGTCAAACAGTGAAAGGCCCTTCGCAAACGTTGAATGTCACCTTTCTGTTGCTTATTGCTATTTTTGGGTGTTAAACTGGTATGAAACAGTGAAACCTATACCCGGAGTGTTATCAAATGACAAAATAATGAAGTTAAACTATCCAAAAATGTGCAACACTGTGCCACAAGTTGCATTTTCTTTCTGTATAATTTAGTCAGCCATGCCATATGATTTGGTCCACACATCCTGCATAATTTCAGTGACCTTGGGTTTAGTTGGCTCTACATGCCGATAGACCCTGTGCAATTAGTTAAGTACCAAATATTAAGGCTTCTTGGGAGCTAGTATATGCCCCACAGTGACAATGGTTTACTCTTCTTGAGAAGTACTGTAAGGGTATTGACAGTTGAGTCCTGGAGTGTCTTCTTTTAATGTTCCTAGGTATAGTCTGATTACTTATTATAAAATATAAAGATATAAATAATGATCCACATATGTAGGTTGCTTTTTACCACAGGCTGGAACCTCGGAGCACTATAAGTACATTTAATTATTCCCCACTGCTCCAACCAGGATTCAATTCAGTCACTCTCTGGTCACACGCAGATATCTGCAGTAATTGCATTAGTTAACTGAGCTTTTATAATGATAAAGAGTACATTTTCCACAGATTTGTTTGACTTGCATTCATTTTTCATTAATTTTGTGTGTGTGAGAGAGAAAGAACGAGAGAGAGAGTGTGTGTAAGAAATGAAAATAATGTGTTTGAGACTGAATAGGACACTTTATTCCTCACGCTTTTTACAATGTGTGCCATTACCCTGCATTTTTTACTCTGCAAAATATTTTACAACGCAGGGCTTTGCAACGCAATCCATCACAACGCATTCCGCATTACAACGCAATTTACTATTCTAACTCTATCGGGGCGTTACTTTGGGGAATGCGATGAAATGGTTTGTAGTTTAAAGCCCTGCGTTGTAAAAGATTTTGCCGAGTAAAAATTAAGGGGTTATGGCATGTGTTGTAACCCATGCGTTTATGTGAACAAAAATTCCCAGGCATGCACATTAGTTACTAGCATGTACGAATGCAGATGAGAATATCTACAAGAACATTAAACAACTGCTTTCTCCGATAAACTTGGTTTTAATTTCTTTTAGGTTTTCATAAAATATCATACAATAAAAATGTATTACAATGTTCAGGGGAAATGCAAACTTCATTGTAAATATACATAATTTGTCATATTTAAAATTTCATTAGACAATATAAAAATAGATGGTTTCCTGTCGACGCGTTTCGACACGTGAGCTGTGTCTTCTTTAGGACTGTACCATCGATATTCTTCTAGTGTGTTGAGGACTGACGTGGTTATGCTATAGGTGTTTCTTTCTAAAAGCGGGCAAAAACCGTGGGAACACTCAGGTCACGGAGATACAAAGAGACTCAGTATCTTAGATTAGGTGTTTCGTGCCTAGTTGGAGGTGTCCCTCGTATGGCCGCATATGCTGTCAATTGATAAACGAACTGTCCTCATTCAGTCTGTGGCTTAGAAAATCACCGTTATGTACTGTGGACCACGCCTGAAGCCGCCCCGAGTGGATTTGATTATCCAATCTAATCCGAAGGTTCGGTATAGCGTGCGTGTATTCCGGGGAACGGCCAGGCTTAAGGGATTGAGGTTCTCATAAGTCACACGGCGGACCAGGTGAAGAGATACTCCGTAGACTCTCTCAGCTTTAGTTGTCTTTCTCGAGCGGTGCAGCGTGGGGACTGATAGAGGTATTGTTTATCGGTATATCTGGTGTGTGGACCGCGTATGCTGTCTTCCTTCGTTTGGTTAAAGTCACCCATGCGTTTTAAAGAATGTTTACCTTTGAGACCTTCTGTGTATGCATCTTTGTGTCTGAATTGAAGGAATACGTCTGTATTGACAGTGCAGGCAATCTGTGTATGTGGGTGTGTTGAGTGGGTTAAGAATAAGCGTTTATATGACCGAATGTGATTTTTTTTGTCTCCTGTGTGTGTAATAGTAGTTTCTGTTTGCCTGAGCCTGAGTTAGGAAGAGTTCTCTCAGTGTGTAAACAAATGTGTTTAAGTTTGAAAAGTGTACCTTATTGCAAGTCTTAAAATATGTGTCTAGACCTGTGTGCCTGGGTGTTTCTTTAATAAATGTGTATCTCGCTGTTTATGTTAAAAATGTATGTCTGGCTGTGTCTGTGTTAGGAAAACATTTCTGATGAGGCGTGTTACATGTGTTTTGTGAGGAATGTGTGGTTGGCTGTGTGTGTGTTTAGAATCCGTGCATGCCTCTGTCCCAGTTTGAAACGTGTGTCTGTATATGTGCATAGAGTTGTGAGTGATGGCAGAGTATTCACGGTGGGAAGGGGTCTAGATAAAACAGGTAAGGGGACTAGACATGTAAGTGCTAGAGCAGTCCGTACACACACACACACACACACACGTGAGAGAGGAAACGCTGCAAATAGGTTAGAGGAGTTTTTTTCATCCACAAAAAAGGCCAGTAAGTGCATACAGATTAGAGGAGAGATTAATGCAAGTAGGTGAGATGGTACTCGCTGCACATAAAAAATAAGGTGCAAATAGGCGAGGGAGACTAGCTAAAATGTGGCACAGAGGGACTGGTGATTACAGGTTAGCAGGAACGTGTTGCACACAGATAAAAAAGATTACATTCCACATATGAGGGGAGGAATGTAAAGAAGTGAGCAGGAACTACGTCCACCCAGGTGAGAATAGGTTAGTTGCAGGCAAGGTATGAGGGACTAAGGGGCATATTATCAAGAGAACGGTGTTAAAATTATCGCCGGTTTAGCGGCAGAAAACTGCGATAATGGGCTTGATAATATGCCCTTGAGAATTCCCATAGAAGCCCATGTTCTGGGGTGAACATGGGCTTTCATGGGAATTCTCCAGGGGATATTATCAAGCCTATTATTGCCGCTTTAGCGGCAGTTTTCTGCCGCTAAACAGGCGATAATTTTAACACCGTTCTCTTGATAATATGCCCCCTAGTGAGAGAGGTTTGGTGACCCATGAAAGCTCAAGATGTCCAATTTAATTCTGTGCTTCTTGAGGTAAGTCTATGCAAATAGATCAGAGGGGTAATGTGTAAAAAGGTTGAGCTAGCAAGGTACACAGGTGAAGGCTAACCACATATAGGCGAGGGGACCCTATGTGCCACCAGGGGAGTTGTATTAGGTAGGTGCATGATATGAATAGTTACACAGAGTTAAAAAAAACTAAAGTGTACTCAGGTGAAAGGGAGCTAGGCACCCACAGTTGAGGTGTAGCTACGTGCAGAAAGGTGTGAGCATGGCCTATGGACACACCCAAGAGATGGGGCTGTACTTGCATACAGGTGACATGTGAATTAGGGAATGAAGGTGTCAGACTGCTAGGTGTCCACAAGTGCGAGGTGTATAGCTGCACAGATATGAGATGTTAGGTGTGCACGTGGTTCATACAAGTGAGTTGTACCTAGGTGCAAAAGGGTTACAAATATGAATATATATCTATATTCTGTTGGGTGACACCTATTAATAAAGATTCAAATCCAAATTCCTTTTGTGGCATGCCCTATAAACTAGCCAGTGTATATCACGGTGTTCAATACTTGGCCAGGCAATAACTTTATCAATATCAGATATTTATGATAGCTACATTACATAAATGTACATTGTAATCTTCTTTATTCAGCTTCTTTACTGTGCCCCTGATTATCCTCAAATTTTGACATAGGTCAAACTCTACAGGATCTATGTTAGATAATCCCGGTGTCCATAAATTATTTAAATTCTTATAATTCATAGGCTTGGTACATGCCACACAAATTAGTACATTAAGTAAGCATGTTCTATCCAGGATAGGCACCATGTTTCCTATACATGCAAGCAGTTGTAACATAAGAAGGACAAAGGATTAGAAATTGTATGTGAGATGAGTATTTGCATATTTTGGTGGCACATTTGTGCCCAGGAAAGGGTTTGTGGCATCTGTGTGCAGGCTGGCTCTGATAAGATGAATATGCGCATGTGTGCCACCCAGGGTCATCCTGTTATTTTTTTATTATGCTCTTCAGGACACATGGTGTTATGCCTGGACATATATTGTATTGCCGTTTGGCAGTGATGTAATGCAAAATGATGGGTCTCCCTTGCAGAATATGATGGGGACACCTCAGTCCCTATATATCTCACAGGTAATCATTGACCTTGGGTTGGTTGGCCCCACAAAACGGTTGGAGGCCATCTGATGGGCTGGGGGTCCCCCTGCACAGCAGGGGCTTCATGGGCTTAGGTTATGCCCCTGTCCAAAGGCCACGTGGGCAAACAGTAATAGTTAGGTAATGTTAGTCAGCCTTGTGCATCTTGCTGTTGCAAATACTATTAAAAACTCAAGGGTATTTATTCTATTGACCAAACAATGGTGAATGGCTGAGCCCACTTCAAACTAGTGATCTGCATGCTGAATATGTGTATTTACACCCCATGCGTTAACCCAAGAAACTACCTTAAAGGATAAAAACCATGAAGTGTGTCAGAATTAGATGAGTACAACAGGTAAGACTGCCAACTGTCACTTAAAAGCCATCGGACACACAATCATTTTTAAGGTGGGCAGAGAAGAAAGTTGGCAACGTTTTCCTGTTAGTTTATTCTGTGTGGCGGTGCTATAGAAAAACAAGCTGAAGAGGAAACTCTCTGGGCCAAGCTGCCTCTGCAAAGCAGTTATGAAATTGGTTCATGTGAGTTGCACATACATCATCCCACACTTTTCTGTGCATTGTGAGACTTCATAAAACAAAGTGAAAACAAACTATGCTCACTAGAGATGGGGGCCTCATTTACAATCTTTCACTGCAGGGAAGAGCCGCAAGAATGCTGCGCTGCCCCGAAAAGAATGCACCATATCTATCAGATACAGCGCATTCCTGTCTGCTTTCCCTGTTCTGCCTCATTTGTGGCTGCCATGGGCCAATGCAGGCAGTCTTGCACCATGGTGCAAGGGTGTCTGCGTTGTGGGAATGATTGTTTATGTGCAGGAAGGGACACCTTCCTGCACAAAAACAATAATTGGAGGCGATTTCCTTCTATATGTGCTGCTAAAGGCACATAGAAAGAGGAACAAAGAGGAGAAATAAAGAGATTTCTCTTCGCCGCATCTCCTCTACTCCTCCCCAGGGGAGGCATAGGCTTTTGAAGCTTTCCCAGGTTTACAGCTTCTTTACAATCTCTGAATGTGTCATATGCCATTGGTGTTACGTCGGAACACCCACCATAACACCCATGGCATCCCTATCGCAGTGTGAGGGAGTGCAGGGTGGCTTTACATGGCCTTGTAGCTGTGGCACTGCAATGTGCGCTGCAAGATAGTCATTAAAAGTGACATTCTGGCAGCGGAGTGGCCTTGTAAATGAGGCAGGAGAAACTTAGAATGTGTCATTAGCGTCTCAAATCTCGACAGGGCTGATTCAGTTATTCATCAGTTTATGGATGATAACAAAATCCCTATTCATACCTATTTTTAAAATTCCTAGAGACAAATACGTTTGTCGGGCATTCTTTTTTAATTCGAGAGTATGATGTATGTTACATTTCGAAGGCCCTCACTGTTTCCTGTAGCTGTCTCATCTGATTTGAGGGGCCCAGATAGTCATCCCGACAAGCCAACAAACAAGTGCACTGTGCTTAAAATGTGAGCACAGGCAGCAATTGAATCCTGAAGGCCTAGATGCGGGGATGTATGTGCAGCTCTGGCACCTCAAAGGCAAAGTTGCAAAGGCACGTATTCACACACTCAACTCCGCAGCCTTACCTCCTACCTCCTCTGACCTCTGGTCCTGGGCCTGACAGACGAAATGGACGCTCTCACTGTCCTAGCACCTCAATCACAGTGAATATGTGAGTGTGATCCAAGCTTAGTAAATGTAATAGAAAAAAAGTTTGAGGAACTGGAAGGAGTCCAGTGGTTCCTGCATGTGCCGGTGCATACATGGCGGTGCTAATTTCTAAAGAAAAACATGCTGGTCCCCAAAGTTCTCTCCTCTGAAAAACGTTGCTGCTGCAATTAAATATGCAGTACAAAAGGGGATGGTGATGGATGGAGCATCTGAACCAATCAAACACTCACACCCAGTCAACAGATCTGGGTTTAATCCATCACCGTTCTTAAGCCCACTCTGCCACCCCAGTTCAGACATGGCCATATGCAAATCAGTCTAACCCTGTGCCTCATGGGAACAGTCCAGCCTGAACTGTCAAGCCATGCATTCCCTGGACCGGAAACAAGCTTACTAGGACCGGTTTCTGGCATTACAGCCGTCTTCAGCCAGGCTTGCTTTAATCCAGTGGCAAAGTGAGCAAGGGACTCACGTCTGAGCATACCCTAGCAACTCATGGCGAACAAAGCGGTACACAAGGGGGTGGTGATCAACAGAGCATCTGAACCAATCAAACACTCACACCCAATCAACAGATCTGGGTTTAATCCATCACCGTTCTTTAGCCCTCTCTACCACCCCATTTCAGACATGGCCATATGCAAATCAGTCTGACCCTGTGCCTCATGGGAACAGTCCAGCCCGAACTGCCAAGCCATGCCTTCCCTGGACCGGAAACAAGCTTCCTAGGACCGGTTTTTGGCGGTACAGCCGTCTTCAGCCAGGCTTGCTTGAATCCAGTGGCAAAGTAAGCAAGGGACTCACGTCTGAGCATACCCTGCCAACTAATGGCGAACAAAGTGGTACAAAAGAGGGTGGTGATGGACGGAGCATCTGAACCAATCAAACACTCACACCCAGTCAACAGATCAGGGTTTAATCCATCACCGTTCCTTAGCCCACTCTGCCAGCCCAGTTCAGACATGGCCATATGCAAATCAGTCTGTCCCTGTGCCTCATGGGAACAGTCCAGCCCGAACTGCCAAGCCATGCCTTCCCTGGACCGGATTCAAGATTCCTAGGACCGGTTTCTGACATTACAGCCGTCTTCAGCCAGGCTTGCTTGAATCCAGTGGCAAGGGGAGCAAGGGACTGACGTCTGAGCATACCCTGCCAACTTATGACGAACAAAGTGGTACAAAAGGGGGTGGTGATGGACAGAGCATCTGAATCAATCAAACACTCACACCCAGTCAACAGATCTGGGTTTAATCCATCACCGTTCTTTAGCCCACTCTGCCACCCCAGTTCAGAGATGGCCATATGCAAATCAGTCTGACCCTGTGAGTGCAGCCCGAACTGCAAAGCCATGCCTTCCCTGGACCGGAAACAAGCTTCCTAGGACCGGTTTCTGGCGTTACAGCCGTCTTCAGCCAGACTTGCTTGAATCCAGTGGCAAAGTGAGCAAGGGACTCACGTCTGAGCATACCCTGCCAACTTATGGCGAACAAAGCGGTACAAAAGAGGGTGGTGATGGACGGAGAATTTGAACCAATCAAACACTCACACCCAGTCAACAGATCTGGGTTTAATCCATCACCTTTCTTTAGCCCACTCTGCCACCCCAGTTCAGACATGGCCATATGCAAATCAGTCTGACCCTGTGCCTCATGGGAACAGTCCAGCCCGAACTGCAAGCACAGAATACTGAGGCAGCTATTCCTAAATCCATCTCGGGCCTCTTTAATCCATTTACAATAGCTCCCCGCCCCTTCAGCTCACACTTGCAGCTTTCTACTTTCACCCTTTGTGACGCTTTTCGGTCTTTCTCTTCCCTTGTCATTTCCATATGTGTCTTTTGCTCGCAGTAAGTGCCTGATGCAGAAAAATAGGTGCAGGCCCCCAAAAATAAGTAGCAGTGCCCCCCCTGGCAACCACCGGCTCAAATTAAGCACTGATACATGGTGGAAAAGAAACCCAGAGAAGCTGCCATCCTCCTTTCATCCCTCTATCACCTGTACGCCTGTACTCCATACTTCAGGAGCTTGGAAGCTTGTGTTTCCTCCCTGCTCAGAGTTGAACAAAACACACAAAAGTATCATTTTCTTGACTGAAAAAGTCAGGAACCAGACAAAAGACACTGGAGAAAATAGAATTGTAGCCGCAAGGGAAGCAGGTTTGGAGGTATGGAAGGCCCCACATGCAACATGTTGAAAGGTAGGAGACATCTCTGACTGAAAGGGAAACAAGTCAGTTTTGTTGTTTTACTTCAGTCCTGGCAAGAGCGCTGCCAGCTCAGAGCCTACAGCACCCTGCGTCTGCATTAGAAAGGAGCATACGCTTATCGCATTGAAATGCTAAGGGGGCCCTCTTCATGTATAGAAGATTGGGGGGCCCACGCCGCGGGCTGCGGGGGTTTCTGTTATGCCCCTGGCTTTTGCAGGTAAAGATTCTCCCTGGGATTGTGAGGTTGTGGTTGGGTATTTGAGACTATGCCTAGGCATTTCATGCTTGTGCCTAGCTAAATGATGGCCGTGGTTAGCAAATCATGGTTGTGGTTGGACATTTGAGGTTATACATCTATGTTTAAAAATATGATAATAGTAACTTGTCTACACCCTGGTGTACTATGGCTCTGCTCCGAGCTTTTCATGGTTGCACCCCTAACACATCTAGCATGCAGCATAGCCAGTATATGGTGCGTTCTGTATACGGTATATTGTATTGTAACAAATATACACTTTTACTTACTTTAATATCTGTCTTTCATGTTCACATGTTGCAGTGTTACAACTACAGTGGAGGTACACCCGTTAATACTAACATGGTCAAAGATCACATAACGCAACTTTCTATAACGTCTCCAGGATGAAAGAACACATGATGTCACTTCCTGTGATGCCACCTAGAAGTCAAGGAGCATGTGATGTCACTTCCACTTCCACTAGCATTTTGGTGAATCAATGTCCATGACCATTGCTGGCAAACAGTAATACCTTCTATCTAGCTGACTTTGACAGAGCAGTGTGATGCACTAAAAAATGAAATTGTGGGCACCTTGTTCAAACCACAGTCCTTGAGCTGTCAAGATATATTAACTTCCTTCTGTCTGACTATCATCATCCTCAAATAATTAGTGTTGCTTGATTATGATCATCATCAAATAAAAAAATGCTATGTGCCAATGTCCCTTTCCATGAAAGCATTTACTACCAATCAGGAACGTCAAGTAAAAGAACCTGCATCCTGACCAAAAATTATGGCAAATAAGCCTCCAACTGAAGGCATTAATGTGAAAAGGGGACCTGCGATACACCCGAATTGTTGCTCAATATATGGCCTTTAGTTGATCAAATGTAACGCACAAACAATGTTTATGCAGCAACAAGGTACTGTTGGAGTCTAACATGCAAAAAATCTCAGGCAAGGTTCTTGAAATAAATAGAGCACGCATATCAGCAAGTCATTGAAAATGTATTAAAAAGGAATCAATACTACTGAAAAGCAATCTGTTTTTCCAGAAACATATTAGATATTTGTCAGGTATGATTTAAGAATTACATGCGTGCTCTGATGCAGTTTTGCTTATTGTGACTTTTTTAAAGCAAATATGCTACATAAACTATTTTTTTAAACCGCCGACTGGCTTTCAGTTCCATAGACACTATTCACAAGGAAGTAGCGGAGAGAGGCGTTAGCAACACCTCTGTCCGCCACTTCGGTAAAACAACGCTGCACCATATTCACAAGGACATGGTGCAGCCTTGCTTTTCCCCCTGCGATGGCGCTAAGTTTCACAACTTAGCTCCAACGCAGGCAACCTTGCACCAGAGTGCAAGGATGTCTGCAAGCAGGGAGGTTTGTTTATATACAGCAAGGTGTCTCTTCCGGCACATAAACAAACCTAAACTGCCAGTTTCATGCAGCACACATGTAAGTTACAAAACGACATTTTTAAATAAAGGTTTGTTCATGTACAGGAAGGAACACATTCCTGTACATAAACAAACCATGGTATTTTGCATTTTCCATGTGTGCTGCACAAAGCAGCACACATGGAAAATGCAAAAACGAGGAGAAATAAAGCATTTCTCCTCATATTGCCAACTTAAGACCAGGGTTTTCCTGGTCTTAAGCTTGGCATTAGATCCTATTTACTCTGTCATTGAGAATAGATGGCGGCGTAAATATCAATGGGTGTTGCAGTAGAACACCCACCACAACACCCACTGCATGCCCCTTTCATGCTTAGCACAGCGTGAAAGGGGGCCTGTTCACAAGGCAGCGTTAAACCACGTTAAGTGGCTTAACACTGCCTTGCCACACCAACATCATTGAAAGTGATGTTGTGGTGGCAATACGGGCTAGTGAATATGCCCCAGAGTATTGTTGTGGCTCAGCTTGAGAGCAAAAGGAGACAATGAGGTGCTTGCTAAAATACTAGAAGTTACGTCATTTCAGTAGTTCTAGCAACAGGGGTAGTTAGAGGAGAAACCTCAGAAGCTATCCTCTTAAAAAGAGGAGGGGTAAAGTTTTTATATCATGACTCCAGTGCTTTACAACGTCTTCATTAATATTCTAGGCAGTTACTTTCTATAGCTTGTCCACCAAAGAACATCCCTGCCCTGGGGCCTTACCAGTAATAGATGCTCTGGCGCAATGCAGAGCCGATAACCCCTTGCTTTTTTCAAACATCCACCATTCCAAAGTGATGACGACGGGACTGTAGAAGGGAAACAGTTCGATTACTTGAGTGTGTGGGGCATGTGTATTTGAATGACCAATATCTTTTCTTTCACACGTTTCATCCTCTCAATAGTGTCTAGTTGTCCCCACGCATCTAACAATTTAATGTTTTTTTATTTTTTATACAAATGTGGTGCAAACCAGAGCTGAGTTTTCAGAAAACAGAATGGTGGAATTGCTTAAAAATCGAGAGACCTGCCTTTCTTTCATAGATACCACACATTAATAATCTATTGACGTACATTAATTTGTTCGATGCATGGGGACAACTAGACACTATTGAGAGGATGAAACGTGTGAAAGAAAATATATTGGTCATTCAAATACACAGAGATATTCAATAATGTACCCAAACTGTAGTATCATATATCTTCAGATGAAAGAGGATTGGCTTATGGAAGGTTAACTTTCATTCAAGGTTACACAGTTGTTCAAACATAGGGGCTGATTACGATGACGGTGTACCCGCCACTGACAGACTGTCGATGGCGGGCCCACCGCCATTGTGAGGCCATTGCCCAACTGCCATATAATAAAGGCAGATGGGTCCGTGGCGGGCGGAAAATCCAACAGCCACGCCTCCGATGGGCTCGTTGAGCCCACCGGTGCGGCGGAGGCCTTCCCATCCCCAAAATGGTGGTGGTGCCTACCAGGCACTGCCATAGGGATTAGGATGTGCCTCCCCGCCAGCCTTTCCATGGCGGTTCACCCGCCATGAAAAGGCTGCAGAGGAAAGACATTGGGGGCCCATAGCAGGCCCCCCCTTCACCCTGCACCCAAGATTTGGGCACTGGGGGGCACCCATCCCTACATTTCCCTGCATCATTTGGCAGGCACTGCATGGTGCTTGCCACGTAGTGCAGGGAAATGTTACATGTGCCATTTTAACATTGCAGCAGGTGCTGCAGCCAGAAGCCCCTGCCGCAATATAAAATATAGCCATTTCGACTGCCATGATGGCAGTTGCATCCTAATCCCTACTATGGGACCCCCAACAGTATGTCAGGTGGTCCAATTCCCCAAAATAATGGTAGACGGACTGAAGTCCGCCCACCATCGTAATCACCCCCATAATCTCTAAATGAAATGAAACTAGGGATATCAGCACTGGGGGACAGAGTTGCTCAATGGGTTCCTGCACGGCCAACAACTCTGCAATGCTCATGCAATGGCTGTAGTCTAAAAAGGCTTAAGCACCCTGTGTTTCTTTGTCTTCTCTCTGCTACCTAGGGAGTGCTACTTGAAATTTTCCTCAACTCATTTAGAGTTAAAAACCTTTGCTGAAGTGTACAATAAAAGCTGGGGTGAAGTTTTTTTCGATTTCTATAATAGAATGTGTGTGTATATCAGGCTTGGGCAATAAAAAATAAGCAAAATGTTACCCAGCCGACAGGCTGTGAATGATGAGCTTCTTCTTAAATAGTTATCTGCGAAATTTGCTTTTGTGTTATCATGCAAAATTCTATAAAAATTACACAACCTTCAGTGTTACCGACAGATGCGGTTCATCTCCTTTGAAGGACTGGACTTTTATCAGTACCAGCGGTGCCAGGGAACAACACCTATA
Source organism: Lissotriton helveticus (assembly GCF_964261635.1). Lineage (NCBI taxonomy): Eukaryota > Metazoa > Chordata > Amphibia > Caudata > Salamandridae > Lissotriton > Lissotriton helveticus. Next base: position 898,116,623 of record NC_136063.1, on the reverse strand, counting down.
ACCTTCATGGGATACCTGTTTCGGCGCACAATCTACAGAGACACGGGACACTTCCTTCGGCGTCAAAGATTCAAGGTTTATTACTGCAGGGAACACAGAAGTCACGACAAGTACAACACGTGCAACTTGGGGAGACTGCTTCAAATTGGTTCTGTGGATCGCTCCTTTTTATACAGTTTTTACCCATAGGACATCATGATACACAAAGTTTACAACCCGGTTCCCATAATTATCCCTCAGAGGGGTCGCTTTGGTCACTTTGATACACATAAGGTCCGGAACATAAGTGCGGAAACATTTGGCGGTTCCCAACTGTAAAAACCCATCTTCCCAACATTAGTGAATTCCAATCGGCAGTAAAACAGATCGAAATAGGAACTAAAACAGGTGAAGAGGAAGATGGAAACAGTGAGAGAGTCGAAAAGGGTGTAAAGGGGAGGTATCGGGAAACACGAGATATAGGCATCAAAGGGACGTGCCTAATGAGATGCACGGCTGAGACAATAAACTGGCACGGCAAGATGAGCCTCGAGCGGGGCCATCTGCCTTACAGTATCATCCCCCTCATCATAAAGACACTTACAAAGAACATGTGTCTTCCGCAAATATCGTGGGAGTCCCAGGGTCGCGAAGCGGACAGTGTCCGTTCGCTGGCTACTTGAGGGCAAGAGACAAAATGGATGCCGTATCTAAGATGGAACCCGTGGGTACAGATGGAAAACTCATATATCAAATGAACGGTTTAAGTTAGCACAGCGAAACTGTGCACATTTACTAAACTCGTCATTTACGGTTCTTAGATACCAGACTCGACCATATTCGTGCGAGTCGAAAACATCACCTAAAATTGTCACGGAACCTCAGACGCTCCTTTTGCCCTCATGTAGGCAAGCACTAATCGGAATCATATTCGATATTCATCAGACCCTCGAGATGTTGTTGTAGCATAGCTCTGTTCAATCGAGACCCTTCGGTAACAGGTGGCTGTCTCATACACGTTGTAGCACAGAGGCCACATAAGGCAGGACCGCACTGCACACAAAGGCAACACGTGAACAGGAACACTACAACGACTCCAATGATCGTCAGAATTTTCCAACCCCAAGTCGACATCAGGCCCCAAAACCATCCAAGTAGCGTCCAATCCCCTACATCCACGTGTATGGATTCGGAGATCTTATGCAACCTCGAGATGGCTTGATAGACAGTCGGAGCGTTATCAGGAATGAAAATACAGCAAGATGAATGGATCACCTTACAAACCCCACCTCGATCTGCCAAGATCACATCTAAAACCATACGGTTTTGTAACGTCATAAGTCTATCCGCCTGAAGTTCTGTGGTGATATTACCAAGGGCACTGGCAGTAATATTAGCTGTCGATTCTACCACTCGAGTCAACTGTCTCAGGTTTCTACTATTAACCATAGGTCCCCAAAACGGAAGAAAACCTTTGAAAAAGTCTCCTGCCTCTTGACCGGTAGTATCCTCTTCGCTAATTACTCCTCTTACAACTCTAGTCTTGTGATAATCTGCATCTACAGTGAACGTCGGAGGCAACAAGTTGGCAATAAAGCATGCGCCTATAAAGTCAGAGGGCAACCATGCATATGCACGATCATGACAAATAAAGTAGGTACCCTTGGCAGCCAGGAACACAGGGGAGGAGACCATTGGCAGAATGTAATTTTCAGTGCAAGCACTCTCTCCAAGTCGGGCTTTCGATCTACGGCCGCGACCTATTAAACAAAAATTACCAATGTGGGGTACGACCCATATCGGAGGCGAGCTTTTAAGCTGTTTCTCATTAGTGAACACACTATATTCGCCTCTACTTAGGACCCTATAGGCTTGTACCTCTTCTTCAGGGATAAGCGAAGGATCATAGATATCGCTATCTAAATCCTCTATTGCTATCGATAAAGATTTTTGGTACGAAGTAGGACCAGAGTAAGGGGAACGTGGTTCTCAAATGGGGTGGAAACCCAGTGCGCTTCGAAACATTGTTTGAAATGCTCGAGCAGACCCTTGGGAGCTATACGGTAACACCAGATATGGAATTCCCTTATCCGTAGTATGTGGCATCAACCCACACACCCAACAATTAGTAGTGTTAACCACTAACTGGTGCTGATGAAGGAGCTGAATAAAGGAATTATTGCGGAATTCTGCACGTCTAGCCTGCTCGTGTTCAGGTAAGATGTGAAAAGAATGAGGAGAGTCAGTGGGGATGAGTTTAAGGTCAGGGGTAGGAGTAGGTATGATAGAAGACAAGAAGTGAAACATTGTATAATACACTGCACCTACCAAAAATGCAGAAATAGTCATAAACAGTACGAATATTTGGAATATAAAACATTTGGTACGACTGAGTTGCTGCAGCTTGAATCTTCTTGCTTGAGTTCTTTCCAAATCCATCAGCTTCAAAAATGCCATTTCCTATGACCGTCCGCAACGTTTCTTGACGCACTTCGTTCTGTGTAGCAATAGTCAATTCCTAGGAGTTCCCAGGAATCGACGGTCTTTAACCTAGTGTCAAGACCTACTAACCAGAAGGAAGTACACGCGCGGCCCTACGGCCTTTATTTCACAATATATATATATATATATATCAAAAACAAATGTCTCTCAGCTGTGGAAACAAAAAGTGTAAGGAACGAAGCTCAATGAATATATACAAAATAATTACAATGGTGTGAGTGTTCAAACTGATCATGGAAAACGGGATAATGCACTTTGTCAAAGGACAGAACGGGGTTTTTTTATTAGTCTTTAGTGCTGGATCTTAAAAAATATCGGGTTTTCCCAGGACGTGTTTGTTCGTTAAACAAAAGATCCGTTGAAGGGACAACGCCCTGTTGATCAGCTGAATGCTCTGGTCTTGAGTTTTCTGATGACAAGTGTTCAATAATGCCTCTTTGCTGCACTGAGGATTCTCCGACAGGTTGTGCGTCGCTGAAAGGTACAAATGCCGGCAATCCTTCGGTTTCAGTTGATGCAATGCCTTTCCTTACCCACGAGACTGCTGGCAACGGAATGGGGACTTTCTTGGTGTGGGTAGCATGCACCCAATTTCTGCGCCCCTCAAGACGAACTGCAGTTCTCGTGGCAAGGAGGACTTGGTAGGGTCCAGTGAATCTAGGGTCCAAATTGTTCTTGCGTGAGAAGTTGCGCGTCACCACCCAATCTCCGGGTTGGAGTTGGTGGCCTGGACCCTCCGTCTGTGTTGGCAATGCTTCGTGAACCTGTTGGTGAATTAACCTCAGTTTAGCAGTCAAGTCATGAAGATAATCGATTAACATTGGATACTCAAGTTCACAAAAGACACCTGGTCTAGGGACCCCCCAAACATTGGCAGGACGACCGAACACTATTTCATAGGGACTGAGCCCTACTCGGGAGTGTACAGTTGCCCTTGTTGACAGTAATGCTAAGGGTAAAGCGTCAGGCCACGAAAGACCTGTCGTAGCCTGAATCTTTGCTAGTTTTAGTTTAAGGGTGCCATTATACCCTTCAACCAAACCGGCTGACTGAGGATGGTTGGCACTATGAAATTTTTGAACAATCCCTAATCCGCGACACACACTCTTCATCACGCTCCCAACAAACTCACTTCCGTTGTCTGACCACACAATTCTAGGCATTCCGTAACGGGAAAAATATTCTTTGAGTAAAATTTTTGCCGTGGACAAAGCCGTATTATCCTTAAGGGGGTAGGCCTCAATCCATCGGGAGAATGCGCACACCACAACCAATACATACTTCAAGTTATTACATCTCTCCATGTGGATAAAGTCTAACTGGATAACTTCGAAAGGGTATGCAGGAGGGGCAAAATGGCCTGGTGGAGTGGGAGTGCCCTTACCAGGATTATGCATCAAACACACCATGCAATTCTTAACCAAACGTTCAGCACATTTCGTAATACCATCATTCTTCCACACAGGAAACAGCAATTTACAGATACCTTTCGCGCTAATATGTGCTAACCCGTGTGCCATAGTCACAACAGCCAGCACATACGCATCAGGCAACATCCATCTTTTCTGTTCCGACAAGTCAATCCAACAACCATTCGCATCCAACTTCCCCGTACTTTCTTTCCATTTCGTCTTTTCAGTTTCGGTGGCCTCATTCTGAATTGCTTTCACACTCTCGATAGTGTTTTCACACATACTAGATTCTGCAGGCCACCTAACCGAACTCGTCACATACATTCGAGTGCTAAGGTTCCGGGCAGTCTCTTTAGCAGTTTCATCCGCAAATGCATTACCACAACCAACATCATCCGTCACCTTACGATGCGCACTACATTTAACAATCGCCACTTGTTTAGGCAACGTAAGTGCATCCAGAAGATCATTCACAAGCTGGCCATGCTGAATCTTCGTACCATGCGATGTCAGAAAACCTCTCTCTCTCCATAACCGTCCAAAACTATGTGCAACGCCAAACGCATATTGGCTATCTGTAAACACATTCACACGTTTATCTCTAGACAACACACATGCTCTCGTCAAGGCAATGAGCTCAGCAGCCTGAGCTGAATTCTGACTCAACCTTGCGCTCTCCACAATCGTTTTCAATGTAACTATAGCATACGCAGTTGTTACATCACCATTTGGTAATTTGAAACAAGAACCATCCACATACAGAGTACCATCGGGATCTGTCAATGGAGTATCCTTTAGGTCAATGCGACCCTTGGTTTCCTCCTCAGTTCTGAGGTAGCAGTCATGTACTGCTTCACTGCTTGATTCTGTGTCGATCGGCAGCAATGTTGCTGGATTCAACACATTACATCGTTTTATCCGTATATGACTGGCCAGCAACGTCAACTCATACCCAGACAATCTTGCGCTCGTCAGATGTTGAGTTTTCGTTCGGTTCAATAGAGTGTCAACTGCATGCGGAACCATTACCGTGAGCATATTATCCATGACTAGACCTGCAGACTGTCGAATGGACGCCGCAGCTGCCGCTGTTGCCCTTAAGCAACTTGGCAAGGCTCTTGCTACTGGGTCTAAAGTCGAAGAAAAGTAGGCACATGGGCGTTGCTTACCACCAAAAGGTTGTGTCAAAACACTCAACGCGCAACCATCCCTCTCGTGAACGTATAGTGTAAACGGCTTACTGTAGTCAGGAGTGCCCAACACAGGAGCCGAACACAACGCATCACGCAATTCAGAAAAACTTTTCTGACATTCTTCAGACCAAGGTACTGGGGATGAAACATCTTTGCATGTAAGGGCTATCAATGGTTTCGCCAACAATGAAAAGTTTGGAATCCATTGTCTGCAGTAGGACGTAATACCTAAAAAGGCACGAACATCTCTCTGGGTTTTTGGCACAGTCATTCGGGAAATTGCTGCAATTCTCTCTGGGGTCAACCTTCTCCCTTCTTTTGACAATAAGTGACCTAAATAGGTAACTTCTTGGCAACAATACTGTAGTTTCGAAGGTGATACTTTGTGGTGCAAGTCATGTAGATAGTGCAATAATGATACTGTAGCCGTCTTGCAAATAGCTTCTGTATCAGCTGCCACTAAAAGATCGTCAACGTATTGAATCAAAGCTGCACCCTTAGGCAATACCAAGTCATCAAGCTGACCTTTAAGTGCTTGGCTGTAGATTGATGGACTCTCACAGTAACCCTGTGGAGCGCGTTTCAGTCTAAAACTGCGTCCTCCTAATGAGAATCCGAACAGGTCTCTGCTTTCCTCTGCAATCGGAATACTAAAGAAAGCATTCTTTAAATCGATCACTGTGAACCAGGAGGCAGATGCCGGAATCATTGTTAGTAAAGCCGTAATGTCGGGAACCACAGGAAACTGCGGAACCACTATTTTGTTTACCTCTCTCAAATCTATAACAAAACGGTACACAGGAGGTTTATTTGGGTCAGTTCGTTTCAGAATTGGCAATACAGGGCTATTGCACACGTTTCCACGAGTTTCTTCAACAACACCTTTTCCAATGAGATCATAAACGATTCCTAACAGTGCTCGTTCGCCTTCAAGAGAAATACGATATTGAGGTAAACGCGGTAATCGCGCATTTGGTTTCAATTGAATCACATAGGGTGGAATATCTAACAGGCCCACATCATTGGGACCTGTGGCCCATAAGGACGCAGGAAGGGAATTCAATTCCGGTGGGAATTTATCAACCGATAAATATATGGGAGAGATCACTCTCCTTCCTAATGTAAGCTCCACTCCTTCAGGGGAACAATACAATGTTGCATATAATCGTTTCAACAAATCCAGGCCCAAAAGATTTTCGCCACAACCTGTAGATAGAATCAATGGAGCCGTTAGCTCACGAGATCCAATCATAAGAGGCAAAGGGTTAGAGACTGGGTTACTAACAGGGGCGCCAGAGAATCCAACGGAAACATTCGTTAAGCCAGACAAAGGTGCGCCAGGGAGTTTTGAATGCATGATGGAACTTTTCGTCGCACCAGTGTCTAACAGAAAAGGCTCAACTACACCCGATGTAGCTACTGCAACGTAAGGCCCACTCTGATCGACCGGAACTGACACTACTCCCTCTCTTTGTCGTTGGCTGTCCTAATAGTGGTCATTTGCAACAGTGTCATGCTCTACAAAATAATCATCCACATTATACTGTGCAGACCGGACTGATCCCGCATTCCGCTGGTCAAAACAATTATTTGCATCCGATTGATTTTGATAACGGTCATTCTGATTATGGAATGTACCACGACCTCTACCACGTGGTGCCTGTTGAGGACCACCGCCACGATTTCCTCGAGCTGACACACCATTTAAACGGTCTTTTAAAGCAAGACACTCATATTTTAGGTGTCCTTCTTTCCTACAATATGCACACTGATTATATCCTAGTGTAGATCTATAATCAAAGTTGTCAGAACGCTGCTGTATCCTATCAGTCTGTGCTCGCGGTCGATACTGTTGTTGTGAATCATTTTGATTCGATCGTGGAGGATATGCTTGCTGCAACAAAACCTTCGTTTTGAGCTCCTTAGTTTTCTTTTCTACACGATCACTTTCTTCCTTTTCCCTATTTTCGTAATACTGGGCCGTTGCCAATATTTGCGCAGGGGTTGAGACTGCCCACGCACTTTCTGAATTCTTTAATTTGTTGCATAGCTCAGGCAGCAAATTTGACACAAATTTGTCAACGAATAACCGCTGACCTCCCTCAGCGCCCATGTCCTGGCCACTGTGGTCGATAAACGCTTCCTCAAACCTTGTAAAGAAATCTGAGACATTCTCGTCTTTCTTTTGCTTACAAGCTGATAACTTATCCCAGTTCACCTTCATTGCGGGCATGAGAGTTTTCATGAGCGTAATGATTCTCTGAGGCAAATCCAAGATCAACTGTTCAGGTTTAGCCCCACCAACTTGTAATGCATCAGCTGCTAGCAGTGCAACCCAATCACCCCCTAATTCAACTGTGTGATTAGCTTGACGAATTTTAGCCCAAACTGGTTGCGGTACAATATTGCCAAACAACATGTCGATGTCGGCGATATTCATAATAGAAGCTTCCACCAGTTGTGATAACTCCTTATAATAACCAGCCGGATTTTTACGCGGATCGGGTAAGGATTGCTTCACCTGCAAAACTTCCGATCGTTTCCATGGAAGATGTATCCACACCCTTTGGAAATGTGGTAAAACCGGAGGGTTTGCACCGGGGTCACCAGGGACCCATAGCGGCGGAACCTCTCTCATAGGATACTGACCAGGAACTGCCTTCCAGTTTTCAGTGGTATTATCTAATGACGCTCGAGAACGTGCTGTGGGTCTGAATGCTAATAAGCGTTCCACGGCACGTCGTACATCGTCTCCTATAATCATACCATTCGAAAAGTGACTCTGGAGTTCAATTATGTCGGACGGTACATCATCTACATCATTATTGTACCATTCTTCTCTCAAAAAATTACACATTTCCTCAAATACGAATCTCTGCGTAGGCTCATTAAACTGAGAAAACGTATCGAACACTACACGTGGAGTGTAATTGGCAGGATGTCTTATCCACCTATGTGCCATTGTTACTAACGTCTCTTTCTCCCTACCACTAGGGATCTGACTCCGTCTCTGAGGAGTATCAGATGAATCCGACGAAAATAACGGACCAGGAAGAGGTGAATAAAGGGTAGCAACAGAATTAGGAACACGCTTTCGAACAGAAGGAGAATGAAAAACAGGAGCAACAACACGAGAGGTAAAAGAAGGCATAGTAGAAACAGGCAAGATAGTCGGAGTAGCAGAAACAACAGTCTGCAAAGGTACAGGTACAGGAGCAGTAGAAACGAGGACAGGTGGTGGAACAAACGTAGGGTTAACAGCGGGCTGACCTGCAGCCGCCGGAGCAACAAGAGGAACAACAGGAGGTATTACAGGAGGAACTACAGGAGCAGTAGCACCCTGTACATAAGGAGGTGGTGATTTCATCAAGTATGATAGCAAGCAATCCTCCTTCATATCTTCTTCTTTCTTTTCTAGATTATTCGGTAAAGCTGGGTAACATTTATCCATTCTCATATGATGTAATCTAGTAGCTATTTCCATATCTTTTTCTTCTTTGTCTTGTCTACCTTCTTTTATAGCTTGCATTATCGGAACAAATTCTTGCTTTTTATCCTTTTTAAGTTGTTTGATTTCCTTCTGTTTGGCCTCTTTACGCCATATCCGAAAGGAATCAAACATAGCTGGCCTAGCTTTCTTTAAAAATAATTTAGCCTCAAGATTATCTAAAATCGAAAGTTCAAAAGTCCCATGTGGTGGCCATCTAAGGTCACCGTCCTTCTTTGTGTAGCGGATCCAGTAATCATTATAGATTATGGGACCCACACCGTGTCGACTATATAGATCATGAATAGGAGTTCCAACTGGAGGTATCGGACATGAGTCCTCCAACCGGGAATCCATTGCGCAACATTTGAAAATACGAAACAAATCACTATGGCTAGGCATCGTGCACACTAACCTAGTATCAAACTTCAAGGATTACCGAAGCAATATAACCTCGTGTAAGTCAAAACCCTCGGTTTTTGGCAATTGCAACTGTCAAATAATACTAAGAACCAATACTAAGAACCACAAATGCAATGGAACCATGCAATACAACAAAGCCGTAAGGCTATTACAAAGCTCGGAGAGCTATTACCACAAAGCCTGAGGAGGCTATTACAAAGCTCAATGAGCTATTACAACAAAAACCTTAAAGGTTAACACCAAAGCTTTCAAAAAGCTAAAAACAATCACTAAGGACTGGGAGCGACCCACAAATACTTAACTCAGAACTTCAATGGCGTCACCAGGAAGGCCCGTCTATCGTCTCGCTTTGTACAAAGGTCTACGCCGGGCGTTGAAGACAGGTCGACAGTCAGGGCATCGGTCCGTCGTAGCCGTCAGGAGGCGGGAATCTTCGCAGGGAAAAACTTCGGGCCACTTATTTCGACAACAGGATCGATGAAGCGGGGTGCACCTTCCCTCGGAGATTTCACACGAAGTTCCTCACGAACATCAGGCTTTGGACCGGACCGGTACCGCTGAAGTCGCCCCACGTTGGGCGCCAACTGAAGGACTGGACTTTTATCAGTACCAGCGGTGCCAGGGAACAACACCTATAACCTTCATGGGATACCTGTTTCGGCGCACAATCTACAGAGACACGGGACACTTCCTTCGGCGTCAAAGATTCAAGGTTTATTACTGCAGGGAACACAGAAGTCACGACAAGTACAACACGTGCAACTTGGGGAGACTGCTTCAAATTGGTTCTGTGGATCGCTCCTTTTTATACAGTTTTTACCCATAGGACATCATGATACACAAAGTTTACAACCCGGTTCCCATAATTATCCCTCAGAGGGGTCGCTTTGGTCACTTTGATACACATAAGGTCCGGAACATAAGTGCGGAAACATTTGGCGGTTCCCAACTGTAAAAACCCATCTTCCCAACATTAGTGAATTCCAATCGGCAGTAAAACAGATCGAAATAGGAACTAAAACAGGTGAAGAGGAAGATGGAAACAGTGAGAGAGTCGAAAAGGGTGTAAAGGGGAGGTATCGGGAAACACGAGATATAGGCATCAAAGGGACGTGCCTAATGAGATGCACGGCTGAGACAATAAACTGGCACGGCAAGATGAGCCTCGAGCGGGGCCATCTGCCTTACAGTATCATCCCCCTCATCATAAAGACACTTACAAAGAACATGTGTCTTCCGCAAATATCGTGGGAGTCCCAGGGTCGCGAAGCGGACAGTGTCCGTTCGCTGGCTACTTGAGGGCAAGAGACAAAATGGATGCCGTATCTAAGATGGAACCCGTGGGTACAGATGGAAAACTCATATATCAAATGAACGGTTTAAGTTAGCACAGCGAAACTGTGCACATTTACTAAACTCGTCATTTACGGTTCTTAGATACCAGACTCGACCATATTCGTGCGAGTCGAAAACATCACCTAAAATTGTCACGGAACCTCACCTTCCTGCTCCATACAAAGAATTCCAAGCCCATTTGATACCATGGCAGCATTTGCTTAGAAGGTCTCACACTGCCTGATTTAAGCTGTACCTCGGGGTGATTCTTCCCCCTTTAAAAGCAGTTTCAGGATAAATTGCCTGAACATTGACTGAGCAGTTTCAGGATAAATTGACTGAACATAATCTT